>NC_045484.1:28672843-29872843 GCF_009650955.1 Corvus moneduloides | reverse complement strand
TTTCTTGCTAGGTATGTGGTTTGGTCCAAATTGAGGGAAGAAGCTGAAGAAAAATAGTCAGTTTAGGTGTCACAGCTCAGTTAATAGGGGCTGAGTCCATTAGTCATGACAGGCAAGCCTGCAATAAATTATGACTGTCTTGTGCCCCCCACTAGGCAAAATCCTTTCCTGGTTTTTCGCCACTCCTTATTCAAGAGCAATACCCAGGATGTATCCCAGGACAATTTGCTCTGTGCTGCTGAGACCGAGAAGCAAGGACACTGGAGGGGTGAATGCACCAAATATCTGACTTTGCAGCTGTCTCAGCCTCACACAGGGTACCATCACCCAAGCAGAAGCTCTTCCCATACCTGCAGCTGCCAAAACACCTATGAACTGCTCCTGCAGTCCAGGAGAGAGGACTCATCCTTCCCCCCTGCAGAGGGACCTCACTGCCAAGTCCAGGATCACTGATTGTGATGAGGACTAATTGTGACCAGGACTAATTTTGATCAGGACTGCACCCAGGGCTGCCACCCTGCAGATCTCCATTTTGCTGAGCTCTGTTGAAGCAAAGAACAAAGAGAGAGAGTCCTTCCCTGAAAGAGCTCACGATTTACTAGGCCTACCAGGAGAGCAGGACAAGCACAGCACCTTCGTCTCCTGCCAAGTGTAAATCTTCAGAGCTCTGGCTCCAAAAGGCCATAAATAAAAATGGAAAGAAAGTATAAGGTAATTCTGTCCACTCTGTTTCGTTCCAAACCTTTGAAGGAAAGAATATATTAAATGCATCTAAGTCCTTTAATAAATACCTAAACCACAGAAGGATATGATTTAGACTTAAAATACCACCTCGGCTCTAACTACAGTGTCAATAATGCAACGTGATAAGAAACGGAGTGTACTGGCCCCCTGTTTTAGGCATAGATAATGGAACACACATAAAAAGTGCCCAAAACTAATGCTGAATGTGAAGAACAGCAAAGAGAATAATTGCTGGCTGAGTATTTATGTGTTCAGGACAGACTGGATCGAAACTCCCAGCTCAATTAAGTATTTCCTTTTTTTACAGAGTGCCCCAAACTGACACTCAGAGTCCTGGGGGCTCAGCTTCTTTAAAGAGTCCAGAAAAGGCTCCATCCTGTGAACATCAGCGGCCTTTGGGGCACACACAGGCTTGCAAAGGATCAGCCTTTACAAATATTTTCTAATTGATTCAACCATGATCTTGAAGATGGAATTTTATTTCTCTTTTTTCTTTTTTTTTTTGCGGTTAATTTCTTTATTTATTATGCACTTGAGGAGACTTCATTGTCCAACTATTTTATTATTTGCTACACAAAAAAATATATTTGTGAATGGCTCCATTATTTCGGCAGTTAGCCTTCTGGTGCACAGAAAGTTTCCCTTCTGAACAGGCACTCATTCATTCTGCTGCACCATTGTACATTTTATGGCTTGCCATACCCCCCCCCCAAAAAATCTTTTTTATTTCTTTCAGTGCTCCTATTATTGTAATAATTTAAAAAGTGGCTTCCACTGTATTTATATCACATCACTTGGATAAAGGACTGCTACCCACAATAAATCTAGTTATTTTCCAAAGTAGATTGCTCATTAAATATTGTATATAAAAGAGCCCTCTGAGATTCAGGATAATCCACACAGTGTTTTTTAGATATCTCTTTCGACTTAAATAAATAATTGTAATCATGAATGTGAACCAAGTACTGTGCTTATAAGGTTGAATTAATAAAAACTGAACTTTATATAAGCCTCAGCTACAGAACATTATGCTGGTGAAGAATTTCAGGTGCAAATAATCAGAGATTACTACACACCAGGGAATTCACTAGTGGTCATGAATACCCTCAATCTACTTCAGCGAGGTAAGCAATATATTCTCTAATATGATATAGTCCAGGCTCTGTTATTGTGTTTTAGAAGTTTTTACTGAACTGAAAGATTTCTTTCTGTTCTACTCATAAAGCAACCATTTCTTCAGCTTGTGCATTTACAGGATGGAGAACATACCACATGATCTTAAAATGTTTCTGTCTCTTTACTTCTCTAATTTTGAATTAGAGCTACAGAACTCAGCAAATGCTTTAAAAACAGTACAAGGGGGAAGGGAAATAAATATTTATGGTGTCTCTGCATCTTCCCCACCAGTGTGGCTGACTCAGTCTAGCTGCTGCTAACAAATACAGATCCTAATTTAACTCTGGAAAAGTGGGGGTTTGCATCTTAATTATAATAGTTTCTCCTAGTGATAACTATGCACTGAGTCCCAGAATTTACTTAAACTCCTCTAAACTGTAATGGTTATTTAAAATGTGGAGTGCTATGTTACAGATCAGATCTGCAGCTAGATCTGGAATAATTCCATTAAAACCAGTGGAACTACAGAGATTTCTATCAGTTGTGGTATCACTATAAACCTCTTGTAAATAGAGCCTGCATTGTTAATGCTGTCACTGGTGAAGGAAATTCCATAACCCACAGATAACCTAGGCAAGCTGTGGCTGAGCTGTACAAATCATCCCTTAACTTGTACTTAAAACTGAATTTAGTCACAGTCATCCAGGCTCCATATAGAGTTGAATCGTACAGGACAAATATTTTCTGAATAATAATAATAAAAAAAGACACAACTCTTAAAATTAAGATTACTAGAGTCATTAAAAGCAAGGAAGTGTCTGATGCATGGAATGGCAGAAAACTTGTTTCTGACATTGTGCCCAAGGACAGGGATACAGTCTGTCCCTGGAAATCTCTGTAAATCACAGATACTTTCTTTTTTCGCTTTCCCCTTGCTTTCCTCTTCTCCCTTTCCCTACCCTTCCCTTCTGGAGATCACCCAGTCCAACTGGATTACTCAGGACACAAGACCTGGAGCCATTTGACGGGTAACATTGAAAAGAGAATGGCCTAATCCATTTACCAAGGGAAATTCAGACTGTAAAACAGAAAGTGGTCTCTTCTTTGCAATTACAACTTCAGTTTGAAATCTACAAACCCAAACTCAATCCTAAGCAACTCTGGTCAGGTGTAACCAGGTTATCCCAGGAGCTGTACAGATGTGAGAATGAAGAATAAATGTTTCCATGGATGGAGGGGATATAAGATCTCGGCATTGTTAAGGACACAGAAAATTCCTGGGATTAAAACATTTTCTGGGTGAAGTTCACCCCAAACCAGACTTTCAGGCAAAGACTGACATCACTCAAGCTGGAGCAGGACTGAGAACTGCTCAGCCTTTGTGCTGATCTCCAAAGAAGAAGAGAAGGCAATCAAGAAAGAGGGAAACACACAGCAAATGACACTGAAAAGGATGGATGAAAACACATCTCCTGATTTGGCTCCACTCCACAACTATACAAAGGACTACACTGTCTGGCAGCATTTGTATTTTTTTAATGTTCAAAAATATGCACTTAGAATAATTTTGCTGGATGTCAAATACTGGGGAGCACCTGTAAGCTCCCATGTAGTGCCTTACTGGAGAAACAGGCGTCACACTCCAAATCCTGCAGGATCACCTCCCTATCCACCTCTGCGAACACAGAGTCAGTGACGGGCAGGATTTTGGAGAACACAATGATTCCTTTAAAACTGAGGGTTGCACGTCAGTACTGCCCCATCCAGCTGCTGACCTCATAGTGCTGCACTTTGTTGAAGAGGAACAGAAAACCTGTTTGGAAAGCTCAGTGTTGCTGTTACTCTGTGTTTTTTCCACTCTAATTTTGCTTAGCAGTTGACTGAAATCCCCATATTGCTTTCCTCATTCAAACCAAAACCTCACAACACTAAGAAAACCACAGATACTGTAATGAGCCATGACTCATCCAACATTACCCGAGTAGGAATTACACATTTTACTGTAAGGGTATCTAGGCCATCTCTACATCTAACAGTTTATCAAGAATAAGGCCAAAACATATCACTTTCAGTATAGTGGGGAGAAGGAAGTTTTTGTGGTTAAAGCAAAGGCCAATGAGTCAGATGATGTGGGTTCTGTTTCCAGGCCTCACGCAGACTTCCTATGTGACTTCAGCTGAATCTCTTCTCTGCTCTGTGCCTCACTTTTCACATCTGTATGAAGGATGTCAGAATGTCACATCCATTCATCTTGGTTTCTCAAATTTTTTGAGACATCTGGGTGGGACATGCAAAGTGTTATGATAACTACCATGCATCTGTTTTTCTGCTGTGAACAGAACCATTATCTGCTTCCGGATGGAGAAGAAAGTAGAAAGGCTGGCCTCAGGCAAAAAAAAAAACCAAAAAAAACAAAACCACAAAAAACAAAAAAACCCACCCCCATTTATTCTAGAGGATTGGCTCATCTCTGATTTGACCAGCACAATGACAAGTAAAATAATTCAAAGGATGCAGAGCACAGAGATTTGGAGGAGTAAACACTGACAGACCTCTGAAATCCCTTGACCTTACTCTAGATTATTGCACTGTGCTGCATCAGATGCAGCAGCCTTTTTTATTTTTTTATTTATAATTCATAGGCATATAATTAAATCTTGCACATTCATTTTGAGAAAGCACAATAGCTAAACCACTAACCCTTAAGCAGAGTCTAGCAGTGGCATTTGGAGAGTCAGCCACACTCTCTCACCTATGCTGGCAAACACATTACTCTGGCTGTGAAGGAAACCACAATGTGGGAAGGAAAGCCTACAAAAGAATGAAAACAGAAAGTGTCTAAGGCCTTGGCAGAAGGACACTAAATAAAATAGAGAGTGGTGACTCATTTTGGCAGTGAATCCACCTCAACCCCTTCAAAGGCTTTGGCAAGAGTCCTCGGAGGAGACCCCAGGCTTTTGCCAAGCCACAAAACACCACAATTATTATCGCAGCAGTCATCAACAAAACAGATTTTGTAAACTGACTTGTTGGCACATAGATTAAAGAAGCTATAAAAAGGAATAACAGCTGTTTGGGTTGCCCTATGCAGAAAGTTACTATATAAAAAGTACTTTTACACATATCATATATACGTACACACACACACACACAGATGCACATGATGTGTACATGAAGAATATACAAACAAGCGAAAGTGCCAAAAGCTGCTGAAGGATTTCACTGCTGTTAGTGGGAGATAAATTTGCAGGTCTGAAAAGTTGTAAACTAAAGACCCGATCCTCTTCTCAGTCCTACTGGTGTCACAATATTCACTGCAGTGTTTCATTAGTTTCAGTAGAGTTGTTTCCATTATACAGGAGTGTAACAACATCAGAATCTAGAACTAATAATGGCTACTTAAATAAAAGTACCACAGACCTAATTCTCCTCCTAAATCAAGAGAAAATTTACTGGTGCGTAAATCAGAAGACAAGCTTTGTATGCAGAAGCCATGCGAATATGAGAGCTAAAATGGCCCAGAGATAATTTAGGATAAGCTACAAGTGTCCTAATGGCTCACAAATTTTTCACATTCAAAGGTTATGTTCAGTTTTTAAACTAGGTACGTTAGAATATTTATGTAACTAAACAAATAGCCAAGTTTAGTAAGTGAAAATTAGGTTTGCAGCAGGTGATGAGGGTTTGTCTACCTAGACCTCAAACATAAAGGCAAGAATGAACTCCTAAACTCAATTTTAAAAGTTGTGATAGATATTATGCTGGTGTGCATGCTGTACTTAGGTTTAGAATCTCCTAAACACTGCGCTTTTTTATTTAAAGCAGATGAAACATTACCCTTTGAATTAACAGTCTTTTATTAAAGTGGCAGAAAGAGAGATGAAGTTGAGAACGATACCAGTATCCTGTTCCAATCTTTCTTTAAAAGTCTTCACTAAGACTTTTAAACATTAAAAAGGCTTCACTTTGAGTTTCTACACAATTTTTTTTATTATTATTACATTGATAAGCAAGACTCTTCTTGATTTTTTTTTTCCCTTGAATTCGAAGTGCTCTAAATTTTGGTCATGTATAACGTTAAAATATCCTGAAAAATATTTTAGAGAATCTGGTATATAACTCAATAAATGCATCTGGCTCAATTAAACTCCATGTGCCCTGACCAGTATCCAATACTTTTTTCAGAGGCTGCGTATCTTAATCTCATCTTTTCACCACAGAATCAAGAGTTCAAATTACATCATTAAAAATAATACCCTGGTCTAAGGAAGTACTATGGAAATACAGGTTGCCAGAGAAAGAGGGCGAACCTGAACTAAAGGGGTATTTATAACATCTATGAAGACATAAAGGAATAGGTTATGGGAGAAATGTGGATATAAACAGCAAACATTGCTGCAAAAGGCATCTGCATCCGTATGAATCTCTTCAAGCAAATGGATAAAGGCAAAGTAGATTTTGGGGTCCTGCCATTCCTTCAGGAAAAATGATGTGGCCCATTGACCCAGCACTAGCAGAGGATGTGCAATAGCAGAGATGAAGCATTTGGATTAGGTGTGGATCCTGTTGCTGGTTTAATACCTCCCAAATGCCGGGTGGAGAGAAGCTGTCGCATCACCTGGGATAATAATACTTGATTTTCCACTGCTGACTTAAACGGGGAAAATATACCAAGGTAATTTGAGACCCTGAAAACTCCTAACAGATGAAAGTTGACACGTGGGCTGAGAGTGAGACTATGAGAAATGGAGTTTTTACTAATATAATCCACCTGAATGTAGGCATTTGCATCGAAAAAAACCCTCTATCTACCATTCTGTTGCTGTAACTACAAATATTTTCCAGCTGCATAGAGGACCATTCAGTATTTTCAAAATTACTTGTCCTTAGGCAATCTGTTTAATTTCAAGTGCAATCCAAAAAGTAGCTGGGACTATATTTACTGCTGGTATGCACAGGCAAGCATTTAGCATGGAATGGTCAGCATATAAATACAAATCCATACATCTGAAGTTCTTAGATTGAACTATTTGTCTTTTATTCTTATCCTTTACTTTTTTCCTTTCTTTTTTAGGGCCACCTTGGACTACATAATGCATTACACTGACATCAAATGAGCTCGCACGCCAGCAGAAGCAGTGAGTTTCACCTATCCAAGTATTTAAAAAGCTTGCAAGCACACACTGTCTCCTGTGCAGCCCGGAGATCCCTGTTGAGTCTATGCCAAGTCCCTGAAAAGTTGGACACTGCATCCGGTATTTACACTAAGCTAAAATTCTAATCAGCACTAACAGCAGTGTGTTTTAATTCACCCTTATGATTTTATTTCAATCTGCTAAGTAGCACAACTGCCAGAAAGAAACTGCTATAAACTCCAGTAAACAAATGCAGGGGGGAAAAAAAAATTATATATAATATGTATATATATATATAAATAAAAGTAATCTTAAACCTGTTGGAGATAAAGTTTGCACCACTTTAGACACGCAGCTCAAAAGGAAAGTCTGGAGCTTTGCTCAAAGCTACTCTCTGCTGATTTCTTTCCAAATATCCTACCTTCCACGCTGGGCTTTTTTAAACTTTCTTTTTCCCCCCAACGTGTTTGGTACTTTTTAGCCAAGGAAGGAAAACGCTGATGTTATTTTACACCGGCTATTTCACCTCACGTCCTCCCCTCGGCAGCTTTCTGCCAAGTGCTGTGAAACAAGAACACAGTAACTACTTGAATCTCTGGATGACACTATAAATCGTAGTGCCAAGAGGCCGGTGCCAAGTCCGGCATCTTCCTTACTTTGGGAAGGAAAACAAAACACACACACACACACGCGCACAAAAAAAAAAAAAAAAAAAAAAAAAAAAAAAAAAAAAAAAATCGGCAGGAAAATTGTGAGAAGTTGGTCACCATTTTGGACCTGTTCAGTGCAGTCAGACCTTGGCAGCCATCTTACAGCTTGGCAACCATTTTGAGAATGTGCCTGGCAAGCTCTCAGAGCTCGCCGACACTGTTTCAACACAGCGCTGGTTAAATATAGTCCAAATTAAACAATACCATGTAATATCAGGTAAACTCACCCTTCAGAAACCCACCCCGCAGGTGTTTATAAGTACATCTTCAAAGAGAGACGGACACTGTGCTTTCCATGGGGCCGCCTGGGCACCTTAACCCTTTCCAGGGCACGGTGCTGGCAAAGCCCCACCAAGGCACCCATGAGGGGGTCCTGATGACAGGAACAGTGCGGAACAGGGACCCTATGGATGTTGGGACACAGAAGACATGTTGTCTTTCATCACTGTTTAACGAGGCCCCAGGAACCCCACCGGGAGCAAAGGCCCCTCCAAAGGAGGAAATGGGATGACAGGGGGACTGTACACAACAACACGTAAACCCGCAGCTGTCGTGTGAGAAAAAAATACTTTCACAGCTTTAATTTCCTGATGAACTTTTCCATGTGCTCCTCTCCCAGAGACAAAAGGAAAAGTTTGAGGAGAAAAAAGTCATTCCAGCAGCCAGACATCTTAGGGAAGGCTGGTTTATTGAGAGAGCCCGATGGCGGGGCGAGCTGTAAACAAACACTTCCCTTCTTCTCCCCACCCTGCAAGATCGGCGTGTTTTTGGACCAAACGCCCTTCACTCCGACAGTGCCAAAATCCCTAGGAAGACTTGGTGCCAGATGAAGAAAGGCACAGTTGTCAGAAACTGCTCTGGCCCAGGAGTAGGAAAAGTGCCGTGAGGAGTGGAGAGAAGCGCCTCGGTACTGCTCCTTGGGGCCAGAGGGTACAGCAAGGTATTCTGGCCATATTTCTCCCAGTATTTTAAACAATCCCTTTGCTGAAGAAGTTAATTTTTCATATTTAATGTAGTGTAAACACATTTAATAACTTGAGGAGGAATGTGGGGTGAGTGTTTTTACAGAACAAACAGTGCTATCTCCAGGACTGCTGCACTAAAGTTTAGTCTACATGAGGCTCTAACTCTGTCAGCCTATTTGAATAAAACTTAAAAAGATAATATATGGGCAAAACTCAGCACTTGGAAAACAGAGTGTGCAAAAAGGCAAATATTTGAAGGTACTAAACAGTATCCGAGTATTAAAATGACATTTTGGGGAAGTATTTAATATCTGAAGACAAATGTCTTTTGGAAATGCTTACTACACACATTATATTCTGCTTCTTATCTTGAAATAATTTAGAGTGGAACAGAAAAGATCAAGTTTATGCTCTATTAGCATAAAGTTTAAACTATAAGGGGTTTTTGACCTTGAAGTCTGAATTAAATGATGTCTGGGATTTTTATTCTCCCTCTTTTTTCTGCCCTTTTGAAATTTTAATTTGGGGGGAAAAAAATTAAAAGCCAACTAATTAAGTGTAATTTCATAGTGAATGAAATAAATTAATTAAACCATAATTGAAATGACAATATTAAATATGAAAATATTATGCTGGAGTAGATCAGAATAAAGTCTTGACACTGCTGGGTATCTTTTATATTGAAGGACAGTATCTGCAGCCGCATGACGTCAGCTGTGCAGGAATAGTTGGGAATGCATTGATAAATTGCTCCATCGATTCTGTTCTGCTTCACTTACCATAATTATAGCACAGTAATGGATGACATGAGTGATATATTTTTACTTTAGAGAAAAGCCAAGAGTTTGCCTGTTTCTTTATGAGATTAGACCAAATCCTTTCAATTAATACAGCATGATTGATATCTAAAAGTGTACTGGGGTAAGATACTTGCTTCATGTGCACATCTTTAAATATTATTGGTTAAATATTGAGATAGAATTCAAAGAGCAGTTTCAGGGCTTTAAATAACAGTGTCATTTTGGTAATATGAAAGATGTATCGTCACAATTTTCAAAGACTTTTCTAGGTCCACTTCAAGCATTTTGATTTTCTTAGATCTAAAAATCACATTTGCAATTAATATCTGTGAAAGGCAGGACAGCTTAAGCATTTTCCTTGAAATCTACAGACACCCTCACTGAAATGCTTGCCAAGGCTACCAACAGATATGTTGGGAACAAGGCTGGGAGGACTGGATTGTGGTTTTCAAATATGTATGGTTCAGGCTTAGCTTTCAGCTGCTGTGCACTGAAGCCAACTGGTGAAGCCCATGTGTAGACCCAAGCGCAGAACACCCAAGATCCTCTGGTGTGAATAAAGAGTGAGTAGAAGATGAATTAAAGAGCCATGTCTTATTGTTGCAGAGGGAGTGCTATGTGGTGAACATCCATCCACCCCTTCTTCAAATCTGTGGTAGAAGAACAACAGCAGTAACTTCCATGCCTTCCCCACCAACGACATGTTCTTCAGGAATAAAGAACCAAGTCACTCAAGAAGCAAGGAAGGGAATGTGTTCTGGCAGAGGAGGTATGACAAAAGGTGAGGAAGAAAGACACCAAACTGCTGTCACAAAAGACAAATCCATGTTACAGAGATGCACAGGACACAACTCTTATACCACTGCTTGTAAGACTCCATAAATATAGAAAAGACCTGCACATTGCTCACAGCTCAAGCTTCCCTGTCACAACTCAAGCTTCCTTCATGGATTCAGGTCCTTCACGTCAACAGAGAAAATGTATGTTGTAAAATACCATTTATGCAATATTCTAACTATCTTAGCTGTTCTGGTTATGAAAATTCTAAAAAAGAACTCTGAATGGGAGCTTTTTAATCAATAAAAACTTTCCACAGCCATTGTACCTTCATGCTGAGTAATTTCTACTTAGCAGTGAGCAAAGAAACCCAACTCTCATGGAGTTTTGAATGATGCCAAGAATATCTTTGGGGAAAAAATGATGTTACCTCCATGTAGCCCTATCTCACACAGCATTCTTTCAGCATATAGTTCAAAAAGCACCATAATCAATGTCTCTAAAAATTTTAACCTGTCCCCTCCCCCCAAGCAGTGAGCATCTAAGATTGATCTGTACTTCTAACTGTTGAATTCATCCCTTTCTCATGTTACAAAGGCTGTCACTGGAAATAAAGTGTAACTTGGGATGGCAGTGGCAGCTATCAAACCTCCTGACGCATTAGAGCGTCTGAAACCCAGACACCCAAGGTTCACATCAGAAAACTCCAGCGTGTAGCGAACAACTCAAAACCAACTATCGACCTTCCTATTGATTTCTAGTGGGGAAACCAAGACGGGAAAAGCACCAGAAGAGATAGGATTTCTTTTCCTCTCCTCATTGCTAACTTAGTGGCTGCCAAACTCAGGTCTTCTCAGGCTTAAGCCATCAGAGGTTTGTGTTGCAGCTAGCCAGGATGTCTGCCTAAGATAATTCAAGCTGAAAGCAGACAGTGTGCAGTGGGAGCTGATTAGCCACTGACTTCCAACGTGACCTGTCTCAGTCCCAAAAGAAGCTTCTTGACAGTAAGATATGGAGGCTGAAAAAAAAAAATATGGTTATCTTTTCAAATGGTATTTGAGGACATCTGACTCTTGTAGTTGGGCAATTTAGAGAGGTGCTTTTTGTAACTGGCAAGTCCCAAACTCGTCCCTTCAAAATTTGATTGTATACTGCAACAACAGGTTTAAAAGAAATTATTTTCAAATATATATATATATATATATATATATAATAAGGATTAAATAAACCTTAAAACAATTCACACTATGGAAAGAAGGTGTTTAAAAGGACATATATGTTTCATCTCCTTTTCTTCATCAACACAATCAGTCTGCTGTGTGTTTCAGTAACTTTGCTGAGAGTATTCTAGATTTAAATCCATGTAGCTGACGGCACTTTTGACCTTCCATGGAGACTGGGAAAATAATAGCTATAGGTGTGATTTTGATGATTCATAATTTAAAAGGAAGTATCTCATGTTTGCTGCAGCTCATCTGTTCCACTCATTATATTCATCTCTTAGCTAGTATTTTTGTGTTTAATTTGGAGATTGCATGGCCACAGTTCAAAATGAAAGCTTGGTTCTGAATCCCATAGATTTTGCAGCTGAATCTCAGCCACAGGAACACCCTTTTCCAATTATAAAGTGTATGGTTAGGGTGTAAATCCTGGTGCATATTTTATACCGAAAGTCACAATGTTAGCAAAACACTCAAGAAACCTCTGAAAATCTTCCGTAAAAACCTGATGAGTTTGTTGTGAAAAATCAGAAACATTTTCTGCCTTTAAAACCAGGACTGGGCTACAATCTCAGAGTTAGACTATCATCTGTTATTTTTAATTTGCCACATTAATGGGCTGCAAGGTCCAAAGTATCTGACGTATCTGAACTCTTCTGCTGCTCCCCTTTGTAAAGCTCCAGCATTTTTTACACAGCTCTGCAGGAACAGACCATAACGTCTGGAATGTTTTGATCTTATCTTAAGTTTTTAATAACTTTCTTTTTTATATACTACATATTTTACATGTTTTATTGCAAAACTCACTTTGCAGCTGTTTCTTCACTTTAGAGGGTTCCACTCATCTCCGGGTCCCTGAAGGACAAAAACTGGGGTGCCAGCTCCCAGCAGCAGCTGTCCTGCCCTGAGCGGGTGCTGCCCAAGTGCGAGGCACCCCCGTCTTCCTCCCTGGAGGAAGAGGAGGCAGAGCTATGGGGCCATGGCCAGGACACCCGGGAGGCAGCTGCTCGCTGGGCAGCCCTACAGACACTTTACAGCTGCTTTCTTCATGGCATTCCCAAGAAAGTGATGTGACTCTCCCCAGGCGATGAGTCCACCTTCTGCAATACCGGGATCAAATTGCACTGCACTGGAACAGCCAGGCTGAATCAAGTCCTCAGGACTCTCTTTTTCACAGCAAGCAGAAAAATATGAGCACATACATTCATAAAGCTGCAGCAAACTATTATGTAAATGCTGCATGTTGGAGTGGGTATTTTTATGGTGGGACAGCAGGAATAAGCTTATAAATCTAAGGCCTGGGGTCAGTGCTTAAGTAGAGATTACCTCTAAGCTTTACTTACACATTCTATTTTGGCCCAACAATTTGCAATGTATTTCTGGAAAAGAGAGAATATCCCTGCTCATTCCTGCTGGGACAGGGCATGTGATAAGATGCATCTTCCTGAGATGTCTGGGGTGGCACCTAAGAAGGGCTGGCAAATTCCCATCGGAGCAGTAAAGACGGCAATCTGACTTGAGCTGCGGTGGGGATAAAGTAAATCTGCTCGGCTTCAGGCCGGCACTTTTTCTGGCTCGTGGCACCGGCTTTCCTGCAGCCTCACCGCTATCGTACAGCTCGTCATGACCCTCACCCTGACAGCTTCGCCTCCAGCCAAGATCCGTGACGGCTCCTTCCAAAACAAACCAAGACAAAGTTGCTCTGGAGCAATGTTTTTCCTGAACCGAGCATGACGCGACTCTGCTTCCACCCACGTAGTAACCCATCCACATGCCCAGCAGCCTGTGACCAAAGCACACAAGAACGAATGCACCGAGCCCTCCAGTTGCCAGAAGGGAGTCCAGAAGCTTAGCTCAAGAGAGAAAAATTGTGCAGGAATTACAAAGAGGTCTCAGTACAATTGGCAAACTACATCTGCACACCGGCACACCCCCTTTTTTTGAGGACATGAGTTACAGGTGCCCCTGTAGTGTCCACTGTCTGAAACGGCGCCTGTATGCTTCCACTGGCATCACCAAGCTCACAAAATAAGGTTGTAAAATAAGAATAACCTTTTAACAACACAATGTTACTTGAAGAATGAGACTCTCGGTACACAGAAGGTATCAGAAGGGATCATCAAAACATTACGATAGATACTAAAATGGAATTCCTGTTAAGATGTTAACTTACATTTATACAGAAAGCAGCCTATTTAAAGCATGCTTGTTAAAATTCACAGTTATTTCCCTGACAGGCATTCAGAGAGCATCGTAATGAAGTTACATGGTAAAAAAGCAACTATTTTAAATAATCCTAAATGCATTATTTACTAGAAGTTAACAGTAGAGATTGAGAAGCAGCTCATGTGGATTGCTGGATTTTGTGCTCTAGTGGTAAAGAAGGATATGACAGCATGTTTGGGCAGAGGAATAGGAATGTTTGAGGTCTCCAGCTGCAGAATTTCAGGGCTGAGTTACTGAGCACAGGCCAGAGATTACCCTAACTTGGTTAACCCAAAAACCCACAGAGGGAGGTTGCCATCCTGCCTGGCAGGGCTCACTGTGACGCACTCTCTTGGGTCTCTCACAAAGAAGAAACAGCTCCCAGTGATAAGCATTATGCTAAACCCCCTTTTTAGCACTTCAGAAGTATGATTTCTGACTCTGCAAACTCCAGACCGTTTCCTAGAAGGAAAGACAGTAAAAAGCCTATATTTGGAAACCATTCCTCCACAGACCCCTGTAAAAAGGAGGGTGAATGCAGCCATAAAAAGGAGGGTCGATACATTTATCAGCTCTCCTTTTTCCTCCTTAGACTGAGAGGCACATGAGAGAAAACGGAGCGGGATCAAGTCCAAAGAACTATCCTCTTTAAGGATAGACTACATGGTATCATCAGCGAGTCTCAGCCAATATTGGCTAACAGTCGCTGTCTGTTTGCCAAGCAGAAGTTTGCCATGTTAAACTGTCACTATAATGCCACCTTGAAGAGGCGTTATCATCACTCTTGCGATGATACACGGCAACCGTGAACGGAAACGGAGGCCGGAGCTCACACATCTGAACAACAGACAATCCTGGTGCCATGGATAAGTAACCCAACAGACAGCCCTGCCTGCTTATCACTGCCACGATCCAGGAGCCCTCTTTGGATGGACACTGCAGTGAAAATTATACCAGTTTATGACTTTATAATGTGCCAATTACTGCATTTTATTAAAAATACTGAGAATACAGAAACCCATTTTAACATTTTTCTAAAATTTACTGCTTCTCTGCTCTGAATAGAGTATAGAAGCACAACAGGAAGCCGCAAAATCTCTTGTGCATCTCATGGAATTGACTCCAACCTAAAACATTGACAAAAACTCATTCCCAAGGCCTCTTGCCTTAGGATCTTCACAGGTAAAGGACAGTGAGACAGCCAGCACAGGGGCCACAAAGCAGGGGCTCGATTTCCCCTTTAACTTGACTTGTCTTGGTATTGAATTAGGCATATAAAACGTGGGGAAAGGGGAGCATGACATCCGACAGAAGTGCTATATGCTGCTGCAGGCTCGGCTCACCATATGGGAAAGCACTTACACAGTGTAGCTGCACGGCGCAGCCAGCGCTGCTGTACAAACTCCTCATTAACATGGCAAAGTTACACCATGAGCTTACAGAACACAGAACCTGAAATTTGATTAGATACAGGGTGGGAACGTTTTTTATTTTTATTTAATACTGACTGTATAATATTGACCTTAGTAACTACAGGCTGGGAAAGCGAACTTCACATTAACGGCGCCGTATCGATTTTGCAAAAGTACAAAAGTACTTTTATGCCCAAGAAAGGTTCCAGTTACCACATTTGAATGACCTCGGGAGAACAGTGTCTTGGAGAACTGTATTTTCTTCATTCAGTAGTGCTCCTAAGTGTACCCCTAACTGCTGTACTCACAAGACCTAATATTTAACAACCTGATAAAGCCTCCTCTGTCGTGCCCTCAGCTCCCCTCAACTCAATACTTTGCAGAGCTGGAGTCAAATCTAATGGGCCAAATGCAATTTAACTTATTAAAACAGTTTATTCAATGTGTAGTACATCAGTGAATTAATATATTATTCACCAATATGTTCTGAACTATTTAGCCAGCTGTATGAAATGTTTCTAATACACTAGCTGACATTTTTTTAATTACACAAATACTTTGGGTAGCAAATAACTGTTCGCTATTTGGCAAGCCCTACAAATTATATACAGTTAATTATATTCAGGTTGGTATATGGGTTATAAATAACTGTGATAAAACTGGTATCAATGCTGACAGAATTTTAGTGGAAATCGACATTTTTCTATACTGAAGTAACTGAGAGCTAGGAACAGAAATACTGCCTCCAGAAACACAACTGTAAATTAATAAATTGTGTGTGTGCACAGAATGACTTATTATTTTAACACACTACATATTTTTGCCTTCCATTCTTATTAATTTCATGTTTTGCCTTTATTTATATTCTGCTTGAGAACTGTTTTTCTTTCCTCTTTTTTGCAGTGCTGTTCAAGCTACTGACTTTAAAAGTTTTTCGCAGGTAGATCCTCTGTAGACTTATACTTGCCTGTGAATCCCAAACTTAAACTATCAGCTCTCAAACATGCAAAGCTGTGTGAGCAGTCACATACTGCTAACTGGAGCCTGAGTATTAATCCAAGCCCTGGCACCGGTGGAGAACCTACGCACCCAAAAGAGTCTGGACCGTGACAGAGTTGTCCAACACCCTGTAGTCATTCACATTCATTTAAAGGCTATCAGCTTTATAACAACCTAAAATTTAAAGACAAAATTCTAAGAAGTTGTGGAGCTTGTGCTGCTTTCCATTACAGCCCTAAACCACGCTGTGGAGTCAACCCTGGTTTGCCTTAGTGTAACCATGTCAAAATTTGTTTCAGGCTGTGCCTTCTGCAAAGACAAACTCTACCATCTGCTTGGGGTTCGGCTACCCAGCTTCCTTTCCCGAGATTCCCTGAAGTAGCAACCTGAATATCACACCTGTTTATCACGACAACTCCGTTTAACAGATCCTTCTGTTTCCCTGTCCTGACTATTATATCTGTTAGCATCCTGCGGCAGGCATGGGGAACATGACCCCTTCCTGTACACGAGGGAAGAGGCTGAAATTTTTTAAGCCACGGTGATGTAGCCTGTCACCAGGTGTGGATTAGTTGTTCCAAGTCAGTGCATGTCACAGTGGTTTAAGGATGTGTGGAGGCGTGATGAAATCCAACACAACAACATAGATCCTCAACTTACCACATCCTCATCTCAAACAGTCATGCCTGGAGGGACCATTTCCCATGTTATGGTATGTAGTAAAATACAAAAACAACAACGAAGAACTCCCAACAGAACAAAACAAGACAAAAAACCTAAAGGAAAATGGATACCTCTTGTGAAAGAACTATTACTAAATGGAAAGTCAGTGGGAAAAAAAGTGGGGCAGGGGAGGAAAGAAATAAGGAGAGCACATTCTTCAGTAGGGGAAGTTTCTCCTGTAAATTGGCAGTGAATCAGTTACTAAATGACATGCCTAAAATCAGGTGGTGGATTATTGGAAATGAAATCTTTGTCCCAGGAAAGCCAACAGCAAAAATCCTATTGATTTCAATGGGACAGGGTTGTCTCTCTGGACTTAACAGTCAATCATGCAGAATTGGCAACAGCGTTTGAACATCCCTGTTTGTTATTAGACCACGGAAATCCGTATTAGTTTGCTTCATCTGCACTTGTGACCAGTGCACCAGCACTTTTTTTTTTGGCATGGAGGTGCAAATAAGCAGAGTGGGTTCAATTTTTCAACCCAAGACACATGAATTAGAGCTTTGCTCTTTCTCCCAAGCATTTCAGAGTCCATTTTCCCCCTGAAAGGCATGGGCAGCCTCACCGCTAATGGGAGTGCTGTGTTTACAAGCAGAGGGGAACTAAGCCCTTAGTGTTTTTGCATATTTGCAATACATTATGTGATTGGGATGGGAGGAAGGTTTGTTGGAAGAGGAAGATGGGGAGGAATGGTGGAAGAAAAAAACAATCTGATCCTCAGAGGCTGGTATAACTGTGGAGTATGCACAGTCCTCATTTTCTTCAGTCCTTTTTGCAGAAAAGCTTTGTTGAGAAACAATCAAACTAAAGTGCAGATACTTAATGTTATAAATATAATACCGTAGTATAATGCTCCCATTTAACAACTTTCCACGAACAACCTTTCAAAATTTAAGTGCTTGGAAATTCTTGGATGACAAAGCTGCTATTTACGACTAATCTTTTTATCTGAAAGCAAAACCGGGTCCAAATAAATAAAAAGACAATAAGAGAGTAACAATGTAGAAAGAATGCGGGTGTGCGCGACGCACACCCACGCCGAAAAACAATAAACAGATTTACAATGGCAAAGCATGTGATAGGAGAGATATCATTAATATGGGGCCCAAAGCCCATCACTTAGATTAAATATTATATGGAAATCGCCACAGATTGATACAAGGCTGAGTAAACAAACGATAAACTGTAGTGGGTATATTTGTCCAGCCATGTATTAGTGCAATACACAAAATGGGACCCAGTGAATGCTTAAAGTGAAAATTTGTGACCTGTTAGTATCCCCAAAATGCCCATAGAACATTATTCTCCCTTTTAACCTTAATTTTTATTCTCTGTCTCAATTTCTGCTCTGCTTCTCCCATCATAGCCCAAGTTACCTACGCTGACAGCCATAGCAGGCCAAGGTAGCACAGATGGGGCGGCTGCAGCTGCATCTCACCTGCCAGACTGCAAAGCCCACCGGGACACTTTCCCACTCCCTTTATGTCTGTCTTTGTGCATTTGCAACAGCGCCTTTCCCTGGGCCTTTATCGAACATGTCACCGATGCCGCGCGACTCCGGCTCCGACGCTCCGCTAATAAGTCACAGATCCGAAACGTGTTCCTTCACAGAGGAAACCCAAGACGGGCCTCCCCAAAAAAGTATACCTTGAGCATGTCAGCGTGGGCTCTGATTTAAAGCAATTCAATATGCCTGGCTCCCCAAAGGCAGCACGCCTGTAGGGACAAAGAATACCTCAATGCAACTCAACAGCAAACCCTGCTGGATTAAATCGCAGCGCCGGTGGGCTCCACGTTTGATCTCGGGCTGCCTTTGTTGGGAGCGGCGCGGGCGCAGGTGGCGGTGCGGGAGCAGCCTGGCTTTCAAAGCGATAGGAACAATGTGCGACGAGCCGAGCGCGGCAAAACTTCCCTCGTAAAGTTGCTCGTTTCAGGCTTCATGGGAAACTTGGCAAAGTTTCCCTCGGGGCCCAATTTTTTTTTTTTTTTTTTCTCAAAAGCCTTAACCTCCCTTCCTTTGTTTAACCTTCAATTTTGTGCCTAAAAAAATAAGGGAGGGTGTCAGTTTTTCCATGCCTGGCTTTGCAGGCTGTGAAAAAAGTCCTGCTGCCACCTGAGCGGGGGATCGGACGGGAGGCGAGATGCCTGCGTGCTCTCGCTTACTTCCACGAATAATCCCACCTGCAAACGGAGAAGTTGGGTTTCAAATATCAGGCCCTCAGGTTCATGGATCTTTTGAAACGAAGCTGTGTCAGATTTATGGCTTCGGTGTGCTAAGGGAGGAAACCGTGGCCATTTTGAGCAAGTTCTGCCTGGAGCTTTCCGATCTGAACCGCAGGCTCTGCTTCCAGATCGGAGCACAGAAAGTTTTTGTAGTGCGTGTGCTCGCCAAAAGATACGGGTCCCTCTGTAAAGCGAAGCAGGCAGTGAGCACATGTCCCAGAGAAGCACGGCTGCTTTCCCCAGCCTCCAAACACAGCTCTCCCACCGTATTTATCAACAGCTATAAAGCAAGGGAAAATCCCCACGTTATCCCATTCCCCAACTCCTTTCCATTAAAACAGAAGACAATTCCTGCAGACTGCACGCCCTTTACTTTGGATGCAGTTAAAGATTTTGCTGGCTGCTGCACCAAAACTTCCCATGCTGTGTTTACTGAATTGAATATAATCTTTTTTTTTTGTCCCTACCTTAATTTCAATATTTAGAATAGCTTAATTATATCTGATATCTACTAAATGTTAAATTGCTGCCATGGATACTGTACTTGTTTTAGGCTTTGCCCACAACCCAAAATGTAACTAAAGATTAATAGAATGCTGAGATATTTTTGGCTGCGAGTGAAATTTAATGAATAAACATTTAAATAAATTACCCCAATAATGAAACAATATGCCATTAACGCCTGAGTTATGCTAAATGCTTCACTTCTCTTACAATTCATGCAAATACTCGGGAAAAGAAATTATAGTGGTGAACTACATTAAACAAAATCCTGCCTAAACCCCACCCGTAAAACAGTGTCTCTACAGTATTGGGAACAAAAACTGTGGCTTGTCAGTCAAAGTGTCTAACTATGGCATATGGGTAAAGGTTTCAGTCTGCTATCTCCAGACTCATCTTATGGCCCGGGTTCAACGCTACTGAACCGCTCTCTAGACAAAAGGCGAACTCATTGAAAATGGGTGCTGCGAGCTGTCTGGTCAGGGCGGCCGCGCAGCCTGCGTCTGGATGCACACAAACTACTGGCATGGGGGAAACGCAGCGCGCTTTGGAGGGCTTTAGAGTTTCCTAAGAGCTGAAAAAGAAGCAGCCTGAAGGTTAAAGCTGGCTAGTCAGAATGGCATACTTGGCTGCATATATAGCCAGGTGGCCTGGGCATATTGGCAAACAACTGGCAAACTGCCCAATACATATGGCTTAGATTGCTTTGCTCTTCCCATGAAGCCTTCTTAGACTCTTGAGCAAGCATTCATTTTAGAGCAAAACGCATCCAAGTGTTAAATAAAATCATCCCCCAAATATACTGCATGTAACCTCTTCCTTTAAATAAGAATGAGATAACTATATTAAAATAAACTAATGATTTTTTTAATGAATCCTTGCATAAAAGTGACACATCCCCCTGGCCTTTCTCTAAGTGGATCTGCCCTTACTTTTGTTAACTCCTGAAGTACCAAACATGCCATTTTTTCCACACGTACTCCTTTTGAGGGGTAACTACTCATGACAGTATTTAAGCTCTTAGCACATCAGAACTTGCATTTGTGGTGAGGCGTCAGACGCTTGAGCAGCGCTTTAGCTGTGTCCTGAGCTGCTGCCACCACACAGATGTTCAGGGCTTCTCCCAGTTTCCCAACTACTCCGTGGCTTAAGCAGATAGTTGCCTTTATTAAATGTTAAATCACATTTTTCTCTTGAAGAGTGCTTTCCCTTAGAAACTTTCAAGTCAAGTCCCAAGAGAAATTTAAAAATTCAAGCGACGCACTTGACACATACTCCAGAGCAAGTATATGTTTAAGCATCAATCCTACAGTGCAAGTCCTTGTGCTAAGGCTAGTGTAAATACTGCATTAAACATTCACAACAGCTTTGGGGAAAGGGCTAAACATATTTAAACAATTAACACATGCCGAACTCTAAGCTGGTGCTTACATGCCACTGCCTCTAAGCAGAGGTTGTGACAAAGGTAAATTCTTCTAAATTAAAAGCAATGGGACTCCCGTTGAAAGCTCAGTAAATGCTTAAGTGTTTTGCTGAACTGAAGCCTCTGTTAATGAGAAACAAGAAATAATTCTCCTCAGTTCCAGAAAAAAGTGTGCTTGCTGACCCTCATCCCACTGAAACCCCTTTCTGTTTCACAAGCCAGACACTGAAATTCTGAGTGCTGGGAGTGAAATTAAGACAATAGTCTCAGTTTTGTTTTAATGGACTGTTACCTACAGTTCTTCAGCAGTTACAAAAGGCCAAAAAGAGAAAACTACAAACTTTTCCAAAAGCTGTTTTAAGAGCTAAGAGTGAGTTACCATTCCTGTGTCACCTACAAGTCCTTCTAATATATATAATATATATATTAATGTATAATGGATATAAACCTTGATACTAGTATGTTTTCATTAAAATGGAGGTCTTTTAAACATTTTAAAGGCAAGTGTGTCACCTGCTAGTAAAAGTAAGTTCTACTAATCCAGGCTTTACAATCCTCATCTCAGAAAGGACAAATACACACAGCAGAGAGGGATTCAGAGCTGCCTTCCGCCCAAGTCTCCAGGCACTACCTCCGTTCAATCACTTAATCTCCTTGTCATTTTGGGGTTTTGATAGGGCTCCCTTCCCTCTATTCTTTGCTTGTTTTGTATATTTGAAGTATGAACTCATCAGGTCAAGGAGTAGTTTACTTATATAGATTCTTATTTATATGATGTCTACGTACAAGGAGGACCTGACCTTCACCAGAACCCCTATAAGCCATCATAATATAAATAGCGTACATTATTTACTTAACTTCCTTGCTTCAGTTTCTTTAAGGGGGGAATAATATTTACAGGGATGTTGTGAGGATTAGCTCATTACTTCAAGAGCCTTGAAGATGAAACATGCAATGTAAATGAGAAATATCAAGTATCAGCGACACTGATGAAATTATCATCACCATTGTTAAGAGTGCCGTTCGAGAGTAAAATCGGGAGAGAAACATGTCTTTCTGCAAAAGCACGTTGCTATAGGCCAAAACACGATGACCTTGGCGCCATCTTTTCCTTCACCTTCCTCATCCCCCTCCTCACTGGCAACGAGCATCATTGGGAGCTTTATTAGAACATCTCCACGCCAAGTTGGACATGCTCCAGGCAGAGCTGTCCTCGGCCAAGGGCAACATGTGAAGTGCTCTCAGACAACTCGGATGGCCTGGATGGAGGGAGAGAGAGGGCGGAACAAACAAATCGGGGATTGTTGTTTGTCCTGCACTGACTTGGTCGCCTGAGCACTTGACAATTATGAATTTCTCTTGACAGTGTGAACTGGAGGCTCTGATGACGGCAGCAAAGGGGAAATTTGTGCCTTGAATTCCCTACTGCAGGGAGCTATTAGTATGGATTATACGTGCTGCTGCAATTTGTACTGGAGCTGTAACACGGCTCCTTAATGTTAAGATGGACCAACTCTAATCTGTTCTTCTTGTACCTTTATCATGTGGGTAAGAAGATCAAAAGCAACCCAGGCACTAGGGATATTGAAATTCTGCATCCAGATCTGACTACATTTGGCAAAGGATCTGTGGGCCAGATCTTCACTGAATTTAGCAGTGTTACTTCATTTAATGATTGAGACCTTGTTATGGGCGCAAATCAGAGCTCTGAACCCCCTACCACTGTGTCTGAGCTGGCTGAAATCTGACCATGATGCACTTGGACACTGGGCCCCGAATGCACTTGCAGGACAGAGTGGGAGACGGAGGTAGACTGCTGAGCTTTGCAAGGCAAATGAAAGAAAGCCTTTAAGGGAAGAGTAGAGTTACCAGTCCTTAGACGTAACCCAAGTATGCTGAATCAAATCAGCGCTTCAGACTGAAATTGGCTTTCTACCTGGGGAATTAGAACAAACTGACAAGTCAGAGCAAAATGGGGAAGGGGTAACATCATGCAAGTCCAAATGAAAGATTAGCTCGGGTCGCTCTGAGCTGACCCACACCTCGGTCCCTGCTCCAGAAACACCAATACGCTCGTACGCCTCGCGCCAAGCCCGCGAGCTGCCGGCACAGCGCTGCAAAACCAGGCCACCGAGGGCTTGTCTACCTGGCAGGGTTTGTCTGCCTGGCAAAGGGCGCCAGAGGCTTGGGCAGGGTCTGCCGGACCTTGTTTTGGTAGCGGGAGCGATCCCCCCGTGCGGCCTTTCCCCGCGAGGCAGAGGCTCACACCAGAGCTGCGGGTGATCTCATTTCCAGTAGTTAAGTGAAGTAAGTGCATAAGTATGCAGGACTGGGGCCCTGGAAACCATGAAGAAACTGGGTTTCTCTTTTTATTGCAGACAACTGCAGCGCCTGTGGACTCTTGCAGCAATGCTTCTTTTCCCCAGAGGAGGACCTGGTCCTGGGATTTTAAATTTTTCTTAATAGATAAATGACTTTGTAAGAAACTTTTCAATAAAATAAAGACTTGGGGGGGGGGGGGGGGGGGGGGGGGGGGAGGGGGAGGGAATGTTAAAAATATTCCCTAGCTAAGTAAATACACAGATTCAAAGCATATGGATAAAAATGAGTGTTACTATAAACACGGAGCTTGTTTTTAAAAAGAATTTTGCAAAAAGATAAACTTTTTCTAACTGTATTTTGATTAAAGTTTTGAAGCTGTTTATTGTAAGTAATTGCTTTTCCTCAAGGAAGAACAGATGTATAGATGCAGGAGCTTGTTTCTTCTTCTTTGTGTGAAAGTACACATGAAAAGCGTTTCTGGAAAAGAAATACTAGGGCTGGAATAGTTTATGTCATTGTAAAGATAATAATAAATTAGGGCTTACTGTGCCTGTAAAAGTGCAGGAGATGGTTTCTCCTGCCGGTCCTTGCACAGGCAAACTTTCAGAATTCTCTGAGATTTAACATGTAGAAAATTATGAAGACTAAAAGTTGTCCTAAGAGCCTCAGAAGTTTTGGGTTTGGCAGGTTTTCTTTTTAAATTTTCACTTTATATAAAAAAAAAAAAAAAAAAAAATTAAAAATTTTTAAAGTATTGATTCCAGGGTCCAGGGCTGAAATGTTCTTTGTCCCGATCCGTGCTGGTTTTTACATTTTAAGAAAACTTATCTGGCTCCTAGAGAAAGCAACAGTGCTTCTGGCCCTGGGCTTCGGCAGAATCCTGCCCCGGAGCTCATCCACCTTTTTCTGTGAGACAAAAGGTTGTAAAGGAGGCCAAAAGCTCGACGCTTTGATACCGTTCCCAAACATATGGGAACGTACGGCTTCATGAAACTGCATTTAACAGATGTTTAAAGAAAGACAACTAACAGATCCAGAATGTAGTAATGAGGAAAAAAGACAATGTACATAAATTCAGCTGCATGTCTCTTTATAGTGCTACCAATGCCCCGGAGACAAAATGCAAATGAGTCGACTTATTTGCAATATGACACTCTCCATTCTATATTTAATATTTTAGGTCATTACTAAAACTGGTTTTCTTCTGAAGTGATTTCTTCTGGCACCTAAATGGAGGGAGATTTACACAGTCTGCAGTGTATTGTACTTTGTCAGTTCAGAGAGTCATGAAAAAACCTCTTCGACTATCAATTTCAGATTTCCAAAGTAAGCGAAGAGGCCCCGTGCAGGCTCAACACACAACCCCTGTGCCAGGCCAGCATCCTGGAAACATCTTTATTTTTTCATTTTGCAACTTCTGAGCCCCAAATTTGAGTTGTAGATAGTTTTGGAGCCCAAAGACCAACTGTTCAGTTTAGCAAACCAACAATGTCTGCTCATTTTGTCCCAATCTTTTCAGCTTAAATATTCACAATGTGCCATTATTACTGAATCATTATCTGCCTTTAGCTCTGACAACAGCATCATAAGGGCTATGAAAGGCTCCTTTCTTCTCATGATTAGTCTCTAAAACATTTCCTCATCTTACAGTGCTTTGCAGCCTCCCAGAATGCACCGCTCAATTACAGTGCTGAAATTAACTGTATGCCACTCTTATTTATTGATAAAAGAATAATCAAGTGCTCCAGCCCATAGCCTGCTTTGGCCACAGGTTTTATATCAAGTTTCAAGTAATGCGTTTTTTTTAACTCTTTGAATCCTCTTATAAATGGGTGGCATTGTCTGCAGCGCGGTGACAACATTGTGCCGCTTGCTGCGGCGCCCAAGATAAAGCCCCCTTCATTTGCGTGGGGTAATCTTGTTGAAAATAGTCATGTATGGCTGACACTTTAAAAATTAATCTTGAAAGGGAAGAGTTTGTTTGTTTTTTTTATCACTGGGACTGATTAGGCTCCAAAGAAATCAGATGTAAATAAAAGCGAGATACAGAACTTGCTAAACTTCGGGCTGGGAGTTGCAGGCGCGCGTTAAAAGGCGCTGCCGTGTGCACCGCCGAGTGAGGTTATTTTATCTGGAGACGATAATTGGAAGACTCCTTACATCTACCTCAGTGGGATGTTCCTTGCATGGACCCTATTAATTGCTCAGGAACGGAATGCAGGGCTCTGGCTCTCCTACATGTGACATTAAATTGTGATTTAGCAGATAACATGCACAAAGCAAACTGCCCCAGAAACAATGGGCTCTCTTCTCCGGAGGCTGGCGCTGGAATTACGATCGACTTCAAAGAGAGCGGACTCGGGCGGGCTTGAAGTTCCTATCACTTCTTCCAAAGCAAAAAGATTTCCTATCCAATACCAAAGAATAACATGTAATTGGGCCATAGCTTGGTCCGGCACAAGAATGAAAATAAAAACACTTTCTAAACCTCAAAGATACTTGCTAAGCCATGTATACATTAATCATTTATACCACATGATTATTGTTCATTATTTGGGCAATAACAAATGGAAGGGTGTGGGGGTTAGTGTGGGTTTTAACAAACCACACTCTATTTAAGCAAAGCCAACTATTAAAGAAAGACCTAACTTGCCAAACCAAGATAAATATATGCCATTATTATGATCACATAAAAGCTACTACTCTCGACATTACAATTTCTCTTATAATTGGTACTATTATAATTAAATGAATGCATATGTTTACAGTTCTTCTTTGAATGGTAAAGTGATTTAGCAATGATGGTGTCTCTAATTTCTTTTAACTGTACTGGCAAACTTCACTTAAACAGTGGTCTAAATACCACATTGCCACAATAAATTAGTAAAGCATCTAGTAAAGTCTATATATGTAGTTATTGAGTTTAAATGCTTCAGAATAAAACAGCTAGTCACTCTTTGGTGTGCCCAGGTAAAAATAAATACATATACTCCTCAGATGGAGTAATATGACTGCAAAATTCTTACATAAAATATATATTTAAAATATGACTCTACCAGCAGTCACAAGTGCCTACAGCCTTTTTTTTTTTGCAAGGCTGATAAAATATAGAAAATTTTTCCCCAGGAGTATCTGCTCCATTTTAAGGAATCCAGTTCAATAAGACATTTGTAAGCTGTCAGCTTACGGGGAAAGGTGGCAAGACACAAGATATATGCGTACCTTAAACATTCTAAGCATTTGTGTGCCCTGCCACTCCAGTCATTAGTATACACTAGTGCTGGAAAAGTTAACAACAGGCTTTTTCGGATAATCCATTTTTATATCTATCAGCTGTATGAATTTGCATGGTATCCATCAGCCCAGCATCCAACAGCTTGGGCTAGGGAGTGAGCCTGAGCCTGGAGTCCCATGAATGCTGCCCTGTTTCCCTGTGTGTGGCCTGAGGGCGCGTCCCCACACACCAAATGATGGCGTGGGGGCTTTTCTGACCCCGCTGCTCTGTTGGGACTCACAGCTGAGATCCTAAGAGGCTCCCTCAGGGTGAGTATCACCAGTATTTCCCATAATGGCTGTGGTTGGTAAGGAGTGTACCTGGAAGAACCACTTTGGAGTCTGTGTTTCTTGTGGTTTGACCCACCACACTGTAAACATTTTGGAAAATTTGGGTTAAGTTGGGACTGTCCTCGCCCGGTTTTATAGTTCCTGCCAGTTGAGCCAGCACATGAAACCCGGCAGATGTTTTAGTTTGGGTTTGAGATGTTGATTTGGACACTCCAGTTCTCAGGAAAACCAGAATTTGCTGACCCAGAATGAGGGATGGCTGAAAGACAAAAGACAAATGAGTGCCGGCTGCCGCGCGGGCTGGCCACAGAACGAGGACGGGTTATGGCAGCGTTTCAGCACGCGGGCAAACACATCAGGAGAAAAATCTGTTACGGTTCCCTCCAAACCAGGTGAATGTAACCAGCAGCCCTTGTAAAATCTGCCAGGGTTTCGGGCCAGAATGCCTGGGTCATTACTCCAGAGGCTTCAGAGGAGGCTAAAAAAACAGCATAATTTTTTTCCAATCTTTCTCCTAAGCCTGGCTAGTAATTCTATTAAGAAAAATAAGGCAAGCTGTAATGTTTTGAGTTTAATAAGTAAAACACAGCAAATATGTGAACAGAACTTCTGACTTAATATTCTTTAACAGACGTTTTATAAAATACAGATTTAAAAGATTTGCCTGTCTTATTGTTCTGGCTGTTGCCATGTTATATGGCTACATTTTCAGTCCCAGATTTTGCCAGCTGTAACAGTTAAATAGCGAGGGGTCTAAGCCTGGATACTGTAGGCAAAATGCCCAAAATTATTCTCTCCCATGGAAAAACACCCCAGTATAAAGGCAGTGATGAGAAGGTGGAGTTAATCCTTTTGGCAAAGGAATAATCTCCATACTCCTTAAAATGGCTATGGTCATTTTAATGCACACTATTTTATGAATGATGCTTTAACTGCGCTGCCAATTAGCAGAGCCTTAAAAATACCTCAGTTATACAGGCCTGATAACTGTCTTTCTTAACCTTTATCTGACCTTTTTTGGTTTTGCCATGCTCATAAACCAGCATATGAACTATCAAAGGGAACGGCACTGAACATCGATTCGAATGTTATATATTAAAAAAAGGGAAAAAAATACCGAATAAAAAGAAGGAAAAAAATAAAAAAGGAGAAAGGAATGAAACCCAGCTGGTCAGCCAACTTTTACAAACTCTAAGCAGAAAACATGCTCTTCTAATTGGACAGAGAAGACAAGATCTGGAATAGGTGCAATTTTATTACTGCAACAGCGATTCACAGAGCCCACGCTCTTTTCAAAGCACGAGCCCCGTGGAGTTTTATCGGACATCTGGAGTGGGGCTCTGGCAAGATGCTGAGGGACTGGGTTCCCATTGATCTCCGTGCTGGCAACAGGCGCTCCAGCCTTGCAGAGGCAAGCTCTCTCCAAAGGGTAATGGATGAAGTATTTTGCTCAAAAGTGTACCGAGAAGGGTATTTTTACTTTTTACCCAAGTGGTACAAGACGCATTTCAGATATTTGGTCTCAAGACCCTGCGACTTCACAGAAAGTCAGAACCAAAACGGCTGACAAGAGCAGGCTGTGGCAGCCAATCTAAGGCTATTGACTTTTTCAAACACACCTAAAATAGACTCTGCTATATTTCATGTAAAACTGTGTGTATTCAAACATATGGCTAAGGGAAGATATATATGCAAAGGCTTATGCACACACAATGTTTAGCTTCTACTTTCAAAATGTATCTCCCAAGAATTTCAGGAGGCCCCAAAATAGCAAATATTATTCGCTTGATTATTAACATCTTCTCCTTTTATACCAGTCAGTCGAAAAGTATGCAATCACTGGGTATTTTTGGTGGCCTCTCAATCATGTCAAAGATCATAAGACAAGCAGATGGTGTACATCTGGGTTTACCCAGCAGTAAGGAAAACATCTCCAGCACAGGTAGGATGATAAAGACAGGACTAAACACACACCGTTCCTTTTGGACCCATAGAATTGGAACAGTCCCATGTTTCTATTTACCTGTCTGGAGCAGGATGACCCAGGAAGGGACAAAAGCAAACAGCATTGATGACATGGAGCAAAAAGAAGCCTTGCAACATCCCCAGCACAGCCCTCAGCCACACCATGGATTAGGCTGCCCCGGCTCATTTAACGCGGAGCCGAGAAGGAAGAAGTTAATGAAAGAGATTTGCAGGGAGGCGATGGTGGGGAGGCTCCCTGGGATTCCAGCGGAGACGTGACGAGGGGCCAAGCCCCCCACAGCATCAATCACCAGCACGGTGCTGTTAATCTCTGCAGACCCGCATCGATCGGCCCCGAGAACCTGCCCCAACCTCTGGAACATTATTCAGGTTTGTTTTGGCCACATGGTCAGAGTTCATATGAGCAACAAGTTCACGGCCAAAGTCTGCCCCAAAGCGCCGTTTTGCCCACTTGCATAAGAGCTGAAAGTCACCCTTGGCTTGGCCTGTCCTCGTGTTGCTGGAGCCCTGGGTGAGTTTTTAGCAGCAGCCTCAAAAACCAAAAGACATTTAGGAAGATTATGAGTAAAGGCCTGTTGTTATTCTGCGGCGAGCAGGGCTTATCTGGATCTAAGGGATGAAGTGAGCAGTAGTTATTATTCACATCAGACGCAGCTATGTGTGCTGCAGCTCCTACACCCAACTTCACCCTTTTTTTCCATAAAACTGTCTTGCAAAGAGCTGACCACCTTCCTGCTGGAGACATCCAGAGTCTGCCACTAGAAGTCTGAAAAGTTAGAAAAGTGTTGCTTTCCATCGCTAAAACAACACTATCATTACACTGTGGGGAAGCCTCAATTGCAAATGAGAGGATGCAACTAATTTTGTGTACAGACTAACTCAGAGCTCTGCAGCTTGCAAGGAACTCTACCCAGGATCGAGATGCCACGCATACTTAGTTTGTTCTTTCTTCTCTTCTTTTCTTTTCTCTCCCCCCCCCCGCCCCCCATCCCTGAAATACCGAAATATCAGATAGCTGATGACAGGGAAGAAATGTTAACACTGTAGTTTGAAAGTTTTTAACCCTTGCCTTTCATCATCTAACACTTATTCAATCCCATGCCCCTCGCTTCACTGCTTCAAACCCTCCCGTACATACCAAGGCGATGACCACAATGTAAGCTTGTGCACTGACTGATTAGATTTAATTAGATGGATACTTTGTTCCACTGATCTTTCAGCTATACAAAGTATTGGGTTACTTAACCGTATCGGTGAAAACATTGCTTGCACGTTTGAATGCGACGGATGTGCAACACTGTTCCGCATTAAAAAGTGAGATAGTTGGCTAAGTTTTAATGGCTGAAGTGAGTTATATAAAGATCTGTTTTAATTGAGTTTGTGTCCCTGGAAGATTATCTCATTTTTCCCATTATGCAGTCAGTTCAGCGATGCCTCTATGTATGATCTTTGTCCTAGCTACGTTCTTAAACAATCACTGCTACCTTAAACTACTCTTTTTTTCTTCTTTTATTAAAAATATTGCTACTTTCCAGTTTTGCCACGTTGTGTCCTTGCTGTTCTCATCCCAGTGCCAGCCCTGGCTGCAGCACCCTGCAGGGCAGGCTGCTGTGTGGTCGTGGGACTGGTCCCAGTGGCAGAGCCCCAGCTCATCATCACTCAGGCACCCGACAGTGCCCTGGCAAAGAGGGCAGGAGCCTTTGGCTGCCTCCACCAGCCAGAGCACAGGATCACAACCCAAATCTTTGGCATGGCCACCTCTGCACGGTTTAAGTATAATAATCAGTGCAAGCCCCATGCTCCCGGTGAGCACAAGGAGCTCTGCTGTTAGCAAGAGCAAAGCGAAGCCGACGTACAACCGATTACTTTGAACAAGTCTCTGGGCTAGGTCAGCCTGGCAAAGAAATTCCTCGTACGGCTCTGCTGGCAAACTCCTCTACTGTAACTGTACCTTATACAAATAAAAAATGCTTTTGCCAATAAAGTTCATACTAGGTCCCCCAAAGCAACGGGTTGTTTTGACAGAAATGCCTTTAACACTAAGCCTTTTGCCAGTACACAAATGCTGTACACAAAATGACAAATTTAGAAGTCATACAGAATGTTCTTACTTGAACTAAAGTTTCTGCTGCAGTCGTGGTTCAGTTTAAATGCTGATTTGAAAGATCATGCTCACTCTCCGTCTCCTTTGGATTTATCTTTTTTATCTTTGATTACGGTGGTTTATTGTTTATTCTTCACCCAGACCTTACTACTGGCAACTGAGATGTCTGCTAGAAAACTTCCAGTTTAATTCAATGCTCAGAGCCACGCAGGACGCTGCTTTTAAAGCCCAGCTCCATATAATTATTATAATCTCCGTGATACCCAGAGCTCAGCTCCCCCCCGTCAATAATTAGTGCGATTGCAGCTTAATACAATTTTCTTTTTTTTTCCCTGAAGCAAATACAATCTTTTTAGATCAATTTGTAGACGGTTACCCTAGAGGAGGACAACAATATAAACAAGCGCTTTTTTTAATCCCATAGTAACTCATTTAATTTGCACAGATAAAAGCGTGAAAATATTTCGTCTCGCCAGTGGAGGGGCAGCCTCAGACCCGGGCGAGCTTCTCTGCAGCGGCTGCAGATCAGCCCTGGGTGTGGAGGAGTGAGTGAAAAAACACCCCACGCCAAACCTCTGTGCTGAAAATCAAACCCACATGCGGCGTTAGTTATTTACACACTGAAAGGCCCCAGTTTTTCGCCGTAGTGCTGCTACTTTCTGCTTCAGTGGAACTAAGCTGCTCTAACCTGGCAGCCCTGAGGAAAGGGAATCCCTGCGTGGCATACGGCCACCACCTCCTCCGCTGGCTGGGGGACAGTGGGCACGGCGGGAAGGTCCCAGGGTCCTGGCACGGCCAGGCTGCCAAACCAGCCCTTGGGAAGCGTTGGCAGCCCACAGAGCAGCCTTGTTACAAACTCATCCTCATCTTGCACAAAGTTCTCTATGGCTGGGCCATTGCTGGCCCCACGTCTGGCTGTGTCACAAGTCCAAAGTTCCCTGGGACAGCGGTGCTTGCCAGGCCACGTCCCATCGGGAGGAGGTTCTGCTCCGTGGAGCCCAGCAGAGAGCACAGTAGCAGAACATTAATTAAGTTTATTAGGAGGAAAGGGAAGGCAAAGGAAGAGACCGGGAGGAGCGTGGCAGAGCTTGGTGTAGGCTCCAGCACGAGGAGAGAACACGACTGTAACCACAGAGCAATGGCTGAACTCACTCCTACCACCAAACCCTGCTTGTCCTTCATGTATTATGCAACTGGAGTTACAAAGCCCCTTTTCAGCCAGGTTACTGCCCTCTTACACCACCAAAAGGTGTAAAGGGCAAAGGGGTAAAGGGGACAACAACCAGGCAAAACTAATTTTGTTTAACATGAAGGTTTCTTCAGAGCCCTTGTAGAGGAGCTTGAGCATTGGCTGCAGCCCCATCCCTGCTGCAAGGACACTAACAAAGGCCACAACCTCAGAAAATTCAGTGTTAAAAACACATTGGACATGCAAGAAGGTGATGAGGCAGGACTGAACCTAAAACACAACAAGAAATGTGTGGCATTGTTACTTCCTCTGCTCTGCTCCACATACCTTTCTAATGACAGTCCTTAGCTTAATGATTTGGGGGTGGGAGTGTTGAAAAGGCTTTTTATTACTGAACATATATAAGAAAAGAATGTTGTGATGGACGGGGAAGAAAAGAGGGAACCTCCAAAAGCAGATAGTGACTCTGAATAAAAGGGACAGCTAAGCAAGATGTACTAGCAAGTCAGTGCAGCAAAAATTTCACTTAATTGAAGAGGGATTCGTGAGACTACCATCTGGGAACACCTGGAGAGCCCTTCTGCAGCCTGGAACAAGAGCTGGCAAATGCATCTTTGCCTAGACACCTTCCACATGACAGTGCCTTGACTTACAGCGTAAGTGTGCTATAGGAGAATAAATTTGTTTACAACAAATTTGCAGGACTGCCTGCATACAGATAGTTTTCCATATCCTGTTTGAAAAGTATACTTGGTATTCAATGGCTTTTTGGGAGACAATATTCATCAGTCAACTGAAGCACATTGTTTTGAATCATGAATATCTCTGCAGCCAGTGAATAATTTAAAATCTCGAAGGAGTCTCCCTGCTATAGCCATGTGCTTATCCTTCCCTAGAACATATGGATCTGTAAGTCCTGGGACACCAGTTAGCTCAGAGCTAAAGAATCAGAATTCCAGAATGGTTTGGGTTGGAAGAGACCTTAAAGACCACCTAGTTCCAACCCTTGCTCCAAGCCCTGTCCAACTTGGCCTTGAGCACTGTCAGGGACGATGCAGCCACAGCTTCTTTGGCCAACCTGTGCCAGTGAATCACTCCTACCAACAAAATCAGTATCAAACCTGGACAACTCACTGCAGAAATTACCATAACTCCTCAGGATCCCTCTGCAGGAGGCTGCTGTTATAATTTCCTCACAGTTTGCAGGGAGGGAAACTGAGGCATGGATGTTTGGGATCAGACTCTCAGCTCCAGTGGCTGTGAGAGGGGCTTCCCAAGCACCCAGAGCCCACTGCACACATCTGTGATTCATAACACAGCTCCAAGTACCAAGATCCTCCCTGAGCAACTTGGCCAGGCTGTCTGTGGCGAAGGCATGATCTAAAGCCAACTCACTGGTGTCCCCAGCCCTGCTTCCGCTATAGATTCCACTCAGGCCATTAATCTTTGAAAGAGCAGAATTTGCCGCTAATGCAATCGGAAACGACGGTAGGAAAGGCTCCCATTAATGAGAGGCAGCTTAATATAACAACTGACTTCTACATTTCTTATCTGAAAATACCTCCCCTGGAAGCTGTGGATACATTACGGGCTTAAAAAGAATTACTAATGCATTAATTCTTGTCAGATTTGTAGTGTCCTAACCCACAGCTGCCTCACCCACTGACCCAGGGAACATTAGTGAGAACGATATAATTTGGTAAATGAGGGCCCGACTGTGCACTGTGAGCTTGGGCTGTTATTTGGTCCTGGTGTGAGCAAGGGATACCCACTCACGCACTGAGATTATCCTTAAACAAATTTCTAGGATCTTTGGGCTGCAAATTAAACACTTTTCTTCCTTGCTATTTTGTGTTTATTCTAATGCAACCATACGTGTCTATTTTACATAGTAAAAGCAGTGGTTCTCCTGATCCTGTGAGAATCCGTGTGGGTTGATGTTAAAATGGCATGTGTGGAGTGGAGTAAAAGTGCAGCCGGGGTTTGGAGATTAAATGCTGACTTTAAGAACACACTGAAAACCATCCTGTGTTGTGCGCAAAAATGGTGAAGTGGATATTTACAAACACATCAGCTCTCGGGGAGCCAAGTGGCTGGGACGAAGGCCCTCTCCTCTGCACTGCTGCAGGATGCTGGCCTGGCACTCGTGTGTGGATCAGCCCAGCTCCATCCAGGAACCAGCACACGCTGCTGCCCCGGTCCTGAGCATGGTGCTGCTGCTGCCCATTCCCTAAAATAACTGGCCTGTGCATGGGAAGATCACAAAAGCTCAACTCCTTCCCTGCCACAAGGCAGAAACTGAGCCTCTTCCATCACAGGAAAGGAGAGAACATCCTGACAAATGCCTGTGTTTTGGACGGGTGACAAAGCTGTCATGGGAAAGAGGCGGCAGCTCCCTTCGGAGACGGGAGGTGGGGAGCGGGATCAGGAAACTTCTGAGCTCTTCTGGCAGCCCAGGTCTGGCGCCGGGCCACCAATCCCCCACTCCTCGCGCTTAAACACAAGCAGATTGACACCGAATGCTCGGTGGCTGCTCCAGGGTTCCTATGGAACAAATTTGGATATTCGGAGACCTGAGCCTGTTGGAGAGGTTGCACAACCCATATTCACCTCCATAATTAGCACAGCCCAGTACCTTGTGGGTTGTTTCTGCACAGACTGAGTCCCAGCTCAGCCTGGAAAGCCACTTCTGCCACCAGCTCCCAGAAGGTCCCTGTAACAGCCTGGAGAAATGCCTTGGGGGCACGCTGCAACACCTACTTATGGCTGCTGGGCTGGCCCTGCGGCATCCTCCTCGGCTTCCTCACACACATCATTCCCCGTCCTTTATATAGAGATCAGATGGGAAAGGGGCTCTGTGTTTGTACGCAGGGATGGGAGGAAATTAAACTGGAACCAGCATAAAGATCTTTGAAAGCACCGTGTTGCGTGCCCCGCTCTTGGGTTCTGTAAATCATGACCTGCCAGATGCTAACCTGATACAGTCCCCAGGTGCACCTCCCTGCTCCAGGAGCCTTATTCCATGGGGAAACCATCAACTTCCAGCATTCCCAGGTAATTTGTACATTTGACTTTCGCTCTCTGTAAAAATTGTCAGGATTTCATCTTACTTAAATTATCCTCTCCTTGGAGCTCCACTGGGTGCCTGGCCTCATGCCTGCTTTTAGGAGTCTCAATACCAAATGCAATCAGGGGAGAGAGACAAGTACCTTCAGACAGAAAATGAGGGCACCCAAATCCGTCGCCCGTAAGGAGGTACGTACTGCTTACTGCTTGCAGAAGCAGTAATTTATATTAAATATATATATTTCACCTTGGCTTACTGATTAAAAAACAGAGCGTTTCTCTTAATTTCTCATTTTTTTAGTATATTCTTTAACAGTGCAATTTGATTTATGACGCTAATGGCATTCTTGTGCAAACAGTGGATTTCCAGTTTTTAAATATGCATATGAAAATGTTCTAAGAAGAAATATTTTCCTAAATGTTAACACTACCAGAGTCACCATTACCAGAAAGTAATGAACTACATATGCAGGATTTCATGGCTATTTTGTTCTTGATAATTTTTAAAACTTCGGCATATTCCCACTGCTACCAGCCTGATGTGCCACTGTCTCCTTCCACTATTTGACCATAAAAGTCAACTTTTGATGGTGTAAACCTGGAGTAACGCAGCGACGAGTCAGGCCCTAACAGAAAGAGTACACTGTATACGTTTTTATTGTATAATTTATTGTTTTTTCCACTGAGCTGGCTATATTGTTTTATCCATTTGCGTGACAGGATGTCTAGGAAACAGCTGAAAGAATTATCTGCAGTGAATTTAAAACACACTGGGTTGGAGAGACGAAGACACAAAAATCTTTGTTAAGCAAATAACAGGGTGCTACTCCTGTGTCAGGTTGGGAAACTTAACTCCTTCATTTCATAACCTGCAGGTATGATAGGCACAACAGCTCTGCCTCCTCTGCTGCCTGTGCTGATGTCCCTGACCAAGCTTTTCGTATGTCAAACCCAGTTATCCAAGCTTTCCCAGGACACCAGTGGAGAATGAGCAGCCCAGCAGCCTTCCCATCCCAAACATGTTGGAGTTGTCTTCTCCAGCTGCATCCATCTCCCTCCACTGATGAAAAACACTCCCACATGACTTGTTGTGACTGAACACCTAACTGACAAAACCAAAAGATCTACCTTTCAGACCTGGAGGATAATTCTCATTAAATTAAAGAAAACAACCTAGTAAGAATGAAACCACAAGTATCTTCGTTGAGAAAACAAGAAGAAATGAGCCCAAAGCCTTCAAGAAGGCAGGAGTTTCAGAGGTGGGCTCCCAAAGCCTGATGTCAGGACTGAAAATGCAACAGTCCAGTGCAAGCAGGGGGTATAAATAATTTGATTTTTAATCTATTGCTGCACACACGCAACAAATGAGTGCATAAGGGTTGGCTGGAGGATTGGGTGGCCTTTCCTTCAAGCCAAGGTTGGAAAAACTCTCTAAGGTCATTGAGTCCAACCACTAATCCAGCACTGCCAATCCCATCACTAAACTGTATCTCTAAACACCTAAAAAAAGATCCACACATCTTTTAAATCCCTCCAGGGTTGGTGACTTCACCACTGCCCTGGCAGCCTGTTCCAATGCCCAGCAACTCTTCCTGTGAAGAAATTTTCCCTCATCTCCAATCTAAACCTCCCCTGTGCAACTTGGGGCCATTTCATCTTGTCCTGTCCCTTGTTCCATGGGAGCAGAGCCCAATCCCCTCTTCTCAAGGAGTTGTGGAGAGCGAGGAGGTCCCCCCTGAGCCTCCTCTTCTCCAGGCTGAGCCCCTGCCCCAGCATGTACCCAAGTTTCCTGGTCTGGGACTCAAAGAAGATCCCACCTGAGCTCACTATGACTGCACAGCACCCAAACTCTCTGCACCAAAGGGATCCCCCCCAGCAGCATCTATTCAGTGGGTGGTGAACACATGCAATATTGGAAATGCAGGAATGGAGCCGTAAATCCAGGGTTGCAGTCCCTACTTGTCTCTAAGAAAGTTTCTCCACAGTTAATGCTTAATCAAATTTGTTTTAATCTCTGCAAGTTATTGGCCAGTGATTTTATTTACCACCGATGTCTATTCTGATCTTTTTAAAATTGAGATCTGTAGTTGCGTCACTGAAAAAAAACATTCAACAATGTTGCTTAAGACTTCAATAATCCTTAGGCTTGTTTCCTTTTAACCCAGAAAAGGAAGTTTTTGAAACAGTACTGCCAGCATTTGCAAAATCCAGGATTTGCCATCCACTGACTAATTAATCCTCACACATTATTGCCATTTCATGGAAGAGGAAACTGAAACACAGACAGGTCCCCAAATCCCCGAGAAGGTCAGAGGCAAATGTGGGACTGGACTTCATCAAAGTTGACTTCTCAGAGGGTGGTGAGGCCCTGGCACAGGTTGCCCCATCCCTGAAAATGTTCAAGGCCAGGCTGGATGGGGCTTGGAGCAACCTGGTCTAGTGGAAGGTGTCCCTGCCCATGGCTGGGGGTGGAACGAGGTGGTCTTTAAGGTCCCTTTCCAACCCAAACCATTCTGTGATTTCTCCACTAGACGTAGGCTCCACATCTAACTTTACCAAGGACATTTACATTTTGTATCAGCCTCGAGCAGACTTTATATAGTGTAGGAAAAGTCATCCTCACAGCTACTTCATTTCCTCCAGCTATTCATAGCAGCCCTGCAAAAAGTCAACAGTGTATTACACAACAGCGTAGGTTTAGCGGAGAGAGTTTTAACAGGCCGGGCAGTCAATATACATTGCAAGGAAAACATATGCCAGACTCTGAACTATGGAAATCACAGGAGCCAACGGAGCTGTCTTGTGTTACGCTAGCCAGGAATCCAACTCAATAGCTGGTGCAAATATATACTAAATAAAACCCGGCTTTATAAATAGCATCCCTCTCCACTGGCACATACCCACCGGCACTCGGTCACTGAAAGAGAACCGAAAGCACACTCTTGGCATTGTCTTGAAAAAATGTGTCTGCCCAGAAAAACAGGATCCAAATAAATCCCTTTCCTAGGGCAGGCAGTTGTGCACAATGTATTGGAGAAGTTGTCTCTGTTTCTTTTTTTTTTTTTGGGTACCTCATCAGTTCCATATTTTGTATCTCTATGACTTGTAATGTGAACCTGAAGATGCCATTGGAGGTATCGCTCTAGAAATGCAATTAAACTGGCTGTAGTAGTTAGGGGACTGAGTTAATTCCTTACAAGTTCTTGCCTAAAATCCTATCTCCAGTCCAAGTGTTGCCTTTAGGCTTCTCTTTGGAGCAGAGATACCCCTGTTTCTGTGATAGAGAGACCCAGGATTTGAAGTGAATGCTTCACATGGTCGCAGACCTTAGAGCAGATCAACATTTCACCATCCTTGGCTTCCAAAACATCTTTTTTCCTCCAAAGGAAATTAGAAGGTTCACTCTTCCAAGATTCATAATACTCCCTTTACTAAGTTGCAGTGATTTAGGAGATTACTCACACAAGCCATATCTATGTTTAGATGGGGAACATCCCAGATTCCCCTTGGGGACTGGAGCAACCCAGTTTTTAAAGCAACTCTTCCAGACCATAAACAAATTCAGATACAGAGAAGTAATGTCTACCACCAGTTTTCCCAATTTCCACAAGCTCTGGACCAGGCATTTTAATACCAGTTTATGCCCTACCAGAAGAGACGTGGTTCTAAGATTAACCATACTCCAAAGAGGGGGGGGGAAAATATACATAAATAAAAGAAAATATTTAACAACCAGAAGCCATTTCAGCTTCTTTCCCCTGCTCTGTCACCCCTCTTCTTCTCAGAAAGACAAGTTGTTCCATACAACCATCAGAGAAAACAAAGCCTTGTTTCCTGAGGATTCGCATTGCATGTCTTCATTCCTCCCAGGACAACATCCTGCGCTTCTCCCCCAACCACTTTATGATTCATCTTCCCTTTCCCTGCGATTCCTCCCTTCCCGACCTCCGGCCCTCACATCTGGAAGAGCGAGAAGCAGCTTGCGTGTGGCTGCTTCCAAGCTCTGCGTCTGCTGACGGACGCATCGGACAGACAGGCTTACCCTGCTGACATTCCTCCTGGGAGGATGTGGATGGGGGTGTCTCTTTCCTGCTCAACCACCATTTTCATAAAAAAAGAAAAAAAAAGTAGAAACTTGGTGTCTTTGAGAGCTTTTATCTGTCTGTCATACTGGAATGAAATTAGCCAAAGGGATAAATGTTCTGTGAGCATTACCTACGGGCAGAGGGGAAGCTGCTGCAGAAACTGAGCTGAAATATGAAAGAACTGAGAGGCACAGCTCGGGAAACCACTTCCACTTCACAAATTAACCCAGTCTCCAAAAGACTGACTGGAGCGAGACCCTAGGTCTGAATTTAGTAGCACACCCTTTCCCTGCTGCGCACTGGCACCATTTCTTTGAACAAATGGAAAACCACAGGAGCTTTTCTATGCAAACCCCTTGGAGGATGCTTCCCTGCACCAGGAACTGCTGGAATTTGTGCTCATGGCTTAGGGAAAGGGCTGCACCTCAGAGCTCAGAAACAAAGGTAAAGGGAGCTGCATTCACCCCAGGTACAGAACAGCCCAGGCTGGTCTTCCACACATCGGCAACTTCAAAATGCCATTCAGTGGCAACCTGACAAGGTTGTGTTTCAACAGGAATACGTTATCTCTCTTTCCAAGGCTGGGCAGGCCACTTCCTAACAGACAACCCAACGGGCCCTGACAAGTGATTAAATAAGTTGGGGTTGGGGGGGATTTTTTTTTCTCTTTTCTGTTCCAACACTTAAAGCCTGACTCTGGAGTCAGTTGAAGCAAAGACCTTGTTCCAGCAGTGCTGATAAGGACAACGCACCCTCACAGGTGGAGCTTGCAGGCATGGAGCTGGATGGGAAGGCAGATACCACTGCAGAGGCAATGGCTTCGCCTGCACTGATGCCAACAGCACGTTCCTGCTCGAGGAACGGGATCAGTGTGGAAGGAGCCTTTGCCACGCAGCGGGCCGATGATGGTTTATGGGGATGGCAGAATGGATGTGGTTAAAATTTTAATCAGGATGACATGTGTTGTTGACATATGGCAACGCACCACCATCTGGATTCAGAAACAGACCTGGGTTTTCAAGCTGTTGCTGGCCAAAGCCAAGAACATTGCTGAGGTGCTAGGTCAGACTGGCTGGGAAGGGTTCTGCCAGCAATTCCTCTTGACACAGTATTGCTTTCATTAAAGCAGCCTGCCTGCCTACCCATCTGAGGTGAAAGAAGGAGAAAGTCCGTGAAAGATGGGGGAAACAGCGAGAGAAAAGGTCAAAAAAGGAGTTGAGCTAATGGACCCACTTTCTGCCCCACTTGGGGCTCTGCAGCATGCTCAGGTCACTCCACTGCAGCCACTCGTTTTGTGGTCTTGTAGGGTAAGCAAAGTCCCTGCTCCCGGCAGGAGCCCTGCCGTTCCTGAGGAGTTCCTGCCTGCCTCCCAGCAGCAGGCATCCAGCACAAGAACAAAGCACCTGAGGTTCAACTGCTTAACCATTTCATCTCCCCTGCAAGCCAAGCGTGGGCTGAGTTACCTTCAGCCAAGGGGGGAAGAAAAGGAGGGAGGGAGGAGAATGTGAGCCACGTTTCTGTAGACTGATCTAACAACGTAACAAAAGAAAACGAAAAAGAAAATTCCAGGACAACTCTTAAAGGCTTAAAATGTCCAAGCAGCTAACATTTTATCCTAGCAGAATTCCTCTGGGATTAGCTTGGCTTTCCAGGCATAATAAAGTGTTTTACAGTTCCTTTATTTTACCCATCCCATTTCTCTTTTTTATTTGCATAACACTCTCATCAATTAGTGCGTCTCTGTTTGCTCTCAAACAAATCCAGCGCTCATGGCTAAAACTACAGCGCAAGAGAGACACCCAATAAACTCCTGCAAGTCCCGAGCCGTTGCCTCATTCCTGTCGGATCCGCCGCTCGCTTGGAAGGGTTCGACTCTCGGCTTCGCTGACCTGAATGCAAGTGGCGGGGGGAAAGGAGGGGGGCTCAGCATCTCTGAAATTTGGCTCCAAATCATTATGTTGCCATGAAACGTGCCTTAGCCTAACAAAAGCCACGGATTGGGATACACCAAGCAGCACTGCACTCACTGCATAACGACTTAGTCCCCGGACACACCAAGGGAGCAACTCAGAGCCAGCTTGAGATCAACAGCAGAAATTCCTCTTTCCTTCAGTGAAGCCAGGCTTTCATCCTCTGCCTTCAAAGGGATTACCTATAAAATTCTCAGCTACGAGGCTTGTAATTTCAGTATAACTCCAGAGAAAGAGTAAAAAATGACATTCTAGAATTCTCCTCTGTGTCTCAATAAGACAGAATTCCCCAAATGCTGCTCCCTGAGAAGAAACTGAGATGGCACCATCACCTCCACCTTTCCTTTGTTTTTGCTTAATGTTTGAAACCTCCAAACTTCAGGGCAAAGGAGGATGAATTTATGATATGGGAGGCATCTAAGTGCAAGTCCCTAAGAACAGCAATGTATTTAACAGCTAACATATGTGCATATTCCTCCTTTTGCAATGCAAGAACACAGCTACATTTTAAAGTTAGGCTAAGCAGGACTATATAGGACAGATCCCACACTGCACTTTTTATTATAAATTTAAATATGAATGGGAATTGCACCACATTTTATTCTACTTCAAGTTCATTTTTTGGAAAGCCACAAACAAGTTGGAGATTAACATCAGTCATCCCAGACTTCAGACAACACTGCTACAAGCTGGGAAGTATAGATATTAAAATTTATGTTCACCAGTTGCAAAACTATTAGCTAGTTTGGAATGCACATACATATTTTGTGCATATAACACCCTAAAAAGCCATAATGTTAGGTTCTGCATGTCAATATAAAATTTGCAATGACTCCCTTTTAGATATTAATTCCAGAGAAATAGTTAGTCCTAGAGCCTGGAGAACGCAATATTAAAAGAAGTATTTTATTTCCCAATCTATATAAAGAAGAGAACCATTCCCTTGAAAAATGTCCCCTTGATATGTTTCGTAAATAGGTTAATACAATTTGAAATTAAACTTGATTCTGCAGCATGATATTATAATATCAGAAATGCATTCCAGAGGAAAAGCCGGCATAAATCATCGATTCCTGAGCACAGCTCCTATTTCACCGCAAAGCAGCAATGCCCACAGAACGCTACACAGGCCACACAGACAGGAAAGATGCCCAACACCCCAAAGTGTTGCTGTCAATGGCTTAACTAAGCCCTGCGAGTGCCCGTAACCACGGGCTGTGAGAGACATGCCATCGACTCCCATCGCAGCGCTGGAGCTGAGCCGTGCAAGGAAGGCTCAGGAATTCTCTGGCCGTGCACACTCAGAGTATGAAAATAAACAAAGCATTTTCAAAGGCTCAGAGAAAAAAAATGTAGATGAGTTAAAAGGCGGCTGGTTTTTTAAAAAAACCTCCACATCCTGACCTTGCACTCTCTCGGATTTTGTTGAAAGCTGGGGAGGGAGAACACGTCTTGGGAAATTTAGATTGTGGTTCTCTTTTGGCTTTTTCATGATCATGGGTTTACCCCAAAGTTGTGTTTTCTTTCTATTATTTTACAAACTTAAAAATATCAAAGAAAACACAACTGGATGCATTATTTACTCAGCCACCAGCCTTTAAATATCACTTACTGAGGCACAGCCACCTCACCTTTCTCCTCAGACATCCACACCCCCACTTATCCACTTTCCTCCATTTTAACCTTGTGTCAATGTTTTCTCTCTTCTTTTCCCTTTCTCTCTTTCTCTCTGCTTCCCTCTCATTCTTTCTACAGTTATTACTTAACCTTCAGGTACCCACTTAAGCAACCCACCAAATAGCAGTAATGAGCGTGCAGAGTCAATAGTGTGGTGCGTAATCACTTTGCCTACTGTGTTAATGTCAGTTATCTTTTGCTAATGTACATGACAGGCTTTATCTTTGCAGAGTGGCAAGAGTGAATTGCTGTTTGTTTGGGATCAGCTATTGTTACTGCACCTGGGCTCTTTTTTTTCCCCCCCAATTCTTAAAGCATTTTTTATTTGAGTGGAAAAGAACATATTAATACATTTAAAAAACCCAAAATCCAAGAGAGATATAACACAGGATTCTCCTATCACATCCATGCAAACTCATCTCTGAAGATGGTGGAGTTGCACTGGTCCAGTGATACTCCCATGACATCCACACTGGGTAACAGCTTTAACTGTGCCACATTATTGCCTGATTCTACCCAGAGACAGGGCACACCACCCACAGCCCTGGGTTCCCCTACAAGCTGGGGGGTTTTACCCCTTATTTACTGCTTTTTTACTGTTTTGAGTGCTTGTTTGTTTGGGTTTTTAACAGCTTTCTTATTTCTTTAAGGCACCGAAAGCCAGTTTTTCCCTGGGGAACAGCACACCACATAGAGGGATGTGCTGCAAAGCTGGACACCGGACAGAGAGGATCCATTGCAAAGCTGGATGTTCCCTGAACCCTTTGTGCCAAAATGGTAACCCAAGGCAAGTCAGGGCTCTGGGTGTAAAGCTCATGTAATTTGTATTAACTTCTAACATGCTCCTGGCTGTGAAGCCCCAGCTCCGGAGCAGAGTCCCAGGTATTTCCCTGCCAGCTGGGAAAAGGGTTTGCTTGGAAAAGCCAAGAGTGGGGCAGCAGCAGAGCCTGTGCAGCACTGCAGGTATTTGTGGGGCTGGAGTGGTTCCATCATAACTCTCATCTGCGTAAACCCATTCCCAGAAACGTTCTCTTAGCACTTCACTTTTATAATACCACAGGTACATCCAGCCAGCTCCACAGAGAGAAACAATCCAAACACACCGAGGGGAGAACAACTTCTTTTACATCTCTGAATCCTCTAATAATATTTGCTCTGATGGTCTCCTATTCCCTCTCCCAGAGACAAAGAGGGAAAGAGAAAGAGAAAGGAGCGTGTGCATACATGTATACAGAGAAACACGCATTCAACACGATGGCAAAGCCTTATCTGGTCTTAAAAAACTGGCAGAAGGGTTGACTTCTTTACAGCATCAGACCATTAAAGCTACAAAACCTCAATTAAAAAACTGCCAGAAGATTTTTTTACTTTGTTCCAGAAGGATATAAAACCAGTTATGAGGGAAAAAAATCTGCTTTTACCATGGAAAGTCCAAACCATAATTACAGCCACACTTAATGTTATTGCACACCAGGATGACTCTAACTCCCATATCATTATTTTTTATTTACTATTTATTTTGCATTTTCTATTCTGTACTTGATAAGGCATTAAAAAACCAAATTAAATAATATAACATATCATTAATATGGTTTGTTTTACCCAAGGCCACAAACACACCAAACCAGCTTGTTTACCTTGGTTTATTCTTGCCTGGAAGCAATTCAAAGCAGGGACAATGGGAAGGAGTGGTGTACGGCACAACTGGGATTCAATCCAATCCAGCACCTTCGGTGGTTACTTGCATCCCTCATGTTAAAATCTAGCAATCATGTGCCTCAAAATTCCTCAAATCCTTATGGCAGGCTTTTTTAATAAAGTAACAAGGAGACACAGGCCCTTTATTTCTCTTTGGCAGATCAAATCTGAGATATGGCACGAGAAACGTGTATTTGCCCTCTTCAGACAGATTTTAAGATGCAATCCCAGCAAAGTCTCTGGTTTAGATCTTGGTGATAATCTACCACAGCAGTATCTGTCTTAGGAATACACAGGGTTGGTAAGACAGATAAATCCAACAGGAGCACTAAGAGGACAGTAATCGGCCTAAGCTCCAATGGATTTTGATCCGTTTGGGGGAAAATCTCTATGAGATGTAGAGGGCAGGAAGAAATAAGTGTAGAAGAAGTTTATGGCCATTATTTTGTGCTCTGGGGTGATGCAGTCTCAGGGCAGAGGAAGGTTATTTCCCGTTCTTTGCAAGCATTTCCACCACCACTCGGTGGGGAATGGGAGCCAGGTCCTGGCACTGTCCACTCGGGAGCACATCCTCCACAGTCCCTCTAGGAATGCTCTTCCCACCTGGTCTCCCTATGAGCAGGATCAGGAGACCTGATGGAATGGGTGACCTCTCTGCTTATCACAGGGGGATGGAACTGGATGATCTTTGAGGTCCCTTTCAACCCAAACCACTCTATGATTCTACGAATTCTGAAACCAGAAAGTCCTCAATCCGTGTGGGCACATGGCGTTTCCCTGACATGATGGGCATCCTCGTCCTGGCCACCTTCCAGCTCTTGTAATTACATGCTGCTGACCCAACGACCCCTCGCAGTTTCCATAGGCTGTGTTAGTTTTCACTTCCTATTGTGTTGCTTTGCACTTTCCAGGAGTTGCCATGCGCAGCCCCAGAGACACCTGCATTTTGCAGATGAAGCTGTGGAATGCCACAGCTTCTCAGGGAAGCTTAATTAATCTATTACTGCAAAGTTAGGTTAGTGCTAGGAGGGGCTACTACAGCAAGGACAAACCCAGGCGATGCTGACTATTTGAGGCGGAAAACGAGTACTTCACACAGGTTCTCCTTCTTTCAGAGACAGACAACGAAAAAAAAAAAAGAGAAGTTTTTTTCTAGGAAGGCTTTTTCTGCCCTGATTCCAACCCTGCTGATGGCCCCGGTTCAGCAGCATGCAGTGCTGGGTGCTGCTTTTAACGTGTGTGTTTGTTTATCAAGGAATTAAAGGAGAAAGAAGGATGCATGAGGCATGTTGGGGATCTGCTGCAGGGAAGACAGGGTTAAACCAGCCCTGAGCCCTATGGAGCATGTTTGAAGGAAGTCTCACAAAAGTAATTTTAACTCCCTCCGTCTCGCTTGCTCCCTCCCTCCCTTACTCTCTCCTCCCCTTCGTCTTCCCGGTTGTACATTATTCCTCATTCTTTACATTGTGGTTATATTTATTCCATGTTCCATTGAAGCCGTATATTAAAAGTGCCAGTTCTGAGCTTCTGCTGTACAAGGGGAAAGAAAGGAAGGGAAAAAAAAGAAAGAAAGGGAAAAAAAAGTGCTGGTATTCAGTTCCTGTGAGCTCTTGCTCACTTTGAGCGCTGTTCCTATTACACAATAATGTGTTATTTTGTTGAATTTTGGCATCCATCTAGCTCATCTGGTCAGGAGCCAAAAAATTAGAGTGTGTCAGTCCACCAGTTCCTCTGCAGAGACGTGCTCCCCTCGCCCAGCGCGTGCTCCGCGCTCCTGGCCTGGGGCCAGCAAGGGAAATCCATTTTACATACAGAACGCACAGAGCTCCAGCGCTCCGAGACTTTTTACCTACTAAAATAACTTTATGGACAAATGCCAGCCTGCGAGGCACATGCGGCAGGGAGCGTTTGGCACCGAAAACACGGTGAAGCGCTCGGCGGAGGCACCGAAGTTTTCCAGAAACGAGGAAATGGCTGTCGGTGCCGTCGTGGCACCTCACGTGACTTGGCACCGCCCGCCCCATTGGCCGGCCCGGCAGCCGAGCAGCCGCCATGTAAGGAGCGAGAGCTTCGCCCCTCGCTGCATCCTTAAAATGGCGGCCCCGCCGCGCGCCCGGCGAGCGAGCCCAGCCCAGCCCAGCCCAGCCCAGCCCCAGCCCCAGGGCTTCTTTTTGTCCCCCCTGTTTTTCCCCCTCCTTCCCCCTCCGCTGAAGTTTTTATAAACCTTTACAGATTTGAGTAGAAACAGATTTCTCACAACTTGCTCCGCGTCTCAATTTCACAGCTCAGCATACACTCAGGCACTGTCAAAAGCTTGACAGCGTTCCAGGGAAAATATTAACTGTAAACTTTCCAACAGGAATTGAAGGCACACACGGCTCCCGTCAGGATGGCCCCTCCACCAAGAGCAGGGAAGGCAATGTTTTCACAGGTTTCCAGAGCTCACACCGCCGCCAAACCCGCCGCGACCCCCAAGATGGTCCCACTTCGCCGCATCGCAGGCGCAATTAAGAGGATCGCCCGCCATGCGCCTTGCGCTTGCAGGCCGGACCCATTGAACACTGCATGCTCTGATGTATAAATATTTGCCTCTGGCTAAAGTTCAAGCAGCCCTCTGTGGCTGCCAGACACAACAGAACACCAACATCCAAGGGAAAGTGTTTACTGCAGCACTGGCCAACGCAGCGACTGCCAGCGATCGAGCCACTTGCCTCTGCCTGGCCCGCGGGCGTTTATCACCGAGTACCTGGCTGGCAGCCACCCCACGCCTGCTGCCCTGCCCGGGAAATGGTTAATTTATTAAATGTGCCAGTTCGACCTCATCTGCACTGACGGCCTGGCATGAGGGTCCCTGGTGTGAGGGGAACACGGCCTCTGCACAGCCTCAAAGCATTAACCCTTCGTTAAGGGATGGTCCGTAAGGCTGTCGGGTGGTTCAGACACTTTCTGCCCAGCCTGTTTCTGAAGTTGAACTGTTCTCCTGGACTGGAACACGCACACAAAAGCTCCCAAAAGCTACTCCTGGGCACGGCCAATGGCCCGTGAGTGCTGGGGAGAGAAATTGATAGATTTTAAAAGGTACAGCAGTAGCTGGTGATGCAACGCTGTTTAATGGACACAAAAATAAATTTTCTCACTTCTCTCCCACCCTCCAAACCAAACACGGTTTAGAGGCTTCACCAAGTAAGGGGTGCAAAATCCGACTAATTCAACTCACAAATCAGCTGCTTCAATGTTCATAAAACCACTCTGGAAAGGTAAGGAAAGGAGGGGAAAAAAAATAAACTAGGGGAACCCTGCAGGAGACCTGGCTGTGATCAGGACTGTTGTCATTGCGGTCATCCTTGAAATGGCTTCCCAGTACACCAGTAATCGCAGCGTTAAAATGCAGTAGAGGAACATGCCAAGACCCTGCACATCTGACTTGCTCGTACTGTAAATCAAGCAGACTTTCCTATGCCCAAACAGGAAAAACTGTATTTCAGGAAAACGTCTCGAAGAAAGAGAGTGGAGTTATTAAGGAAGGAAGAGATGAAGAAATTAATAAAAAGCAAGCAAGCCTTCATATTATAATTTAACTAAAATGTTTGAAGTTATACAAATCAATATTGTGGTACTGCCTTAATGTATGCATTTAAGCAACTCTACTTTTGTCAGAGTCTATGTACTAAAGCAGACATTTTGTAGCAGGTTACGTGCTTCGTAGCAGCTCTAGGCCAGACAAAAATCTTTACTCTTTATTACTTTCTTAGTCTAGGTTTAAAAATTTGAAATTTCACCGTAAACCTCCACAAATAATCTATCAACTAATCCCATTTCCTACTCCCTTTTCTTATCAAGTATGAGGGAGTTAATAGAGAAAGCTTGACAAAGATTTGAAATCTAGAGTTATACAGAAAATGCCTCATGAAATTTTTTTTTTTAATGTGAGTGTTAACACCTCTGCTCCGGCTGTCCAGCCTGGGGCAGCCCGCGAGCAGTGGGTGATGTCAGCGCTGTCGATCTCCTTTAGACCTAAGAAGCCCAGCGCTAATAGTATCAGGATGGGCTTCCAGGAGGCCCAAGCGAATCATGTGAAAGAGGATCACAGAGGAATGTTCTGTTCCCACTGTGAACAAGACAGAATTAACTCTGAGATGCTTCCTTCTCTGCCCTGTTTGGCCGAAAGGTCAGAACGATTAGCTCTCGTATACTCGGAACCCACCGTCAAAACAAAACGTGGGCTAAACCTTCATCTATTTTAAATAGAGAAGGAGACATGTTTAGGAAGGATCATTTCAGATGCATTTAAGGTGTAGTAAGTTAGGATTTTTCATTCTGCTATGCAAAACCAGCTCTCTGTTAACTTTTTGTTTTTTCCAGATGACTCAAGGAAGGTTTTTTTGAAGCCAAATTACCTTTTTCTGCTAAATATAAAGAAAGAAGCAATGTGGACAGAAGAAAGCAAGCCTGATGTTTAAGTCATTCTGCATTTAAACAACTCCACTACGCTGGCAAGCTTAATTCATTACAACAATTATTCTATCTGGCAGATTTCTGTGGAAATATATATGTTGTTTACCACAGTGAGGATTCCTTTACCAGTCATGTCTTTGAAGTCCAAAGATTAAAAAGCAGATACACGGAAAACATTAAAATTGCCCAAATGCTTTGATACAGTGTTTGTCTACATTATGCTGAAGAAAAGGTACTTACCAGGTCTTAATTGACTATATATTTAAGAATGATCATAGCAACATATTCAGCCTATTACCGGCGGGTATGAAATGTTACACCCAATAAATGTTGTGTGACACGTACCTAATGGGTATTCTATCATGTTCAAAGAGTATAAAACAAATACAGGAAAAATTTCATCCAATTGTATCTTTTTCATTGAGCATCAATGTAAATATAGACTGAAGCAATCAAAATGCTGGAAATATAAATATTCCTTTTAAAGCCACTGAATCCATCACTTTACTAGGAAAGGCTTAGCTATGTTATTTGCAATTCCCTCATTGCACAACAATGTACATTACTGTCTGTAAGCTCTAATTTGGCATGGCGCATCATTAATGACCTGAATGGTGGCTGTTTCACACATACATATTTAATTACAACAGCTGAACAAATTACATATTTATGCTTTATAAAGGGGATTGCCAGTCTAATTCATTTGCTATGCATGCAGGTACAGGGCTCCATCTGCAACAGCATCTGCACAACAAGAGCTAACAATTATCCATTGTAAGTGAGTGAGTGTATCTGGTGAAACCTGTAAGAGATGCAATCGTATTAACCACTTCACTGCCTACAAACTAGTATTTTCTCAATGGACCACAATATTTTAAATAATTTATCAACAATAATACTACTTTGCATTTTCACAACATCCCTCATCTGAACATCTCTGAGCACTTTATATGCTATAAAAAATTAAGCCTTAAACACTCCTGTGAGGAAAGTAGTTCTTATCCCAACAGCATATATGGGGAAAGGAAGGCACCTAACCCTGAGGGGCTGGTTCCTCAAAAGGCCCAAAAGGCTCCAAAGGACTTGTGCTGATTTACATTATTTTAACCTATGAACTTGCCTGATGTAAAAGGTGAGCAAAAAATCAGCAGCGAAGAAAGAGAGGCAGATCTCCATAAAATTAATACAGTAGTTTAAGCCTTAAGAAGACTTGGCTTCCATGGGCTTTTGATCAAGCTTAAAATTATTATCCACAACCTACCATCCTTAATTGTACAAAAACTCTTACTGAATTATCTAACTAGCCCTCCAGAACATGAATAATTATTTCTAAAAATTCTTAGAGAAATGGCAAGAGATCAGAATACTGGAAAAATTAGAAATGAGACATAAATCTTCCAGAAAGAAGAGAAGAGTAATCCTGGCACTAGCAGTCCAAACTAATGTTTACAGAGTAAAAAATTAACAGAACAAAATCAAAGCACATAAGGGAGACAACTGAGCTGCCTGAACCAATTAGAATTACAGTTTTAGTGCGGATATTTTTTGACAAACCAGATATATCTATGGTGTATATCAAGTAGGATGACAGTATTAATAGAACAATAGAAGTTGTATATTTAGATTCTGGCAAAGTACTTAGCGCAAACTCTCATAAAATTCTGCATCCGCAGCATTATTTTGACTTGGTTCTGAAGTTATTGTATGGATTGAAAACTTACTGGAATGGATGAAAATTATGAATAATCCCCTTCTGGGCTGAACCTACTCATTTAGTGATGTATTTTCGGGAAAGGAGATAGCCAGGAAGAGAATCCCATCTTATTTTACATCTTTCTTAAAAGAAAAATAGGAAGGGAATGAAAACCGTGCATAGCCACGAACCAGATGTTTGATGTACCAGAAGAACAAAGAAAGGTGCTAGGAGTCTGAAAGCAGTCTGAGCACAGAATAAATTTAGCTTCAGAAAAATGGCCAAACACAATAAGAAAACCAAATAATGACAGGGAGAGAAAAAATGAGGAAATAACGTTTCAAAATAAGCATAACAGTGACAGCAAAGAGATGGTTATACAAGAGCTGGGCATGTTGCAGGGCAGCAGCAAAAGTCAATGAAACTTCCGGCAGTCCAACATTTTTGAGAAGTGCAAGGCTTTTCATTACTTGGGACATTCAGAATTGAAGTAGATCATCAGAGCTCTATTGGACAGGCTATGCAAGATCAAACAAGCCCTTTCCATCTCTAATTTCTCTGGCTTTACAGGAATGTTAAATAGCTTGAGAATGTTCACATAATAAATACACAATAAATCCAAGGCACAGCGTAACTATAGGATTATCGAAAATTATTTCAACTTCAATACCTGAAAGAGGAAGCATTTAGGAGCAAATGAATCAATAGTGAAGTTTCCGGTTATCATTTACAGGCTCTATTTAGAAATAAATAGGTCTAAATAGGCTACTTGGCATGGGGCAGCTGTAGGTCAACATTCTACATCAGACACTGTAATTTGCCATAAGTGCAGAGGTGCTCATTAATTACAGGGAAATCTGAAAGTATCCCTCAGGCCTATGGTGAGGCTGCCAAAGTGTGCAGTGAAGTGCAGGCTCCCTCCAGGAAGTTCTGGTGCTGCTGCTGCTTTAAAGCCATGATTGGGCTGTGCTGTACAAAAGATCAGCTGTCCCAGGATGGATATCTCAATTGGAAAAGCTATTTTATTGAATTAACAGCTATGGTGCTCTCTGAGTGCACCAAGTGCCACAGCTGCTTCCATGTCAGCATCCAACATCATCTGGATCTGCTGGCCCCACTGACTTCCCTCAAACACACATCTCCAGCTCTCCCTCAGGCGACAGAGCAAAAGTACTGGAAATACCACAAAAAAAAAAAAAAAAAAAAATTTAAAAAAAAATCCCTTTTTAGGGCTGTGAATGGTGGAATAGGAATTCCAGACATCTCCTTCCCTCAGCAGGGCAGCTCTGACTTCCTCTTGGCCCAACCTGCCCGATATTTCTGGATCCTGGCACCAGAGTGACGAAGGGAACTCCTCACGGCGCCCAAACCCTGGGCAAGCCAATGAGTAAACTTTGAACATCTTCCCTGGCGTGCGTGGCCGATTCCTCCCTGGTCTGTGCAGGAACAGTGGAGTTGTTCAAAGGTTTAAACTGCTCCAATAGGAACTAAAATACAGTTATTTTGAAAAGGGAGGGAGGCGCAATTGCTTAGTGGACACATGCCAGGCAACATCTCCGTAATTACATTTTGTTCTGTTGCAATGCCTGCTTTTCCTACACCCTGAATTAGGCAAGAAAAATCAGGAGAAAGATCATCCCAATTTCCCCCCAGCTTCCTGGGTCAACATTACACAGGATCAACTCCTGTACCTAAATGCCCTGTCACAGAACCTCAAGTGACCTTGTCAACTCTGAAAGCTGGTCAACAATCCTCTTAATGCTGGGGAACACAAGCCACAGGTTTAACTCTGCTGCCAGGGAAAGATGCGAGCAAGAAAATCAGATTCCTTTTGTGTTTCTATTCCCCTACTCCCCTTTTAGACATCAAAGGGTCCAGAGCAACCCGCCATTAAAGCTACACTTAAAAACAAGGCAGAGGGGGAAAGGAGAGTCTCAAAATGAGGTTGCTACTATTTGGAGTAGCTGGGAATGTGTGCAGGGCTGGCAGAGAGATACCAGGATAAAGCCAGCTCGACTGCACAGCAGCTGGGGGAGAATATGACAGAGCAAGAACAATCCTTAGTGCAGTAAGTAGTTACCCCGAAGGAGAAAATGTTTTAGATAAGGATTTTGAAAGCCTGATCTTTATTTTTTAAGTTTTAGCTTTTCCAGAGTAATCTCAATAAAAATAATTAAGTATATATGTTAGGTTTCACTTATTATTTAATGTTGCATGCTCAAACCCAGAAGCTGATTGACCTTTTTAAAATAATTCTCCCTTTAAACAATATATAACCAAAGTCCTTAGACTACACCATCTAAGGTTTTTAAAGATGCAGTTTTCTGCTCTGGAACGACAGCAAAAGTATCCTATTTATAAGAGTAAATTTATTTTTATAATATATTTTCTGAGACAGTTAGTTTTTGTTTTCTTTTCTTTTGTTTGTTTTGTTTTAGCCAGTTGGAGCATTTCTTTGAAAAAGATGGGGTCAGTTTGCAAGTTGGTATAAAGCTGAACACTTCAACTTGAAAGCAAAGTGATGGTTTTTTCGCGTGTTATGGGACTGAGCATCATTATGCTTAAGTTGCTTCATTTGCATATCCGATTTTTCCATGCCTCATGCCATAATCACTTCTCTATGTAATGTTGCAATTTGCAACTGGAGAGATAATAACGATTTCATAAACAAGATTATAACTCCAGGTATTTAATAAAGCAACGGGAATGCAGGATTACAAAGGAACAACTAAGGTAGTGCACTGAAATTCCTCTGGAGGAATTAAAGCTGAACAAAAAAGACCAAAAAAAACAACCAACCAAAACCCCAATAATTGAAAACAGATTTTTGCAAATTTTCCAGCCTCGTTCTTTAGGCAACTATAACTCTTTAAACTGTCATTTGTAAAATTCCACTCGGATACTCCCCAGACTGCTGCAGCGGGCGCCTGTAACTTCAGTAGCTGCTCTCGTGACTGTGGGGCTACTGCAGTTGTGTTCCTGCAATGCTCAACGCCCAGAGCCTTGCTGAAATATTCATAAATACACACATATATCCCCTTGAATTTAAAAGCTAATAATGAATCGGGTTTTGCTGAATTGCCTGGAAATGTGCAGCTATTGAAGCATTTAGCATCTCGTTGTGTGCATGTAGAGCTGACAAATGTGTTAAGAGCATCAAGTTCAAATGTCAGACGCTGATCCAGACCGGCTGAAGCCTGTTAGGTGCAATGAACTCTCCCCCGAAGAAGTTTACTGTAAAGAGGCCAAGTCGTTCTCTTAAAATAGCCTGTGGTAGCTGGATCCAAGAATTACAGTCCCCTTGGCCAAAGGTGTACAGTTGGGACGACTTCTGCTCCCTCTTGTCAGACCTTCTTGAGCCCAGACCAGTCATGTCTCTCTTAAACTAAGAGAAACTGCTTACAGGTCTAGAAATGTCCTGCCAAACAGGAACAGCGCTGAAAACAAGTCAATATGGGTCAGTCAATGGACTATCCTGGGGAAGACACGAACTTCTGGCATTTGCCAAGCCCAGGCAGTTGAGAGATGAATTAAAGTGTTCCAGGACTCCAGATTATCTTGGAACTTCAAATTTCATCACCATGCTTCATCTCCTGCCCAGGACAGAGCAGGGCTGAAGCCCAGCCCCAGCAGTTTGTGCTCTGCTGGAGCAACGAGAGTTTCCAGGGAATACTTTAAAGGAGCCAAACAACCACTCCAGAAAACTCAAGACGGGGAAAAAATCTAAAATGTCTCCCAATTGCCACCTAGCAGGCACAACTCACCTTAGGGGATACACGTTACAATTACCAGTGGTATTTCCTAGCATAACAATTGATCCATTAAATCGATTTGCAGGTAACATTCCTACTGTGCAGTCCCTTAGAAGCAGCAGAAAGGGCCTCTTAGTAACTGCTTTTCTTTGTTTTGAAAACAATGCAGATGCACAGTATTGTTTTAGCCTGAATAGTTCATAATTCTAACATGTTACGCCAAAAATATATTTGCATTAACCTGCCTGCATTTAAGTCCTCCAGAACACACTTCCCCATGTATTTTGGGCTCTGCCACTTTCTGACTTTAGGCACAAGTTTGATGGTAAACTATTGTTTTTAAACAATTCTAGATGTTGCTTCCTTTCTAAGAAGCACAAAATTGCTGCCAACACATGGCTCCGATTCACAGGAATATTTATTGTGCTGATAATTGAACTCCAGTCATATGACTGAAAGAGGCTAACCCAAAAAAAAAAAGAAAAGGCAAAAAGCTCAACTGTAATTTCTAGACATCTATAAATTTCTTATTCTTTCTGTGGAGAGGAAGCTCCCTGGGGCTTTCTGGATAGCCTCAGTTTTATTTATCACCCACTCTCTTCCAATCTATGAATGCCATAATTCTCCCTGTTGCAAAGAGATGAACATGGCCTCAGTCACACACTCCCCTCGTATCAACAAGACATTGCTAAACAGCAGTTATGGTAATGGAAAATATCGACGGCCCAGGGCCTTGCTATCAGTTTCAGTTCCTGTGGGCACAGAGCTCAGATCTGAGATCCAAACCAGTCTCTGGTTGAGTCTAACCATGGCTTCTGCCTCTAATTCAGTGTTTGCGACAGGGACATGAGCAAAGCAGTTCCAAAAGTGATCTTCCAACAGGACTGCTGGCACCAGAGGTCATGGGAGGGGAAGGACATTGATCTGATCACACACTGGTATGGGCAGATCCTGTGGATCTGAAACTGTTCCCCATGCTGTAAAGCCTGTGAGCTACATCCCAGTAATTTTTGCCCTAAGAAAATACAAATGCTGTACTACTGCAGCTCACATATAATAATAGAATACAACAGGTTCTCTCTAACCAAAGGTGCCTGTGTTTCTGAACAAACAAGAGAACATTTCTTGCAAGGCACAAATACGGCCACTTCCAGGCTCTTAAATGCCTTTTGAGTTAAATGAGCTCCAACTGGAAAGAGGTCATAAATTTTTAAGAAGACCTCCAAGTAGTTTTAAATATGCTTTATTATCTTCACTTTACTTTGTCAATGATATTTTTGTTACAAAGTTAAAATACTTTTGCAGATTGATTTTATCCTTAGCAGTTTGGAAAACGCAGAGGGTTTTTTTAGTGTCTTAAACAGACCTTAATTTAATACCACTATTTTTGGTTCAATCACAATCAAATCTATGTTTATAAAGCTTTCCGGTGTCCAAATAGCTTTCTGCACTCCAGCACGCATTGTTTAATATTTCTGCATTAAAAGAAGCTTCTCATTTTGCTCAATTTAGGTGACTCTGCCAAGAAGTATTTCCGAGCATGAATAAGCCATGAAACATATATTCAAATTCAGATTAAAAATATGCATCTTTGAGCTTGGAATGAAGAATAAACACTTGGAATCAAACCCGGGCCCTATTAAGGTCAATGGGAAGAGTTTAAAAGCGAGTTGTTCATGATTAAGGAGATGTGGGTTGTACCATCAGCTTCATACACGATGAAGATTCCAATTATCACTGCCCAGTCTTTACCAGCAAAATGGAAACACTGCCACCCCGCACTGTGCATTTGTGAAAAACTCTAAGTGTTGTGTGTATTTTAAAAACACGAGTCACATGAACAATTCAGTAACTTGAAGAATTCCTTGCTACTACTTGGTACTACACTGGGGAGTAGAACTAAATCAAAGTTGCACAGCAGCTTGTGAACTTTACGATTTGTAGTTTGAGGAAAATGATGTGCATGTTATTTTCCACATTTGCACAGGTGTTCTTTTCTTAATGTCCAAGGAAACTAGTTTTGGCTTTTCAAACATTTCTGAGGAGTAAAATTGTCTTGTATCTTCCTCAGCTACTGCTCAGATTAGGTCTCTTCACCATCATAACCCGGGTCCAGTCAAAGGTGTCCCTGCCCATGGAAGAGGTTTGGAGCAAGATGAGCTTTAAGGTCCTTTCCAACCCCAATCAAAACTCAAACCAACCTGTGACTCTGATTTTATAATTTTGCTCATTTGTTTGATTCAAATGAGATCAGGACACTCATTTGCCCACATCAGCTGTGCTGGTTCCCACTGACTGAGCACTTTTCCCTGAAAGTTAAGTTTTCCTTTTCCTTGCTCTGTGGTTTTAAAGGGCTTTGCATTTCACCTTTCTTCTCTCCAAACAATATGATAAGTCAAACCTTGTTTTCCAAATAAATGGAGAACTTCAGATTAACAAACAAGCCAAGTCCTGCTGCAAACGGAAAACATTGATAAGAGAGTACAAAGAAATACTCACAACTACTGGCCACAATTAAACTTATTTTCTAATGAATCATTACAGCTGAATGCACACAGTGGAAAATATTGTCATGGCAGATACCACCAGACCTTCAGTTGTCAGTCAAGTCCCTTCAAATCTTCCTGAGAAATTTCCAGGATAGCCTGGCTTGGGGCAGTGGTTTCTATCTTAATGACAGCCTCAAAGAAGAACATTTCTCACAACTCCTTGTGTGCTTTTAAATCCCAGCCTGCAGGTTTTGCCACTGCCCAGAGCTGGTTGTGACCAGATCTTTACAGCTGCCCAGACTGGAATCCAGCAGAAAAAAAAGTTCTGTTATTTTGCACGAGATTCTTGCAGTTCCTTCAGCAATTCCCAGGCCCTTTTATTTAATGTATATATGTCTATGTGTGCATTTATTAGTAGTGAGCACTATCACAGCGCTCTGCACAAAACCCAAAGCTCAGGCAGTTGCTTTTTCTGCCCTGAGACACAATCAAGATGTGGATGATGTAGAAGAGCAGTGTCTAGGATGAGAAATTTGCTTTGCCATGTAATCTCAAAACCACTCTGACTCCTGCTTAAGCCCAGCTTCCCTTGGTCTTTCCTTTGTGGTTTTTTCATATGGTCACTTAAACATCACTTTTGCTATGGTTATTTTGGGGATGTGGATGGGTGCCTGCATGTTCCAACTACCATCTTCCCAAGTGCAGTGGGGAGCCATGCATGGATCCTGCTCCCCTAGGATCCTGGAAGTATTCACGAGCTAAGGGAATGCCTTTTGTTTGTGCCATTTCATTACTGTTCTAAAAGCTGTTAAAACTGAAATAACTGCTAAAATAAATTGACTCAAATCTAGTAAATTCCACGGGTGTCCCTGGCTGAGGTGCAGTATAGCAGTGTTAAAACAGCATCACTGGTGGAATACATTGTGCATTATGTAGCTCAATTATTGGCCAAATCAAGTAGGAATCAAAGCACTGCACAAAACATAAAGGCAGAAAAGCTCGGTAAGATCACCCTGCCCTCTGTGTCCATAGAATGATCCTTACTAACACAGTTTTAGTCCTTTCTCTGCTTTCACATGACTAAAACTGAAGGGCATTTAATTTTTCTCTTGGGGAGTACGCCGCATCCACTCCATTTCTTTGATGGTATGTGTTTTACTTGCACTCCCAAGTCCCAACCTAAATTATCCTTCACTCTCCTTAGTGTTCACACCCTTCATATCATCAAAGACCTTTCACATCTTCTCCCTAAGGTGAGTTATACATATTTAGTGCACCAGACTGCGATAAGATTATCCTCAATAAACAGCGCTTAAATAAGGGGCCCATTGAGTTGGAGGAAGTCTATCTGAGGACAGGGTTGTTAAAGGAATAGGGACAGGGCAATCTGGCCTTAATCTTCACCCATAAATCAATAATAGCAGATACCCTCAGCAATTGCTCTTTGTTCTGATTTTCCATGAGCGTGGCCGTTAGAGCTTCCAATAACTGGAACTGATATTTTCTGGGAGAAACAAGCCAAGGGAGAGAACTAATGAAGCCCTTTAAGGCAACGGGATACTGCCATAGAAGTGACCCAGTCAAGAGGACTTTGGTGGATTCACTCAGGTTTTACTACGTTTGCTCACATTCCTGCTTGTCCAAGGGTGTCTCCTTGCCCCCTGAAGGTCACTGAGACAACAGAGCTCCACCCAGCAAGTACAAAATTGGGGCAGGTAACCATGAAGGGAGAATTTTGTTACTGTTCATGGGATAAAAGACAGGGAAAAAACCTATTTCTGACCCTTAAATGAGGACTGTTGAGAAGGCCAGCACTTAATGGTTTGTAAACACAAACTCAGAGCTATAAATGCATTGCTTATTCCCACTATAATCCCTTTTCGAACTGGTTCCCCTGATGAATATAAGGAGTATTGATTTTTAAACCCATGTAGGTTCTTAGAGACAATGCAGACTGACTTAATTATAATCAATAAAATTTACAGACAGTGATGCAACCCAGCAGAAACATTCCTACCAAAAAGTACGGCATAAGAATACTCCAGTTTCCCTACTAGCACTGCTAGAATATGACCTTAATACATATTTTATTATGTATAGAAGCTTGGCCATGAATCCATCAGATCACCTGCATCTCCACAGTTACATCTAATTTGGTACTGCCTATGAGAAAAGGAAGAGGGAAGTTCCATCAGACCTTACAAGAGCTACTGCAAACATCCCTCTCCTTCTGAATATTCTCCCATCCTTCAGACTACTTACTCTCACCATGTCTATCTGAAACTATTTCTATTGCACTGATAAAAACACTGACGGGCGGAGAGACTGGAGGTGAGATTTGTCTCACCTAAAAGTGTCGGTCTAATGGCTGGGCACAGCTCAAAGCGAGGTGCCTCTGCTCTTTGTGGAACCAACAGTGAGAGCCAAGCAGTTCCAAAAGGAATTTGCTGGGCTGAAATGCCCTTGGGGAGTGCCTCCCTCCATTTCATCAAAGAGCAGAACCAGCCTACACAACCATCTTACACCAAACACCCAAGTTTAAGACAGAAGAACTTAGATAAGGTTTACCTAAGCACAAAATATTTGCCTGGATCAGAGTCTGTGGCATAATCAAGTGGAATGATAATCTGGCACAGTTCAGACTAGGACAAAAATTCCCAGAGCGTCCTTCCTTTCGTGACAAGGTGGGAAAAATCAGTGGCAGAAGGAGGAACAAGGCAGAAACCTGGATCTAGACTGGCTTTTAAACTTGCCTTCCATTCAACTCACTACTGGTTCCTTGCATCTGCATGGATGTTGGACTCACCATTCCCAACACGACAAGTCTGCCGTGGAGTGGCCTGTGCAGTGCCAAACTACTTAAATAGCAGCAGGCACTCTCCCCAGGACCCAGAACCACCTAGACATCAGCACAGCACTGTAGCAGGACTGTTTATATCCACTGAAATGTGTTTTAGACATCAGAGGATATCTGCATTTAGACATTAGAGAATTCCTGCACAGCATCTGGCTAACAACCTTCCAAAATCCACACTTTCAAAGTCCTACCTTGTGGATACACTATCTTGCACCTCAGTGTTGGGTGTTCCAAGGTAATAAATCCTATCTTGGCCCCAGCTATGAAAGACCATGAACCAGACCAACCTACTGAGATGATGCCAACCATCTGACAGACATGGGACCAGACCCTGACTTCTCTGAGGTTACAATGCCCAGAGAAAAGCTGAAATACACGGAGGAATGTGGGCTGGGAGGATGCAGCGGGAACAGTAAATTCTGCACCCCATAATTCTACAAGGAAACAGTCTGTCTGCTCTCTCCCAATAACTAATCTCCATAAAACTGCTGTATTACTAATTACCAGTATTAAATTTGAGAGAAAACAATGAGTACAAACTGTCTGACCACCCATGTAGCCTGGAGCCCACCTTTCTGCTTTCTAAGTGCTTTTGAAACAGCTCTGTGCTAATGGCTGTGACTTTCTCTCCGTGACAAATTAGTCGGTGTTGACAGCACAGGCTATCTGTAAGTGTGAAATAAAATCTAAGTAAAAAAAAAAAAACAACAAGAAGATACCTTCTTTTGTAAATATCTTTCAGCTGGCACAGTAAATTACATTGATTCAAAAGTGACTCATTTCCAACGCTGCGCACATTAGCAGCCAGTATTATTCAATTTGAGATTTTAATTTATAACATACTCTTGGTAATGTACTCCCAATACATTCCTCACTTCCCTACCCTGTGACTGACAAAAGATGAAAGATCTTTACTGTATAAATATTTTATATTAAACCCTTCACTCTGCTGTATTTCTTCCATTGTCAGTTCCCATTTGCAAATACTATACATTGTCCAAAAAAGTGCTGATCTCGGCAAAGGGCATGTGCTTGTAGGCAGCCCTGCAGTTCCTGCAGCCACTGTGCTGCTGCCAGGGAGAGGCTGGGAGCGGGGGTCCTCCCGTTGGGAATGAGCCCTGCTGGCCAAGGGACCCGGTCACCTTGGAGGGCTGGATGTGGCCCTGCTGCCCCAGGACCTGAATTTTGGGAGCGGGAGGAAGAAGCACGCCCGTGGCTTTGCAAGCAGGAGATGCCTCTGCTCCTGCATCCAGCCTTTGACCTGGGTGAGAACAAGAGAGTAAAAATGCCTCTTTGTTAAGTAAACCTTTTACAAACTCTCCTGTCACCTTGTCTCGGGGTGAAACTGTGTCAGGAGGCAAGATTAGATAACTTGACCTAAATCGTGCTGGAAATCTGTGGCAGACCTCAGCTCAGATCTCCTGACATCCTGTCCTGCGCATTACTGACAAGACCATCCCTAATCTAGTAGGAGAATCCTTTTCTAAACTGTTACTTAGTAAGAGCTAAATGCCACCAGCAGACATCCTCGGTAAAACCCTCCTGGCTGAGGCCAGACTTGGCTCCTATTTCTGACCCGAGTCGTAGGAGACTGCTCACCACCAGCTACTCCCGGCTCCCACCGCTTCTCCCAACACTTCTCACTATTCTTGCTTGTTAAGCACTTATTATCTAATCCAAAAATACTCCCTGTCCCATGGAGTGCGCAAACCAGAGATTATTTATCCTGCTCTGGGACAGTTCTTTGATCAAATGAACATTGCTGATTATTGTTTGGTCATTGTCAGGCTGCAAAAAGTCCCTTGATCAGCTACTCCTACTTTCTGTGGTTGTTGAGAAGAGTTATTTTGGGATCCTGCAGCTTAGATCATGCAGGTGTTTCACCCCAAGATTTAAGGCAGCACGTTTGAATGCGTTATCCTACTTAGATACATAAAAAATAATTTCAACTGGGCTAAATTACCTTTATTATCAACCCTGGTAATTCCACTGCAGCCATTTTCTTGACTGATGTAGGGAACACTATGAAATGAATCCTCTGAGAAGAAGATGGAAAAAAACAAGACAGTGATCAATGGATTCAATTAGTTACAGTATAATTCTACCAAGATGAAAAAGATCCAAGACGCAATGCAACTTCTCCAGCTCAGCTAACAGAAGTTAGAGAGAACCTGCCGCTACTTTGGGTTTTTTTTTTAAACTCTCTGGAATTACTAATCCATGTAAGGCAGAAGGAGAGGAATTACCAGCAGTACTCAGCAAAATACTGGCAGTACAGAGAGGCTGTGCCACAGGTGGAGGCTCCGAAAGAGTGTTTTAATGGACTAGATACACATTATGTCTGTATTTCTTCACACATAGAAAGCGTTATAACAACAGAGAGATTTCTCTAATGACAACAAAATCAAACCTTCCCAACAGCACATCCAAGCAAGAAACAACAATGCTGTCGCTACGCTGCGGAGGAACAAATTTCTCATCTAATAATTCCCTCAACATTTCCAAACTCCTGCTTTCAGCATCTTTCCTGCATAACGCCAGGAAAGCAGATTCCCTTAATGCACGGGTCATCTGAATTACACCCTGACTCCGAGGTGCACAGACCTCTCTGCTCTGTGCTATGTGACACCTCCTTGTCACCGGGGTCACCACCGCAGGCACGTCCCGGCAGCTGATGCCATTTGTGGTAAGCACGGCGGCTGGGAGGCCGTGGTGGGGAAGGGAGGGAGGCGCGAGGAAGAGCATAAAGACACAATTTAGTTAATCACATTATTAAGATCTTCATCACTGAGAGTACTTAGCACATGGAAATAGTCAGTTTACAAGATCCGAGCGGAGCAATCTGTATATTACGCCCGGGACGTTCCAGCGCCGGGAAATATGTAAATGTCATCATCTTAAAAGATAAAGGCATGGAGAGAGCAGGGCTTTTTTGCATGTAAAGGAAATAAGATGAATGAATAAAGCTGATCAAATGATTAATAGAATCCATAATCTTAATCTTATTATTTCTAAAGAAGCAAAGGCTGTTCAGTTAAGAGCTAGGCGTCTCCATTTCATTAGGAACAATTATATTCCAACTGATCAAGATCTACACCGTGCAGCCCTTGCAGCAGACTCATTTTTATATTTCCTGTCATTTCAGTGAGACCAACAAAGTTGTTGATGATTTGCAAGGAGAAAGCTCTGGAGATGGGTGTAAACAGATTTTAAACAACAGATCTGGCCAGGGTTGATTTAGGACCTCCCCCCCACTCCCTCTGAGGAACACAATGCAAGGCAAAGGCGACCATGTGCTTGTTTCAAGATGTCTAAATCCCAGCCACGCTATCCATCTGAAAGAGGAAAAAAATTAAAAAGAGAGATGTTTCATAAAATGTTTTCACACCCTGTTGGGTTAAGAGAGAGTGGGTATTAATCCTACGGCTGCTTCCCCAGGCTTCCTCTTTGTGGTCAGCAGTGAGGCTGTGGTTGGGCAGAAGGAGGCCAGAGGCATATTTTTTCCTCTTTTTTTTTTTGAATTAAAAAAAAAAAAAAAATCTGTGTTAAAACAAGAGAAAGTGGACCGGTTACACAGCAAAGCAAAAACCACAGCCAGCCCTCTCTGCTGTTGCTTTCCCCCTAAATGTGGCCTACAGCGATTCTGCTTTCCAAAAAAAGGTTTAATTTAAACCATACAGTGCTACAAGCTGCCACGTTTCCAAATTCCACATTCCTTTCTAATCTGTGCACTTCAGAACTGACAAATTCTGCTTCCAATGGTACCCAGACTAACTGCGAGGAAGGAATTGCTGCTAACCCACCATTCCTCCCCTTGATAAGGAACACCAACCCTCCCCCCCACCCCCAGCCCCTGGATTTTGCTGAACTTTTTAGAATTATCATATTTAAGGGGCCAGATTCAGAGTTTGTAAAATCTTTAGCTCACTTTTCGCATAGGGAGTAAAGCATTTCCAGGACTCAGGGAGCAGGGAGGAAGGGAATTCCCAGTCCGGAATAAATCCACGGAACTCCCTTGACGGCTTTGGAAAAGCCATTTGCAGTTGCCCAGGCTGTGCCATGGGTGCTCTGTTTACAGGAGCCCACATGGAGAAGGATGTTGGCTCTTCCCTGCCATGCAACCCAAAAATGTGCTGTGCAGAAGAGCCTCCTTTCATTTAAAGTTAGGTAAGTAACACTCTCAGTGAGAACAAGGGGGCAAGGAGGATGTCCTGCTTCATCCATGAGCAGGAGTGGCCCACAGTGACACTGTGGATGCAAGAGGAATCCAGATTTTGCATCCTTGCGGAAGACCTGGAGAGATGGGACCAAAGGCTTCAAGGAGCACCACCTCTCCAGCTTAGGGACAGTCTGGTGAAGGGTGACTCGAAGGTCCCCATGGACCCAGGGGCACACACACAGCTCCATCAGCCAAACCCCAGGCTGGAGAAGAAACAGCCCATGGGGGATTCCCTGGGAACGCACGTCCACATCCAACTTCGTGCGGTGCCAGCCTGGAGGAGCACTGGGATCACCACTGTCATCCTGAAAACCACTCACCCACAGTTTTTGGCCTGCAGCGCATAAAAGTGAGAGTTTTGGTTTGCCCAGCAGGTGGATTTATTTCTGTCCTGGGATTTTTTGGCCCTCCTGCAGCTCTGGGACACACAGCCATACACACGACTTGTCACTGCAGGGTAACAGCATGAGCCCTTCGGTAGGGGCTCCCATCTTAACCACCCAATATGACGATTTCAGGGCACATCCACAACTATTTATCCCATCTCCCGCAGACAATCTGCTGCTCAGTGGGGCACAGGAGTAGGGAAAAGTGACTGGATGGCTCCGACTCCAGCGGAACGGAGGGAGCGCCGCTCGCTCGGGCTCCCGCACCTGCTTTCTGGCGGGGCTGCATCCACCATGCAACGCCTCCTGCCAACCCGGAGCACAGCAAAAGCATATGTCACATCTCAAAAAGCATGGCATTTTCAAACTCCTTTTTTTCTCTTTGCCTTCTGCTTTCTGAGCCGTTAAAGTGCAGACGAGGAACATTTTCAGGCTTTTCTCAAGAGTCAGAAACTCCAGCTTTCATCTTTTTTCTTCCTTTTTTTTTTTTAATGGCAGCATGGAAATTTTTGGTTACCTGGAACCTTAAGGAAAACGTCAAACCTGGTGAGGCTCACAGTAACAGCAACTGCCTGGTCACTGCACGCATCTTAAAGCACCATGTAAATCACAGAATAGTTGAGCTCAATGTTTACTTTCAAGTAATGTCAGAAGTCGAGTGTGGAAGGCCAGGCTCTTAGCAAGTGTAAATCCATTTAAGTCATAGGCTCTTTCTCTGCTCCAGAATCATTGTGTTTATATTCAGACAATACACGCGACAGGCACCAGATGAGTGTTCTTAGCCTCAGCTCAATGATTTTTCTGGAAATGGAAAGAGCTTAGCTGTGGGATCCCTTCCAGGGTAGGAACTCTTTGGGGGGAGTTTTGAGGTGGGGATTTTCAATAGGAGTTGGGTCCATATTTCCCTAGTGCTCCTTTGAAAATCCAAGATGATGTTAGCAAACTTGATCAGGTTCTTTTACAAAACAGAAATAGTATAAAACTGGCACAGAAGATAAACCATACTGATGTAATACATGCCTTAAGAAGTCGGTGAAACATTCAGATTTATACTAGCACAAATCTGAATTTTTGTCCCTTCTGCCAGGACAGTCCAATAAGGCCTTAAGTTTGAGTAAATGTCAGTCATTCTCAGTTGTCCCACTAGTAGTCCCACAATGGGATGTGCTAGCCAAAAATGGAAAGGAGGTACAGCATCTGCTTATGTTTAATTTATTTCTGCATTTTGGCGTGTTGTCCTGGGAGAATCAATGTTTTTAAGTGGCTGCATCTTTTTGAGCCAACTTGCTGTCCTTTGCTAACACATCAAGGACATGTTTCTGGAAATGGAACATACTCCCGTTGAAACCAGAGAGGTACAGGTATGGCAACCTTTCATTTCTAAAATTTAGTATGTGTTCTTAGAGTGAAATTCCCTCAGTTTCACTCAAACTGAACTCTAGATTGCCCCCTTGGACTAAGCCATAATTCTCATTAGCAGGAGTTAACGTGCATGGATCATGGAGGAATAAATCCACTTAAGGCAGGTCAGCACTCCGGCTAAACTGGAGCGTACAGGGCACCCATTTCCAGTACTCTGGATTTATACAGAATTTCTGATGGCTGAAATCAGCCCACTGGTTTTAATAATTGCTGCTTTGAGCACGTGGGTAACTGGGAAGCCCTGCAAAGCTGGACAGGCCAAGGACCCAACGCCAGCCCTGTACCCCTGGAAGACCCTTCCAAAACTCTGGCCACAGCGTGTCCCACCAATGGCAACGGCGTGGGTGCCATCAACTCAACCCCAGGCAGAGGGGAATAACATGTTCCTTTTTAGGGCTGGTTAAAATAAAGAGCAGAGAGGCTCAGTGCGCACTTTTGATTTCAAATGCTAATTTTGATTTAATAGTAAGCGGCTTGTTTAAGAAGTAAAAGTGGTTCTGAAACACAAAGGTGCTTGGATGTTGTTATAACTAAAACGGGGCTGATCGCTAGGTTTTTAACAATTTGGTAACAAGAAAAACTGGTCACATGCTGGGACGTTTTATGCCAAGTCTCAGCCAGAGCAAAATTTTATGGCCGAGTTATAAACCCTTGAAAATAAGGGTTTATAATAGAAATGCTGACAGACCCTTAATTATAGCAGCACTAGCGGGCACTGTTGTAATAAGGCCCACATATTTTCCTCTTTGATCATTATTTATAGGATGCATTGGAAATCATCCCATTTACAACTGTATGCCCGCTCAGTTAGGTGGAGTTTTATCCATTAAGAAAGGGAAATACAAAGTCGGCCGCTGAAGAAAGCTGGGGGCTTTACCTCCTGGCGTTCCCGCGGCATTCCAGCCCCGGGCTGCAGGCAGTGACTAATGCCTTTACTCCGCCGGTTTGTGTAAGAGGTTGAAGTTCAGGCTGGTGCAGTGCAGCATTCCCCGGGACCTGCTGCCTCTTTAGGCAGGCGATTAATCACTTGATCGATAGACCATATGATTAGGCACTAATAGCTGATAGGAGGAGAGAATAAACAACCATAAATTTGCTTTGTACTGAGTAATCCAAGTGTAAGAGAGGTCAGATAATGGCCACATAAGGTCATGTTGCCTAAGGAGCCCATATGGGAAAGATGGAAGATACATACATTTTTAAATATCTTCAATTATTATTGTATTGCTGGGCAGGATTTGGGCTGCCCATGCGCCCCTGTCCTGGAGCATGGGCAGGCTGCTGTGCTCCAGCGCAGGCTGGTATCAAATTGTCGCTTCCCCAGCGAGTTAAAAAAAGCAAAACAACCTCAAAAACCTCAGGCTGTGTGATGATCTCAAACTAAACATCCGCACTGGCTGAGGGGAGTGTAGGATCAGTGGCCCTGGGAGGTCCTGGGGATGTGGCAGGACCTGTGTCCCCATTGGGTCCCTGCTGGGTCTGGCTCCTGGGAAGGTGCAGGTTCCAGCATGGTCCCACCACTGCAGCCCACGGCACCCGGGCAGGATGCTGGGCAGAAAAGCCGCCTTCAAAGGACCATAAATCTCAGGCTCCCCACCCCCTCGCCTCCATCCCTGCCTCCTGCCTTTTCTAAGGCTCTCTTCTTCCCCTGCATAAAAAATGGGCTTTTCAGGACTCGAGACGCAAACCAGGTTTAAAGCCTTTCTGGGTTTTTTCTTCCTTTTTTTTAAAATTTTTTTTAAACAGTAAACGCACCCTTTGTCTATGGCAACGAATTTGAGAAGAAACAAAAATGGCTGGTTAAAAAGAAGAAAAAAATACTTCAGTCACCCCAACAAAGGCGAGGAGTTTACAAACCTTCCCCGTCAGCGCCTGGACGCAGGCAAAGTACTTACTTCATTAAGTTGAAACAAAACTCGGCCAGTAAAACCGTCAGCTCCATCCGAGACAACTGCGGGCCCCTTGCAGCACGTTCCCGACTGACCATCAGCAGACCATGGAAATTGCTTTTTCTGCCAAACAATCGTGGGGATAAATGCCCTCCTTTATCTATGGGGCTATTTCTAAACTCCCCTTTCTCAGTGACGGGACACTCATGGGCTGCAATCTGATTTTGTTGCTTCTCAGCATTAGTGGGAAAGCGCATTCTGGGCTCTCCTGCTGGCACAGATTCCTCCCTCTCCCCCCGCCCCGTGCATTAACTGTGAGCACGGGTGTGTGTAACCACACATCCTCGCATTCAAACCCGGGAGGTGAGGATGTTGTTTGCCTGGGTTATAAAATGATTCTGTGCTTCAGATAACACCGAGGCTCTTGAGGTTCAAAGAGACCGAGATTGGAGCGCTCCCACAATGTCAAGCAATTCAAAATCACTGGAGTGCTGCAAGGACGTTATGTACACTTGACTTTGGGAGTAGACCTGTGCACAATCACTGTGGCACTCCCAATTCCTTTTTTTTCAATTTATTTCACAGGTGCAGCGTACCACAGACCATCCCAGCCACTCGCTGCACCCACCTCAAGAGCAGCTCCTGATCCCCATGTCAATGCAGACGAGCCCTTTAGTGCCCTGCCCTGCTCACTTTGGAAGAAAGGCTTCTCCCATTTAACAGAAATTTCTTCCCTGGGAGGGTGGGGAGGCCCTGGCACAGGGTCCAGAGAAGCTGTGGCCTCCCCAACCCTGGCAGCGTCCAAGGCCAGGTTGGATGGGGCTTGGAGCAACCTGGGATAGTGGAAGGTGTCCCTGCCCATGGCAGGGGTGGGACTGGATGGGCTTTAAGGTCCCTCCAACCCAAACCATTCTGGGATTCTAGGATTCTACTAAGCACACTTTACTGGGAAGGTCCTGCACATAGGCATTAAAGAATTTGCAGGGTAAACACCAAACCCCAAGGAAGTCAAGTGCTTGGTGTATGAGCTCAGTGATCTCCATCAGGGATGGATACCTACACCTTCCTTCAGCAAGAAAGAAGCTGTTCCCTTCCTTTTGAGAACAAATACAGCAACCACACCAAAGTGTTGATTTGACCTAACAAGCAGAATTTTCTTTCTTTTTGTACTTTTTAACTACAAAGCATTTTCCCTTGCAATACCTACTCTTTTACCTCTTCCTGCTCTGCAGGAGCACTGTGCTCAAAAAAGCATCCATGGTCAGTCCTGCTGTCACTCCCAGCCTGGAAAGGTGCAGCCTCCAGCTACAGAGTTAAAGGTAAATCCTCCTCCTCAGAAATACCTACAAGCTTCACTTAAAACCTTGATTTCCTGTGCATCTATCCTGGCAGTATTTGTCCCATCACCTTTCGCTGGGTGCTTCAGCAGAGACACAACATTTATAACTGTCCGTTACTCTTGAAAATAATATTCATGGATATAATTCCATTTCCACCCACTGGTGCAGTCGTCTGGTTTATCCAGCCAGTGCATCCTCAGCCACCTGCTCTATGTTTTAATTTTAAACCTTAACCTAAGAGTAAATGGGTGTTTCCCGGGATAAAATCATTCAGAACTACCCAGTGTATATAAATAAATAAATAGTAGAACAAATGACAATTATTAATAAAAATATGAAATATTAGTGATCTGTATGGCTGGACTAATTTCTTTCTAATCTTTTCAGCTTTCCTCAGGAATCAGTGAGGGAAAGTCTATCCACCTAAGTGTAGACCTTCCTCTTCCGACCCTTTACTCCCTTTGGTGGTTAAAGCAGCCGGAGCTGTTATCCTGCAATGTGAAATCTCACGTGCTCTTCAAGGATGCTGACATTTATTTAATTAATTTTCCTGCCCAACTTACACAGTGGGCCTGTATTCAAACAGCGCGCATGAATAATGCAGATTTTAAAACCGCATTATTACAAAGGATGTCAAGTTCACCCACTGTCAACACTAATAAACTCCCCAAAGTGCTAAAATCCAGGACACCCGTCCCCCTCCTCATCCCTACATCCCTCTGGAACGATGTGGCAGCCCCCTCTTTGTGCCCGGCCGCCAGCGAAGAGCCTCACATGGAGCTGGAGGGTGGGGACCAACCGCACCATCCTAGGGAAAAACACAACACTTGGGGCTTTCATACCCCCAGGGACTCAGCAGATCCCAGATAGATGTCTTATCCCTATTTGTTATTGTTGCTGCCGTGGGACCGTGGGGCCGTGCGGGGCAGGGGTGGTCCCGGCCCTTTCCCCTTCCCCGAGCACTTGCAATCTAATTTAAGACACGGAAAAACAAGTGAGTGAGACAAACACCTGGAGGAATGGGGTAAGAGTAACAAGGTCACATTGCTACGCCGGCAGCTATTGCCAAACTTGCAAACTATCTGCAAGTTATTTATATATAAAATAATTAAAATCAGCTGTCCCATCCTGCCATCCCATCTCTCTGTCACAGGTTTGCTCGTGCCTCGCACGCCATGCAGCGGGATAATTTGGGAGCCGTGGTGGAGGTGGCTGCAGAGACCACAGCTGGGATCCGCACGGGACGTTGGGCACACCACGGCACGGTGGCCAGAATGCCCTGGGGACATGCAGCCACCTTGTCCCTGGGCATGGGCTGGGCTGGCATGCAGAGGGTCTGTGCACAGAGGCTTCCAGAGGCACGTCAGAGCTGCAGGGGATGAGCATCCCTAATCTGGCCATGACTCAACACTATTTTCAGAATCATGGAATCATTAAGGTTGGAAAAGCCCTCAAAGATCGTTGAGTCCAACTGTTCCCCCAGCTCTGCCAAGCCCACCACTAACCCATGTCCCCAGGCACCACATCTACATGGTCTGTGAATACTTCCAGGGATGGTGATTCCATCGCTTCCCTGGGCAGCCTGTTCCAAAACTATCACTATTTTCAGAAAGTGAAACACATCAAAACAACCCAGTGAGCAGGATCCAGGAGCTGAATTCGAGCCACACCAATGAAAGAATAAAATATTCTCAGTGCCTGGCAGACACAAGCACTTTTGATGCCCTTTTCCCAACTCTGTGAAATACTTTCACCCCAGGCACCGTCCTGCATGAAAGCAAAATGAAGAGAGGAGTATGAATGATTCCTGAGGTGTCTGCTAAAGCATTAATAATGTTTAAGAGTTTATATTCTAGGAGCAGGTCTGAGATGCATTAACTACCCAAAGGACAACCTTTCCTGGCTCAGCATTAGAGGATGACACCACCTGAAAATGTTTGACTCCCCTACACCTAGTACAGATGAAAAATACCACAAAATCCCTGGATAAAATTCTGCCTTGGCATAGAGCTGTAGAAGTGTTTGGGTTTGGTTTTTTTTCCACACAAGCAGATAGTGATAGGAAAAGGAGAAATGGTTTTAAACTAAAAGAGAAAAAATTTAGATTAGATGTTAGGAAGAAATTCTTTACTATGAGGGTGATGAGGCACTGGAACAGGTTGCTCAGGGAAGTTGTGGATGCTGCATCCCTGGAAGTGTTAAAGGCCAGGATGGATGGGTTTTGGAGTTACCTGGTCTAGTGGGATGTGTCCCTGCCCATGGCAGGGGATGGAATAAGATGAGTTTTATGGCCCCTCCCAACCCAAACAATTCTATGAAGTGTACTTGGCCCTGGGAGGGCTCTGCATGGCGCTCTTGGCCACCTCTCCTTTTCCCAACATTTCTCATGATTCCATGATACTGGAATGCTCCACATTAGGAGCATCCAGGAACCAGAAGGGCAGTGAGACCCTGACCATGGTAGAGACGAGAAGCTGGAAGGATTATTCATGGCTCCCAAGGCCTTTGAGATGCTCATGAAGAGCGTTATCAATATGACACTGCCATTGGTACATGCAGGGAGGAGCTTACAAACACTACAAGCACTGGAGCTGACACCTCCCTGCAGCAAGGCAAGACAACCACCATCATCAGAAAGGGTTCTACGAAGGAAGAGCACACCCAGGGTGAGGTGGGGAGAGCCCCTGACACAGAGAAGATCAGCACTTCCAGCCTGGGCGTCGCCTACTTTCCATTCCCTGCTCACAGGTAGCAGAGCTGCCTCCCCAGGTAGCAGCAAGTCAGCCAAGTAGCTGCATTTCAATCTGGGCAGATAAGAAGAGATCAGGATGGCAAAAGGTCATCTTCGGGGACATCCCTGATCTCTGCCCCGGGCACGAGGTCATCCTGATCCTACTGCTTCTCTCACACTGTCTCCTGCCCTTACTTGACATGCAGCAGGAGTAGGAAACACCACAGGCAAATGTCACAAGTGTCCAAACAGCTCTCCAGCAGGGGAATGACCCAGGCAGTGGACCGTGGTCCCTCTGCCTCTCACATCCCACCCAGTCCCAGCCCAACCCTGCTGCTGCCTGCTAGTTAAAGGGGATAGCGCTTTTTTCCAGAAGTATCGGGAGCAAAGGGCTTTGCTGAGGCGATTTTGAAAATAATCAGTGTACTGGACAAGCTCTATTTTTCTACAGCATGTGACAGCACTGTGTGATGGCAGAAAGTTTGTGGGTGACAGCCCAGTCCTTCATGCCCTGGGAACTGCAGGCTGGCCCCGTGCGAGACACACGATGCAGACACATAGTGAGACAGGATGTCTTCCCGCAGAAAGACCAAGTAAATAGTGTATAATGACAGGATTTCTATTATTGATGCTTCAGCAAATCATCTTGGATCCTCGGAGGATCAATTAATCATTGGGATTGTCAACACCCAACTCCATGTTCTAAGTTTTTGCCATCCAACTCTCCCATCCTCCCGTACACACAAATGATGCCGGGGGCACGGTGCCAAACGAAGCGGAAAAAGAAAGAAGGGGAAAGAAAGCGCCGAACAGAGAGGCTGTTGTCAGGGCTGGACCCTGGCGTTGGCGAGGAAGATCAAATGCAGCTGCCCCCATGGCTGCATGTGGTTAAGCACGCCGTGCCTGAGGGCAGGCAGGATGGGGAGCAGCCAGGCAGCCTACGACGGGCACAGATAATTAAATCATCCGATTGCCGGGCAGGCCACATTAAGAAGCTCATCGGTTTGCATGTGGCCCCTTGCTGTGGCCACCCGTGAGCTAAGTCTTGCCTAGATGCTAGTAGACAATTAAGACAAATTGTATGGCTGAAGATCAGACTAGAGCACTGCCAATGCCATTGCCTGGAAGCTCCGCTGAAGAATGAGGGCACATGTGTGTGGGAACCAAGGCTCGGAAGAGAGCTCTTAATGAACAACGTGCCAGCACTTGTTGCCAGAACACACTCTTCATTTCAGCTCTTGGAGAAAACAAAACCCTTAAAACCAGAGTTTACTACATTTCACTGATCTTCAATATGGCTGGAACTTCAGGATGCTTCTCCTCAAGCTAAGTTTGTATCAGTGAAAATATGCTTCTTGTTAAAGAAACTATTTAAAATGTGGAATCTAAAATCAAGCAAAAATAGCAGACAGTATGTTCAGCTTCAAAATTGGCTTGCACTCAACCAAGTATACCATAAACAGAAGGCAGAACTGACTATTTTTATCTTAACAGCCCTTGGGTGATTAAAATTTGGGGCCAGAATAAACAATTTTTTTCCCCATTCCTTGCAAGAGAAGATGTGACATGGGCTTGGAGTACTTTCTAATTTTTTAACTCCCTTCCTAGCTATTAGTTGTTTGCATTAGAAATGTTCCCATGTACCCAACAGCGCAAAGGCTGCATTGCAGCAGGCATGGTATGAATTATAGGAACACACAGACCACTGTGCCCTGCAGAGATTACAGTGCCAGATAAGCCAAAGACAACAACAAAGTGCTAAAAGGGAGCAGGTAAAAAGTTAACAGGGAGAGGAATGCACAGATACACAGCAAATGGGATTTTTCTTCACAAGGTGCAATGTCACGGACAGCCCCTGCAACCCAAAGACATGTGGGAGATGAGGGTCCTGAGGATGCACCTAGGATGGAAAGGACCAGAGAGGTCAGGGAAGGTGATGAGTGAGGAAGACACAGAGGGAATCTGAACCAAGGGACAAGGAAGGCTGGAGGAGAGAGAAGGGAGAGGTGGCAGGGCAAAGGACATTGGTGAATGGACATGTGAGTGCTAAGGGAGAATGTGGCTGGGAGATGCTCTGAGGTCAACGGCCAGGGATGAAATCCAGCATCAATGTGAAGCAGCATAGATGGAAGAGACTGAGAAAATCCAGGCCATGGAATTTACAGCCTTGCAGCAGCCAGGACTAGTGAAAAAGAGCAATCGTGTGTTGAGGGATGGGCAAGGCGAGAGATGGGGAGGTACAGATTGTTTGCATGTTTGCAGAACAAGAAGTCAAAGATGCAGCCCCAGCTTTGGTCATCCATTGCCAGTGGTTCCAGCGACTGGAGGAAGGAGAAGAAGTGGCGATGGGAAGAGAAGGAAGCAAGAAAATAATTTTTGATGGTGTTAAATAATGCTGATGGTTTAACTGCTTCAGCAGAAGCAGCTATGGAAAGGGGCTGAGCCATAGGACTGAGCAGAGGGAAGCAGAGCAGGATGGGAGCAATGGACTGAGTGTTACGGGAGCTGAAACCAGGGGAGCAGAAGCAAATGATTTGGAAGGTGTAGAGCAGGAAGCCTAAATGAGGATTTTGGGATACCTCCAACACAAGGGAACAGGAGGTTCTGACATTCACTGAGCTGTCTATGGCAGATATTTGGGTCTCTCTGTAGCAGCAGCCCACAGATTTGTTGGGACACAAGCCACCATCAACCCCCAAACCTTCCTCTGACCTTCATGAATGTGTCTCTCCACCTTTTGTTACAAACTACACATTTTAATACTTAACACGTGAGTGCTACAATTCATGTTTCACAGTGTAGGAACTGCTGAGTCCTGCTGTGAGGACCCCCCAAGCAGTATTTATTTATAAACAACTAAAACGAAAGATTTCCTGACAAGATCTCTTAAAAACTGTGCAGATGTCCAAAATGATGTCAAACAGACATGATATATAGAAGGCCCAAACAGTTCTCAGTCAATCCACCTGAGAGAGTCGACACCTGTGTTTCTGAATAACATTATATTCTCACACAATAACAGTAATTGGAGGGGGGGAATTATCTGACAAACTCTTTTTTGCTCATCCTTGTCTTCCTTTCTCCACACACTGATCATCTCTACTCAAACCCATTCAAATCCGCATTATTATTTTTGCTTCTTTAAAGTACAACCATTGTTCCTAACTTCCACCTCCAGCTCAGTGCTATTCCTCCAGTTTAGCATGTTCCCATTCGCTCGGTGTCAGCAGAAAGGGCTTCTTACTCCAGAAAAGCCATTGCATATGCAATAAACAAATAGCCTTTGACATCCTGGTTAATTATATCGGTTAGCGACAATCTCATATGCATGAATGCTGTGCTAATGAAAACACTTTGGCATGCAAAGCAGGACCGATCAAGACACTGAAGTGTCCAAACCTGCAAACTATAAACAGCACAGCCCATGGAATACAGCGGGACTTCGCAGTTACCCTTAGGAGGAGCATCGATGGATGGCAACATGGTCAGGTCAGACTCTCAACAAGGCACAGTACGAGCTTTAGGTGCTGTACAGTTCGATTTCATGGAAGGGAAGCCATAAATTAAGAATTTAATCCTGCACCAGTGGTGAGAATGGTGATGAAGACAGTGATGAAGGCATCTTAGCAATACAGCATCTCTGTATTTTCTATAAAGCACTGGCGTGAGCACCCTGTGAAGAGCACGGACCCAACCATGCCTCTTAAACTCCCAAACCAAGTGCTCACCTGAACGTCATTATCCATTTTCCCGCACTCCAGCTGAGCTAGACATAAAGCAGGACCTCCATCCTGGGCACTTCTGCAGCCCACTTACCTCATCATGATGGTCCACCTTTGCCAAGGCTCCCAGCAGCCACGCAGAGGAGCCTCAAGCCTTTCCCACCACTAATCCAGGATCGCTCCAAAACAGATCTTCTCATGACACCCACATTTCAACCTGCTCCAAAGGAGCAGCTGAGTGGCCAGGCTCTGTGTCCCACCCCAGGAGCCATGCGGTGCCTCAGTCCTGGTGCACATGTGCTGTGCAGATGGACATGGAGCATGCTGCTGCGGCAGCTCTGTGCGTGCTCCCTGCACGCTCGCTGTGCAGCCAATTTGTATGTTTACCACAGCCATTTGTCCAAGACTTCTGAATGTCTGCAGCCAAAACCATGGAGAAATGGGAAAAATGGAGGTGAAAAACCTCAGGAAACATGTGTAAAGAAGTCAGAAGAAATGCAGTGATTGCCACCACCTTCCATGTCCACGTGGTCAAGAGCCCTTTTGCAGCTGGATGAGAACTCATCCTCTGCGCAAGCATGGGGAAAATGCTGACTTCCCTCAGTGTCTCCATCTCTTTGGCCACACCAAACTCTCTTTCATTTTCAGCCTCTCCTCTTTCAGCTACCTGGACTCATCCCTCTCACCAAGACCTAACGTGGTCCACATCTATCCAAAGAGAAAAACCACAGTCCTTGGAGACCTGGTCTCCTTCCATCCAGTAACACTGTGCAGAGCTAACCACAGCCGTAATGTACTGACAGTTAAACTGCTTTTATCTCTTTTCTTTTCCACATAGCTCTCATACAATAATCCCCTGCCATATTTTTTACCAATAAAACACATGAATAGCTAATCTGGTGGCTAACTACAGTGATACGTGATCTTCCCTTGTAATGACTTCCACAGTGAAATAACAAAATCCCTATCAAAGACAATCTTTTTATGGCTGTTAGGAAGACTGTCTCTACCCTGACGCTTGCCAAAAATTTGGTTTTGCCTCCCTTGTCCCCTCATATGACAGAGAAAATGGACTAACCCTATATTAAGAATACACATATGATTACCAAGCATTTAACAACAGAAAACTTCCCCTACACTGTTTAGCCTAGAGACGTCCAAGTGCCAGAGCCAAGGAATGTTCTTCCCCACCTCCTTTTAGCCACGGATAAACCCCACGCACTGCAAAAGAGAAGTTTTTAATCAAAATTGGCACTTCTGAGCTTGCAGTTGGTGGCAGATCCCTTCTCGAATCAATGATGTCACCTTGGACTGTGGCAGCAAGGGAGTTCCATGGAGGCTACGAGCAAAGCTGTGTTGGGTTTTGGCACCGGCCTAGCAATCCTAAAAAGCAGTTTGGTGTTTACAAACCAAGGCTGAGCTGTGCCCAGCTCTGGTGTGCTGGGCAGAGAGCAGGAGTGAGGATGCTCCGGGCCATGTGCTGGAGAGCGAGCACAGGCAGTGATCCCCGCCGCCGACAGCACTGCCAGCACCCTGGCTGCAAAGTCTGAAATGGATTTTAAAAGTGCCCAACGTTGTAAAAGTATTTCGAAAGTGCCAAACCCCTTGCTTGGTGTCTGTAAGCTTCTTTGTTTACCAGACACTTCAGCCCCACTCATCTGCCCCTTCTTTGCTCCTTCACCTTTCCAAATCCCTAAAAGCTCCCAGAAAGCTGCATATAGGAGATCATCGCCAAAAAATCCCACAGCCACGGGTAGACCTTATGCTGCTGGAGGATTTTCCAAGGATGGAGAGGGCTGTGGGGCTTGGGCAGGAGGACATGGGGTGGATGCCAAGGCCAGCACACCAAGGGGTCCCATACAAAGCAAACCCCAAGGGAGCTGCAGAGCTGGCAGGGGACTGAAGAGGTCTTGGAGAGCTGAGCAAGGAGATCATCCAGTCCACAGAAAGAAACATCTGTGTAAACTGCATCATAAAAAGCCCTGTACAAACTCCACCCTTGCCAGTGGGCTTGGGGAGATGAAGGCTGACAATAAGGACCCAGGGCAAAGCCAGCATCTTGAGGAGAGGTCACCTGCACAGTGAGCCCAGTGGGCACTTCTACTGATCATAATTAACCAGGGACAAGAGGAGCTTTGCAGCCCCGACCATCCCCAGCCCAGGTGCTGCTCTCCTACACAGAAAATGTTTTTGTGGGTTTGCCAATATTGCAAAACCACGGCGTATGCTGAGTGAGAAATTGGAACCCTGTCCGTGGTCAGCGTGTGCAGCGCTCTCAGAGCTGAAGGAGGCTCTTGTGCCCTTCCCCTGTTTCGGGCCACATCTTCCCAAACCCCTTTCACATCAGACAGATGCTTCTGCTTATGGTTTCGTGGGCAACACAAGGACCTACAGCACTTGGGAGGATGGTGGCTCATTATAGCAGGAACTTGGGTTCTCCAGAGGTAATTTACAGCAGGGAAGGACTTCCCGGCCATGGCCAGACTAGCAGGACTTTTAAATTACTTTCTTTATGTACCCAGCTCTGGGGGCTGGACCAGTCATGCATCATTGCAGCAGCTCTTCTGAGTCCTAGATCGCCAGGTCATCATGCCAGGTGGCTGGGATGCCATGCCACTATCTCAACAGGAGAAGACTTAAGGAAAGTTCATTCTAATTAATAATAACTGTGAATTTAAAGTGGATTAATTAAACTGCATTAAATCCCTGTGTAAACGCCTCACTCAGACTTTAAAGTGTCTTTATTAAATTGCTAAAGCAAAATTCAGCTAAACCAAATTAAGGCTGTTTCATTTCTAAATGACAGTGTCTACACGAGGATGTAATGCAGTTTAGATAATCCACTTTAAAGGTTATTTCACATCCATTTCAATTGTCCCTGTGTAGACAAGCCCGAGGAATCCTGTCGCTCACGAGCCTGTGTACAAATATGGGTAACAACAGGACCTTTTTGAGATTGCCTTTTTAGGAGATTATTTCCAAATATCCTCATGGACAAGAGAGCAAAGAATTGATTGAGCAAAGAAGGGCTGTTTACAGGGCATGGAGTGACAGGACAAGGGGAAATGGCTTTAACTGAAAGAAGGCAGCTTTGGATTAGATTATTAGGAAAAAATTCTTTCCTCTGAGGGTGGTCAGGCCCTGGCACAGGTTGCCTAGAGAAACTGTGGCTGCTCCATCCTTGGAAGTGTCTAAGGCCAGGCTGGATAGGGCTTGGAGCAACCTGGGCTAGTGGAAGCTGTCCCTGCCCATGGCAGGGGTGGGACTAGATGGACTTTGAGTTCCCTTCCAACTGAAAGCATTCTGTGACTCTATCAATCTGTGATTTTCAGTGGGAATGGGGCAGGAAAGGACAGCACTCATCCATGGGCCCACAGAGTGCAGCAGGACAAACATTCCTGGGAGATGGGGAGATATGGAGGGAAGAAAGGGATATGCACAGTCAGGACATGCAAATGCGACTGTGCAAAGTAGCTCTGACCATATTGCAGCGAGATGTTTCTGTTCCCAAGAGGGAAAAGTGGAGTTTAAGGATGAAACAGTGGAGATGAGGAAAATGGATGGTGCTGGGCATGATGTCTGTAGTAGGTGCAGAGAGATGGCAGGTTCACAAGTCACAGTGATGTTGGCACCAGGGGATGCAGAGACATTCCCTAATCCCACTGAAGCTGCCGAGTGGGGTGGGGGAGCAGCCTTGGACCCCTTCCCCATGCGAGGCTGTACCCACGGCCGCTTGGCAACAAGGAGAGGACTCTGGCTGCATTTGGCAAAGCTGATGGATTTGGGACATCCACAGAGCCCACTGGGATCGGCACAAAGGGGCCTGTGGGACAGCAGCACTGAGGGTCTCCTCTCGGCCAGCAGATCCACAACCCCTCAGCTTTGCAGGGAACAGCTGTCAATGTGCAAAAATATATTTTGGGGGAGCTGAGAGAAAGCCCCAGGGGGTTCAGGTTTTGGAAGGGCCCTTTGTCCTCACGCTCTGGGCAGTGGCAGAAGGCAAAGGGTTAAGGAAGCCCTGTGGTTTACAGTTTAGTAGCAGCCGCAGCACAGACCTTCGCAGGGAGGCTGGAGAGGCTGGAATAACTGCTGGCTGGAGCTGCAGCACGTCCAGAGGCAACGGCAATAAAAACAGAGTGGATTACATCCCTTTAGAAACCCTCCGGAAAAAAATAATAAAAAAAAATAAAATAAAAAAAGAGGAAAACAAGAGAGTAGGGGAAAAAAAAAAGGGAACGCCAGAAAGCACAAACCACAGATTCTGTCTGTTGGCTGCTTTTTGATAAGCTCTGCTCAAACACAATGCTAATGAGCGTAAGGGACATCCTCTGCGTGGGGCGGCTGCTTGACCGCATTTTGTCTGCATGTGGCTGATTTCCTCACCCACTGCCAAGCCCCGTGGCATCGCTCCCCGCCGGGGCTTTTCCTTCGGCTCCTCGCCTCGCCGCCCGGCCCCGATCGTTCCCCAACCTGCGTGAGTCAGCAGTAACCGAAGGAAAGGGCTGAGGGGGGAACAAACGTCGGCGCCTGGAAACTCTCCCTCCCAAGCATTGCAGGGTGGCTGTGTCCTGCCCATGTGAGCTCCAGAGCAGGGACGGGCAGCTTCTGAGCTCTTTTCATATTAACACCATACGATTATTTTGTTTTCCTGGTTGATCCCAAAGTCCACCCAGCTCCTGGTGTTAATTTGCCCTTTGCCAAAGCCGGAGCTGCCTGCTTTTATACTACTGGGCTCTGTACAAACCCACTGGTGATTGCTTTCCCAAGGCATCTACTGGGTTGCGTATAATTCCTCTAATTAAATGTAAAGGAGAGATGGTTTGGTGGAGCACCATTCCATCATTTTCCCTCTCGCTTCATGCTGTGGACTTTAATGAGGACCTAAAACACCATCTTGACTTGGCTTTAGTTTCAGGCCAGATGAGCTTTGCTTGTTAAGACGGTCTTTGCTTGTCAGGAAAAATAGCTTTATTAAGGTCATGTAACATGGAGGGTTTGATTAAAGCTAATCAAGGAAGAAAACCAGACCGGAGTGGTGTGAACCAAACTTACTGCGACATGTTTAACATAACTTCACCTCGCCTATCTGTAGAAAGCAGACAGAAGTAAGATCAGGTTACCCAGAAGAATGCCTGAGCCGGGGGAGCACGTAGAGCACCGTACAACATCGTGCAGCACCGTACAACATCCTATAGCGCCCTACAACATTGTGTAGCACTGTAGGTAGTGTAGCACTGTACATTTACAGCACTGTACCACCTTGTGTAGCACTGTGCAACGTCCTGTAGCACTGCACAACATCCTACAGCACCGTACGACATCGTGCAGCGCTGTAGGTAATGTAGCACTGTGCACTGTGTACAGCACTGCACAGCACCATACAGCCCCCCACAGCATTGTATAGCCCCACACAGCACTGCACAGTGCCATACAGCTGTGTATGGTGCCACACAGCATCACACAGCACCATACAGCAGTGCTGCGCAGCGCTGCACAGCACCTCGGAGCAACACACGGCAGAGCACAGCACAGCTCTCTCAGTGCCATACAGCACTGGATGGCCTCATACAGCACTCACATAGCACCACACAGCTCTGTACAGCACCGTGCACGTGCAGCTTAACCCACGCAGGGCTTCCCGGGAGCGACCCGGCCAACTCCGGCCCTGCGGCTCCGCTCCCAATCCTCGTTAGCCGGGCTCTCCCGGCACAGGGTAATTGCCACGCGGCGGAGCGGAGGCGGACGGGCTGCCCTGGAATGCTCACTGTGCCAGCTGCTAATCTAGAGGGGTTCTACACCTAAATAATGGGCCATGCCCTCACCAGAAAGAGACTCCATCCCTGAGGTTCCTCTGGGCTGTTCTGTCAAAGGGATGGGAGCTTTACAGAAAACGCAGGGGTGTTTTTCACATCCAGAGGGCTGTCCCGTCACTGAGACTCATTATGGAGGCGCCTCCGTTTTGGATTTACTGGATATATTTTTCCATATTTTCCTCTAGGGATCCCACAGCTGGGAGCTCGCCCTGCTTCCTCTATGCACACCGACCACTGGGCTCCTTGCTTTTACTTTTACTTTGGTTTTACTATGTGGTGTCAACAAACACAGTCAGGGCGGTCCGAGAAAATCATTTGGGACAGACAGGGAAAAAACAAACTTGGTGCTGGTTCATAATTTTGGAGATTTTCTGAGAAACCTACAGCTCCAGTCAGCAGCCAAACACCGTCAGCCAGGCCCTTGAGCTCCTTTGACTGCAAAACATCCATGCTTTGGAAAACAGGGATGAGCTCAAGCCCTCTGCACACACAGAGACCGAGGGACATTGTCCCATCTGGTGAGGTCTGGGTCCTGCTGAACTGTCCCCCAGCTGCCAAAAGTAAAACTGCCAATCCAATCGCCTCTGCTTTTTGGTTTTCTCCTGAGCCCCTGAGTGGAAGGAAAACGCTGACGGATGTTTGAGACGCGGGCAGATTAAGCTGCAAGGTACAAGCTCTCACAAGCAAAAGCAATTAAACCTGGGCTTTTTGTTGTTGGGGTATTTTTTTCAAGAGACAAGTTAGAAACTCGGCGCTGTGGAAGGGGCTTTTTAAGGATAATTTTCTCCAGAGAAGTTCAGGAACTCCAAACATACACAGGGATATCCTGCTTAGGACAAGGCTCAGCATTAAAAAAACACAGTCTAAACAAAAACGTGGGACTACTCCCCTGCTCCAGCCCCGCCGCTCGGCGAAGGATGGACAGGAAATTACCAGCAGTGGCATGGGGGCTGCTGCCAAGAGGCAGCGCGGAAACAAAAGACCCTCTATTGTGTAGGAAAACCTGACATCCATCCCCTCTGCTATACTCTGAACTCCCATAAACCTTTCCTGTGAGATATGATTTGTGGGAGCTTTCCACATTTCCAGTGCCCTGCGTTGTGCCCCCTCCGGCACATGCAAGTGGGATCTGCATCGACACCGAGTTTCACACCACTGCCAGCCTTCCAAAGCCTGGATTTCTCCCGATTTCTTCTCCTCCTCCTTCTGCAGCCTCCCCACAAACTGCTATTAAGAAAGTAAATGGGATATTTGCCCTGTCGCAAGGCAGCAGCAGCCCCGTATTGCACAAAGGGCTCGATTTGCTCCATTATTCTGTCCTCCTTCAGCACAAAATAAGGCGCTTTTTCTTGGTAAAACAGCATTATTTTATATTTCCCCATTTCTTTTCGAAGCCATGCACTGTAATTGACTAACGGGTCACTCTCAATTAATTATATTTAACAAGTAGAAGCTGCAGAGCAACGCTCCCTCCCCCAAATTATGTCCTTTGGTTATTTAAATAGGTGCAAGTAGAGGGATGGGAGAAGGAACAAGTCGGTAAAGTATCAGCTGTGGAAGTTTGTTGGGAACTTTCCAAAACCCTACATCTGCTTGGCAACAGCTCAGAAAGGGATATGGTTACTCTTTTAACAGTAACACAGCTTTCCCAGGCTACAATATATGAAAAACAGCTTACCCCGGAGCAGGGAAGGGCCAAGAGAGAGCTGCAAACCCCACCCCAGCCCCACCGTGGGACCCCATCACCTCCCCAGAGCCAGTCAGGGACCAGGAAAAATGCTGTCCTTGGATGTGGGAGCCCCCCCAAACTCCTCCCTGGCACCCTGGGGTGGGCTGTGCAGCCAGGAGCAACTCGGGGCTGGAGAGGGGGCTCCTGCTCCAACTTTTTGGGGGGAGAATCACAGCACGGCTCTTGTCAGCGTAAGCCTTCGTTCACCACAAACAACACATCTAAAGGCACTGTTTATAATTATAGCATTAATTGATCTCTCATTTATTTTTTTCCAGCTGCTAATTAGAGAGATAATATCTCGGGTGCTTTACAAGCGTTAGAAGACTTCAGCTCGTATGGAGATACTTCTGCCGAGGAAAGCAGAGGTGGATGGAGCAGGGAGCAATCGCTCTGCAAAGAGAAATGATTTACCACAGTTGGGTGCATTTTTTATATTTTAATTAATCTCGCTTTAGTCAAAAAAAAAAAAACCAAAAAGAAGAAATAACAACTTCCCACAGCCTGTTCTGCGATACGAGGGCAGGGAGGCATTAAGAAGATTTAGTGCCTCTGCCGGGTCAGGAAAACACGGGAAAAAATCAGAAAGTAAAAACAATAGCGTGGGAGAAAGGGGGAGAGCATTTGGCACGGGATAAGACACCTCTCCATGGCACAGGGAGCGGGACGGGGCTGTCCCAGCTCTCCCGCACCAGGAGGGGTCTGCAGGGAGCATCCGGGCGCCCCGACACCCATCCTGGAGGCCATGGGCTCGGCACGATGCCGTGGCTCCTCCGAGGGCCGGGATCTTTGCCGGGACAGAGGGAACACGCGTTGAGACGTAGTTTTACAACTAGGTGAAAGTTCCCGCAGTGGCAGGACGCGCGGCTGGCACTGCCTGGTGTGACCCATTTCTCAAATAATTACAGCCTGAGTCACAAACCTGTTAAGACCCAATTAACAAAAATGTTATGCATCAGTGATGCGTGTTTTGTCCAGAACTTTTAATTCCACAGTTTTTCCAAGTAAATTCTCTCTCTTTATTTTCTAGTCATTAAATCCCCTCCCCTGGGTGCGAGCGGTTGCCTTCCCATTGTGTTGCGAAAGGGTTAGCGGGCCAAGAAGTCAGAAGGAAAAGGGTGTCATTACTTCTTGCCACTTTGTGGCAGGAAAAAAAATCTGGAAAAAAAATTAGAAATAAACTCTTGCTGCTCCCAAAGCCGGCACGAAGCCCTGGAGGCGCCCCAGGGAGGGTGAGGGGTCAGGCTGTGCTCAGCCGGGGGGTGATGGTGGGGAAGGGCCTGGCTCTGTCCTGGCCTGTGCAGACGAGGGGAGGCAGTGGAGAGGATTTTATTTGGCAGATGGGTGCAGCTATTGAGCTTATGCAGTAGTGGGTTTTTGGCTGCCCGAGTGGGTAGCCTGTTGTTTACTGTTTATGGATTTGTCAGTTTTAATTATTGTGAAGTGCCCAGATGCTCTGGCGGACAGTGCCATAAGCATTTAGGGAGCAAATATATAACGAAATGCACTTGAAAACATCTCTGCTTCCTCCCATCCCTCTCCTGCCCAGCTCCCGGGACACCCCACGGCACCAAACACCGGCCCTCCTGGGTGCACCGCGGCCGCACGGCGCTGCAGGGCACGCAGCGCTCCCACTGTTCCAGGGCTGTCCTGTGCTTTTCCACCTTGGAGCTGCAGCTCCATCAGCACTATCCCCGCAGCGAACACAGGCTGCCAGCACCAGGGGCCCCCCGGATCCGCGTTCTACCGTTCCTACCCCACTGCAGGCCCCGGGCGTGCAAATCTGGAAGCAGATCTGCTTCCTTGCACCTTTTTTTTTTTTTTTTTTTTTTTGCTTTTACCGTCCATCTTTTTAAGGTTATTGGACTCTGTTTTCTATAAGGAGGTTACGTGCATGGCAAATAGCATAAATGCATCCCAGACGGGGCCGGTGAGGAATGCTCCCCCTGGTTACACATGTACTTTTCATCTGCGGTCACGGGGCTGCGAGTGGCCATCTCCAAGAGCGCCGTAGCCCGCTCCTTCCTGACTCCATTGTAATCCATATTCCTCCTCCCGATGCGAAATACTGCGCTAGATAAATTCCACTGTATTTCAGAAAGTTTTCCACAGCTCCCTAAGTGTTTCCATATGACACTGGGCTCTACAGGTAACTTGAGTTAAAGCCATTCCTTAAGCAAAACTCCCTGTAAAATTTTCCACTATCTCAGCAGTACTCTATGTGCTGTCATTAAAGCAGAGCGCATATATTTCGGAGCAGGATTTGCCGTGATGTCGGATTGCTCAGTGAGCCCCAATTACGGTTTTTACTTTTTTTTTTATTAAAACCTCCTTGCTCAGGTCTTTCGCCTGTTCATTCACTGAGGTCCTTTTTAAGGGGGGGAAGATGCAGCTTTCTGAGCCATGCAGGGCGCAGGCTCAGGCTGGGAGCGGTGTGGATAATGCCAGCCTTGTTCCCGCTGCCTTTTCACTCTGTTCCCAACCCTCCTTTTTTCCACCCATTTCCCCAGGAACAGCAGCAAACCCTAAATTGCAACCACCTGCTCCATACATCATCCTCAGGCCTGGCAAGCCCGAAACGGCGGCGATGCTCAGCATTCCTGCAGGGGATTGCTCCCCAAAACGCTCAGCCCCGGTCCCCAAGGATGGCAGTAAAACCGCTGCACACATAAAAGAGTTTAATTTACAAATAGGCTTATGCTGAAAGAGTGCCTCCTGTTCTCCAGGAAGCCCTTAGCAGTGATGGAGAATCTCCAAAGGAAAGGCAAAACGCATCATTTCGGAGCTAAGATCCCGAAGGATGGAGGAAAAACCCCGATCTGTGCAAAAAGGATCGCAGCGCCCTGCGCATGCAGTGACTGCAAAACATCTGGCTGGATTCTGGCGAGAGGGAGAATACAAGATGGCAGGAAAGATTAATGATTTTGTAACTTCTTCTGGTTTCAATGAACTTTTTTCTGGTTATAATCAAGGTTTTCAATGGTAGATTGGCTGCACGCTGGGCAGTGGTGAGCTGAGGTGGGGTGCTCTGTCTCTGAGAATGACAGAAGCACTCAGCCAGAAACCCGACTTGTAACCATCCCATGGAGCCTGTTACACTCAAATGGCTGTTTTGCCACTGGTTTAATTAATAAGCCATATTATTGGTTAATTTTATACCGTCCTGAACTTTTGTCAAGGAAAAATTGGTTAATTTTACAGTGAGTGGACTTGATGCAGCAGAAATAATGAATAAACAACTTTTTTAAAGGTACGGACTCGCAGCTTTGCTTTGTTTTGAGTAACCCCTTTGATTTTATTACACAAATAATGTCTATTATTGATGGACTCCTTTACAGACAAAGCATCTCCCCTGTCTTCAAACTTCTTTTTAAAAATCTATTAAACACCCTCCTCCCATCCCAGGGTTTTACACATGCAAATACACCCTTAAACACTTTTAATTCTCTTTTTTTCCCCTCATCTATCTCCCTGCTTTCCAGATGGACCACCAGCTTCCCACCATTGCCAGCAACAGCTTGTGTATTGTTTGTTTAAAACAAAGATGACGCATTAAATATCATACACGACGTGAGGAGAGGGGCTAAGGATGATCCTCTGGAACCAAAAGCCAGTCCAGCACGGTGTTCCAAAGCTTGGCATGTGCAAAGGGATCCAGAATCTGGCCATCCTCTGCCTTTGGGGAAGGCACTTCCCTTCCCGCCTCAAGGATCCTTTGCCTCCAGAGAGAGTTAAACTTGTGCGAACGCTCTCCAAATTATACAGGCTAACCAACAATTATGTCATTTCATTCAAACATTCATTCACCCGTCATGTGCCCAGATTAAACAGTAACACTTTGTTTGAAACATTCTGCTGAAATTAGCAGACCAGAGTTGCCTTCACCTATATTTAAGCACTCAGCCCCTTGCCGAACATAGCCTTGCCTGAACTCGGACGGGTTTAGGCAAGTTTAGCACTTTAATGTGAATCAAAGCCGTGCTTTTGCACGCTGCACATGGTTATTAGATGGGTATAGTCAGAGGGATATGGAGCTGTGAAGATTTACAGAAAAAATGACAGGAATTTGAGAAGAATGTGAAAATCTGAAAAAAGCTATGAACTTAAGAAGAGGTTTATGTTCACTTACAGCCTCCCCAAAAAGTAGTTTCAAGCTGTGGTAAGAGGAAACAATGCAAAAAAGCTGTAGTTGTGACGGACCAGAAAAAGCAGAATCTGAGTGTACAGCTCCAAGTTTTGCATTGTTTCCTTCTTTAAGGACAATGATCTGAGACACAGTATGGATTTTAATCATTGTATTTTGCTTGAAAGCAGAATTGCAACCACAGCAGCAGCCCTCTGCTGCAGGCTCATCCATGATCTCCCAGCCGTGGGACACCGGCACCTCTCACCGCCAGCACGTGTCACACAAGGCTACGGAGCTCCAGGATGCCCAAGGCTGGCATTAATGCTAAAATCTGCAGTGCTACCAACATCTCCAAGATGCCAGTTTGCTGCCATCAGCTTTGTGTGACAGGAGAGAATAGCAGGCAGATTGCGTATCTAATGAGCCACACATACTGAAAATCCACAGCAATCTCTGGAATACATGTGGATTTGTCTAAAACTTTAAAATATGGCCTGGATGGTGTCCTGACTGCCAAAACCACAATGAATTCACTGTTACTGTCACTAATCTTCCATGTATGTTACATATGGTTGACATTTTTCTTTAACTCTCATATTTTTTGCATGTGTGCGTATATAAATAGGGTAGGAGGGAGGCGAGGAGCAGGCAGACAAACAAACAACCGGCTGGGATGCACGACGTTCCCATTAGGCATTGGAAAATTAGTCCTAAGTGTGTTATACAAATCTGCAGAGCCCCAAACAGCACGTTTTTGAGCGTAGGTGAAGTCTAGGTCTGTCCTGGGAAGCCAGATGTGCCTTCCTGGCCTTATGTTAAAGTGTTCATCCCAAAGTTGGAAGGGATACTCCAAGTCCTGCTGAATCCAGTGGGAATCTCAAGGCCTTTCAATATGATATGGGGCAATTCATCCCCTTTGTGTGTTTCTTCAGGTCATTAGTTTAGAATATTTACAGAATCACCAAATGGTTTGGGTTGGGAGGGATCTTAAAGCCCATCCAGTTCCAACTCCCTGCCACAGCCAGGGACACCTTCCACTATCCCAGGTTGCTCCAAGCCCCATCCAGCCTGGCCTTGGACACTTCCAGGGATCCAGGGGCAGCCACAGCTTCTCTGGGCACCCTGTGCCAGGGCCTCCCCACTCTCACAGCCAAGAATTTCTTCCCAATATCCCATCTGTCCCTGCCCTCTGGCAGTGGGAAGCCATTGCACTTGTCCTGTCGCTCTATCCCTTGTCCAAAGTCCCTCCCCAGCTCTCTTGGAGCCCCTTTAGGACCTGGAAGGGGCTCTAAGATCTCCCCAGGACCTTCTCTCCTCCAGGCTAAACACCCCCACCTCTCCCAGAGTGGCTCCAGAGCAGAGGGGCTGCAGCCATGTAATACTTCATCTTAAAGGAGTTCAGATTCCTATGATATACATTGCCTTGACCACCTGATCGGAATATGAACCCTTGCAGAAACAGGAATAAAACCCCTTTTCCTAGCAATGCAATATTACATGGTGTGCTGGCAGAAGAGTTGTATGTGAACTAAGAAATAATATTTCATGCATTCCTTTTACTTTCTAGGCAAATTTATGCCAGATTTTATTCCACTACAGCATTACGAGCGGCGCTGCTTATCTCTGTTTCCGTGCACTTCTACCAAACAGTAGGTCAGCTGAAAACTTTGTTTACTGCCTGAGGAGAAGCAAATAGTAGTCATGCATGGTTGGCAGGGGCTCACGGTGTGATATATTCACTGCTGTTATATGGCTCATCATACAATTTAAGTCTACTGTAAACAGTCTATTTATGATACACATCCCGTTTGGACATGCAAATTCCTTGGCTTGTAAGAACAGCGTTACAGTGATGGGTATGTTCCTTCTACCACGTGGTGCTCGCTGTTGGTAAGTTTAATAATGAAGTGAATGTGGTTCTAGAAGAAGAGAAGGCCTCTCTTAATTTTTACTTGAAATAAACTCAACAAAATCTCACGCTAGGTATTTCTTTGGTGGCTATTTCCCAGGAGATCTGCTTGCTCCCCTCACCTTTTTTCCAAGCCTGTTCCTAGCAGGCTGCTTTCTTTGGACATCCTACAGGAATTTGCTTTTCTTCTTTGTTCAAGCTATAACCTCTCAGATGGTGCTGCAGGGATGGTACCCACAGCAAAACAAGGCCATCAGCAGCTCTACTCAAACACAGAGAATAGCACAGGCAAGGGCTCTAGGGATGGGTGAAAAATTCTGCAGTCAAAAAAAGCAGCCAGTCCTGCCCTCCTGAGGTCCCCAGGACTGTCACACCAGGGACCCTCCCTGTTGAGTTCTTCTCTTTCACCATACCATGTCCGTGATAGCTCACACCCCTATTTTGGGAAGAGCAAACCCTGAGCACTGTTATCCTAATGAGCCCCAATGCTCTGCATGAGCCCTCTCTTCCTAGTCTGCCTGGTAGACCAATTTTGGGTTTTATTTGCCTCCTTTCCATTTGCCATTCAGGTTTTACAGAAGACACTCCAGCAGCCGCACGGCACAGACCCAGGAACAACCCCCCCGTTTGTGAGCTGCACTGCATTTTGGACAAAGAGGCTGCAAGTCCACGTGTCAAAGCCAAAGATACCGGCCTTTATCATTGATTTTTTTTAACTTTTCAAGAGGTCTGGGTTGTCTAACGCCAACATTTCTAATAAAAGTCATTTGGTAACGTTCAATGTGTGTGCCAGGGGAGAGCAAATTTCAAAGTATTTCTAAAACCCTACCAGGTTGGATCCTACCAATCAGTCCTCAAAATTATCTTTCTTCCGTAACTTTAAACAGACTTTTTAAATGGATGTGCCACGAGTAAAAGGCATTGGGAATCTCTGGGCTTTCTGCAGGTGTGTGTGGAGGCATGGGAGGAATAGCCCCAGCCTCGTCCACCAGAGAAAGCACTGCCGTGTTCCTGAGAACAAGGACAGCATTATCCTGGGCACAGCGTCTGTCCCAGCAGATGGGCAGCGGGGGAGAGGGTGTCATCCACTCTCATTTTTGAATATAGCAGATAGTTTTATAGATTGCTACACTTAAGTGAGTTCCTACGTCGCTGTTGTGTGCTCTGATCTAGACTGGTAAATGTCTTCTGCAAGCCAAGAACAACAGTAATGGTGATAAACATCAGTATCTGTGCCGTGCCTGGGCTGGGCACAGCAGCAACACCCACAGTGTCTGCGCTCTGGAAACTTTAATATCGTCAGCAGACAAATAAAAGAAGGAAAGAAACAGCGGCGCTCCCACTCGTGCTCCTGACAAACTGTGCTATTGCAGAACCAGTTAAACAGTTTGCCCAAGGCCACAAAGAAAGGCTGTGGTGGAGCTGGAAGGGCACCCAACCTCTGCACATTTCCAGCCACGTGTACCAGTCCAGTGCTTTCTCCCAGCAAAGATTAACATATTCAATACTTCTCTGAGTACTTTTGAATAATTGTAACCACCACTTACTTTCATCTGAGTGGCTGTGAAAAGCTACATCATCCTTTGGTTTAATTTCTTTCCCTGAGAAGAATTGCATTTGAAAAGAGCATGAGCAAGTCTGGACCTGCTAATTACACTACAGTACCAGGACAGAAAAAAAAATCATATAAAGGTATTCCTGATGTTATATATGCTCATGTCAGTCACAGCTTCTAAAGAGCCAGAAAAAATTGACTGCAACTTGTTCAAAGTAGACCTTACAAAAACACAGCTGGTCTTTGACTAGTGGTAGGTATTTTGTGGCCATTTCATGACTACCATAGTGGTTAAAATCTGTCACAGTGGAGGTGCAAGAAGAGCTGGTTTGTTCTTTGCAGGACTGGGCTCATCTTCAAAGAAAAAGAGTGATGAGAAAAGCATGAGGGAGGGATGGCTGTGAGAGCCTTGATGGTAACAAACTCACTCAAAACTTGCCCCTTTCTCCCCATCCATGCTGGAGCCCATGTGAAACCTGATTTTTTCAGCCAGAAAACAGGGCTGCGTTCAGCCTTCACCAGCCTGTATGTTCCAATGCTCAAAGACAACCCACGGTATTCATTAAATATCAGCAAAAAATTTATGGCAGGTACATACATAATTTAAATCATTTAATGCATGCAATTAATGCCAGTAATGCAATTAATGCAAGTAATGCCAAATAACAAAGAAAAATATCACATGATGCCAGTTGTGATTAATGTGATCAAACTTTACGTTTCTTTGGAGCTTCTCCTAATGAAGGGCAAGCAGAAATTTCCCCTCACTAACAACTTCCCAGCTCCAGCTTTACTTTCTAGTGCTTTTCCTTGTAGCACACATCATTCATTTTGCTGAGCAACTACATTCACTCCTATTAGGCAGCTATTAATTACTGGGCCCTAATGGCAAGGTGACAGTGCATTGCATCGCCGTCGAGAAGTGCAGACCGGAAAGTTCACCAAGAACCGGGTGTGGAATAAAAATGAGGCTTTGTATCGTCATTTTCTCCTTCTTGAGTGAATTGTGCACGGGATGGATGCCCATGCCCAAATGGCCGGAGCAGGGCTGGGGGGTGGAAAACTGGTCCCTGGCTGTTCAGGATGGCTGAAGGAATTGCTCTGTGTAGTGCCTGACCTGCACAGCTGGATTAGGATTGCTGTTGACAGGCGTCCCAGGGAGAAGGGGAATAAGAAACAAAGAGGCAGGGAAACCCGAAGGTCCTCTGGAAAGGAGGGAAGGAAGCGGACTATCCTCTTCTCGTTGCATTTGGAAACAGATGTTCTCAATATCCCCAGCTCCGAAGGGTAGGAAGTGGTGACCACAACTTGGGGAGCGCGGGTACTCTTGGCAAACAGCGGCTGTTTGTTTTTTTTAACTTTCTGGAAGACTAAAATGAATAGCGGTTTTAGTGGCATTTGAATCTGTCCATGGCATGTTCCTATCTGCTTTTGAGATCTGCTTCCTCCCAGAGCCCTGGAGGAAGAGCCCGACTGAGGGAGCAGTGAGCTGGTTTCACAATGTGTGAATCTCAAGAAGGGTATCCGAAAACCCGCACCTCAAATTGAGCCCTTCCACATTTCCAGAGCAGATGTTACAGGGACCAACAGACTCGTGTGCCTCTATTCATCCCCTACAAGCAGTTTCCTCTTTAAAGGCATCTGCGGTCTGTTCTGGCATCGCCGTGCCGGGATTTATGTACGCCGCTCCCATTAGTGTTAATGGTAGTTAGACACATACAGCCATTCCTCTCACACTTCAGGAAGAGAACAGAGCCTTATGGGAGAAAAGTTTGCTATTAAGGATTCTTAATACAATGGAAACATTCTGTCTCTTTTAATTGTAATTTACGTCTAAGTGTAACCGCTCTGGGTTGGGAAAACCAGGATTCAGTCCAATTCAATTATGCAATTCTTGCCACCTGGTAAGCCTTGTTATTTTATAAAGAGTACTGTAGTAGAACTGGCAGATTCATTCATGTTCAGAGCGTAAGCGCCCTACACTGTGTAATCACTGGCTCATAAAGGAGAGCGCCACACGAAAGTCAACCGCTCAATTATAACGCAATCTTTAAAAAGGAATATGCAAAACCACGAGGCGAGATTCCTCTTTGGTTCAGCTGGTTTACAATTACAAGTTCACTGGGGTCTTTGCTTTGCAAAGCTTTCCAGCACAGGTTCAGCCTCGAGTTAAACCTGAGCTCAACACAGGCCTCCAGCGTAGCTCAATCGATCTGCACCTACTTGCAGACGCTGGCGGATAATCTCCATCCAGAGGGCATGGCTGGGAGGGGATGCTAAATCACAGGCCTGCAGGAAGGGTTTTATTGGGCTAATGCACATTCACTCTGACTTAGCTAATGAAGCTGCAACAAGATAATACAGGAAAGAAAAATATGGCCCTGGTGACTGGGAACGCTTTCATTAGCACCGGCACACGGACACCTGACAGCCCATCAAAACCTCGTGCCACCCTCCATCCCCACAGGCTAATGAGTTTCCCCACATCCCACTCTGCTCAAACCCCTCAGCATCACAGCATTGACTGCCCCTATCAATGGCAGAGGCACAGAAAAAATAATTTTTTGTAGTAGACAGTGAGCAGGCATAGAAAAAGACAGTGGAACAGTTTTAACCTACCCAGGGTAGCTACCATCCAAGAGGAAAACTCCCCTTGCCCCCACCAGCTTTGGCCAAATCTCATCTGTCCTCTCTGCCTGCTGCAGGCACTGACCAGGAGTTGGATGTTCAAAGGACACGGATCAGGGGGCAGGACCAGGACTCACCTACAAGCAGCAGAAGCTTCTCTAAACCAACACCCCAAACCCATAACTGGAAGACAAGTTGTGTTTTTACTAAATAAACAGTATCTGAAGTTTATTTTGCAGTTCTCTCTCTGCATTTCTGTATTCCAAGCTAAGGGCCAAAATTTCCAGTAGCCTCAGAAAGGCTGGAAACACTTGGGAGGACCCAGGTGGACCGGCCAGCTCTGCCACAGCGGAGACAGAGGGTCCCTGCTCATCATCGCTATTGCCACTGCTGTCATTTGGCCTCTTCACACCATTCCCCAATTCAGGATGAGAATTTTCAGCCCCTGCTGGATGTGTTCTTCTCCCCAGTCCCCACCCCAGCCGGAGCAGACTAAGCCAAGGTTTGCTCACGTGTGCAAAGGAGAGGGATGAGGGGGACAGAGCCAAGGTTTACTAATTCCAGAAATACTCCAGGAACTCCCCACCTGACAGCTCTGCACCTCTGACAGCAACAGTGGGATGTTTTGAAATCTCACACCTTGTAAATAGGAGAAGCACAGCCCAATCATAAAAACATAAAGTATTAATTAATAGTATAACTTCAGTTTGTATTCCAGCTCCGACATAATGAACCTGCCAATTTTGATTGCAAAGTGAAAACTCATCTCTTTATTTTGGACAAATAGGGTTAAGCTTCTTAAGCAATTCTTTGTTGTTTTGACTTCAACAATTTATGCAAATGAGATGTTAATTAGGGTAATTGTAACTTAAATTATGCTTGTGTAAACCTCTCCATTGGTAGGAAAGTGTGGGAATCCAGACAACTGGTATTTAAAGCAGCTGTACTAACTCACTTCTGAAAGCAAAGCATACCAAGATCACTTTCATGTCTTTACAATTTGTTTTTATGAGGTGATAACATTTTTACAAATACCATCATTTTTGCTTTTTTATATTGTAAGTGACAGTCTGACATTTTACAACTGGCTTATTGAAAACAAGAATTGAGCACTCTCGCTGTAACGGACATTAACTGCTCAATAGAGATTCACATGCTAATGAGGTGAGAGGGGCTCCAGAAAGTTTTGATAAATGCGACACACACTCTAACTAGCAGTGAATGTGAGTTGACAAAGAACATCTACACCAGGGTTCAATAAAATGTAACCCTTTAAATTAATCATACTGGCAGTATTTAATAGAATGCACAACAATCTCTTTTCTGATGGCTATAAAGCAGAAGAAATGCGAAGTCTCGACAAATGAAAGTTCCCACATTTCCCTCTTCACACTGCTACTTCCATTCGAACTCCGACAATTGGTAAAAAAAGGTAGTTACTGTAAATAACAAAGTAGGAGGTTTAATTGTTTCCTTCTTTTAAAGCAGGATGCTTTTCTTCACATTTATTTGTCTGGATTCTATTGAGCAAATACCCCGACCCGAAAGATTGATCATAAAAAGCATCACCGGTTGCGCTCGGAAGGAAGTTTAAGGATACCGTCGGAAGGAAGTTTAAAGATACCGTACAGCAAAGAGAGGCTTAAATGACCAGCTTTCTGCCGGGCCTTTTTTCAGCCAAACTTGGCAATTTTTTTTCCTTTCACTAAATATAGCTCGAAGGAAAATACGCCACAGCAGTTAATCAGAAGCAGAAAGCAAAGTTCAGAGGCTTCGTTCACACCGAACTCCCCAGACTTTGCTGAGATTTGCTCCAGAGAGAGGCAAAGCTGAAACTTCAGCACCAGCATCAAAGCAGGGGAGGTGGAAAATTTTTCATCCCAGTTGTCTTACAAGTTTATTTTTTATTTTTCTGTCCTGCCACTCCTGACCCAATGACACCAACCATTACACGTGAGCTTGCGAGATCTCAGGAAATAAAACTATTGGAAGGCCAATCGCCTCCACACAGTACACTAAGGCATTATTTCTTCCTAAAGTGACAATCCTTAATACCCTTTTTGGGTTTAGCCCGTTTTAATCTTGGCAGGAAGTGTAAATCTGTGCGCTCAGCAGCATCGCAGCCTTGCTGGCTGTCAAAATTTTGCCTCCGCCAATGCTTGAGAGGTATTCTTGTCATTTCACTGGGGTAGGAGACTTCTCTGTCTGACATACAAGATCTCCCCAAGTAGTACAACTTGCCAAAACGCTGGCACACATACCCTGCTCACTGCCTTTCGTTTTGGTAACTCAGACTTGCTCTCTCAGCAGCTGCTGGAGGGCTCTATGCAGCACGAGGAGGGAGAGAAAAGGAAAATATCCACTAATGAACCCAGAAAAAAACCCTCCACCCATCTCCCCGTCGCCTTCGGACTTTATGAGCTCATTCCAGCACATGCTGAAGTGCTCAGCAGCGAGGGCCCGGGCCCTGAGCCTGCGTATCCCAACACGTGGCCGTGCTCCCCGAGAGGTGTTGGGGCTGCTCGGCTCCGCTCCACGCAGAAATGGTGAGCCTGGAAACGCGAGCGAGCCGAGGAAGGCGTGCTGCAGCTCCGAAATGGCCATTTAGCCAAATTGCATACCTGTGCTGTGTCAGCTATACGGTAGATTCATCTCATTCCATTGGTCTAATGGATAGCAATTGAATTTAATTAGCAAAACTACTTTGACTTAGTCTCATACTGTGCTGAATGTAATGAAATCTTTCTCCTCTCTCTCTCCCTCCCCCCCACCTTTTTTTCCCTCAAATAAAGAATGTCCTTAACTGCATTCCACTGTTAGAATATTAAAAGCTATATATGTTACTCCTAAGGACAGAGTACAGCCATCCCCTTTCACAGGCTTTAGATTTAGTTATTGTATTACATAACATAAAATAATTAAAAAGATACTTCGATAGTTACACACAGTATAAATTCAATTACCGCGATGTCTCCATTAAAAGCACTTTTATAGTATGAATAAAATGCAAATCCTCTTTAGAGATCGATACCAGAAACATAATTCTATGCTTCATCCTGAGAAGGAAGCTAGCCTTAATAAATCATCCTCTTAGATTAAAAAAAGAAAAACGTTTCAAAGATACGTATTTGAAGGCAATTCTCTAAAGCAGACATCCTGGTCTTATTTCTGGTGGACTCATTTTTTAGCAGCGAGGTTCACAGGCTGCACCTCCTGCTTCCATACAGCCCCTGCCAAGGAGAAGGATGCCGAGGGGAAGAAAAGCCCCGGCCACGCGCACCGGCAGCACAGCTCTGCCGGGATTTATTGAAACGTCCCAGATCTGGCCACGAGAACTTTGCAGCAACTTGTCCCCCCTTGAAATAAAGTGTAAAGCAATTCCTCTGGATGAGTTTGGACGGAATGCTCCTACCAAACCTAACTTTTGCCTGGCTGGGCACAGTGAGACAAGTTCCTATGATTGATTATCGTGGTATCTCTGGATCTCTGACTTTGAACCATAACCTTTTTTGCGCACAATGACAGTTGGGACCTACCATTTGCCATCTGTAGAGATGGTGGGGGAGAAAAGGACTTCGCTTACATTAATCAACCAATTAAGAACAGACTTAAACAAAACACTAAAGCATAATAAAAACCTGACTGCTTAATCACTTCCTACTCTTAATAGTTGCCTTCCTGTAGTTTGCTGATGGGAGTAGCATCACTCTGCCCGGTGCCCGTTGGGGACAGGGTTCTGGCTCTAGGGCTGGGCTCTACCTGATCTCAAATGGAGCTGAGGGTCCTCTTTTCTTGGGCAAGACCAAAACCCCTACATTAAAAGAAAAATAAAAAATAGAAAAGTTTGGAAACACAAGTTGCAAATCACAGCCATACAATGTAGTTGGGCTCTCCCATCAAATCCAACCATTAGAGAATTATTTTAGTGAGTGCAAAATTAGTAACTAATCAAAGACACAAATCACTGCTTCAGGGAGAATTACCCTTTTCTTTCAAAGCTTGGGGCAGTATCCAGGGACCCCAGATATTTTGTCACTGCCCTCCCCTCGTGGCTGGCAGCACATCCCAAAGGAGAGACTGAAATAGCAGCTGAATAACAGGGGGTGGACTCTGCACTTGGCTGCTCTGATGAGGCTCTGGAGGGAGGAGGTCCAGAAACCTGTCCCAACAGCTCAGAGCCTAATTCTGCTCTCAGGGATGGTGGGTTAAACCACTTCTGTGCAAGACGGCAGAGAAATCTGGTTTTCCATCGGGGAGTTAAGCAGACACCTCGTGCAATACACGCTCTGCACTGCGGAAAAGAAGGAGGGAGACCTCCACGTTCCTTGTTTGCATCTGCAGCTGATGAGGTTGCAAGGCCAAGACTAATAAACTTGGACCAGTATCACCAAGAGGCACCACAGCAGCATCTTGAACAGCTGCTTGTTTCTGTTGCCTCTGGGTACCCACCAGTGCAGCTCTTAGGAGACCTCTTTGATTGTCTACTTAGTGAAGCTCTAGGAGAGCACATGTTCACACTGATAAAAAATAACACATTTATTGGAAGGAATCATCTCTAAATCCAGGCATTTCATACATGCCTGGATATTTCTAAATCATCCCTCCACCGTGTCCTGCAAATGTAGCAGAGTGTGTAAGAGATGAAGTGTATTTATGTCAAGGTGTACAAAAAACCTTTAAATGACTCAAGATCTGAGCAGCCAAGAAAATGCACAGTGTTACTGCAATGAACATGTTTTTGTGATATTTAATAACTGAAATTTGGAACAAATTTGCAGAGGTTGGCCAAGATGGTCTCTCCATCCTCGTGCTTTACGTCTCTTTGTCTATTGTTCTTTTTAATATATTGCATCTGTAAAAAAAATTGCAGCCTACTTTATACAATTACTACACTGAAGTCCCAAGCAATCTATCAAGTTGTCATACATTTTCTTCACATTAAACCTTTTTAAAATCTTTCCTTTTTTCTACGTTTCAAGAAAATGCAGAAGAATATTGGCTTGGCCCAAAAGGCAGCACAGTAAAACATGTCGTTCATCAAATGTGGTAACAAGAGGAGTTTGTGATACTGTGTCAGGAGAAGAAATAATCCCCAAAGTGGCATGTTGAAGCTTTGGAAGGTTTGTAAATCAAGAAAATTCAGACCATCAATAAACCTGCAACCAAGGAAAAAAAATTGGAAAAATTCCTGTGAGCTGGTTCTGGTTAAGGAGTTTTGGTGAACTCCCTTTTTGCAGCACTTCAAGCCACCTGAGGCAAGGATCTGAGGTTGCCGGTGGTCTGTGTCCCCTGAGGGAGGGACAATGACATGGCCGGGGCTCATGGGGTGGCCGGACACCCGTCTGGGTCATGGAAAAGTGCGGCGTTACCAAAGACTATTTATTATTAAGGAAAATGCTTTCATCTGTTGATGGCACCCAGAAACAATGAGCAGGAACACGAAGCAACGGGTGGGCGAGAGGGAAAGCGAAGGGAAACCGGGAATTATTTCAGCTGGAAACTGGATGAAATGCTGGGAGGAGGGGGATTATTCTGCCCATTAGTTTAAAAACTCTCCATGCCGAGGTTTGCAGCATTTGAGTGACCATCTCTACAGCAGTGTGCAGAAACACACAGATATTGCCTTAATGTCCATCAGCCCCCGATAAACGAGCTTCATGATAAGGGATGGGATAAAGCTCTGCTAAGGATAGGAAGATGACGATCCCTCTCCTACGAACTACAGGGAAAAATTTTATTTCCAACTCTTCTTCTATCCCTCTTCCCTATATTGCCTCCTCCAAAAGAGGAGTCCCTGCACACCCTGGGAGCCCCAGCAACTCCGAGATACCATGGCTGGGCACCCATCACTGGGTGCCACCACCTTTGGGACTGTAAGATAATATAAAATAAAGGCAAAATGTTGAATGCTTTGCCTTCCATGGTTTCGAAATGCCGAAACCTCCGTCCCTGAACCTGGCTTGCGCCACCAGTCCCACTTCTTGCAAAACAAAGAAATCTGTTTAGGCTCCAGGAAATCCCACATTTTACCGCAACTAATTTGAGCCCAACTGCATTTGTGGTATTGTCAGGTCTTTAGGACGATCCCATGGCCATTCCCAGTGTAGGAAAAACCCGTGTGCTTAATTATCTTCTTTAATAATTCCATGGTATGTGATTTATTAAACAGGCTCCTTATTTGTAAACAAAATCAGAGGCACAAATGTGCGGCGATAGGCGCACTTCCTGGCGAAATAAGAGGCAGACAAAGAGCCCTAATGATGCACCAAAAATGCTCACCAAAAGTGTACTCTTTAAAAAGATCACCAATTTAATGCTTTTTGTATTTCATTTATCAGCCATGTAGTCATCATTCCCCTCCCTACCACCATCTGTACACACTTTCCCAATAGACCATCACAGCTGTCCCGTTTCTCACACAAACAGTACCTTTTATATGCTTCCCAACTGTTTTTAATAACTGTTCTGTGCACAGCACTGTACTTCCTTTGTTTTCTTTTTTTTTCCCCTTTTTTTAAAAAATATGAAAAAGAGATATAAGCCAAACAAACAGGTCATCGTCGCAATCAGTGTAGGAAGGCAATTAAAATGTTAAAAGCCTCCATGGTCACTGACCTGTCCTCGAGCCATGCCAGCGGCCCCAGCACAGAGCTGGAAAGTTCCCTGGAGAAGTTGCTAAGGTAGACGAAGCTTGTTCAAAAAAACAACGTACATGAGCAAGACTGTCTGAGAAATCCTTCATCCTTTTTAATGAGGAAATATTACTAATATTAAATACTGCTTCTGCAACCAGAGAAAGTTTTTTGAGGCTTTCAAAGTCCATTTATCAGCTCCAAGGCATCGCCGCCCTGTATTTTGGAACTGTATGGACAGAAACATCGCATTTTCTTTTCAAACTCCGACTCATTTCACTCTTTCTAAATGCCCTGTGTATCCTGACTTTGCATCCTGGCTGCTCCTGCTTTCCCTTCAGCCACCCCTGGAACTGCCGGAGCCCCAAATGGGGATGAACTGCACAAACTCACGATGAAGGCACCGTGCAGCCAAGGTAACTCAGCCCCAAGTCCTGGGCAAACAAAGCCGCTTGCAAAGGGCAAAACTGGGAAGAGATCCAGGCAGGAATGGGGAGAAAAGCAACAACTCCTTAGCGATCCATCTCATGGAAACCTACCCTACCAACAGGACGTTCAGGAATGAAAACTCTATACTTGCTTTTGTCCAGGGCCATGTCCACAGCATCCTTCAGCAGGCTGCAGCGAGATAGGAGCACACAAACAGTCCCTCCCCCTGCACCATACGGGACCACAGGAGGAAATGTAGCTCTGGGATGGGACGGGGACCCTGCTCATACCATCCTCATCCCATAGACAGACAGCTTCACACCCTGGGGCTGCTCACTGTGAGACACACCTCACTCTTCTAGGGGAGAGTTGATTACTAAAGACCATGCACGTGGAAAACAACTGGTCCGCTCACTTCTCACCATGATTTTGCCCTCCAGCTTTTGACTGAGAAAGAAACAATGTCCATGTTTAAAGCAGGAGTTGAACACATTATTTTGCCTAGAAATCACGCTCATATATCTAGGTTAGAAAGAGCAGACACCTTGAAGGTGCACTTCTGAGACACAAGTGTGCACCCTAAAACAGCACCGAGCTCTGTGGCAGGTTGTTTGTAACTGCATTTGCCTGGGAAGAATCTAAATCAGAGCTGTTGAAGGTGATGTCCTTCTCTAAGAAAGAGGAAAAAAGGTCTTGACCACAAAAATCCCACTCTTAACTGATTGCTGTGTGCTTTTCCCAACTTTTCCAACAATACCCAACCTCCACCCGCAAATGTTCGGCTGCTACCGACGCTGGTGCTGCCCCAGCCAGGCAAACTGCTGGTGAAACTTTCAAATAAAACTATGCAGGATTTACTTTTTAGATAAGCAACAACTACTTTTCCCTTTTTGACACAAAACCCGAACGTAAATAGGTTTGTTGGCTATTTTTAATGAAGTCCTTGTGGCATCAGGAGAAGTCCTCATCACCACACAATAAAAGCATTGCAGTGGCTATCCTCCCTAAAAGCATCCCAACAATAGCTGGGCTTGAGAAAAGCATCTCAATACAAAGAATTCATTCTTCTGATTTACTTGAAACTACTTGGCCTTAAAAGAAAAAAAAACAAAAACAGCCAAACCTGAATTAAATTTAAATTTTACCCTATGTTTCCAGCATCACTCGGGGATTTGGCCATTTTCTTCTATATCAAATTAAAACCTTATCGGGTAAAAAGATCCAACAAATTTCAAGCAAATACCCTTAGGATGATATCTGATTGACAATGTATTTTTGCTTTGAAATCTTCAGAGTGAGCATTTATCTTGACAATAAATGTAGCAACTATCTAACTTGTCTTTTGATACCCTTACAGGGGTGCATCCCTGTTCGTTCAGTGCATTACAAGGTATTTTAAACACAAAAATGGTGATTTAACCAGACACGATGTTTATTACAAAGCTCAGGCAGCTCATTATCTGTCCCCTCACACAGAAGATTAAAGTGGTAGATGCAGAAAAACACAGCATGAATGAGGCTGTCCCAACATTTTACATTTAGTTCTTCACCCCTTGTTTCCCCTGAAGCCTTCGGCAGACTGTGCACAGAGCCTGGATTCGCCCCGAAAACTTTCCTCTTGCCAGGGGCTTTCCAGAGCTTAGCTGTAAGGAGATGCCTCCCTATGAAATATTCCTCACGAGATGTAAATGCATTTTGCACCTAACAATGATCTCGCATGGTGGATTTCCTGGGCTGAAGAGCACTCCTGCTTTCCTATTGTGTGCTACTTAGAACGATAGCATCTTTTGGGTTGGAAAAAATCTTTAAGAACACCGAGTCCAACTGTAAGCAGGGTGACAGTGGCTGGGGTGAGAAGAGAGAGGTACAGCACAGAGGACAGCGCAAAACAGCTTTAGACTTTGTTTAGATACTGATGCTATGGGCATATGAAGGATATGACAAATGGATTAAACCAAGGAGCAGAAACAACACTGGCTACTTCTCTGTGGCCAGGGCTTGGTGACATGGTGGCATGTCTGGAGGATGTGCTGTCACCTGCAGCTCTCAAGGGTGAATGCCATGCTGATTTTACACCTGTGGAAGGTGTGTTCCACCCCTGTGGGCACCTCTGTGTGCCACCATCCAGCCCCCACAGTCACAGCAAGAGCCGGGGAGGGACACAACCTCCTCAGGTGAGTGAGATGGGCAGGAGAAACCCACTGACCAGTCCCGCCAGGTAATCCCAGGGGCTTCCAACTGCACCCTGAGGGTGTCCTGCTGGAGGAGACCTTAGTGATACACCCTTCTGTGATGTTTTTAAACCACCTTTTTACATCAACAAAAAAACCAGAGCACCAGCAAGTTTTCTTTCATTGACCAAACAACCACCAGGTACCGCACTCACACGACCCTCTACAGCACAGCCTGTTCACTTGGCCAAATAACCCCACTCTGGACACCCATCAACCCCATTTTTGTGCTTCACTACAGATATATCTCACCCCAAAACATGAACATGCTGAAACATCCAATCATGTTCTGGCACGCATGCCAAAAAAAAAAGCCCATGGCAACAAAGACGACAGCTTGCCAATGGCAGCTGCTGCACGCACACACAAAATTAAACTATATTCTTCTGAGAAGGGATATTATTATGGCATTTGTTTCCCCTCACCCTCACCCATTCCCTCCCAAAATAAAGGGGGAAATATCAACACATCTCAAACATTAGGGGAGATGGATTTAGGGGGAAAAAAAAAGAAAAAAAAAAAAAAAAAAAGAGAATGCAGGGTTTAATAGGAGATCCAATTGGGATCGGGGCTGGGTGAATGGAGCTGCCCTGAAATATTGGCTCACCTACGGGAGTTGTATGGCACGAGCATGTAAAATATATTTGGGGAGGCCTGAGGATGCTGAATTGCCTCAAGTTTGGTCAAGCCATCCCTCGGTTACAACACAAATCTGCAAACACACTTCCGTGCATTAAAGGGCATCTGATGACACCCATCCCTGCTTCCTTCCCCCGGTGTGGACCCGCTGAGTGCCTCCCAAGCTTGTGATGCAATGCACAAGAGAGCCGTCTCCTCACTGTGAAGATAAATGTCATATTGGACCTCTGACATCATGTATTCTCCAAGTAATTATTTTTGATATCATAAGAGTTGTACAGGGTGCACAATAAAATTAAAAAGTAGAAAGCAAGGTTAATAAGATTATCGTGTTGGTATAATAGGTAATGCATTTTGCAGTATATCCTTAAATCTGCCCTCTCCAAGCATAATTAAATAACTGTGATTTATATTTTAAAGGAACGCAGACATGCCGTGTATCCTCCTACCCACATATGCTAATTGCTTTCAGCCCCTAAAAATCACACAGTTGTTTGCAGCTTTTTAATCCTCATGTGTAAATAACCCGACTCAAGTCCAAGTTATGAACAATAAAGTCCAGGAAACTTTCAGAAGAGCTTGTCATTAAACCCGTCTTGATTTTATCTTGCTGATCTAATGGTACTGATGTGTGCCGAAATCCGTGGGAAGGAGGAACAACTCCCCGGGGCCTTCGCACCGGCCCTGGCCATGACACTGGGACAACACTCGGGGACTGGGAGGGTAGATATTAATGGAGAAGACATCCACTCCCTTTAGGAGGAGCCGATAGATTTACAAGCTCAGGATACCCCTCCTGGGTCTTGCTGTGGGTCTGAGTGCACCGTGGTGGCACTGGGATCGCGGGCGACACAAGCCCACACACTTCGCTCTAGGCCGAACTCAACCGCACCGCTCTCCATTTTGACTCGCACGTGAGAGCTTGGCACACAAAATGGAGGCCCTCGTGCGTTTCACAGGCAGCGGCTACGAATCCAGCCCGTATCCACCCGCTCTGCACACCGCATCCTGCTCCCACATCCCGAGCCACGATGGTGCCACACACACGGCTGAGCTCAGGCACCTTACAGCCACCCCTGGGGTAGAGACATGGGGGAATGGTACCTAGGAACACTTAATATATATAAATACTCTGTTTTCTCTTTAAAATTGATTACACTGTGATGACAGGTTCGTCCAGGCGCTCCCTTGCAACTGGGGATAAAATGCTGCAAGCCCTAAAAGAACTTGCTGGGGTAAAACCGCCCCACACATCTGAGGCACTATGACCCAGGTGCTGATGTCAGTCACAGGTTTTGGTGGCTCCCATAATGCAGGCAACAATTAACAACAACCAGAGATGTGGTTGCACTACATGAATGGGAAAACCAAAGCGATTAAAATGAATTTTAGTCCACCGACAAGGCTTATCTACCACAAGCCCTCACTGGCGTAAGGAAACGTCCAGGTCGGCTGCTGTTAGGAGGCTAAAATAATTTCCCCTGAATTTACAGCCTGTAATTTAATCATCAGCTCCAGCCCTTGTCTGTGAGGAAAGGAGCAGGGGCAGAGCCAGATCCATGGCTCCCAGTGAAGATACCCCAAAGTCATTTCACTGGGGACAGTCTCCGACGCTCAAAGGGTCCCACTGAGAAGTGCAGGCTTTTGGGGAGAGGTTGAGGGGTTTTGGAGCAGTGGGATGGGGTTTGTATGCTGGTTGTAAAAACCTCACCAGTGCCTGAACCAGAAGCATCAGGGGAAGGAGGAGGAGGAGCTGTGAAGAAGCTCAAGGCACAGAAAGTGAGGGATGCCCCTTTCCTTTACATCCGAATGGGGAGAAAATATGTAATTGTAATAATAAATAGCGGGTTTTATGAACAATTAGGATTCCACTGTCTCTTTGAAGGGTTTGAAAAGCTGACACGATGTTTTGGGTTCTCCAGATTCAGCTTTGAGGCCTCAACCAAGAGAAACATTCAGCCCCGCTGTGTACAGCAGTGACCACAACAAAGATTGTGGTTTCTCCCACACTCGCCTTAAATAGATCTAAATTAATGCTATTCATCATTGGGTGGAAAAGAAGGGAAATATAAAAGTGCAGTTGCTTGTAGAAAAGCCAGAAGCATTGGGCAACTTTCTTACCACTCACAGGCTTCTCCTGCTTCTGCACCTCAAAGCAAGGAGGCATGAAAATAACACACCCTTATACTGTCCAAACCCATCACCTGGAAAACATCCTGGGCATATGAAATACGCCTTTATCCCGTGTTTATTTGTTGTTGCTGTTGTTGTTGTTGGAGAAAGGGAAAAGCTAAACCACATGACTGAACTCCTGCCAGGGGTTCGTGATAGAGCAGGCCGTCCCGAGTGCCGCACCAGTTAGTATCTGAATTATCACGGATACTCACCGGCTCAGTTACACCCGCACAGGGAGAGCAGTTGTCCCACCTAAATCCTGCTTCTGTCAGCTCCCACCCTGCTCGTGGCTGCAGCGAGCAGCCAGTCCTGCTCCCCAAAGAGGAGAGCATTCGAAGATGGGGATATCTCTCTGTGCCACACGGGGTGTGTAGATTGCCGCGTCCCATGCATGCCCATGATAGGTGGGTGCATGAAATTTGGGGTGTTGAGGAGCTGTAGCTGTCCTCTGCTCACCTCTCCCGACTGAGATAGAGATCCAGGCTCCCACCACTGACTTTTTATGGGTACTTTTTGTAAGGCTAAAACAAAGCAAAATCTGCCTTCTCCTTTTATTCCTTGAGGGCAGAAATACTGTGAGATGTCTCAGTGTCACTTTTTTTTCTTTAAAGCTACAGATGTCTCACTTTGGCAAAAAATAATGGAGCAGAAAAACAACTCTATCAGCCCACAAATATTAAAATCTCAGCTGAATGGTGATCTGCTCAGGTTCTCCTGGGCATGCACTGGGAGCCCTGCGCAGGGAACACATGTGAGATACCTGCTGCGAAGCTGCCTGAAGTGTTTTTTTGGTAAGAGTAAATGCAATCTGTCTGCAGAAAAAAAACTTTAAGGACTGTTTTGGATATACACTGGAAGAGCCATGAGCTGGAAGTAGGTTTTTCAAAGCATTATAGGTGGAGGGAATGTCATGGATGCTTTAAAAGTCTTCAGATATGCGTAAGAACGACATATACGTTATGCATTATCTCCACAGAAAAAACACCATTTGAAATGTGCCCTTTTTAACTACCATTATGATCTGTCTAAAGAGCATTTTGGTTGAAACTTGGGAGGAAAGGAGAAGGGGAAAAAAAAAGCCCACTGATCTTACACCTGCTCTTTAGCAGTGGGAAGTAGGTTCTCAATCTGTTAACATGACCATCTGGCCAATCTGCATATCACGGCTATCTGGATTACCGTACGATGGAATGACAATAACGTAGCCAAAACAAAAGTAAAATGCATCAAAAACTAACGGGAGCGCAAGCCCTTTTGATTTCAAATTAAATAATAAATGTGGTATCAGAGCAGAGCGAGAAAGTCAGCTAAATAATTAAAAATGAGCCTTCGCTCTGGCATAATTAAGTAAACAATATGGTGTGTGTTTCTGTATGAGCCAGCAATAGTTTCCACCGTCGAACGCTCCACTTTTGCAGAGCAGCGATCAGGAGTTCAAGGCGTTGCGACAGCTCTTTCGGTGACGTACGGTATTGTCAGGACCCCTCTGCCACCCCTGCGACACCCGGCCCGGCTGCAGCTATTAACAGGATTAATGCAGCAACAATCAATACCAATTGTACTAAAAGATTACGGCTCGAAGCCTCGGGTACCTCTCGGACCCCCCGAAACCTCCATGGGTACGGGGCTTTCTGCATTAACCCATCTTTGGGTTATTCCCATCGATGCCTCTTTGTGGTGGTCCAAGTAGAATATTTTAAATCTGTCGATGGGAGCGTAAAATGGGCCTAGCTGAAAGTTCAAGGTCATGTGCTATATACCACTGCCCATCAATTAGCCACAGAGCACTTCTAGAGGTTAAGTAAATTTTCAGTCACAGAAATAAGGCCGAGTTCTGGCATCTTCGCTGCCTTCGAGTCTAAACATGAGCAGAAAAATGAGCTCACATAAATAAAACCCTAGCCCCAGATTTCTTCTTAAATTTGGGATTTTTAAATGTCCTTCTGAAAGATTAAAAGATTTTCTCTGCCACAAATACCTCGCGAGCTTAATTCTCGCCTGAAGCGCATAACGATGGCCGGCCAAAAAAATAAACCGGGCACTGCAGCATCGCCTCCTGGCCCGCCATCCCGCTTCGGCCACTGGAGAAGTCTCTAAAATCTGTGACCTCTCAGAAAATTTAACTACTTCTATTGCGAATCTATTCTCCAATCTGATCGCATTAGCAGGAGGAACTCCAAAGCAGTAAAAAACTCCAGAAAGTTCTCGGTTGAGTGCCTACTAATGAACAAAGGTTAACTTTATCTAAAAGGTCAAATGCCTGGTGGCTAAGGTTGTGACCTTAACAACTTAAATTGTGACCTTGCCACGTGCCTAGTATATTGTAGATTCTGATACAGATCATCTGGTAAAGGACCGGTCATAAATTAGCTTTACTGTTCGACTCCCACAAAGAAAACGGTTTGCCACAATGGTTTCCAACTTGTCATTTGATACAAGAGCAGAATAAGTGAAAACTAAAAAGCAAACCCAAGTTCAGGGTATGAAAATGCCGCCTGCTTTTAGTTAAGCAGATTAGAAACTGCAAACTGAGAGCAATACTCTAGATTTCAATACATTTCTTGGTCAACCTCTAATTCACAAAATACCGATCTTCCTTTCCTTTTTATTTTTTTTCAATTTCTTTTTTTTATCCTTTTAACGAAAATGACATGTAGTTTGCCTATTTGCATATTTTTGTTTTCTCCTTCTAGCCAGCTCTTAAAGAGAATAATTGATTTCAGTAGCTTTGTAAGAAGCACTATTTAAATCTGTGCACATGTGTTCCCTTACAGATGATAGTGCCTACTGAAGGAAAAGCGTGGATTCAAAGCAATAATTATCCTACATGTTTAGAAGGAAAGGGACATCTTGCCGCCGAAGTCATCTCGAATAAGGGCATCTTGGAACAGAATACTCCCCCCAAGAAAAGAAGACGAAAAGTGGGGGGAAAAAAAAAACCCACAAGAAAAAGAGAAGCGAGCACTATGGGTGAAAAGGTCACAATGGTTTTGGCACGTATCTTCAAGCACGTTTCGGAGTCTGTGCCTCCTGCCAATACTGGCAACTTCTCAAAACTTTTAAGGAGGTAAAAACATTGTTTAGTGTTTACAAATCTTCTGTACTATAGCAGATGCTTGTCAAATCCGCTATATATAAGTTGACCAGCCTACCTAATATTTGCGCTGGCGACTTCCTCCTTATAAATACGCGGTCCATACATTTGGGGAGCGAGGTCTGATGGAGTTGGAGACAAAGGACCCTTAATATTTTTTTCTTTTGTAATTTTCCTGTTGCGCACCCGGCACAAGCTGCCATTACTGCGGGTCTGCGGGAACCAATGGCTGTCAACTTGGCCAATGTTCAGGTGTAACAAAGACTGCTGGGATACATCGGAGGGGGAAAAAAACGGGAAAAAGGGGGAAGAAAAAGAGGTAGCTCTACGCAAAGCTTTCGGTACACCTCTGTGAAGCCATATAGACAGCGACCACGCTGTGCCACCTCCCAAAATTCATTTCGTCCCCCTCCCCGCTGAGGTTTAGCAGGAATACGCCAGCACACGCTACTGCATTGAGAGCACAATGCGATGCGTGCAATCAGCAAACAACGGCCGAAAACACGGCGCGGTGCCGTGTTTTGCTCACACAAATCCCCAAATCTAACCCCAAAAAACCGCGCCCAGGCCTCGCACCGAGTTTCCGCGGCAAACACCGAGTCCGAAGGACAATCGGTGCGATCGCTGCCTGTTGATGATGAAGGCAGGAATAAATAACAGTTTGCTAGCAAGGCTACTGTTTGCCTCCAGCGTGCTGATAAGATGGTATATTCCTAATCACAATATTGAACTTTTATAACATCTATTGCCCGACTGTTATAACAGGGAGAGGATCCCTTGAAGCTCCCCGAAATACTCCCACCCCTGGGTTTGGTCCTTTTCTCCCCATCCTACATTTCTGTGACCCTACATGCAAGCTAAGCCAAGACCGTTGGTTTCTATCAACAACTTGCGTGCCCCACAGAGGGCCTGGGAAATACAATATGGACCAGTATTTACCAGCACCATGCTATATATAAATCTAAATAATAAAAACCTGCGTGCTGTAGATCAGGAAATAGCAGTCTATAGCTCCCATTTGGATATCAAAGCATTTTAAATGTATCGCCCTGCTCCGACATGCGGAGGAGGAAACTGAGGCAGACAAAGGGGATGTGAATCCATGGTCCCCTTGGGGTCGGTGATGGAATGGGAAGTGACCTGAAATGCCCCAGCCCCAAGCTCCCTTCAGTTAGTCATTTATCCATAATCCTTCCTTCACCGTGGCCATAATAAAGCTCAGAGTAAATAAATAATTTTCCTCAATATTTGCCTACTTCCCTTTCACCATAAATGTGCAGTATGATTTACCACCTCACACTGAAGTGCAAAGTAAATGTTGCAGCTTATCTGTAAGAAATACCATGAGGATACTCAAAAGTTATTTCTGAACAGGGATCATATCTGTAAAATCCCAGCGGCGACATTGCCTAACACAACAACCATGGCAGGGACTCAGCGCAGAAAAACTTTGGGGAAGCCAAAACTTTCTGCAAGATCCTCTGAAAGAAGTTGGCATGGGAAATGCAGGCTCCCTGGGCTGTAATTTGCTTTGTTTTCTTACCGATAAATATTTATACAGAAGTGTTTTTTTTTTACTAATATGATTTCTCTCCCCCCGGCTCCTCTGGTTTTCCAGCCTGTCCAGCCCCTCAACTCACAAGTCAGGATATGCTGGGGGACCCATGAATCCCATACATGAAACTCAGGGCCTCGCACTTCACACGCGCATATTTTCCTGCACTACAATCAACCAGAAGAACTACAGTAGCACATTATTTTATCCAGTCAACATTCTACACATCCTCTGAGCACACCGAGTCACACCGCAGGCAGAGTGTACTTTGTGTTGGACTCTGGGATCCCAAGATTTTCATCACACGTTAAAACATCTCAGCCCCTCCTCATAAGCACAATATTGTCAAATCAGGAATTTTTTTCAAGACCTGCTTAGCTTTTAGGTGTATAAATTGTGATATTTCGGGGGGTTTAAATGCCTCCTTTTCCCCCTAGGATTACCCAGAGGTTTGTTTCATGTCCACTCAGACCTGATGACTAGGTTTGCTATCAAGGGACTTTCTTCTCCTTTCCCTCCAAACCCGGTCCTGGAGGATTTATGTTCCCCATCTCATCTCTGTGGGGTGAGGATACCTGGTACTCCTGACCCACAGGCCTCGGGCACCTCTAGCCCTCCTGGACTACTTTGTGCATAACATATACAAACTTTATTTAAAAAAAAAAAAAAATTAAACTAAAATCTGTCTGCTTTCCCCCAAAATGAGGGTAAAGGAAGCCGCGTCCAGCTGTGAGCCCTCCTAGGACAACATTTAGGATAACACCTGTAAAGGATGCCCAAAATGCTGTTAACCGCGGAAAACAAGAGCCACTTTTATGTGGCTGCACCTTAAAAACCCGCATTAAAAAAAAAAAAAAAAAAAACGGAGTGGGGGTGTTTTGGCACCCTCCTCACCGCCCCGGGAGAGCGATAACCGGCATTCCCAGCTCCCTCCCCGGCTCATGCAGCCGCCGCCAGGGCACGGCACCCGGCACGGAGATAACCGAAAAGTTGGAGAAGGTGGTAGAGAAAGGCACTTACCTGCTGCGTGCACAAAGTATGCCAAATATAAATCGAGTTCCTTAACAGAAACTCCTATATGGTGGGGCTGTACGCACAGCCCGGGGTTAGAGCACTGTGGGGACTTTACAAGGCGCTCGCCATCAGTACTTTCGAGCGGAATACCTTTAAATAAAATCACCATAACAAGGTCCAACCTCCAGACCTTATCTGCCTGGCGAAGGCAGTCAATTCTTCTCATCTTGCCCTTCTGGTCTGGATTGGAAAGAACGCAACACGGAGGCTTTTTTCCTGTGACTGTGAGAACAAAATCCTCCCGAAATTCAGGCCTGATATCTTTCCGGAGCTTTGCCAGAAGTCTGGATGCCCATTTTTGCTTTACCTCGGGTTTTTCACTTAGCAGTTCGTCCTTCACGGCTCTCTCTTCCTCTTTTGACATGCGTTTTTCATGTTTTTTGAAGTATTTTCTTTTTCGGGCTTGCAGGTTGAACCACGTGTACGCAAACGCTCGGACGTGAGGCAGAAGTGCTTCGATGAAGGGATGAAATTCATCCTGAAAAAAGTTACAGAGAAGGGTCGATGTCACTGAAACCATCAACAAAGAGTCTTCACAAATGGGGCTTTCATGGGGTGGTGAGAATCAGGAGGGTACTGATAAATTTTAAGGGCTGTGGAACCCCTCGATGATGGACCCCGAACTCGCCACCACCACATCCCCGCTTCCCTTCGCGCCAGCCCGAAACCTCTGCTCCCACCCCCCAAAAACAGGGTCCAACTTCAACCAAACACCCAGATGGAGATGGTGCAATGCTGGGGCCCTTTCCCCGGTCCCCAAACCTTAAAAACAAAAAAGAAAAAGAAGGGCAGAATGAGTTAAAAGCTAAAAACTCCTTTGCAAGTCCACTTGCGGAGCGTGTATCTCCCTTTGCTCTCTCCCTGACCCCGCTGCTTGCGGTGTAGCCAGCGTTTGCCCGCCAATTTGGCAAATCCTAAACATTTGGATGCCAATCAATGTTTGTATGGGGAAGTCTAAAGTATAGTAAAACTTCCCTAAGATATATTTGGAAATAGCAGCCGGCAGAAAAGTAAAATGCCACTATAGCTGTATATACAATTACAATGAAGGGTGGTTTTCACTCTGGTTCCTAAACAGGGAAGGGAGTGAAAACTACCGCGGTCGATTTATCCCGTGAGCGCAACAATAACTAACACTAAAATCCTAGAAAAAGCAAGCCTTGCAATTTATTTATTTTTTTTTAAAGTTTCGTTTACATTTCATCAAAAAGTAAAAAAAAAAAAAAACTTGATATCTGGGCATATTAGGGAAAGTCAAACTCTGAGCCTTCCCATAAAATTAAAAAAAAAAAATAATAAAAAACCAGGAAAAATTGAAAAACGCAGTAACAGAAAACTGTAGCACAACTTGAGCAAATATGCAAAGAATTATTAATTGTGTCAGATTTTCAAATATTTAAGAAGAAATGTCCTACTCGGAAAGTTAGTTTGGCCATCCAGAGACACTGCTTGCTTTGTGTAACGAGGAGTTAAAGATCACCCCTCTCCCTTGGCACAAAAATAATCGTAATTAAAATTAAGCTGACGCTAAAAAAGGGCGAGAAAGACCCCTTGATTTCTTTTTTTTTAAAATAACTATATATACAGTTAGATTTCTTTTCCTCAGACAGTATTACATAAATCAGCCAAAGAAATCAAAATGTATTATAATATACTGGGGCCATGCTTCTTGTGTTTTCCCATGAATAAATGAACGACCGAACTCCAGGCTGCACATAAAAACGTATCCAGCCTGTGGGGCCTGATCCAGCGCCGCGTGCTGGGGATGTCCCTGCTTCCAGTTCCTCCTTTTCTCAGGATTGGGCCCTCCAGGAGGGAAAAATAAAGTAATTTGTGGAACGTTTTCCCCAGCATGGGAAAAGCCACCCGCTGCCTACCCCCGTGCAAGAAAACATTGGGCATTTTTCAGATTAACAAACTAACTTTTTTTTTTTTTAATTATCCCGTGGCGTACATTTCCTACCCAAATCATTGTGGGTCGTGCAAATATGGTTATTAAAACAGACATCTTACTTTCTTTCAACACTTTATTTTAATTTGCATGGTTCTTTTCAGAAATTATGAAAAATTGAGAAATCAATAGTAGAAATATCTATCAGCAAAATCCTGTTGTAAATCAAGACCTTCTGCTGACTTCCCAAAACCTTTCATTGCACTTATTCTGAGTGGCCCCAGAATTGCAGATACTTAAATCTATAGGTAGCACTGTTGCATTTATTTTTATTTTAAACACAGATTGCTAAAAACTTTCCTAACAGCACAATATATTTCATTAGAGCAGAGCGGCAGCAATCAAAGTACTATGAATGATTATTAAAATAAAAGCAGGTAAAATGAAATAAATCACTCCAATGATTGGCACATTCCTCTTTTTTTTTTTCCCTCCTCTATGGGAAAAGATGATAGTTTCAAATTTCAATAAAGTTTAAAAAAAAAAAAAAAAAGATTGCTGTGAGTTTGCAGTCGGCAGATTCAAAAAGTGAGAGGAGGCACAATCCCAGCACATGGAGCTGCTCTCACCCACCAGAAACAGCTCTCACGGGGGGGGGGGGGAAAAGACGGGGGGGGGGGGGGGGAAGAAATAAAATATAAAACCAGCAGTTCTCTACAAGCTATTAAAAATAATAAACCTTCCCTCCTGATCCCTCCTGTCCTTCCCTTTCCCCACTCAGGGAGAGTCAAGGAAAAAAGGCCTTTTGTCAAGTGGAAGTTTATCTGCGAAGGTACACAGAGCAGAGAGGCTCGACAGCCCCACAGCGAGCCAGGGCAGCGCTTCCAGCCTTCCCACTTTCCAAACACGTCTTGGTACATCCTGAAATATTTTAACTTTTCTGCTTTAAGCAGCGCTTTGTCCTGCCTGATCTCATGTGCTCGGGACTTTTTTGGCTCGGCGCTGGATACCATCCAAGAGAGAGTTGCTTTAACCTGCGCTAAAGCTGATTTCTACGATGTGAACCTGAAAGGGGAGGTAAAAACAACACCCAAAAGAAAAACCATTTAAAAAAATCACTAAACCACTTTAAAGGGAGGGGGAAAAAAAACCAAGATGCTTTTTGGTGCAAAGTCAGGGTCTGTGGCTGAAGTAAACGAGAAGCACCGCTGCTCGGGCGCGAGGTGTGCATGTCCCTACTACACCCCAATGTGTCTTTTCAAAATGGTGTATGAGGAGAAAAGGTTAATGACTCATAAACAGACCAACTTTCAGAGTGTCGTGGTAAACACGCTGCTCCGGAAAATCGCACCGCTTCAATCTCGGCGCTGAGGTATTAGCAAAGTCCAAGTGGAAATAAAAGCAGCCAGGACTGATCAAACAGAATTGGGCTGGACGCGGGGACGGAGGGGGGGAGCAGCTTCTGCACAACACAATTTTCTATTTCAGTGGCGTTACAGCCCCCCCAAAAAACCCAAAAAGTTTTGGAAATGTGTCAGTCAGTGCAAGTGTGCTAACAGATGTGCAACTTGTCTGCAGCCTCGCTGCAAAATAGCAGGATTTTAAGGAACTGGTGGAAAAGGTGATGATCTCTCCCTTTCCACAAGTTAGCTTGAAGGAAAACTTTGAAAGTATTTGATAAAGCCATTTACTTTCCCCCCTCGGTGTCGGATGGGTTACCTAAAAATAAAAGACATCAGAAAACTGGGAAAGCGATCATAAAAAGTTAGGGTTTTCTTTATTGCACTCCTCACCAAAGTTTGAGGATACAGCTCTTCCGAGAGCTGCCTGTTTCTAAGCAGCACCTAAAATTTGGGCCGCACGATTCTGTACTGCATACCCCAAAATTCTCCTCTGCTCTTCAAAAAGGTGTTAAAAAAGAAACAAAACAAAAACCCTACGACAAAAGAACCCCAACCCCAACCCAAAGGCGCCTGCAATAATGTAACCCTGCAAAGGAGGCTTTGAAACAATTTCTGCAGATCCTTTTGAAATTAAGCCAGCTACAGCGACCCTTGCTAATATTTTTACAATCCATTTGCTTGTATATCTATGAGGAGACGTGCATATGTTCCCCAACTATTTCCTAGCTCCTCAGCAGATATGTAAATGGAACGATGTTTGGATTTTTCCTGACAGATGACACAAAATGCTTGTGCCATTTCGGTTCCAGGGCTTGGATAAATATGCTCAGAACCAGGATTTCTGTTTGTTTTCATTTTCTAACCCACTTTCAAGAGCTTCCCTTTAAACCTGAACCAAAACTTGACCAAAAAAAAAAAGAAAAAAAAAGAAAAAAAATCCATCCCAAAACTTGTATCAATAAAAGCTCTTGAAATGATAAAATAGGAGATTGCTTGCAATAGCTCAGGGCTCACCCCCCTTTTTCTATGGAAAAATGACAGAATCACCTAATTGATCCTTCGGAGGGAAGAGTTTGTCAGGAGGCCTCTAATCCTCCTATTACTTTTCCAAACGTGCAGCAAGAATGCGAGATTTTCCTAACGGAGTCAAAGCACATGCCTGGCTTTCTGCTTTTCTTTTGATAAATTAAAAAAAAAAAAAAAAAAGGAGGGGGGGGGGGGACACACACACATGACACGACTGGGCCAGGGAGCAACCAGCCCATGGATTTATTTTCTCTCCTTAACGTGCGACTGGGCCTACTGAGACCCAGGAGCCCCACGTGGAGATGCCAAGCGCGTCGGCGCTGAGGGCCCTGCACGGAGCGTCCGGGGGTCCCTCCTGCAGCCGCAGCACTGACAAAAACCAGGTATTTCTCAGAGTTGAATTAAAGGCACAAACTTTGCCCAGGCACAGCCCGGAATTGCATCCCATCCTCTGCAAACTCCCGCTGCTCACATTTTCCTCCTGCCTTTTGAGCAAGTGTACGGTTTGGAGTTTCGTGCCCTCGCCGGCCTGGTGTTTTCTCGCCAACACCCCAAAATTTGGGGGAGGCTGGGGAAGGAGAGGGGACTGCCACGGGAGAAGGGGACGAAACTTTTGCAGCTCTTCGGGCTGCCTGGGAAGCTGCCGCCCCTTTCCCTGCAATTCCTTGCCTTTTTCTCGACGGAAAAAGCCCGGAGAGGCTTTCTCACCGGGAGAAAAAAAATATTCCAATTAAATTAATAAGAATAATGTAGTCAAAATCTCCTGCAGGAGGAAATAATCTGGGGTTTGAGTCCGCCACAAAGCATTTCCTCGTTAAACCATTATATCCTGCTAATTGAAGGGGTGTAATTCAGCGTCCTGCAGCAGCGCGCGGGCAAAAGGGGGGAGCCGGGGGCTCCGCGGCCGCGCAACCGGGGGGCACCGCGGAGCGACACTCCCCCCTTCCACTCCCCGCGCAGCCCCGTCCTGCCGCGAGCGGGGGGCTCAAAAGTTGCGCCGAGTGCCGCGGGGGCCCGATCCGCGGGCGGGAGGGCGGCGGGGGGGGGGGGGGGGGACACGCGACACACGCGGGACAAGTTTGCGGGTGTCCGTGTGAGGGGACACAGGCACGGTCCCCCCGCTGGAGCGGCCTCCGCGGGTGCGGAGGGCGCTCTGCGCGGGGGCGGCTGCACCGCGCCGCACCGCGGGAGCGAGCCCAGGTGCGGGGGACGGTTCCTCTCTCCGTGCCCGGGGCGCTGGGGGGGCGCGGAGCCGGCGCGGCCGCTCCCGCGGAGCCCCGAGCGCGGTGGCGGGGGTTGCGGGCCGCGCCGTGCCCGGGGCGGGGAGCGGCGCAGCGGCTCCAGCGCTGCCCCGGGGGCCGCGGTGCGGGGTGGTGCGGGGCGCTCCGGCGCGGGCGGCGGCATCGGCGGCATCGATCGCGGATGACCAAGCACGGCGGGGCCGTGCGGGTCGTCCCGCAGCACCGCGCCCGCGAGGCCCCCCCCGTTAATTAAAGCATTAATAAGTAGGCGCCATTAGCCATGTGCCGACACAAATGGCCGTGCGGGAAGGGGGTGGAGGGGGGGGGGGGGATGCGAGCGAAAGGCAACAAAGTTAGTTTCGGCGAGCGGCGGTGGTGCCCCTTCCCCGGCGCGCACGGCCGCGCACCCCCGCAGCGCCGGCCCCACCGCGCCCCGGCGGCCGCTTACCTGGGTGAGACAGAGCGGAGAATACATGACTGCTGCGGGGGGCTGCGGTTTGGAGGTGTGCGTGTGCGGGGAGAGAGGGAGAGAGAGAGGGGGAGAGAGAGAGAGGGAGAGGGAGAGAGAGGAGGGGAAAAAAGAGAGAGAGAGAGGAGAGGAGGGGGAGCCCCGAGCCTGCTTCTTGCTTTCACATTTCCAACTCTGCCAAACTGCAGCCAGCGCGGAGCCGCTCCATGAGCTGAACTTTAACCCCGCCTCGACTTTCCCGCACTACGCGCTCGGCATGCCTGCCCCGCGCGCCGTTAAAGGCATAGCGCTCGCTGCGCACCCCTCCGCCGCCCCCGCTCCGCGCCCCTCCGCTCCGCTCCGCGCCCCTCCGCTCTGCGCCGCGCACCGCCCGCCCCGCGCCCCGCGCCGCCCGCCCGCGGGGGCGGGGAGGGGCGGGGAGGGGGCTGCGGCGCCGCCGCCTCCCTCCGCCCCGCCGCCCCGCAGCGCGGCCAGCCGCGGAACCGAGAGGCGAGCGGGGCTCGGCTCAAAGTTTTCCTCTTTTTGGGTGTGTGTGTGTGGAGGGGGTTGTGTATTTTTCTTTCTATCTTATTTATTTATTTATTTGTTTGTTTATTTATTTATCTCTTCCCGGGGGCTGCGGCTCCGCTCGGCCCTTGACCGTGGAGGGATGGGGCAAGGGGGGCCGAGGGAAGCGGCGTTGCCTTCCACAACTTTCCCCATCCCCTTTGGCACTTGTCATTTTAAATCAAGCGCTTTAGAATCAAGGGTGCTTATTCCACTTTAAAAAAAATAATAATTTTCTTTTAAAAAATAGCAACACATAAATTCATCTGCACATCGCACTCCCCCTTCTTTTTTCCTTATAAAATCTAAAAGTGAAGCGCTTAAAATTAAAAATACCTCCGCGCCTCCTGCCACTTCTGGAGCGCATTGTCTTGGCACCGGCAACGTTTGGGTTTGGGGTTTGGATGCTCTCCAGCCCGCTCCTGGGGACTCGGAGGGTGTCCCGGGTGGTGTGTTCCTCCCCCCCCACCCCCCCTTTCCGCTTGAGAATAGCGTTTTCCACTGATGCTGGAGGCAGTTTAGGTGACCCCCGCGTCCCTGCGCGTAGTCACAGGCTTTTTGGAGGGGAGAGCGGGGGGGAGGGACGACGACACGCGCAGGGAAAAATCCAATCTATAGGGGAAAACGAGGAAAAATCTCCTCCCGCAGCTTCTTTCGGAGGTGGCGGGGGAGTGGGTTGCGTTCCCCCCTCGTCCGTGTCGCACCGTTCCCAGCCTTTTGCGGTTTCCAGCATTATCTTTTAAGTAACTTTTGGCGCCCTTCGGGAGACTTTTGGCCGCGGGACGGCTGGTTGCGCCCTCTAGGCAGGGGCCACGGTCAAGTGCAGCCCCTCCGCAGCCGCGGACACCCCCATCCCAAAAAAATAAGGGCAGAGCGAAAGCACCTACCCCCACCCCAGAATATTTGAGCACTAAACGGGTGGGCGCGCAAGTTCTCCTGATCTTTCCCAACTCAGCGTTTTACTAAGCACACTTCAAAAAATAAATAATTTTTAAAATGTGGTGGGTTTTGGTTTTTTTGTTTTTAAAGGTTTTTTTTCTCTTTCTTCTTCTCCCATCCCCCCCTTTTTTTTTTTTTTTTTTTTTTTGGGTGCTAAATCCGGAGGTTTCCAAGGCTCCGGCCCCGCCAGCGGCCCCGTCCCCGCGGGGCGCCGCCAACTTCGGCGGAAAAGGCAAAAAAAAAAAAAAAAAAAAAAAAAAAAAGAGGAAAAAAAAAAAAGAGAGAGTGAAAAAAATAAAAGAGGAGGGGAAAAAAAGGAAAAAAAAAAAGAGAAAAAAAGGCGCGCCCCTCCCCCCGGGGGAGTTCAAACGTCGCAACACCCACCCCCGCCGCTGATTGGACAGCGCTCGGTGACGTCACAATGCCCCGCCCCGTCCATTGGTCCCCGCCGCGGTCCGTCACAGCCCGCGCCCGGGCGCGTTTCTTTGTGCGCGGCCGCGGGCGCTCCAGACGGCGCGCACGGAGTCGGCGCGCACGTACGGGCGGGGAGGGGGGGACGGGGGGAATCTGTCAAGCTCAGCGGTTTTCTCAAATCCCTGACAAAAAAAAAAAAAAATTAAAAAAAAAAAGGGGAAAAAAAAAGCTGCGGCGCAGCCCTGCGCGCCCGCGCTCCCTCCGCGCCCAGACCCCGCGCACACAATAGCGAATTCCCTCTGCGAAAGCGTGGGAATCGGGTTAAAAATACAAAAACAAGAGTTTAGGCGGCGCCGCGTCCCACGGGCAGGGATAAGAGGGTAACACGGATAACAGTGCAAGAGAAACTTTGCGGGCTCTGGCGGCACTTTTTCTTTTTTCGCATTTTTTTAGTATTTTTTATGGCTAAAATCGATTCGCGGCCGTTGGGAACCGGAAGGGAAAACCCGCCGCAGCCAACTGCCGCCGGCTCTTAGGTGGGATGTGTTGGGATTTTTTCTTCCCTTGGGTGAAGGTTTTGTTTTGAAGTGGATTTTGGGGTGATTTGGGGGTTTTGGTGGCTGCGGCAAGGGGCGAGCCGGGGTCGGGGCGGGCGTGCCCGGGCGCTGCCGCTGCCTGTCCCCGCTCTGCCGGGTGGGCTCCCAGTGCCCGGGACTTTGCAGAAGTTACGAGCGATTCGGCAGCCTCCCGCCCACCTCCCTCCTCCCTCTTCTCCTCCACCTCCTCCTCGCCCCCGCCCCCGCGTATTTCCGCAATCGCCGCGATTCGCACAGGAGACCCGCACCGGGGGGCGGCGGGGCTCACGGACATCCCCCGCATCCCCCCGCACACCCCCGGCCGGGCGGGCAGCCCCGCTGCGGGCCCGCAGTGTCCCGCCCCCGCCGAGCCCCTTCCCAGCCGCGGGGGTCCTCCCCGGGAGGGCGGCGGGGGGGCGGTGCGAGCGCCCCTCGCACGGGTAACCCCCCCGTCCTGCACGGGTAACCCCCATCCTGCATGGATAACCAGCCCCCCCCCCCGCATGGTTAACCCCCCCGCATGGGCAAAACCTCCTTCTGAACGGGAAACCTCCCTCCCCCCACACGGGGAACCCCCCTCTCCGCACCGGTACCCCCCATGCGCACCCCCCGGCACGGGCAGCCCTCCCCAGCGCGGGGAACCCCCGTCCCTTGCACCAGCAAAGCTCCTTTGCTGCACGGGCAAAGTTACCTGGCATTGGCAAACCCCCCATCCTCCTTTGCACGTCCACCTTTGCACCCCCCGTGCTTTGCAAACCCCCCAGGCTTTTCCCCCCCGGTGCGGTGAAGGTGCAGGGCCCCCCCGGCCGGGCAAGCCTCCGGGGGGGGAGGACCGATCGTCCCCGCAGCGCGGCCGTGCCTGGCAGCGATGCAGCAGCCGAGCTGCAAAGTCTCCAACTTACACAGCACCCCTAAAATAGTCCTGATTTCATCCCTGAAAGGATTTCCTGGCTTTGTGTGTCTTAACTAGCCTTGGCCATTTTTGTAGAATAACCCCATTATTCACAGCTCCGAGGGTACAATCTGCTAAAGTCACTTAATAAAAAAAAAAAAAAAAAACCACAGAGGAGAAAGAGAAACCTTCAAAGGGCGTGAGAAATAAAGGCAAACAAACAATTGTCCGTGGCTCTCAGCTCCCCTTGATCGTGGATACCCGCTTCATTAACAGGAGAACCATTATATGCTTAAAACTAGAAGCCTCAAGATGCGTGATAATACTGCAAAATTAATTCGGGGGGGGGGGGGGGGGGAGAAGAGCAAGTGGATCTGAAGGTTAATTGCTATTTTTTGACAACAAAGTGAGACTTCAACTCACACAACTCACAAGGAGTGGTGTGGTTACCCCTCTGAATTTACTGCTTTTAATCGACTTGAGCAGGTATTTAAAGACACAGAGGTTGCAGCCGCAGCGTACTGAGTACAGAGACAAAAAAAAAAAAAAGAGTAAGAAAGTAAAAATCCCTGAGATAGTGATTTTCAGTTTGCAGTTTGGGAGCCCCAGACCTGCGCTCGTGACGGCGCAGCTCTGTACACGGCGGCGCGTTTGAACCTCCCGGCAGCGGCTCTGCTTTCCTGGTTACCTCCTGGTGACCCCTCGGAAGGAGCCCGCCGATTCCCAGCGGTCTGGAGACCACAGGTTGGAAACCACTGGTTTTGCATAAACTTGTGTTATTCGGAGCAGGCTTAGGTCGCGAGGGCTCCTCTTAGCAAATTGTCGAAGGATGATGTGTACTGCATAAATTAAAACATCATGTCCCCTTGCCATGTGAAAGCATTATTAAAAGAAGCATAATAAGGGATTTCCACCATGTTATCAAGTGTACAAAGAGAACTCCGAATGGGAGGGATGGCTGTCATCGGGGTAGAACAAGCTGGGATTTTGAAGAGGCTTGAGAAGCGCTTTGAATAGCCCGTCAGTTGGACAAGGATCAGCGCTGACAATAGCTGGGCTATATGTGGTATGGCCTGTTAACATACAGCAGCAATCATGAAAGGCCTGAGATAGACAACAGGGCGCTCCTGGGCCCTGAGAGATGTTGGTGACTTTGGGAGAGCCACTGTGGCTGCCCTGGGAGCAGCTTCACCCCGCTGAGAGCCAGAAGCCCGCTGAAATCACCAGGCTCAATCCTGATCCCCTTTCCATCAAGCCACACGGTGCTGACTCACATCCCCAAGAGACCTAAGTGCCAGTATAGTTGGTGGAAATCAATGCCCAGATGTTTCTCTGTTGTCCCACAACCCACTACAGAATTATCTACGAGTCCTAGTAGAAATGTCATGGAGGAGCAGTAGGTTAGTGCCGTGCCTAACCTGGTCCCACCACCTGCCATGAAATCAGGAATGTTCTGAAGCTACCAAAAATGAGAGTATTCTGTAAGACTCTCCAGGGAAGAGATTGCTTTTTTATTGCATGTGTGCACAGAGAACTGAGCATAATGGGGTTTTCCTCCTTAGTTTAAAGGCTTCAGATCCTGAAATAGAGTCCCCCATAGCAGGAGTGTTGGAGCTAGATGATATTTAAGGTGCCTTCCAAACCAAGCCATTCTATGACTCTACAATAAACACCATGGTTGTGTGAACACTGTGTCGTCCTAAAACAGGAGGGCAGGAGGGCAGAACTTTCAACCTCCAGGCTGCAAATTTGAAGGAGAAGCTTAAAAAAGTAGGGTAGCATGTTTGATGGAAATTCTCACCTTACACCACTAAATAGATGTGAATAATAATGTTTTTCTGCGCAATATTTTCTGTCCATTGCCATGACTCCCAGAAGGAGAGTGGGGGGATGAAGAAGTACTGCAGTCTGTATCTGGCAGGTGAAGGCAGCTCCACCATTTGGGGTCTGGGCCATGGCTGTATCACCAAAGCCACGTTCATGTGGGGAATTAAAGCAGTTGTGCTAAGAGCAAGTGGGAATAAGTAAACTGAAAATTGGTCAGTCTTCCTGTGGAAAGTCCTGCTTTGACCGTGAGCTGCTGGCAGCATCGCTGCTGGCACGCCTGGATGTGGGGTGCTGGCTCCGGAGCCCAGCGCGTTGCAGAAATGCCTGCAGAGTTGTAATGCATTTCCACAGGGTCTCGAGTCTATTGCGAAATGCATTGCAGAGGAAATAACTTCCCAGCAAAAGTGTGCAGACTGCAGAAAGGAAGCAGCAGAATGGAGAGAGGCGGGAGAGGCAGCATTTCCCCTTTTGTTTTGCTGTAGATATTCTTATGGGGAGCAAAATAAATGGTAACGCTACTTTAATGTAAAAACTGCTTTGCAAGCAGGGCTTTTTTGAAAAAACAAAATATACCTCAAAGTGAAAGTTCCCTGTGAAAGTGATTGCAGTTTAATAAGCTCACTGTGATTTACGGGTGGGCTTGAGTAGTGCCCGTCGGCCCAGGCCATACTGTGGGCCCGCAGGAACCTGAAACTCCCTTCCCACCATGTTGATGCCACCATCGAGCTGGATAAAGCCCCTGTTCACAATCAGGAAAGACACAAATAGGTACAGTCGTCCTCAGCTATATTTTATTTGTACACAGTCCCGCGGTGTTATCACTGCTGGGAGCTGAGGGACACCTCTCACAATGGTACGAAATCATTCTCCAGCGATACAGAGTGATTACAGCATACAGAACTGATACTGCCGTTGTCCTAAATCTAATGTTTTATCAGGCAGTTTGGCATAAACACTTTGGTCCTAATCTCGCACACCTCAATGAAAATTTCGCTTGGTAAAGTTTGCGCAAGAGTGGTATAAACATGGTGTGGCAAATATTGTTTATATACCCATCCACACCCATCCACACACTGTTTATTTCAGTATATTATGTGTCTATGCATTGTCATATTTATTTATGCAATCTATTTCTCAAAAGGAAAGTAAGTCTTTTGTCCCTGATTTTACGTGAGAACATTTTACATTCAGGGTTCGCTCAGAATATAAAAGCTGAGATTCAACAGAGGGTGTGAAAAATGAACCTGAAGAATTGCTGACTGGACTTTGTAAAGTTTCAGATAACATAAACAGTTCTGTGACAAAGAAAAGTTACGTCTAAGAGAAAACAGGAATATTAATACTAAATTAAACATCGACCTACGCTGCTCAGAAGCAGTGGTGGTCTTTTAGCCCTCATTAACATGCATTCCCTGCTGCCCTTCGCTGCAGGCTTTTCTCTGGAGTCTGTAACTTTCACAATAAGATGGGCATTATTTCCCCAAATAAATAAATAAAAATCAAACCAGCAATCGGCTTCACTGCTAAGTCATTTTTTTTCCACATTTCTTATCTATGCAAAAGTTTTGGGAAGAAAAAAGAATGACAATAACAATAATAATAATAGTATGAGTGGCCTGTTCAGATGCAAACTCAGACAACTTTGTGCCTAGGTTACAGACGGGCTGGTTAGGAGGGCACGGTAACAGGTGCAGGTTTATTACTGCTTTTCTGGCACAAAATTTATATGCAAATCTCTTCTGCAACTATTCTTTATAAAATAGTTCTAGCCTTGCTATCCCAGACAGCACATGAGGTCTGATCACTTTCCTCGTGGGTACAGGGCAGGGAAGTTTTCCATCACAAGTTTTCCTAACTCTGTCTCTTTTCTACTATTAAAAATACGTCTTTCAGCCCTAAATTATGTATTCTTTAAAAGGTGATAAGTTCTATGTTCTTCATAGGAAGGACAGGCACTAACACAGCTGGAGTTGGAAACCCCCGCTTCTAGACCATAAACTTCGAACTAAATTAAATTTTAGGGAATTAAAAGTAGTACTCTTCCTCTGAGATTAGTAACTTTTTACTCTCTACCTCCTCTAATTTTATAGACAACTTCATAACATGCAAGGATTGAGTCATAAAAGCTGTGCCGTAGCTCACGTGCAGAGGTTGGTTGTAACAACTCAAAAACCTGCACGAGACCCAGCGCTTCTGCCTAAAAGACTTTGTAAGAAACCACAGAGTGAAGTGCACCCGGTCCCTTCTGCTTGCTCTGCCTTTTCCCAGTGCCCACGGCTCCTCTGGAATAGCGAAAGAAATGTGTTAGTCTCAGCACCTGATTTTTTTTTTTTTTTTGAAGTCTTTATTACTGTAATTCACTGACCTGCCGCATTGTAAGCCCTGGCAATATAGATCCCTGCACTGGGCACCCTGCGCTGGTACTAGATCTCTCTGGAGAGGCTGCTTTGGTGGGTTTTTTTTTGCAGAAAGGGAGTTTTTCTTTAAAAAAAAGAAAAAAGGAAGTGTAATCCGTGTGGGCTGCCTGTCACAATCACTGCTTTCCTCTCCTAACAGCAGGGAGAAGGTGAGACCATCCTCTGCTCACCCGACTGTTGTGTTAACTTCTATACTGGGCTGGGAAGATTTCCATAGGGTAACCCCCGGAACAACCAGGCGTGATGCACAGGTGGCCCTTACAAAGGGATATGCTCAGCTATGGTTTTATTTGGATTCCTGGAAAAGCACATAAATCACGACACTGCCCCACGTACGTATGCCCGACCCCTTCCTTAACTTCTTGCATGAAAATGTTATTTCTGAGCCTGTGGAGCAGGTGTACATACAGTCGTGAAGCTCGTGGGCAAAGACACACTGACTGCATTATTTCTTCCTCAGAAAACTGAAAACCCGAGCCAGGAGATCCCCCAGCCCAGCTCCCCCCTCCTCCAGGAGGAAATAAGCATTTCCTTAAAAATGTTCTATTTTTTTTTTTTTATCCTCTTCAGATTCAGATTGTCACTAAATATAGAAACTCTTGTAGCCACACAAACCGTGCATCGCCCCACAGCTGCTCATTTGCAATTTGTTCCTGCACTTAAAAATCTCTTAATGCTACAAATAAACTTTGGGAAAGTTACATCCCAATAAACAATGAGGTGTTGTTTAAAATTACATGTGCTACTGTATTATTAGGTCTCTACCGACACTACAATTATCTTTTGAAGCTGGCAATAACGCATTAGCTGTTCAGTCAGATGCCGAAATAGACTGGTGGATAAGCCCTCTGCCATTTTTATGAATGGAAAATATTTTAAAAGATTGTTTCCACTTTCTTCTTTGTCCTCTCCCCCGAAAGGAGCCCCCGCGCCGGGACTCTTCCCCCACGTCACTTTAATATTCATATATTTTATCCATACATTGCGATACATGATTAACTGCCTCCCCCCTACCACACACACATCGCCCCAAACAATACAGATACTTATTGGATTAACTACTCAGTCCTCGCTGGAAGGAAAGCGGTATCCGTGAGCTCTCGCTTTTATTTGCACGTACAGTTGTAGATCTGTGGCATGACAACAAAAATAAATAATAATTAAAAAAAAAAAGTGGATAATCCCTACGCGGGAGCGCAGTGTCCACCGCAGCATCCGCCCGCTCCGCGGCACCATTTTTACTCGCCGAGGGAGTTCGCATCGCGGCGGATCCTGCCCGGTTTTGCCCGATTCCTGCCCGCTCCCCGAGCAGCCGCTGCCCGGCTTGGGCGACCGTGATGGGCGTCGCAAGCTCCCCGTCCTCCGGGCCCCCCCTCCGACACAGCCTTGGCACCGCATCGGGGGTGGGGGGAGAGAAAATAGAGGAGCGGGGCGGAAAGAATTAAAGCAAAGCCTTTAAAGTTTGCTGCTTGATTTTGGTCTGCCTCTGGATTATTTGGGGGAGGTGGGAGGGGGGGGAATAAATAAATAAATCTCGCAACCTGCCAGCTCTGCCTTCCCAACGCTCTCCAAGTCACTGGTAGCCATTTTCATCTAAGGTACAGAAGGAGGAAAGAAAAAGGAGAAAAAAAAAAAAGCCAAAAAATCTTTAAGAAAAAGCACCCCCAAAAAAGGAACCAAGACAGGAAAAGCCCGTGGAGCAGCGCAGACCGGGGCCGCTGCAGCCGCTCCGCGCCCGCGCAACCCCCGCCGCTCGCTTCCCCGGCTCGCGGGCTGCCGAGGTTTTTTTTTCCTGTATTTCCGCCCCCCCTCCCCCCCGTTTTTTTTTTCTTTTCTTTTTCTTTTTTCTTTTTTTTTTTTTTTCCCCTTTCCCCCTCTCTCTTTTGCCGCAGTCTCCGTCCCGCGCTGGGCGAGTCCCGGCAACCCGCGCCGGCGAGGAGCTGATTTATCGCTGCTCCAGCCCCGGCTCGCAATTCTGTCACTGTAAATCACGCACATGCGGAGAGCGGGAAGGTTTTGGCCAGCTCGGAGCCCCCTCCCCCGCCCCCCCCCCAAAAAAAAATTAATAAAAAAATATAAATAACGGAAAGAAAAAGGTGAGGGGGGGAGAAATCCAGGGGAGAACCGGCGCCCCCCAACCCCCGCCGCAAAATAAAGTCTCAATAAAAGTGGCGGGGGCGGCGCGGAGGGCGGGAGGGATGGAGGGATGGAGGGAGGGGGGCACCTGGCAGCCGCCGCGCCCCCCCGCGCCCGCCCCCGCCGCTCCCCGCGGCGCCTCCCGGGCCCGGCTCCGCGGCGGGGGGTGCGGGGGGACCCCCGAGCTCTCCCGCCCAGCGTGGTCCTGCCTGCCAGCGCTGCAACCCGCTCGTACATGTGCGTATCCACATATATCCCCGTCCCATATGGATGTGACTGTGGGAGGGTTGCACGCTCCCATGCTGGAGCTGCAGCATCCTCCTCGGCGGCGGTGGGATGCAGACCCCCGGGCAGCCTCCAGCTCTCCCAGATCCTCAGGCAGCCTCCAGGTCTCCCAGCCCTGCAGCAGAGGGGCTCTGTGCCAGCCGGGTGCAGCAACTGCGGTACCCCAGTGTCCAAGCACGGCTCCCATCACCCATGAATCAAATCCATAAAGCCAAGGATCCCCTGGCCCTGAGAAATTAGGGTATCATGTCTTGGGACCGCAGCTTGGCCTCCCCCCACCATCCCTGTTAGGCCCTGCAGTGGCTTTGCCTGTTATTTCCCATCACATCCTTTAACAGCAGAAAAGTGCTGGTGGTATCACTACAATTCAGGGGTTGGCACAATCCCTGGGTATTTTGTCCCAATGTGGGGTCCCCTTGGCTTCGCCCAGGGTCAGGGCAGGGTTGCAGGGGAGAACTTTCAGGAATGCCTGAATTCCACCAGCTGCACTGGCAAGTCACTGAGACTTGAGGGAGGAGTCAGGCACTCCTGAGAGCAGGACGGTCGCATGCTGCTGGAGATGCTTACACGGCTAATAAAATCTGGGATAAGCCCCCCAGCAATAATGCAGCACACAGGGCAGGAGGCTGAAACTGTTTCCTGCCACTGCACTGCAGCATCAAACTCTGATTTTCACGCAGCTCCCCTTGTTAAATTCAAGAAATATCTCCAGATTTTCAGTATTGCTGAGCTCCAAACTTTGGTGCAAGTGACTTCTGCCCCGCTTGGCAAAGGGAACCTGTGGACCGGCCTCCTGCATGTGCAACACAGAGAGAACACTGAATCTCCAAGGAAAGTCCTTCCCTATGGTTTAGAAAATCAGTAAGCCAAGGAGAAATGTATAGAGCAGAGGAAAACACTGGACACCTGAGTGGAAGAAGAGAGTGACCATGGCCAACTGCAGTCCCTGTCCAGTGGAGACTCCAGGGAAGCTGCTTTTCCCTCCTTGCAGCTATTGTGCTGCTGTTCCCAAAGCTTTTGAGACACGAGGAAGGTCTATAGGGAAAGGACCAGTGCTGGTGTTTTCAGTGCCCTCCACCCAGGGGACTGCAAAAGAGGCAGCATCCATATACCCTCTCTTGCAGGGGGGCTCTTCCATCCTGCCGGGACCCCTGTTCTTCACCTCATCCCTTTGGATGGTTTTTGACATCTTGGGGAAGCCAGGGTAGGGAGAGGGACAGGTACCCCTGGGTCCCAGGTGCCCCAGCACACAGGTAGCCCAGCACAAGCACAGATACTGCTGATGCACAGGTGCCCCAGCGCTCAGACACTCCAGGACACAGGGATCCCAGGACAGCACAGCCACCTTCACAAGGATAACCCAGCACACAGCTACTCCGGTATGCTGCTACACCTGCCCACAGGCACCCTGCTACGCAAGCACCACAGCACAACGTAGCCCAGTATTCAGACACCCCAGTACAGCACCATGCACACTGGAACCCAACACATGGCTGTACTTGAACAGGGATACCCCGAAACACAGCCCCTGGCACTCAGGTACCATCAGCCCCCTGCCATGCCATGTGCCCTGTGTGGCACTGGGGTGGGCTCACCGGGGTTTTTGCTGTTCCCTGGAGCAGGTGAGGTTGTTACAATTTCCCATTAATCCCAAATGTCAGGAGCCTTACTCCAAAGGCAATGCCAAAGGCTTTTAAAAATTCCTAGTTGACTTCATTTAAAAAGTGTGAGTGTAGGAAATAACGAAGGTTGCTTCCCCCTGTTGCCACAAATTTACATTCAGCCCACGGACAACGGCAGCAGGGCTGCAGCGTCGCTGGATTTCTTTGGAAGAGTTACCAGAGGCCTGCGAGACAGCTGGAATTCATATTAGAATATTTTTAACGTGCTCTTACAAATACTTTGGCATACGCCTATTCCACTCCTTTTAATGATGTTGACTTCATTTCCTTTAATACGGGGCGAAAAAATGCTACACCAACAAGACTTAATTAAATTAATAAGAAGAAACAATAATAAATAATCCCAGTTGCGTTCCCGCAGGGCTGCAAAATACAGATCGGAGGGTCGGGATGGTAACACCCAACAACTTTCGCAGAGGAGTTGTTCAGGCCGGCGCATCCCTGGGCCCCTGCTCTCCTCGCTGCTCCCACTTCCCGCGTGCGATGCGGTGACAGAGGGGCTCGGGGGGCGCCGGGGGCGCGCGGACGGGAACGGGGGGGGGGGGGGGCCGGGGCTGTCCCCGTGCCCGCGCACCTGGGGGTGTGCGCGCACCTGCCCGCGCGCCCCCGCCGCGCGCCCCCGCGCCCGCCCCGCGCGGCACCGCCCGCCCGGGCCCCGCGGCGCCCCCTGGAGGCGGCCGCGCGCGCCCCGCCCCGCCCCTCCCGCCGCGCCACCGCCCCCCCCCCCCCGCCTCAGCGGCGCAGCGCCCCCTCCCGGCGGGAAGCGCGCGGGCGCCTGAGGGGGCCGCGGGGGCCGGGCAGCCTTTGCTGCCGAAAGCAGCAAAAATACGGCAAAACCGGGGGAAATACGTCCGTGTTAAAGCCTCCGGGCACCTTCGCCCTCGCTTTTCCCGAGGTTTCCGTCAGCCAGGGTGCGTGTGTCCGATGTCAGCAGAGCCAGGCTCTCTCTCTGCACCCGCCTGCCTGTGGGGAGGGGAAGGTGTGGGGTGTCCCCTGCTCCTTCCTCCGTAATTCCAGAGAGGTTTTGAGGAGAAAAGGGGGTGCAGATGTTACATTTCCCTAGGGGAAACCATTTCCCACCTTTCCTGCAACCCAACCCGTCGCTGGACGCCATCAGTGTCCCATGTGCGGGGCAGATCCCTGTCCCCAGCGGGTCAGGGAGGGATGCTTGTGCCCTGCAATTGGTGCTGAGGTTCTTCCCGTTATTTATCCAAAGGGTGCTTTGTCATGAGACCGAGCAGATCTCCCATGGGAGACAGGTACGCTCAGAAAAATGAAAGGTGGGCAGGTGGCTTCAGCTTGGGGGAACATTAATACACAAGGACAGGTCTCTGGCTGATGGATGTGTGCTGCCTCCACCTGCTAATTCACACCAGCTGTTGGCGTGACCTATTCCGCCAAGGGTCCTAAAGGTGCTTCGTCCCCTTTCCCACTCCTAACCAGCCCAGTAAGGGCAGATCTGGTCACTTAATGCTAATCCCTGTAAGGGTTTCAGAACGCAAAAGTATTTATTGTCTGTTCAGTATTAGTATGTTCAAGTTTTAGCTCTAAAATGCTGCAAACTCTTGAATAATAATTGCCTGTAACCTTAAGTCTACCACCTTTCTGTCTTCAGCCTCAGCAAAGCAATCCCTCTGCACTTGGGGTGTTGCCTTGAAGGACACTCCCTGTTACCTCCCTAAGTGACACTGATATAAGTACAAGAGGATGAAACACTTCATGTTGGAGGTATAGGTGCATGTATATACCACAGTATTGCTATAACCACCTACAGAAATGTTCACATTGATTTTAAAGGAAAACTCTGCGCAGGATTTGTGATATTTTCCTAGGGCTTTCTGTGACTGGCTTCCAGAACCTCAAGGGAAAACTTCAAACTTTAGGGATTTTAACCTGACACAGAGCTTTCCAACGTGCTCCACAGAAATGTTTCCTGGCTGCTTCTGTGACTGCCTCTCTTGCTGGTGTTCGCTGAGACAAAATACACATTTTTACCCGACCGGCCCATTTTTTTTACCCAAGTAATAAAATATGACACTAGAGGGCGGCCTGTTAATGTAATTCAATAATGAAGTTGCAGCGACTGCACATGGAGACGCAGCACTGTCCCCTGCTTGGAGCCAGGGCTCTGGCTGGAAGCAGGTCTGGGAACGCCGCCTTCTCCCCCTCTGAGGCAACCACCACTGCTCCAAGACACGGGGAGTATCCCGAGTGTAATATTAGAACCCAAAATAGTGACTATTCCTAAGAAGTGTGATTTTCCAGCAGACCCACGTGACTGCGCTGTCTCATGAGCAGTCCTGTGTTCAGCACTCAGTCCTGTGTGGAGAAGGATGTGGCAGGAGCGATCCTGTCCATTCTCCCATGAGAAACCCATGTCCTGCCCCAAACCATGGCTCCTACTTTTGCAGGTAAGGGACAGCGCTGCAGTTGCAGCTCGGTTTTAGCCGCCTGCACGGCAGTTCAGTGAGCACAGTCCCTGTTGGTGGCTGGCTCTCAGGCTCTGCACAGCCTTCCCGTGACTGAGGAGGTCTCTTACCATTCCAGAGACCGGTTTCCTTGTGTCAAATGAGGTTAATAGCTGCATGCAATTTAATTAATTAAAGACTGGGAATATTTTTAGAACACCAGACGCAGTATGTGTCAGAAATACCAGGTATTATCTGAGTATGCAGTGCTGGCGTTATCGATATTTACATTTTGTACCGCCTGGAAGCGAGGCTCTCCTGGTGGGAGGCTGCCAACAGCAACACCTCTTCCCCCTAGATTTAGGATCTGTGTGTCAAGCGTGAGCCAACAGGTACAAGTAACATCAGACAGAGGTAAGGCCAAGGACACAAGGTGACGATACACTGTGTGCTGGCAGACACCAGTGATGCTGGAGGTTGTCACACATGGACCACACCACAGGTGGGCTTAAGGTATTCTCAAGAGGCTTTCAGTGCTGTGAGACTATCAAAGGTAATTCAGCATGTTCCCCAGAGAACATTTTAAGATGAATTTAACTGAGACTTTCTTATTGTCTGCAGCAGAAATTGGCCTGGAGTTACAGATGGAAATAACTTAAATAAGTGGCCGCTTTCCTGAAAGCTGATGTTCCTTAGCATTTAGCAATAACGTGTCCTCGTTTTTTGCTAAATTGCAAACGAGCAATTAATTCTTCAGCACTTGTGCAGAATACTTTAAAAATGGAAACATGAAAGTCTTCTATTAAAATGAAGTTGATAGTATGCACCTGCCACTAATGTACTGTACACTGTGTCTTCCACTCATTATAGTGATGATTTGGGTTGAGATCAAGTGTCATATAGTGAAAATCACTTCAACATGTGCCTGTTCATATGCATAAACTCCTGTGTACCAGATGGCAAAATATAATGACATCTTAAACAGCTAATTGCATAAACCTTGTAATGCAGATAATTGCTGAACCAAAGTATGAGTTAATAATTTCCCACTGTATTGCCTGGCTTGACACTAATTCTAAAGGAAAGTTGTGACAATTCTAACACACTGAAGTTCACCAAGCGGTAATTAAAACTAGCACTTAAAATCATTCGACTTTCAAACCCTTAATTACAATTCAGTGGAATCACTTTGTAGAAATCTAACATTTATAGATAGTTACATGATAGCTGATATTTCATCATCATTCCTTTCATGGTGGTGTTCTAAGGCAGGCTTCAGGAAGCGCGTAGCTCTCCCTGGAAGCTTAAGGTTGTACTGGTTTCTATACCAGTGGTCACTGGGAAACACTTGGAAAACAGTGGCCAGGACTAGGAGTTTTTCCACAGGCTATGCTTAAGGCAGCATAGTCCTTTTTAATCACCTGGTGATATATAAATGTAAATAAGCATTAAGCCACTACAATGAAATGTATCAGCTTTCATAGCGTGGGTTTAAGAATTGAATTGTTGTGGTTGGTTTGATAACACAACGTACTGACCTCAAAGCCAGGCCTCTAACACATCCTGAGCTGTTACTGTGTATTGGAAAAGCTGCCATGAAGAATGGAAATAGAATTAATGACAGTAAATACAGTTTTAGGAGAAATAAGCCTTAGCAGACAAACGCAATTTCTTTCTTTGATGAGGCGCATCAAATAATATGATGAAGGTAAAGACTGAATGATAAAGGTCAATGAAGAGATGTGATATTCATTTTTTAATGGAGATTAGAATTAACACTGTGTGATATTCTGATCAAAAAGCATTAGAAATAGCAGCAGAGCATGCACTAATTAGATTAGGAATTGGCAAACAGCCTGTTAAAAAGTAGCTATGAATCAGGAGTTGTTATCAAACGGGAGAGTTTTACCAGGATCAGCATCAGGTCAGATGCTAGTCAATGTTTTCTTCAATGATTTGGATGTAAACACTGTAAATTCACAGCTGATAAATCTGAGGGTGACAGGAACATTGGTGGAGTGACAGACAGCGATGAGAATGACACTCCAAATGATCTCAGTTGCTTCATGAGCTGAGCCCATTCAAACACAATTGCTTTTAATACAGACAATACAAGATTATGTGGTTTCTAGTGCTCACACTTTTAAAAAATTGTTGGAAAACTGGAGAGGGTGCAGAAAAGAGCCACAGAGAGGATTTTAGGGCTGAAGAAAGTGCTTAATGGTGAAAGACTTAAAGCGCTCAATCTGCCTTGCTTACTGGAAAGAAGACTGGGACGTGACATGAGTGTAATGTGTAAGTATTTAAGTATCTACAAGATGTGTCTGGAATTATCTGCTGGATACTGATGACATTTTTAATCTTTCAGAGAAAAATGGACAACTGCAAGTTGAAGTCAAACAAACTCAAGTGAGAATTTAGGGGGTTTTAATAGCCAGAGTAGCTGAAGGCTGATTTTCAAGGTGCAAAGTAGATGCTATCTTTTTTCACATTTTGTTTTCAAAGCAAGACCAGAAGACCTGTGGTAACTAAAACCAAGTGAGTGCATTTAATGCAGGGACAATAGCACACAATAAATTGTCATGTATCAAGGGGCTTTCTCTAGCCTTCAGTGCTGAGTCTATATACATCAGCAGTCATTGCATAAGCATTTGGGAGCAGGAACGTACACCTGTGCAATGGAATAATCAAGTAATAACAAGCCTAACACATTTCATGGGCTCTCCAGACTCAGGCCAGGTGTGCAGATATCACACATTCATATATCTCTAATAACGTATTATTTTTAAAAAGAGACAATTTGTGTGCTGCTGGAGCTACACAAACCCCCCAAAAAGCAGCCCCCTACCAGTAGATCTTTCAGCCCTTGCCTGCCTCCTGGTATGAAATGGCCGATTCCTCAGAGTTCTGTGCCTCTGCTCTGTGGCAAAGGAGAAGCAGTGACCACATCCCTGGCCGTCTTCCACCTGGAAGCCTGTTTTATTCACAATGTGAATCAGACATTCCTGGATGGGAGTGGGTTACAGGCAGAATATTAGCCTGGAACTTCACCCCAAGCCTCTTCTTCTGATACAATTCTGTCTCAGTGATTGATTATTGTAAGAAATGCTGCCAAACACTTGTCACACTGCTCACACAGCTCTCTTCTGCTCTGGTCATACACACTCACCACAGCAGTTCCCTATGTGTTGCTTGCATCCTACACACTTGCTCCTCTCTCAATACCCAAAAAAACTCAACAACTGTCAAAGCCATGAGCAGGCAGTAATCATTTCAAGACTCTCCAGTACCATCTCATGGTGCCTCCAACTACAGCTCAATCTAATGCAGAAGGAAGAGAAAGCAGGGACCTCATCCCATTTCCTTCAGCTCTGGCATGTTCTTGGAGGTCTCCCATCTAACTTTGGATGGAGCACAGTTCAGCCTAGCCCCTGACCAAAGCTGGGAGCTAAACTCTATCAAATCCAATAGCACAGACAGTTCTGTGCAAGGCTCAGCACAATCCTCTCTGCCTTTTAACATATTTATTAGCCCATGAATCATAACTAACAGGTGTCTAGGTTGTTACTAATTTTACAGACAGATGTAACTGGATCTGATATGAAATACTTTAATGTTCAGGTCTCCTTTACTGCTCCCTGGGGTCTTTCCAGCCACCCCTGCTGTGGATCGACAGCCCTTTCCTCTGTGGGAGCAGCACTGCCATGTACAGCTGGTGAGGATCAGGCTGTTTTTCCCTAGAGAAAGATACTCCAGGGAAGATGCCATTTCTGACAGTTAAAACATTTTCAGTTTATACTAAGCATCCTCTGTAAAACCTCAGCTCAAGGTGATTGTGTCGAGCTCTGCAAAGTAACTCCATTCAGCAGAGCTCACAGTGCATGTGTGGTACATGATGAGATGGCACTTTTTTGTGTGTTCACCTCCTAATTATTTACCTGAGGTGGTCCCTCAGCTGTCTGTAGCTAGCTGGAATTACAGCCTTCCCTCACACACTCCACCAGCTGCATGGAACATGTGCCTCCAGGTGGTCCTGGGTAGTTTTCCCAAGAGGACTATTCTTCAGGGAAATTTCAGTACAAAATTCTGTGAGATTCACGCATTTCATTCATTGCTTACATGTGTAAATGCAGAATGTCATTGATGGCATCTGCCCCATAACTACAACACAACACACTGTCCATAGAAGAGACACTGATAACTCTATAACAAACCAAAGCAAAAAAAGACACTGAGCAGCATTATTAATTGATAACTCAAATGCAAAAGATTTGAGGGACATTGAAATCGTCAGTGATAGCAAAACTTGGACAGCTCAACAGTCTCAGGGACTTAGGCAGAGATTGATGCAGTGGCTGAGGACCTGCCTTTGGCTTGCAGTGATGCTGGTGATCAACTCGGAGCAGAAAATTGTCCCACCAATCAACTCAGCATCTTAAAATGAAATACGAGCTGAAATTAGTTGATGGGAAGGATGTTATCTGAGAAACTTCTTTTTCTTTAAAATATCTGATAGATCCAGGATGTGGTGGTACAACATGATGGTGACTTATTTCTCAGTCTGTGAGTGTAAATTCATCTTCCTCTTTTCTTTCAATATGAAGAAGTCTTGGAAGTCGAACCTGGGGGTAGATTATCTTCCAGAAGTAGAAATCTAGAAAACAAGGCAAAATATGTTGTCACGTCTCTTTACTGCTCCTTGCAACATTATTTCCTGCTTAGGATTTCTAGATACTTATTATATCAATGCACTTGTAGAGTGAAAACAATTTCTGATCGTGGGTTTTATCAAGACAGAATTCGGTACTGAAAACACAGCATGCATTTTGAGTTTTATTAACAAATACTGCTTAAATTGAATCTCTCCCCATCATTCCCTTTCTAACCAGGATTCAGTAACATTCAAATAGTCCCAAGGTAATAAATATTCACTAAAGAGGAGCATAACTCAGAGTTCTCCTACCTGGCTGTGGTTGCTTGGTGCTCTTCAGAGGAGGAGCCATCTTCTCATCTTGTCTCCTCTTCTCTCCAGGAGGTTTTTAGGAAAGGATCAGCCATCATATTTTACCTTTTCCTAAAAATGCATGCCTGTCTTTGCCATGCCTCATATGTGTCCTGATATCCAAAGACATTGGAGACAGACTGAAAAATCTGTTGGTAGGTAGAGAAAACACTCTGGGAGGAGTGGGCCTCCAGATTCTGTTCTCCATGGAGCAGTTGCTCTCTGCCATTACTCTGATTAAAAACCTTATAATAAAATACAGTGTCATCTTAGAAGGGGAATTTGCTTCCAGAACTGGTGAAAATCACTGGAGATCTATCATTTCTCCAGATGAACACCTGGCAACTGATTTTCTTTACCCTCCCTAATTTGCCTTTGATTTCTAAGACCCTAAGGCACTTTAGAGATCAGAAAATAGTTCAGTCTATAAAAAAGAAATGCACCTCTCTTCTTAGCATTGGTTCTCAAATTGTTCTTTCACACACTGCTATCACCATGTGTAATTACTTGCAGGTGTCAGCTGGAACGTGGTGTCTTTTGTCTTCTCAAGTGCTTTGGCCAGCAGGGACCTAACAAGCTTTGGTTTGCTGTGATTAATAGGTTGGCTCTTGGTCTAAATGACCACTGGAAAAGGACATCCTGTAAGATAAGAGCTTTCACTGTCAGTCATATGGATTGCTTCACCTCGGAATGTTCCAAAGCAGCATTGCTGGAACAATTTGGACCTGGGTCTGAAGCCAGTGAGACTTTCGTAGACATGCAGGACTCTGCAATAACTTTCAATTCAGTGGTTGAATTCCACTACGGGCACCAGAACAGGCTAAGAAACCAGTGATCTTGATCACAATTAGGCCTGATTGATACACATTATTTGCTTATCATCTATTCCATATCCCATCAATTTAGGTTCTTAATATGGGCACTTATCACAGCAGTGATTGCTGTCTGCTCTGTTAATTGATGATTTCATTGTTCATTGCACCTATTTATGTGTGGCTGTCAGGAAGGGTTTTGTTGTTTCAGCTATGTGAGCATAAGTAAGAACAGTTCTCCAAATCATCAAAATGGCATTCAAAAATCCTCAAAATCTCCAAAATGGGATTTTGAATTAGGTAGTGATTTCGGGAAAAAATCTGAAGATTGCCTACAGAAAGAGAACAAATTCTTTAGAGATTTTTGTTGTCCAGCAGATTGGCTGCTGGAGGCTTTTCAGGTAGCAAGGAACCTCTCCCAGGAAGCTTCTGCAAGGCTCTGACATTTATAGAGTGGCTGTTGGTGTTGCATAACCTCAGGAGCATCATTATCATTGACTATTGTAGAGCTGCCACTATTTCATGTCCTGTGTTCTTCAGCAGAGCAATGCTTATCTGTGCTTTTCTTAACTCACCTCTTGTCGGTAAGAGCTTTTTTCTGTGTCTCATGTTTCTATTTAGGATATAGAGCAAGAGGAAGACAAAAAGGCTCTAAAAATTAGAGAACTTGGAGTTATGAGCTGGTTTTATAAATTTTGGGCAGGGTTAATTTCTTAAAGATAATTCTCATTTTGTATTTAGTTCAAATAACAGATTCTAATGCTATTTAAATTTTGCTGTTTCATTTTTAACCTCCATTATTTATCAATTTCTTTAAATTGTCTGGCTTGTTCACAGCACTTTTTAGGGCTTCTTCCCCTCGACTATTTTATCGTGGCATTTGAAGGGATCTCTGTATAGTCAAACACTACTTTATGCAGATCCCATTGGGGCTATTCACATATCCATATGTGCACACAGTTCCCACTAATGCTTGTCAATGGGACTTAACATATGAGCATGGACATGAGAATAGACCCCTTGCTGGGCACTTGACTAGATGGGGGTTTTTTTTTTGATGTTGATCCAGATCACTCACAGCAAACGTGGCTGTTATTAGAAATCACTGCACTTAACAGGACCACCGAGTGCAACCTCCCTTCCCTTCTCCTTCTTCCACACAGGAGCTGCTTGATGGGGTTTGCAGGCTCATGGTAAATATTTCTTAGACACAAACGGGAATCCAAGGTTAATGCATAAAGTAGCTTTATTCTGTGTGTTCCCTTCTGTTTGCCATGAAACAGTATACAGTTAAGTCACTCCATTAAAGAAAGGGCAGGTTTTTTAAGGAATTAAGTGGGACTTGGATGTTTGGGCTCTGTGTGTGGCTCCACCTAGGCAGGATGGTTGGAGCTTTAACACCCAGTAGTTACGAAAACAAATGGAAAGCTGAGCTAACTTTGAGTATTTACATTTTATTTCCGTGTACCTGGTTTTAGCATCTTTTGTGGTTCTTGTAACTGTGGGCTCCCCACTCTGCTGGAATTCACGTGCCTATAAGTTAAGTGATGACAGAACATTTTCCATCGTGAAGTTGAAGTCTTCAATATGTTTTGTAAAACTAATGCATCTTGTGCCATCTGCAAGCCCACTCCACTGTGCAATTCAGGGAGATGCAAATGTTGAATCAGTATTTTTTGTTAACCATATGAAAATAATTACTGATTTCAGAGTAATTTGTAATGAAAATGTGTCCACATCTGAAAGAGGAAATGACCTAGTCAAGACATGTTCTCTCAATCTCTTTTCTGCTAGGAGGTTTCCTGCTTTTAAGCCACACTTTGAGATTTTGGATGGTTGTTTTGATCCTTGGAGAAGTTTACTGAGCTATAATTCTGGGTGCACTAGGGACCAATGAACTGAAGTAAAGTCAAACATGGGCAGGAAGCACAGTGTTTCAATAGCCAGCTCTTCAGGAATTTACTTCGTTTAAATCTTCACTTTCTACTTCACTCCATGTTTTCAGGTTTTCCCTACTGGCACTAGAAGCATGAACAGGCCTCTAACAGTACCAGGATAAAACAGTGTCTGTTTTCCAGAGATCTGGTGCTGATCCCCCCAGCTACATTGTGGGCAGAACCTCGTACCAGGGCAGAAATCTTGAATTTAGTCCCTGTGGACATCAGACTGACCTCTGGCTAAACTGGGGCCACATCTCAGGACAGAACCAAATAAGAGCAATTTCAGCACACAGTGACTCACAGTTATCCATCTCCCAAGGCTGGCTGGTCAAGGTTGGCCAGTCTTTTCTGTTTTAAAGCTTGAATTTCAGTGCTCATAACTTTACCTAGTATTAACCATCAGAAGACATTTTCCAAAATTCATGTTTTTGTCAGGCTGATTTCCTTCCAGAAAACTTTTACTCAAACTAATTCATCTATTCATAAGAAAGGTTCTAGGAAATATTTTTCAGTGTTACTGTTCTCACAGTTTGACCCTGTAAAGGTCTGATAACATCCTGGTTTGAAAGCAACAATCAGGAGACTGGCCTACATCATCTGTTTCTCAAGAAATGTTTTATGGAAGTCTCAAAAATCCATCAAATCTCAAAAGCCTTTACAAATTTCACATTTGCTTGTGCTCAGCAAAAATTTTACAGCATTAAACTGCAAAAGTCAGAGCAGTTTTACAGGGAGGAGGCACCATTTGGGCAGAGTGCACAGACCCTGTCTTGCCATGCAGGGAGTTCATGAACACCTCTCTACAATGTTTTTTCAAATATTTGCTAACTTCTGGGTGCTCAGTCTTGCATTCCCAGGATGTCCTGTGAACATCTCCACTTCATGTGCAATTAAATGTCATTTACAAAGCAGGTAATGAGTTAAAATAACCGTGCCCCTGTTGCTTAGGAGGAAGTATGTCTCTTAGCTGGTACTAATGGATGGCAGCTATTAGTTACTCCTACATTAAGGTGCATTCATATTGAAATTTTCTACTGTCATTACAATGCATTTGATTAAAATGCATAAGAATTACACACTAAATATCATGTGGCTGGATGGAAGCGTAATTTAGCTGAGTCTGCAGATGCAGTCATGCAGGTGTTTCTGTAATTCTGATTCACTTGGTAAAACTGTTGATGTTCAGTGGCCCTCAAATCACATAACCATCTGTGGTTCCATTCCTTGTGAAAGGAATTCCTTGTGCCTTTTATCAAATATGATCACTGGATTCCAAAGCAAAACTTTTGTGAATTAGGCAACATTTAAATGTTGGGTGCTTTGTGAGGAGGAGAGGTATTACATATATCAGGTATTTCAGCTTGCCTTTGTTAACCACAGAGCTACTGCAAGAAGAGGATAAATCCTGGGGTCTTTGTGGGAACCTTATCTCACTCCAAGGAAGCATTATGCTCTCTTAAATAAGAAAAATTAATATGTAAGTCTGGATTGTGTCTGATTTGAGGTTTTTGAAACTAAAAAAGTCTGGTCTTATGCATCTCCCTAACAAAATGCGCCTGAAAAGCACTGAATGTGAGTTTTTATAGGTAGATTCACATTTTTTGCCTAGACCTCATATCAATAAATACAATCTTAACAAGCACAACTATTGCAGATTTAGTTTTCACAAAACGCAAGATAATGCCAGGTAATTTCAGTGCAGAGCCAGAGAGCTGAGCCCAACACCAGCTGGGTCCACAACTGCCAGCAGAAGCTCCTCTGTCCTTACAGACAGGCTCATGTCCCATTTCTTTGCTAGACTGAGAACTTCTCCAAGCCAGGAAGCCACAACTGGGAGCAAAAGACGAGGAAATCAGAGCAAATAGGTGAGGAAAGCAGGGACAGAGCTACAGGAGCTCTGGTTCTGTCGAAGGGCTATGGCTGGGGGTTTGCAGTGCAACTCACTGCTGACCTTGCTATGGTGTTTTCCAGCCTATAGTGCTTTCCAGGCTGGGAACATCCAGCCCTTCACTCCATTTGGAATCAGACTGACGTAACTTTTAGAGAATCACAGACTTGACATCATCAGAACACAGTGTGAAGCAATCTAGCTAATGTGAAGTTTTGTCTAGAAAGTCTTTCAGGGTTGAGCATAGTTTGAAAGAAAAAAAAAAACAAGGCAGAATCAGAGGTGGTTTCCTCTTTACCTCAAGGATCACTGTGTTTACATATTTTGAAAAAGTGACTGAGCTAATTTATAAGAGACTTTTATTTTTAAGGAAAAATAAACACATCACAAGAATTTTAGTCCATCAGCAACATATGGAAATGAGAAAAATCTGTCCTCGGTTGATGAAATATTTATTTATCATTGAAATTCCAGACATTTGCATCCAATGTAAGGGCAAAACAAATCTTATGCATAACCTCCTAGAGAATTCTGTTAAGAGCAGTTTTGGATACCTGTAAGTAATTACGCGATCACATTCTCTAACGGATTTAATTTGGGCCAAGTAGCAACTACTGTATGTCCAAAAAGATAATGAATTAAAGCAATGCTTTGGCATATCCCCTTTCTGAAATGTTAGCAGCCTCTCAAGTGACTTGAAAAATGGGCTTCAATAAATGGACAGGAAAATATAAGCAATTAAATTCAATCAATAAAGCTGTCCTTGACCAAAGTCCAAACATTAAAAACAACTCCAATTGAATTATGAGAAATCCTTTTCTGATTTTAACTAGATTAGTTTAATCACATGTGCATTGAAGTTGCGTGCCATTCCTCACTAAGTTTATGGAAACAAAAAGCTCCGTACTGCTCCCTGTCCCTCACTTTAGCCCAGCTCTGCTTTTCTTAAGAAGAGGTTTCTTCTGATGAACAAGGTCACTCACTCAGAGGAAAATAGCAGAGCAGGGTTCCAGGTAACAGCCCTGGTTTCCAGTCTTCTCTCCCTTTGCTTCACTTCCACGGAATCCCTTGTCCCCATAACTACTCCATCTCTTTCCTTCCTTTTGTTGAGAAACAGAAACATTTCCAAAACCCTGAAAAATGTAAACCTCTCCCAAGTCACAGAGTAACTGGAAGGTTTTGACAGCACCTTCTCCCCCCATTCTTTCTTCAGCTTTTATTCTACTGTACTGATATAGCTGAGGATAAATATACTAACAAAATCAGGGGTGCTCCAAATTATGGTAAGAATGTACATACACACGGAAATAAGCAAACTGGACAGTACAAATTCTTTAGAAGTAAAAAAAAAAAGACAAACTCAGACACTTCTGGAAAAAAATATTTTTGCAACAATCAGTTATTTCAAGAACCATTACAAATAACAGAGCGTGTCTATATTCAAATCCTCCCTGAGAAGTGCAGCTCAATAGGGAAATTCAAACTCTTTGCTGGAGCACCTCCCTGTTGCCTCAGAGAAAACAGGAGTTCACCTCTCCCTTCCCCAGGGACCCAGGAACAGCTGACAAATAACTTCACACAAGCCAGCCAGCCTTCAGCTGGGAATCTCTACACAAGTCTACTTTGCCTGCAGGAGATCCGAACCAGTAACACCTGTGAGCTAAACATTGCTTGGCTGGTTCTCTGAGCTGACCTGTACAATGAAAGTAATCTCCTATATTCAGAAGGAGAATATAATATGAGGTTATTTTAGATCTGACCTTTCAGCCACAAAGCACTTAAGATATGAAATAGGTGGATCTGGGGAAATAATTCATAAGTAGCCAGGTGTTAGTTGAATTTTTTCTCTTAGGGGACCTGAGGTTCTTCAGCAATTCCTTCCAAAACGAAGGCTGAATGATGACAAAATTATTTTCCTCAGATAAGGGACAGTGGATCAGAAGCAAAGTCATTTCCTGTCCTATAAGAAGAGAAGTAAAACATTGCGACCAGAAAGAGGGAGGAAAAGGGCTGGGGGCAATGGGCTTGCTGGATCTGCAGGATGACTCTGGAGACCTTCCCATGAATGCATCCCCACAAATGCTGTGTCCAGATTTTTAGTGGACACAGAGCCAAGTGTGACAAAACTTAATATGAAATACTACATTATTGTATATTGTATATTGAATATCGCAAACCAATGCCTGGCGCTGCAGTTATGAGAATAGGAAAACTCACATTGATGAAGTCTCCTACTGACTTTCTCTTGATCACATTGGCCGATATTTCAGTAATGTGTCAGGAGATCAAGCTGAGCAGAAGGACACCTGAAAAAAGCAACTCCCTTCCTTGCTGACAGCAGAACCTCTGCCTTGGACAATCTCTAGCTGTTTGCACACATACTGGGAAGCCCAAGGAGCTTGTATTCCCTTAGCAACCAAAGTTGGCACCTGTGGTATTTGTTTTCAGCGACTGACACCAAGAGTTTGAACTTACATCTGTTTTACTGAATTATGGTAAAACAGTCTTACTAACTGCAAAAAGCAACTCTCATTTGGACAATGCCATACAGATCCTTTGCAGCTTGTGCTGCCTGTAATTTCACTTCACGTCCCACCCAGAAATTACAGGAAACTGCACAGCACAAGGACATGACGTGTCTTGTGCAGGCTGGGTCCTGACAGCTTGACCTATTCCCAGTTTTAAAACTTGCTTATGTAGAAGTTTTCCTGATGTCTTTTATAGTTTGTTCATAAAGGATTGTCCACGTGGTGCCTTATCACAAACTGTGGAATGAGTCCAGGAGATGGCAACAACATGAACTGCTGTGGGGGATAACAAGGACTCTGTTATGACTGGGAACGTTTGCAGTACTATAAATAACTCTATCAATATTGTGATAATGGCACTTTAAAGAGGTCTATTTTACAAGTGTTGAATGTAAGAGAGACCACAGCTGTGCTCATTAATTCTGAAGTATGCTCCTCTCTACGTACAATTTGCAGGTGTAACAATAGGAGTGTTGACTCAGTGCAGGTCTAGCTAGTGTTTGGATTAAAAAAAAGGTCACAGTAGCATGATTAGTTCTTAACGAGCCTTTATTGTGTTTGGCAGAGGGAAGGCAAATGATGATAGTTTAATTGAAAACAATAAAAGTAAAATGGAACTTTGTTACAGAATTTAGCTATACGTAAATAGCTTCTCCCCCCCAAAGAGCAAGTACCGTAATTGACAGCAGTAGATCTTTTGATAATTAATTGCAGTAAATTATCACTTGGCACAAAGAAGGCATAATTCTAATTAATTTGCAACCTTTCCAGCATAACACTGAATTGAAAATGGCACTGCTGTAATTTTTTTGAAGCTAATATAGAACTGGAGTACAAACAACATTGTGATGCTTTCTTGTGTTTCCCTTGTTTGGAGTTGAACCGGGGTGATTCGGCCCTCTCCACACAATTGCTGTACCTCGCAGGGATGACCCAAATGGGCAGGAGTTTCCTGCACAGTCAGGATTAATCTGCCACAGCATGGGATAATATAATTATGTACAGAGATCCAGGCAGAGAATGGGTTCAGCTGGGGTTCGTCTGGGACATCCGGGGCTGCACAGTGTCCCTTTCACTGTCCTTTAAATCTAGGCTTGGTTAAAAATGAAGGTTTGTGGTAATGTGGACAGGCCAGACTGTTTAAACCGAGCTCAGAACTGCAATGTCTGTCAAATCCAACAGTTAACTTACAAATGAATTTTTTTTACCTCTGGGAACACAAATCCCCCTTGGCAACTTCAGGGCCGAGCTATATGGCAAGTCCTCTTGAGGAGGTGTGATGGAAGGAGGTCTGTAGAGGCAGCCAGCTCACAGCACTGGCAGCTTTTAACTTCAAGGACTGCCGAGATGCAATGGCCAACAAATCCGTCTTAAGCAGGATGCTCGGTGAGTGCTTATGGATGAGGTGCTGTTCCTCTCTTATCATAACCAGAGTTCACAGCGATGCTCCCCAGCTAATGATTTGTTAATGGAATTAAGATCTGGGCCCCAATCTGTGACTTTGCAAACAGCCCACAACTCTTCTGTGCCTCAAAACTTCTCGGTGTCCCTGGGAGATAATATTTACCTCCCGCACATCAGTGTTGTGAGAATAAATTAACTTTGGGAGAGTATGTTGAGCTCCTTGGAAAACAGTTACTAAATAAGTGCAAGTATTATCATATATTAAATCAGATCAGCTATTAAAAACAAGAACAAGTCCTCAGATCTGTAGTCTTCGCTACATCAGTTTCTCCCTCCTTTGCTGATTACTGTTAGCCTTGATAATAATGAACTCAAAGACGATATTAACAGCCTAACCTATACTATGATTTAATCTTGATTGCCACAGATCAAGGTTTGATTTAATTGCTCTAGAATTAATTAGGAAGAGAAACAAGTTATAAAAAAGAATTTTCTCTCTAAATAAAGAAACTGTTTACATTCAATTGGAGTTCATGTTAGAACAAATCATTAAGCTATAAAAGATTACATCTGGGCTAGAATTAAAGTCAAGCCGATTCATTAACCCAAATGGTAGCCCAGAGATTACTAACATGGTATTTCTGCTTTGGTGATCAAAGGATCAAGGATACATGACCAGATGACCCTAATTGAAGAAATCTCCACTGAATTTTGTAAATGAACTTGAAAGTACTCAGAAGATAGTTGTGTCAACGTGGAGAATAAATTTATCCTGGTAGCCTTACTTCATACATAAGGAAAAGGAAAGAAAAGATAATGGCACTATGGCAATACTTTATGAAGTACATAAAGCAAGAATATTTTCCTTGAGTTATGGAGGAACCTTTTCCAAATTGTTTATAGATGTCTGTTAGAGATTTTGAAATAAAGGGAATTTACAGTCAAAAACTTAGTTGCTATTGCCCTGTCAATGACCTCATCACACCTGACCTATAGGGAGTATCTTCTGCTGGGCTAGCCCATAAATCAGCCTGCAGGCAAAGCCTTTCCCTCAAAAGCTGAATTAGGTATGATAGTTTTATTGTGTGAGCTACTGTTCACCAGGGACTGAGTAGAATCTGCTGGCTGTATTTCACTCCAGAGTGCAGGACAGATGAACTCCAGCCGTGGTCCCAATGGGGAAGGTCCAAGTCTGTGCCTCACTGAACCCCTGAACATACAGACTCTCAACTCATCATTGGGAAGACTGCAGATGCTTTGTCAAGGTAATGCTTGGAAGTATAAGCTCAGTTTGTTTCAAGTTTTAAGTAAGAATGATTCACTTAAATGCTGGAAAATAATAGCAGTGTGACTTCTTTTGAAAGCCTGGTATAGACATTAGTGAAATCCTGTGTATCCCTCTGTGGACAATCAAGAGTCACTGAGCATAGGAACTTCCTGAAGAGGGAGACTATGATTCTTGTTAGAAAGGGGAGGAATTGGATGTGATAACTAGTGATGGACAAACTTCAAAAGGTTCAGGGCTTGTGCTTGTTTTGGATAACCATCCGAGAGTTTTGATGCATATCCAAAGTTTATCTGGACCTCCTGCGCCTGTAAATATTGAGATGGAAATCTTGCAAGAATAGGCTCTCTCAAGAGGTTTTTTCTCTTTTGGTATTTTGGGCAAGCATTTTCTTGTCACGCTGGAGATACAACAAAAATAGTAATGAAAAGACATAAAACCTGTTCTTTAAGGGTACTTCATCAAGTCTAAATCAAGAATAAATATAAAAGCTTCTCTTAAAATGATTTCCACATTGCCAGACCTTCTTGTGGTTAAGAGGGACAAACTTATAAAGTAAATGGGAAGAAATATGTCCCAGTTCTTTCTGAAGCTTAACTGTGCTACAGACCTTTTGGCTTGGGTATTGCTGTCATTTAATCTACTTTGGTACAATTGCTCTTATGTATAACACACATAACAATGCTGCAGAGATTTCTGGACAAATGAGATGTAGATCAAGGTAGCAGGAATACCGGCACCCTCTGAAATGTTGTTTGTGTACATGGCCATTAAATGAAATAAACCCTAATTTCCAAAGGCCAGACTTTCCATGAAATCTCATGCATGTTTGAGAAAGTTTTTATATGTGTATGCACCCATGTACTTTTCCGTAGTTCTCCATAGGCACAAAGTAGTTTATAGCTGCTGAACGGTTTAAATTGGTTTTGTAGAGGAGTGTTTTTGGTTTACCCATTAAAAATATAGTTATAGCTAAAATATATATAATATATATAAAATGTAGTATAACTAAAATATAGTTATACAGAGTAAAGTTTCCTTGGCTGATAAGAAGAGGGCTCCTGAAGCTGATAGAGGGATCTGGCCTCTCTCTCAGGCTGGAGCAACAGAAAGTGGGCACCCTTCTAAGAGCTCTTTCCAGGACCGGCTGGAGATGAATCAGTAGGTTCAATTAGGTTTGTTTTTGGAAATGTGACCAAACTCCTGAAGCCAGGGATGACCTTCCTATATGTTTGTTTTACTACTGGCAAACAGTTTAAGTCCACACCATTTCTGAAACACCAGCTTAGGCAGGGGAGAGTTTCCTGTGACTGAGTAACCTTGGAGGACACCTAAACCTGAGGCTCAGGCCTGGTGCCAAGGCATGGGGCAGCACCTGCCCCCCTCAGCACTCAGAGCAGACACTGAGCACAGAACCTGCTTTGTAAAAGCATGCAGTGTTTCAGAGAAAGTTCAGTAAAACAGGTCTATTGATTAAACCCACCATTGTTTCAGGTATGGGTGTTATTTGCAGGTTTGGAGAGGAAGAGGTGCCCTCTGCCCTGCCTCTCAGAGAAAGGATAAAACCAGTAATATTTCCACTGTGGCTAGCACAGACCGGTGGGAGAGGCTGTAAGAGAAGGTTCTCCCCCATGGTGGCTGGGGGAGAGGAATTTGGTTCCTCCAGATAGGAGTTGCAGGGGCAGATGCCTCAGATGAGGTGTTGCCACTCCTTTTCCCTAAATACCAGGATGAAATAATGATGGGGAGAGTTGATGGCTGAAAGGCTTAAAAATACTGGTTAATCTTTTGGCCAGTTCACTTATGGAACCATAAGTGTCAAGAGCACTTTAAGTGAGTCACAGCAGTACATGGCAACTAGGATGGAAGCAAGACCTGGGGAGGGACTTCCTTTGAAGACCATGCTGGTCACGACCAAACCGACTTCTTTTCACAACAGAATAAAAAACCCTCATGTCTTTTATGGGGTGAGCTTTGAAGAGCTCTGAGAAGGACCCCAGCAGGTGGGGTTCACTGGTGAGCAGGAGCTGGGAGCTGATCTGTGAGACTTTGTGGTTCCTCAGTGCTGGGAAAGAGGCCAAAGCCCTTTGGAACCCACAGCTAGCAACTCCTAACCTGTAGTCCAGCATTATCCCTACATGGACACGGTATCACTTAACCATTGGTTAGTCATTCTGAATGTTTGTTAAGAAGCTGTAGCCTGCTATTTCCATCTACCTCACAGGCTGAAGTTGTTGCTGCCTGCATGTCTGAGCCAGTGGACCTGGCCATATTCCTCTCCCATGGCAGCCAGTGACCTAATCCAGCTCCAAGTCCATGGGAGTGTCTCTGTTGACTCCAGCAGAATCTGGCCAGGGTTTTGGGGACCTGGCAAAGCACATGGAGAGCAGCACACTGGGCTCTCCCAATGAGCACTGCAGCTCCTGTGTGCTGAGGGAGATGCTGTATGCCCAGGGAGCACAGTTTGGCCCCTTCATAGTAGCAACATCTAAACATGGGATGGGAAGTAAATAAACCCATACGAACCCAGCCAACGCATGCAGCAAAAATTACCATCCTGTTCAGGAAGCAACAAATCAGGTCACACATCGTTGTCAGAACTATTTAAATTGTCATTGGCCATGTCACCCTTTCTTTTTTTAGCTGCCTCAGTAAGCCACGTTTTGGCATCTTTGTACTCAGATGGATATATCTTCAGTAGTGCACATGAAATCTAATGTGTTAGTAACTTGGGGAATAAATTTGCATCCAACACTCCATTATTTTTATCTTGTTTTTCTCTTTAACCAAGTCACAAAAAGTCTACACTTCAATCTCCAAGTATTCCAGAACGGTACAGCAGAATTAGGCAAATTAATTATATATTGACATAACAGCACTAAGAATAGAGATCTCTACAGAGCTTTGCAAAAAGAGGCTTTTCTACAGATGGAAAAACTTAGACACAGAGTTAAAGTTAGTTCTGTAAAAAACTCCCACAAGATGAAAACAAGTAGTTCAAGTGTCTGCTCATGTAATCAGGCTTGGTTCCTTGGTTGTTTTTTTCCCCAGTGTTGGCTTTTGGCTGCCCCAAAGTTGTCAAATAGACCCTGGAAACTGGTGGGGAGGTGAGAAGATAAACCTTGCACAGGGTTTCAGGCATTCAAGGGATAAGACTGGCTGAGGTGCATAAATACCGGATCTAACCTACATACAAATGAGGCCTTTAACGGGATCAAGGTAGCAGCTCATCACTGGGAAGGCTTTGGTTTGCTGCCATCCAAGAATAGGCGCAGAGCAGAAGACCACCCTTGCCCTCACGACCTCCCTGCCCAGAGGCAGGTCAATGAAGAACAGAGATCTACAGAGCCAAACTGACACACAATATTTGTTAATAGAGAGTTTCTAGATTTGCACGAGTGGGTCTATTCCTTATTTCATCTTCCCGAGGCAGCCCCCTTTTCCCTGTACTCTCAGAAAGCAGAAACAGCAAGTGAGGTGAGATGCTCACTGCCATTCTCACATTCTGTGCTAAATTATACTTCCCTATTTTAGGTACTAAACAATTGAAATGAAGTTCGTGTCTCCTTGGTGCTTCTGACCTGTTTGGCGTGTTGGAGTTCCTTTGGCAAAGGGACAGGTAATGTACCCACCAACTAATGAAGGGCACCCAGTGAGAGCTCTTATGTTTTTTAAAAAATAATCCTATTGGTAATCATACAGATAGCAGAGTCAGACTTTAAAATCATCCCATCCCTACAGGGAACAGGTCTGTAGAGATGCTCTCTGTGTGGAGAAGGATGGTTCAGTCCCAGTGCCTTTTCAGTCTGGGGCCTCTTCAAGAGCTGTGGTGGGGTTTTGTGAGGTGGGAGCCCCACCACCACATCTCACACCAGCCACTGACAGCTGCAGAACGCTAGCTGGGTCTTTCAATGCAAGCCAGTGCACAGGTGGGCAGTATTCCTCACATTTTTCTCAAAAAAATCTGAAGTATCTTGGGAGAGGAATCTGCATGATATGCAGGAGGAGAGACAGGGGGCTCCCCTGCCTGCCCTCAAAGTAGTCACCTTCCACACACTTCCGACACTGCCCTGTCATGACAAGGCTGGTTGGGCAGGGTACTATCTCTACCCCTGCCAAAATGTGAAACTGGGCAAAGAACCTTTCCCTTTGCCTTGAGAAACCCAATGGATGGCTGATCTCAGCCAGCTGTCTGGTGACTTCTTTATTTCTCAAGGCATGGTGTTTCCAGGTGTGATTAAGTAATCAACCCATTTCCTGAAGGCAGCTGAAAGTTGGGAGTGTTGGTAATGAGGGAAGTCCAGACTCAGTTTTACAGATGCAGTATTTTACACAATGTTAGTAACACAGTTTGAGGGAAATCTGTAGCTGAGAGAAACAGGAGACTTTTCTGTCTCCAAAGTGAGATGTGTACCAAATATGAAGTCACTGCAGCTGATTTTACAGATTTTCTGAAATATGTGAGTTGTATATTCTCAAATATTCAGCATTTATTGTCAACTTTTTGGAACTTCAGTAAATCTTTTATGAGAATTTTGCTATTCAGCCTCCAAAGCTGCTGGGGGAGATGTGCAGAGTCCTAAAGGACAGATGAATATGAGCTACCCTGGAACTGCAAAAATAATATTTTAAGGTATCTTAATTGGAAATTCTACAAAGAATCAGAGTTTTAAGGAACCTGGAAAATCAACCCATGTATTTTAGCACCTGCAGGAGCTTTTAAAACCCACAACTAAAACCCCTGGCCTTGATTACAGATATCTGATGAGTCAATGTATTCAATCTTTGGTCAAAAGGTCACTTCACTGAATTCCAAAACACACTTTTTTTTTTAATATACATGGAATATTACCATAGCTGTTACTCTGCTCTTCTGAATAGCATCAATTGTAATGCTGTAACAATCTGTGGGGGTGAGGTTTTGCAGCTGGCTGCCTGATTTGAGCTCCTTGGAGCTGCAGGCCTGCAGTAGAGCCAACTCCAGGCTCTGCCGCTGGTGCAGGAAGATCTCCAGACTGAGCCATCAGAGATGGCACAACTCAGTGTGACAGACAGCAATAGGTGTCTGCAGCCAAGATGTAGGTGTCAAAAATATTAATTAGCATAAAAAAGCACCTGTTCTAAACTGATAGCTTGAGTTGGAGATGGTGAGATAATGCCAGGTGATTGCATTGTATCCCAAGGGAGCGATCCTGTGATGGGCAAGATGAATTCCTCCCTGGAAGTGCCCCTCTCTTCCTTGACTGCAAGGCAGCTGAACAGCTGTTTCAGAGGTGACACCTAGATGTTAGGCAGTAAAATGTAACTGAGGTGAATCCACCCTTCATGCCCAGATGTGATGTGCTGTCTTTGTACATGCAATGTACATCTGATGCAAGACCTTAACAGAGTTCTACAAAGGTTAAAGCACAGACCAGTAATTACAAAGATCACAACTCCTAGGATCTGGATGCTACCCCTCTCACAGCCTGGGCATATGAATCTTGGAAAAGTAATTTTGGGTGTGATTTTTCTGGGTGTTTAGGTGTGAAATCGTGTCGGTTCCAAGTGATTCGTCCAGCTTGTTGTCAATCATTTAAGCATCTAAAGGCTGCTAGGATTCTTGCCTTTAAAAGTCTGTCTCCACTTCCCTGTTTTCAAGACGGCGTGGCCCCTACCTGCTGGGCAGGATTGCTGTCCCCAGCGCTTTGAGGTCTTTGGGTGGCTGATACTGCTGGTTAAAAGTGCAGGCTGGTCATGAATTTCAGATTGTCTTGCACGTGGTGGAGTGCAGACAGCACAGCCCCCGGGCCCCGCTGTGCCGAGCACTGCCACAACCAACCTCAGACTGCGGCGACAAAATTCTTAGCGCCAACTGGTCTGTGAGATCAGCTGCTCCCTTCCTCCTGGCTTCTTACTCCTTCTGCTGTGTGACTCAAAGGCCTGACAGGAAGCAGCACCCAGGTAGTACTTACTCTGGTCTCTGTTATACCAGCACCAAAACATTTGCTCTGTTCCTTAAAATGCAGCTTCTGAAGAGAAGAATAGCCAGTTTTCCCTGTGTTGCCGGAATCTGGCTTGAGCACGGCACAGGAGCAGGCGGGGGGGGGGATGCAAGTGGGAGCGTCTGTGCACTGCTGGAGCCTCCCAGTCAGTTTCCCATCTCTCCCAGTAGATGATGCTAAAGCGCGATTGTTTTCAGCAATTTTAAGGAAGTGGAAGATTTTATCAGGGGAAATCCGAGGTGGTAAGAAGGCTTCTGGGGCTCAGTGCTGCAGGGGAACATACTGCAAACATCCTGAAAATTCTGCGGACCAGTTTGCTCTGGTTTTGTTTTATTAACAACTTGAATAGTAACAGGGTTAGAGGTTATGTGGGTTTTCAGGATTTTTAAGCAGGCCTATGTTTACTTGTGTATTTCTGCAGTCCTTACAGCTCAAGCACAGCACCACTTCTCACTGTCTTACCGTGCCATTTCTTGTCTCTCACCATCACAGAGCTCCTCACCTTCATTTCCATACCATATTTCCTGACCTCTGTTCAGGCCAGTCAGACACATTCGAGGTAAGTAATTTGGAATGAGATACTTAACAAGAGTTGAAGCTTTCTGGTTGCTTTTGAAACGTGCAGAAATGTGTATTACTAGAAACAAAGCAGCATTTTGCCTGTAAATGCTGCTAAAGTTCAGATATGTTTAAGCTCTGGACGCTCTCTGGAGCCAGGAGAAGAAATGTTTCTGGAGTGGGAAGTGTAGGCTCAGATATACATTTTTCTGGAATTTAGGAAAATTACTGGGAGTTTGGCCTAGTCTTTACTTCCATTAGAATTTTTCTGAGGACTTCTATGGCAGCCAATATAATTCACTCTGAAATGAAATTTTAAAGTCCAGAGATTCATCTGGAAGTTCTTAATAAAAACAATAAACATACAAACTTACACTCACTTCTTTTAGTTAGAAAAATTGCCTACATTTTTTCAGTTGGATACTTTTTGTACTTCTACAGCTGAAAAGTCTTTTTTACCCCTCTTTTAAGAAAAAAGACAAGTTATGAGTCTCTTTATGAGACTTCTGGGGTCCAGGCCATTAGTCCTGCACTGATGTGCCTTAGGAAACATGCACAAGGTCCTGTCTTCGCAGGCAATTTAGAACAAAGCATATTTTGGGAAAAGGATGTACAGAAATACAAAAGATTTCTCTCGATCCCATGTCTGGCATGTGGGCAGGCTCAGAGGAGAACCTGATTCTCCATCAAGGGCTGGGTCTGCTGGACCATTATTGCTCCATGTTAATACATTCATCAATGATACACCAGGGCTGTTGGATATAACACCACGACCTCCCCCCTTCCTAAATTCCTGTAGGCAAACAGAGCACATGTCAGGGATCCAGCACTGATGTTGCCTTGTCCCTGACTGATGCAGTTCCTTGGGTCAGGAATATATCCTGGGACAGTGAAGAATGCATCAAGATACATGGATAGGTTTGTTTTCTTCAAAGCCCTTGGACTAGAATCAAATTGCCTGGAGGGAACTTTTAAAGAGTCTTTTAGTCTCTTTTAAGAAGAGAGATTCTGCAAATATTACCGGGTTTGCAGGTTTCTTGCACTGACTGCATTGGGTTTTCTTGGATTCTCCAGAGATGATGTCTATTTGGTGCACATGGCAAGCAGCCACTGTAGAGTCTGTTCAATAAATGGAGGTGTATCCCCTACTCTCTGGAGATCATGCTCATCAAACTGGGCTTTCTTCTTCACCCGTCTTGGGAAAAGGTTATCAACAGGAATTGGGTGGATGGATGTTTTACAAAGGTAGTGGACAGGATGAACCCAGTTCTATGTGGGCTTTTATGGTGATGGATGAGGTGGAGACCAAGCCAGGTGGCTGTGGAGCAAGAAAGTTTACTAAAAGCAAACTGCAAGACAGCTGGAAAACAGCCTGATGGGCTCTTGGATCAAATTCTAAACTAAATGAGAGTATTATCCTTTTGGGATAGGGCGACAACAGCAAGTATGCAAGGGCAGAATGGATGGTGGGATTTGTAGAGAAACTCCAGGAGAAAGATCAATAATTACATGAAGTGGCGATGAATGGGAAGTACAGCATGAGAAATCTGACAGAATTGTGCTCTTTCCACCCTAAGTAAGGCAAAGTATGAAATTCAGTATGTAAGAGAAAAATGGGATTTTTCTCTGTTGTCAGTGACCTTCAGTAGCTTTTACAAGTGGCGTTGTTATTTAAAAAAGAATGGCAAGAGCTTACTCCACTTTGCACTTTGTCACTATTTGAGAGACTTGGAAAAGAAGGATAAATATGGCTCATACAGACTTTAAAATAGCTAAATGCAATTGCAGAATGAATTACTTCAGAGTTACATGCAGTTATTAGAGTAAGTGTAAGGTGTTATCCTCTTCAAAATGGCCAAAGAAAATAAAATGGGAACCTCCTAGCAATAGTATTCTGACCTCACCAAATGCCTTTGTCTAATTTAGACTGCATTAGCAATTGTGTTCTTCACAAAATCCATGGTAGGGGAGGGGAGAATTTATAGACAGCATAATGTTCTTAAGGGATTCACACAGTGAAATTATCAAATGCATTTAAAAATACAAAATTAGCACTTTTCATCCATAAATTTCCAAAGTTATATTTCAAAAGGAGGACATTACCTAACTCCATGTGAACTAAATAACTTTAAATCAAATGAGACAATTTATGTTTGGAAGATGTTTACACTTGAAATAAGAGCATCATTTAACTTTTTTTTGCCTTTCTCTCATACTGATTTATCTCCCAGATTTGTAGAGGTCACTCTTATTGATAGAAGTCAGCATTTGTTGTGTTTTGCAATGCAAAAATTCTTTTCATTCCCTAACACTAGAACAATATTTCATTGAATTGCTCTGGTTTATTAGACTAGTTGCACAGATGTCCTCTCTTCCTGAGCCAGATGTACAGAGTGCTGCTTCCAGCTTAGCCCAAACTGGAACATGTTGACAGAATAACATAACTGAGACCAGACATATTGCATTTTACACTAAAGGTCATGCAAAAAGCACAGACTGCATATAACATGGGCTGTTTTACATAAACACACATTTGGTTCAGCTTTGGTATAGGGATTACTGAAAGAATGTTCCGGGAGGACAAGCTATAAAGCAGTTGGAAAGATCTGACTGTTGTTGAATGAATTATCCCAAACTGGTACATCTCTGTCAGAACAAGTGTGAAGGGCTCTCTGCAAAAGGAGGTGAGAGAAAACTCTCTCAGAGGCAGAAGCTACTTGGCAAGTTGAACAGGAGATTTCCCAAGGACTTTTCCAGTGCAGTGGGATTGATTCAGTACTGTCCTTAACTTGCTAATTCATTTCACCAGCAAAAAGGACTCATCAGAGGAGAATAAGAAATCAAATTGCCCAGCAAGGAAGTTGTATGAATGCAGGCAAAGCCAGGGTGTTCCCAGTGGCTGCAGTATCTGTTTGGATGAGAACCTGAGGAAAGCATTAATGGATCCAGATGTTACAGATGTGGAAGGATTGTCCTTCAGAGCAGCCACAACTTGAAATGCATAAATGTCACACTCATATGAGCTGAAGAAGCAGGTAAAAACCTGGAGCCGGGTTAGTTCATAGAACCACAGAATGGTTTGGGTTGGAACAGACCTCAAAGATCATCCAGTTCCAACCCCCCTGCCATAGGCAGGGACACTTCCACTATCCCAGGTTGCTCCAAGCCCCATCCAACCTGGCCTTGGACACTTCCAGGGGTGAAGCAACCACAGCTTCTCTGGACAACCTGTGCCAGGGCCTCCCCACCATCACATGGAAGAATTCCTTCCCAATATCTAATCTAATTATACTCTCTGTCAGTGTGAAGCCGTTTCCTCTTGCCCTGTCACTCCAGGCTCTTGTACATAGTCTCTTTCAAACTTTCCTGTAGATTCCCTTCAGGCACTGGAAGGCTGCAATTAGGTGACCCCAAAGCCTTCTTACCTTCTGTTCTAGGAAAAGGGTACAAAACCAGACCAGGACCAAAATTCCCAATGTTTCTTTGTCAACCAGATTGGTCTCAAGTGGTAGAAATCTTGCATGATACATGCCGTGCTGCACTCAATCCTGGTGACAGGGGGGAGGGAACAAAACTCCTCTGAATTCTAGAATTCACCTGTGACTTGCAGCAGGGTTCTTTTGTCTGTTCAGGGTTTTTTTGCAAGAAACTTAACCTCTCTCATTTTTCTGATGTGAAAACTGCTATAACCATTAACTTCCTAAGGAGTCTGTTCAGTTTAATTAATCAGCATTCATAAAGTCTTTGAATTAAAAGTACAGTACGGACTGTAAGTGCCAAGGATTACTGGTACTACAAACAAATGAACAACAGCAAGTGACTATAAGCACACTGCAAAGGAGGAATGTCATTAAGGAAAGAGGTCCCATTTCAAGCTGCCAAATACAAAGGAGTGAGTCATTTATTTTCAGTATGAAAAACATTTCAATGTTGTTCTTTAAGTGATTCTGCTTATGATCATTACTCCTTAGCTAACTGCTATAAATACTTTGAAGTGGTGACACGGTCTTCCATTCCCACCTAGAAATGCGGAAAAAGGGGAGAGGAAAATAGAAAAATAAAAATATCTGAAGAAGGCATGTCTGCTTTGCCACATGCTAAATTCAGTCATTTTTGTCTGATGCATAGTTTTGCCTTTTTTTTTCCTGAAGACATCTCTGTGTGTGTGAGGGCTGTACTGTCCCATGCTTTGTTGTTACAGTCTGACCAAGATTTATGAGTTGATAACTGTCTAAATTCTGGATCACAAAGCATCATTTTTGTTCTCTCCTGACCTTAGCTGTGACCTCTGGGACTGCAGGCAGAGAGAAATGTGTAACTTGGGTACAGTCAGGCAGGGTAACGCAATCTGCTGGCACTGCTAAAGCACAGTGTCACGTTTCTGTGACACAGTGCATTAAATTGGCCCGCAAAGGAGTAGCAACGGGTACAAGAGGCAGTAGGAATTTCTGTCTTAAACAGTTTCAAGCAATGCCCTGGCTCTCTTGGATACACTCAGTATACCCAGTGACAAATGAGCAGGTTATGAGTTAAATTGTCAGGTTAATTTTGCATACAATATTCTGGCTGGTTTTTGTGGTAGTTGTGGTTTGAAACAACACTGGAAATTCTGCTACCTGAGGTTTTGGAGCAGATGATGTGTGTGGATATGTATACCTGTTTATTTTATTCCTTGCATTGATGAGTGCATTTGCTGTCCATGTTCTGTTTAATGAGGTGCACAGAGCAGGCTGGTCTCTCCCCCCTGTGCTCCTGCCTGGCTGCCAGACCACCCAGCCCTCCTGTACCACAAGGGCTTTTCTCATGCACTGCCTCACCTATACAGCAGCTCTGTCTGGCCCTTGCAATAGAAAATCTTTTAATATACAGCGAGGCTGTCAATTCTTCACTAACATAAAGTTATTGAGACATTTTAACCCTCTGAAGAAGCATCTTTTTCCAAAGAGGGCACTAGAGAGACACTTGTTTAAAACTGGAGTAGCACAGTGGCAAATTGGACTCAGATCTCCAGTAGGAATTGTCTGCATTCCCTTCTCTCATGGAGGCAGTGACAAATGGCAGCCAAACCCTCTGGATGATGCTGCTGAGACGGGATCATTAGGAAAACATGGGTTTGCTAAGCTCCCTAAGTGACAGGGCTGTATAACTCAGAGGGCACAGTGACCAGCAGGCATCACCTGGAGAGCAAAGAAAATCCTTTCTGCTCTTTGAAAGACTAAGCCTATGATCCTTCCTTTGGGAAAGATGTGGCAGCACATGGCAGGGAACTGGGGGCTCACAGAAACAGAGGAGGCAGAAGATAAAATTTCAGACCTATCTTTCTGATCAAGTCTGTTATTTGTTTCACATATGAATTTGCCAATCAGTAAAAAGTGATTTTACTCTCAGAGCACTGAGAGTTCTTAATTTGAATTTAGCTTTGAATATCTGCTGCTGGAAATTTGTTGGGAAAGCCAGTGCACTTTGACTGGGACGTGTGACCTTTTACCTTGATGATTCCAGAGGAAAGTTGGTGCTGGTTATTAGGGATGAATTTTTCACACGTGATAGTGGTTTGGAGAAGAGCAGGAAATAACTTGGGGCTCTAAGGAGATTCTTGCCTCCGCTATTTTCAAAGCTTTGATTCTGGACCTAAGTGGAAGTGACAGAGGAGAAGCCGAAAATTCCATGGCTCCTACAGAGGATGAGCCCCTTGCAGCACAGGCACCTTTCTGGCAGGTATGAGGTGAAGGTGATTCATAAGTTCAGGGTGAGATCCCTGTTCTGTCCCTTCCAACACCTTTAGTGCATTTAGAGAAGAAAAATTCCAGTCTCCAGTTCTGTCACTCACAGATTTCTTTGCAGAACTATGTTTCTTGCAAAATAATTATAACTGCAAATTAGGAATGGGGGTGTTCAGCACCTCCTTAAATCTCCCTCATATGCATCTAAAATAAAATGAGTGTTGCAAAACTATTGTAACCTTCTGGTATAGGTTCAAGTCAGACATGAAACTGAGATGCTTGTTTAGTAGGAGCAAACACTGTATATGCTTGATTTACTGCCCTTTTCTAACCCCAGCAAACCTATTTTCTGCACTAAACAGTCCAGGGTATTTGTAGCAACTTTAAATGTGCAACTCAAATAAAGCACAGCTGATCTTAGTCACACCAGGCCTTTGTAGCACAGCTTTTGGCCCTGTGGGGTGCCATGCCCTCAGCTCCCAGTGGTGATGCTGGTCTAGAGAAAAAAGCATTCACCTGCATGAATTGAGGGACATTTTTCCATTGCTCTCTATGGATCAGTTGGGTTCAGACTAATGTTTCCCAGGGCTTGGTGGGCAAATTGCAAGGGGAAAAGAGCAGAGGCATACAAGCCAAAGTTCATTGAGTTGGGTGAATCATGGTTTTGTTTGCTAGTGGCAGGATTCATCTTTTCTTAAAAATGTTGCTGCTCTGAGGTCCTCTAATTGCAGATGGATATCCAGGAACAGGCAGAGCATAATGTACCACACTAGCCTTACCATCCAGGCTGTAATTTCTTTCTGGAGAAATTACTTTCCAGAATTCAGTGGGCTTTGCTCTTATTCAAAGGTATTTTCTAACAGCCTTTTAAGAGAGTGGTTCTCAAAGCTCTAAAATCTCATTTTGGATGTTTAGCTAAGTTATAAAAAGGGGTTGAAATCAGTGTGACAAATTCCTTCCTAAGAAAGTGAGTGCTTGAGTCATTCTGAGTAATAGCCACATTATGGATGACCCAAATCTATAATCTCTGGGTCAAGAGCAGACCAGAGTCTAGCTGAAATCTTGAGATACCATTTAAACATATATAACAGTTATGATCTTCACTTTTCTAATGACTGGAGTCCTCAGCAAGGAAAGGGAGAAGTACTGAATGGAAAATATTGCTGTCAGAGTATATTTTACTACCTGAAATATTTTATTGACTGCTTCAAGGAAATCAATGCCTTAAGTAAGCATAACTACATTAGGAAAAAAAGAGAGATTGTTATATGCATTCCTGTGTGTTAAGTTCCTGCTGTATGTTTTATGTTACATGCAACTTGTTGAGCTGGTTAGGGTTTAGGAAATGCTTGAGAAAGGAAATGATCTTGACATTTGCAATTTATTTGTAAAACAGATGCAGAAACTGAAGGTTAAAAAACCCGATTTGTCTAAGTATGTGATGGCATAAAAATTGGAATAAAATGTGAAATAAATCATAGGGACATATATGGAAAATAAATGCATTAAAGCCAATTTAAAATTGTAAGTATAATTCAAAAGGAGGAAACAAATGCAAGACTAGGCAGCACAATATATAGCATGGACATGCCTGGACTTTAATTGGAGTCAGGATGACTATGTATGTCTGCACTTCACTGCAGAATTCACCAGGGCAAGGACTTAATCCCAAACCTTTTGCACAGGGTACAAAGGGCTTATGGTCCACATGCTTTAGAAACAACCCAGGTGCCTATTAATGTTCCAAATATATATTTCTATTCTAACTTCATTACCGTGAATTAACACATCAAAGACCTAATTATTTCCAACCATCACATAATCAGAATTTCCTGAGCAGGTCCCAGTAAAATCGATGGCATCCTTAGCCCAGCACTGAGGTATCTCGGTGGAGATGTACATGTTTTAAGGACTTCTGGGTCATCATATGATCAGCAATGTATTTCCTCCCGTGGTTAATCCCTCAGATGCTATGCTATGTTTGCCTTGAGGCTTGTTTCAAGGTCTTGATTAATGCCACCACTCCATGCCTAGTTAAGCTGGCAGAAGCGTGTTCTGCAACCAAAATGGGTTTCCTGTCCCCCCATGCTCTCCAGATGGTGGTTTGTGCTCCCTCCCCCTGTGTCAGCACAGGTGTTTCTCTGACCATGCAGTGAGAGATCAGAAAACTGATCTCAGTGTAAACTGACCTGGTTTAAAAAAGAAATGCCTGGTTTTCTGACAGGCCATTTCCTTGCCTGGGTTCACTGCATGAAGGGGGAGCGACAGCAGGGCTTCTTCTCTGCTCAGCTGCTCTGGAAGTCTGGGGAAGTGCGTGAAAATACTTGTGCAACTGATACTCCAGTGATCAGTTTCACCTGGATCATGGACCTCCTTACAGACCTGCATGAGGAGAACACTCACCCAGCACCAAGCTGCTGAAGAAGCAGCTCCCTCTGCCAATATTGGCCATATAAGCAAGGCCCTGTGGGATTTGCAGCCACTGTTTGGTAGAAATTGCTGGTGCATACACTCTTCCCTCATGGTGAGGGAATTCCTTACAATAGAAATCAACTCAAACTTTGCCACTAAATACATTCTAATTTTAGACCTTTAAAATCTAGGAAGGTTTTCTCACTGGTGAGGTTCTAGGCTGCAGTAGTATACTGTCAGTTACATAGGAACAACTTGATATTTCCACACTAAAATCCAAATCTCGTGGTCTCCTATAGACACTTGCATTTCCCTTAGATTAGGAATAGTCAGTTAATTCCCTAAAGGCTGCATTCAGTCCACTGGGAAAGATCATCAAGTGTGAGAAGAGGATAAATTGCTTGGTGGCCCCAGCTTGTTTACAGATCCCATTTTTCATGAGGACAGTGATCTTCCACTTCACATCACCTGAAGTGGCCACCACAAGACACAGCCGGGTCCCTCTCCCTGACATGACAATGACACATCTCCCCACGTGATGGCATCACGCAGGGAAGTGAAATTGTACACCCAGGTGCCAAGTGCATTGTCTGTCACACGACTGATTACACTGCAGCAAGGCACCTGACCAAACTTCTCTCACTCATTCAAAACAAAAAATATCACGTGGTGCTGGATACGAGCATTTTGGTCAAATGAGAGCTACAGCTTTGGAAACTGTAAGCAACAACTCTGAGTTCTGGCTTCTCTATGTGGTTGTGGTTCCCACACATCCTCATTGTGGTTTATTACCTGAGTTAGGTTTCAGCAAGTTTTATCTATAAGTCCGCTTACCCTCACATGGCTTGGCACAAGGCTTTAGAAAATGGGATAGGTTTTGGGCATCTCCCACATATGGAGTGGTACCAAAGCTATTCAGATGACTGGCATTCCTACTGAAAGGACAGAAGATGAATGCAATTCAAATTTTTGGGTTGGTGATTTGCATTTTAACTGGATGCTATCCCAACTCTAACAGCAAAATCTGTACATTGACCTGAAGTGTGCTTAGTAAGGTTTTAAAAACTAATTTGATTAGTTTGTGAAAAAAAACCCCATGTTGTAGAACACAGCTTTCTACCCAAATATCAGCAAGGCTTTTAAGTGTTTTTAATCTTGATTCCCTGACATCAGGGATCAGTATTTCTTAAACACTATTCAAAGACTGGAGAGGAGAGGCTGGCTGTTTTTGGACTCAGTTGTGCTCCAAAACGCTCTTCTTGTCCCTTTGAGCCCTGTTTTTACACAGGTCCAGAATGACACAAGCTTCTGATGTAGAAGCTGCTCCTACCCTTGCGGCTGAGCCGGGTGCTCCTGGTCCCCGCACAGAGGACATTCCCTGCACTCTTGGTGACAGTGAGCAAGGTGGGAGCAGCGCTGTGTCCTTCGTGAGCCTGCTCACCCTGCACTCGTTCTGCCATACTGAGATGCATCGCTGGTGCCTGGAAATGATGCTGGTGTGGAAGGTGGCAGAGCCAGAATGCAGCTGCTTCTCTTCTCATAAATGAACGTGAGCTGGTTTGATTAAGGGTTCAGCAGAGGCATCTGCATCTGGCCTCCCTAACACAGTATCTGAAATACACTGTCAGGACTTCACCCTCTTCCAACATGTTATACTTAATTAAGCCGCATGCTTTTTTCTTAAAATAATAGAAACTGCATCAGGGAAAGAAGGTAAAGCAACAAGAAAATAGAAATATATCATAAGATGGAACAGGTGTATCTTAACAAGGATTGAAGGAAAACCAAAACTCTTTCAAGTCTTTGAACTTTTACAAAAGAGAGTAAAGGCAAAATGAATCATTGACATTATAATAATTAGCTCAATTTACAAGCTTTTGTGGAAGATTCTTTTCTCAAACAGCTACTTTGGAATTCAAATTCTATTTTTGCTCTTGTGTTTTACCTGCGTTTGAGGTAAAGTGTGAAATTTCCTCTAAATGCCACCCTATAGTAGTTCATCCTTAGGATATTGTTTTAAACATAATTGAATTGCTGGGGTAGATTAAACATTGCAGCATTTTAAGCAGGGGAAATAATTTAATGATGTGGTCTTTAAGACAGTTAATTAGCCTGGCATGTATGAAAGTGTAACAAGAACACCACCTACTGTAAAAGTGAATGTTCTACACTCCGCAGCACTAATTCCTGATAGCTTCACCCTGCATGGAAATCATTAACTCCTTTTTTGTCAAATGTTTTTAGGCAAAATTACTGAGTTTGGAGTTGGGGATCATAGCTCTTGCCTACATTAGCCAGAGGAAAAATCTAATAGGTAAAATAAATCACAATTTGTTTACACATCAGGAGCGATCCTCTCTGAAAAGATTATTCTGGGGTCTGATACAAGTCATTTTCATAATGATGATGGATTTTTTATCTGGAAATAGTAAGGATTTAAATAAAATTTCTGGTGATGTCAGCACAGTTTTTAGAAAATTGCTTGTGGTGACCCTTCTGCGATATTGCTGTGCTGCTGACTTGATTTATCCACCATAGGATGGGCTGGAAGGGATAATGTCCAGCACTCGCTCTGTGGCTTCAGCAGGAGGTGACAGAGGTCACAGTGCAGGGAAGTTCCTGTGGTCTCTCCATAGCTCTCGAGCTCTGTTTTTGAGGACAATCAGCAAGATCTGCATCTCCCATGCAGCCTGAGCCAGTGGGGAGCCAAGTCCCACCAAGCACCTCAGGCTCCAGGAGATCTCCGCTCCCAGAAAACTGCTGGCACTTTGCAGCATTTTCCCACTCATTCACATTTGTCTCAAAGCAAGGCAGGACAGAGGCTTCCCAAAAAAGTCTGCAGGATTGGACTACCCAGAATCTTCAAAAGGCCATTGCCAGCTTTTATCAGGACTCCCACAAAGTGTGGTGAGTCTTCCTCTTTTACACTTTGCCTCTTTATCTTGCTGTAGCAAAGTTGTGATATTTAGTGGCTGTAATAACACTCCAGGTTTGAAATCCCGAATTCTCAGGGATCTTTTGCCCCTCACATGAAAGCCACTTACAACTAGTTATAAAGGACCACAGAGCTTCTGATTTTCCGTATTGCTGGGACAGTTGTGACACAATTCAATGAGATGATAACGCCTTCCACTAAGTGGATCAAAAAAAGAAAGAGAAATCGGATGGGGAGAAACAGTGAGGGAATTCTTCAGGGAACAAAGCATAGTGCTGGCCCTGTTGAAGGCAGTAGAGATGTTGTTCTTATTTCCAATAGCTCCCGATTTTACTCAAAGTCACTTTCTGCTTTTATGTCTGCTGCTGAAAGTGTTGAGCACAGCAGAATTTTCTCTTCCAGTCAGAGAGCAGATTTTGTGTTTTGCAAGCGACGCTGAGCACTGGCAGGGATGGGAGCATTCCTGATTAAACAAACTCCCTAATAGACCAAGTCTTGCGCTGCTAAACTTGCATGCATTATTGCGCAGGAGGCCGAGCATATTTCAGCCACAATGATGGAGTGGGCAGCACTCTGTCAGATCAATTATGTACAAGGCCCATCTTCTCTATGATTCCCTCAATTTTTCCTCCTGACAGTTCACCTTGTGCCCAACCTTCTGTTCTCACAGAGAAAAACCTGCCAACAATAGAAAACCTAAGGCTGTTTTTCCTTGCCACTAAATGGCATAAAGTAACTCTTTCCTGTCAGGTTCCTCATGACTTTTCACACAAATTTATCTTCTCCAGTTTAGGGGATTTATAGCCTTTCTATGTCTCCTTCTTTTTTTTTTTTCTCTCTTTGGTAATGTCATGAAGACAGTGAGTGCACACCAGAGTGGTCCCTGCATATTAATAGCACTGCAGTGGTGGCAGGTCCTCCAGCCAGCTCCAGCCTCAGTGAGGAGTGGCTGTGCTCAGACACTGCCCATGTCCCATCCCAGGGCAGGAGACCTGGTCCATGCTGGGTTATGGCCTATTCCACATCCTGCCTGTGCAAAGGGCACTGAGATCAGGCTTTACCAAATGTTTCTTTTCATGACAGAACACACCATTGGCCATGGAATACGAATCCTAGGAGAGATTGTTCAGTTGCCAGTCAATTATCTGATGCAAGTGGCCTCAACCATGTACCATCAGTTCTGCCCTGAAGTATTTAATTCAAAGAATGAAGCTGAATTAATAAGTGAGGACCAGTATTGGACATACTCATTTGGATTAACTCAAAGCAGATTTCATCAGAGTGAGGGGCTGAGTAAAAATTAACTGAGTGGTGTGAGCTGGGGCAGCCTCAGAAAAAGGGAACTGAACTGAAGCTGGTGCCTCATCTTTCTCCATCCTGTAAATCAAGCTATGCAGCTGGGTCAGCAAAATAAGCTTGGTGGTGTCGAGGCTGAAGAATACCAGGAAAAGACAGCAAAGAGAGAAGTTGTTGAACAGCTTAGGCAAACTTTCTTTTATTCATTCTGTGCAGAAGGAGGAAATATTGGAGCACATGTTGAATTCCCGTGAACTCACTTGCGTGCGAGCAAAACCAACACAAAGCTCAATTAAGCAATCAAGTCCATTGTTACAGAGTTAGATTCTGCATCTATCAGAAGTAGTACCAAACTGAAACAAAGCTCAGACAGATGTGTGTATACAAACACAAACCAGAAGCGATGGCTATCAGGGACCTCCTGGAGCTCCTACAACACACTGGTGGTGGAAGTTTGGGACCCTTTCTCTGCGTTTGGTGGAACTGTTGGAGCCATCCCTGCAGATGAAACTTCAAATGAAGAGTTTTGGCTTAGCTAAGCTGTTCCAAACAGCGAGTGTTTGTGATGTGTGCAAGGGCAGAGAGCCCCACACCACCCGCACAGGAGAGGAGCTGTCTTGGAGTTGGTGCAAAGCACATTAAATGCAGCCAGAGCAGTCCGGAGCCCCGGGGAGCTGAGGCTGCAGACATCGCTCCAGCTGAGGATACGAACGCATTTTTTTGGTTCAGATTTTTATCTTCCACAGATGCCTTATCTTCCCAACAAACTAGCTTCCCTTCCTTACTTCCCTCTCCTCTGATCAAAAAACTGTCTTTTGATAGGGCAGAAATTAAGCTGTTTTCTACCTTTATCACTTAAACCTGGGGAGAATTCAAGGTCCTGATAATGCAGCTTTTCCACAGTCCTTTTACTTCTCACCATTTTCCATTTTACTTTGATTGGAAGTGTTCTGCTCTCACTTTCCAATCTCACTTGTCTCTCCCTCTGTAATGAGAATCCAGGTAGCAGATATATTATGTGATATACTGTGCCAAGCAGTCACAACACTGTGGGATCACCATGTTATGGAATAAAGACTACACATGGCAAGTGCAAGATTTATCCATGGAAAGTCATTACATTCTTTGATTGAGAAATAATACTCTCCAAGACAAATTTAACATTTTTGGTCTCTGATACCCAAATTGATTTAGAAAAGGAGGTGATGCATAATAAAAAATTAAGTTTCAATAACTGAGAAATACACAGTAAAATGTTTTCAAGTGTATGTAACTGCTGTTATATGGTATGAAATGTTCTTTTTATAGCTACTTGATCCTCCTATCAATGACTAGAGCAGAATCTTTTTTAAAAAGTATCCTGGAATGAGCAAGGTTACATCTTTAAAGATACCTCATGTATCTTTAGCAACAAAGAACAATGAGTCTTTTCTCAGTGGAAAAGGTCAGCCCTTTATATGGTCTCTGATATTTAAAGTTTTAATTAGAGATCAACTATATAATGATGGTGCCTGATGGTGCACTGCTCTGTGTTGTAAGGCTGACTGCAGACAGCCTGAGTCCTTAAATGCTTTTACTTCCTATTTGGGCATATTTCCAGTAAATTCCTAGAATTACAGACCACTAGGTGAAGTTACAACCTCTAACCATGATTCCAGTGAAGAGCAGTGAAAAAAACAATCAGCTGGAATCTGGTGCTGAAACAGAACCAAGTTTACCTGAAAATTATGAGGCAGTGACTTGAGAAGATTTAACCCTGCTGGAGAACTCTGTAAGTCCAGTTCCTACCACTCCTGCCTTTCTGCCGGGTGCACTTTGGAAAGAAGGGGCCCAATAACCTACATTACAAGCGAATATTTCAATCTGACAGCTCACTCATTCTGACAGCAGTGCTGTGACAACACGTCTGGGTCAGATTCAACACGATTATGTAAGCCACCAACCAAACCTTTTTTTGAATACATTAAAGGCTGCTTAAGTACAAAACCCACCCATGCAAATCTTAAAATGCAGGGAAATATTTGGCTAAGGAGAGCTTTGGACACCCCTTTGTGCCCACACATTATAGCAAGCAATCACACCGAGAAACAGCCTCCACAAGAAACTCTTTGCATTTCCAGCATCCAACAAATCTAACACATGCCCAAATTCCTCTGCAAAAGGAACAAACCTTAACTCTGACCTCAGCTGGAAGCTGGCACCGCCAGCTTTGGAAGGGGAAGCTCTGACTGCTGGCACCTCTTGGGTGGAAGTAGACAGAGGAGGAAAATCAGCTCAAGAAAAAGTCTGCCTGGACAATGTGGGCTTATTTCCAGTCTACAGCATAATGTACAACATTTCTTAAATCACTCATTTGTATCCAGGACAGGAAATGCCATCTTTGGTTTCTGGGAAAGGGATGAAGGTAGGACTTGGTAGGACTCAAGGTGAGAGACCCCTGTCCCTTCTGGCAGGGGTCTGGTAGGTTTTGGCCAGAGCTACCAGACAGATGGTTGGTGTGACTGGAAGCTCAGCCATTTCTTTTGAGTTGAAATCCTTTCTCAGTGCTTCTGGAGCCTTTCAGCTGCATTTTATTTCTGACCTGACCATTCTGAGTTTGATTTAAAGAGGGCACTCATAAGCAGAGAGAAAGATGTTCACAAAGGGCTTTGGAGCGCTTGGACTTGTTTAATATTAGCACCTCAGAGGCTTCCTGTGCAGGCAGTGTTTCACTCCTGAAACAACTTTTCGTGACGCTGGTCCATCATCTTGTGCTACAGCCATTTATCCAACCCAGCCATCAACCTGTCTGAGCAGAACTGGGGACACAGGGGAACTGAGAGGGAAACCGTGGTTGGAGGAGCCACATTCAGAGCTGCAGTTACGGCACAGGAACTGGATGCTCTGGGGTTTGAGTGGCACTGGCCGGGCTGGCTTCAGGCCAGGCACTGCGATGGCCTGAGGGACACATTCCTGCGAGGACAAGGGCTCTCAGCTCCCGAGGAGATACCACTTATGAGGCATATTTCATGCCCTCAACAATGGCCCCTCTCACCTGAATGTCATGTCAGTGTCACCGGTTCTTGCTGAATTTGGAGCTCAGCAGTTCCTGGGAGCTGGGAGCATCTGCCTGGAGGCAGGATATCGCTTATCAGCATCTTGGTTCTTTAGGAGGCTGATTCCCCAAACTCCTCTTGAGCTGTTACCCAAAGGCTTTCAGCTGAGAGAGAATGAAATGCTTTGCACCGTCCTTGTAAAGGGCTGCTGATTCCTGGGCCACCAAGTCAAGACACCCAAATCAGCTGGGACTCTGCCTGTGCTCCCTGGAGGCGGAACTGAGCTCACCAGGTAAACAAGACAAGAAGATGGAGCAGAGAAAACCACTCTGGTAGGACATGTGGCCAGGAAGGCTCTTTACTCTAATGAAGTCACCTCGGTACCATCCCACGGTCATTAACAATACTAAAAAGAAATGAAACTGAAAGTAGATCAGCCAAGTTCCTGTGATATTGAAAGGATGCAGTGACAAGGAGCCCCTCACAGAGGCACAGATATAGCTGTGACTATTGTACCAATTCCTCAAGTTAAAGGAAAATTCATTTACTAAGATGTCCCCCCTTTCCTTAAAATGGGACATGGTGGCAGATCTTGTGTAACACTACCGGGGTTAATGGAGGTACTTTGGATTTGCAGACTTTGCAGATCTAAGCAGACTTTGGCCCTTCTGGTTTTAAATGCTCCAGGAAACCTGCACTTCTCATGCAGAATGAAAAGTTGTCACAATACTAAATTTTATCATTTCCTCATCATTCACTGTGTAAGCAGGCAAAGAAAGCACACATTGTGCTGCTTTAGAAAGGAATACTCTCCTTGGGGCTACCAAGTAAGAACTTCATGTTTCATATATGTGATATGCAAGGTATTTGATTATTTGTAAAAATCCCTGTGATTCAGCAGCGCTGTGGGCTCTGTGAATCAGGAGGTGATGTGAAGGGATGTTTATTTGAAAGTCTTGTCTCCCTCAGCAGCCCACATTGTCTCTAATCCTCAGAGACCTGCTTCCTCTCTTCCAGAAACAAGATCTTTCCTGCACAGCCTGGGTCCTGTACTCTACTGACCTCCCTGCCTCAGATTTTGAGGAGGTTACACATCAGTGTAGGAGTTAGGTTCAAGTATGGGTTCTCTGACAGGGGCGTAAATTTTCTGAGGTATGATTTATGCATTTGAAAATATGGTTATTTGTTTTCTTGTAAGATCAGCTACTGTTGCTGATGGTTAGGAAGAGAAATTTGCCCATAACCTGTACCAAGTACCTGCAGTTGTACCTGATTCAGGCTGAGAAATGAAAGTCTTTCTGAAGGGGGCATTCACAGAGCCATTGATTGTTACAAGAACAAATAGGGCCGATGTCTGAACTCCTGTATAACACAAACATCCATGCTGATGCCTTTTTAACCTCAGGCTTATCTTTCAGAGATTCATTTGCTCCTAGTATGAACCCAGATGGATGAGCTACTTATAGGCATCTCTTATCTCCCAACAGATCTACAAGGGAAGGAGACCTTGCCTCTGAATTTTAAACACATACTCAGCTTTCATTTTTAATGGACATCCAAATCCTTGTGCTCTAAGCAAAGGGAATGGAAATCAGTACCGAAAGAGGGAAAGATGGAAGAAAATAATTTAATTTCTGGTTCTTTAGTTTCAATAATTTTATTAGTATTGCCCCTGTGCAGTCACATACTGCATTCTATTACTTTCCTGTACTAGCTGCACTCGTAAGAGTAAGAAGCACAGTGGCCCATGACTGGGTAGGTCAGCATTTTTTATTTCCTTTCAGCTCACTCTAATGAAAAGCACATGCATCCAGTAAATCTTGCCTTTTCCCTTATTAAACCAGTCGATGTTCATTACTGAGGTCCGTGCCTGGCTGGGTGGGAATCAATAAGATGATCCTTTTAATCGCCTTAGTAATCAACAAGCTATTTCTTATTTCAATCTCAGCCCAGTAGTCATTGAAATCCAATGATTTATCTGCATTACACATGCACTCACACACAGAGTAGGGAGGTTTATGTGTGTACATCTAGAGAGAGAAAGGCTGAATTTTGCAATACACTTTAGGTGATTGTGCCAGAGAAATACCCACAATGTCATTATTTACTTGCTGGTACCCAGTACCCATGTGCCCAGAATGACTGAGTGGGAGTTGGATGTTATGCCTGCAATGCAGTGGATGAAACTGCAGAAAATAAAAGGATTTTAATGGAGGGAATGGTCAAAAGGGCCATTTTACCTGCCCTAAATCCACCTTCTTGATTTTCCTTTTCATTCCCATGTCTGCCTCATCCAGACAGATGGCACAGCATTGCTGAGAGCACCCTGTGAGCACAGATCTGCTGTGTAACCATGGGCAGTATTTGGCCCTTGGTGCCTTATCTTCCCCAACTGTAAAACAGGGATAGGTAGGTTGATTACCTGTAAAAACTTCAAGGAACACTATTGTACAAGAGCATTAGTTCTGGATAAATCTTGACTGTGTTTCAGAATTCAATGCTGTAGTTCCAAAACTTCCACAGATGGAGGAGAGGTTCCTGCCGGCTTTCCTCTGTGGAGAGGCTCTGGGATGTTATTAGGGCTGGTTGTCTGAGTAAGGATTGTTTGTACAAGTGAGCTAAGCTGAGCAGTGCATGGTGGTGATGTATCTGTATGAAATTTAGTTTGACTGCCCAATCAAAGTATTTGGGCAGGAATAGCAAAACCCTGACTGTGTTGAAATAAACAGCAAGTGTTCCGTTGATTTTAGTGATTTTACCCCATATTTTCTTGCTGCTGAATGATCATTAGAGTATGAATCATGGAGTGTGTTAATAGATGGAAAATTGGACACAGGGATTTTTTCCTGCTGATATAAACTTTGGTTTTGGGAGAGCAGAAAATGAAAGGAGAAGGAGAAAAAAAAAGTCAAAGTGCAAGTGCATCAAGTGCAGGCATCGGAGCATCTTTCAGCTGTGCCTCCTGTTACGTAAGGCTGGGCTGTGTTTGGGCTGCAACTCGACACTGCCCCTTTCTCCCCCAAACAGAGCTTTTTCTCATAAAATTCACTCAGGCACTTCTTCTCAAGTTCTTCATACACTTTTCGCAAGAAAAAAGAAATCATTCATATCTCTCAAAGAGAGTCTCGGATTCTTTAGATATTTTCCATTATAAGCTTTTGGCACCATTATTACCCACAGATCAAGTTACTTTTCTGATCCCCCTTCTTTCATCTACTAAAAATGGATTATTTCATTATTAGCCTGGAACCGTTACTGTTCACAGAGATCAGGTCTGTATATGAACAATGCCTCCCCCAGTATATTACTGAAAATCCCAGCGCTGTTGTAAGGTTTCCTTTAAACACTAGAACTCTATTTTTTGTGAGTTCTGTGTGGTGGCAAAGGCTCTGAAAGGCCATTCCTTGTCTCTGAATTCTACAAAAGCTAAATATGGCTGTTTTCAATAGTTTGTGGAAGATCTTAACTGGTTTGCATGCACAACACATAGGAATATGTGTATATATTTGCAATATCTAGACTGACATTTATTGTAATTTGACTATAGTTTAACTATTTAATTAACAGTAACTATAGCTTAACTATTTAATTAACTGTAATTTAATGTTGCTGTCATGTCAAATCTGTCAGTGTATTAAAAGAAGTCCAGGGGAAAATGGCCAGCCAGAGTCACTCTGAAATGTCCTATTTGAGTGGTTCAGAGAGTGGGGAACACTTTCAGCTGTTGTGTTTCCAGTTTCTATTTTTCTGTTCTTCCTCTTCCATCGGAAGTGCACCTGTCCGCATGTGGATCTCGATTTAAGAAGCAGGGAAGTCTCTGGGAAGGAAATGCAGACCCACCTCATGAACTGGAAAGGGAATGTTTTGAAGTCACTGCAGGAGACAGTCCTGGTTTCCTGTTTCTGCCCCACTTGCCAGTTTCTGTGGTGAAAACCACCCCCAGCATCAGAGATCTCACAACTGAGGAAATCTATGAAATGGGGCAGAAATCTCAGTCTTACAGGTCCTGGGACAGTGCCCTCAACTGCACAACTATTCCTGCTTCCCCTCCGAGGCCTTAATACAGACAGCAACAGTGCCAAACCCTAATCCCACTGCCAGCACCTCTGTTCCATCTTCTCGGAGCAAAACATCCTTTCATGCCCTCCAAGCACTTTCCTGCAGGAGACCACCTGTCCTGTGAGAAGTGGGCTAAATCCTTCTAGTAGTTTCAGCAGGGGCCACTAACAATAACAGAATCATCAGAATGGTTTGGGTAGGAAGGGATTTTAAAGCCCATCCCATTCCACCTACTGCCATAGGCAGGGACACCTTCCACTATCCCAGGTTGCTCCAAGCCCCATCCAACCTGGCCTGGGACACTTCCAGGGATGGGGCACCCACAGCTTCCCTGGGCACCCTGTGCCAGGGCCTCACCATCCTCAAAAGGAAAATTTTTTTCCTAAATAATCCTGAGCCCATGACAATTTCTAGACACCAGCAACACGGGCAGTGGCAGAACAGATGGAACCACAGGTATAGCACTTGCTTCCCATCCCCACTCCTCTGAGAGAGCTTGAATTCTTTATGTCCTCCATGTGCCTGCTAATTAAAGTGTCTTATCTGGTTAGACTCCATCATAACTTGTTTTCTACTTAATATGAGACAAATGGTTTACATAGGTAGAGACCTGAGTTAGACACTCAGTTCCTACACAAATGAGGTGATTTAAATATTTTTAGGATTCATTTATAATGACCTGTTTTCTTCTCTGTTTAATTTAATTGAACATTTTGCTTCTTTTTACTTTCATGTTCCCTCCCTTCTGTGTGCCATTTCCATCCTCATTCAATCCCATGTTGATGAAGCAAGGAAAAAAAACCCAGAACACCCCACCATCAATTCCAGTTGCCTAGGTTTGATTCCAAATCTTGAATTTAGCAGGAATCCTCTGTTACGCTGAATTATCGCACAGAGGCGAGCGTAACATCTTTGTGGGATGTGGGCTCTTCCAGACTCTTTGTCCTCCATGGTAATGTCCCAATCACACTGAAGTGCTCCCAAATGTGCGAGGACTATTTAAGCTTTGTAAATGCCGTCCTCCAAAAATCACTCCACATAAATGTTTCATGTCTCTCCTCTGCGATGCACAGGCCCCAAACATTCAGCTGTGAGGGTGTTTATATTTGTGGAACTCTCTTCAACATTTGCTGTGGATTTCAAACAGCTGCTACACTGAAGCACTGGGAATAGTAAGATCATGAATATTCAGGTGAAGCCACTGGAATGAACAGCCGTTAATAGAATAAATGCCTAAACAGTTGTGTAAGGCTTATTAAGACCTATTGGGGCTGAGATAATAAATTCCCTCTTTGACATGTTGCAACTACTGTAGTTTAAACATTTTGGACCACCTCTTCAGAACTGAAAGAAAAAATTATGTTAGTTCTGTGTGATAACACAATGAAACACCTGGAAGGCTTGGCGCCTGTATTAGATTTGGCAGGGAGATTGTAACATGCTAGCTCATCCCCACTTAAAATCGTGGCACTGTTTATTGTGTTAGTTGTCAAGGTTATCCAAATTACATACAGTCTGGACTGAGCACGCTTATCTCATTAGAGAATATATTTTTCACTATTTTCTCTTCAAGTTTGGAAATAAGAATATTATACTTTTGCAATGGAGCAGTAACATGGACAGTCTATTGCCAAGAAGAGAAACTAATTGGAACATTAAAACAAGCAAAAAAACCCCAACAACATTCAAAGTTGTTTTATCCCAAACCCAACAAAGTTCAGGAAACCAGCACCAGCAGCCTAGCTTTGAGCCTTCAAAAAAGATGGGCATCCCTGCAGCTGACAGGCCTGCTATGGGGACTCCTTGGTGGCTGATGTAACTCCAAAGCACTCCAAGTATCCAGAGTGGTTAATTGTTGCAGAACTGTCTTTTCCTTTGAATTTAGCTGTCACATTGCATTATGCTGTGCTGTACTGCCTGGTTCTGGCACACTGTGTCACGAAACATAAAATCCGACAGGATGCAGCGCAAGTCTTGCAGGTTAAAATTTAAAGGCAAACTCAGTAATATTTGATCAGTTACCTGCTGTCGGTTCAGATAAAGGGCGTTTGATCTCCATGAGCAGGGCTAACTTGTTAGAAGCAAGCTTGCACATGGCACAGGGCTGCTCTCAGCTCTGCAGCAGAGTGAACTGGGGAGTGTCAAAGCAGCTCAGGTGCACTTGGAAGTGTTAAAAATTAACCCACCTGGATCTTTTTTTAATGCTTTAAGAAAATGATCAAACTATACCCCTCTTTACTAGTCTCTGGGTGACAAGCAGATTCTGGCTGGTTGTTTCAAGAGGAAAATCACCTGAAAAACCCAAAGGAAAGACTTAATTCTGCTGAAATTTGTACAACCCCCCAGTTTTAACACACTGCACTTTCAGAGCCTTTTCTGCCAGCACTGATGGGCTTTCCTGATCTGGTTGCATGAACAGTCTCAGTGTGTTTGTTGACTGCCCACACGTATGCAGCACCTGTATAAATCACCATCTGCATGAAAGCATCAGAAGCTGGTCGGGATGAAATAAAAGATAAAATCCCAACATTCCCTTCATCCCTTTCCCCACACTCCTGTTTTTCTGTGACCTGTTTATCAATATGAGAACCAAATCTGTGTCGGAAACTTCAGTGTCATGGTTACATTTTGGGAGGAAGGAACAGATGGAATAGATTAATTAGTCAAACTATGTTTAAGTAGAAAGGCATTTCTTTCCATGAGTAGCCAAAGGCTAGAAAGAACATATAAGGGACAAGGAGAAAGAAGTGCCTCAGGACTTCTTCCTTGCTGGAACGGCTTCCCAGATTCAGACTTTCAGCAGCATAAAGGGTCTTTGATTTCAGCTCCTATTAAGAAGTAGGTCAGGAGGTGCCTGATTTGCAGGAGGGCAACTGCTCCCTTCACCTTATTAAAAGTAGCCACTCCAAAACATTTCCCACGTGTTATTTTTATAGGGACTCTGGTGTATAAAGATTCCAGCCAGCTACTCCTGCAATCTGTAGGGAAGCAAATGTCCCTGCTGCTGGGATCCATCCGTGCTTGCTCTTGCTCATCCTCAAGCGCCTGCCTAATACAGTGCACCATCATCTGTTTCCAGTTTTCCAGAGCCTTGGGCCGATCCTCATTTCACCACCTCCCCATTTTTCCTGCTTGGAACAGAAGACTTGCCACCACACTTCTGGCCTCAGTGTTGTGAGCTGCAAGGAAGCTATGCCAGACACTGCCTCAGAAATTCAACACGACTTTGTTTAGCACCAGTATTGATCTGTGACTGATGATACCACCCTGTGTGAGAAAACAAAGCCTGCAGTACATCTGGTTTGGAAATCAGGTTTCAGTGGGTAACTCCAGCCTGTTCCATGCCTGTGTCCAGCCTGGTAGAATGCACTGCAAGGCTTTTGGCTTGGGTTCAGTCATCCTACCTGAGAATAGATACTTAAAAAAGACACCTACCCAAGGGTTATGATCATAGTAGTATCCCTTGCCAGCCAGTGGAGTGGAATATGCCTATCCTGAATGCAATTCAGTTTATTTTATGGGCTTGTTTTTTTGCCACAGATTGCAAAGGGAGTCGCTGACAACCTGACTTAGGTACTCATCAGCTGAACACCAGGCAGAAGAACTCAGCCCCTTCCTCCTGCTGATTTGGTTTCAAAGGCACAATTCTCACAAGTAATTATATTTACTGACTAAAATGTGTTAATTCTCCCTCTGACAACTTTTAGAGATGTGTTTTAGTGCTGTTTCTGTTTTTATTTTCTGTCACGGACAGAAGGGGAAGATGGGCAGGAGTCTGGGATGGAAACAGTTATTTCAAATAACTAAGTCAGGAAAGATTTTGGCCAAGAGGAAGATTTAAATCTAACCCAGATGTAGCTCACTGGTGTCTGGAACGGGAGAGATGGTCCCAATCACAGAGTAGCACCCAAGGCTGGCTCAGGAAGCAGAGGGATGTCTGTTGGTTGAGGAGAAAACTGTTTGCCTAGCCCCCAGCCAAAGGAAATGTCCCGAGACTGCAGCTGGGCAGTGCAGGATCAGGGAGAGGATGGAGCTTTGAAAGCAAATCCTGCTGGCTTCCTTTCTTGTTGGCAAAGGACAGAGTTGAAATAAGTAGGAGCAGGGTCTCAGGAGGAGGAAGAAAGTCTTACTTATTGTGTGGTGTCTGAGCAGGGGTCTGTGCCCCCTCCCTCCCTGGTGCCCTGGGCTGAGCTGCCACAACCCAGGATAAAACTGTGCAATCCCCTGCCTCATCACTGCCTCCTGGAGCAAGGAGACAGCTGTGTATACAAGAGGTATCACCAAATGCCAAATGTCTGAGAGGACAGGTACATGTGCAGCTATATACCAGGTGTGCTTGTATAGCAGGCTTGACTTTTTTAAAAGCAGCTTTCTGAGATAGGCTTAAAAAATGGCTTTAAATCCACTGTATCTGTCATGTCTTTGCTACAGTTATGAGGAGAGAGAAGGTAGGGAAGCAAGCAAGGAAACAAGAAAGAGATTTCTTTCCTGGTTACCTTGTGGTAACCCTGGGTACTAAGATCCAGACTAAACCTCAGAGTAGAAAACACTCTGGATACTGTACTCATTGTGAGGCTTAGTCTCAGCAAAACAGATGGGGGGAAAAAAAAAAAAAGAAAAGAAATCACAAGAGGTCTGTTTAGCAAAGCAATATTTGAAAGGTCAAAGAAACAACATGTAAATTGTAGTGATTATTGATAAATAATAAACTAAATTTTTATTTTTGTAAATGGTGCTATGTGCTGAGAAAACCTGGCTCGCAGCTCCCTTTACCTCAGTCTAGTCACCTACTTTTTAAGAAAGTTGAAATCACATTGTTCAAAACGTTTGGCTCCAAGACTAACATTAACAAGGTGATACAGAGCAACCAGGGACCTGCTGATTTTAGCTTACACTTCTAAAATTCTGACCTTGACTGGGAACATCTCAAAGCCTTTGGCTGAGACATGGGCACGATCCCATTACAAAACATAGTTTAACACCAACAAACCCAGACCTGTTTTGAAGGCCTTTAGAATGATGCTGTATATTTATCGAATAATTATTCTTTAATTTAGACCTTGCACAGAGCTGGAAAATGGCTTTCAGTCTTTTCTCACTTTGCTAACCTCCATTGGAGATGAGGATCCGTGTACAGGGAATTTAAGGCCATGGAGAGTAGGTTTGCTTTACTAGTGGCTTTTCCTGGACGTGTTAGGAATAGTTTGTGAACCCTTGGGTGATTTCATCCCAGAGGCTGTAAGCCGTGGAAGTATAACTTTAGGATGGGGGGGTGGCTATTTGATTCATAATAGCATTAACTCATCTCTGTATTTTTCTTTCAAGAAAGGGATTAATGGAAGCAGGAATTTTTTCAGAAGGGGGTTCTTGGGTGCTTGCTGGTGAAAGGGTTGTTGAGACTGGGGGTGCAGGGTCAGGATTCCAGGGGATAGAGGAGTGGCATCCTGGCAGGAAAGAAATGGAGCTCATGAGTGAAAAGCACTTCTTATTTGGGAAAGCAGAGGGGAATGACCTGGGTAGAAAGTCCAGGGGATAAATATGGGCTCCCAACTTCATTGTCACCCCTGCACATGCATCTTTCTAGGGAAAGAGTGAGCACTTGGCATGGTATGAAACACCCCAGGAAATGCCCCTCGGTCCTGCGTGTCTCTGCTAAGCAGGGTCAGCTAAATTCAACTGAGGAGTCTAAAAAAGCTCCAACACAGCCTGGCCCAGCCTCCTTGGGAAGGAGCTGCCATTCCTTGAAACCAGTGTAACCATCTGTAATCTGATTTTAACACTTTGCTACCACTGATGTCTCCCCAGCACTGATTCCAAACATGGCAAGTCTCTGGTGCTGTTGTCAGCCAGCACAAAGCCAGCATGAAGAAACCCCATCACTGAAAAACCTGCGCCATTAAAACACATAAATAAATAAATGTATTTCATCTATACTTCAGTAATCAAAAAGCCTGTCTGTTTTGCCTTTTTCCTTGGTAAATAGGTATCCTTGCTCACAATCTGGGTTCCATGGATACCACGAGCAACTCCAACTTTGCGCCTTTAATGCTTGCACTGTAGAAAATGCTGTTTAAATATTCATGCTGACCCTAGAAAGCTATCCACTCGGCCATCTGGAGGACTCCCATACCCCATCCACTGGTGTTTTATTTTGAAGGATATATTCTGATCACACTGACTTGGCTAAATAGACTATTAGTCCATTTGTTTTGTAACTGCTATTTAGTTACCCCTCAGGATGTCAGCTCAATTTATCTGTGTGGAGGAGAAGACTTCTTCAATAAAACTATAGATAAATAGGAGCAAGAGCTGCGGATGGATAGGAGGTTACTCATTCCCACTGTCGCTGCCGTGCATGGAAGTGACCTTGTCTGGAACCAGCTAACCTTGCACCTTGCAATTCACATGAAAATTCAAAGCCAAACCCTGGCAGGTCAGAGGGAGAACCCAGCCTTGTGTTTGAGGAAAAAAAGGATTTGCTTGTTCAGGCAGAGCTGGGGTTGTGTACTGCACAGGGACACAGAGTGCATTCTGCCCTGGTCTAGAGGGAAATGAATGGAGAGGGAACACATTTAATTTGAAGTGGGAAGGAAAATGAGCATGTGCAATCAGAGAGGGCCAGGAAGAGGAGAAAATGCTCCGTGGAGTGGAGCAGGCAAGGTAGAGGTGTTACAATCCTGCACCTGGTCTTGCAAGGAAGGGCCATTTCCTGAGGGCTGCCTGCCTGCAGTGCCTTGAGATGGGAACAGAAACGGCCCCCAGTTTCATCCCCCAAATTCTGAAAAGGCATTGTTTGTAAGTAAAGGAAGGATTATGGCCATCATGACTCTCCAAGGGCAACTCCACAGTCCAGGGATCTGCAAAGTCACCTGAAACACACTCAGTGGCAAAAGCCTTTTGCTATTCACTGTCGGTCCCTGAGGTACCCCACCAATATCGCCAACAGAAGATGAGGTGAAATGTTCACGATTAACAATGTTTATTTTGGCCTTTTCTCTCCAGTTTGGGTGTGGGGGCAGCGGCGCTGGTGCTATTTGGCTGATTTATTTATGTTCAGAAGGAGGGTGGAGGAAGGGGGCGTATATCCATGGTCACGCTGACTTTTTCAAGCTGCTTTGGAAGAAAGTGCACACTTAATTGGCATTCAAAGTGCATCTCTGGTTCCTATCTCTCTGTAATGCTTGAATAGATTGTGGTGTGTACAAACCTGGCAATAACTCCACTCTGGACTGACAAGAGTTAGGAAACACTGCTTAATTCTTCTATTTCATTTTACTTTTTTTCGGTCTTGGAGAGAATTTTATTCTTTGCTGCTTGATCATTTTCCCTGTGATTCATGTCCTTTCAGGAAATAGTAATTGACAAAAATAAAGCATTCGAGTTTTTATTTAGTGAGCTCCAGCTAAATTCACACAGTCCTGCTTAAGAATCTATGCTCTCCATGCCGCATTTGTTTTAAGCTTCCAGCCTCTTCTAGACAGATTTTTTCCCCCCATGCAGGCACAAAAGCACTTTAGTCAGCACAAATTTGGAGGTAGAACAAAAAGCCTGTAATAGCATATCTTGTGCTGCTATCAGTTTTCCACCGGTGGAGCACTGGGGTACATGAAGTCCTTTGTCTGTATTCTGAAGTCAGCTTTGGTGACATTACATGACCAACTACAACGCTATAGCATGTTCCATGCTGGTTTGAATTGTAACTTGGGGAAAAAAAAAAGAAAAAAAAAAGAAAAAAAAAAAGAGAAAAAAAAAGAGAGAATAAAATAAAGATGTCCTGGAACGTGGCCAGGGCATAATGATTTCAATTCTGAAGAAATACGACAACCAATTATACTAAATTCAACATTTTCATGTATGATAAGTTTAAAATCTCCTCTAATCAAATAGGGGAAGCCCTTTTCCCCTATTTTGCTATGGTTTTAGTTACCAGTAGGCCTCTAAAATCTGTTTCTGCTTAAAAAGAAACCCTGAAAGGTTATATTTACTATATGTATGAAAAAGGGTTGAATGATACAATTATATATTTTAGAATACTGAAGCAATGTATAAGAGACTAATCATGATCCCAAATTCAATTTTCAAACCTTTAATTGATCCCATCCCAAAGGTAACATTCTATCTTAATTGCCATGCTGAACTGGTTGCAATTACATAAAATAAAACTGTTCATTGGTAACTGGAAAAAGTCTGCTCATTAAGCACATGACGGCCAGCCTTGAAAATACTTGATTGCAAAAGGATGCAACCACTTTGCTTGTATTTCCTTTTCTGGTTAAACTTTCCTTCACATATGTTGAGCTGGTTCCAAAAAGCCACACACGCACAACACCAAGCTGGAGATGGAACGTGGTGCTGTGCGTGTCTGTGCTCCTGCACCTTCCATGGGCAAAGCCACCTTTGAGGACGGAAGAAGGGACTGGAAGAGCAAGTGATGCTGGTGCTGACCTGCTCTGCTGTGATCTCTAAAGGGGTACCAGGAGAAGGGAGCTCCTCTGGAGCACTGAACAAACTCAGGAAATAATAAGGGAAGACTTAATCCCAAGTAAAAATCGGAAGTTGCACTATGGAATACGTAGGTATTCCTGCAGAGGCGTCACACAACTTGCAGAACTGGGTAAAGTTGGGATCTTCTCTGTTTATTTGGAAAGCAAAGTAAAAGCAAAGGAAACTTGTGGTTTTTTAGAGGTGACAGTAGATGTTGGTGAAGGAAGAAGACTGGCAGCTTTTTTATAATTGCCAAGAGAGCCTGAACCACTCTCAATCTGATATCAACACCTGTGACACTTGGAACACTGCCTCACTGGATGCAAATGTCATGTAAATAGTTCTGAGGTGCTTATTCATTGCTGTTACTCTTATTATTCAACCTAAGATACAACTGTCCAGCTGAGACAAGCACATCCATAAGAGTTCACCAGAATTTGGAATAGGCACAACACTTTCAGCTGTGGTAACAGTGGAGCACTGGGACAAACTACTGCAGAGACAACATCTCAGATTTTTCCCTTTGATCTCATCCCAACAAGGCTGGATGCCTTTCCAGGAGTTAACCTCCAGTCAAACATATGTCACTCTCCTCCCCTTGGGAATAAAAGGATGAATGTCTACATTCCTTGGTATACAGGAGGTCAGACCAGGTGATCAAAAACTCTGGTCCTAAATACCTGACTTCCAAGTAACTCTCCAAGTAAACCCATCATATGGAAGTGTTAAAAATAATCCCCTTCTACAACACCCTAGTGTTTCCTTAGTGAGTGCCATCCTCTCAGCCTGAGTGCAGGTTTGGAGCTGTGTGGTACTTGGGACTGTATCAACTCAGTGAAAGGACATTCCCCATCCCAAGGAGCTCATGTCCAAATGGAAGATGAGATACAGAGAAGACACAAACAGATGGGGAAGCACCAGGTAAGACTGAAATGATTAGTGTTTAATAAGCATCAACTGCAGCACACCAGCTATAGCTTCTCAGTCAACTTCTATGTGAGGATTAAGTAAGTATTCTGATTTTATACCAGTGAATTTCAGGATGCAGGACAGGTCACTGGATATGCCCATCCCATGATATGCATACATCTGTCCATGGTACATGTGCTTATTACAGTCTCAGAAAACAGATCCTTTAAACATCCCAGAGATACAGTCCAAGTGATGTAGGTGCCTGAAAGTCAGCCCTGAGAGCCTGGGTTTCTGTTTGCCTTTAACAAGAGGACTTAGACGTCCGATGGGACTTGGCTGTCCAAGCCATTCAGGGATGCCAGTGCCAGCCAAATATTGCCTATATATATCTTTAAACATCTGAGCCTGTGAATGGCAGGGCAATGTAGTGATGAATAAATGCCTACTTGGATATAGAACAAAGATATCTGACTGGCTGAATAGGCAGCATTTGAATTGTACAGAACACACAGATACTCTGTAAATGAATGGCTGTTCACTCGCTCCATCAATAGAAAAAATTGCTCTTTCTCTTTCTGAGCGCACAGTATTTGCAGTAAGAAGGACACACAGATAAAACCGAAAATCTATTTCACAAGCATTTGAGCAGACTTGTGAAAATAGAGCCAGTGCATCATTTTGCTGATGGAATCTAAAGTAGTGATTCAGATGGGAATCATCCCTAGCCCTGCAGACATTGGGGATCTGCACTCATCCTGAAGCGTGCAGGCTGGTAAAGCAGGATTCCAAGCCTGACCTACTTTTGTCCCTACCTTGTTCCATCAGACCTAAATCCTGGTCCTGCATTCAGCCTGGAAGACTGTTGTGAATACAAATGATTCCAGGCATTGCTGATAGACTCAGAGGAGATCGAGTTCTGTATTTGCTCATACCATCCACAGTTGGGAAATTCAGGGACTTTGAGGTCGTGCAAAATTGTTCCTCTAGCAAAATCAATGCACGTTTTGTGTAAATCAGCTTTGGAACAGCTTCAGGGTTCTGTGGAGGATCAGTCTTCACTCAGAGAGGGTGAAACTCAGCACAAAAATTACTACCTGAAACTTTCCCAAACTTTACTAAAATAGAAATGAAAGGCCATATTCTTAGCTGGCATAAGCTGGCGCAGATCAGCTATACGACAATTACCATGTGGATCAGCAAGGCTTGCATTTCTTTGCCTGGCTGACCCACCTCTCCTATTGATCACTGCAGCTGAAATCTCCACTGTATAGTTTTGTCTGATGCAAAAGAAAACAAATTAAATGTTAACTTTAAACAAAACCACAGATCATTATTCAGTTTGGTTTCAGCACTCTGCTAAGAAAACTCAGAGGTGTGGATGTTGTGGGGTTTGAAGATCATTTCAGCTTTGCACTTCTGCTCTAGCACAGGGAAGATGCACTTTGGATAGCAGGACAAGTCTTTTCCATCAGTGCCCTTGGTCCTAATGTCACTTAGGGATCAGGCAGCTGAGCCAGCACCATAGCAGGACTGATTGAAGATGTACCCTTGGGAAGAGGTAGGGGTTGCCTAAATGTCTCCTTCTTCTGATGCCTGACTCAAACTAGTCTAATTTGGGTACCCAGTAACACACCTGCCTTCTCTGCCAGGGGATGTTTATAATTTTCATTAGGTACAGACTTTTATAGGAGTTTGTTACCTGATATCAACTGCAGCACAAATGTGCAAAGCTCAGCCCAAGCAAATGAAAGGGAAAACATGGAATGCTGGTTGTGCGTGGAGCAAGGTGCTTGACTTAATTTCTGTTCAATTTGGGATTTTCAGGCACTGTCTAATTTACAAGGACCTGCAAAGAAACCAGTTGCTGTCTTGTAACAGGGAAAGGACTTTAGTTCTCATTTCAGTCCATTGATAAAATGGCTAAACTGGACCCCTGCAATGTGAATTCTTGTCACCTGACTGAAGTTTTGGTAAGTTTAGGAACTCACACATTGAACTGCATTTCTCTGCTTTCATCCTTCACCAGCTCTATCCTTCTTCAGCTCTCATGAACACAAACCCAGGGAGTGAAACAGAACCAAGGAAGACAGAGGTCAGAGGGTGGCTCAGGTCGGCTGAGGGGCCTCAGGTGTAGCAGTGCAGAGCTGGAAGAGCGGCTGTGCAGGTGCAGCCAGAACACCAGACAATGAGTGAAAACATTAATGCACTGCACAAAACATCCACCTCCAGACATTATTAACCCCAGGTAAATGGAAGAGGGTGGGAAGCAGCAAGTACCTTGGGCAGTGGAGCAGAGGCTGTACCAGAGGTAGAGCTGGGAGCAGACCCTGGGTACTCTAATCCTCACCCTCCTCCTCTAACTGCTGGGCAATGCTGAGTCTTTCATCCAAACCTCCTCAACTGCCTGGAAAGTGCAAACTGGTAACACTGCTATGGAAGCTTCAGACCCACATGGGGTCATTGCGTAACACCCCACATAATAAAGGAGATATTTATGTCCTCTCAGTACAAAGCCAGTTAATAATCACCATTAGAAACAGCATGAAACAAGAGCACACAAAGCAGAGTTCGCTCCACTCAGAGTGTAAATTGCATAGTACTCCAAGATGAAGGCATGTTGTATTCTTTCCATGGTTATATTTAAATCTGTGTTTTCTTTAATTTAAATCTGCTCTATAAAGATCTCAGCAATTTGAGACAAAAGTATCCTTTAAAAACAGAAAAAAAAAATGACATGATAGCATCCTTCATGCCAGGCTGGCCCTGTTGTGATTTTACATTGAGGGTGCATTTTAATTGATGAAATGTGCTACACAGCACAACTTGAAAAAGTAACAACCTTTAGTTACCATTTGGAAATGTGATGGAGGTGGCAGAAGTTAAACTCTTAGGACTAAATGAAATAACAGAAGCTCCCTATCCTTTCTTGAAGACGCTCATTAGTTTTCACTTTCTCACATTCTGTTTGCCATGGATTTCATCCAAGAATGACGGATGTAGAGTTATTAAGCAAGTGATAGTTTAAAAACTCCAAGTGTCAGTGCTCAGTGTGGGAGCTCAGTTACCTTGCAGAGGGCAAGGGGCTTAAATACCCCTGCCCTGGCACTGGCGTCGCCACAAAGGGAATGATCACATGGAAAGGTACTGTCAGAGAGACACAAGTCAGTTACAGGAATGGACAAATAAACAAATGAGGAATGTTTGAGGAATAATCTGGTATTTGAATGCATCAGCACACACAGGAAACTGGGGGAAAAAAAAAAGAAGAAAAGAGAGGAAGAAGTATTAGTTTGCAGAAGGCAATGAGCAAGTACCTTTTCTTAAATTCAGTCCAGGGCTGGGATGTAGGGATATCTTAAATACTATAAGGTCTCTGTGAGGGGAGAGGCAAATCACTGCAGTTTCTGATTCTCGGCTTGGGAGAGAAACCTGCACGTAGAGGTTGCTTTTCTCATTCCCATGGTCCTGCTGACCAGTCATGGAGTCATTGGCTGGTTTGGGTTGGAAGGGACCTTAAAGGTCTTCCAGTTCCAGCCCCCCTGAATGGGCAGGTCACCTGCCACCAGAAGTCCATGGGACATGCTCCATGGGCAGGGTACAAAAGGCTAAATGAACCTGCTAGAGAACATGGAAGGCGATGCAAGTGGCCCTCTCCAACTGGGAAGCAGAAAAGCAAAGAGCCCACGTGATCTTTCCCCATTTTACCTTCCAAGTGACACAACTGACAGACTCCCTCCTTTTACAAAAATTTGGTGATTTCCTCTGTCCCTGTTCACTTGTATCTCCTGCCTCTTGCTGGCACTCAGAAGGAGTCAAGCCCATATATCAAGCAAGACCCTGTTTTTAAAATTGCTTTTCCCACTTGATGAATTCGCTCACAAACTGAAGAGGAAACAAAAAATAACACTGAAAAAATCTGGTTACGTAGATTTTTTTCTGTCCTAGATGCAGTAAAAACCTAACAGGGGTCTGAGTGAAAAGCCTGTTGAGCAGTTTCTCACTTGTTTTCCAAGCTCAAGTGATATGATGTGTATCAGCTTGGATCAGACTCTGCAAGTCTGGATGTCAAGTGCTGGCTGGCGGCTCATGTTCCACACCTGGAAGCCAGCAGGGTCATATCCAGAACCAAAGTCTGAACTCTACTTCTGCAAGAGTTTTTTCTGTTTAAACCACAAGCTTCAACCTTATTGTAGAGATTTGATTTTACTTCTGAGTTAATGTAGAGACTCTTGTTAACATTCAGCCTGGCAGTGGTTTAGACTGGCAGGAACCTTCTGGAGCAGTGGACCTCACCAGGTTTTTTTTCCCTTGAAAATAGAATCCTCTGACTTTTGCTGCCAGATTTTGCAGAGAACTCTCTTCTGGAGAGGAAAAAAAAAAATTGATTTAAGCCCATTCCATAGTGTCTTGCTTTTGAGTTAGTAGCTAGTCCCTATTTCCTCTGACTGAGATTTTAAAGCCCTGCTGCAGCAGATACTGTGACCTGGCAGTTCCCAGCCTTGGCTTTTGTTGTGGCTTTCCCACTCCCTCTGATCCTGTTTTCTTGATCTGCTCTCTCAGGCACCCATTGCTAGGCCTTTTCTCTGTTTTGGATTCGTGCCTGCATCTCCAACGCGTCGCTGTCCTTTCCCATGGCTTTACTGTCAGTTCCTTTGTGTACGCTCATCTTTCATCGAGGCCTTCAGACTGCCTCAATTTGTCTCGTGCTCTCTAACGCATTTTGGACAACCCTGATGGTATTCTCCAAATACATATTTTGCTGCAAGTCCACACATTTATTCTTTACTGGTCTTAGTCTTCCTGTAACCTTAATTAGAAATGTAATTAGATGATGGCTGCTATTCCTTGGGAGCTCCCAAGCATGCACTAATTGATAGCCCCCCATTACTCAGTATGAGCCATAGAAAAATCCATTTGCTGTAACAGCTGTTGCAGGGCACGGATGGGAAACAAGGTGTCAGGGCATTTCTAGAAAGGTCCAAAAGAAAATGAACTGCCTGAATGTAATAGAGTGCCTTCAGGAATGGATGAGGGCTGATTTATCTCCACTCTACCAATTATACCATATAATTCCTGCCAGTAAGAATTTTTAACATACGATTTGCTGATGGGTTCATGAAAACAGGGCTGGTCTGGACCTGGAGAAATCCCCTGTGAGAGCCTCTGTCCAAAAGATGGCTTGTTCCTGGCAGAGATTTGTTGAACATATTCTTTAACATGCTCTGTTACAGTGGCCTGGCCATGTCCTAAGAGTTGGGGTTTTTTTCTGCAAGGTCTGGAAAAAGAACAGGAACAGCAATAACATCCAGTGGAGACTCAAAGTATTTGAGAGCTTCCAGGGGCGCATTCCTGACAGTTGTGAGAGCTGGTGCAGAGTACTAAGAGGGGGCTTACACTCCCTCTCAAAACAGATGTGGAAGAGAGAATTTCTGTCCTAAGGAGCTCACAGGAATGGTAAAGGAGTTTTGTATCCATTTCAGCTTGAAGTTTTTTTAGGCTTTGTGATCTTATTTTATTTACCTCAAATCAGTTTGTCCATTTTTAATATTATTCAGTGTTATAGGAAGGAAATGCTTTAATATGGCAGATTTCATTGAAAATTGATAAATGTGGGCTGCAGAACAATGCACTGCTCTTCCTTGGTCCATGATAGGCTCTTGAATGCCAGTTTGGTATGATTCTGGGATACTTCAGACTGAATGTGAGATGCAGATTCAGTTCTAGTTCTATTAGCACACCCAACTTCTTTAGACAGAACTTGTCATCCTGTGGTCAGGATTGAGATAACAAACATTTCACGCAGCCCATGAACAGTTTCACCAGCAGCATTATTTCCACCAAACAGGTGAAGCAGAAAGGACAGAAGGGCCTCCTTCAACTTCTGTTGAAATACATGGAAAAACTCACACTGCCTCCATAAGAAGTTAGATCAAGTTCCAAGGCTGCACGTCAACATTTTTCTGAGCACTCCTGACTCTGCACAGGGGCTCCTACATCATGTTACATTCCTTCGCAGGATAAAGGATGTGGGAACTTTTTACCCTTCCAGAGACAGCTCTCCTTTGAAATCACATTTGTTTTCTCTGTAAGTGCCAGAAAGAAATGGATGGGAAAAGCCCAACAGTGAACTCTAAACTGCCTTTTATGCTGGCATCATTTTTTGGAGGGGGGAGGAAGGGAGTGTGCGTGCACAGGCACTCACAGCTAAGGTCTTAATTCTATCTCCAGATGCTGTGCATAATCTAGAGGTTTATCGTAATGAATTATTTCTGTTATTACTGCAGGCAAAGTGAGATTTAATTTGATGTGTGATATATCCCTGGATTAACTACCCTTTGGTTTTATTTGCTCCATAATGGTGAATTTTTGTTTATAGACCCATTTTGTAATTACATCCCTGAGCTCAGAAGGGCTACAGCAATGCTGCTCCATCCTATAGGAAATCAGGATCCAATTCCCTTCTCCCAGTCCTGTTGTCAGCTGTGGCTAAAACAGAAACTGCACAATATGATGTTCACCATTTTGTCTCCCTTAATCACAGTTTTACAGGACAAAGTACAATGAATGGAAAGATTCTCCTTGGCTGGAGAGACTGGGATACCACTTGGGAGGCATATGTAAAGTGGCAGAGAAGCTTCACCTTGAAAAATGGCAACAACGTGTGTTATAACAGGTGCCAGGAACAATCAGTTGAGTCCTTCATGATACCTACGTGTTCAAAGAGTCATGGCTCCACAGAGGCTCCAAGGGTGGCAGAGGGAGCTGGGGGGCATGGCAGCATGCAGAGCAGGGGTTCATTAATTCCTTATTTCCCAGCTGTCCTCCTCTCAGTGGGAAGTCAAGCCTCCAGCCCATGCTGAAAGATGCAGTGCTGGCTGGTGGTCGGGGCAATGGACACTCCTCTCCTTCCTACCCCATCCAGCCCAGCCCAAACCCTTCCCTTGTCTCGTACCCAAGGAGGTCTGGGACCAACATGTCTTATGCACGTCCTTGCAATACCCCCAGCTATCACAAGAGAAAGAGAAGCCTGACCCTGATCCAGTCAGCCACTTCCCTGGTGCTCATGTGGCAAAACCATGAGGGTCCTCCATTCCTGGTCCGAGGGGGAGAGTCGGGGGGACTGAGATCCCAGTGCAGCTCTGTGGAGAGCAGGACACGGCGCTGTGGTCCCAGGAGCTGTGGCAGCACCCACACCTAATCCCCTGGGAACATATGGCGTGGCACTCACACAGAATCAGGTTTCATTGCAATCATGGTGATCTTAATTAGTACTACTTATAACAACAGAAGTCAGCCTAAGTACCGGGAAAAGTAAACGGAAGCAACCAAATCCATCTGGGTATTAGTGTGCCCCTTGGAAAGGGTGGGGGTTTTTTGGACTTTTGACCCAAAGCAGCATTGCCTCGCTCAACGCTTCAGTCACAAACCTGCACTCAGCTTTCTGGGGTTCACCAGCTTTGTATTGTTCAGCCTGGAGAAGACAAAGCTTTGGGGTGACCTAATTGTGGCTTTCCAGTACCTGAAGGAGCTGACAATGGAGCTGGAGAGAGACTATTTACAAGGGCCTGGAGGACAAGGGGGAATGGCTTCCCACTGACAGAGAGTAGGTTTAGATTAGATATTAGGAAAAATTGCTTCCCTGTGAGGGTGGTGAGGCCCTGGCACAGGTTGCCCAGAGCAGCTGGAAGTGTCCAAGGCCAGGTTGGACGGGGCTTGGAGCAACCTGGGATAGTGGAAGGGGATTGGAATGAGATGAGATTTAAGGTCCCTCCCAACTCAAACCATTCTGTGGTTCTTTGATTCTGTGGACTGATCTCCTCCTTCCCAGCATGGTGACCCATGCTGGAGTGGCAGAGCTGTGCTCCTGCCAGAACCCTGGGTGATGCAGCACTCTCCTTGGAGTGGGCACCTCCATGGGCCAAGGCAGCAGCTGCAAAGTTCAAACTGAAGATCGTCCTTTCATAGAGGGAGGTGTTGGGTTCAATCCCTAGTCAAAGTCACACTAAAAAATATTTCCTAGGTACACATCGCACTGAAGACAAAGTGTTTGATTTTTTTACTGACAGACAAGAATGTTTGAGGCCATTAAAATGCATGGAGCCAAAGCCTCTGGTTTGTAAAGAGTGCCTGCAGATTTACGTTACACAGCTTGTATTTGTAATTGCTCCTGATGTGTCAGTTCTCATACACTCCCGTTAAAAGTTTATGTCCACTTTTTTTTTTTTTCCCCAGCTAATAAAATTAAATGTTAAAAATCCAAAGCAAAAAAATGATATGTGTTGTTCTTGCATGGACCAGTACAAGATGGGATATTCAGAGCTGACACCAAAGCTGTCTTCAGAATCACCTACTGTTCTGAGAGCCATGTACTAAAACCCAGCTTCCTGCCTTTTCCCTGTTAAAACCAAACCTGAAGTGTTGTTTTACAGCCTTGGGAGTGTGAATTTCAAATGGCCCTTAAGGGTGGAAAGTGATTTTAAAATATTTTTCTAAGAAACTCCAAAACACAAGCAGCATTTTTATGAGTGAAAATCTAGGAGTATGCGTCAACATTTGCAAATCTGAGGGATGCAAGGAACATAAATCCTAGGACTTTAAAGTTTCCACAAGGCCAAATTCTTCTTTCCTTTACCCATATGAGTAGTGTTGCTCTAGTCAATGGCTTGAAACAGTTTCTGTAAATAAAATGAGTAAGATTTAGCCTGAAGTCTAGAGAAAATAATATGAACAATCTTTCTTCCCCCCAGGGAGTAGAAGCCGAGCATTCCTTGGCTTGCCCTGTTCCTGCACAGCCCATGGGGCAAGATCCACCGTGCTGCCTGCCCCACGTGTCGAGTGCCTTCATCCCAGCTCTCTGTGGGGCTCCTGGTTCCCTGGCTGGTGCTTGTATGGATTTAAAAGCTACCACAGAGAATTTATGCCAGTAATTACAGCCCTGCTACAAATTTCTTGAGAAATAATACTGGTTTGGGTTTTTTTTTTTTCCATTCTAGAGTACTTTTTTTGCAAGAAGTGGATGCTGGTCTGTTACTCACCTGCCACTGCAGCAGGTCATTTACTGATCCTTTTTCCTATGCTAATAAGGTACAATAAATTTAACACCAGTAAAGAAACTATAAAGACTTGAAGACTAGTATTACAGGTTTTGTATGTGCAGTGAAAGGCAAATTGTTTGCAGCAATTATTGATTGGGAAAGGCTGAGTTAATGTAATTGCAAAATATAAAAGGGGAAATAAAATAAAAAAGTAAAATTAATATACCGGTCACAGAATCTGAACTCAAAAAGCCAATAAAAGACACGCAATAAAGCACTCCAGAGAAACAGAACTCTGTCACGGTGAATATCAAGCGATTTACGGAAAAGTGCAGATATCAACTGCAGCATTCCTCACTGCTCAGACATTTACTTGAGTCTTGTCTATGTTCATTGTTTTACAAAATTAGTAACTGCAGCCAAACTCACATTTCACTGATTGCAATGTGTCAGCAAGGTCTTCACCTGCCTCACCATGGAAGCAGAGCTTTGAAGTCTTAGTCTGAGATGCAGAGTAAGGATTCAAAAAGATGTTGGTCCAGCAGGAAAATGCTGGTGTCATCAGCCTACCGAGGGAACAGCTAAAAATGGCAGATCTCCCAGGGAGCTGGGGTCCAGTTACACAGTGGTACAAGATGTCCTACAATACAGTGCCCATTTGAGCAGCAGCCTGTGGTGAGAACAGTGGCATCATCGATGTCAAAATCATGCTCCAGACCGCACAAACATAATTGACATTGACTACAAAATCAGGAGGCTAAACACGAAACTAAAGATATGCCCTTCTTATTTGTTATGTGAATTTTTGGGCCTTCTAGGGTTTGGATTGTCAAGCTTTGCACTGTCTCCATGAAGACCTGGATCTTGTTTTATTTTGTGCCAAGGCAGAGATTAGTGGCATGTTCAACCTCCAGCAGTTCCTGCCCTTGAGGTCTGAAGTCTGTTACAATGAGGACTTGCAGCACAGGCAGAACCAGAAGTTGGTGGCAAATCAGCTAAAAGCAGGAGGAAGAAATACAAGAAAAATAGGGAGAAATCTTCTGCTGTAAGGGTGGTGAGGCCCTGGCACAGGTTGTCCAGAGAAACTGTGGCTGCTGCATACCTGGAAGTGCTCACAGCCAGGCTGGATAGGGCTTGGAGCAACCTGGGATAGTGGAAGCTGTCCCTGCCCATGCCAGGGGATGGAATGGCATGATCTTTAAGATGCCTTCCAACCCAAATCATTCTGTGATTCTGGGGTTCTTTGAAGAGAATATCCTTACTCCTCAAGATGTGCACACTAATAAACTTGAGCAGCTGATGGATTTGTTCAATATTTTAGTTTATAGATTTTGTTAAATACGATACAAAGGATAACAACAGTTTTCCCTATTTTCCATAATGTCATGTCTCCCTAAAACCTTGGCCAGGCTGGATTTCAGCAACTCTTATGGAAGATGCTCTGGCCTCTAGAGCAGGCTGGAGATGTACAACTTACTATCAATAAAAAAAGGTAAGCAAAACCCCTGCTAAATATGCACTTACATTTTCTTCACATACAACAGGACTTTCTTAACACTTTCAATCAAGAGTGGGAAGTAAGAACATCCTTTTAACGTGTCCATCCAAAAAGAGGTAAAATATAGATCTTTCATAGGCTATATATTTAAAAGAAGAAATGGTGCTTTTAAAATGGAATGTCCAATATCTGGTGACTAGTGGATGACAAAGAGGCTGCAGGGTACTTTATTAAATGTCTCTAGAGACAAAGAAGTCGATTGCTACTCACCAAGTTGATTTACAATGATAAAGGTTTCTATTTGTAGGAGCCTTGTTGGCTTCAGTCACCTCCTCTTGCATCTCAGGGCATATAGAAATTGAAAGCTTTGCTTTTGCAAGAGAAAAGAATTTTTCTCTGAGTTCGGCCTGACTGTATTTTTCTGGTTATCATGACAATCGTCTCAGACTAATGGGCTGACAGCCCCTGAACAGCTCTGCTATCTAGGAAGGGAATGATGTGACCTCCAAGAAGCATTATGTCATATCTGGTAGGAGCTTTATTGTTTTATTGATACCGTTCCCTGTGCTGAAACCATTCAAAAATGAAATAAAAGGCTTCTCTGCATTTATCAGTGGTGAGAGGGAAGAATGAACAGTTTCACCTGGATTGCCGCCAACAGAGGAGAGCAGCAAGGCTGGGACAGTGACTGAGGCATGTGATGGAAACACTCTGGGGTCACTGGCAAGGTGTCCTTGGAAGTCTGGTGTCTGTGGAGGAGATCAGGACCCCAGCTTGCCCAGCTAGAAATAATTTATGTTTCTCTGTCCGTACTTTCTTCTCCTGAGTTTTGCTTTGTCTCCATGGATTTTGGTGGCATAACCTACTTTAAAGCCCTAATTCTCAGCCTGTGCTTAGGACACCAGCTCGCATTTGCTCTGCTCTGTCCTGAACTCTCTATGGTGTGGAGTGCTCTGCACTTTCTGCATCAAGACACACTGTCCTGTGTCCAGAGTTCAGACGAGAAACTCTGAGTGAATCTCCTGCTTCTCTAAACCACTATACTGAAGAGAGGCTGGGAGTATTTTGTAGATAACCTTGTAATAACCAAGGTCAGAAGTAAAACAACAACAGATAAGAGAGATCAGAAATACAGCTGCTGATTGGCAAAGCCCTGTTGTTCCACTGCTTTGTGGTGTGGTAACAGCTGAGAGCACAGAGCTACTAATTTGCTGATGCAACACCAAAGGTGGACAAAACAACTGTACTCGGGGCAGGCTAAATAAAGGAGCTGCAGCTTCAAAGGAAAGCATTGCAACATGAAACTTGTGATGGGCTCGTGAGGGTGTCAGTGTGACAGAAGCCCTGGGGTTCCCGACAGGATGCCCATTGATAGGAATAGCAAGGTCACGATGGATCTCGAGGATCCATCAATCACCGGAGCACAGACTGCAGGCACGGCATAGCTGGAGTGACACAGCCACTTCCATAGCGCTGGCAGGGCTGGGCTGCCTGGGCTCTCATGCCTTTAAAGGAGAACAAATTTTTACAGAAGGAGCTCAGAAATGTTGTAGCATGACAAAGGTGTGTTATGACTCATCACACCAGCTCTTGCCTGTGCTTCCTCCTATAAACCTACAGTAATTCGTGAAGCAGCTGAGTCGTCACTTCTTTGCCCTAAAGCTGACTAGCAGGTTAACAAGAGGAGATTATTTTAAGACCATCATTTTATAGGACGAAGGTATCAATTCTCTATCTTCCCATGGATAATCCTGTTAAAGGATAACATGATTTTAGGACAGTCCATTACAGAGGACAGTCTTTTCAGTCTTCTCTGACTGGTTTCTAAGTCCTTTATAGCTGCCTTCATGCAAAGAAAATGTGAAATCTCAACTTTCTATTCCAGCTGTTGAGCTACATTTCAGCTGATTTCACCAAAACATTGCACAGCATCTATATAATTTATTGGCAGTCTCAGTTTAACTCGATTATACAAATACACAGCTTGCAACAGGCCCCACTTGCCTTTTGGTGTGACATACATCAGTGCACACCAGCCAGAGGTGACCTGCCCCACCGCTGTATTTTTCTGCTGCTCTGCCCTGTGGTTTTACCTTCCCAGTATTTTTACAGAGCAATGTGTTATCTCTGCTGTTTTAAATGTGGGGAAAATGAGGAGCAAATGACTAAATGAGGACCCCAGAGTTGCTGTGAAAGGCAAGGATCAAACTCACATGAATCAGAGCAGTGGTAAAAAAATCAACAGTCTCCCCAGTTTGTCCTCCTTTCATTTTCACCAGAAATTCCCAAAGAAGGTGTTTATTGAAGAGGTTTCTAACTACCTCTTTAGTGCCCACCCATTCATTTTTTTTGGCTTTCTGTTGGGAACATTAGCCCACCAACAATGTATTTTGCTTTATGCCAAAAATTAACTACCTGCAGTCTTACAGGGGTCAGTGGGGCTCTCCACAAGCAGACTGTCATTTTCACTTGCTTTGCTTTCTAGAAATACAAACTCGGTTCTTTAAATCCAAACAAGTCCAGTTCTTTCCTCAGGAAGAGGAAATACTTCTGCAACTCTTGTTGAAATTCAGGGGTGTTGTTTATATTTACTGCAACAGCATTTAGGAGCCTGAGGGATGGACCAGAAGCCTACTGGGATCAGTGCTGTACAAATACAAGATTAGGAATACTCCCTGCATTTAGTGATGCTGGGTAGGGACTGTGTGCACTGAAACATCACAAAATTCAAGAATGAGTATATTTTCACATATTAAACCACAACGAGCTGCAATAGAATCATTGTTTATAAATTACACTATGGTATCTCAATAGTGACAACTCCCTGCTCCTTCTCACCTTCATCTTTCAAAACACACATCTTGGTTGTTTACAAAGCACTTTCTCCACCCGGAAAAAACTCTAAGTTAATTTCTCCCATCTCTGTGAATAAATGATTCACTGCAAATTCTTCTCTCCAGCAAAGTCAAAATCTACGTGTGCAAAGGATTTCAACTCAATGGTAATATATTCTTGTTCCCTCTCGGGAATATCACTGATATTTTCTGAAGTAAAGAAGGAAGTGAATTCTTCTACTTCAGTTAATGCTTCAAACTATTCCCTCTTATTGAAATGTTCCTTCAAAGCAGAGACAGCTTATTTCCTCAAGAAACTGTATCCACCCACTGAAAGTTATTTCTCACCCTACATAAGTAATAGGAGATTTCCTACTTTTTGCCCACTTCTACCCCATAGATTTAATGTGTAAACTGGGAACATGCAGAATATATTGCTTGGCATAAGTCAGTGAAGTTTCACCTGCGAGAACACAGTATGAATTCAACCCTTGGCTGTTTGTACTAAACCACAGGGAGAATCTACCCTTAAGTGATGTAAAGTTCATAGGTCAGATGCAAACCCAAAAACTCAAGCCTGCAGAGCAGTGTTTAGGCTTGCAGAGCTCACATCTCGCTGAGTTGAGCCTCGTCCCAGGGCAATCACAAAGGGAGCACAGCACTCCCCTCTTGCTATGAGGGGCTCCCAGTATTTGGGGAGGATGGTGAGGTACAAATCCCCAATAAAAACATGGAGTGGGAAAGGAAAATATTATCTATTTCCCGCAGAAAGCAGAGGAAAAGTGATTGATGCTCTGGTAATGAGCATGTGGTGCATCAGGAGAGCATTCTCATTCTCATATTTTACAGTTAAATGTTTTGTGTTCCTGAGTTGTGTTTAAACATTCACTTAAACTTCAGGTGTGAAGACCTGATATTCCTTGCTATGCTCTGCAATGAATCCCAGGATTCATTTCTGTAATCTCAGCGTCTCACTGATCTCAGCGCCACAACGGGTGAGTGAAATTTATACCATGGTTTGCCCTTTCAATTTCACACATTTCTGTGTGAACCTTGAGAGCTGGGAGGACAATTATTCTTGGTTCAGATGTGATTTTAATATTTCTCACTTTTTTTTTCCTCTTTTTTTTTTTTTGGTCCATGGATCAGTTTATGTTCCAGATGATCTAGATCTTAAGCCATTGTTTTCTCAATGTCATGGGTCATGACTCTTGGATCATTTTAAATATGAGGAAAACTATATTGCTCTGAACATGGAAACACAGCTCCAAAAAATCTCTGCTAGGAGCAGAGTGACAGCCAAAGTTCTGATTAAATTCATGTCTTTGACCGGCTTCTGCAACCAATACAAATGGCTGTGAAATCTTTTCAGCAGGGTAATGGAGAGAGGAAAAGAGTTGGCTGTAAGTTCGGGAATTATTATTCTTATAAACCCATTCGCACACCTATCACTTGGGACAAGTGAAGGGCCAAAGACGTGCCAAGCAATTACACAGCTACACAGGTCCGTGCACAAGATACTCTGCATCACGTTGGCTGTAATTTGCGCTCACTACGTTGGCACAAGCTCCACCTGTGTCAGATGGTTACAGAGAAAACAACTTTTCTGGGAGACTAAATCCATCTCAACAGTGGCCAGGCCATGTCCCTGTTTTTGGAAGTCTGACTGGGAACAGCAGCATCTTTCAATTTGAAGAGGAAAAAAGATTTCCAGAACTTGCAGTAGCAAGATGCTCGGAGCCTCTTGGTGACACCAGTGTAACCACCCACAGCTTCGAGGGGATTTAAGGAATAATATTCAGTCTTAGCTCTGACCTTAGCCGGATCTTTGTGTCCTGATGACAAATCATTTCTGAACAGTTTTATATTTTCCCTTGCTACTCGTTTCAGTTGAGAGAAACCAGATGAGTTTCTTTCCTAGCTCAGCTACAAAGACAACAGAACCACCTTTCTCAAATCAGTCAAGTTCGTGACAAAAAGGATCTCAGTAAAGCAGGAAGAGAAATCAAGCTCATCATTCATCTTTTACAATGTGTTTGCAGAGTTCACAACAGGGCTGATGTGGTGATGGAGTGACTCTTGGCCTTGTACGGCACAGTGTTCAATATTCATAGAATCAACCCTTTCTCATAGAATTCATAGAATTAACCCTTTTTTCCTCTACTGCTGAACTGAAGACTGCCATTCCCTGCCAAGTAGAATGGTCTCACTTCGTAATTTTTTGCCAATATTTTTGAAATCTTCCTTTATTAAGTCTTGTAGAGGTGCAAAGTGCATCGTGACCATAAAAAAAGATCACAGAAAAGGACACAGTAAGACACATGGACTTGTTCTTAGGGCTCCTGAAAAAATGCAGCTACATAGGTAAGGATTTGTCAGGACTTGACTTTGACTGAGGATTTTTTTTACAATAAGAAAAGTACAGTCAGTTACCCTTAGTGGGGAATGTGTGTTGACCTGCCTGGCCAGAAGCCAAGACACCAAACCAGAAGTGCTAAAGACGTCTCTGTTCCCTTGAGAAGGGTGTCTGTCCAGCTGCAGCACTGTCCACAATATTTACAGATCCAAGGGTTTTTAAGGAGTATTACTGTGCTCCTAAAGACTTTCCTATTATTCTGGGAACTGTTTGTAGGCAGGACAGAAAAGCCCCTGTGCTTTTTGCTGTCCAAAGCCTGTAACTCTTGTCAGAGATTGCAATCTCGTGCTCCCAGAGCTGTGTCCTTGAAAATCAAGTCTCCTGTTGGACGAGGCTGCACAGACTTGGAGTAGTAGAAATAAGGCTATTCTCAAAATTAGTTATTGTAACCACATTGTTCCCCAGGACCATAATTGGCATGGTGCTGTAGCTGCTTTCTGCTATTTGCTTACCCCAGGAGGACAGAGAGCTCAGAGTTGCATCTCCCTCTCCCAATAATATCCTGTTTTGTGCTGCTGCTTCTGCTTTGCCATGGATCTGCCAAGTGCTGCAGGTGCCGAAAAACAAAGGTGAAAGCACCCATATGCTGCTTTCGGATCACAAAGCCAACTCACAGAATCGAATGCCCAAAAGGACCTGTGTTTTTTTTCTCCTAGGGAAACCTAAGAGGGAATCCACAGAGTTACATCCAAGTGCCAAGGCCGATGAAAGGATTTATTGTGAATGTCTTTTACAAGATTCCTTCCTTGTTGGAGATAGTTCCTTTGGGATTCCCCTTCATGATATTGCTAATCCTATCTATTCAAAATTTATGATGCACATTCTCTAGAATACCAAGATGACTTTTAAAACACAGTGTAGACAGGGTGCTTTGCTAGTTTTACAGTAATTTTCTTTTTCAGATTTCAGAACTCAGGCCTTTGCCGTGCTCACAGGCTTCCTTCTGCAAACACAGAGCTGGAAACTCACTTTAATTTGTATGTGATACTGTGTTCAGTGCAAATATTTACCAATATTCCTCACAGATCTGGGATCTGGTTTTTGCCTGGAATCAGTCAAGCCAAGTCTCATGATTGGATGGTAAAAGTAATTTTGTGCAAAAAGTGTGTGCGTGCAATTGTGTCTGCATTCACACCTGTGGGGTTTTTTCTGACTGTTTCTTCAGTCACTGGTTTAGGAATTAAAATTTCTTTGAAAATATTTTTGTCTTCCCACACACACAAAAAAACCCAACTGCAAATACAATTTCTCTCAGGTTTTAAAATCTTTTTAGTCATCTTTCTCTGTGTTTGTGACCTCCAAGCACTAGGAGAGTTACTCTGCGGTTCCCTGCTGTGTACAGGTAGGAAAAGAGACAAGAATGGGGCTTAGCTGCCCAAAACATCCTGTCCTGAGAATAAATAGCTTTAGTACATACGTGCCAGTTTCCTGGTCTCTGACTTCCTTGCTATTTACAGTGATAATATAGATGGGTCTTTCAAACATGTACCTGAATGAGGCAATAATAACAGGCCGGTAAAAGACAAGGCAATACTTTAACTCCAGTGAAAATCCCATACTGGGGGCTTTTGTTTTAAAATGCCATATTATGTTTTTCCCTGGAAAAGTTTAATTCAATTTGGTGCAATTAAGAAAAAATTCCAAGCAACGTATAAGTTACACAATGCCTTCTTTACATCAGATCAATGAAAAACAATCTTTGACAAGGTTGCCTTCAAAACACAACAGATGTACTTAGAAACCAGCATTTTTTCTCTCTTCTATTTGCAGGCTCCTTAAATGAAAAACACTTTATGGAATAGGGTCTCATTTTAGCTTGAAAATACAGATTTCTATCTTGTGTCTGAATCTCCGTGGTGCCTCCTGAGCACAGCAAGGACTAGTTCAGAGGAAAGATCCAAACCAGCATTTTAGAAATATAAACCCAATCCTTCTGAGAAATGATCCATTCAATCCCTGAGAGTATCAGAAAAGACAGAAAAGTGATAGCAACAATAAGAAAAGCAAGAGCTGCTGTTATTAGTAGAGGACTGATACAAAGTGCACGTTTAAATGAAGCTCATTTAAACATGCTCTGGTTTAATTAGATTTAGTTTAACCACCTAAAAAAATCCCAGCAGAACTTGTGGCGGGGCTTGGGCTGCTGCTCCCTGCTGTGAGCCCACCTGTTTCTGCCAGCCTCGCTGCCCTGGCACTCGGAAAATCCCGGGGCTGGCTCTGCAGGCTGGGGCAGGTCGCAGGGACAGGCTTCCAGACTGCCTTGATGCGATGTTTGAGGGGGGAAAAAGTTCTTTTGAGTTAAAAAATAGCTTTGCCCATGATTTACCATGCTGAGAAAGCAGAGGAGCAAATGCTGCTAAGCATCTAACTTTAAAAGATGGGAAGAGACATGTAATTTTAAGTAGTTTTTTACACTCTGCAAAAATAGTAAAAACAACACTGTTTTAAGATAAACCTTCTCCCCAGTATAATAATCATGTATATATATATATATATATATATATATATATATATATATGAAATCATATATGTATATATCTATTCAATAAAACCCAAACCACACACAGAGATACAGCATATATTGGGAACAGTGTCTGTCCAGCTTTTGGCTGCGTATTTGAATGCAGGAAAGCTCTTCCCTGTGGAACAGTTTCCTTCCCAGGGAGTGCCCAGAGCCTGACCCGAATCCTGAGGAAGCAGCAGGAAGCACCTTTGGTAACACAGAGCGGGCAGGCAGGAGGCTCCCGTGAGCCACAGGCAGGGAACAACAGGGGCTATTTCTACATAAACAAGCCCAGGATCAGCTGAAGTTGCCGTTCACTGGCAAATGAAAATAAAGAGACAATTCAGAATCAAAGGTGAGTCAAACAAAAAATATGTCCAATAAGAGGAGGCAGCCCAGACAATCAGTCAGATGCCAAAACATGTGACAGACCCAGAGGCAACTCCAAAACAACCAAACCAACTGCCTGTGAAGTCTGCCAAGGAGCCAGATGCTCCTGCTTAAAAATATCTTCCGCTGCCTTGGCATCTGCATTTTCTGCCTGCCGTCAAAAGAGGAGGGAGGGGAAAATGGGAGAGCAGAGCGGGAGTAGGGGTGGGGGGCAGCAACTAATAATATTTTTGCCATTTTCATTCTAAGTACTTCTGATTATTCATTTGCAGTTTGTCATCATGTCACCGGAGAGCAAAACAAAACCCCAGCCTGGCATAGGCTGGGAAGGGAAAAACAGGCAAAGCCCTCTATTGCAGAATGGAAAAAATGAGGGGAAAGATCCAGTAATTCCACTTTGCTGTGAGTGGCACATTCCTGTTAAGGTGATAAAAAGCTGAAACTGCTGGAGTTGGCAGTTCACCACCTGGGAAAGCACCAGTGTGCCCGCACCCAGATGGAGCTGGGGACAGGGTGCTGCAGCCTGCACACATCCAGGGTGTCCCTGAGGTGCCCCGCGCTGTGTGGTGGGGACGAATAGGGAGTAAGTTGTACTGAATCAAAATATTGCTGCTATTAACCACAGCAGCACGTTTGGGGTCACAGAGGCTGTAGGTGTTCAACAGGGGCTTAAAACACACTTCATATAAACTTAATGAATGAAGATACAAATTTCTGTTACTGTAGTTGTTGATTAAAACTGTTAAATAAGATACATGTATTTAAAAAGTAGATTATTCAATAGGCAAAAGTCAAAGTAAAGCGCAGTCAAAAGGAGAGAATTTGTGCAGTTACTGGAAGAACTGTTATGCAAAAAGTATTATCATGTTTCACTTGTGTTGAAGGGCTTCCCCCCTTCTATGAAAAAGTTTTCAAAGGTGAGAACACCCTTCAGAAATTAAATTACAAACCAATTTTGGTTGTATTTCTTGATTCCTTGAGCAGGAATCAGGAATCCTGCATGTGGTCTGTCCCTCTGTCACTGAAATGATCAAAGCAATAAATGTCTGTGCTTCGAGGTGCCAGATGTGTCCCTCACTGCTCCATCCCAAGCAGAGCTGTGCTCCCAAAGGCAGAACTGTTGGAGCAGCGGGTTCTGAACAAGACCAGGAATACAATACTCTGTTGGAGGGTGGCTTTACCTGAAAAGAGTGTTTGTTTTTGTGAGATAGAAATCAGAACATTATCTTTCTTCTGGGCTGCCTGGGTTGGGTTCTGAGTCAGGAGGGTTTGGGACACCAGTGAGTTGGGCACTGCCTTGTATCGACACAGTTCAAAGCCAGAAACCTGGTATTAAATGAGCGCCGTATCAGAGACCATCACAGCCTTTTAGAAAGCAAACAGCACTGGAGGTCAGACCGGGCACGGCCGGGATAAAATTGCACCCCATAAAAGTCTCAGAAAGAGCAGAGAGATTCCTTTGTGATGTTTGACTCATTTTCCCACTCGGATGCGTGGCGAGGCTCGGCGGTGTTTGTTTCAGGGCAAAGTTTCGCGCCGGCTGGTCGCCGGCAGAGAGGGTGAGCTCTGGGCTCGCAGCTTCTCTCGCAGTCCCTCGAGCAATCTGGCAGCCGTGGGGCTGCCACCACCTTCTCTGCACTGAAAGGTTCAGCTCCAAAAATCTGCGCTACACCTTGTAGCCTAAATTTTGCATACAGAACCCATTTGCAGGGAAATGCAATCGCAGTAAATAAATAAGTAACGGGAGCCAAACCGGCAGCGTGGTGAATCGGCGGAAGAATTTCAAAGAAATTGAAAGAACTTGCGGTGACGAACGTTTCGTGCGAGTCTGGTACTGAGATTGTAAGAATTTTGCATGTCTACATCAACTGACTGATAGCAAAGGAGTTTCTAGTCCCCCTCATGGCACACACAAATGTCTGTTAAAGACATAAATATTTAAAAACAACAGCTAGACTAAGAGGGTTAGCTTTCATTTCATCTAATTTGGCAAGCATTAGCTACACCCACCAGAAATCATTTTATTTTGTGTAATTTAATAGCAGATCTATTGTAGCATCGCAGTTTCTGACATGCCGCAACAAATCAATGTGGCCTTTTTTTAAAGTTGAGAATTAATACAAGGCTGTATTTCAAATGTTAGATGGAAATCAATAAAGATGAAAACCTTTCTGTGTTATTCACTTATTTTCATCCTCTGCTGCAAAGTTTATTTGCCTTCCTGCATGCAATACAGAGACTTTGATCCTTGTTCAAATATCTCTGATTTTTTACATCCCTCATGTTTGATCTGGTTGTCAGGTGAGAGTTATTGGCAGAACTTGTTAGAATTACACCTGCCAATAGCAGCATACATGGTAGCAGCATGAAATAATATAAACTGTACTGTGCATGCCCTTTGGAGTCTTACACAGCAAAATAATATTCCCACAGAAATCAATCTGAGATTTTAATTTATTAAACCTTCTCTCTCTTCCTCCCCACCTTAAAGGGATAGATGGTGATACGGAGGGAGAAGCGAGATAACATCAAGTAAAGCAGGTTTCGAATAGTCACAGATGACCTTCGCTATATTCGTTTTGCAATTTTGAGTGGATTAGAGGAAACTAATGATGGCTTTAAAATGAGCTTTTGGATAAAGCTTGGGAAACTAATCATTACAAATCCACTACTTAAGAGAACAATTCTGTGTAGCACACTGCAGCTTTAAAACATACATGTCTTGTTTTCTTTCCTCCTCTCAACAAGCTTATTTTGCTTTCACTTATTCCAGTCTTCTTATAGGAGCCCAGTGACTGTTTTCATTTTCTGCCATGCCTTTAAATTTAAGGGAGCCTATTTTTTTTGCCTGGTGTTGTCCTTACAGTGCCTTTTGCATTTAGTTTAGGACTCATAGAGTTAACAGACTGGGAGAGAGAGAGAGAGAGGAAAAAAACCCAACCACTTGCATTAAGCCTGAAGCCTGTCACCTTTTCTTGGCAATTACACTGCTAATGGCTGGGTCCCAAGCAAAGTGGCAAAGAATATCTCTTCTCACGTTCCCAACTCACAGTGCATTCCCAAATACCAGATGGTGTTTTTGGAATCCGTTTCACTATGTTTGATATGACAATACTTTTGTATAATGTTAAATTATATATAACTATTTCAAATAGCTGATACCAGAACAAGGCTAGAAAAGGAATATTAGATGCAAGGAGAAAGAGAGAAACTGAAGACTGAGGGTTTTCGTCTCCTCCTGTTGTATCTCGTGTCTCTCAGATTTTTGTGTAATTTGAACAAAAGAGGAAATAAAAGTGGTCCAACAGACTAGCTCTCACAGTGGTACTATACAGAAATGGTGTTGCTTCCTCCCCAGAATTTGGTGTACATCTTAGGCTGCCTGCCAGCTCTACAGGAGGCAAGTGCAAGATCATAAATAGTGCAGAGAAAGCAGGAAAAAAGAAAAGGGGGAAAAAAAACTCAGTCACGAGTAAAAAAGTCCCACCATTTTCCTTGCGGATTTTTCCTTGAAATCCTAAGAAAAACAAGTGCCAGAAAGTTCAGGAGAGGTAAACTGGTACATCTCCATTAACCTCAGGGGAGCTGTGCCAGCTGACAGGGGCATTTGGCTCAAGATATTTAAGTTGAAATAACTTGGATCTATGGAGCAAGTCATCGATACATCCTACTGAAGGCGAATCCAATCTCGCTTGCCCAAATTAGTGATTCCAGTTTTATATTAACACTGATGGGCTTACAGGAGCTGGAAAATACCCATTGGAATCAGGCCTGCAGATTTAGTTGCAATGCAATTCATCATGCCTGGACAGAAGAAGAGAAGTAGCTCAGCCATTCCTCAGGAGACAGCCAGGACCTCAGCTTTAGGGGGGACAAAGGTTTTCCTTTTGTTGGCTCCACTACAAAAAATTTCTTAAGAACAGGAAGAAAATGTACTACCGAGGAAAAAAGTATTCAGGAAATTCAGTGTCCCGCCGGTCTGACAGTGATGCTATTTCCATTATCAGAATCCCTTCCTTTAAACACTGATTAGTTTTATGATTTCTAAACTGAAATTGTTTATTCTAATGTACCCGGGAACCTTTTTTTTCCATCCCCGTTTCTGCTCAAGGCACATTTTAACAACCAGCAAGCTTTCAGGATAAACGCTTACCAACAAAAGCACCCCCCGAGCCTAACTACAACATGAATATTGAAGCTATAAGGACACAACTTCACAAGTAATTTGTCTAGTTGAATCAGTTTTGTTTCTGCATATGCCAGAAACCTGTCCAAGTGAAGGTTTCATTCATATGTCTACACACAAACAACTTACCACATAAGTACTTACTTTTTACACAACAAAATACTGATTTTTCCCTCTTGATTACTCACACTGCCAGCATACAGTAAAGATTATCAACCCCTCAAAGGATCATACAGATCCAGTGACTACTACATAATTAACAATAACTTGTAGTAATGCAATTTAAGAGTCTTTTTAATGGGCATAGATGGCAGAATGTATAGCCCATCTTTCTTTGTCATCCTAGAAAAGGGGCCCCATGCGGAGCTGCTGGTTGCTGAGTGATGCTTTGTAGTCTGTACCAGACAGTTGCACAGTACCAGCTGCATTGGCAGGTAGCCGAAGTGCAAAGAGATAGCTGCCAAGCTATGCTATACAAAGGCAGCAGTGCCAGAGAGAAAGGGACCTTTGCATGAAGTCACCTTTGACCCTGAAGCCAGCATGGATCCCATATTCATCAATTCCAGACAATTGCATCTTTCATTCCACCACAAACTATGATTAGAAAGGGCCCGTTTGTGATAGTGATTGTTAGTTTACAGTTCCCAGAGATTGGATTATTTAATCTTTAGTTCTGTTGGCAGCAATATTTTCCCTAACCTTTGGTAGTGGTGTGCCAGTGATAATCTAACATATGTATATAGGGAGATACACACACACATACACACAGGCACCTCCCTTCCCCATCAAAACTGGGTGAAGAGAGAGGAGTGCACAGAAAAACCACAGCTCACAAAATTCACTTTGTTTGGCAATCACTGTGCTAATGTACATTTTGAGAATTCAGCCTTGAAAGTGCGGAACACTCTGCGTGCAGCAGCATCTCAACTTCTGCCCACAGACCCGACTTTCCTGCAGTTCTTTCTGCTTGATGGGAAAGCTTTTGCTTTAGAGTTTTCAGATTATCAAAGGCATTGCTTTTGCTTTCAACTGCAGATTAATTTTTTTTTAAAAATCTATAAATATTGACTTCTTGTAGCACATGAAAAAAGAAGTACTTAAACATTTTAAATGGACTCATGAGAAAACCACCAATGACAAACAAACCCACTATCTCAGGGGAGTGGGGGGAGACAGTGCACGGAATAAAAGCAGCAGGGAAGCGTCTAGGCCTGGTTCCTTCCTCTGCTCTCCTGTGTGTTCCAGCTTTGATATTGTGAGTCCTATTGAAATCCGTGACAGAGCTCACAAGGTGCATGTGCCTGTCAGCACTTGGATCTCAGTAAATGGGTCTTCAACAGTGAACTGCCCCCTATATCCCTCCCAAATCTCACCTAGCACTTCCTCAAGCAATAAAACAAGTTACACAATCAACATGTAGGTAAAGAGCATAAGGTGCCTGAGAATATAACTCTTAACAACAATGTTCCATAGTGTTTAGCAGAAAAAAGGGTAAAAATGCCACCAAAATCAAGTGAAGAACTAATGTTTGCAATTGGAAATGGAGAGAAAAGGGAAGGGGGGAAAAAAAAAGTGAGTCTATAAAACTTTCATGAAAATCTTTTTTTGATCTGCTCCTTTGGTCTGATCTCAGAGGTGTTGGCCAAAGGAAAAAAATCCTTCTACCTGAAGGCTGGCCGTATTGTGCTGCACCTGACTTCTGGCTCACATGCGAGACCGTCTGTTCTTTATTTTCACTCTGTATGAAGCTAATGGAATTTGCAGTTGATTAACCTCAAATCTGGAGTAATGATCCAGCCTGGGACTGCAGCTGGCAATGCTGGGGCTATTTGTACTTCTTAACTGAGTAAGACAGCAACAAGTGTAGTGGCACAAAGGTAAAGATCCCAGGTAGATGGGTGAGTGTCAGGGGTGCGATAAAAGGAGGTGAGAACATGACCTGAGAGTGCAGACACTGTCCCCACTCCCCATGAAGAGGCTGGAACACCAACTCTTAGAAAAATTAATCACGAGATAATACAATAAGAAGTATATGGCAACAATTATTCAATTTTATTCTACAGAGGACACTCAGACCACAAGATTTACCCTTCCTGCATAATGAATCCATGTATTAGTAAAAGGTCAACTGTTGAGGAACAGCTTCTTTAGAAAAATTAGGAGCAGAGGATCCTAAAACTTCTCTACAACTTCTGTTTGTGTGAGGGAAAGCAAAGTCTTTGTTAGATTGGCACCTCAAAATAAAATTCAGAGAATTACACTGTATTATTTGTGTCTATTTATTTGTGCCAATTAATGATTCTGTCTGAAATATGAAAAATAGCAGCTGAATTGCTGCCGATAAACACCACCAGAAAAGAATTCAAGCATTTTTTTTTTTCCTTAATAAGTGAATTTCTGTTTTCTCCTTCACAATTGTTCAAAGCTTCAATGAACAGAGCTACACAAACGTGCACCAAACCTCGGAACTAATTTAGTTTAGCAAGTGCTTCACACATCTTCGTTTACTGAACAATGTTACTTTCAAATCACGACAACATTCTTCCTTCCTCGCCTCATGACTAATACAGTGTTATTCAAGCTGCTCCTCTTCAGACACTTTAGATCTTTACAAATCTTTTCCCCAGCTTTAGCACCTGATTTCTAATTAAAATTAAACTGAGAAAGTTCCTTCCACTGATGCAAATCCTGCAACCCCAGGCCAGTAACAGGCATTACACTATTTTCCTTCCGTGGTTTTGTTTGGAAGAAGAACTTCTACAAAGAGATGGGTAAAATGAGCTGAGATGAGCTGTGCTTGGTCCTGAGCTCTTACACTGCTCGTTGGATAAATGTCTTAATGTGATCTAGTGAAAACAATTTTTCACTCTGAGGAAGATCATTCTTCCCATCCTATACAAGTCTTGTCAAATTAATGACTACCAGTGGACTTTCCTAACACTGCATTACTGTCTGTATTTTATTTATATATCGTGCATGTAAATATACATGTGCACACGCACACACACACGCACTGTGTGTACTATATGTCAACAACTAATCAAAAATTGTTTGCCCACAAGCATATGTGAAAAATTCATCTAAATAATTGTACATTTAATTTTTAATGAAATCCCAGTAATCCACACAATTTACCAAAATCCTACTTAATATGAAACAGTGGCATGCACAGAGATGCCCGAGTCTTACACAGTGTGAGCATTTGTACCACTTCAGGCATCCTCAGTCAAGATTTATTAAAATATTATCTTGATTTGGAGATCACTGCTTTTACTTGTGTGCAGAGTGAAGAAGCATATGCTATATGAGTAACCCATAGTGTTTGGCTTAAAGGCAAAATAAAAGTCAGCAATAAATAAACAGCAAAAAACAGACTGCTGGGAGATTGAAAGACTCAGTCTTTACTGTCTTTAGTTCCCTAATTCTGCAAACCCTTATTTTCACGAGTAACTTTAATTAAAAAAAAGTAAGTACTGCAATTATATCAGCTACAGATAATTTTGAAAACCCATTAATTATCATCTAAGGCCCTTTCTGAGGTGAGTTTTCTTATTCTGCTCCATACAAGGGGAGGATGAGACACAAAGAAATTCAAGTGATAGTTTTGGCAGACATGTACAGAAACCAAGGGAAACACATTGCACATCTGCTTGTAAGAACACACATTTAAGAAGGCACCTGCATTTTGCAGGTGCAAACACCTACAGCATACAAACAATTCCACACCAAGTTCATGCACACCTGTCCCAGAGTGTGCACCCAGAAAACTCGTTAGAACAAAGGAACCTGCAGCCATACATGGGAGTGCAGGTGTTTGATTTTTTCAATCCAGAGTACATGAACAGATGTTTGCATCACATTGAAGTTGTCACCATCCTCAAAACTCTGCAGCTCTGTTCTTCCACCCTTATCAGTCTGTATTTCTCATGTTCCAGAAAGCCTTGTCTCACACTGCTTTTCAGGGTACATGTGTTTTGTCTCCAGCCCCTTATCCTGTTGCAAGAAAAAATAGAAGTCCCGAGCCCATCTATCTCTGTGTTTTTAGGCAGATAATAACTCACTTTTTGTCTAGATAAAACATTTTTTTCACTAGGGTTTTGTGCTCTTCCCAGTCTCTCTGCATTTCACTATTGCAAAGGTCTTGGGGGTTTATGAAGTACCAGTTCCGTGATCAAGGAATAGATTCAAAAACTGAGGCAAGTAAGAGAAAGGTAGACTGCACCGTTCAGAGATGGGAACAGCTGGTTCCAGAAGGGAGAGGTTAAGGTGCTATGGAACCACACTTTGTCAAGCTACAAGTGGGAGACACCAGGATGCAGGGGTATGGGACATGATCAGTGGAGCATGAGGCTTTTCTGAATCCCTGTGCCACAGGGGCACAATGTCAGCCTGGTTTTCACATTTTTTTCCCCCTTGTTTTCCTTTTCTCAGTTATCACCAGGTAGAGTTTGCAGCAAAGTTCCCTAAAACATTCTCTGAAATTCTGGAAGTGAGCAGATGCAATCAGAAATGCTTGCACCGCTGGTCATGGGGGACATCTCGTGGAGCTGGCACAGAGCCTTGCTTTGTTCAGCCACTGCTGCTGTCCTGTGGCTCTTTGGCTTCCTGCTATGGAGTTACCTCAGTGCAGAAGAGTTTGGGCCAAAGAGGAGCTGCTCTGCAATTCAAACCCTACCCCTGCATCTGAAGAGAGGAAAATAAACCACAAAGTTGTCTGTGCAGTGGTCCAGTTACTGGAGGACCAGAGCAGTTGGGAGTCCATATATTACTGAATGGCATTTTAAGTAATGGAAAAAAACTTCAAGGAGTGAGTGGAGAAAGAGAAAAAATCCCATCTTGTGGTTCACTTCCTCTGCTCAGGTGTGATCTCTTGGCCACTGCTCTTCCTAAAGCCAGGAAACATTCTCAGATCACAGTCTGCCCTCCCTCCAGTCTCCTTTACAGCGCTGGTACTGAGCACCCACTCTTTGATCCATCCTTTCCCTTCTGTTCTTTACACTTTCAGGTCTTGACACAAACTTACATTAGAAATTACCAAAAGTCACTGCTTGCCAGAAGCCAAGCCTTCACCGAGGGTTTCCCACCATTATAAGCCTCTGTCCTCCTCCTACACGCCCTCATACTTCCCGGCAAGGTATTTCTCCCATTTGTCTGTGGAAAACTTAGAAAACTTCATTAAGAACAAAAAGAAAGGGTGCCCATAGAAAAATAACAAATTTCAACAAATCTACATATCTCCATAATGAAAAAGTTGCACCTTGTAAAATCAGGTGAGACAGTTATAATTTGTAAAAGAAGTTACTATTTTCTTTAAAATTTTTTGAGAATTATTCATTGATTTTTGAACAAGAGGGAAGCCCTTGTGAGTATTAAATAGTGCCTTATGATAATTTTCTTCCATGCACATGGCAGAGAGCTGATTTCCTTCAGAAACCAAGGTAAAAGGAGAGGAAGCAACAAGTCCTAATTTGTCTAAACTGTAAGTCCTCATTAGCAGCAGATCATGAATAAAGTTGACTTCTACTTGTGTTTCCTTATAATCCTTGAAAACTCATCCTGTTTGTGCTCTTATAAAACCCTAGTGATTCACCTTTCAGTCACTGTCCTAAATAACCCATTTAACACATTCTTCTTAACCTACTCTTTCAAATAAAATCACAAAAGAAAATTTCTGGTAAAAAAAACCCCAGCAAAGAGAAGTGCACACGCACGTTGTCTCTATTTGTTCCTGAAAGTAAGTATAAATATTGACTGAATGATCAAATGAGACAGATTTTTTCTTTTCTTACTGAACACAAAAGGTTAACTTGGGTCACTTTGGAATACTCTTTATATTCCCTCGACATAAACCAATAAGACATGCTCTACTTTACATTTTCTTTACCAGTGTATTTCCATGCCGAATCAGGTCCAGACTAATTGAATTCTGGATTTAAAAAACATATATGGAAAAACTCCCCTCTAATTTACTCACAGACTCTCTCAGTTATGGAAATACCCTGTCAGTGACCATGTATGCCCTGTGTCTTTTGAGTTAGCCGTGTTTAAAGCAGAAAGGCCTATTTGAGAGCACTGTTTGTGCTCTTAATTTCCACACTGCTCCTATTGACAATCTCAATCCGTGTGCGACTCCAATTGGGTTGTGAAATTAATATGGCTGTTTGCGTACATCAAGGGCAACCTGCACTCCTTTGAAAGCAAGGGCATTGCAATTATGGGTAGTAAGAGCCTACAAGCTTATAGTGCCATCTGTACTATCCAACACTTCCACCCATCCCTACTTGTATTGCTAACTTTGCGTTTCACAGCCTCTGAAAAAAAAAAACAAACCACCAAAGAACAACAGATACGCTTATACAGGCAAAATATTTTGAATCTCACTCCACTAGTCAACACATCTATTTAATCTGTTCTAATGATTTTTATCTTACTGAGGATTACTCTTCATTAATCTCCTCTACGGAAAATAGATCCAGAGATCTCCATTGCAGTGAATGTAAGGGCTAAAACCTTTGTGTAAAAGAGCTATTGCAGGTTTGTGCAGCACCTGATCCTCACTCAGCCTGGCTTCTCCTGCTCCAAGATCAGTTGAATTTCTTGGGAGTATGTCAGGGCCTCTGCTTTTTGTGGGTGGATGAAGTATGAGCGTATTCCATGCGCTAAGTGTTTGTTTGAACATGTACAAAGAGTTCGAGCACCTGAAATGAGCTCTCTAATTATTACCTGCAGCACTTGTGCAAGAGGTTCCTAGTGACACTTAGGGAAAAAACAAAGATAATATCAGTCCATGCTGTTATGAACCAGAATATTTTTCTTCAAATATCAATGAAGAAACAACTCTATTCATCCTGAAATAATCTTTAAATATTAGTCAGTGTGAGTGACCACACCTGAGGGAGCGGGATGTTTCAAGCAGCACAGTGAGATTCTTTTCACTCTGGGATTAAAGCATGGGAACCTTTTAATAAACCAAGAGCATTACCTTTTTCCTCTCATATGAAGTTAAGGAAAGCAAATATCTATTTCCTTATTTGTAAAAAGTTTCAGATTGTTCGTACAGAAACTAGTGGGACTTTTGCAGCAAAAAGTTTCAGAATATTCTTTTATTTTCATCTTTGTTTCCAATTACTCCGAGTATTAGTGGGGAACTTGCCAAATGTTTGAAGGCCAGACTGCCAGAAACCATCGCAAGCATCCCAGTTCATTTAAAGATCCACTCCTGGTGTTTAAACTGGAGTACATGATTAGTCTGGCAGCCCCCGGGTTCAGATCGGTAACAGAGATGTTACACCTTTCAAGTAGCGTCTATCCTTTCTGGTTTTCAACACAGTTTTGAGACTTTCAGATCTCAGTCCAGTGTGTAAAATTAAATGATGGTGAGTGGTAGCACAGAGACACCTCAGGTACAGCACGGACTGAGCTTGCAAGTTCTCCTGTTCATCCTTCACAACACAGACCCTCCAGATCATGCTATTACTGGCTTTTCCAACTCTCACAATGATTTCATAACCAGGGGCATGATGAGCTGTGGAAATAAGACATGGGGATCACCAGCAAGAATGAGCTGGCCCTTAAGGGGACAAAGCCGTGCCCTTCCTCGCTCTCCACCTGGTGACACAGCTACCTACACAACGTGCTCCTCCCGGCAAACACTGAGTGAGGACGTCACGTCTCCGGCTCCTGGCTCAGTGGGCACCACTGGGAGCCCAGACAAGGTTTTTTGGATAAACAGGCTTTTCTCTCCAGCCTTTCCTCAGACCGTCCCACAGCTACAGCGTCGTGTCACAACAGATGTGAAAGTTTCTGAGGGGAAGAGGGTTGAACAAGGGTTAACATGGCGCATTCTCCTCTTACTAAAACGATGTCATTTCCCTCCCCCTCCCCGAAAGTATCTGTTGCTTGGTTGTTTACATACTGAATTTAAAATCTATGGTATAGACCTGCATGACTTAAAATTGAATGAATTCTCATACCTGAAGACATTTGTGCAAATTTAATTTAAACTTCCAGTGCTTCAGTGTTGTTAAAAAGTATTGGGTTTTACCTGCAAACAACCCATTTTCCCAATTTTCTGTACATTCTCCAGGAAAATAAAGACTAAGAAAACAGAAGTACTGATACACTGTAGAAATTGTCCCAATGAGTTTATAACCCAGTGTGAGTTACACAGTACTGATAAGTAAAGGAAGTTCAACCAGACAGTTTAATCCTCCAATTTCCTGTCTTCTAATCAGCCACTGACTCCTCTGGCTTTAAATTAGAAACATTCATGGCAATATTCAGGACAGGTGAAGGAAAGAGAGTAGAAAACAACTAGGACAAATACTTGTAAGCAAGAGGAGGCCACATATAGAAAATGAAGACGATATAAAGTATGTATAATGATGCACTGAAGTATTTAAGCTATACAGAGAATTTAGCAACTCTGACAGAGAAGGAATAATTTTATTAAAAATATTTATACAGCAGCTGAGCAACGTATGAACATACAAGAGTTACTGTATAAAACAAAGGAAATCCATGCTGCAGTGTTACACTGTTCACACTTTGTTATTTTTATAGGGGCAGGAGCAGGATAATTATTAATACATGTATGCCTTTTGATATACCATAAATCATAAGTAAGAAGCACAAATCAGCAAAGCCATGAACGGTTCAACAGCATGTAGGGATTACCATGATAAACTTGGACTGAGAGTGTGTACAGATACGCTCAGTGATTTAAACAAAAAATACTTTTGAGTATTTTGGCAGTGCCAATTAACTTTCCATATGATGAAATTAAATATTTATTAGATGCGCCATCATTTTTATTTTCATTTGGGATGAGATTTATAGTGAGGATTCTATTAATTCTTAATTGATGGAAATGCTAGCAACATTCTGACATTTTCATTTTTTTTTTTTTAATTGCATGAATTACCTGAGCAATTCCAGCTATTCCTCTAAAAAAACAGAGCACAGGGGTGTGGAAGAAAAGTAGTCACTAAGAGCTTCAGTGAAAAAATGATGTTGAGTTAAAAACCTTTAAAGGAACTAAATGACCATTTTAAGTCTAGTCTGACTATTTTTAATAAATTCTGGTTTTACTCATGGCATCTACAGAAAATAAAGGCATTTACACCAAACTGTGAATCGAGAGTGGGATAGTAAAATTAGAAAATAATTATTTTGGAAATGACTGGAAGATCTGCTCTAACTGTCGTGTTCAATAAGAGCAGTTTGCTCATACAAAGATTCATTTGAAATGGCTTCTTATTTATTAATGAGGCTTTTTTTTCCCCTTCAGATGTTCCACAAAGAGAACAGTTTGGGGGTTTGAAACTGTTTGGACATAACAGTTTGGAGATAACTCAAATTATGGGTCCAGATTGGCTCTCAGTTACTCAGGTGAGCAAACCTGGAGTCGCTCTGCTCCTCCCAACACAGCGACTCCAGGCTGGTGGCAGCATAAACCTTGAGCAGAATTTGGCCCAATTTGGGGTCTTGAGTTTTGTTTTGCCATGGAGGATTTTCCTCCAGCATATACCTTTGCTACACATCTATTTCAATAACCCCGTGCAAAGGAATTTTGCAGACAATCCCTTATTAAACATATTATAATCACATCATACTGGCTTGCTAGAGCAAATAATTTAAAAAAAATAATCAGCTTGAAATAAATGTTTATAAAAGTAGCACAGCTGCACATATTTGTTACAAATGCAAGACAGAGTACTGAAACTTTTCTATGACTAACCCTTTAGTGTCTCTATGACAGCACCAAATTTGAATTGAAAGTGCCAATGATAACAAAATAATGATAATTTTTCCAACAAATGCATGTCATATCTTCAGGCTCCTATATCAGTTAAATTATTTGCTATTATATATATATATTTTAAAAATAAATATAACTCCTTCTTACACAAATTTACAGCATTCGGGGGAAATTTTATGCTAAACTGTCACATTACAATATAGACAAAATAACTGTTTCTGCATTTACTTGATTAAAGCATAAAAAAAAGTAGATTAGGTGTAAGAGTGCCTTAAAACAGCGGAGACAAATGAAATTACTGCTGAAATGTACAAATCCTGTGGATTCTGCTGAAGTAGTTTGAAACATTTACAACTGTCTACAAGAAAGAGAAATAACATTTTTTCTTTTACTTTGACCTCTTGCTATTTTGGCAAGTAAGATAAAATATATTAGCCATTCCATCAGATGGCTGGGGAGAAAAACTAGCTGTGATGAGGAAAAATGAATTAAAGGAGCATTAATAAAGATTATCTATGAAAGAAAATAAGGTCAAAATTAGAACTCTGTATTTTAAAGCCACCTTTCAAAATTGCAAGCTGCTTTGCCCAATACTAAAATCCATTCATTTTACTAATCATGCAATCAACCAATCTCCATTATCTCCAGAGCTGGCTATAAACATGCTATAGACTAGGGTGAAAGAGGGAGAGTGTGAGGTTGAGAGACAGAGAGAGGGAAAGAAAGAAAGAAAGAGAGAGAGATTACTACACCCAGCCTTTTATAAAGCCGTTTCTTTCATTATAACAGGTCTTTTCATCCCAGTGACACAGAACCTTTAAATTTGGGCATAATACTCCAGTACAGTACACAGCTATAGCTTCAAATGGATTTAGAACCTGCTCCAGAAAGGAAACAAACTCCTTCGTTTGACACACAAATTGTTTACGATTCATTAAAAAGCAAAATTGCATATCCCAGTGCTGGCAGCTGAGTCCATATGGGTGCAAGGGGTATTCACTCATCTCTTTGTATGCTGGCAGTACCAAACCGAAGTTTAGCACTGTGCAGCTGAGATTTTGTGCAGCCAGACGATGCATGAGGTAATTTTCAAAGCTTTATTTGTCTTTAAAACATTAAAATCTGCTCTCTAGCTTACTTTTGATGAAAAGAATGTGGCAAACGGGATGAGGTTTGGGGGGGTAAAAAAAAAAATCTATTTTTGTTGTGTGCTTTAGATTCATAATGTATGAAAAACTGCTTGATACTCCATCAATAATTGAAACTTTGTATGAAAATTATTTGCAATTAACACGTCTATTGTAAAGATCTTGAATTATTCATTTCAGCTAAAAATAACGTCTCTTATCTACCACAACTTGTACAAAAAAAAGGCTATTTTAGTAATTTTTTTTTGCTGTTAGAAAATAAATGGTGTGACGTTCAAGTTTAAGGAGAACTTTCTGCAATGTTTAATCTAAACAACAGCATGTGTGGTTATAAAACTGTTTATTTTTAGGCAAGTGCATTACTAAATGTTTCCAGGATTTTTACATATTATATTCACAACACTAAAACATCTGTGAAATAGATGTGACTGAAATGAAACTTCCTTGGACACTTTCTCTAGAGTGCTAATAACTGCCTAGTAACATTTGAGGATGCTTATTAAATAATAAACACGGACATACCTCATCATAAAAGCAGCCGATAGACAATAAAAGAGGAGTGGTAATAAAATATACAAATGGCTTGGAATAAGGCAAAATCACAGCATGATATAAATCTTGTGGCTAAAACAGGTACTTGAAAAACTTTGCTTTGAAAACGATAAGTAAAAATCAATAGCCTTATTTACAGGGGTTTAACAATCTAAAAAAAAGTCACATGAATAATCAACAGTTTATGTGCATGCAAATACCCCTTCCCCCTCCAACTTCTCCTGGCAGAAACTCTAATTGGAAAATCAGTACTATAAGTAAAGTGGTTAGCCTTCCCTATTCCCATTAACCAAACGCTGCATGTTACATTTCACTGGCAACCGCTGGCAAACCTCTAATAGATGCTTAAAAAATTAAGAGTTTAGACAAAACAAAACTGAAAACCCCGAGCCCAAACACCTTTAAATACAAGCCACATGATATACACAATGGCCACCACCAAGCTGCAGAATAAAAACCTTCCGGATCTCACTTTTAAAAGTCTTTCAAGTCCTCTGAGGTCTTAAACTTTCCAAATGATACCAAAATTGGTCCGGGGCGGCGAGGGGGAGGGAAAGCCCCCGACTTGTTTCAGCGTATCATACAATGAAAGTGATCATGCCTTGTTTTGTAATTCCACTCGCCAGCCCTTTTTTAACTGATATCTATGTGAAATGAGCTGAGGTTCACGGTCCAGTTAGGAGCGGATAATACATTCATTGTCCTGGCAGCAAACTTTTCCTCTCACTGGAAGAATTCACGCTTGCCACAAGAATAATAATTACAGAAAACTAAAAATGCACTTCTAACGAATTAATCCCTAACGGACAACACGCTAACGAGGGCAGTAATGATTTGAGGACTCTCTTCCTCACAACAGGACTTGCATCTTCTGCTACAATGGGCTATTGTGCATCCTCCTAACTCACTATACCTCTTATAGATTCAAGATGTCAAAGGTTGTCTGGCCCGGCTGACCATGACATGCTAGTTAACTCGTTCTACGGAGCACGATGGGACTTTATTGAAACTTTAATTGTGCCCAAAAGCAGCTAGAGCCAGACTATGTGGGATCTGTAACACATGGCTCCAGGTCAGCACAGCCCGGGAACCTGTTCTAACGCAAACAAGCGGAGGGAAAAGTTAGATCAGGGTCTCGGATGAAAGGCAGCACCTCGCAAACCGCGCTCCTCTCACACGTGATGATTTTACACCACGCCACGACCGCACCGTTCCAGGCTTTTTCAGGGATCAACTCGCTTTGTAACGGACTGAACTTTCCACCTTCCCTCTTTACAAAATACTACATGGTAAAAAATGCACGCGCACACGGACGCTGGAAAGCAGCAGATAAAATAAAACAAACTGAGCGCTAGGCAGCCGACTGAGACAAGTTACTCTGCACAACAAGGCTTTTTCAAACTACTTCTTTGCATACTTTTTTTTTTTTTTCCCTTAAGGAGAATTGAAAAAGCTTCCCTCTGGAAACTGTAGTGCACATTAACGGTCTCCTGTTACACAGGGGAAAGCACACAAGTGGGACAAGTGTGAGGCTGCTCTACTGAGGAGTGTGAAAAAAATCAAATGTTAATTTGATAAATGTGAGGTCTGGGACATTTTGTCAAAGAGGGAGGGAAAGTAGAAAAGGGAGAAAAAAAAAAAGCAGCCCTGCTGCCAACTCACCATCCACCAAGTTCTGGCCGAGATGTCGTAGCAGAGCTGCCATTTGATGGAGCCGTCGGAGGTTTTCCCTGCCATTATGCTGTCAGCAAGCTTCATCTGATGCTAACTCACGGGAGATAAGACACCTAATTGAGAAAACATTTGCACTGGCATGTTGGGCAACATGTAGCCCGGTCCATACCATATGGAATCATGGGTAAAAAAAAAAAATCTCCTTGACAATGAACCAATCTCTCACAGACCCAGTGGCAAGGTGAAGTGGAGATGAAAAGTCATCTGCTCCTAGCACTGTCTTCTCCTCTCTCTCTCTCTCTCTCTCCCTCTCTCTCCCCCTCTCTCACTCACTCTTTTTTTTTTAAATAAGAACCCACTGCTCAACATCAAAGAGAGGCGGTCAAAATTAGGGCTTCATCACTCAGATGATTTTGGTCTGCAAGGTTTTTCTTTCCTTTCCTCTTTTTTCTTTTTTAAGAAGAATAAAGAGATTTAATAGGACAAAGGCAGGTAGTGGACTGTGGAGGGAGATCGCCACAGGCTATTAGCCTAAAATTTCTGCTTGACAGATGGAACTGCTTAGAGACTATCATGCAATGTTTTGGGTGTTTTTTTTTTTTTTTAAAAAGACTTTCAGTCTGATTCAGTATCTGTTTATCGCAGCTACTTTTCTCATGTACGTGACTGGGGGGGAAAAAACTGAGCAAAAAAAGAAAGATCGCGTCTTTCTTTCTTTCGTAATTTTGCATATAGTAATTTAAGCAGTGAAAGGCAAAACAAAAGTATAAACTGTCCAAGTTAATTGCTCAATCCGGTGACAGACGCTTTCTGAAGGAAACAAATGATCTTTCATCTTTTTTTTGAGATGCTCAAGTTTTGGCTTTTTATTCCTTCTTGATTTTAGATATCAGATCATATTGTTTAACTGAATAACTGTTCATATGAAGGTTCAAAGTGCCCCCTAAGAACTGAAGAATTCCCTTTTTATATATTTGTAAAATATCATTTTGCTACCATATTTTTTTAAACATGTCTTTTAATGTTACATTTCTTAATCCCATCAGGTGACAACCACCAAACTCACAGAGGTCTGTTTCTCCCTCCTGCAAAACTTCTCTGCCACGCTAAAAATTTACGTGAGGAATTGGCAGATAACTTGGGAAAAGACAGCTCCAAAACAAACTGCTTTGAAAAGTTATGAAATCCTGTTACTGTCTAATATTAAAATCTTTTCCTGCCTAGCAAAGTCAGAGATAATCATAGATTTTCTCATCTCATTTTCCCCACTTCTTCTGGTGCACTGTAAACCCAACTGAAGTATTACTTTTATGACAGCTGACTATTAAGCAGGCAGTGAATGCTTTCCATTTAAATCACCCCGCTGTGTCACACGGAGCGACGGTTGCTCGGCTGTGACCACCACGCTCCCTGACAGGGCACTCCAGCCTATACAGTAGTGCCTTTCCTCAAGTGCTCGGGAAAATGAACTTCTGAACTGGCAAACTGACTCTCGCCAGGAATATTTCTTAGGGCTATGGAGCTATGGCTGATATAACTTGCTCACTCAGAAACAGCTACACTCTGCAAATCTTTTTGTGATTTGGACACAAGAGGAAAATGCATTAAAAACATCCACTCAATCTTAAACAATATCTGTTTCTGTTTGTATCAGAAAGGGGAGCTCGTGGGTGCACAATTCTTGTTTGGATTATTTTGTGTATTAACTGTTTAACTATTTGGCTACAGCAAAATCGTAATTCCGGGCTGCACAGATTACAGAACTGCCATTCAGTACAGGACAGAACTAACTTTCACTGAGCTTCGATAATACCCTTGCATTTCTGTGATGTGTGAGATGATAAGCAAATGATTTAGTGTAAGCACGAACTGCTAGTGTAACATGCAGGGTTCGGGTTTTTTTTTTTTTTTTTTTTGCCCCAGTCTTACAATCTGTTTGGACTACACATCAGTGAATGATCTATGCTACTAGAGCATCCCAGTTTGCACTATTAGCTCCAGATAGCAGGTACAATCCCACTGCTGTTTACAGGAAAGGGTTTGACTAGCATGGGAAGTGTTAAGTTTTATTTCAAGTCCAGAAAAAAAAAAAAAAAGATGGACACTGTGCCAGGAACTGTCCTTGCTCTGGCTGGCCAAAGTATTTATTGTCTTCTGTTACTGCAGGTTTGCTAACACTACCTGTCCTTTCAGTGTCTCATTGTTTATTGGAAAAAACCTCCCTCCAAATAATCACACAAAATATAAAGCAAAATGCTTAGTAATAATCAGCCCTTGAATTGGTGTCAGATTCAATTTTATGCTGCTCTCTCTGCTCATACCTCTCAAACCCATCATCTTACTCACCCTGCTTATTATTTATTTAGTATTTCATACCCAGTTGTGCTGCATGTCATTCCAGGCAAGTTCTGATAAATCTGTATTCTATATGGGTTTTAGCACCTGATGTAGTTGGAGATCTACTGACAAACTTTCTCTGGATTGCTGTATTAACCACTTCTTCCTATACCAACATATGATTTTACCTCCCAATATTAATTATAAACCCACCAACTAAATTTTTTTTTAGAACATACACTTTTTAGATTATGAATGACAGAAGCATGAAACCATTTCCTTCCTGACAGTGGAGTGGTTATGTGCAAAGAAATGAGGAGTGCTGTCGGTTAACAGCATTTTAAATTCAGAACAATTAGGTGCAGTTAACTTTGCCATTGTTCTTTCTGATGCTGGGGATGGTGGGTTCTTACCCATAGAGCAATTATTCCTTTCATAAGCGGCTGTTGTTAATAGCATTAAAACAAGATTAAATACAACATGTTAAATATTGCAATTATTGTGGAAAATAAAATTATTTGGTGAGCATAATAGGGAGCAAATCAAGCATTTAACATGATCCAGGAAATGCTACTCCAAACAATTGCATTTGTTTTATGCAATTTTTCCCCTTTGATTGCTGACAGATGCCGTTTTGGAAACAAACATCTAAGTAGTTTTCCTTCAATCAGGAAAAAAACCACACACCAGAAAATGGCTACATGTTTTGAATTTAACTCTTGTCAATCAGCATTCTGCACAACACTCCCTGTGAATAGTACTGGGACAAAATGATGCCTTCCAAAGACTAATAACCAACAAAGATATTTGCTTCTAAATCAGATCTGTTCCAAAGAAAGAAAAAGCCTTCGTGTGGCGTTGACATTTGTGCAGACACAGCTGCAAAATAAAAATGCTTGCAGTACAGAGTGGTATTTCAAGTTGGAAGTAAGTTAGGTGTATATGCTTGTGGGCTACAGGAGATTTGTTTTCTGACAGCCTGAGGCCTCAAGCAATGGGTTGAAGCACTTGCCAATTTCTTTCTGACTTCCTACTGGAGAAATAGCCAACTACCCACAAATAGTTTTCCTAATTGTTGAGCAGAGTTACCTGCTGCAGCTCACACAGCGCGAGCAGGCCCCTCTATGTTCCCTCAGCCGCAAGTTTGGATGGGGATATTGTTCCTATCAAGTGTAAGGAACCAGGAAAGAATGCTAAAAAAAGGCTAATAAAGTATATTAATTCAGATGACTGTATCGAGCTGGCATTTTACAGTCTACCAGAAACTGAATGCATGAGAGCATTAGAAATGTTGGCATAGTGGGTGGTTTCTCCAAATGTTGGCTTGTACTGTTCACGTTGGTAAAAGAAACGCGGTAGAGCTGCGGGCAGCTCCCAGTGCCAGACACATCTTTAAGACCTTAGACCTCGTTTTTAGATTATCTATTACTTGCACATTACCCATAGATCATTAACCCTCTCTTCATTCCCTTTGCCTCCCCCTGTTACTCCAGTTGCAATTGCTGAGAACCTTTTCAGCTCATTGCAACAGTGTGATTTAGATCTGTTCCTAATTTCGGAGGCGTTTTCCTTGGGAAGCCTCAACTTCGATGAGTTACGAGGAGGATTTCCTTATCTCGAACAGTGAGAATTAGTTCAAGTGCCACGTGAGAGCAGGCAGTTGATTTTTGGGCAGCCACTGAATTCATGCAAAGTTGCTGACAACGAGTATGTTCTAGCTTTTGGAAATCCTATAATCCTGGCTTCAATCAAGAGGATCTGCTGTTGCTGAAGGCGTAAACAAGGAGGGAAGCAGCATGTGACCGCTGCTACTGCACCTTCAAGGACTCCCGGAGCCAAAACGAGTGCAATGGTAAAGCTTCTACTGGTTGCTTAATGTTACACACACATTTTGGATGATCTTCCTGAACCCAGGGAAAGTAGTCCTTTGCCCTCTGGAGGAAAAGTTGGGTTTGGACTCTGCATTTCCCCCTGTAGCTCTGTTGTGTGTGTTTCTCCCTGCTCCCCTCTCACTCCTCTGATTTTCTTCCTACCATCTGTATTCCCCTTTTCTCTCATCTGAAACAAGCATCAAGATCTTGTTTCTGACAGAACGGTCTGTCAATATGGAAACACACTGACATCACAGACAGTGCTGTGACTTCATGTCTGAAAGAAACAGGAGGAACAGATGAAAGGAGTGAAGGCGAAGGAATGACACATACAAACATTTTTAAAAAATAAGTAAAAATTCCTCTCTAACAACCCAAAATGCAAAGGAACATAAACCAGATTTATTTTTAAGTCTAAATATAACCATTTCCTAATCCGTGACCATAACTCGGTACAACATTTCAACATGCTCTTCACCCATGAGAGGTCCCTGTCCCCCAGGAGCATGCGCTTGGCTGGCTCAAGGCCTGTGTGACAGCCAACACGACCTCGAGAAGGACTGAGCAGGGTCTAAAAAAAAGCCAGAATCAAGCAGATATATTGAGAGAAGCCTTTAGAGGGAAAGGAGGAATCCTGCCCTGGACCAATCTGTACCATCTAAGTAAATGCAAATTCATAGAATTATAAATAAAAGTATTCTTTGAAATCACAAAGTCAGTTTGGATGCAGCAGGATCAAATGTAGCATTGCCCCAGTGGGGTGGGGGTACAAAACATACACAGAAAACACTGAGTACACAGGGGTGGAATATCACCTTACTATGATTTTCTTTTTTTCTTCCTAGAATGAAATACTAACAAAAGGGCCTAACCACTCTTTCTATTACTAGCACAGGGGGTTTTTGTAGAAGAATTTGGGAGGAGTTTAAAGCCCCACACTTCCTTTACTACTTGAATTATGTATTTGAGTTCCAGCATTAGAGGGCACACAGAAGATACTGCTTGCCTGCCATCTCCAGAGCCACTGCAGACCCTTAATAAGGAGATTCATAACTAGTAGGAGAGGAGCTCAAGAAAACTAAAAGGTTAATATATTCTAACTAGATGTTGGGTATAGAATGTCAGATCTGTCAAATTTCATTACAGTTTGGTGCTCAATGAAAAAGATTTGATTTCTTTTGCCACTGTCCTACTATGTTCAAGTCACACAGTGCCAGCAGCAACCAGCCAACGACCACAGGCTGGCACTGAGCGGGCCCGAGTGGGAAGCCAGCCGCAAGGACCATCTGTTTCCGATTTCTAGCGAAGCCAAGATGTGCAGTGAAGTGCATTCCATTCACCCAGCCAGCCTTCTCCCTGCTCAAGTTATTAGTGTTACAAGTGAAATTATCTTTTCCAAACAGCGGGGGAGCTATAATCCTTATGGAACAAGGCTTTAAAAAAAGGGGAAAAAAAAGGAAGGGAAAAAAAAAGAAAAAAAAGGACAGAAAAAAGGTCCCCCAACACTCCCCCCTCTTCAAACATCTTTTGTCAAAGTTGTTGATGACACTGTTTGTAAATTTAATTGCCATGTTCACAGGTTTTATAATTTTAAAGGATGTTTTATTAAGAACTATATTCTCTAAGGGAAGAATGTGTATGTCAGTTCATGGGCTCTAATGTAATAAACCATTCAAATATATTTAGAGGGTTATTTATGAATAAAGTTAAAAATGACAAGATGAATGCTCATTTAAGTCTCTCTAACATGAAGTGCCTTGAAAAACATCATAGGTTTAGAAGTATAATTTAAAGTGCGAATGCATAAACAGCGCTAATTACATGCTACTTACATTGTTTCAATATGTAATGCATATGTTTAACCTCGCAGCGGAAGGATTGGTCTTGGCACAGCAATCACGGGGATTTAAGGGTATGCTAAACTGATAACTGTAGAATGAGCTCTGACACAGGATACTGGTCTCCTACTGTTACCTAAATGCCAGGTGAAACCAAAGGATTTACAGGAGGACCGGTGGAAAGGGGGAGGGGAAAGGAAAAAAAAAAAGGCGACACAATGAGGTGAAACTGAGAAGTTTATTTTCAAAGGGGGAAACATTTATCCTTTGACACCATTCCATTCCGGTGACTTTATTTCTAATATACCATGAGATTAATGATGTGCCTACTGTCACTGTGTCTGATGAACACTGGCAGAGCTGTGGAACAGTTGCTCCCTCTACTATTATTGGACATATTTGTAAATTGGCATCTATATGATGAACTCGTTCCGTGTGCCAGCCAATTGGAAAAAGTCTTACTCAGGAAGACAGAATTTTTGTTTTTCTATTGAATTCTATATAATCCAGTTGGTTTAAGTTTGGCTGATACAAAAATTTTTTAAATTAACAATGTTTGATTGTTTTCATGTCATATAATAGTGTCAATATGAGTCTTACGCAAATCAATTGTAGATAATTAAGGAAGTAAATTATCATCAGGCAAAAGATCCCTGACATACCAGAGGTGAGTCAATATTTAAGTCTTTGCTTAGAGAGGGTACAATTGCTGAATATTGCCATAATGATTCACTATCCCATCCCTAAAGGATTTATTCTTTCAAAAGTAACACCATCCTAAACGAAAATTCAGAATAGCTTGTTCCATTCATTTTCTTAGTCCCTTTCAATCTGTTTTTACAGGTCTAAAACTATTGCCGTGGATGGATGATGTCACACATAAAATGCAACTGTTGAGTCACCTGAAACCTAATTTTGAGATGAGCTCCTTCTTTGGGTTTTATTTTTTCTCTGTATCTTCAGAGGTGCAACTGGACACTGATTATCTCTGTTCCAGGATGTTATTTGAGCTATGGCTAAGCTGATATTAACACAAATATAACCTCATTCCAAATTTTCTGTGTATACAGAAACATCTGCTATAGCTGCACATGTTGCTCATCTTTAGGATGCCCTGTTTTGCCCTAAGTAAAATATATTTCAGGCTTTCTGGTGCTGTGAGAAACAACTCTTCTGGATTTCTCCATGCAAGCTTGCTTCCATGTAGGTCAGGAAGAGAGGGTTGCAGAAGGACCCAAAGAACACAAATGGAAACTGAGGGAATGGCTCCAGCCAGCTTTAATATTTGAGATCCACAGGGAGTGGGAAGAGAGAGAGGCCAGCAGGTGAGAATTCAGAAGCTCTGCACATTTCTATTGTTAAGTTTGTCAGACACAGGATGCTGAGTGCGGGTGCTTACTGAGCCCACAACTATTTGTGCAGGCACAGGTAAGTCTCACTTTCCAGTTTGTAGGTAATGCCACAGGACTACTTTTGGATTCAAAGATTGCAGCCTAACACGCTGTAGGAAACTAATCTCTGAACTTATCCTTTTGATTTTTACTTATTCTTCAATTTTTGGGTAAGGATTTACTACAAGTGGCTCACAGTGGGGAAAAAAGATTTTATTGTTAACCAGGAGGGACAGACCAGTCCTCAAAGTCTCTCTGGAAATGGCTTTCTTGCACAAGACCTACTGAGTTCAGCAGTGCTGGTGGACTTTCAGGCAGCAGTGCTAAATCAGTGCCTTTTATCATCTACAGCTACATAAAAGACTGAGACTACTCCTTCCTAATGAGAGACTTCTGTAACACTCTCTGCTTAGGGCTATTCTTAAGGAATAGTGAATCCAAGACAGATGTGGCAGTGACCATCATATTACTCTCAAAGACCAAATCCCTCAAAGCAAAGGAAATATGAACAATTAAAACAATAAATACACTGAATCATAGGAATTTCCAGTGCCCTCAGTTCTAACTCCAGTTCCACACATTAATTTGTAATTTTTGAGCCATGAATAAGTAAATCCTCTTTTGTTTAGAGAACAAGATTAAAATGCTACTAATATTAAAACCACTCCTGTTTGCTGGCTCATACATCTATTTAAATACCTGCCTATTTCTTTCCTTCATCTCTTGAGTGTCACACTTGTCCTCCTGCTAATACCAGCTGACTGGCAGCCAGCAGGCTGAGCACCGCAGGTAAATACCTAGAGAAGTGCTTTGGCAGGGCTGAGCTCTGTGTAAGCAAATTTTACAAGCAAGTCAGGCATAATCTGTTGAAGTGACTCTGGATTACTGAATATTTAAGAGCAAGATAACACTTTTGTGACCATAAAGACATATTTACACTCCTGTGTAATCTGTGGGACTGGACATCACAGAAGAGAAAACTCTGGATGTAGTTTATTCAAAACACATCACTCTAAACACCACCCTCCCCCCTTTTTGCCCCCCCCCAGTTCACTGGTCATAGAGACAAAGGAACTGTGGAAATGAAGTCTGTAGCACCTGTCTCTTCTAGTGTGGCTCTTTATATTTTTCAAAGCAGGTTTTAAAAATCCACAGAAATCTTAGCTGATAATAAAAATTAACACACCAAGAAGGGCAGAAAAATTTCAACTAATCAAGTTGAAAATATGCCATGAGTTTAGAATTTATGAAAATTGATTACTTCAAATATTTGAAAATGAAGTCTAATTCAACACATGGTGTACTGCCAGCAAAGAGGATGTTATGTAGGAATTCTTTGATATTTTTTCTTGTATCCACTGGACATTCCCATTAAAACAAGGCAATATAACAAATGTAATTCTTTGTTGCCTTAATTCTGAAGACCTGACCTTTTTCTCATACTAAAGGGCTTTCTTTTGCAAAGCGTGACTCTGGCTGACAGATATGAAAGAACTGGTTGACGTTCTAGGACACAGAAATAGAAGGATGCAGGGATTGCAGAGCGTCCCCTGGTACACCTCCATCTTTTCCTAACGCAGGGATCCACCAATAAGAAGATGACACTTCTGTCTATCAAGGCTTCTTTAGAGGGGATTCAGGGCAAGGAGCAATCCTGGGAGTGGGTAAAACAGGAGTTGGCTTTTTCCTTGCACCTCACCTGTCCCTTACAGGATTTCTTGCTTCTCTGTGCTGGCAGGAGTTTGCATGAACCCAGAAATTAGTCTGGGGGCCGAGCTTTTATCTTCAGAGATGTCGCTTGAGGAATAGCTGTGAACTTGTCTCCGTGCTTGGGATCAAATATGCTCAGTGCTAAAAAGCTCAGGACTGATTTCAAAACGTACTTTGAAGCCTTCCTGGTGGGAACAGCTGGAATGTGTGTCTGTGTCACCAGCTCTAATACTAGGAGCACAAACACAAGCTGAGTCACAGTGGACGACGATGCTGCTGACAAAATGTTTTAAACTCCAAACTAAAACAACAATGGGATTATTTATGGACTGCAACTCTTATTTTAATGTCAATAAATGTACTGGATAAATTCCCCTTCATTAGCTGGAAACCTCAGAAGGAAACAGAAATATTCTGGTAAACCACAAGCTTGTTCTTAGCAAATAGATGGCTACATTTCCACTGCCGAGGCATAGCCAGACTGTTTCTGCACTGGGATAATAAATCTCTGGGAGTGAAAAACAAAGTCTATAAAAGCAAGACCTACAAAGTAAGGGTGTGAGACACATGGCCCTCAAGCCTCCAGAGGATGGCATTAGAAAGTATCAAGAGTAGTTTTTTTTCGTTTTATGAATGGAAAAGATGTTTTCCAAGCTCTACCATTCAACTCAAAACAAATGGTTGGAACGAGTCCCTGTCACTATGGGAGGTGTTTGCTCTCTTATCTTCTGGGCTGCAGACAGCCCAGACAGGGTGAGTTGCTTTGACTGCTGTGTGCTGCAAAATAGCAAAAAAAAAAAAAAAAAAAAAAAAGAGGAAAAGCACAGAAATAATGTGTTACACCTCCCTGATTCCTGAGATGTCTGGGGTGCAGAAGGAGCTGTTCTTTGTAATATCTGGCTCCATAGATATGCACCAAATACAGGATGCTCTAGTGCTTCCCACCCAGTCTCCTGACACCTGCTGGTCCTGGAGAGAAACAGAGGACCCAGAATTGCCACTGGGGCTCCCCCATCGAGGGAGAAACTCCATCAGATCAGCCAAGGTCAGCTTCCTGCTCCTTAAGAATGCTTTTCAAAGGCAGACAGAACAAGGCACAGCATCTTACCAAGTAATACTGATGTCTCCTCATGTTTCTAGAGGGAATAGTTTCATGTCAGGACGGAAAATCCAAACATCACAGTCACAGATTGCTTTTTCGTTCTGCTCCTTGGCACTTATCTGACTTTATTTTTCCTTTCTAAATCTGTGGGTTTATATCTTATCCTGCACCTAATGGCTTGTAAGCTATTTCCAAGATGGAAAATGTGGTATTCTCTTATCTGTGCAGCATTTTGTTTATTTATAGCATGACACTAATGACACTTTGGATTTGCTTCTGAGTTTTTTTCTTATTGTAAAGACAAGGCACACAAAAAATTGTGTCTGGGTCTAAGTACATTCTTAACCCCATTCAATTTATTTCAGGTGCTGAGTCCTCAGGGAAGGGGACCAATGACTAATAAATCAGGTGTTTCTTCCTTCACCTACTGGGATCAATAGGAAGCAGAAGAAAAAAGTTCTTGTTTGCATGAGGCAGTGCAGACAAACAGCTCCATGTAGTGGGTAAGAGCATATTTCACAGGCCCTAAACTTTGCACACAGGCTCAGCTTATCAAGAATAACAAGACTAAAAAACTGTTTGCTAAGAAGGGAATACAGGGGTACAAATATGGTTTGCATGTTCTTGGAAGGTACATACTCCCCTTTTTATTCAGCATTTTATGTAAACCTCATACTGCGTTGGGCTTCCAAACCCACAGTACTTGAATATGTTCCAAATGAAGCAGAAACACAGAGGGGCAAGAGAACTGAGCACCTTTATGCACACCCCCAACCCCCTCCAGTACCATCCAGGAACGGATGGTACTTTACCTAAAATATCTCATTTTTTCTTTAAAATAAACACAGAATCAGGTTCCTCCTTGTAATTGCTTCACCACAGAATATGGTGATCACCTTCCTAAAGGGAAACAACATTCAACACAGCTTATTTGTGTTGGGAAACCAGGGCTCTGGTGCATCATCCAAACCATTATTCCACAGTGGATTAACCCAGACAATACTTATCAAAAATGTCACACCACAAATATGAGCCAGGAGTACATTACTGGGAAAGCTGCCTGGACCAATGTAAAATCAGAGAAAATGGGCAAGTATTATGTATGAACAATGCAAAACCCTTGCACAGACTGTGAACATACATCATTATAACCGCTTTTATATTCATTTAAACCAAGTAAAAAAATTAAGGAAACTAGACCCTGTCCCCTTCAGTGTCTCATCAGATTGCATTATTCCGACAGCTCCACAGGAACCCAGTGGCTCTGCACTCATATTTCTCCACTCATACCTCTGCCAGTATCTCCCTGACAGCAGTTGCATGTTTCCATCCTCCCTGGGGATGGGACACATTGCAAGTCCCATCCTCTCACCTCTGTCGCCTTGTCCTACTCTTTCTGCACTTCATTATTTCCCAGACCTGCAGTCATCAGTTTCCCCAGTCTAGATCACCTTGCTCAGCAGTCTTAGCTGCACTCAGCAGCAACACAAGCTTGTCCCATAGGTATTCCCATCTCTCCACATAGCCAAGCTTCTGCTCAGACCTCTCTTGCTCCACAACTCTGGCCTCTTTTCATTCTCAATGTATTTCTGGTTTCTCTTTCCTCCCACTTTCATTCTGTAACTCCTTTGCTCTGTCCCACTGGAGTTCTCTGGTCATTCCCACACCCACTTCTGTGGCAACCTACAAGTCAGAAAATGCTTGATTCATCCCACTTAGCTGGGACAATATAATACAAAGACATATAGAGACAAATAGAGAAAGCCAGATGAGTTCACTAACCCCTGTGCTTTTTGCCTTCTAACACACCACATTATTTGGAGCAGGGATCTTATTAACTCTATTTCTACTGCACCTAACACACATAGGGGCCATGAATGGGGATTTGGTTTCTGGACCATTTCATTCTAGAAAATAAATTTTATGCTAAATAAATCCCTACAGAAAAGATACTGATAAAATATGTCTTCTTCTAGGATTTAATAACAAATGTACTATTTGGTGCATAATAGGCAATTCATTTTGCTATGCATTTACTCTATTTAGAACATAAAGCACTTAAGGATATTTGGAGTATGCAAGACTATTAGAAAATCAATTTCTATTCTGGTTTATAGCCCAACCACTTAAAGTCTTAATTTGCTACAATTCACTTTCTTATATTCTGACTCGGTAAAGTGGATCAGCTACCTCCTGAACTCTGGTCATATGCTTGTTAGAGCTAAACTATTTAATTATTGTCTACCACATCCACTCTCTCCACTTGCTTATTGCCTACATTTATGCATTTGCAGCATCAGTTCAGGTTGTTTGCACTTGCTGGAGAACCTGCTGCCTCTTTTTGCAAGGTTTGGAGGACGGAGGCTTTGGTTTCACTGAGGGCTATCCCATTCCGCTTGACAAATAAACAAACAGCAGAGTAACTGGCAGGAAGTCATGTCCCTTTGGTGAGCAGGGCTCCAGCTCAGCAGAGGGCAAACCAGGCAGCATCATTTTCACTCCAGCACAAAGTGTCCATTCTTGACTCCTTGACCAAAGGAAGCAAAAGCAGAGGCACGGCAAGCACAGCACATCTGCAGGGCTGGATTTCACAGGAAGTTATGCAGCTCCTCCACAGATAAGTTTCACTGAAGAACAAAGACTGATTTTGTTCAATGCTCCGAGAATGCTGCATTGAACCTGGAGCTTTTCTTTCCTTGAAAATGCGGTTCAGAGAGCAAAATCTAATTTCTCCCTCACCCTTGTTTAAATTAGCTGCACAATTTTCATATCAGCCCTATACTTACCATATGAAAAAAGCTTGAAAGACACCCACTCTTCTCCAACTAAGTTTACATGTTTTATGTATTGATTTTAGCAGACTACACACAAGTTGGTGCATCCAAGATAAATGTCACAGCAACAGTGACTAAACCAGTTAAGTGAAACTTAGTCTCTGATATAGAGCTACCTTAAAGCTTAAGAAACAAAATATTTATGACCAAGAACAAGACAAATGGTGCAATAACACATTAGCAAGCAGTATTGTCACTGATTGCAAACATATTTTGGGCTTACATATTTCATATACACCCTGACCTGCAAGGCATTCTACCCACTACAATTGGTTTTGCAGCAGCTCAACATTTACCAGGAGATAATGAGGTGTGTTTTTGCATGATACAGGCAGCATTAGATGTAGTGGGAGCCAAAAACATGATCATATTAAAAGCAAATAGCAGAGCAGATTACCTCTTGCCCTCTCTTTTAGCTTGAGCAGCATATTCCAATAAGTGCAGAAGAGACACTGTCAAGCATTTCTTTATAGTTTCATTTTGTTGGGTTTTTTTTTATTTCCATTGCTTGCAATGCCCTTGCCCTCTTTAAAAGCTGCAGAATAAAATTCCTTTCTCAGTCAATTTTGTACTTTCTCCCTCAGCAAAGAATGACAAGGGATAAAAAAAAAAAAAAAAAAGCTCAAAACTCCAAAAGAAGAATTAGGGATAAAGGTTAAAGATAAGTTTTCATCAAAATTTAAAGGAACCACTAAGTTCAAAAGAAGGTCATCTGCCCTGCTCCTAATTATTGCTCATTTCGACTGCACCCAGCTCTGGGAAAATAGTGGAGCATTTTATAGCAAACCATAGCTAACAGTGAGCACAGCCTTGGAGACTCTGCTCTTTAAGGAGGGCAGTGGGATCTTTTCTCAAAATATTTCTTGGGCATTTTTGGATCAGAAGTTTTGAAACGTGACGAAAAGAAGGTTAACAGTGGTCTGGGGGAGGCCCCTGGATCTGAGCAGTATCACTATGGCAGCTCAGTGATGCATATCCTAAGAATTCCCCTTGGTGGCTGCCTGATCCAGAGTTGGGCCAGGACTGGAAGTAAAGGTTGTTTGTACTGGCTCAGGGACTGGGAGCCCCGTGGGGCAGATGGGATCACCTGGGAAGGTGGGATGAAGGCTGCGTGTTTACTCTGGCTGGGCACTCCAGCACTGGAAGCCATCCCCATGAAGGAGAAAATATCCAGAGCCCCTGAATTTATAGGTTGGCAGCCTCCAATTTATTTTTTCCTAACTGCAGTTGAAAAACTGTCTCTTGGTGGTTATTGATAGAAATTTTACTTCAGTTTCAGGACTGATAAGATTATTATTTTCTCTGTTAACTTAAAATCATATTTCTGCAGACTGCTATTTAAACACTTGACCCTTGGTGCTGTCTATCACATATAGGAGCACTCCTTACAATTTAGCATAGAGCTTGAACATGGCATTCACAATGGTGCACGTTTCTGTATAAAACGTATACTTTACATGTGCTGTGGGACTAAATTTGATTTAATCGCTTTCTCTCGTCATGTATTGCAAGAGTGTAAAACAGCAGCACAAGGAAGAAAGATCTCACCTCCCCACCTCCCTGGCAGCACCAGTGATTCAAGAGTTAATTGGATGACATCACATCAGTGGTTACTCTCCAATAATAGTTTGCTCCCTTGTGTGACAGTGGGCATTTGGGTCAGCAGATGCCATAGTGGCAGTGACACAAAGCTTTGCCTGCATCTTATCTGTCCTTCCTGTAAACTTCACCAAGCTTCCTTCTTTTATCCTTTTCTCTATGGATCCACGGGGATGCAGCTCAGCTCTCCAATACACTGAGAAGGCTGATTTCTCCATCCCAAACTCTGATATATTCAAAATGAATCCAGAAAGAGTCAGAGACTGATTCACAGCATAGATACATTACAACAGACAAACCCCAGCCTGCAGCTGGAGTTACTCTTTTGCCAGAGGAACAGACAACTGCTATTCAAGGAAAAGTAGCACATCACCTTGAGAAAGCTGTTACATAAAACCCCATCTTTCTACCTCTGGATAGAAAACAGCAACTGGCTGTCAGCTGCCTCCAGATGGAAATTAGATGGAGGATCTGCTCCAAGATGGTGCTTTCTGATCCCACCTCTGATCAGTGTGGTGGCCTAAGCAAAGCCACTGTCTCCTGCTTCCTCCTGCCCCCCTCCAAATTCCCCAGGCAGTCAAACTGCTGAGGATGTGCAAATAGTTCAGGAGCAGCAGCCGGGCCAGCAGGTGAAAGAAATTACTCCCACTACCTATAGAAAGTACAATCATGAGAAGACATGTGGTTTGGGACAGGGAGCTGCTATGAAATGCACAGGGGGCAACTGGATATTTTCCTCTGCCCAAGTATCCCCCAAACAGTCCAAAACTTTGCTGTTTGAGAAGATATGCAAAGCAGAATGTAATTCATTGTGTCCAGCAATAAACAAAATATTAAGTGCATTTTTAACGCTGTAAAACCTTTTAAAAGACTTTTAAACCTTTTACTGTGGGACATAATTAAAATTGTTTTGCTATCTGCAACAGGCCTGGCCTCCAATCTCATAATTAAGCAGTCACAAATTGCAAAATTGGTTTGTTTGGTTCCCACACCACACAAATATTGATAAAAGCTTTTTTTTTTTTGTCAGTTAGTGCACTATAACTTACAGGCTATGGGCAACACAATTTGCCAAGTTTGGAGCTTGAAGACCACATCCGCATCTTGCCATGTTTTCCCCACACTGGATATTTTACTCGGTGTGCTCTCTATGGTTTCAGTGGCTGCATGCACTCAGATAACGTAGCAGCTACAACTTGAAATAAAAGATTTAAAGTTTGTTAAGCATAACGGATTTTTTTCCTTTCTTTACAAGACAGAGGGTTATACTTCCTGTAGCCAATTATGCCATCTCTAACCACTGCAAGGTCTCATAAGCACCAGCATATGCGGAATTACTGGCTACATTTTGTAGCTCAGTTCTTACAGATACATGTCCTGCAGACCAGAAGCACCATATGCTCCAGCAAGCAAGTGCTGGGGCTTCTGCACTGTCTCTCCTGTTCCTCAGACTACTCAAGTGCACTGTATAGCCAGAGCTGTTCACATAAGAAGTATGTACCTTGTACCCATGTGAATTTTTTATTCAGTGATAGATGTATTATCTATAAACAAAAAAACCCCAAAAAAACAACAACAACAAAAAAAACAAAAAAAAAACCCAAACCAAAACAAAAAAGCAGAAGATTGTGTGTAAGCCATTTAAGCAGGTTCTCTGCAAGATTTCCAGTAGTAGCTTTTGGCACTACCAATCAGCCAGAGTTGCTATTGCTGGAAATCTAGTTCCTTATGAAAAAAACCCCCTAGATTACAAGGGTGAAAACAGAACTACATCAGAAATACCTAAGGAAAGGGAAGCTGACATTCTCTCACAGGTTTTCCAGACCATCTAGCAGCAAGTTAATGCTTAAGGTCCCACAGGACAGTTCACATAAAGATTTTTGCTTGCTGTCAAACACACCATTTAACTGAGGCTTTTGGATCCCAACTCTGAACAAGGGTCTATGTAAAACATCAAAATCCTTGGAGGATCACCAGGAAAAACATAAGGAGGATACAATTCTTCTGTGTACTTTTGTGGGTGATAGTGGGAACAACAGTCTGCTCTTTGAAGAGTAGAGAGACTTCACAGTCTGTATTTGTACTTATTTTCCAGCAGGATTTCCAATGTGCCCAAGACCAAATGTCCAGACTGAGTATTTTCTGGAAACAGGAAATATCTCAGTGTTGGATACCATGGCAGGGTGTCTCATCAGCACTTAGCTTATGAAGTGGAAGTAAAGAGGAGAACAGAACTTGTCAGCAAATGAAACTGCTTGGGGAAAAAAGCAGTGCAACTGTGCTGCAGGGTGCTCCAGAGGCTGATTAGTTCAGAAGGTTACCAAATACAGTACTTACTAGTATTTGCTTAAACGTGCTCTTCAGAATCAGGCTCCTCTAAATTTAATTCTCATTCTCTCTGCATTGCCTCTCTACATTAAGGTATATGGGCAGCTTGCATACTTAGTCACGAATGAAATAGCTTTGCTATTAAAAGGCCAAATTCACAATTCTGCTGCCATCTCTATGGCTACAAGGTTGCACTTTCAAAAGTGACAAAATTAGACTTTGGTTATATCTATATAAAATTATTGCCTTATGAGAGGTGATTTGGATTTATGCTGGTGCAAGCTAAATTTAGCCCTGAAGTTGATGTTTCAGGGATTTTAATGAAGCGTTAATTTCATATTGCTTAAAATAGAATTGGAAAACACCTCCTACCCAATTTTTCTAATATTTAGGTTAGTGTGTCTGTTACTTTGTGCTTTAAATTACTGGCATTTGACTTGTGGTTTTGGCAGCTCTAGTCTGCTTCCTCCAATTAACAAAGAACGAGGAAACATTTCTGGTTTTAAATGCAATTCAGTATGGACAATGTTACATCAGTTTCATCCACTGAGAAATGCAGACAACTTGTGTACACCCAGAGTGATTCTGCTGCAGAAGCATTGCTCTGTAATTGTCTCACATTTGCTAAGGCCCTGCTATTAATTCACACTGGAGCAAAAACCTGCTCACAACAGGCAGGTGGGATTGTCCATGTGTTCCTGGCAGAGGCACAACTGAACCTGCGCTGCAGCAGTGCAGGTGTTGTGCAGCCACACCTCCCACTGCACCTGCAGTGCTGTGCCAGCTCTTGTTTCCAGGCCACCGCATTGTCTTGAATGAAAAAATTCCGTCTCCAGGGAGTGCTGGCATTTGGAGTTGTGCAGTTTGTGCACAACAGAACTGCCTTCACACCTGAGCATATAACTGCACATGTGAGCACTTAACTACTGCACTACGACATGCAATCTGCAAAAGCTACACACTACATGCCACTTGCTGATCACCAGTAAATGGCAATTCTAGCCTTTTGTTGACACTACTATTTTAAATTAACTAAACTGACTGGATTTACAGGTTCTGGATCCAGTCAAGGAATGAGCAGGCTCTAAAGAGGAGTCCCATATAACTGGCAAGTGCTCTGCCACTGCTTAGCAGAAACAATTCCTGTTGCAATCAAACAGTGTCTTGGTGGTCTATATCAGCATTTAGAGGACCTTGAAACCAGTATGTCTCTGCCTCCAAATGTTCCTCATAGAGCAAGAGTGCTGAAATTCCACAAATATCCTCTTTGAGGCACTGATTTTGTCCAGTTTCACCTTTATTTCAGAGGGGGGCACTTCTAGTCTTTTCTATGCTCCAAGAAAAGATTAAGTGCTTCAGAAAAATACTTCTGCGCTGCTCTGCCTGCCTCCTTCCTGCCACTACAGCACGCAGGAACTGGACTGAGGGCACAGCACTCTGCAGGTAACATCAATCCTGGCTCTCCCTGTCAGCCCCAGTTTATGTTTTGAATGCTCTGTGGTTGTGAGCAAGGCAGGAGGTGCAGGGTGCAGAGGCACTCCCACTCTGCTGCAAAGGATAATTCCCTGCTCCCGGGCACTCTGCCCCCTTCAATCACTGCCAGCCTTGGGGGGTTGGCTATGCTTCAGCTCGCCTCCAAATGAAGCTATGGAGGAGGATCCAGGCGATTCAGATGGTGTGGGATGGATGTCAGCGAGCTGGGCCCTCAGTAATTAATGGTTCATAAAGATTCCTGGTATCCAAAAATGAGCCTGGTTATGTGACAACATCAATCTGTTCCAGGGGGTGATCAGAGGCAGGTGAGAGGAACAGGTCTGTGCCATCACTCTCCAGGACATGCCTGGGGAAGGGTCATGGCCAGGCTTCTTCCAGGTCTTGTTACTAACCATAACATCCCCTTTGTGCTCTGACAGCAAGTGTAAATGGCCCCAAAAATCAAAGGCTTGTAAAGGACAACAGAGGTCAGGTATCCTAGAGCCAAACTTCTCAGGTTTGTGTCAACTACTCCACTCCTGTGCTAAAAGTGCAATATCAGACTAAAATAATGAAAAATGGAGTAGAGTTTTACTGAAGTAAGGTCATTTTCATGGTGGTGTTTGCCTGAAGTAGGAATGATGAAATCACAAAAAACCTCCCAAATCTTGAGGATTTTTTCAAGGCACTTTACCAGTTTAACCACAGAATGAGATGTAAACATGCATCCAAATTGCTTTGTGTGGAAGCCAAATAACACCTTTTTTTTCCAACCAGTAAACAACATTCAGTGAGTAACAACCAAGAGTTAGGTGTGTAAGAAATATTACTTTTTCAAGAGTTACTGGACGTTGTGGAAAGAAACTTCATTCAGAATTGAATTTGGTTCACTTCATTCAGAGTTCTCCCCCCTCCCCCTTTTTCCAACCAATATTTAAATGTATTACTTAAGAAAAAGAATTTAAACATCTCCTCACCCCAGAAGAAGCTTTTTTACCAATAAGGATCCTTTTCAAAACTGCTTTGTTTAAATGAAGAAAAAGAAAAGATGAATAGACAGATAAATATCCTCCAATAAGAAAAGTTAATAAGGAAAATGGTTCTAATATTTCTTTCTCTGATAATGGTGCCATTGTTTTGATTGGAGAGGCAGAAGTGAAGCATACACTCAGTGCTGCATTCCCATGACTAAATCACCTGTAAGATTGCATTGTGCATTTGAAAGCTCTTTGACAGGGTCTGTCCCAGGGTAGATGCCTTCACTTCTTTGATGCGGTTAAGCAATCTTGCACAATCATGTAATGGATTAAATTAGACTTAGTCTTCCTTGCATGTTTTCTATGAGGTCTGGGTCCACATAACAGAGCGCAGCAGCATCCATTCGCAGTGAAGACACCTGAAGACATTTTACAGGATGGGCTTAAGTTGAAGAATCAAAATGGGAACACAAACCTCTTCTTGTACAGAAAAAATATGCTCTGTTTTCAGTGACCTTACTCTTTATTTTTTTTTCCTTGCTGCCTTCTGAGCTGGAATATTTTTTCATTTTCTACTATTCCATAAACACCTTTGGAAGTTGGGAAAACAAACAAACCCCACTTCACTTAATACCTCAATGTATTATCCCAATACAGGGTTTTGAGAGAAAAATGAAAAGATTGCAAGTTCTTTTGTGTCACCAACAATAAAATATTAATTCCTCATCCCTGGAAGAATTCAAGGCCAGACTGGATGGAGTTCCAAGCAACCTGGTCTAGGGGAAGGTGTCCTTGTCCACAGCAGGGGATTTAGAGCTAGATGATCTTTAAGGTCTCTTCCAACCTAGGCCATTTTAGAATTCTGTGATTCGCATCACTGATGAAACATGGAGCTGGTAGGAGGGGAAAAAAAAGCCCTCACAAAAAAGTTGCTTTCATCTTTTAAATTTAAATTGTATTTAATGAAGACATTAATGAGCAAATGAAACATTTTGTAGATATTTGCTATGACATAAAATAGACTCAGGGAATCCATTTCAGGGAAAAGATACCCTTGATCAGGCAGTCTGCATTTAATAACATAGCAGAGGACATAAGCATTTAATAAAACATAAATGTAATAATTAGGCTTCATTTTTTACTACCTGGCTTGTATTTAAAGGTCTGGTCCAAGGTGCAAATGGAAAGTTCCCCTTTGATTTCATGAGACTTTGGCTGTGTGTTGCTTAATAACAGCTTTGCTAATGAAGTGTCTGTTGGTTACTGAATGTGACACATTTCCTGGCATTTTAAAAAACTCTTCTAAATATACAGAAATTGTCTACACTTGGAGTTTCTTAAGAACGAGGAAAAAAAGCAGCAGCTGACGCTATGTTAGCCAACAGAATTTCAAATACTTCTCTATTCATATTATGTGATAAATACTTCTTTTAACGTTGAAAAGGGGGATTTTTGCACTTAGCCTTGGTAATAACCAGTGGAAGGGCCTCCTTCTACTGTTACACAACCAACCTGCTTGGGCTGCACCACCATTCACATCCCCTTTTCTTCAACTTACTGTCTGCTTTGTTTTGTTCTGAACAAAACCCAAAAAATTCTTGAAGTTATTTGGGTTGAAACTGTAAACCACATGAAACCCCTGCTATAACTTAGGTTTGGTTTTTTTCCTAAGCTTAGTCAGAATTCTAGCCAAATTGGCAAACACGATCAGAGCTTCAGGTTGGTGCTTGTGAAACAAAAATCCCCCCCAAAATCTGAAAAACAAGTCACTTTGCCTTATTTTGGAGATTTCTGTGGAGAACATTAAACAGCCCTGTGTAACAGGATTAAAATAAATTTAACTTCCAGGGTCTGAAATTTCTTCCTGCAGGTTTAATGACAGTTTTATTAACATAAGCTGATGCAGGATTAGACTGTTAAATATTTAAATCCCAACACTTCCTGAAATTAAGATAGAAAGGGGAAAATTTCAGCCTGTTCCTTACCTAAAATAATCTATTCCATCGATGTGCTTCTATGGTCCACTCTTCTAATAGGTGATTTAGGAAATGGGATATGGAATCACTAGTTAATTTACTTTTGGCTAAATTTGCCCAGAATACTTCTGAACAATTAGCACTCTGGTCTGAAGGACAAAATTACTCTGACAAAGTTGTGCCTAGGGGCTGCTCCATGACATGTTCAGTGTCCAACATTTTTAGTACATGTCTGGAATTGATAGTGACTCAATACACAAGGATATCCTTTCATATTCATTTATGTGATAACCTCACTTTTGTTGGCACAGGAATATGTTGTCTTTTAACCTGACTTAAGGAGCTGGCCCTAGAAATAGTCTTCATCTTTTTGGATAGCAAGTTGGAATCAAGATTATTTTGACAGATGGCATCTAGCCTGTCTAATATGCATTTTACCTGCTCCATAAATATTGATGACTTTAATACATTTGTGTTCTGCCATATGCTTCTTAAAGGTACACTTCCAAAACTTGACTTGGTGTGTGATTTAGACAGAATTAATCTCCATTTTGTAGTACTATAAATGAGATCACAATCAAATGTGTTGTGTCTGATGTTGGAAGATTAAAAATGGTGTGTGTGAGGGTACGGGGGTGACACCAGCAGATTTACATCCTATTTCCTCTCAGTCCTGACCCCATGGACATTACAAGGTACAAGTGAAATATGCCTTTATAATATAAACCTTTTAAAGGATTTCTGGACCTCATGAGGTCCTGCCACTTGAACCACATTTAAAGCATTTTTTCTCTCTCCATTTAAAAACCCTTCAGCTCTGTCACCTCATGTGAGTGCCATATAAAATGCCTCAAAGAAAAAAACAAATTGAAAAGATTAGATACCTACTAAATCAGGTTTTTTAGAATCACAAGTCTATGAGCATCTCATATGCACACTGATATACAATACAGGTATTCCTCTGCATAAGCCATTGAAAAGACACTGCTCCATGTTTTCTGGAGAAGGACTGTCTGCTTTATGCAAGGACAGTTTCTTTGAACTCACTTGTTTCCAAGGCAGATGGGGTGTACAATTAGCCCTTTTATTATTAACACCACTTTCCCTCTTCTCCACCAAGGTTACAGACTCGTTCACAGGGCCGTCACCAAAATGGGAGCAGGGCCAGGGCTGCTGGCAGGAAAAGGGGAGATATGGGCAAGCGAGAGCCCAAGTACCATTCCCCCAGGCTCCTGTGGCCTTGAAAAAAGCAGCACTGCTTCCAACGGGAAGAGCTTCATGCCCCACAGCTGGGAGAAGTTGGCTTTGACTCCCAGCAGTTTTTCCTCTGTTGGATTTGCCACCTTGTCTCATCAAGCTAAAAAGGCAGCCTTAGCTCTACCCCTCTTCACATTTCACTGCTGCTGCTTCCTTTGCCCACTCTAATCAGAGATTGTTCAAATAATGCCTGGGACAACCTCTGTGCATGTATTTGTCAAGGTATTCTACAATACAACTGAACACAGCAACACACAAAAAATATAGCATGGCCTTCGTAGTAAACTGTAGGAAACCAGAGCAATACTGCAAAATTTCATAAAATACTAAATAATGCAAACTTACATTTTTGCATCAGTTTGAAAAGATATAAGGATAACGTGTTTACAAAGAAAAAGTATTTTTAAACAGAATTGTGGGTTCCCAGTGAAAAAGATTTTTCTCAAAAACAATGAAACACTTATAAAAAATTACAACAATATAATTGCAGTTTTCAAAAAAAATTGTGACAGATAACTTTCTACTCTGTCAGGTGCACAATTTTTCTAGCTATTTTCAGAGAAATGAGAGATTAAAAAGTCAGTTAGAATCATAAAATATCCTGAGTTGTAAGGGACCATCAAGGATCATTGAATCCCAAAAATTATGATATTAGCATTTACTAATATTTCCCCATATTTAAAAGTATTTCCTTTTTTTTTGTTTGGTGAAGTAATCTGCTGTTAATTACTTTGCTTTACAAGGGGGAAGATAGTGTACCATAGCTCGTCAGTAAAGGAAGGAAAAGAGAACTAGAAAACCTGCTGAGCATATTTGCAGGAAGCTTTGCTTGATAAGTAATAACCACTTCAGGGCTCAGCATGTAAAAGGAGAGGTCAGTGGTCTCTGTGATGCTCTGGAACACAGTGATGGCAGAGGCTGTTTGTTGGCACTGAACTCACACAGGAGCCACATCCAGTGTGGTACTCACAGTAGAAATCCAGGCAGATCAGTGCTGCAACTTTGCTACCCCAAGTTTATTACAAAAGGACTCCAAGCACTGTACAAAAACCATCAGGAAGGTTTCTCTGCAAAGTATTTATCTAAACTCTCTTCAAAGTAAAGAAATCTTTTCCAAGTCTTTATTTTTTTTTTTTTTTTTTCCCACAGCCAAATTTTAAGAGGCTTGGTCTGTGTCTGCTCTCATTAGTTTAAATTCACTTGCTCACAGTCAGGATGTTTCCCTGGGCACTAACTTCCCACATGGCAGTGCCCAGAAGCCACACAGGGTGGTATTTATCAAAACTTGAAGCTATGGTGACAGCACAGTCCTGAAATTCGTGCTGCTTGTAGAGGGGCTGGGCCATGACAGATGTTTTGCGCAAGATTTGGTTTGCCTGGATGGAGTTTAACTGGCCACTTGATGAAGTAGCAAAGGCAAACTGGCAAAGGTAATCTCAATTTCATGCCCACTCACAGAAGTGATACTCCATAAATTAAAGCTTGGATGAGGCTCATTTGACTATACTATTAAAAAAATATTTGGAGAAAAACCAGCATCAGCCTGTGCAGGGTTCAAATATAGGTCAGATCCCTGCTAGATGTAAACCAGCAAAGAGTCCCTGGCTTTTGTGTGTTGAAATCAATTTTCACCAGCTAGGAATACATCCTGGCTCTGGCTGGATGAAGCACAAAGGAAAGCCAGAGACCACAAGAAGAGCTGGTATTTCTGAAGCCAATAGTAATCTCTGGTTTAGCCCATAAGAGATGGCTGAGAGTCAGTCCTCAGCTGGAGCAGAACGTGCTAATTTGGGCAGGTGCTAAAACACAGGAGCTTGGCAGCTGTGAATGGGAAGGAGAAAAATGAGTGCTTCTCCAGCTTTCAGTTGTGATTTGACACCTCTAAATGTGGGCAAAGGCTGGATCAATTCAGAAGCTTAAGTGTTTGGTCAAACCAACAATACATAAAATAAGGCAGACACACAGCAAGAAATGACTTTTCTTGAGTGGCTTCTAGGTAGATCAAAACCACAATAGAAAAATCTCTCAGAGCTATTTATTTATTTTTGTTACTGCCAGTTTAGTACTAGTTCTGGAAAATACCATGGCAAATTACAACTCCTGTGGCACTAGAGGTTAACCAATGATCTGTAGCCCTCACAAGACATGAAGTAATTTTTTTTTTCCACTTTCTTCTTTGATTCAAACTATTTTTTCAGGTATTTTAGTTTTTTGTAGTTTTGCAGTTTACCTGTTCCCAACAGCTCTCCCAACACTTATGAATTGCATCTAGTCATACAACAGCCCTGTCCTCTTCAGCACCCAAGTGTTTGGATCAGACAGCAGCTCACTGCATTCAGACTGGGGCCTGCACTGAGCACAGCAAGGTGAATCTGCTCCTTGGTTTGCCCTCAGTTCTCAGCAATGCTCATTTGATTCTGTGGTTCTCCACCTGATGTCTCAGCAATCCTATTCTCTGTGATGCATCTTTCTCTGACTCATTTTGTTGAAATGCCAGAGAATACAACTGACAGCCCCCAAACATAATTTATCTGAAAGATTTCTTAACAGAAAAAGTAATCTCTCAACGTGTTTTTAAGAGAAAGAGGACTCTGCCCATAACTGAAGAATCCAAGAGTCTCTCAACCATTTTTCTTCAATCTGAGTGTAATTAACCATTGTAGCAATTCAAAACAGGTATAAATTCAGTTTTAGGCTCAAGTTCAGGGAATTTTTCTCTTGGTGAATAAGAAGCTCCACTGAGATTTCTCTGTGTTTCCTATCAAAGCACATCTCCAAGGAAAGCAGGTACTGGAGGCCTGATTTAGGGAGCACGAGTAGAGGATTTTCGGCACCTGTCTAATCTCAGTGTTGGTAACTACAACAGAGAAGCCAAAGCCACAACTCTGTTTCCAATATATCTAAATCATTAGGAAGCTGAGATAGTAAAAGCACAAACTGCGTTTACAATTCATGGGCCACTGAAGTCTGGTAACAAGCTTTATTCCCATGTTTTCTTTTTCCTAATATGTACACAATTTACTTCTGAAGTCACGGATATTCTGTAACAGAGCTCAGGAGTGTCTTTTATTTTCTGAGGCTTGGATTTGTAGTGTTAATGTGTCACAGAACACCCCCAGAGGAATAACCTTTTACCCCATCAGTTTGTTTACTAATGGCATTTCTTGGTTTAATAAATGAGGTCCCTAACATTAAAAGTTTTCCTTGCTCCTAAGGTTTTGTTATTGCTATTACAAATTATTTCATTACTTCAGAGGGCTTATTTCAAATCAGTACCACATCTTTCTTTTGTTCATATCCCCATAACATATAAGAAATAACAGTAAAATCTTTCTCTTCATTACCTTCCCCTCCAATCTCATTACTTCATGTTTCTTTATGTTGAATTGGATGGGTCACTCAAGTTTCTAATTCAAGTTTTGAAACTATTCAAATTTAAATTACATGCTTCAGACCATCAGCAAGTAACATCCTCTCATAAAGGTTGGGGGGCTTTTTGGTGTGAAGAAGCGTAATTTAAGTCCTAGCAATGCTGATAGTGCTCTGTAGATTTAGTCTCTTTTGCACTTATCATTTTCAGTATGCAGAATGTTCTATTAAATAATACACAGCTCTCCAGGGATTTACATGTATATTATTTATGGAGGAACCCCTACCATTATATAATCCTAACAACCTTGTTGGCTAAGTAGTTCCACCCAGGGAAGCATTTCATCTTGTCTCAAGAATATTTCCTAATAACTGTACTGCAGTGAATTTCTTGCTGTCTACTTCAACAAGTAACAGTTCTTTGTCAAAGGGTTAATTTCTCATAATAGAGAGAGGTTTTAAGGCCTCTGCAAACTCTCTCATCAGCCTTTTATTTACCCGGTGTTGTGTAGTGGTTAATGTCCAGTCAGATTCAGACAGCAGAAGGACAATTTTGTGCTCCTCATTCTCCTGTGGATACACTACATGACCTAGCTTTAAGAAGTATTCCTGAGCCTAAGGCTCTCTATTTAGAGAGTGGAAATATTAACCCATAAGTAAGTGTACAGAAATATATGGGATTTTAGATTTTAAAAAGTGGTCTTACAAACCTTGTTCCATTTCTTATTCCCTATACGGTGAAATATTTCTAGTACAAAAGACTTTTAACCTTCAGTAAAGCCATTGTTTAATTTCTTGTGTTAAGCCTTTCCTGGTTGAGTACCAGAAAACCAGTGACCTTCGCTGAATTATGAGAGCTACTGGGAACAGTTTCTACTTCTTACTCACGCATTTCCTGACTGATAGAGACAGGAGGGGAAGACTTAAGCACACTGCTGGTGTGGGAAGGATACACTACAGCTTCTACAGAAGAAAGTTTTACCTTGTATTAATCAAAGCCAGAGCAAAACACAACCCCAAAACCAAAGCAAATGCTCTTGATCTGTTCCTTGACTATGCAATATCTTGTCTTCTATTTTTGCTTGAGATTGCATGCAGAGTAGCGAACATCAAGAAAATCTCTACAAAGCATGGGTACATCTGATACTTTGATTGCATTGTCAACTCAGGTAAGGAAGGAGATAAATGCTGATATCGATAGGACAAGCATTTTAACCAAAATACAGGGATGATTAAATTGATAGTATTAGCAAACTGCTTTTATGTTGGGAACTGAACACAACCAATTTTCAGAGCACTGCAGCAGCAGGAAGACCACTCATTAAATTAATTTAAACCAAAATCACCTTGTGAATGGATTCGGTGTTGGGAATAAACAACTGTTATAATTTATTTTGATACATAAGTGAAAACTCATAAAAGTTTTCCCCTACTCCCTGTTCTTCTGTTAAATTTGTTTGATTCCATTGCTCCCTCTGGGCTGCACAGGTGTACATGCTACAGAAATTTGGCTTGATGCACATTTACCTATTCCCTCCAAACACACAACTTCTTGGGAAGCTCTTAGCTTCCACTTACAGAAAAAGAAAAATCACATTATGTAAATGGCAAATCAAAATTCAACATTTACTAATTGCTGAAAAGTCTCTAAAAACCTGCACGTTTAGTGGTAGTGGCATCCCAGAACTTCACAGCTCTCATTCTCTGCTCTCATATGGCACAGTTCTGCCACAGGAACCCACACCAGTAACTCGAGCTGGTGTCAGCCAGAACCAGAGGGCACAGCACAAGATCTCCAGTTGTAAATATCACTGGACCACTCTGAAGTGGGCTCATTTCTGGCTTTGCCTTAAGCATCCTTTGAAGGGCTAATTCTGTTTCATTTCCCTCTATTTTCAGCTATTTAGCATAATTAATTTGATCAGCCCAGCGAATAGAGTGCTTCTTTCTTTCATGCTGCAATGATGCAATTTCTTTGACCCCTATTTCCACCTTTTAGACATAAGAGGTTCACATATTTAGAAATAGTGACTACTGCATTATTAGCAGTTATATTTACAGAATAATTACTTCGGTAGGTGAAAATACATTTTTATCTATTTCTAAAATGGCAAATTTTCAGGTTGCCTCAATGCCATGTGCATTTACACCTCCTGTCATGTTGCTCCAGTTAAATATCTTTTCAGGAAACTGAATTGTGTAACTTTTGGAAAACATGAGAATTATGACAAACTGTATGCTTCATAATAAAAAACAAATGATCACCTTTTAGGAAAAAGTAATGTACATGTACAATATTAGCAGTTCATTAGTAACTATTAAGGAGAAATGCAGCTCTGATTAAATCCCAATCCTTGTCCAAACTTGAAGCTAGCTTAATCTTAAAGGTTTTGTGATCATGAGAAGTTCAATAGACTGGCGTACCCTGAAACTCAATCACACTTTTTAGAAAACTTTTTGATTCTTTTGTTAACAGGACTATCTGTTACTACAACTCCAACTCAAAGCTCTTAAGCACGTGCCTAACTTAAGGAGAGTAAGATGGCCACTAAATCAACAGATGCTCAAAATCTGTTTCCCCTGAGAACACTGTTGCAGATTTAAGGTGTGCACCCTGTCTATTCTGGGTTACCTGTGCTCACAGCATGAGGCAGTGTTCTTTAGATAGCAGGTAGTATTTTGGCTCATTTTCTCTCATTTCTTTCTCATCCTTACTCCTTTAAAGCCTATGTTGATTCTTCAGGGTTTTGGGGAGCAGAGACAAGAGCAGATGTGGGATTTACCTGAGTTGCTTCTATCACTAGCCCATATTATTATTTCTTCATACAGAGCATTCAAAGCAGTTTTGCAGGCTATAAATTTATAAGCAACAAGGCAGAGGCTGGGCTCATAGATCACAGTGTCATGCTCTCAATCAATATACATACGACATCCCAGATGCTGCTGTTGTGGCTTGGGCACACAAGAACCCACCTCAGTTTCACACCAGCTCAATCAATCCTCTTCACTCTTTTTTCTAATAGACATGCTATGATAATAATTAGGTTTTTGTTCAAAGCAGCCATTCTGTAAGACATGATACTCAAGGTAATACTTTTATTTTTATTTTATGGGCTCTTGTTTTGTTTACAATTATCAGTGCCTGCTCCAGGTTCTCCAGAGAGCTTTTTTTCCGAAGCAGGTGCATTTTCAGCCCATGTAATGGATTTAGAGATATTTGGCCATAAATAGATAGTGTTAAATGCTGCTGTAAAAATGAGATAAATGTTTATTACCCAAAAGGTTAATAAAAAATCCACTTGGGACCCTCTAGAAAAGAATTAATCCCTTTAAGCCTGTATTGAACCAGTGACAGTTGCGCAAGATTCACAAGCAAATTGCATCCCTAAAACATCTTAAAAGCAGAAAAAAAAATCCCAGACTGAACACCACAGTAAATGGAGGGAAGGAATTCATGAGATAGGTACCATTTATTATCTAATTTAAGCACTTAGTAGCAGCATCTGTTTACAAATAACCACTTTCAGCATTAGATAAGTCCCATGTTAGGCTACTGTTCCTTCCCAACTTTATTATCAAACAGTATGATTTTATCAGGGTAACACAGAAAATCTCAGCTGAAAAACAATGAGCTTTAAAACAGTCAACATTCCAAAATGTCAGCAGGAAGAGGAACCGGCACTTGCCAGGCACAAGAGACTTCATGCATATACAATCTTTTCCCTGAATTTCATAGGTTCTTACACCTAGCTCTAATGGACTAAATGCACTTGACTTTTTACTCCCCTTACACCTTGCTGTTGCATACTTAAATGACATGTCATAGCCTGGATGGAAAAATAATTTAATTTAATAGGAGTACAGGTGGTATTAGAGCCATCAGAGCTGACAGTTGCCCATGACAAAGTGAACCTAACATGATCTGTTTACACAGCACACGGTCCTTCAATGCAAACTCTTCCACACAGGCACCTTTCCTACTCCCCTTGGGGGACAGGCAGAATTTACACTCTCCCAAAATCAATATCCCTGTGGCCTCCCGATGTTTTCAAGCATTCTCTTTCCTTATTTCCATTCATACCTCACTTCTGCTAGTTGCAAGTCTGCTTTTCTGAATCAATAGAATGGATAGCAAAACGTCTCTATTCGTGCTAGAGGTGATTAGTGGAGTTAAGAATTATTTGGCCCTCTAAGTCTTAAACAGCCTGGCTGCCATCCCCCCCTTCTGGCTGTCTGCTAGAATGAGACAATAAATCCAAGTTTGCTTCCCCAAAGGAATCCAGTGACTACCAGGGATGGTGGATTTGGGGTAGCTAAGAGCAGTAGATGATTTCTGCACCATTTGGCAGCCAATAATCCCATACATTCTGCTTTTATTCTCCTTATTTGTCCAAATCGTTGATGGATTCTGTCCATGTGAGGACCGTCTTTAAGGAAGGATGAAAAGTATTTTATATTCTGTGCCAATCTACATGACTACTTGAAGCAAACACTGGAGATGAACCTGAGTTAAAAGGTGCTGACTGAGATCTGAACCTCCCACAGGCTGCAAATGTACTTCTAGGAGCAGTGAATTACGTATCTCAACAACTGAAAACATCAGGACTAACTCAACAAGATATATTTAAGCCACAGATTTCAGCTCCTGAGGTTTTCAAACTCTGGATAGAAGGACCAGCCTGGTATACATCTTCATTGCATTTTGGTGAAAAAAGAGCTGCATAATATCAAAACATGAGTTTCAGCACTGAAGTAGTGTGAGTGGTGTGAACTAATGAGTTGTAAAAGACCTTTAGCCAGAAAATACAACCTACTTCTTCCTATTCTGACTCCTAGATCTGAAATTACTGGCTGCACAAAACAGTTGCATTTAGTTTTTAGAAGGCTGGCACAGGATATAGGGATTGCAGGTTCGAAATTCATTGTAGGTACTACAGTCTTTGGCACATCTTTCTTGTGCTTTCATTTCCAATTGCTTCCTTGTAAGGAAGTAATGGAAAAATCTCCTTGTAAAGGCATGAAAAAAATAACCCTCTGTGAGGTTGTCAGGGTCTCACAATGAAAATTTCTGAACTAAACTGATGCAAAATTTGGCCAGTTGCTATTTTTTCTTTTTCAGGTCACTGTATTCAAATGCTGGTTTTATTTTCTCAAAAGAGTCATGAAATTATTTTATGCTGTCTTTCCTCTTCTATTTATTGTCCCTGATACTTTTTCCAGCATTACAGAGCTCTTAAGAAATCTGCACCTTTATCCTCCCAGCCACTAAAACCGTGGAAGATTTTTTCTTTTACTAAATACAAAATGCTTTGAGATATAACCATTCCTGTGGGCGCACCTTGGTAGCGTGTGAGGAAACTCTGAAACTCCAGTTTATTTTATGTTATGATGCTGTTTGCTAGAAATATATCCTAAAGTTAATGAAGTATCACTGCACATCAGAAGTTTAATCTAGATCCTTCAATCCCTCCAAACTTTGTGATATTTTAAGCTGGTACAGAGCTTCAATTAACCCTGCCTTTTTGTGTATGCCCAGGTTGGAGTCCTGGGCTGATGAAATAGCCTGACTCCATTTTGAGATTGACAAGTTATTAATTAGGACAGCAGGCCTGTCACAACCTCTAAGCCTCACTAGCACTTCCTTGGAGAGATGTATTGTCACCTACTATTGGGATTAAGCTTCTCACTTCCAGAATATAAACCTCAGTCACAGCACTGGATTGAAAATGACTCTATTAGTATTTTTGCAGCCCGTTGGCCTGTATCTCTTCCAGTCTGGTTTTAAGGATTATTGAAATCAATGAGAGTTTTGCCACTGACTTGACTGGGGCCAGAATTTTACATATTTTACAGGGAATCCTGAGAAAAAGAATTTAATTAACGAAGTAGATTATCAAGTGCAGTGGAAGAAACACAGCCTTGAAATATCCTCAGTTGTCTTAATAACAGAGATTGTGACTCAGATAATGTAAGGCAAGACCTGATCTAGAGAATCTTGCCATAGTGGCTGAGAAAGCAGCAGCCAACACCACAAACTCTGATCAACTAAGAGTGAATTATTGTTGCAGGACAATGCTCAAAGTACTTGGAAAAAACCCTTGAGTTAACAACGCTGTTGGACTCCAACAAAATAAAGGGAAGCTTTTACAAGGGATGATTGAAGGATTCTTGGGACTCCCTGTGAATTGAACTCCTGCCTTGACACAAAGGCATGGTGAGAACATACAGATTTGGAATCAGCAAGAACTGTATGTTTTCGTATTATTGTTTGCATTGTATTACTTTATTGTTCTCTAATGAGGCCATAAACATACAATAATGGCAATCAGATGCAGTGTGAACTCTGTTGAAGAAAGTTTTCAGTTGCATTGTCTTTACCTTCCACCAGTTTAGGCAGGGAGCAGAGTGTGTGTGTGTATATAGTGTGGATACAAAAAAAAAAAAAAAAAAGCCACAAACAAACAATTTTAACAGGAAAATGTCTATGCTAGGGTTTTACTGACAGTGTTGTATCCCATTTGAAATATTCACATTTACTACCAGGTACCCTGAAGAATAGCCACAGTGCTAAAACATGAGTGCTTTTGCAGCTCTATTGGTTTAGAGACAGCTGCTTTTGTTGGATTAGATTCACAAGAAAAGCTCTAGCCAACACCATGTAGGTCACCATGTGGGGTTCTAGCACTTGCCACACTGCAAAAACATTATTTAAGACCAAATTTTGTGAAGGAGCCAAGGGCCCTCTGTAGCATCTGGGTGTGCTGGTTTCTAGTTCATTGCTCAGAGAAAAATACATGGTTTCAAGACAGAAAATGGAAAGGGATTAATAGAGGGATTTTTGTACCGTGCAGAGCAATGCCCAGTCTCAGATTTGAGTCCCCTATGCATTTATCAAAGCCATCAATATACAGCTTTATAGTCACTGTTTTCAAAACATCCACAGGCCTGTAGACATCATGTAGAATTAGTACAAGTACAGTATGTAGAAAAGCAACACCACTAAGAATGCGCATCTAATGGCACCCCAGTCCGGATAATAATAATTTCCACAGTAAAGCTATAGTCAGTCATAACAATTAAAAAAATCCTACCTTTTCCTTCCTACCCTTTCTAGTCAGCCTTTCTCAAAGCACTTCTGAATGAATGCTATTTAACTGCTGGATTTGAGAAAGGACTTAGTTATCTCAGATTAAGTTTTCAGTGAGTAAGAGTCAACACTGCAGATTTATGCATTACCAGTGTAGCACACACTGCTCTCACATCTATTAGCTGAGAGCTCCAGGACTGCTGAGTATGGGGATTACACAAAAGCACATTCCCATTCTTGGCAGAGTTCAAGTCTAGGTCATTTTGGCAATGGACATGAAGGAAAAGCATTACTGTTCCTGGCTGTGCTGGAAATGTTAAACTCCAGCTTCAGTCAGTTTGGGACCATGAGAAGGGGAAGACTCTCATCCAGACTTTAACACTTTGCTCCTTACACAGCTAGACATGTTAGATGTTAACTCACACAATCCAAATTAGGAATCATACCAAAACCTGAGATATGCACAATTCTGACTAAATCTAGGAAAACACATAAAAAACTGACTGACGACCAACAGCCAACACTGTCACATTCACAGAGAACTGAGGAGGCACTAGGAGGAGGATATTGCCCAAGAGCCATGCAAGAAATTCCCATCATCATTTTTCTAAAAATTTCCCATAAAACTTTAAAACCATAAACAACAGCTCTTTTTTCCCACCTACCCAATCTGCAGTTCCTCCGCTGCCAAGAAGATACCACAGAGCTCCCCCTTGTCACGCACTACCAGAAGCAAAAGCTACTCTGCCACCAAGGTAAGGCCCCCGGAAACCCCTGGTGCCATCCCTGGGGTTTAAAAAGATTCAGCTGGGTATCATCAGGCTCACCTGGCCCTGCCTTCAGGCTCTTTACTCCTAATAATGCTGTCTACAAAAGATTGAGCTGGAAATGGCCTTCAGGTGAAGAAACTCATCAAATGCAAAGACCCAGGTTGTCCCCATAAGCATGAAATGGCAAAGTGTCTTTTTTTTTTTTTTAACAGAGTCATTTTTCAGGATGGATTTATGTCCTGCAGTGTTCACAAGGCCTGTGTTTTCACAGCATTTGAGGCAAACAAAATGCTCTTGATGAAATACCAGCTCTTACTGTGTGCAGAATATGGCATTAAATTTATAGAGCAAAGGAAGAAGTGGTTTACTTGCCTTGAGGGGAATTGAGAAGTGACAGTAGGCACTTAACAGCAAGTTCCAATTACAGCATTTAAATATAATTGCATAGTCTGTTAATCTATGTCAGGGTGGCATCATTTTAATATGATTGTCACAGATTCTTTCTAATATTATGAGTGATGTGAGTGAAGCTGAGCCTACGGAAAAGGTTCAGTTCCAGGTCTTAATATACACTCTAATTCTGTCTGTCAATTATGCTACGGAAGAGTTCAAATAAAGGTCTGGGGATCTAGAGGATGTAGCTACCTTTATTAAAGTACTTCTATTGTAAATAGATGTATGGGTCAGGAGACAGTTATCATTTGGTCTTGTTATTTTTTATGAGCCTACCACTATTAGAATAGACTCTTGTGTATAATCATTTAGATGTGTCATGGAATCTTATTTCAAATGGAAACCGTGAAGTGAAATAACAAAAATTACAGCTTGACCTCTGCAAAAATGTTCATTTAGCCACTCCCATTTGTGCATTATATATAGTATTACAGGAGACAATTATAACTCAAGGAGCCAAAAGCACTTTGAATATCATTTATAAACTCCAAACTTTTAATTATATAATGGAAATTTAACTATACAAAGAACGGAGATTGAAGTCTAGTAGGTAAACTTCAAAATTTAAAATAGGCATTACTCTTCTTTAATGGTAAAAATATGCAGGCTGTTTCTTCCGGTGTAAAATCCACATGAAGGTGCTCCTGCCTCCTTGCTCCCCAACATCTAGGTCTGCACTGGGGTTTACTGCCTCCACAGTTGTGCTTTAGGAACTGATTATATGGCTGCACTTCAAACTTGATTAGAATTTATGCAAATTGAAGAATGTCTGCTTTTAGAGGGGTTTTTTGTCCTAACCAGCTCACTGATCTGGTTTAGAAAGCACAGTTGCATCAACAAAAGTATTGCAGCTCAGGGGCTGGAATAAACAACAGCAGTAAAGGGAGAGAAATTGTTTATAACAAGCTTCCCAAATTATTTTCTACTGCTGGAAAGTATTTAAAATATCTCTGTACAGGCACAGATTTCTGGTCATACACCTCTCCAAATGCTGTAGATGTTTTGTAGGCAGTATACATAAACAGAATTTGCAAAAATGCCACCTCCATAGAAGAATCCACTTTTGTTGTAGTGATAAACATGATCAACCAACAGAATAAAACAGGAAGAAAGTTCCATACAACAGAAAGCAGAGGGTGGAATTACAAGGCAGTAATTATCAAAGCTTCCTTATTTTTGTGCAAATCATCACTAGATCCTTCAACAAGTTTACATCTCATATTAAAATATCGCTGCCACCAACAAAAGTATCCCCAAGCACCATGCTGGCACTTGGGCTGCTGTAATCGTGCAGGAAGGATGCCACTTACTGAATCACTGGATTTTCCTTGGCCGTTTCCCATCCAACACTACAGGGCTTGGCTGTGTTTAACTCTCAAGATCAGGCAGGATCTCAGCCAACATTGCATGGCCACATATTTTCTTAACCCTCCGACCAGCTGCCATGCTAAAAACACAAGTTGCAAACGCCTAGCTACATAATTCCTTAAATTTAGGATGGTCTTTTCTAGCATTTTATTGTCCCAGTCTCTACTCAGTTACTTTTATTTATTGGTCACTCTATTTTCTCTGTGGTTATTATGGTAGCAGGATAATTTTTAAATAGATTTTCTTTCATGGAAAGAACCCAATAATATCAAAATATGGAGTTTCTCCTAAAATGACCTTTGCTGAAACAATGGCTATCCTGGGGGCTTATGAGAAGAGACCCAAAAAAGAGATGTAAATTTTGGAAATCAGTGAAGCAAGTGAGTGATTGTCCTATGAGCCCTTGGACAACACTGCACAGAGCTACCATATGCTTCCTAGTGCTCCCCTAACTGCCAGCTGTCTCCACCTTGCTCCTTCCAAATGGCAGAGGGGGCAGCCGAATTGCCAAAATTGATGTTTTGACCTGCAGTTATAGGCAGAGAACAGGCTTGAGGTCGGTTTGATAAGAACGTAAGCTACATGTAAGTAGAGCAAGGACAAAATAAGGTCATATCATTCCACTGCTGTCACACGAGGGTAACTGAGGAAAAATAACAGAGGCGTTTCTGCTAAACTAGGGGGAAATGAAAACAAAGCCCAGGTTCTGAGCAGCATTTTACATCCATTTTTCTCTTCATTTGGAGAAGAAGCAATTGTTATATAAAGTGCCAGGCAGCAGAAAATTGGATCCACTGCCCTTTGAATTAATGTGATCTGAATGCAGATAAGCCTAAAACAAATGAGCGGTTGAAAAATGCGCAGGCTGAGGAACCTATTGCAATCACCATATCACAATCTCCTTTCTCAGGATGACCCAATTTGCTTTCTTCTGTCTCTTCTTATCCTCCCACCATTTCTGGCCATGTCAATGGAGAACCATCACAATAAGTCTTAGTTTGGGCTCTGTGCCACACTGGGCCTTGTTTCTAAAGACTGGTGCTTAGAATCACGGAATGATTTGGGATCCAAGGGACCTTAAATATCATCCAGTTCCAAGGCCCCTACCATGGGCAGGGGTGCTATGCACTAGACCTGGTTGCTCCAAGCGCCATCTGACCTGGCCTTGGACACTTCCAGGGATGGGGCAGCCACAACGTGTCTGGGCAACAGGAGAGGTGCACCCCAGTGAGTGGTGCTCAGCACACAGAACTGGCATGTCCCCAGTGCCTGCTGGACTCAGAGCTTGTGCTTACACAGACCTCCTGCCACAGGAGGAATGAGTGTGCTTGTGCTGCTAAACATTATGAGGAGGTTTGATGGAAGCTCTTAGACCAAGAGGAGAAAAGCCGCTGTTCTGCTGAATTACAGTGGTTGCTCCCGGATCCTACCACATTACTAAAGACAGTATAGAAATCTCTGAGAAACCTTGTGTGAGATACCAGCCTCTTGACATCATTTTAATGATTATTTTTCCAATGCTTTGTTATGGTGGTGTATCTGGTGTTTTTTTACTACGCCAGATGGAATTCTAAAGCTTCCTTCTTAGGAAACATTAAATTGGACAGGTTATGATTGTCTGATTGGAGTTACTCTCTAAGGTATGCATCTCATGGGAGATTTTATGAATAAAAGCTTTTAATAATGAAACACATAATAGGCAGGTGTGAGGCAGAATGCAGGAACACATCCTTATCTCAGTCATAAACTGAAAGCTTGGAAGAAATGCTAATAAACTGTTAAAAGCCTTTAATTAAGTGTGGCCCTAATAAATTGTGTGCTGCTTGGATGTGTGGACTTAAGAGATCATAAAACCTCAAAAACTCTTAGGAATTTTGCCCCAGGGCACCTGGAGACACTGAACACGCCACAGGTTCTAGGAAAGGCAAAAGACAGTGCAATCACTTTGTCAGTCTTCATTGCCCCAATACCTTCCTGAGGGTTTCATGACCTGCAGAACAAAGAGTGCCGGGATTCACATGCTACAGCCAGGCTATTGGCCAACCACACAAAACCAGACAGGAGAATGCGAAAAAATGCTTAATTTATTTTAACTGCCTTTCATACAGAAGCAAGACCTGCAGAATGAGGCTCCTGAGGGCATGGGTTTTAGGGGGCACATGCTACCTTGCTGCATTGTGGCCTTTAATATTTTGTAAACTTATCCTAAGGACAGCTAAGCTTCTCCAGGTTGGGTAAAAATCAGTACTTAGAAACGAAAGACGCAATGAATGAACCTATACATACACTAAGGAAGCATTTATCACAAAGCTGACAGTATTAGATCTCAGAGAATACTCAGAGAATTGCTCCTACCTAGCATTCCAAAAACCTCAGTTTGACCCTGCATCCAAAGACTTACACTAAGACAAAAATTCACAGAGAAGCCCAGGGTTCATTTGCTCTAATTCTCATGGAATAGGTTGTTTCAAGTCTCTGCTCTTGAGGCTTTCCAAGGCAGTTCTCACTGGATGCTGCAAACTTCAATGGGCAGTTTGGCAATCATAGATCGTGGTGGCACCAGGCGAATGTCTTCAGCCCTGGAAGACAATCAGGAGTGAAGGATATTCTGCTGGATTGCTGAACTGACTTTTCACCACAGAGGAATTTTCTCCACTTTAGACTTTGTTTTGCATTGCCAGATTGAACTGACTCTGTGCTTGGTGATTTGCTCTTGTAACTTCCAGAATGCCCTGCACTTCCAAGAGTTCCTTGGTACAGAACGGTACAAACAGCAAATCGAGCTCAAGTAAATAAGATGGTGCTCCCTGTGCATGTACTGAACACAGACACACAGAGACTCATTATTGGACCTCCCCTCTCACATCCATATGTTTTTGCCTTTCCCTAATGATGCTTCCACCGTGCCAGTGTCTCCTCCTGAACAGGAGATGCACAACAGCTGGTGAAACAGGACAAAGTCAGGGGAGAGCAGCTATTAGAGGAGTTAACTGGTGAAGCCTGGACACCACTAGGAGACATTTTCCATGTCACTGTGCATTCAGCATGGAATCTGTGTCATCACATGGTGCAGCAGTCTTGGCAAATCTGTTCCAAAGCTGAGTCTGCTGGCACTTTGCAACTACCATCATCCCTGCTGTCATTGCTCTTTGGCTGCCTTACTGCAAATGGTGTTCTCCTGTCACCTCTGCTGCCACACAGACAGACAGGGCTCAGTTTAGTTCCAGCCTACCCACGTAGTATGTCACCAGGCTGAATGGGAATACTCTGGACTCCTTTTAGATGGTATTTGTCCATAAGAGAGCCTGAAAAGCAGGGATATAATTATTTTCTGATTTTATCCGGGAATAGGGGAGGAATTCCTGATTTTCTACAGGCATAAGTGTATTCAAGTCTGCTCACTCAGATGTTATTTTTTCAGTGAAGATCATGCAACAGATAAGGAGTCCATGAACTTCAGGCATTACACCTGAATTCTTTAAAGGGACAGCAGACATTCCTGGGAACTGGAGTTTGGCTTATGTGTAAATCAGCACAGGAGTGGAAAAATGGAAAGGCATGAGGACAGAGCAGCTCCTGGCTCATTTGTCAAATGTTGGGAGCGTATCATGCTGTACTGGACAAACTCATTCTTCCTGCTGTGCAGATCCTTTTCTGCATTTCATCCCTTTCATATATCGAAATAAACTGTTCATTATTTTACAGTTTTTGAGGAATTCTTCGAAGCAGTTACTCTGTTTCTGTCCTTAGTACAGAAAGTAGGATACTACTAATCATTCCATTCTGCTGCTCTCATTTACCGTGGAGAGAACACATTTGTTGTTCACTGACCCCTCTGGATTGCAGGAGCAAATGTTAAAGGGATTTGCTCTACATCCACCTTATGGGAGTCCTGCTCAGTGTGACTAATTCCCTGTGCTAACACGTAATTAAACACACCTTGAGGATTTTTACTTGGGGTTTTTGGGTTTTGTTTTTTTTGTTGGTATTTTTTGGGGGGGAGTTTTTTTGTTTGGTTGGTTGGTTTTTTGGCTTTGGTTTTGTTTGGTTTGGGGTTTTGTTGTTGTTGTTGTTATTGTTGTTGTTTTTGGTTTTTGGTTTTTCTCCCTGAATCTGCATGTAGCCAAATCTTTGGGCAAACTTTATGGAGGTTGAATTCTCATCTTAAAAAGAAAATGGCTTGAATGTTCTGGAAGCTGACAGCAATGGGCCACTTCATACAGCCAGTACATTGACACAGGTCTATGAGCTTTTAGCAAAAAGAAAATTTAAAAGTTGGGTTCATTATCCACATGCCACATTATTGTGCTAGGACCAGCAGAGTAACAACTGCACACCCAGATATCTTCAGAGAACTGCTGGTTTGCAATACCTTTTTTTCCTCTGCCAACTCCTGAATAAAAGGAAACAATACCTATACAACCTCTACTTCTTTCAGGAAATTCCCTGTCTCTGAAAGGTTCCGTTAGTTCTTTCATTAAGCTGCTGTTAAATTGCATTACTTGATTTACAAAACAACAACAAAGTTCAATCTTCAGATGTAGAAAATGAAATGCTAGTCTTTAAATGTTCTTATTATTTGGAAACCCATTGTTTCAGTGCCCAGCTTTCTTTACTCTCTCCTGTACAACTGAAAAAACTTTCAGTTTAATTTTTTCTGGTTTTGATATATTTTTATACCACTTACCAATGTATTTTACTCCCTTCCTGCTCCTAGCTACTGTATGGCAAGAGTGGACCTGTGACATTTAGGGATAATGCTTTTTTTTTTTTTTTTTTGGTACCTAGCCCACGACAGGGGGACCAAGGGGACAAAGTTATTTTGTTCTACTCGTCCCACATAAACCAGATACACAAAACATATAGACATGCACAAGCCTCTCTAAATATTCCTATAGACAAAATCTCTGCTGGTGTTGGGTTACAAATTCCCCTCCAGCATTTTCTTCTCATGCAACCAGAAGACTTCTCTGATACCAAAACCAAGTAATTTTTATCTAGCGTGTTTGGACGAACCTAATCAACATGATGTGACGATCTATTTTAAAATCTACAGGAGGACAACTAGCCCAGTGCAGTACAACTTGGAGCAATTTTTACTCTAAACTTTACCAGACATTGTCTGCTTTAGTTTATCTTTATGGCTGGTTCTTTAGCTTCTGGCAAGGCAAGTATTTAAAAAATGAACATATGTTGCATAAAATGACAATGCATGTAAATTAATTATTTGACTCTGACATACATTTCTAGCGTGGCCTCTTCCTGCAGAGCAATCTCTACTGTTCGTGATTCTGATCATGTTCTGTGAAGTCTGTGGGGCCAGTCTGTTAAAATGCAGCTGCATCTCGCGAGTCATTCATTACCTGTAAATGCAGGTGAGCATCCTATATGAAGTAAAGATGAACTTTCAAATAATTGATCTAATGAGGATGGGGAATATTGTAGTAATTAGTGCTTTGGGAGTAGCTGTTAGGGTGGATAAGCTCCTTCTGTGGATTATGGAATGTCTGATTTCTGGATTTGAGTTACTTACATGCAGTGCAGGTGCTATTTACTCATCTGCCTTGTAGATGAGTTGTAGATAATTTTTTTACGTAATGTCAAGTAAATACAAAGCATTGTGGTTAATAGCTTGAAGAGTGCTAATAATAATCATGCTTTTTGCTTACTGCTCCCCAAATAACCTTCCTGACTGGATTCCTGTTCTTTAAAAATGAAACTGAATGAGAGAAAACAGAATCAGAACTGCCTGAAATGTCAAATCTTAGGAGCACAGCTTGGAGCGCAGACAGATGGACCTAGCAAAAAGCAACTGCATATGAAAGTGCTATAATCCGTTGGAGCAGCATGTTCGTCGAGAACAATCAGATTCAAAATTGTTCCTCTGAAATTTTCTCGCTGGCAACCAAACATTGTGACTTTTGTCATCGTGCTATGAGGATGAATCAGATGGGTGACAAGAGCCAGGGACTGGAGAGAAAGCAGCAGATGTGAAGACAGAAAAGTGAAGCCAGCACAAAATGCCGCTATCACTTTTGAGGGGAGGTAGTGATTATGGCATTAATCAACATTCCATAATCAATGGCAAAACCCTGAAGAGTGCCAATATCTATTCATCTTTATTTATGCATATGCCAATCCTTCTTTATAATGTTGTCCCTGGGAGTAGTTTCTAGGTTATAAAGATTGTTGCCATGAAAAGAGATAATTGTAGTTCATGACCTGGAGGCCAAGGTAGTGCATAATGATGCTATTGTGCTCTGGGATGTACAGGGAGCTCTAGAATGAGGGTGGAATGTAACCAAATACGGCATTCCAGCAGAAAGTCAACAATTTAAACAGAGCATTTTAAACAGAAAATCCTAGCTGTGCTATTAGAAATATGCTTTTGCCAGGATGTAATTACACAGAAAACCAAAATATATCACAAAAGTGATAGCATTCCTGACATCAACAGCCAAAAAAGTACTTTACCCCAGGAACTCACCAGACCTGTGAACAATGGGAAGTTGTGTTGGAGGGCTGTTAGCCTGGGATGGAATCCTACCTTTGAGTGCATGATGCTTAACTCCTTCCTTGCCTCTTGAGCAATGCTTTCTGTCTTGCTCACCCTCTAATTACATCCAATATCTGCCATATTTGAGTCTGAGAACTATTTCCCTGTATAGTACTAACACATCCTAGTTATAAGCCTCAAATTATCTAAGAAAGTGTCTGGCTTGGCAACCTTTAAGCCTGCTATTTCCAGAAGGCTTCAGCTCAGCACATCGGATAAGGAGGCCTCAGGGATGCTTTGCTGGTTTTGGCAAGGACTGTACTAAAATCCTGAAGCAATTCTGACTTCTCCTCTTTACTGGTTGCAATCTCATTTTCTATTTTCAGCATAATTTTAGTAGAACACCAGAGTGCTTTTTGTTTATGCTCAGACATACAGATAATAAGTTGCATCACACCAAGTTGGAGGATGACATGATTTTTGGAAAGACTTGAGTGTTAAAAGTTTATGAGAAGTTTGATTTAAAACTATAGTCTACACCATGTTCCCTAGGGAAAAAGACAAGTCTCCTTTAAAGCTTGGAAATGATGCTCCATTTGCATTGCATGGATCTGAATATACTGGATTAAGTTGCTTTATGTGATGTTATGTGACTGAACGTAACCAAGTATAACCATATGGTCCATAAAGTAACTTGTGAAATAGACTTGCCTTACCCTGGGAATAGATGTTGCTCATTTACGATCCCCAAAATATTCTGTGTCTGAATTGCTTGCAAGTAGTATGAGGGAGCTGGGCTGTGTTTTGAGGCTGGTGCAGCAGCCAGACAGAATCCTGACACCAGCTCAGCTATAAAATGTACTTGTAGGTCAAAGCTACAGAACAATCTGTATCATGCTGGTTGCTGTCATTAGTGTTTCCCAGTGCAGATCTGCTCAATATATAAAAATGCTAAATTACTGATCCTGGTTATGTTAAACTGAAGGCTGTAAAGACTATCACATTATTCTGGTTAGTTCTCCAAGGAAAAGAATAATCTTGGAATCCAGTTCTCCTACACAGCTACCTCAAGGATAAAATAATCTGTTTGAAGTGATCCCAATTCATTCCTCTGCAGCTTTAGTCCCTGTCTGCTATCTTTGACAGATAATTCCTTCCCATTCTTTTGGTGTGTAGTTTGATCACATAAAACTACACGAACACTTCTCAAATATTTCAAATACACACTTTTTCTGGTTTGTCTTATGTAATAATGATTTGTAAATCCTAGAAGCTTTCCTGACAGACCTTGAAAGTCTCCGTTTGCATTTTCAAGTTGATCACTTATAGTAGCCCTTGGTTGTTACAAAGTCACTGGATGTTGCTACGATGGACCATAATTACAAAGTTAAGACTCAGATCACAGTTACATCAATATCCTGGGTTAATCTGAATTCAGAGCCTGGGACGAGGCTATGATAAAAATTACAGAATTTAAACAAGAGTCTTCCCCAGGACAAAGAATGCTTCGATCCAGAATTTTTGTCTGAACCTTTTGCTAATATCTACCTTTTTTTTCACTTCAAAGAATGGCTGGGCATAGCTGAATATTAAAAACATGTTTCTGTGAGAACAGAATTGGAGTGCACTGAGCAATGGAGACTCAGCTGACTTTCTTTTCTTTGTTCTTCATCGTCAATAACACCCATGAAATTTATATTTTAAAGTAAACAAAAGGACGGAAAAGAAAGAATAAATAATGTGATCACAGATTAATCTAATAATCTTATGGTAGTACTGGCATAAACAGTGCTTTTTGATTAAAACTGATGGAAAAATGCACACTCTGCTTCTTAAATATCTTAATGAAAATAGTTTTACTAACAGATACATCCTTTCCCAGTTGCCTATGAACTGAGTAATACTAGATAGAAACCAGTGGCTAAGTAAGTAAATCAAAAGGAGACACTTCTGATGAATGTCCGGAGGCAGTTCTGTATATTACATGCTGCAACCTTATAATTAAAAAGTGAAGTCTAAATTCAAATATTGCATAAACCACCTGTTGACTTTATTAGATCAGCACTTCTTTATTACCTCTTAGATTTTTGGGAGGCATCCATAAATATCTAAACCCCTGCTAAGAATATAAATCCGGAGGTGATGAACTCTATTTCATTATGGAGATTTATGCCTTTAACAAGAAGAGAGAATATTTGATATTAATAATAAAGTTCTTCACGAATTTCCGGGGGAGCTTCTTGACTATATCATCTTGTACAGTTACTCTATTCATACCCAATTTAATGTGCTTTTTTGAAGACTGATCATTCATCTTTTCTATTTTGTTAAATAAGAGATTTCAGAAGGCATATAACTTCTCTCTCTGTGCATGTGTGTCTGCATGTGAATGTGCATGTACATGTAGGGAAATTTCTCCCTACTTCGCACTCAGTGCCACACCAATCCACACACAGCTGTGTTTTCTCAATTTTTTTTTCCCAGAGTGTTTCTGCAGATGTCTGTGATAGAAGTATCAAGCCCTACTCATGAATGTTGAATGCAAAAAGATACAGATATTGGCTTCCCCGCTGCTCAAGAAACTCATTTTTGAGACATATTTCACCTCCAGAAGTATCTGAGTGCCTGAACTATTTAGACTTAAATTATAGTGATGGGAACTAAATGTAATTGTCTCACCAGATATTGAATTCTTTCCACATCTGGCATTAACATGAAGTGATGAAATAGGCAGGAAAAGAGGAATTAGAGGTAAAGAAAGGTAGGAATGGATATTCATTCCTAAAAGTATGCATCAAAGCTCAGGGTGCTATGTCCTTTTCACAATATTTCCACTGTCCCTCAGTTTCTGCCTAAAATGTCATTTGAGCAGGTGGCCAGAAAAGAAAGCAAGTAAACTCACAAGCAACTAAAATAAAACTTGCTCTCGTTGTTTCATATCTAAAAGTCCAATACTAAGACATTAAATGTAGAAAAAAAGTGGAAATAAAGTGTCCCTTGGACACCAGCTAGATCTTTTTTCCCCACTGTGACTGATAAGCATAGCGAACAGGGAATGAAGCCACGCCAAGCATGTCCAAGTTCTTCATTTCCAAGCCTTCTGTTTCCTTCTGAGAGAGGGAGTAACCTCTGCATATTACATTATTAAGCTGCAACTAACAAAAATAGTGTTTCCTTCCTGTCACACTTTACAGCAGACCAAGGACATGCAAATCATGAGACTATAGATTTATTTTACCTTATTTCATTAAATATGTATCTATGAGGGAAATAGGCACAGCCACGATTATTCCCTTAGAACAATTTCATAAATTGCACATGTTCTGCGCAGACTTTTAGGCACAGACTAAACATCCATCACTCCTTCCTTAGATATTTTCCTCAGGTTCTTCATTTTATTTTCTCTTCCCTCTGGGTTATAGAAAGTTGAGCCATTTTCTCCATAAAATAATCATCTTCCTAAAATAAGAAAATAGATGCTTCTGACAACTGTATATCATTACAGTATTCAAGCTACATAAAATAATCCCAACATCTGTTTCTCTGTCAATTTTCCAAACCTCAACCTACTAATAATATGCTAGACGGATGGTAAAACCAACTATCACGCTATCTGGATCCTTCTGATTAAATAAATGCAATTTGGATGTGTGGCAGCTTTTGTGACAACACAAAAATGTATGGAAAAAAATAGATGAAGAAAAAAAGAATCACAACAGAAAAAAAGGAGCATATGCCACCGATAAGCAAACATCAAAAGTGAACTCCAGAAACATAATTTTAAGACCTGTCATTTATCAGAACAAATTTAACCTGTTCTGTTTTTACAGTTTTATCTCTTACAAGATGGTTTCTTGCAGGTTTTGAAATCATGGCTGACCAATGATAAAATTCTCTTTTTCTGAGTGTGTCTAATGCTCAAAAACATGTTCTCTTGATTGACCTTAACATTTCACCCTGGGTGCTGCCATCCTGGGACTGCTTGTTATCAGTGGGCAATCATTTTAGGAATTCTGCTGTGATTCTGTTGTCATCTTGTCACACAAGAACGTTAAGGATGTTCTATTGCATATAACTGTGACCTTTGTTGGAGGTCAAATCCAAATAGCTGGATTTGATAAAATATTTTTCCCTATGTTGGAGCCATAGATGAGACAAGAGGCAAAAAGAGGCTGTTATGACATCCATTTCTATGCCAGACTTGAAAAGACCTTTCTTCTGCTCAATACACGTGATTAATGACTGTAGGTACCTAAGAATGGCAAACTGAATCAAACTGGAGATCCTGCTACTTAAATATCCCTTCTCCAGAAACATATAAGAACAGAACAAGTAGACAAGTAGGCAGTGATAACCTTCTCCCAAGTTCTGATAAGCTGGATTGTATGAATTTCCAAAGCTAGAGATCGTGTTCACATCTTTGCATGGAACAGCCCATTCTGCACTTTGGTTCTCTCATAGTCAGGGTTTGGAGTGGCCTTCTTGTGGTTTCTACAGCTGTCTGGATGCTGCAGCTTGGAAGAAGTCATGTTATTATCTCTCCATCTTCTTTTGTGCTATTTAATTTGAAAAGAGAAACTGCAGCTGCCTCATTCCTCTTCATTGACTCTGCACCTAACTTCCAACTGATTTTGATTGCACATTCCTGTATAACCCTAATACCTCCCTTTGTCTGTAACTGGCTTCATGAATGAAGGCACGGTGATTAAATTACAGTGATGACATGCCTGCATTGACTTCTCTGCTATGCATTGTGGTAGATGACAGGGTTTGTTGTGTAAAGCCTCTCAGGCTATTAGTTGTCTGAAATAATCTTGCAAGAAAAGGTTTAGTTTTTAATGATAGTATTCTAAGTATCAAAATGGAGAATGGGAAAAAAAATGGAATGAAGTAGAAAACTTATGATAGAGCACCTTCTAATTACAATAACACACTCCAGGGCTCAAATTATCAAATGATAATTTACACCTAGGTGATTTGACAGCACTCGGCCTTTGGCCTTCTGCCTAACAACACAATAGGCGTAAATCATTACCAAGCGATTCACACCCTGTCATGTCTTATTGCTTAATTAATTTGTCTAAAAGGCTTTCCATGAGAACTTAGAGCAAATGCCTTTGTTGTACATCTTTTAGTATGGGGGTCAGTACCTGCTCTCTCTGTCGTTCTCAGCTCTCATTTCAGCCCACTGTAGTTTAACAGCAAATTTTTGCTTTTTCCATGCAGTCATTTAAATTCATATTTGCATTTTGTGCTGTCTTGTTTTAGGTGAGTTCATCAGTTGTTCAATGGCTGCTGTGGACCCATGGATGAAGGTTAAACTCACACTGGGCTTAGGACTTCAGAGAGCCTAGAACTGATCTTATGGGTCACCGGAACATTGCACTCAAGCAGTTAAAACATTATTTTTATTAACTTGTCAGTGTATGTTTATTCAAGCAGCAATATCGACCTCATATATAATCTTAGAGCAAGTAAAGCTATATTGTTGAGGCAGACATTGAATATTTTTGAATATAAATAATGTATAGTATACTCTTGCAATGATCCAGTCCGAAGCCCTGGCACTGTTCTGAAGAATAATAAATCTGATGATACAAAAAAAGGAGTTAAACAAATTTATGGGGTATATAACTAATGATAGCCATTAGATAGGATGATCCAGCTGCAGTCTTGAGTCCTTAAACCATTGAATGTTGAAAGCCAGAATGATTTTACAATGGAAGTGACCCTGGGATTCACTTCTAACTCCTTTAGTAGGGAGGATGTTAGGTTAGATGAATCAAACATGCTGGAAGGCTTAGTTATGTTCTTATGAACAGTGATAACCAGAATTTGCTAAGTGCTCTTTTCTGCTAGAGAAGACAAAAAATTGATACTAAATATTCCACAAGCCTTTGCAATGAAAATAATTTCTGTAAGTGCTTACTTAAGTCCTACCCAATCCTCTTAAAATGCTTCCTTTACCAAACAAAACTCCAAACCAAACCAAAACACCCCTGCCCGCCCCCCCCCCCCAAAAAAAAGGAAACCCAAAAAATCAAACCACTTTTAGTGAATGAAATGGCCTTGGCTCAAAATCTGAAATCCTTTAGCTGCTCTTGCAGCAGGCACAGTGGGAGGGTGAGGCGGCCACCAACGTGCCTCCAGCACTTGTCAGAAGACAAATGATGAACTGATTTCATGCCTGTTTAAATACTTGGTCTTTCTTGCTTTGACTGTTACCTAGAACTAAAAAAACTATTCAATGATACCTTGGCTTGCTTGGATTTCACTTTACTGACTGTAATCTTTCCATGATGAGATCATGATTTCTCCCAGACATCTCCTGGCTGAAGACTGACTGGGCTTGGAAGTGTCCTTAAACTATCTCCAGCTCTGGAGACTCATTATTGACCACATGAAGGCTTTTAATGCCTGTGCAGGTGAATGCAGAATCAAATTTCTGTCCAATTAGCATTTGCATTTTTGGATACATGTGCGATTCTTATCAGAAATTATATTTTGGGAAACCATCAATCTACCTCACACCTCTTCCTTGATTTTTAATGCTATTAATGTAAGTAAGAAAGCAGTGATAGGAATGCAAAAAATAGACACAAGACTACATTTATCTTCCAAGAATCTTATTTCTCCTTATTGAATTTTATCTTTGAAAAAGAAATTATGTACCTGCAACTTAACACCTGCAACCTACAGAAATTTACTTCACTTCTTTGACAACCTGAGAAGGAACATCTGGGAAAACCAAGCCAGAATGTAAGCAGTTGGAAATTTGATTGCAAGATAATATAAGTTGTTCCTTTGAATAGAGTTTACAAATTAAGACTATTTTCTGAGAATGTGCCTTATCAAAGGTACTTTCTTTCTAATTCTTAAAAATGGAACTGTCTCTTAACTCAAATTTCAGATTAAGGTGTTCCAACAGATATTTCCTTTCTTTTTCCTTGCTTATATTATTTTGCCTTGTGTTCATTGCACCTTTCCACTTACCTGAGATTGAGCTTCCAGATAAGACCATGATTTTATGACTATTTGTGTAATGGTTATATCAAAATGGTGGTGTCAGAATTTGGCTTTCCCTGTTTCCAAGTGTGTTGACTCTAATTATGTAAGGGTGATTGGGACATAACCTCAGTTGTCTTTCAGCAGATCAAGGCTCACTGTTCTTTGCAGCCTTTTGACAGAGAGCCACATGGAGCAAGAACAGCAGGTTAAGTCTCCTCTTGATTCTGAAGATTTCTTGTTTACCCTTTTGACAAATATTTGACTTATTCAGGAACCTCATGTAAGATAGCTAATTACATCAATGGTTTTAGCAACTGTCATCTTATAATTTTTATATCTTTTGTGTGGGGTTCCTACAGTGGAGGAGAACATGATTTGGAGGTGGAATAAGACTGCACTTTCTAGGAAGCCAGGTGAGCAGGGCATGTATTTTACCACTAAATAACCTTAATAACCATCCTGAACGCTCACCAGCCCAAGTGACCTACAGTGCTCAAGTGAAGTTACCAAGATCAGCTGTTTAGCCTGAAGGAGGACCAGACCATGCAAATACATAACATTGCATAGAACATGAAGACAAGCCCAACAGTGATGATTTCAAAGGCAGTTGTACAGAGATCTAGCTGTTCCTTTCATTCTTTTGATTTTTAAAAATGAATTAATTCAGTGTCATTTCATCCTCTACAACTGTTGGAAAAGCACCCATAAGTCTGGCTATCAAGTTAAAAAGAAACTTTATGAGGACCACCCAGAATGTGTCCTTGGTTATCCAGGGAAATAGAGCCTTAATGAAAGATTTTCTTTTTCCCTGTTTTTGTCTTAAACTTTAAAAGGCAAGGAGAGCCTTTTAAGCATTTAGGCAGCTGCCCAGACACTAACTTGCTCTCTCAGTTAGCTTGGCCCAAACTTCCCTTATCTTAATTCCAAACTCTTTAATAGTAACTTTGAGTACTCAAAACCGTAAGCCATTTTGATCTTTTTATTAAAAAAATAGCAGGTCTGGGTGGTTGGATTTTGAAGATGCATATATCTCCTGTTTGTGATTTACTTGTTCTTGACCTTAAAAAGTGTATTGGAAGCTACCATTAACTGCAGGAACTTGTTTATTTGACTTCTGAAACCCTGGTTCTTTCATGGATCAGTCTCATTTCTGCTTATTTCTTAGAATGTTCTGAACATAAAGCAATAAATGCTTTTACCAGCTTTCTCTGGTAAAAGAAGCATCTCTGCTATTTGCCAACATGGTCTTTAAAGCAACAGCAGTGGCAATGTTCTTTATCTTGTTTCTGAATTCAGCTTATCTTTATTTTGCAAGTGTTCTGATTCAACCAGGAAAAAAGGAAATTAAAACAAAGAAGCCTACACTGAAGAGTGGAATATGACAATCTGTTTAGGGAGTGTCCTTTGATTTTTATTTGAGAACAAGGCTAAGGCCAAATTTTACTGTCATTACACCTGGCAAGTTAATCAAAGGCAGTGTGACTGTAGAACTCCAATTGAATTCCACAAGAGTGACATGGCACAGTTAGAAAGATTAGTTTGTAAATCCTCTGTAAAGGCTATCTGCAGGACAGTGAACAAAACAGTTTTAACAGTGGCAAAAGAGAGTGCAATGGTTGAGCAATAACAGAGTCTTCATAATTTTTTCAGTTTGAACAGAAATTCTGGATTACAAAGGCACTTTCAGATTCATCAAACCTTTGGATCTTATTTCCTGCATTATGACCCAGGACACTCGACAGCTTACAAGGAAGACTTGAAGACAATTCATGCAGCATGACCCAAATGTGACATGAGAGCTCAGCCTGACCTTGGAATCACAGCCTGGTCTCTGTCACCAGGACTGCCCTAGCTCTGCTCAGTTTTGATTTGGAGATTCATCCAAAAGTTCATGGTAAATATTTTTCCTGCTCTTCCATTCTATTATTTCTCCCTGTAGTTAATAGCACTGTAGAAATAGAAGCAGCAAAGAGTTCATCTGACGCAAATGCTTTACAAGCACCTTTAAATTGTGATCATACCAAATTTGCATGCCTGCCATCTGCACACAAACTCTGTCTTTGCTCTAGGAAAGCTGACTTGCTGAACTTACAGCCTCTAGATCCATACAGCTCTGCCCCATTGCACGGTTCTCTGTGTAAACAGAGACAGTGGGGACAGAAGCAGCTGCGCGTGTCCGTCTGAGGGCAGAATGCACTCTTAAGCTTTAGGAATAATACTAGTGGCAATACATAACATTTAAATAAGCCTTTTCATCTTCAAAGTCCTCTGCAGGCACACAAATTCACCCAGCATCTCTCTGGTGTGGATATTATTAGCATAATTTTGCAGAAGCAGTCAGGGGACAAAGAAGAACAATGAGATTTGCCCAGGGCAAGTCATGGGATCACAAGCAGAGAGATTATTGTAAATTGGCATTACCTGGGAACTTCATTTAGAGATCATCAGAAAGAATAACATAGGAATATGTGTTCAAAGAACTACACAGAGTGCTGACACCATTTGTATGATGCTGCTCTTTCCTAAGTATTATGGATATATCCCAACCATTGACCTAACAAAAGGAGAAGGGGAATTTTTAACAAGTGAAAGCCATCCAGAATTCTCCTGTTGGCAGTTCAGTGTTGCTCAGTGTATTGTGATGTAGATTCAATTGATTTGTTGCACAGAAGTGCAGCACACTGCAGGGAATGTGAAATATCACATCCACTGCACATTAATTTAAACCACACAGAGTTAAACTGCAACAATCTAGAGGCTTCTGATCCAGCCACCCTTCTATAAATATATGGTCAATCTTTTTATTTTTTAAGGGATCTCATTTTCATGGGAGTAAATTCCTGCGCAAAAGCCGAAATGCAAAGGAGTATCAAAACTATATTACAGTAGCTGAAATACTAATGCACTGTGTCCTGGACTGTACCTCCCTCAGACACATGACATGGTTTTGATCTAAGCTTTGGGGAATAACGTGGACAAAAAGCCTTTTCAAAAACAGAGAATAAAAATGGTCTTATTTGAAATTTGAGTATAACAGCTGAAAAAAGCACCACCCTCATCTTTATTAGCCTGCTATTCAATCCACATGAAGTGAAGACATTGTAACGCTGCTATTATCACCCCACTGTATGTAGAGTGGGAATAAATGGAAAGAAACACATTACACGCTATCCAAGAGACCTGATCCTGAACTGCACTGAACTTCTTAATCCAAGCCAGGAGCCTTTTTAGCTCTCCTTGACCTCAGTGAGAAATTTGGGCTCTCCAGAGCTAGTGCACAGTATTCTTTATTCTTACAACTCTAGGATAGGTGCACTGAAAAAATATATTTAAAAGACACAAAAGGTATTTACTCTTTGTTTTGTTTTGTTCTTACATCTAAATGTAGTACCTCTGGCAACATAAAAGTATGACAGCTGAACATAATGTGAAATACAAAAATCATATCTCCTTTGTCCAAGATTTGTAAATTGTGTTAGGTTAAGAATATTCTGCAGGAAAAGAGCACATTTTTCCAGAAGTGGATTTGCACTTGTATTTTCCTATTAAAACATTATCTTTAACAGACTCCTGTAAGTTCTTTATGTGAATAAATACAGAGCAGGCACAACATACTCCATCAGTATAATACTGACTGGAAAAATATTGGTTTGTTGTTTTTTTCATGAGATACAACAGCAAATGCTAGAAACCCTATACAGGATGCTGTTGATTTTTCTCTTCTCCTTTATTTATAGGGGACAGCTATAGGCACACCACTCACTCTCTAATATTCCTACAGAAACAGCAACCATCTGGGTGCTGGAGTGGGTGCACCAAGCCCTAGGGTGCCTTTAGCCAGTTCACTTGGAATCTCGAGTCTGTCCTGTCCTATCACCCAGCAGCAATGGAACATTTGTTCCCCGAAGGGCCGGCACGCTGCCAGCAGCAGGTGTTAGGCTGTCCTCTGGGATGAAGGCAGCAGGCATGAGCACTGATGTGTGCCTATGACAAGATGTTGCAAATCTGCTCTCATAGCGACAGTGACAGCATCTGGGACAGTGTTGTGAGTCACCATTCTGTAACCATTAAAAACCAGTTGCCATTCCTTTCATAATAATAAATTAAAATATCATTCCAAAGCATGCTGGTCCCAGGAAGAAAATTAAAGAAGGCATGTAGGGATAAACACATGTGTGTGCACTGGCACACACGGCATTACAGCGTGTATTACCTGACCGTGTTTGAGTGATTGTGTCTTAAATTAACAGGTACAGTTGATTGATAGGATAGGGTTGTGGCTACTATTCAGACTGCATTTTTAGATTTTCCTAAAGGAAATACGATCAAACAGAAAATGTTTAAAAGTCGGTAAAAAAAGTTACTATCCTTTAATTATTTTATAAATAATAGATAATTCTTAAACAGTTGCATCTATTAAGCCCAGATTCCTAAGCCACCTCGGTTTTGAATTTTATTTACATAGGCTGAGGTTGTGCTTCTTCTGCCTAAATGAAAAGCTGAGCAGGGTATGTGGCATTTGACAAGAAGAGGATTTATATAAATATCTGCATGGAAACAATAATAGATTAGCAGTAGCTGCCTCTTTCCAAAATGTCTGTTTTGAAAATGCTTTCATAGATCCGTAGGCAGGTGCACAGATATTGTTTCCATGACCTCTTCCCACAGAGATCATGTTCTTCTACTTTGGTTTATAGTGGATTTGATTATGGATAAAGCACATTTTTAAAATTCACCAACAAGCCATACAGCAAATACCCAAATAATGCTGTGCCTTGATTTCTGTGGAGTCGTTTCAGCCTGGCATGCTTATCTTCTGAGTGATCTAAATCCAAGACCTTCCATCTTACTGACCTTTGTTGAACACAACGCCTGAGACTGACGAGCTCAGTGACTGGGCCTCCCTTTGACCAGTGGTCATTTGTCAGCAAGGCCACTGCTTTCATTTGGGCTGAACCCAACCTGGTCCAGATCAAAGGCAGAACTGTTAATGATGTCAACAGAGCCAGGGTTTCACCCTGCACCTCGACACTTGACAATGATCAGCATTATCGTGATGGAGGTTTATGAGCAGGGCTTATCAACATGAGGAGCTTCAGAAAGAGAGAACCCACACTGAATCCCACACAGCTTAGCCCAAGCAGTTTTTACCATTTTAGTGTTTCCCCTCCATTCATGCTCACTCTTCACTTGGCTTTACTATCTGGGTGGTAGTTCACTGCTTTTAGTCCACCAAATAAGTCATTTTCCCACTTGTTTCCCCTTTAGTCTTTCCTGCAAGCCCCATATTTGTAGGTTTGCCCAATAATATCCCAGGTACTGCTAAAGACCAGATACCTTGGCTATCTATCACCACATCTTAGTGAAAAATAAGTTATTTCCACAAAGACAGATGAGAAATTGGTTTCAAATGCTCCATCTTGAGAAAATATATTTTACTTTTGCCTTTTCTCTTTTAATTTTCTTTTATTAAATCAAAAAATCAAAATTTGTTTTATATTATTTTTCCTCATAAATGTGTAAAATAGAGTCAGGTGGGCTTTTTTGGATAGTTTTGAAGAAAACAATTTTTTTCTTTTTTTAGAACAGATTTGGTCAATAATTTGGTAAAAAAATGCAGAAAATATTGTAAAATGGCAAGCCATTTTTTGTGGTCCTTCTCGAAATAAAAGTGTCTGATTTCCTGGAACCAGATTTCCAGAAAATCTGATTCTTTTTGGTTATGAATACTTTAGAATTTTCCCTCAGAACCAAGTACCTGTCATTAAAAACTATACCTAAACCTGTAAGAAGACAAGACTCCTGAGAAATTTTAAGTTATATAAATAGGGGGAAAAAAGACTTAATTCACATTTGAATGTTAAATTCAGAGATGATGCAGAGCACATTTTTTTTTTAGTATTTATTTTGCGATGGAATTGGAAAATTAATCACTGAGCTATTTTTTTCTGCATATTGCAGTTATAGGAAACCAGAAAATTGACTATAGTGGCATGATCAAACAACTCCCCTCACCACACATTAAACACCTCTGTTACCTGCAATACTACTACAGACTTAAAATCTAAGTCAGACATTGCTCTACAGTTATTACAGTGTCTTCAGTGTAAACACCCAGTAAGACAGAAAATAAACTTCCTTGCGAAAGGGGGGAGAGAAACAAAAATAGACAAAATGAAGTGCAGCTTTGAACCTCTAATAATTTTTAAAGATTAACTGTTGGGTCTGTGTTTAGAGACTACCAGATTCAAAAGGTGCCAATTACATCACCCCCTTGACCTCTGATAAAGCCTGGTGGTGATGGGCACCTCTCAGGTCATGGTTCTTTTGATATTTTTAGGTGAACAATGAAGTTTTCTTCAGTCTCCCACATCATTCACTCCCCTGTTGTGTGTTTAAGATCAGATTTTCGAAGTTAGCCATGTGAATTTGTGCATGTACATCTGCATGCATCAACAATTGAAAAGCCAGTCCCTGGTTAAAATGAAAAACACCCACCCAGAATCCTATTCCAATGTGAATTCTACAAGGGCCCCTGAGAAAGTTGAATCCTTTATTGAAATGTTTGACAAAGAAACCACATACTTTTCTGTTTTGATGCATTAGATAAGGATCTACTTTTTTTTTTTTTTTTAAGAAATAAGCCTTTGCTGCAAATCAGCAGCATGAAGAATTAAAACATGAAAACAAAAGCATATTATTTAAAGAACAGCCTGTTCCCTAAACTGTTTCTGTGCTGGGTGCCAAACCACACTTTGTGATATATCATGTACAACCTCCTCTTGCATGTTTTACTGTTATGCTTTATATGACTTGGAGTGACAAAATCCTGATAGTTCTGCCTTGGACTTACCACAGCCATCAAAGACAGGTCCACTCACAGAGCTGAATCACAACATGACAATTTCCTCCCGGGATGATGACTCTAAAAGAGGTGGAAAAGTGTTTGTTTATTTGGTGATATGTATGAAAATCTGAGTTAACTAGAAATGTGAATTTATAGTGGATCTGTTGCTCTTCACAAAACACTTGGTGGTTGCAGAGTGACAGTGACCTTGCTGCAAAGTGGAACTCACGCAGAGTAGGGCCATTTCATTCTCACACAGGTCTAGAAATAAATGAGAGTGACCTAAGCTTGAATGTGAATTTGGAGTATATAAACCATAATTACTGCCAGTATGCAAGCAAGCCTGTAGAGGTAAATGTGAAATAGTTTATTCTACACAGGGCTCTGTTCTATTTAATTTACAGTGGAGTAACAACAAGCACACATGCAGTTACTGCAGAGCAGCTCATGGCCACTAACTTCATCCTCAAATCTATGCTGGAATGTTTCAGTTATATGCCTCTATCCTTCATCACTACGTTTGCACTTATCCATTATCAAAATTCATCCTGATTAATTTTCCAAGATACGCCTGAGAGGACAAGCTTAACTTTCTGTACTGTGGTAGAGAGAAGTGTTCCTCAGCCTTTTGTAAGTCTTGTTTGTAGCCTCTCACTGAACAAATGTCCCAGAGACATTCACAGGTTATAAAAAAGCAGGTCTGAGAAGTTAGCAAGGGAAAAAAGGACTGGAGCTGGCTATGGAAAGGGTGTAAGCGGAGAAACCTGCAACTGGAAGCCAATGGGGACAGCATGTGTAGAAGCTGCTGTTAACTGCTCCATTAGCTCAGGTAGAGAAGTACAAGCCATGGTACAAAAGCTCCCAGACTCAGGAATGACCCACAGGGATGTCAGTGTGATGGAAGATCTATTTTCCATTATATTTATGTTCCTTTTAGAAAGATGACAGGCAGGGGCTATACTAAAATTATACAACTTTTGATTCGAAGGGCTTATGGGAAAGAGATTACAGAATCATTGTTATTCCTTCAGCTGAAATTGAATTGTCTCTGTTCATATATTTAGTAACATAATTGTGTGCTATTTTTTCTACAAGTCTCTTGCCTTATTCCTTGCATGGTTCTGACCTGTGCTGGGATGAACCAGAGTTAAATAGTGAAGTAGACTGTTCTGGATCTCCACATATTGAGAAACTAGAGGTAATAAATGAGGTACAGATTCTTGGGAGTTATAGGGAAGTTAAATCCACTTAAGACTGAGGTGTGGACTCTCTAAGTGCCATTACTAAAGTCATCGTGTGGTGATAGGCAAATCATATAGTCAATGATGTATGGTCACTTATATGTATCTCATTTTCAGAGAGCCCAAACTGATACTCAAGGGTTAGAAACAGTGAAGTGCTGAACCAGCTGAAGCTGAGGATGTAAAGGCCATGCCAGCAACATATAAAGTTTAACTTGCTATTTCTATAAACATTTATGGTAAGCTCAAGTATCAGTAAAACAGAAGTATCAACTATGAGTATATTGAAGAGAGGGGATTTTTTTTAGATACACTAAAAATAGAAAGTAGGCTGAATCAAAAATTCTCTTTTATACATATTATTACTGTGAATTCAGTAGATTCCAAGGAACAAAGTGATTGAATTTAGCAACTCACTAATGTCACTCAGGTGATCCAACTGTTGCAGACTTTTACTTTGCTGCATTTTAAAAAATAATAAGCGTAAGAGCATATTTCCTGTAGTTAACCCCAAATCAGTGTATTAATGTGAGGATCTGGTGGTAAGTATTCTAAAATAATTATAACATTAGGATTTTTTTCTACTTTCTGTACATAATTTCCCTTCACCTTCTGGTAGTATTACAAAAATAAATTAAATCTTGTTTGTAGCATACGTAAATGTGACTCTAAAAAGTGTTGTAAAAAGCTGAAGAGGAAATTAATAACTCAGGGCAGTAAACAAGGCCTGGGACCACACATCGAACTGTGAGGAAAAACAGAAGTTTTTGTGTCCCATCTATCTTACATGTGAACAAAACCCCACACAGTCGAGTAAATGTAGCATAATGCATACACAGAACTTGTGCAGTCTTAATTTCAGCTTTCTAATGTTTCAATCTTTGAAGTCCCCAGTCCTTTTAACATTCCTTAAATGTTATTTCACTGTAATTACTCTGTTTGTAATGAGAGATTTGTTTTTCCAAATGGAGTTATTCACTATCAGTCCAACGAGGCTCTGGGAAAGGGAGAAAGGGTTGTGGCTTACCTGGTCAAATCCTTTGTACACATGGCAGATATTTCTGGCCAAACTGGAAGATTTTCCTCAAAATCTTTCACTCCCAAAGAAAGAAGTCTTCACCTGTAGGAAAACGCCGAAAAGAGCCACTGTGATGGTTTATTCCTGAGTTTATTCTGCGATGTGCTGCCCAATCCCTTATCTTGGGCAGAGCTGTGGTGGAGCACATCCCAGCCCATGAGGGAGGCAAGTGTGCATTGCACAAATGTGGATGAGCAAAACCTTATGGTTTATGAGGCTGCTTCGGTGAACTGTGTTTATATTATGGCTGGGCAAAGGTGAAAGCTTTGTGCTTTTTTTTTTCCCTAAAAAGGGAAAACCACAGAAAGAAACGGAGATGAAAGGGAAACAAGTAAACAAATGTGGTTTTACAGAAACTGAGGGACAATTTATCCTCATCACAGAAAGCAAAAACTTGGAAAACATTTGGAAAAGTCAGAAAACAAGTTAAAGTTGGTTGGCAGACTCTGACAGAGCTGACAGCTAAAACTACCCCTGGCATGTTGACAACAGTGTGGCATCAATCTGTGTGTAACAACCTATCCTTGAAAAACTCCATCCTGGATTTAAGCTAGCACTTCCTAACCTTTTCTCTACCCAGCATCCAAGCTGCGGTGCAGAAAAAGTTTTCAGACGTGACTTTTAACTCATTCACGGACAGTGGCTGGCTCCCTCCCTCAGACCGCCATCATGGTGGCCATATTGGCCATGCTCCCTCACGGACTCCTGTCCCTCCCTCCCGCCTCGCTGGTCAGCACAAACACCCCTCCCCAGCTCCCTGCTCATCCCTCGCCTGGGGTCTCGCACCTGCTCCACATTCCCACTTTCTTTCTCCAGAACATGTCTCTGTTTCCTACAGCAAGGCTGTGGTGGGAAGGTGAGGAACCTTTTGGCGGGAAGATGAGGAACCTTGTGGCAACATGGCTGCCCTCGCTGTAGCGCACCCCGCTGTAGCCCGCGTGCTGCGTGAGGGGGCTCGGAGCATGCTAATAACCACAAGGTTATTAGTTATTCCTGCAAGACAAAATGGCCTCAAGTTGCACCAGGTAAGGTTTAGATTGGATATTAGGGAAAATTTCTTCACAACAAGTGTTGTCCAGGCATGGCACAGACTGCCCGGAACAGCAGTGGAGTCCCCATCCCTGGAGGGATTTAAAAGATGTATGGATGTGGCACTTGGGGATATGGTTTAGTGGTGGCCTTAGCAGTGCTGAGGGAAAGTTTGGATTTGATGGTCTGAGAGTGCTTTTCCTATCTCAGTGACTCCGTGATTTTATGTTTCTGAAGTAGGAAGCAGAAAGTGGTCACGGTAAAGCTGAGGCCCAGCAGCAGCTGGGGTGGACAGTGGTTTGAGGCACAGACCTCCACACCAGGTTACATGGCTGTCTGTTGTTGCATGAAGGCATGTAAATGAATGCCATGACACTGCTTTCTGGGAAATTTGCAGCTGCACCCACTATTTGCTGGTAATGGCCCAGGCATCCATCTCTGTACAGCTGTAATGATGTGCTCAGACTCTTAAGCTATTGACTATCAGATCTCACCTGAGGTGTGGTGGTTAACAACAGACACAACCAGCCTGAACTACCTGCAGCTTCAGTCTCAAGAAAAGTGGATTAAAAGGTTGTTTTCGTGCAACAGTCTCACATACTGCCATAGAGGATGCCATGGAATTTCTTTCCATGTTATTACTACACCTTAAAAATAGCCTTCTGTTTCGAGATCCTTTGGTGTTCTCAGATTATCTGTATTTATACAGTTCTTGTGGTCCTATGATCCCTACATGTTTAGCTGGATGATACACAGATAGCCTGAGTTGTCATTCACTCTCTCCATCTCTCTTATCCATCACTCGAGAGCCTCACCTCACTCCTATAGACATCTTTACATAATATGCCCGAGGGATTCAGCTCAAACACCTCAAATACATTAAAGACATCTGTATGTAAGCTGTCTGCTTCTATGAGGATGCAGGCAAAGGTTGCCCTGCACAGCTCATATGCAGGCTATAATGACCATATTATTCTGATTATAAAAGAAAGCTGTGCTTTCTCACTCGTGGTATGCCTTGCTATCATTTGCTGCTGCATGCCACGTTGAGGTTGATACTTAGCAACTGATGGGGGGAAAAAATGAATTGCTAACATCTGTTTTATCATTTTTTGATGAATGAAAAACCAAACAGAGACCTTAGTTGTGCACAGATCATTCAAAACAATGAGATTTACACAGACTCGATGGCATCATGTGTTGCATTTATAGCAAACAACTTAAAAAATTATTTTAGTGATAGTGCTAAAAGAAAAAAAAGCTCATACTTGCTGTCACATAGACAACTTTTCATCCAGCCCAGTGTATTGCAGCCTTTGGACACCTGGCTGTTATGTCACTGGTCACTGAATTACACTTATTGAGGTACCTATCAGAAAAACTTAGATTACCTTTCTTTCGTATTTCTCATGTGCTACAGCCATGTGAATAGTGGGTCTGTTTGGTTCCCAACTGCAGAAACAAATAAAAATTCCATCTTTAACACTTAAGAAACTGTCTATTTTTAGTTTGGTTTCCTATGGAAACAAGGCATCTGTGATCAGGCTGTCTCTGTGCATGTATCTGTCCTTGTGTACCCCCTAATAATTTTTGAATCTAGTGGCCTTTTCCAATCAAGTGTGATGAAATGACAGAATTTTCAAGGTATCTGGGTTCTAACAAATTTCCTAAAAATAAGGGGCCAGATAGATGAACAAAAAATGTTGATGTTGCCCAGCTGAGGGAAAGCTGCAGCATGAACTTACATCTTATGAGGCTCCAGAGAATCCATGGAGGTGAGAGCTGCAGTAAATAACACGCCTATACAGAAAAGCTTCAGTCCAAGGTCATGCTTTTATGCACCTCAAATTCATAAAAAACAGTTTTAATTCATTCCGCCCCTCACGCAATTACTTGTTTAATATTTGCAGAGGTCTCCTTTCACTTCTCAGTCAGAAGGTTAGAATTCTTCCCTTTCCCCACAACCAGCAAAGAATCTAGTCCCAGATGTTTTTAAATTTGACCTGTCCTTTGGGTCAGAGGATCAGGATCATGTGACAGTAGTCTATGAAATCAAAGCTCCCCAAAAGGTGTAGACCTGTGCATCAGGAAGCTTGAGGGAATGCCTGGAAGCAAGATGTCTTTGGGAATTGACCAGTGAGCCCTGCAAGAAGAAGAAGAAAATAATGTAGGACTCAGCTCTCCTTTTTAAGTGAGTACTTAAAATACATGAACAAAATAGGAAATAAGTGTTAAAGATGTGTTGTTTTGGGGAGAATGAAGAGAAGAAATGGGAGCAATAGCACAGCGTGATGCTGAATAGACTTTGGTATGGAAGAGTTGCTAGCTTAAAATTATCTTGTTCTTTTTTAGATTAATCCACTTCTTGCTCTGTCTTCGGTCTTCTCAATATTGCCCAGAGCTAGAAAACAAGCAGCTGAAAGAAGTGTCTTTTGGGGTAAGGAAACTGGAACAGGTGCCGAGTAGTTACCAGTACATGTGTAAAGCTGACTTCGATTGCAGATTAAAGAAGTTACAGCTGACTCTGGAACTGGAGTCACTGAGGCAAGAAGGGAAAGACACTCCTCCCTCTCCATGAGCTGGATCTGAATCCGTACAGCTACACTACTGCAGGTTTGCATCCAAATTAACAAGCTCTGTCTCCAAGGCAGAGCTGCTTGTGTATCTGTGGTGTGTAAATTAGTTGTGTTGTGTAGAGACTTTCTGGCCCAAAGTGGTGCCTGCTTGGGGCTCTCTGCACTGTTCTCTGTTGTACAGTGAAGCACATACGAGATGTATGATGAGCTTTGGGTGTGGATAGTGAGTTACTGAGGCTGGAAAACTGGGGAGAGCTGCAGTTCCTACTTTCCCAAGAGAACAAATGTTTTTCAAACCTGCTAAGGTCTGCAGAGAAATTTCAGCTGATTTGTAGCTCTTTTGCACTTTCTAGGCTTATAAGAACTCAGCATCCTGGGAGACAAATAGCCCTTTCAGTATAGAAACAGTCTTTCTAACAAAAAATATCCTTGCTGACCTCCCTTATTGTTTTGGTCACAGAACTTCAGGTGGATGGAGATGACGAGGATATTTATCCTCACAACAGTGGTCTGAGGAGGAGGTCCCACAAATAAAAATCTTGGATTTTCCCCATAGTAATATTGCAATTGCCATTTCTACCATTAGCAGTCTGTTTTTACTTCACCCCACTTGGTGCAATGTGCTACCAAAACCAGTAACACTGTTTATTTGCTATTGTATGGACATTACCACTAAAGGCTTCCTAATTTCTGATCTTTTATATGGAACAATATTTGAAAGTATTTGAAAAATAAAAATAGGCAGACATATTTTTGACACTATTTGCCTGACACTGAAAGTGAATGTCTTCTGGTTGTATAGGTTTTTTCTTTGCTATTTCTACAACACTTACAATAATTCACTTAAAAATAGAGTTTAGAAAGCAGTGGGTATAATTAATGTATTGATCTAGTTTTCCATTATGTTGTTAGCACAGGTGAAAAATGTGCTTTTGATGAAATTGTTGATTAAAACTACCAAAAAATCCATTATATCTAGCTTACTTTCTTTACCTAATGAAGCAGATGGATATAAAATAAGGGAAGGCCATATTGACCTTTACTAGAAATATATACGGCATATAACTTGATACCTATAAGATAATTAATATTAATCTGACCTTTTTAGTTTCTGGGCTACAATGCTGTTACTAATAGCAGCTACATAATGTGTTGTATGTTTTCACTGAAGAGGTCATGCACTGGCTAAGAGAAGGAAAATGTGGATTTGCTGGAGCTGTTCTCAGCATCTCCTTGATTCAGGGCAGGGAGGAGGAACAACTCCATCTTCCTTCCAAACCCTCTCATACACCTTGGTAGGTCAGGAAAGTGCAGAGGGCTTATTCTGTGGGTATTATGCTTTAAAGCAGGAGCACCAGACTGCTGGTCAGCATGAGAAAGTGCAGAAACGGTTACAGCAGGATATTGGAGGTTTTCAGCAAGGCAGTCCCAGTCCTGTCCTGGTCTCTGCCCCTGAGCAGGGACCATCAGCATTTTGGGTTTGCCCAGCACCTAATATGATCACTCAGCAATGTTATTTTACGTGACAAGATAGCTGTGTGAGTATGTGACTGTGGCTTGCCTAGCACGGAGTTACTAAAAAATGGCTTCTGCTTTCAAAATTCAGATCAACCCTAGTCCTAAACAAATGCAGGGTACTCTGTAATAGGCTTTTAAGGAATGTTGCATTCACAAACATTTTTTAGAACTATTGAGTCAGTGATTGGACTTCCTTAAAATTTAAAAAAATCCTGGCTATTTGCTGCATTATTTAACAGCAGCTGTGCTTCATATTTGCCTAGCAATACAGCTTGTGCCTCAGTTTCTCCATAGTCATTTGTTTAATATTAACATTTTGATCCCCAGTAGAACTAGATGATCTTTAAGGTCCCTTCCAACCCAAACCATTCTATGATTCTATGGTTCTATTAAATTAGAATTTTTTTTTTTTTCCAGAAAAACTAAAGATTCCAAAGCAGAATCCCCTTCTCTTTGGTCTGGGTCAAGTGAAGACCTTTACAGTCAAGCCAGTACACTCAGTGCTGCTTTTGTTCACACCTCTCAAAGATTATAATCTCTTGGAGTGTATTTTATTGGTCACCCACAGTCCAAGGTGCCCTCTGAGAGCAAACTCTCAACGATATGTGGGAAAATATTTCATCCACATTGGACATTTCTAGCTGCTAGTTGAAGCAGTCCTACTACTACGTACCTCTGCATCAAAATACTCTCCAAATGTCAAAATAAATGGGTGAAGATGCAGATAAATCCTTTTACTCCCCTTGTTCAAAGCCTGTCCAGCTTTCCCAGACATCCAAGCGCTGCCCTGTTTGCTCGGTTTCTACCACGCTGCTTTGTTTTCCCGTGGTATCACCCCTCTGCTCCATGCTGTGAGTGCCACATGTCTGACCCCAGACACTTCTGCACATGCAGAGTGCTGCATAATAACACAAGAAGGCTCCACATTTCCAGAACGAGATGGATCCTTCAGTAGGAGAACTGGTTAGCCTGGAGCTGGGACTGCAGCCGGCGCTCCAGCCATTCTCATTCAGGCTGAATCCTTGGGTGCCTTCACTTCCACAACCCGTGCTCCTCCCTTCAAATTATAGACAGGCTGTTAGCAGCAGTTGTCTGCCTGCTACAGAGACCAAATGGAAAGGCTCCCCTTTCTCAGGATCACCACCTATAACAAGTTTCTCAGCTTCAAATTTCTTCCTTGTTTTTTATTTGACTGCACTTCAGTGAATTACTCTTCACTCCTTTCCAGGTTCTATGTCTTGTCCCTAAATGTCCTGCTAAATTCTTTTTTTTTACCACTCCCTTCCCTTTCTTGTGGACACTTACACTGTAGACTGTTTCCTAGTCCCTGTTTCTTGTTTATTATCATCTGCCTGTTTCCTACTTGGCCCGGATTTCATCCTACAGGATTCTGATCACCCCAGGATCAAGAACATTGCCCTTCTCTCAGTTCCTGGCCTATTTATATATACCTATGTAAACGTACATACATACATACATATATATTCCCAAGACTAGATTGTTATGCAAACTGTGTATGCTCAACCAATAAATAAAATATTTTAAGAATATTTTTATATTTCTGACTCTTTACAGTCAGCATAACCATCTCTTGTTTTTAAAGATGCTTGCAACTCTTTTTCTGGCTAATATAAATAATGTAAATAATTCATGTATTTAGTAATGATAAATATTCATATTTCATTTGAACCAGACAGTGGTTGTCTAGATTAAATTAAACTGCTTTGGATTCAACAGCTGGCAATCTCCCATGCCAAATAAGGGATTTTAGTCATACTTTATTTAGAGTATAGAACTACCAGAAATGGGAGGTGGCGTGGAAAGGAAATGGACTCTCTTACCCAAACATATAACACATCTGTCTATTGACTGTACTTTCTTCAGACTTGGCTACAAGCAAATATATTTATTCTGGAACAGACTAAATGGGTGCTGGAAGGAAGAATACAGTTTGCATACTTTATGAGCATAGATAGCTGTGTCAGAGTCTCTTACTGCTTTTGGAGGTCAATTCTTAGTGAGTTGTATTTCTTTGCCAGAGGAAGCTCAGTCATTTGGGGAACTGTTCGAAAAAAAATCAAACAAAATGATAAAAGAAGATGAATGAAATTGAAATCTACTCCTCAATGTAACAAAGATATTTTCCTTATATTATTGAACTTGTAAGCTGCATTTTCATTTGTCCAAAATTTTCATCATTACACATAAACAGGAGTTTCATAACCATGAAGAAGGGGTGAATTTTAGCTGTGGGAGAGACTTAGAGATTCTGCTTTGTAATTCGAGAAAATGATGGTTTTCTTCCTTTCTGTTCCAATTAATTGTGCAAATACAGGGCCATTGTGGGGGGAAAAGTGTACATGTTTTCTTTTTGTGTTTTCTTGGTGTTTGTCCACTTTCCTAAATCTGTAAAAAGGGCTACTGGGCAGAAGGGCTGGGAGCTGACGTACATTTTCTTGCTCAGGAAGTTGGAGTGCACATGGCTGGAACTGTTCTGAGCACTCTATGTAAACCATAAAAATTCAAGAGTCAACAGCAAACTCTGCTTCCTGACCAGAAAAGGTAGGATCACCAATCTTTAATAAATCCCAGGTAAGGAACTCTGCAGAACAGGATAGAGAGATTTCTCCAAACAATTGCTCAAATGCTGTATATATCTTCATGAGGAAAATATTGTAATTTCTAAGCCAGTCTGAGCTAAACCATGTTAAAATCCTGCTGAAGACAAAACAGTTGTATTTCACATGCATCATCTATTTGGGGTTAATAATGGGCTTATACCTGGGAGCTGGCTAGACAACATGTATGGAATCTATATGTATTCCATCATGGTTCTGGTTCATGTGTTAAATATACAGCGTGTGTCTTTCTGTTCACAGTAGGCTATTCTGAACTGGGCCTTTAAAGTATGAATGTAATTTCAAAGGTCAGTGGTTTAGGGAGTCAAATTATTTTGTGAGTTTTTTCTGATTTACAAAAGAGCTGGAGATGAGGTTAATGGGATGCTTGGGGTCAGAATTCAGGGGGAATGAATTGGGAAGAGCTTTGGGCCAGTGGATTCCCTGAGAGGATTCCCCAGTTTGCTGCCAGCAGCCTTGTAAGTCCCAGAGACATTAATAAACCCTTTGTGTTGTTATTTTTGCTTGTTTCTGTACTCTTTCCAGCATTCAGCAGGATTTAGGGCAAATATGATGTGCCAGTAATGGGAAGCAAACACTGAGATGGCCAATGGAAATATTCTTCTTCTTATGCATGCTCCCCATAAAACATGTGCAGGTGGGCCGTCTGGAATCACAGCCATGACTCTGCCTGGTGTTATTTCCTCATTTGTTGTTCTCTCCATCTGCTCATTTATTTTCCTGGTTATGGTCTTCTTCTCTCTGCCTCCATTTCCCCCTGCTCATTTGTATAAGTAGAAATATCCTTCCCTCCAGCAACTGTGTAATGTGCTTTCCCTTTTATGTATATATTTGGCTTGCAAATAGGTAGCTTAAAAAGCTGAGACAAGGCAGAGAAGCCATGATCAAATTCCAGCAGAATCTACGTGTGTTTATACTATATTCCTGCAGTATTCCTGCAAATATTTTCAAATAAACAATTTTGGCCATGGCACATCACAATCAAAACACAAAGTGATGAAGCTTTACTCGGAACAGGTTATGTGAGAGATGAGACTGAAGCAGAGAACACAATGCACAATAAATGCAGGCTCTGTCACCATCTCACTTGGGCACAGCAGGGGTGGGAACCACTGGGTTTGCTGAGCAAAAGAAGGTGCTTTGCAAAATGTGTGGATTCTGTCTGGCTGCCCAAAAGGAGGGGTGGCTTTTTTTTGTGATGGCTGCCAGTTGTGTGGTGCTTTGCCAAGGAGAACTGCAAAGAAATGGAAATCTAACCTGCCATTCTTTCCTGGTTTGTGAAGATATTGGTTCTGACCTCTTGGATGGTGTAAATCATGAGGAAATTAATGGATTAATTAAAGAAGCACATGGAGGGGGGCCAGCCTCTTTTTTGTCAGATGGCGGTGAGGGCTACTGTACTCTCAACTCCCTGCTAAATCTGCCCTTTCACAAAAGCATGTGAGTGTGATATTATAATGTGTTATTGTGATTTTCAGCTACCCTTTCTGCCTGGAAGTGAATTTTGATCTGCAGCACTGGGGAGCTGCTAGAGCCTGGTGGGTAATGGTTACTGGTGCTATGGGATGAACTGTTTTCTCCATTAAAACTTACAGGTTTTGACAATTATTTCAGGATTTCCCCCTAGAAAAGGATTCTGAGTTTTTACAGACTCACTGTCTGACCTCTGGCCACCTCAGTCACCTTTCTACACCTCTCTCTCATCTGTCCCATCTGTTTGGACTTTAAGCTCTTGAGAGCAGCCATTGTCTCTTCAAGTGTATTTATTTTGTACAGTACCCAGCACTGCAGGGCTCCTGCTCGGTTGGAACCACTGGGTGTGACTGCAATGTAAATACTGAGTAATAATAATAGCATATGTGGGGGTGTAGAAACAGGGAGAGAGAGAAAAATATTTTCCCCATTCTTGTCTGCTTTTTGTTGTTGTTCTATTTCCTATTCACAGAAAGCATACAATACTGATTAATGAAAAATTTCTGGCTCCAGTTCAGTATCTGGCTTCAGTACATTTGCTATTTGATATCTGAGATATGTACAACATGTTCACAGTGAATTCTCCAACTGAAAACAGTAGAGTTCAAACCAAGTCAATTAATTCACAGAGTGAATGGATTCAAGCCCAGATTCTCGTGCCTTGTGGAGGCCTCTTTGAGTCTCCTGCCAAAAGATATCTGTTTATAAATGCAGTAAACGTAACTATTTGATACTTATAGCTCTTACAGCCTTATGTGATTTTTTTTTCCTTGTTATGGCTGATCTCTGATAATTGAGTTACATTTTGCAGACATTTCAGGCATTCTCTGTCTCTCTGTGCTTTCTTCCCCCCGTGGCGCTACAGCTCAGCCAGTGCTTTGGACGGTTTCACATTTCCTTTCTCTTTGTTGCCTTGGATATTCTGCTGAAGTAAGGCATAACAAAACTGGATCCAACACCCCTATGTACTTGTAGCCAGGCTCCCTCCTGAACCTGCCTTGTGGCTCTTGCATGAGAAACTTTACCATTTCTGTGGAAGGAGAGGAGAGAGAAAATCTTACAGTGAAAATGATTGTTGTGTTCTGCACTGATGGTCCAAGGACATTAATAATAGATCTTTGTTGAGCAGTATCTCTCATCCCTAACACTCATGCATGTAATCAAGTGATGTATATAGTATAGTAGGCATTTTTGAAAAACATTCATCACTTATGTGGAATATATCGGGTAACATTATAAAACCAAATAGAACAAAAAAACCCAAAAAAACAACTGTGGGGAACATCTTTATCTATGTGAAAAATTGAAATTAAACAATGGAGAGTGGAAATTTGGGCAGGACGTATAGGCTAGCATTTCTTTTTTAACAGGAAACATTCAGGATTTCTTTCTTTTATTCCTTATATATTGTTTTTGTCTTTTTTTTCTGCCTCCAAGTAAGAGTGCCCCAGAGCTCTTTTTATTTGTGCTTTCCTCTCTTTTCTTCATACCCCTTGCCCCTTTTAACCTGGCTACTGAGCACATTCACCTGCTGTCTTTACACCCGCTGTTTTCTGAAATTCTGCTTCTGAACTGTTTCTGACCATACATCTCAGAATATGGATGTGTCTTCCTGGATATTTTGCTGTAACTGAAATGCTTTACAGACAGAAGTTAATTCCTAACATATCCTTAATATTTTTCTCATCCCATTTGTTCTTTATGATCCTTGGCTGCACCACTCTTCCCTTGAAGCTCAGGTCTGCAGCCTGCAACGGTCAGGTTTGATCCATTTCAGTCTCTGGCCCAGAAAACAAGGAATTAATTCCCTTCTCTCTCATGGACTTATCATCCATTTGGTCATAGAAACATAGAGTCATTGAGGCTGGAAAAGCCCTCCAAGTTCATTGAGTCCAGCCACTAACCCAGCACTACCCAAGCCACCACTAACCCATGTCCCCAGGCACCGCATCCACATGGCTCTTAAATCCCTCCAGGGATGGGGATTACTCCACCACTGCTCTGTGCAGTCAGTGTGAGGGCTGGACACCCTTTTGGTGAAGAAATTTTCCCTAATACCCAACCCAAACCTCCCCTGGTGGAACTTGAGGCTGCTTCCTCTTGTCCTGTCCCTTGCTCCCTGTGAGCAGAGTCCAATCCCCACCTGGCTGCACCCTCCTGCCAGGGGGTTGGGGAGAGTGAGGAGGTCCCTCCTGAGCCTTCTTTTTTCCAGCCTAAAGAACTCCCCCTCTCTCAGCTGGTCAAAACAAATGACACCAGTAAAGATTATTTTTCTTGCCTATTCTTCTAATACCCTATTTTACCTCACCATCCCTACTATTTCTTTAGTCTTTTGGTTCCTTCCTTACCATTATTCCTACTATGTTCTTATGTATTTTGCTGCAGTGCTCACCTGCTCTTGCTCCACCGTGGAACCTGGCAAAGCTGCTCATGAAGCAATATCTCATGTGAACAGCTCTGGCTTTTACATATATATTATATAAATATAATATCAGGCACAGCACACCGACTGCCATTGTCCTCTTTCGTTTCTCAAGTTTCACCTCTATGATAAAAGCAAAATAAAATCAATCCGTGAATGAGACCTGGAGAGGGAGGAAAGATTAATAATATCCATATTTTAAAAGTACATTAAAAATGTACTACTCCCCAGTCTCCCCAAATTCTATGTACCATTTCTATTCTGAAGAGCAGGAGTTGTTTCTTTCTATGTATTTCTGCAGCACAATGAAGTGCCATTCTTCTACATTGCCACAAATGCTGCTGAGAAGCAGCTGTAACACATGTGAACCTCCTAACACTATGCTGGAACATCAGAATGTTTAATTTAGCTGCCTAACAGGAGGTAACATGAAGCTGGTACAATATCAAATGAATATATATTGTTCTGAATATTTTTAGAGCAGGAATTAGAAGACAGTTTGTAGCTGCCAGAAGTTCTGGAATGGCCTCACCAAAAGGATATAGTTTCAAGAGCAACTTTAATGAATTAATGAACGAGACTGTAAAACAGGATAGTGGCAATCTTGAAACCACTGTTTCGGATCATGTCATCTGGGCTGTTTTGATCTGTTGATTCATTATTCACAAAAGAGTAGTGAAAAGAGATTTAAATGAGTTCTGTTGTATTTGTGTGGTGTTTAACTAATTCCATGTTTTAGAGCTTCTATTTTTCTCTCAAGTGATAGGAACTGGGTAGATACAAGAGGCAGTATGTAGTAGTCTGGCTGCAGGTAGAAGTGTATTATCTAAAGATGTTTTCCTGTTTCCTGTGGTGCATTTTGGGCTGGAGAATGTCCAGAGAAGGGCAACAAAACTGGTGAAGGGTTTGGAACATAAATCCTGTGAGAAGTGACGGAGGGAGCTGGGGGGGCTCAGCCTGGAGAAAAGGAGATTCAGGGAGGACCTTCTTGCTCTCTATAATTCCCTGGCAGGAGGGTGGAGCCGGGTGAGAGTCAGGCTCTTCTCCCAGAGAACACGGGACAGGATAAGGGGAAATGGCCTCAAGTTGCACCAGGGGAGGTTTGGGTTGGATATTTGGAAAAAATTCTTCTCTAAAAGTGGTTAAGCACTAGAACAGGCTCCTCATGGAACTGGTGCAGTCACCATTCCTGGAAGTGTTAAAAAAATTAATGGATGTGGCAGTTCATGATAAAGTTTAATGGGCATGGTGGCACCTGGTCAAAAGTTGGACTTGCTGACCTTGGAGGTGTTTCCTAATCCTAATGATCCCATGATACTATGATCTTAATTTCCTAGATTGACTGGTGGGTTTATCTGAATATGCTTAGCTCCTGGAATCTGGAGGTCCTCCTGTTCCCAGTTGTGGGAGATAGCTTTCCATTCTTCTGCAGCAAAGAACCTGAGCTTGCTTGTGGTTGGGATGCATTTTGTGCCACGTTAAATGGGTGACCTGCTGTCTGTCTTGGCGCCTGTGTCTGGATTATCTGCAGCTCCAAAGGCTAGGAAGCCCTGTGGAATGAAGCCTTTCCCAGCAGGTCCCGCTGCCATCTCCTGCCCGTGTATGGGAGCACCCAGGCTGCTCCTGGCAGATGCTGCTCAGCCATTGGGATCCCTGCGCAGGGTGCTTGAACCTTCAGCAGGCAGTGACTGCTGTCAGCACTACCACACTGAGCTGTTATTTGTGGTATATTTCGATAAGGAAAGATAGGAAATGTGTCAAAACTTAAATCATTTCACATTGTAAACTGTTGAACTGCTTTAATCCTACAATAGTTCAGCTTCTTTCAGTTTATTTAAGTTCAGTCACAGCTAGAAAATCAGTTCCTTGGTATTTTTGCAACTGCAAGTAAACCTTGCCAGCAGTAAAAAGAGGGGAAAAGGTGAAGGGTTGAAACAGTAAAGCCTAGAAAATAATGAAATGTCAGCATTATTGTGCTGGTAGATCCCTAGAAAACCGGCAAAAAGTAAAACCAATAATGTTAAACAGCCAGGAACAGCAAATCTAAGAAGGCTTTTGGAGTCTGGGACAGTCCTCTGTCACAAGCAAATCCCAGGAGGGTGAAGGAAGACTTTTGTTAGAAAGTCAGAGAAGTCAAGAGCAATTCTTTCTTCTATTTCTCTCCTTGGAGCATTTATCTAAGTCATCATTCTATATCTGTTTCACCTTGTCTTGAGGAATTCTGATTTTATCCTGATACAAAACCTTATGTGCACCAATTTAAAAAAGGCATCCAACCAATTCTTCACTGTGCTTACCCTGCATAATATATACCTATCTATAAATAGAATTTCAGTCCAGCATAGGTGATGTGTAGTAGAAAGCACTCACATAGCAAGCTATGATTTCCCTCCTCCTGCTTAGGAAAGCATCTGTTTCATATGGTTGAGGCATCCCATCCCATACTGTGGACGCTGTCTAACTGAAAACATGTGAAACCAAATATCTCATCATCAACCTCTAAATGAAACAGATTTTCAGAAAACTTTTCAACAATTTCAAATAAACTAAGTGTGTTGACAGAAAAGTTCTGAGCAGGAAGAAGAAAGTCTAAATTAATGCATTTTAAGCTGTGAATTAATCATAGCTTCAGAAATGGCTTCTGTTGTGCTACAGGTTTGACATCTCCCTCCCTAAATTTTTCTCATACCTTCTCTTCCTTTCATCCTGATGATTATAGCTTCCCTTGGGATGCTTGCTCCAAGACATGCATAGCCAAACAACCACATTTATTCCAGTTTCTCACAGAGCCTCTCTTCCTTTCAGCCTAGAGCTCCAAAATGCTATTGCTGTAAAATATCTCCATAAAACGTCTCTGTCTAGCTGTGTCCTGGACAATTCACCCTCTTCTGTTCTTGCTCATCTCTTTCCAACCCTTTACTCGATGCTTTTTTTGTCCATCATTTTATTGAAAATTTCTGTCTCTCCTCTTTATGTATTAGTGGCTTCTGTTGTGTTTATAGTCAGGTAATTTAAATTTTGCTCTTCTTTTCTCTCATCCATGTTTTTAGGTAGACAATGGTTCATAAAAATACGCAGTGATGTAAAAAAAGAGAAAGTGAACTGAAACCATCAAATAAAGCTAAGAGTGAGGCTGAGACCTATTTGCAGATGTTCAATAAAGTCAAAAAGAAGCTGATTTGAGGGGATAAATTATTCATAGCTAATTATTTGCTCTTCTTTAATGCTAAATATCCTACATTTCAGCCTCCTGCAGGCAACTCAAGCAGTGATTCCTGAGTTTTTTAACAGCAACAACCACATAGAGTATGTGAAGTGCTTTTGGTCCCTCTGGGTTGACAGGTGCTACATAAAAAGCAGACAGGATATTGTTATTAAGAGTCTTGAGAGTTTGAAGCATGAAGTCCTGTAGAACAAGCTGAGATTGTATCTTCAAAACACACATCTTGCAGTTTCAATGTGCTCGTAGGCTCTGGATGGTTCTTATGGCACAGGCTGGAGCAAAGAGCAGTGAATCCTCTGCTCCAGGGACTGGGTGATTCCAGGTCAGGGCTGAATTGTGGTTCATCCTCTACATCTGTGGGGAAGTGAGGAGAATGGAGCATTTGCCTGCAGTGCACCAAGTGTTGCTGGTTCTCCTGTGCACATGCTGACTGTGCTTTTTGCCCAAAAGGCACTGAGTAGACTCAGGTTTCTGGTCTTTCTCCTTGCTTTTTTCCTGCCCTAGAGTAGATAAATTTTGGGAACAAAGTTCCATTTTCTCATCTAAAAAATGCAAGATTCAGATTCAAGACTTTTGTCCAAACACATAGTTCAGTTCTCAAGCTGATCATGCATGGTCCTTTTGGCTATGGATATTCTGCACTCTGCCCTGTTTTATTCAAGGAACATGGTACGTCCTTGTTAGCCTGTAACTCAGATTATTCCAAGTCTGGAGTATAGTTACTGATCACTGCACAAATCTGTACAGATGTAATATTATTTCTCAATCCATTATAGGTGTAAACCCAATGTAAATATAACAGTTGAAAAAGTTCTGCTTTCCTTTCTTTTTTTTCTTTTTGTTGTTGTTGTTTGTTTGATGTTTTGGGGTTTTTTTTGGGGTGGGGGGTTGGGGTTTTTTTTCCTTTGTTTTATTTCGTTTTGGTTTTTGTTTTTTTGGGTTTTTTTTCTTTTCCTCAAACTGAAGATGCTTGTGTTATTTAAATGAACTCCGACAGCCCAAGTGAGTCCTTTGACAACCCAAGCCCTTCGGTAGTCGGCTCTGACTGGCACACAGCCACTCACTGCTGCACTTGCCCATAATGAAATCCATTCAAACATATCAGCTCCTGGAAAATGATGTGCCTCCATCTAAGATTACCATGAAGGAACCTACAAAACAAGCAACTACAAAGCAGGGACTATTTATATGCATCTTTTAATTTGCATTGTAAAAGGCTCTTCCAACACACAAGGAGTTCCAAGTTGTCTGCAATAAGTTTCAGGCTGTTGGAGTGCACTGTACTTTTTGTGTATGTATTTGTATGTAGATTTATTTATTCATACTGTTAGAAGGATATTAGCTCAGCAACTACAGAGTCATATCAGGCTATGAGAGGAAGTCAGTGTGTTTGTACAGACACTGAGTAGTATGTTAAGGGCTTGTTTCTTGGAAATAAAAGCTTAATTTCATTATCATAATGATGATAACATACAGCTTTGAATGGTATTAGTTCCTGTTTACACTACTCGTGATGTTGGTCTAAGCTGCATTTGCCATCGAGACATAATTACTATTTTATTATTATTTTTTTCACAGTTAAGTGGAGCATTTTAGCACAGCTGAATTGCTGCAAGCCTTGGTGGAACAAATCTATTAGTGGTATGGCTTGAAACAATACACAAAAGAGCCCTGTGTGTGGTCTGCTCTACATGCTTTTCACTTCCTTATGTTAAACAATAAATCTCTGAGTCAGCTAGAACTCAGAGACTAACATCCATCGAGAGCCGCATTTTATCTTTTATTCATTGGCAGGAACATAGCTGTAGGAGGTATTCAAATCACACTTTTATTTAAACAAACACAGCTGGATCACAGCCTCTTAATATAGCAATTCTCTAATGAAAAATAACAACATAGTATTTATCTCTTTTCTTTTGTGTAGCTCTCAATTTGCTAAAATTAGGCAGACTTCAATCCCATACAAAATTGGCATGTTTTCATGACCAGAGCTCATAGCAACTAACTGCAAAATTATAATGGGAATGTAATTATAGTAGGGCATGTGAAATACACATCCTTTTGCTGCTGTAAGCCATACGGGGTTATACAATTATGCTGTAATAACATAATTTATCTTAAAGAACTTAGACAGCTGATTTCATTTATTTAACTTGAGTTCTCCAGTTATGTGCTGTGTCACGTTAACATCAATGTATTGCACAAGTAACCTGGTGCAAGAAGTCAGGGCTTCCCCAGGATGCATTTTCCCTGCTTTGCATGAGGTTTTTTTCTTCTTTATCCCTGTCACTGTTTGGAGAGAGCAAACTTGAGTTCCAGCTCTTTGGGAGCCTTGTAAAACATGATTTTCTATCCTTGAGGCTGCAGTGGTTACTTCTTTCTGTGGTCCTGATTTGGGGCCAACAATTTGTAATGATCTGCAGAAGGATGTAAGTAAATAAAGCAAATAGCTGAGTCACCTGGTCACATGCTGAGTGAGAGTTTGGAAATAATCACCTTACCACTTATGTGGTGTAATAATGAATAGTGGCCAAATTCAGCACTCACCCTAAGTGAAACAATCTCTTTGATATCAATAGAATTTTGGTAAGTCAGTCCTATCTTTGAACCCAGGATTAAGTAGTGAAAGGTGCAGTATTTAGTGATCATTTTAAAGGTTACTCCAGACAGTTGTAATACAGTGGGAGCAGTGGATTAGCTTTTCAGGAATGGGACAGGAATGTGTGACACTAGAAATATATTAAGAAATTATATGGCAGGCTGCAAGGTGCTCTCTTCCCAGTCAGATATCCTGGGAAGTCATGTGACTCAGCACAGAAAGGATGTCTGGGGCAGGGGGGATGTCATCTGAGAAGAGTCTCTTCTTTGGGAGGCACACTTTGGATATCAGATATCACTATTAGCGATGCGTGGTTTATTCTAATAAACAACAATAGTAATTATTATTGATATTGAATGGGACAATGTAGGCACAAGCCATAATGAAGTTCACATCTCTGAAATTACCAAACACTGCGATGTGTATTGCTTTCAAGTCCTGTAGCTTGGGATCACACCTCCATCCTAACTGTTTCTTTTTGCTTGTTGTTAATCAGGCATTTTTAATAGACAGCTATGCAATGAAAACTTTTCATTTCAATCTGAACTCTCTATGTTCTCAAAGTATTAAATACACCTTTTGTGTCCTGACAAAATTTGTTGTTATTGATGGAGGCAGAAGTTCCATGAAATCCCTGCACATGTGTAAGTCCTGATGTAGACAGGGCTGAATAAAAGCTCTGCTTATTTCAGAAAGCTGGTGTTTATCACGCTCCCTGTAATGGATTTTGAAAAGAGTTCAACCTGCTTAAAACAACAGCCATATGGTTCTCAATACTGGAGGACTGGCCAGAATGTAAATGGATATGACACGCATTGACAATAAAAAGTCATTTTATCACTAAACACACATGCAGAATTTTAAGGACAGTTTTGGGTTTGAGTATATTTGCTCAAATATATGGGACATGGATATCTCATGTGAGGCTGAATTTTGACATTGTTATTTTGGATTACAGGCACTATATCCCAGCAAAGATATAATTTTTTTATTAAATGGGTATAAAATACCTTGTTTTTTTGAACAAGATCACTTGTATTTGTACCTTTTTATTTTCTTTTTTTTTTTGTTTTCTTCTTCTGCTGTTGTAGGTGTGATGTCTTGATGTCTGAACTGTGCTATCCTCCAGAAGTTTTTGGTCAGTCTTCATTAAACCCTGCCAGTCTGAGTGAGGACTGGAAAAAAATTCCCCCAAGCACTGATTGGTCTCTAATTGCCAAACTGTGGCCCCAGAAAATTGAATTTTACTAAGAGGGACTTTTGCTTTTTACTTTTTGCAATGACATTCACAAGTGTGTTCAAAGTGCAGTCAATGTTTCTACAATCCAACTTCCCTTAAAGAAGTGTGGTTTTATAATATGCCATTTTTCTTCTCTGGTTTGGAAATAATCTGTAGGAGGTGAGGTTATTAATCCCGTTACTGAGAGCCAAAAATGTCTGTGGATGTGGTTCTGTGAGGAAGGCTTGATACCAAAGGTACGGTTGGGGCTGTTTTTTATATGCCCATGGCCATGTCTCTGAACCCTGGAAGCTAAAGCAAAAATAATAGTGAATAGTAACTTACAAAAATATGGTGTAGAGTTCTGGAAATCTCTTCTCAACAGGCTATAAATGTCAAAATGGCATCTCAAGATTGTATCTTGAAAGCTTAGATAGTCCCTAAAAGACTAAGACACCTTGGGAAATACCTATGCAGACTATGGAGACAGCAAGATACCACCTCACGTAACAAAAAAAGCCATGAAGAAAGGGTAAATATTTTGCCTTTATCACAGAGAGCAGTTCTTGAAGGGAGAGAGGACTTTCTTCGTCCGTCGGTGTGCTTCTACATTCTGAAGAAAATTGAGTTTTTTGGTTTTAATGCTTGATTTTCTTTTTTGTTTCCCATCTCTATGGTTTGCATTTCTCTCTAATATTGTATCTATTATTTCTTAGTATCTTTCTCATGTCACTGGTCACTGACATTTAGCTCCCCATTATCACTATTACAAATCCTGTGAAATTCATCCAGGGACCACTTGGGTGGAGTGAAACCTTGAGAACAAACTGAGCTTACGGACACAGCCTACGTTCCTGGAGACGTTGGGAAGGTGTGGAATAGAAGAGTAGTTGTTGAGCAAATACTCCCAGAAATGCATTTGGCAAACACTGCTACTCTTCCAGGGACTGTCCACCCCCAACTCAAAGTGAAAAACAAATAAATTAACCTTGGCGTTGTCCTTGAGGAACGAAGCTCAGTCAAAATGATTTCTTTCTATGGATGCCTTGCAGATCATCGTAGTGACAAGTAACTTGTCTGGGCACAGTGACAATTTCTGGATTTTTGTCTATGGATGTGAAGTTTCACTGAACACGGCACTCATGAATGCAGATAAATTCTTTTTGGATCTAATTCCACTATGGTCCACTCCACTATTAGAGATGGGTGTCAAATGTCAAGATGGGATAAACCACTCAGCTGTTCCAGATGTTTATTCAAAGCCATTTGAATAAACCAAGCTGAGGTAAAGCAGCCTCAAGAGAACAAACTCTTTCACAGGACTTTTGTACTTCTATTCCTGATTAAACGAGAGACTGTGACATTATGCTGGGAAAATAAATGAAATCAAGGGAGGGAAATCAAACCACTTTTTGAGACTTCATCGGTGTGGGTTTTTGGAGAAATGAATGCTTCTCCCATGACCAATCTGCAGAGCTTAATTAAAAAAGCAGCACGACCAATTCAGAGGTTCAGCAGTGTAAGACAGTGTCATAACTGAAAGAATATTTATTCCCTAAATCCCAAGGTGTGGTTATACCATTGCATAGAGGCAATTTCTTAGTGGTTCTTTCATTATCCTGCATAAATCACCAAAACAAGCAGGATTTCAAACACAAATAAGAACAGCATTAACAGGGAACCAGTTTCTTTTGTGCATTTTCCATGATCACAAGAATGCTGGCTCTGGAGCCTGCTGGTATAATTTCACCTTTAAGGTGCAAAGCTCTGGATGTCCCCAGGAGAGACATTTTTGTACATGCCTATGAAAGAGTACACAGAGTTTGCACTGAATGCACACTGGAAAAGGCACAACTTTGGCCATTCAGAAGCCTGTCCAAACATACATCCCATGAGTCCTTGCTTGCAGGAAGGTCTAGCCTGTGCATTCCTTTCTGTGGTGAAATTTGGAAAGGGTTTCTTGCATGTTTTCCTTAGTGACATGGTGCAGGATAACCTTTTGTTTCATCTTCCAAACAAAGGATGGATGAACATAAAGTTTGTTTGCCAGTACATCATCAGCAAACTCAGCCTCACTCTGTCTGAGTTCCAGTTCGTCCATATTCCATGTGGCTGCATTAACACAGCACCAAGTCCAGGGTAATATATTTAGTCACTGGCAGGGCTTTCCCATTTGGTCTTGGCATGGCGTTTACCACAAGGCTTTGACCACTTTGGAAAGGGGACAGACTGAGCTTGTGCCTTTTCACCGTATGTCACATAAATCCCTGGAACCACTGGAATACTGGGGCCACTTACTCTTCAATCCTTTTTCATGTGGTTGCTTATTTCCTTAATGCGTGGTGTTCTGCTGTCCCCCCTCCTCCTTCCTTTCAGCAGCAGAAGCACAGGGCTAATTTTGATATAAAGCCTGGGGCAACTTGTCAAAAAGTTTAAAATCAGATTTTTGATGTATTATATCATCATGCAGAAGACATCTAATGTATTTTATTAGATGCTTTTTGCTGTGTTTTCCCTCCAAAACTGGGTGGAACGGACTACTTTTGTTAATGACTTACGTAAGTGCTAAGCAAATGTCCCTTCAGAAGAAGCCACAGAGCTCGTTCAAGGTGTAAGTTAAGCAGTCAGCCCTTTCCCATGGATCCAGAATGCCTAAGATGGTTGTTCTGAGAAAAGGTAGGAAATTTTTTCTAGCCACTGTTGATGATTTCTCCTCCACCTTTCCCTGTCCCAAGCAGCAGTTAGAATACCTTGTCCTGTTCCCACCCTATTTCCCACTGACTTTGTTCCTAGACTCACATTCAAAAGAGGAATGGGGAAGAAAGTACCTGAGCCCTGGAAAGTGGTGAGGATGTAGGGTAGGTATCCCTGGTTAACTGCAGCCACAGTACAAATAGGAAAACTGAGTAAATACTGGTTTAAAAAATATTTCTAGATGCTTCTGGTTTAAATCACTTAAATCTCACTTTTGAGAACTTCTCTTTATAACCTTATTGATGTTTTACCAACAGCAAAATTCCATAAAGCCCCTTGTGGGACAGATAACTTTTCATTTTAATAAACCTTCTCAAATTGATTTCTCCTGTGGGGCACTAGGCCAGAAGTGTGTGCAAAGCAAGGACAGAAAAAGACAGCAAAGCAAGACTTGGGTCAGCCAGCCAGGCAGCTCACACGTGCTGCTGAGTTCTGTCTCACGCCACCAGCCCACAGCACCTGCAAACAGATGTTGAGTGCTACCTTAGAGATCCAAACAGGCTAGGGATCCATGGACATGGAACGAGAAAGTAGGGAAGCAAGCTGTTTCTTTCCTTCCTTCCTGTTTATCCTAGACTTCATTCAGCAAAATAAAAATCAAACAGAATTACGGAGACAAAATACTTGCGTTGTTTTCCAAAGTCTGCTAATCTAAAATTTTATCTTGGATAAAGAGAATGGTTTGTTCAGAGTTCTGGCTTTTCTGAACCACTTTGCTGCCTCATTTGCTGACAATGAATAAGATTAAGAATAGATATTGTTTGTACTTTCCAGTTAGATGTGCCGAGCTACACAGTTAAGGAGAGCGGGGTTCAATTCCAGAAGGCACCTCATTAACAAAAATGACATATAACCCCCACACACATTTGGCAGCAACCTGCAAAGGGTTAATGAAGGACCTATTTGCCTCCCCCATCTGTGAAAAAATGCCAATCAAAAAACATCTGCTATAAAAGGCTGCAGCCCAGCAGGAATAGGAGTAGTAGGTGGGGAGGTGTTGGAGAAGCAAGCTGTGGGAGGCAAGCCTGCCAAGGAAGGCTGGTGGAGCTGGGAGGGGTGGGAAGGCTTGGTCCCTTGCTTGTTCCATGCTGGCTTGGAAGCGGAAAGAGAAGGTGGATGTGGGTTCCCTGGTTTCCATTGAGGAGACCGAACTTACAGGTTAGCATGACCTGTATGTTTGGCCCTGGTGCTGGATGTTAGACCTTTCAGGTTTTGGGGATAACTCATTTAGAAAACAGCCGGGTTCACTGGGTGAAGTTTCAGGCTCAGTAGCTTCCCTTTGGTTTCCATCACCAGCTGTGCCAGAAAGCCAAAATATAAACAGGGAGTCTGAACTTAATGGGTGCTACTGGAGGGGAAGCAGGAACAAGGCCCCCATATGAACTTAGGCTTCCTGTAAATCTTTACTCTGTTACATTCCTTCATAGTTCAGCTGATGCCATCTGTCCAACAAGGGACTGAACCCCGTGTTAGTAAGTACAGGTATAATCATGGGATCTCATTAAATTTAAAAAGCAGATCTAGGGGGAAAAAAGGTCATTTAAATTAATATTAGCTCAAAAGTATGCACTGTAGCTGGGAATGGAAAGTCTTAAGGGAGCTGGAAAATGCCTTCAGCAAAATAAGATGTGATAGAAACGATGTGTCAGCTATCAAAGACATTGACTAGGAACTGAAAATGGCAGTAGGAAGACATTAATAAAATGAAAACAACAGCTAAAGGTGTTTGGTAGCTTATTTCCTTCATATTTGTTGAAGAGCAGGAAAGATGATATGAGAAAATAGGGAATATGCCCCGAACTTGCTCATGTCGCTCTCCAGTGAACCTGGTGTGGACTTTGTCAGTGATCTGTTTCTCAAGTGCTTAATTTTGTACTCATTAGCTTTACCTGTAAAATAGAAAGAGCATGAGCCAAATGGCAGATCCCCAGATACGTTCATCAGGAAACTTCACTTGTGTAATTACAATTAACCTTCCTGCATGTGACAGCAGTGGACTGGGTATTGTAGCTGTCTGCTGATCCAGTAAAAACCAGGGAGCTCCCCTGCTTGTATGAAGGATGAACCTGTTGAGATTGGAATGGGGAACAGTCTCTCTGGTGCTTCTTGCTGCTGCCCAAAGTAATTTCCTGCTGGGACTTGTGCTTGCTATATTGAGGTGGGACTACTGGAAATGTTATTGTTGGTGTCGATTTTTAAATTTCATTTGTCCTACATTATTTTGGTGTCTCCTCGGTATTGTGAGGTGAGTCTGCTGCCTTGGGTGGAGTTCTTGCCTGTGACAACCACCCCTCTGCCAGGTTTGTCTGAGGCACTTGGTATCTCCTAGGTCTGTGCCCAGGATTTAGGAGGATCTGCAGCTTGCCTTTGTTAGTCTGCCTCTGCAGAAAGAGAAACTTGCTGAAGGTTGTGATCCTGGAGGAAATGGACCACACTGGGCAAAGTAAGGATTTATTCTTGAAGAATGCTGATTTCAAGCCATAGGATGGAGTCAGGGTCCTTGATTCCTACCGAAGCCGTGTTTCTCTCTGGTTTACACAAAGAGACAGGTTTAGAGTTTGCTGATGAAGATGCAGTAGCAACTCTTGTTGTAGGAATATCTGCTGCTGGTATGCAAACTCATCTCTGCTGTACTGAGTTTCCTCTGAGCTCCGTTGTGTGTGAAGGCTTTCCCTGGCTCCTCTCCTCCCTGTCAGCTCAGCACACTGTAGTAGACTCTCAAGGGTCTGTGATATTTCATGTTATTGAACACAGAGCATTAATGACACGTATTCTGTTAAAAACACGGCACAGGCCATCAGCTGAGCTTCCTGTGAAGACTACAAAATGTATTAACAGTGATGGTGACTTGCAAATTGCTTTCTCTGAACTCCTGCTTTCTTTCTCACCCTATGATTTCACCAGGTTATTCCGGGAACTCCGAGCATCACATTTCCTCTGCTCTTTTCAGTATTCCATGCATCTTTGCCCTGTATTTGTCCATAACTTTGTTTAATGTCTTTCCCTGCTGAAGAATTTGTTGGTAGTACAATAAGCCACTCCGGATTTTGAAATCCACTCTTCATCAATTTCTGCTGTTCCACAATGTAAGGAATGATAGTTCATCTAATCTAGTCAGTATTATTGAAGAAAGCTACTTTGTCTGCACTATACACAGCTTAAAATAGAACACTGCGTGTCGTGTTTAACAATATTGGTGGTCCTTTGTGGAGCTTGATATGCTACTCAGACACTGATCTGTGTTCCAAAGTTGAGAGTCTTGTGTGTCCTGTAGCATGAGACCTGAGTTGTTGATATGTGTGCTCAGATGAGTAGACTGATTCCAGGGTAAATGGGATGTTTCCCTAACGGGATGCTACTTAATACCAGTTTGCTCTGCAGGTTTTTAGATCTTAGGTTGTGCCCCATTTACAGCAGCTTTACACACTACCTGTGTGGGGGTTATTTTCTGGCATTCGCAAGACCTGGAAATATAAGTGAAAGCTAGGACAAGTGTGACTATGAAAGCAGGGTGTGAATGTGTGATAGAAATAGTGCCTGTGACTTCAGAAATGCTGAGTTACTCCATCTGGGACCACCATGGTGTTGGCTTCCCATGAATGAGAGTCCCGAGGGTTATCACTTGCTGCTGCCCCAGCAATTCTAGGAAGCTGCTCTAGAAAGTATCTTCATTATTGTGTTTGTCATGTCTGCACCTCCATCCCTTCAGCTGCTTGGGAAATATTCTTGGACAAGACATGCCTGACAGGTGGGGGAAAATCAAGCAAAGCAAAGTGCTGGTCTCTTCCAAAGTCGGAAGTGTTACCACGTTGGCTGAGACTCCAAGGTTGCCATGTTAGCCATATAGAAAAATGGCGTGGAAAGGAAAGCTTGAGTGTGCTTGGGAGTTCTCACAGTCCTGTTTCTGTGTTATTTGTGTTTGTGACAGTATCAGCTTTTTCCACATAAATACCCGGAAGGCAAAATTTCCTTTTTTTTTCTGCAAAAGCTCCAATAAACAATCGCTTGGTGCCTGCTCTGCAAACTGACCCTCTTCCTGAGATAGAAATGTGAGGGCTTTGCTTGTTGTCAATGAGCCTGTCATGGTTTTCAACATGTTACTTTGCAAGAAATTCATTTCCAGTGATCAGCTTATAAACCTGCCATAAGGAAGTGTGTTTTCACACTAGTCTAGTGTACTTCTTGTTTTCAAACTCTCAGGGACGTAGAAATACACCAGATTTTTGGCAGCACATGGTTTAAAAATCAGCACCAACGTATCTATTGAACATCTCAAATGGGTAAAGGAAAGGGCAGGTTTCATCAGGGGTCAGTAAACAACGAACATCTGCCTTGCCAATCTTTTCTTTTACTACAGTTTTGTGCAGTCCCAAAAATCCTTCAGACATATATTGAACAGAGTTTCAAAGCACCCAAGCCTCCTGCTTCTGCTGATATTTTGGCCAGTGCTTAACCCTATGTAGTTCAGTCAGGATTTTTTCTGATTGCAACCAAATCAGATTGGGTGGATTTGGAGTGAGTTTTGGGCTGGGAAATTGAGGTTTCTGATTCTTTTTCAGCAGGTTAGACGTAGTATGGGCAGAAGCTCTCTAATACTCTTGTGCAGTTACCCAGGAAAAACAGACGAGTGAAGTATGAACTGATGTTCTTCACCCCTCTTTGTCAGATCTTGGCATGTGACACTTAGCATTAATGTGCTTATTATAGCACGTCTCTGCCCAGTGCAATCTGCCCCAATTGGCCATAATAAATAGTTCCACCATGGTCTCCAGCCAAGTAAGTGTTTGACCTACTAAATGCATCTTACACTGTGCCTTGGAGCTTTGCGGTGCCACGCGGCGTAGGACACAGCAGTGCTCTCTGAAGGTCAAGTAAAGCTACAAGGAATAGCCATCTGGTGACCCCTTGCTTAAAGCATCATTCCCTGAACGTGCAGCCAGTGGATTGCCAGCAGATGCATCGAGCTCTGAGCCTGGGTGTTGTGATGTTGTGAAGGGAGAGAAGTGATCCCCCATGAAGCCCCGCTCCAGCCCACGCGAGGCTTTACAGAGAGAATGACAACCAGCAGCATACAGCAGGTCAGCTCGTGGATCACCAGGAGGAACTTGCTAATGCTCTGCTCTGTCAAAGCATGAACAAACTGAAACATGTGAGTCATCTTTGGAAATAGTCACAAGAGAATCAAGTGCAACTGCCCAGCATGGACACAATTTGCTTTTACTTTCTAAAACCTGAAAGGCTTCCAGCTCCTGGCCCAAGTTCATTGGCAGAAAAATAAAAGAGGCCAAGAGCAGTATTGGAGCAATTGAGACTTAAGCACAGTCTCAAAAGCAGGTTTTTTTGGGTGTGTGGAAGTTTTCAGTCCTTGCTTAATCTGCCTGAAATGTTAAGTAGTGCAAATAGTGATGCTCATCTTGGAGAGAGCTTTCCACTAAGGACTGAGTAGAAATTCATTACTCATTGTCCTGTTTAGTTTCCTTAGGTATTCTGTAACTTAAAATAGTAGTTTGACCATGTCTGAATTGGATGACCATGTCTGAAAGAAAGCTCTGTGGATTAAATGATAGCAAAAAAGAAAATCACAAAACAGCCCTCAAACCTGAAAAAATATTTTCTTAATTTCTACTTAAGATCTGACTTAGGTGCGAGAGAGTGTGCTGATACACTGCCTTTCATCCCGTATTCAGTAATTTGCCCAAAATACTGTGATTATATAACTACTCTGTGCTGGTGATGTTTTTCACCTACTTGGCATGTTTTTAGGCAACTGCACACTGTAGTAGGGTTGCAGATTTATGCTTTTTAGACCTATGTGGTGCTCCAAATGCTGCTGCAAAAACACTTCCAATCCATGGCTTTGAAATGGAAAAGGAATTAGAAACATTAGGGATGATGTCATGTAGGATGGTTGATATGGGTTTTTTTTGAGGGGGGGGAGAGCACTGAGTACCTGAATTTTTTGATTATTTTTCCCTATTTTGTATTATTTGATGCCCCTTTTGTGGCTCTGCTGGCAATAACCTGTTGGTCAGATTTCTCCTTAAGATAGAAAAAGTCGTAAAATTATTTAAGTCTGGTGAAAAAAACCCAAAACTATGTTTTCATTATTGTTTGAGAAGTATTTGCTTACCTTTAACTTCTGTCACACACACATTGAGCTTTCACGAAGGAGCCTTTCTGATATGCAGTGACTTATCTCCATATCAGTCACAGGTTTAAATCTGCAATAACTGACAATGTCTAGGAGATTTTTGCTTCTGCTTGCTTGCTGACAGAATTTTGTCACAAGCTAGAGAAAGAATCACATACCTTTTAAGCAGAGAATCACTGAATTCACTCAGCTAATGAGTCAATAAAAAAATGCAAAGAGTTCAACTGATTTATAACCTGAGTTTTGTGACCTTATCAGAAAGTAAAATAGCATTTCTTACTCCTGTGTCCTGGTCCAAAGCATTTCTCTCCCAACAATAGCCGGTCATATCTGAAATAGAATGGAAAATGTTGTCTTGCACAAAAGCAAGCAGAGTGTGCTCAAAATCAGTCCAAGCTCCTTGAATCCTCTTAAGACTCAGTACTACATGAACATGTATTCAGTATCTGGGTAAGACCCAAGATGGCAAAATGTGGAATTTTCTTTCATAATAAGGGATTCTCCTTCTCTTTTTTTTCCCCCCTCATTTCTCTTTCAGTTGCCATCATGCAGCAGTGCTATGCACAGCCGCTGCAGGTCCCAGGTTCCCATCCTCTGGTATTGATTTCCCCTTGATGTCTGCCTGCAGAATTAGAAAGTTTGTCATGCATATTTATGAACTCTGGTACCCGGGCAGTGACCAGAAGTGTGGGAGACCATTTTCCCATGCATGTGAAGCATTTTTTTTCCTTGGCTATTTGCAGCGCAGAGGCAAGATAGGAAGACAGGCCAGTAGCACAATGTTTTTATCTGGTCTGTAACACCAAGATTCATCTGAATTTCATGTCAGCAGAAAGCCAGACATTTATTTGGGGAAAGCCACTTACTCCTGGGGATATTGTGGGGTGCCATCCACTGCCCTTGAGTTCTGGGACATGACCTTTATCTTTATGTTGGATGACCCCACAGGGGTGTGGTGGTGCTGAGCTGAATGATCCTGTCACAGCTGTCTTGCTCCATTCCAAGGCTCTGTTCCTACCAATTGCAATGAATCAAATTGTACTGTGAGTCCAACATTTCAGTATCTACTGTATAATTCTTGTGGTACTGTAGTGAGACAGGCTTGTATTAATACCACCTCATCTTGGAAGCCTTCAAAGCCTGTCAGTACGCCTGATAGTGTTTGGCACTTAGATATGACAGTGAATGGTAATTTGCAAGCGCCTCAAATGGACAGAAAATAGTTTTCATTATTTTTACATGATTAGAAGTAGTGTCAAGCACCCTTTAAGAGCTCAGCTCTTCCCCAGGCTGTGGTGTTCCCTAACAGGTGGCTGTGAGTGGTACAGCATGTCCCATCCTTGGTACGGGTCCTGAGAGGTTGGGGTCAATTTCTGGGCTCAGCACTGGCCTTCTGGGTGACCTTGGGTGGAGGAAGCAGCTTGTTTATTGCCTTTTGCAAAACACTCTGAGAGTTACAGATGGAAATGCTATATAGAGGGATGGCATGACTGTTGTGTTGATGGGTGTTGGGGAAACATGGGTTGCAAAAGAATAAGTGGGTGTAACGAAGGAGGAAGAAGAGCAGGAAAGCGGTGGAGAAGGTAGGAAGGAGTATTTGCTCTTCTCTTCTGCGATGGGACCTGGGTGAGGATGCCTGAGTACCAAAGTACTCATGCCCTTGACACCAGGACTTCTGAAATCAGTCTCCTCTCATGTTGGCTTTTGCTGCTTCTCTCTGCAGACCAAATGATGTACTTTGCCTTTGAAGAAGCTGTAATTACAGAGGAGCCTGGCAGCACTTTCCTGTGCTGGTAATGGATATATCAGCACTTCCACAAACTCCCTTGTGAGGGATTTACAGCTCTGCCATTAATATTAGCCACACAGTGGATGTATAAGCTGCTTGCCCAAAAGTATTAAAAAATAGTTTTAAAACAGCGTAGCAAATTTTAGTAGGCCTTGTCTAGAAGCAAACTTGCACTGGTTTGAAAAAGAGAGATTTTCAATTTAACTGGGTGAGAGTATTTCTTATTTGTATGTAATTGCTCATATCTGGCTTGAGGGTGACTTATTTCAGCCTATTCTGACAATAAATCAGAGCCTATGCAGAAATTCTGTAAGGATTCCCTCTTCATGCAGAGCATCTCCTCTGCTGAATGGATCTGGTATATAATGGGCTAAATAAAACAAGCTTCTGATCATAGAGGTGAGGGACAGGACAAAGTACCAGTAAGTATTTAGACAAACTGGTTTTGAAGATCGTTTTGAGCAGTGAAAATGCTACAGATTGTGTGTAGCCACAGCCCCAAGCTGAAGACAGGAGAAATACTGAGACTCTGGCTATGTTATTGCTATCATGGTGCTAAAACTGAGAGGAAATATCAGAATCTCATCTCAATTTAACACAGAACAGCACAAACATTCTTTTATCCTCTCCCATCTTCTTTATTGCACTGGGTAGGCATCAGACATTTGTCTTCTATTTCTCCGAGTTAAAAAATTACACGCACACTTACTGGAATAAACAAAAGCTTTGAATGTCAGAGGTAAAGCTGAAGGCTTTTGCTGGTGGATGATCTTCAGTATCAGGAATTCATGGTTCAAAAGGCACTTTCCTCTGGTAACGCAGTCTGAGGCAGTGTTAATATGTATGGCTTTTCCCACTCTGAGAAACTACTTCTGGCAGGAGGAGGGGGGGCAGGAGGAAGGAGCAGGACATTTCTCTGGTGTGGACATTCTCCTACAAGAAAGGAATAAGAAACAATACAGGAGGCCTTGTACTGTCATCAAAGCAAGACTCCCAGAAAATCAGGTTAGATCCTGGGTTGCCCATAGGATGGTGGAGCCTGGGCCCTTGGGCACTTTTCCAATCCTATTTTTTAGTTCCTATGCTTTGCCTAGTGATGGCTTTCACATGGAAGTCCTGCTGCACAAGAACTGTCCCTTCACTGCTCCTGTAGTGCACAGTGCAATGGGTTCCAGTGGTGACTTTGCTCAGCATGAATATTAATATTTATTGCTTCTGCTATTGCCATCACTTAAAAAATTGATTAGAAAATGGAGAAGCACATTCTGAGAGAGCCTAACAGAGCCTCTTGATCCGCTCTTAATCAAGACTTAACCTGATTTGCAGCTTGGTTTGGTTTTTTTCCCTTCTGTTTTTAGCTTATGAAGACAGTCTAAGTTGGGAGCTTAAGAAAGCATTCAGCTGTCTGTCTAGGAATACTTTTTTTTTGTGGGATATGCATTTATATTGAAAACTGGAGCACAGAAATCCATATTTAACAGTATTTTAGCCTGAAAGTGTGGTATTTTCCCTTGAATGTAAGGACTTTCCTTCATTTAGGAGTAAAAAATAACAAATTCTTCTGTTAGTATGGTGAATATCCTTAAGAATTCTTGTACCTCTATGAGCTATAGCTGTAGCCTTTCTCCTCCCAAGAAGTTCTTCTTGGTGGTAAGCAATGGTGCTGATGAACAGCTGGAGGAGTGCTCTCCTGCTTTTCTCTTTAATGCAGCACGAACATAGCAATGAGAAATGAAATGGCACTTAAATACAGATTTTGTGGAAGTGGCTCCATGCTGCAGCTTCAGAATTTCACAGCACTGCTTCTCGTGCTTACACCATTACAATAAATATTGGTGGGTTTCTAAGTGCTCTAAGATATGATAACACTGCATCTACATGAGTCAGTACTGGTGAGCCAGTAACTTGCTGAAGAGTGTAACTAAATAGCAGAAATAATTCCATGTGTGTCCCTGAACGTGGTCTGAAGGGCTAGAGAGGAGCAACTGAAAACATGGAGCATGTATTGAACCCTTGTGATGTTGTTCCAACAATCTGATTACAGCAGCCTTCAGGGGAAGATGTCAATTTGGCCAGCAGGCAGGAGCCAGTGCAAAGCAAGCTTTCAAAATGAGAAGCTTCTATGAATTTTGTGTGGAGCTTGTGCTCTGTGTGTGGAAAACCTTTCCGTGCCAATGAAAATAATCCCGGTGCTTCAGCTTCACCCGGTAAGGCAAAGTGGTGGAGGTGCCCATGGAGACTGGGACTGGAGGGGCTGCTTGGTTGAGTCCACACACTTAATATACAGGAGGATGTTTCTCAAAATTCAATCAATCTTAACAGTTTAGTTACAACTGAATAATGTAGCAGACTTGTTAGACACTCAGCCCATTCCATATTTAATACTTTCAGAGTTAATAACTGATTCAGCTTGGGACATGATGAATGTTCATGTCAAAGCCTAAGCATATCTGGCTTTTGTTCCAGCATATTCCAGAGACAAAACATTCTTTTATGACTCTCCTAGTCTATGCATTTTTTAAAACAGAATAAAAAGTCTTGGCAGCAATCCAGTCACCAGAATGATATTCGTTCCAGGAATATTCTGAAGACCACTGCTTGCTGTTCGTCCTCCCGGTATTTGTCAGTTGCTTGTTCTTTTCACAATTGAGACATCCTTCCTTTATTTTTTTTTAAATTTAAAACTTACATGTGGTTTCGATTTCCTCTAGTAAGAAGAAATAAAGTCTAATGAGAAAAGCTAATTATTTACCTGTATTTATACACAAGCCATCGCAGACCTCTAAACCTTCACAAAGTAAGGAGGTTGGAAAGCCAGAGTGTGGTAATATATTTCAATCTTTATCCCTTATGAAATACTCAAATGAGCTATCATTACTGGCATTTCTGTAGAGAAAAACTTAATTTTGTGGAGAGCTCCGGAAACGGTGAAGGACCGTATTTTTCTGTTGCTATTCAAGCCTGAGTAAGTGGTTGCTTACCTATCCTGCCTATGCTTGGAGCTGTAACACCAAGTATTAGGGCAGCTGCAGCATAAGGCACTCTGAAATTTCTCAGAAACAACTTCAAAGGTAGAATGTTCACTAGTGGATACTGGCTATATTTAGCAGGACTTGAAGAATCTGTCCTGTGGCAAAAGAGGAGTCAAAACTACTCAATCTGCTTTGAAGATACTATGATTTACAAAAATAAACCCATACAGTCACTTTGAGTCATTAAATTAATGATATTTGAATAACTATGCTTGGAAAAAGAGAATGTGGTTCTTAACAGAATCAGCACTCCTTGAAGTTGGTTCAATTATTGATTTCTGGATTGTGGCATTTGCAATAACTCAGAAATGTTGAGATGTTTTAAAGCAGCCTTTTCATTTTCATACAGAGAGTGCAGAGGTGCTTGTTCAGCAGAACAAGAGAGAACGAACTTTGCATCTAAATATATAAATAAACGACTAGGCTTTTAGTTTTTCCATCAAAACTATTGCTTCAGTCCCTCTCCTTTTACCAGAAAAGGTATTTTGACTTACGATTTCATAAAGACAAAAATACCTTGATGATCGTCAGTGCTTGGTACACCTTTCTATAAGAAAGAAACCTTAATATTAATGTTGTCATATGTAAACTGGCAGGGATCAAATACTAGCAAGACTTAGCTAAAGGAACCACTCCAAGGTAGCAGCTTGTAAACCTGTTGGTTATTTTAGGGAAGAAAGGGTCAATAAGACCATCTATGCCTGCTTTGTGGGTCATGGAAATGTAGCCATTCCTTTTGGATGTAAGCCCAAAGACCATGTCTGTCTGACATTTCAGTGCTCTCATTCCCTTCAAGTGATTTTTCATCTCGTAAAAAATAATAGCTTTTTGCTTCAGGAGTCCTGCATCAGCTTAAAATTATGTTCAGTCCAAAGACTACTCTGATTTTGTAATCAATGCATTCAAATGGGGAAAAAATTGAAAGTGTAGTGACAAATTCTGACCTTTGAACAGTATATGTAGAAAAAGAATAGTAGATTTTTCTCTTAATTTTTAAGCTTCAAATCTTCAAAAGGATTTTCTTTCATTTTAGCTCACTTAGAGTACAGATAGTGGATGAAGATAGGGAAATTTTGTGGCACAGTTTATGGAGGAGGATCTGACTAGATGCACAAATGATCCCTCCTGGCCTTCAGACTGCTAAATTACTTCATGCATGTTAACCAGAGTTTACAGTAAATCCATGCAGTGGAAATTACCAACATAATGAAACAGGCTGGAACATTTTGCTGTATCGCTCTTTATTTTTCCACATGTGAACAAAATGTCATCTCAAACTATGCAACAAGATAGCACATTGCAAATCATCGTACCTATGCTCTTCTAAGACAACTTTGAAGAAAAAAGGCAGATATTCCGATAATTGTTGCTGCATTTGTAATAATTCAGGGTTAAGGTATGTGACTGGGGTGGTACTGGTGCACCTCTGTGCAAAAATGATGGGTTCCCATTCCAACTCCCACCTATTGCTCACTGGCATGCTAAAACAAATAACACTGCATGCTAAATATAAGTGGCTAGATCCTACTGTGGATCCATCTGCAAACATACCATGTGCCAGTTGCTCTAGGTAGGGTATCTTGGCATAGACATCTGTTTACAGGGAAAGCCTTTTCTTTTTTTTTTTCTGCCCTAATTGTTTCCATGTATTTCAGACTTGGGTTTCTCCCATTTCATGGACATGAGAGCAATTAGCCAAGAACTTACAAGCTCAGCAGAGTTAGGGGAGCAGTTTATAAACAAATCAAGGTTGCTCACAAGGCATGTTTTCTCAGATCCGGTGAAATGGTAAATACAGCCATCTCCCAATTAGTCTGACCAGCAAGGGGGAGATGGGATAAAACTGGATAAAGAAAACACAAATACCCCAAAACACATGGAAATGAATCAGTAAGATTGCATGATAAAAGCATAAAATGCAAAAGGTTTATGATGCTTTTGGCTTACATTCCTGGGTGCTAACAAGCTCCTGAGCTGGGAAGTCTGCACAGCATGCTGCTCTATACCTTAGCCCAAGTCTACCACATGTGGTATAAACATTTCCCTGGCTCCTCAGCCCTAAGAAATCCCATTCCTTGGTGGATATGATGTGTTCATGCACAGGGCTGTGAGCAAGAGCAGTGCTGCTCCTGAGTCATGTCTGGCTTGGCCTCTGTACCAGCATCACCAGGACCTCTGGTTGTGGGGCAGAGTGGGTCCAACCCTTCTGCTGACACCATATCCCTCATCTACTGCACAGACACCCTGCCCCATGGGGGGCACAGCTCACCCCAGGAAAGGCTTTCCTGGGATGTGATTGGAGTAGATATTCTTCTATCTGCCCTCTGTATTGTTCTTGCTCTCCCGTACTTCTTTAATTAAATAGCTTCTGTCTTCTGTTCCAATATTATCTGCTTGCCAATACTTAAACTGACATTTTCATACAGTTCTCTAAATGCACTGCATCAGAATTCAGCTTGGCTTACGCCGATGGGCTTTTCTGAGCTCTGAGAAAAATGTAGTGCAAAGTGTCTTACAGAAAGTTAACTTGTAAAGAGTAACATACCCAGCCATCCTGTGCTATATAGATTAATTACTCTGCAGCACTTCCCTTCAAAATAAGGATTTATTAGTACTGCAGATTTGGAACATGTAAATATTGTTAATTATTCCTGAACACTTATATATCCACTCCAAGTTACTACACATTTTGTTCCTTTGGTGCAATATGTGTTCTCATCTACCCAGAACTATAAAAGATTGATGCATTTAAGTAAATTTCATTTTTTAGGATGCATCCTAAAGATTTAAAGCCATCTGTTTTGAATGGGCAATGATATCTCAAGGTATTTTTTCAAACTGCAAGGTCTTATCTTGGATGAGATTTTCTCTTTCTGCTGCTAATGGATACCAGCTGACTGAGTGATGTTGGTAGCAATAGTGGAGGTTTATGTGTAAGTGTAGCACACAGCTGTAAACAACCTGGATCTTCACGGTTCCCAGGCCATTATGGATGAGTGCCTAGGGTTTAGTGGGCATGGTGGTATTTGGTCAAGTGTTGGACTTGATGATTTGGAGGTCTTTTCCCACCTGGTTACACCGCAGGGCTCTCATCCAGCATCGTCATGGGAGCAGCAGCAGTGGTCATACAGGTAGCTCCACTGGGCTCCCAGGAAGTGCATCTTGTGAGAAAGGCTTGGAGAATGAGTCCTTGAATATGCAACAGGAAAATGTCCATGTTTAGCTGCTCCCTTGGTAAAGTGAAGTTTTCTGCACTGATGCTGAAAGTTTTGAGAATCAAGCCTTTGTTGGTTCTGTCACTGCCAGACCTGGGGAGGATGGTGCTGATGCACGTCCACTTTGTAAATGTCTGTGGAGTTGTTTTCATAAGAAGAGCCAGGTACACATATAATAGTCATCTCCTTAGCACCGAGCCTCTCCAGCACTCTAACCCTATACTTTAGTCAGTACTGACAGGTAGAGGGCAAATTTGCATAATGAACTGTTTAAATATTCAGTTTTATCAAGGCTTCAAGGCACTATTTGTCCTCCGCATCTTCAATAGCTAGTGACCCTATCTAAATCAACATCATTTGTCAAATCAAATTAGGCTTGTTGTTATTTTCAGACAGTGATGTTCATCTTTTTGATGCTTTCAAACAACTCTGAGGTAAATCCCTGTGACATAATGCTGCTTAGATATGCTAAATGAGTCACTTGTTCAATGCTGCAATTGTCAGAAAAATATGAAACTTAGCTCTAAGGTAAATATTGTTGGGTCACTTGAAATGTATGCAAATTTGACATTTCTCTGCTGATTAGCATATCTACACATCAAAGTTTTCTATATATCACATCAGATATTTTTGATTCAGGAGAGTTAAGGTCAGTGGCACTTGGCATACTCTTTACTTTGCATCAGACAAGATGAGAAATGAAAATCTTCTCAGGGAAACTTTCCAGCTCAAACCTTATTTTGCTGAAATAAGAACATTGCAGAGGAGCAGGGGAAAATAGCACAGGTTCCTGGTTCTCAGTTTATAACTAATAAAGGAACATAAAGAGATTATTCACTTAAACTAATGAATTCCAAAGGGGAAAATAAAGGAATCGATCAGAAATTTGGGCACGGAGACAGTAAAAAGATTCTCTTAATCACTGCAGTGAATTTGACTATATAAAGTATACATCTGCCTATGTACATGTTTGATTTTGAAATTAAGTCTTTTTCAGTGAAAAAACAAGGAGGTATGTCCTGTTCTTTAAAAGTTGTGTTTTGATTTGTGTCCAAAACATATCAGTGGGAGTTTTTCACTGTCCTCCCACAAATCTACCTGCTCCTGATGGAGTGCTGCAGCTCCCAAGTTCATTAGCTCTGTGATTGCTTCCATAGATCCTAATATAACTGGTCACAAGAGTTAATTGTTCACTCGTTTTTGCACATCAAGTCTTTGGAGATCATCAATAAGTTGTCAGCAGATTCAGGTCACCGAAACTCTCTGTGAAAATCCATTGTGTTCCATGAGAGATGGGTCCTGGTTTGAGCAGTGCTGGGCTGCCATGTACCTCATCACAGGATAATTGGTGTAACCCCTTTGGAGTCCTGATATCCAAAAGGATCTGTGTCTGTGGGGGTAAGGAAGCACCCAGAATGCTGGCACTAAGAAATTCCCTAGTGTCTTCCTGGAGAACAAACCGAGTGCATAAGCACAGGCACTTTCTCCGTTGCTGCACAGGAGTAACCCGGTCATGGAGATGCTTTTTTATTCTTTCCAAAAAGAGAGAAACTGTCTCAACTGCAGCATCCAGTGAATGCCAGCAAAATTTTGTTTTAAAAATAAAACAAACATTTTTCAAATTATTGGAGCAGAAAGATGTGTCAGACACCACTAACATATGTTTATTTTTCTTTTTCTCTCCTGGAACTGAAGCATGGCCAAACTCTGCTTCTCCTTTACATTGTGTGAGTATGTATACACAGATACAAATTTTATACTTATTTTTCATGGAGATTCTATGTGCTAAATTTTAAAAATGAATCAGATGATGGACTTATTAGAATGGACTTATTAGACTCCAGAAAGTAAGACACAGAAATGCCGGTTGATCCATTATTCCTTCAGGGCATATAGCACCACTCAACCACATTAGTAGTTGATGTTTGATGATAAATCAATAATAGCTTTTATCTTCTAAGTAAAAGATATTTTATTCTCTTCCGTCTTTTCCGTGATGGGCGAGATAAAACCAGGAGCTGCACTCACATTCTTAAGGCAAGATTTTAAAACTATTTTGGTGTAAGATTCGCATTTGCAAGCTGCCCATGCTTCCCATATTGGCAATGATTTTGACAAATGTAAAAAAGTCACTAATATTTTGACACTTTCACTGCCCAACTATGATACCAGCTGGCTGTGAATTCAGTTATTCATTGTTCTGCTGTATTTTAAAGACTGGTCCAGAGCCAATGTACTGGACCAGCTCCATTCATTCATTTTCAAGATTGAAGTTTCAGCTAACTGTAGTGGCCATTTTTCAAATAGATCTGGAAACCTCTTCCAATTTAACAGGATCACACAGAACAGAAAAAGTCAAGTGTGCATGTAGATTTAAAGCTCTTTCCTTCAAGGGAAGGAATATATATGTTTCAGCATGAATCAACCTAGTCCTCACAGGATTTCTGCCTGCTCTCAACCTTTTTTTTTTTTAAGGTATGACCAGTGCTTTCTTCACGGTAAAGCAAGCAAAAAAGTACAATCTTGATGATGGTTAAATGCATTTAAAATAAAATTGAACTAAAGCATAGCTTCTTTGAATTCTTAAAATGAGAAATTGCCACACTGGTCTCATACTGCCCGAGACTTACAGCTACTCAGTTGCTAATTTTGAAGAAACTAAAAAGAAACTTACACATTTTTGGCTTCAGATAGGCAAATGCAACTTTAAAATAGACAGGGATGGAACTCTTGGAAGTCCTTAGTGCACTTGCAGTGCAGACCAGAAGTACAGGACCAATCCATAAGTCCAGTCTTTTCCGATCTGAGCATTGTGGAGAGCAGATACACGTCTCAGTGAGCAGGTCCTTTTGAAGTGCCCTTCTTTAACAAACATAGTAAAAATTTGCTCACTTCCTAAGTCTTCTTTATTGTGCCTGCTAACATTTTACACTATTTTCCAAAGTCAGTAACAATATTCATCCCTCTGGCTTGTAACGCACTGATTAAAAAACAGATTGCCAGCAGTCATCTGCTATTGTCTGGCTTCCTAAATTCTGTTTCTGGTTTAATTTACTTGATTGTTCCATGCACTATTCATGAGTTCTATAATATTCCAAACTTTAATTTCAACAGATTAATTCTTACTAATTATTCAACATATGAACCTGCACATGAGAATTGTACTGTATGCACCATCCTGAGGCACAGAATGCAATGTCGAATCGTTTTCTGATTTCAAGTGGAAAACAAACTAATTATGTGGAAATATGATAATATATTGTGCTGCAGGGACCAGCCCTTTGTCTGTTTAGAAATGTTTACTTATGATCGGCTCCCTGTGTTATTTCTTCCAGGAGGAGCTGCCCTTTCTTAATGCATAAACATTATTGACTGGTCCATGATTCTTTACTTCAAGAAAGCTGATTTACATAATTTTATATTACTTCCGTCTGGTGGAAGCAAACAAGACATCCCAGGAAAGTAATAATTGAGCTAGCTGTAGCAATCTTCTGGAAAGATAAGACACGGAAGTCCTTGGAAATGAAGGATCACTTATTTCTCTTTTATTTCTCCTACTTTTTTTTTCTAAGCTGTCATGCAGCTTTACCTCTGTGCTGTTTGATTTGATGCATATCAGCATCCAGCACTCCATCACAGCATGGGGTCCAAATCAACTATCAAAAACCTGAAGTAGAACACTCTTTCTCCAGTCTTCTATCAACCTACCCCAGCCAAACCTAATTGTGTGACACTGGTACTGGGAAATATTGGGATACTGGATCATTCATTGTTTGGGACAAGCACTGTGAAGCCCTGCTGTGGTCACTGGAGCTGTCAGCCTGGTCTGTGGTGTCTAAGCCTTACCAAGCTTAAAAACTGTGGCAACACACCAAAACCTTTCTGTAATTCTGCTCAGCTGAAAATGAAATTATTTAGTCAAATGTAGAGGGTGGGAGGGAGGGGAAATGACCCCCCCTACCAAAAAAAGCAATACTTTTTTGCTTCCCATGACATGTGAAATGAGATATGTGCTAGACATTGAAAGGTTGAAATATGTTTTCAGGAATTAATCAGCAGAGAAAACTATAAAAATAAAACAGAGGAATGGAGTTTCTCAAGGGACCCTACTCAGTAATGGCATTAAGAAGCAAGTCAAGACTCCACGAAAACGAACATCAGCAATGATAGGGGAAGATAAAATCTGAACCCTAGAATGGGTTTTAATAGACCTGGGGTGATACAACATGGTTTATCACATACCATAATATTTAATTCCCTCTAGAAATCCAGTTCTTAAACAATTGGGAGGTTATCTGGCTTTCCATCCTTCCATCTTCCCCAATAATTTTAAGTTTATGAGCTTTAAAATTTCTAACACATTTCCCTATTAATCCCATTTACTTTTTTACTTTATAATGGCAAAAGAGTTGCAGATCATCTGCTTTCTGCTCCTTTATATTTTTGCCATTATTTCTACTGTGTCTTGCCTAAGACCTCGAGAAGAATCGGAGCTATGTGTCACTAAGGTTAATAAAACCCCTGTTAACAAGTTCCTATTCTAGGATCAAGATTTCAGATCCTAAAAAAGACATTCTTTTTGTTATTTTTCTTTCATAACTCTAATAAAAGCTTACAATTGTATCTTGAAGTGTAAAAACTGAGTCAATGCTGTGACAGGAAATTATTTTTCTCCTCTCTGAAAGAATATATTTTCTTTGTGCTGCAGTTGCCCCTCAATGCTGAGTAACAACAGGTCCTTACACTCTGCATTTACCTGTCCCACCCCTGCTGCACAGTTCTGGTTGAGATGAATGATGTAAAACAGAATAGATCTTGGGGTGAATCCCGCCACTTGATTTGGCCACTGATGTTTCAAAGACTTTTCCTGTCAAAAAAAAGAAAAACAGAGAAGTGGAGTAATCTATCTCTCACAGTAAAAAGATTCCCAGAGTGATGAGGACAGCTCAGGAAAAATATACACATTCAATGAGTAAGGTCAGAAGGGAATTTTTAATACTTTATTTCAGATCCTGCATTCTGGTTTCATACAGATCTAGAAAGTACTGTCTTAAAAGACTCTGGTATGAATTTCCTCGTATCAGCTAAAGATGATTTTATTCACACTTAATGAAGTGATCGGGGAATGGGGAGAAAGACAGGGGTATATGGATGTGATGGGTTCTGAACATCCAATATCATTTAATTTGAAAATTAACTTGCTCCTTTACGCAGAAATAAGGGCTGTGGAAAACTTCCTTGGTAAATGGCTGTAGAGCATCTCTTACTGGTATTTAAATACTTGAAATGCAAATACCATTTTAAAACAGTAGGCTGTGTTTTCTCTGTGCCACAGCATCTTGGAAAGGCACTGCAAGGAAGTAGGGGAGAAAGGAGAATGATTCCCTAATTCCAGGGCGTACTATGGATCCTGCTGCAGCCTGCAGCTGTACCATTGGCTCTAGGCTGTGATCTTGTCTGATCTCCAGCTCAGCTGCCTCGGAACAGGGAGACATGGCTGAGAGATGTTCCTGAAAAAACCCCCAAACCTGTGATGTTTCCAGAAGGGAGAGGTGATTGAAGGCAGTTGGCTGGGGTTGGGTGGGACACCCTGGCCAGGGAAGAGACCTTTCTGCCCTGTCTAGCTCCACACCTGCACCCACACCAGTGATGTCAGCTGGCAGTCTGTGATGTGGGGGAAGCCAACCATGCAGAACTTTTTCTCTTCCTTCCTACATACCTGTCTCTTCATGAAAGGATCATTTCTCCCAGGTGGTCTTCAGCAGATATACCTTCAATCTCCTTGGCTTGTGCTTCATTCCTTTCACTGTATCACCTCATCTCTGTCAGCAGGATGAGTCTTGAAGGACATTTTCTACAAAGGACAGGTTCCCACTGTGATTTGTCATCACTAACCCCTAGAAACCCCAAGGAAGCCAAGAAATGATACAACCTCAGCCACCTGAATAGGGCCACAACTTTCAGCCGTGCTGTTCCCAGTGCACACAACACCTCCCTTTACACAGAATTTATGGATATTGGTTAGCCTGGCTGCTCTATCAGAAATTGCCATAAATAAAGTGCTGAGCATGCTCAGATTTACCATATACATTTTTTGCAGTGGGTTATCTGGTGCCATCCGAGCTGCATTTCACTGGAAAGAAACATGCCATGGTTAATAACTTAAATGATCTATACTGAGAGACTTTTGCTGCAGGAGTGACTGATCCAAAGCCTGCTGAAATAAATGTGAAGAATAGCCTTGTCTCCAGTGGGCTTTGGATCAAACCCAGATTCATGTTCCTAATATACTGTCTCTTTTCATAATTTCACGAGAATGGCTTTTTCTTTTGTGCAACAAGCCATAGTAGAGGGGAGTGGGGAAGAAAGGAAGGCAAAAAGAACCACAGAAAGTGTGCTAAAGGAATTTAAAATGAAAACTGCATTAAAAATTTAGTATGTGAGCAGAAACAGACTACTTTGCTCTGGAAGGGTGAAAGGAAGCAAAAATTATTATTTTAATATGTACCAGGCAAGGACAAGCACAAATGTGACCATGTCTGAGAACAGCAGAGAGCTGCAGCCTTGGCTTACATTGAAAAGTTCTGGCAAATATCTCAGTTTAAAAGAAGGTGTGAGAAGGGAAGAGCCAGATCTGGCACACCAGCCCCTTCATGTTTGTGTGAAGCTGTACCACACTTAGCTTTCGAGACTTTTTGCCTGATTTGAATGCATATGTTTGATAAAAGGAAATGACATATTTATGTTTACTCCTTACATTACTCAGCCTCCAAAGGGTTCAGGGAGTTGGTACAAAGGGTTCTGTGAGCTTCTCACCAAAGTGACCTGATAATTGAGGCTTGCACTGATTAAGATATGCAAATCTAAGAGCACCTGGAGCTCATGAGATGTGCAGGTAGCTCTGAGATCTCTAGTAGGGAAGGACAATTTTCTCACATGAGCACAGTGAGTTTGGGTTGGCTGCATTGCAGGAACTTGTGGCCATGCAGAGACTCCCAGTGAGATCTGCTGTGTTTCACCTGGTCATGTTAGTCCACCTGTAAACATCACCTTGCCAAGTGAAATAGTAAAGAGCAGTGTTTCTGTATGTTTTGTCTTTTTCTAATGAGCTCCACTTGAATCGTCTGATTTTCAAAACTTTTTTTCATGGAGAAAAGCCATCTTCTAGGGGCTAAGAGAAAATCTGGTTGTACCTTTCAGGATCCTCAATATTAGATTAGTTTCTACGTGAAATTGGTTGTGCCTGTCAACAGTATGTGTATGGACACTTCTGGAAAGAGCATGAGTGTGGAGCCTCTTACAGAAAAGGGTTCTTCTTTGGGTGATTTTCCTCTTAAAAGCCACTGTGCCATCAAGAAGGAGATCTGTGGAAGTGGGAAGAGGCAGACACACAAGTCTAGGCCATCCACATTAAACACCCAAGAGGGGGAAACAAACCCCCTCATTTTCCTGCAGGAGTAGACATGAGTAAGAGATGTCAGTGCAGCTATGACATCTGTTTACATGGGGATTTTATGCACCTGTTCACTAGGCAATAACAAATGCTTACCATGGTGGTAGCTGTATCACACGGTACATATGCTGCTTCTGACATACATAACACCTCTTTAAGGAAACACATGGCCCCATATGTCATGAGAACTTGTTTACATTCTACAATACAGTAATGGAAAATATGTTTCATAATAAATGTTTTCATCATTTTTGTGTTTAAGGAAAGAATGGGAGTTTTACGCCCTAGCTGTCAAACTGAGTGTCCTCCCTCATTGTTCCCATTGAGAGTTGTGTGGCTGTGGAGCAAACTTCCTACAAGCTTTCCAAGTTCAGAGAAGTTGGGATCTCAACTGGTCAGTTTTAATGGCTGATGCTCATGGAAAAGGTAAAATTGAAAAAAAAAAAGAAAAAGAGACTGGGACATATATTTGGGTGCAAACCAGTGTATTCATTTATTTGGCTTGCTATCAAGCAACCAATTTCTGGTCACTTTTACAAGAGCAGATGTCATATATTGCCTGTCTAGAGTTCTTGGGATACTGAAACAACCTCAGGAAGATTACCCTCATTTTTATCCACACCATATTTACAGCTCTATCTTTTAGTTCAGTCTCCATAGAACCAGGAAAAGGAATCATACTGCTTCGCATCCATAAAATGAAGAAGTTTTCTGTTTGAAGATTGTCTAGTTCAACCTTCTCAGAAACTAATTTTAGTAACTTTTAGCTTTGATATGGTTTGGTTGAGATTATTCAGATTTATGCTTTTTCCTTCTAGTAGTTCTTCTGTTTTCAATCATCAGTGTTTCCAGTTCATACATAGGAGTCTTTGTCCTTGCTTCACTCCTCCCTGCTGAGGTAGGATTTTGTCCTACAATTAAACTAACAGGACAGTAAGAACTCAATAGAATAACCTTTTCCTGTGGAAAACAGGTCCAAGAGTTAATAATTATCATTAAGCTGATTTTTTTTCCTTGATATGTACCCTAACTGTCACTTTCTGGTATTTATTTTTTTGGAGTTAGCTAACAAGAGTGAAAAGCAGACTCTACCTTGTTAGGTATTTACAGACAAAGTGGAGTGTGAATGGTAGAGATAAGTGGACAAAACCTTTTACTATTCCGATGTAAAGAATGATCCACTGATCTATTGTTCCAATACATCTTTTCTCTGTTTAGTCCTCCTGCAAAGCAGTATTCACACTACTTCAGCAGTTCACTTGATAGTAAAGAATGGATTAATAGATCATTTTTTCCAAAATATAGTACCTGAGCTTGTCTCTTTATGCATAGATTGAATTTTGTTTAACAGCAAAGACTTCTCATGAGTTTCTTAGCATGTCCACCCCAAGTACTGTTTATTACCTTTTATCACCCCATCTATCACATATGCATATTAAAAATAAAAAAGCATTTTATATTCTTTAGTTTAAACTAGCTGCCAGATAACTTGTTTAGAGACTGTAACTGCAGTTTTGTGAGACATGCAAAGTCTGTCTGGCTTTTTTTTCTTTTTTTTTTTCCTTTTTTTCCCTCCCATTAGTTTAGTTTTTATGCAGTGCAATATTTATTCCTTTCTCCCAGACTCTTTTCCAGACTGGAAAGTCCTTGTCTGTTTTGGCCAAGCTTGGACAAGTGACGTAACTCTCTGTGATCTGACAAACTGGGATCACAGAGCACTTCAAAACCTTCTGAATTGTGTCAATGCTAAAACGATAATAAAACTATAAAAATAGATTGAACTGCACTTTTACTGACATTTTCTGACTTATCTATTCTCAGTGTTACTTTCTGAGTTCCTTGGAGCCTGTGCAATATGTGAGGGCACAAAGGTACTCTTGCCCATATGTATTCGAGGACAAAGATACTTATTTTGAGAGTGTCATTGCAAAAAAGTTAAAATAAAACACCTCCCAAACTGTCTGGTCCCTGAAGTTTGCTTAATGGAGAGAAATATGATATATTATTTAATATCTCAAGAAGCCTAGGGCCCGAATTTATCAAAGCAAATAAGTCTCTTTGATTTCAAGGATGCTTAAAGTTAACTGTGTGCTTCATTGCCTTGTGGAATTGGGGCCATGTATTTAGTGGTAATACACAACCTATCAAAAAATGACCTGGCAAAAACATGGCATTACAAGGTTTTAACAGTGCTCAGTTTCATTTATAAATAATTCCACTTTCTTATAAACATGTAAAAATATATTAACATTAACACATAAAAACTTAGGGAGTTTTGGCCATAGGCTGAATTTGCATCTGATGAAATAATTCTGTTTCTCTCCTCATTGAAGCTTGGTTTTGATCCCACAGATATATATATATATATAATATACATCTGTGTATATTTATTTGTAATATATATAAATGTAGGTTATTCCTGCAGTTAAGTCAAGACTCCTTTTGAATTTGTAATAGTACATGCAATAGAGGGGACAGCAAATCTTGTTTGGCTTAGAATTCTTGGCAGTTATTTCTATCTTTTAAGTATTTTCCCTACTTCTTTATTTTACTCATTACAATCACAGAAACATAAAAACTTTGAAAATGTTTGGGACTCATTTAAATGTGACATCTTAATCCATCTTCTTTTTTTTGTGTCCTTTACAAGAGGATGTTTTCAACTGTGTCAGGATACACAAGGACCTTTTAAAATAGTGATTGTAATCTTGCTTTCAGAGCTTTGTACATTAAATATGCCACTGAAATTTGCAGTGAGATCTTACCTATCACTTTCTCCCATAAACTTTATTGAACTGGATTATTGCTCATGTATTTAGGTGTCTTGTTTACAGCAGAGTGCTGACAAGCTTTATGAAGGGGAGAACAACATCATTTAAAAAGAAAATCACTTCAAATCCCTAAGGAAGAACAGTCTCCCAGCATTTTAAGGCAGCATACAATGTTCCATCATCCTGAAGCCAACCTTTTATTGGAGTTATTTTCAAGACCAGAAACAATATGATAACAACCTACAGAAACTTGGCAGGGTAATTAAATAATCATTTTTCTTCCAATGTCCAATCAAGGCATAGGGTGAAAAATCACAAAGATGAGACAAATTTTATTTTGCCTTCATATGCACTAAGTGGTTTCTGAGAAATATCATTTCCTCGCTACAGGGAACCAGTGCTCACTAACAGCAGAGCCAAGCAAAATTTCTGAAAATTGTTATTGTAATGTTTACATAATGAGATCACATTTTTTTCCCTTATGAAGTACAGGTGCAAAATCTAAACATTTTGCTCCCAGAAGTACAACTTTCCAGCCATTTCTTTCTTAAGTGGTCCTTGGAAATGTAACCAGCCAACTATTAACAGGCTATTGACAACCTTGGGAAATCTCTTTTTTTTCTTTTTTGGCCCCTTGCAACCCTACCAATGAAAAAATCCAAACCTATCACCCCAAATCTTTCTACTCTTTCATTTCCTTTCTCTTTTTTTTTTTTTTTTTTAAATTCCTATTTATTTTTCGAGGACCAGTCAACCTACAGAAGAGCATCTGCTGGACCCTGCGTGGAGAAGCAGACATGTGGAAGCCTTGAAAATGTAAAAGCCAGGACTGGGTCGGGCCCCAGATGGTGAGTGTTTGCTCTTAACAAGGAGAGTCTTTCTCCTCCAAAAGAAGGGAGGTAGCACCCTCTAGCACTGAGCCTTTGCTACCACTCCAATGACAGCCACTGCCAAACATAAATCAGAGTGATAACAGCCTCTACTGGGGATTCAGACCCACATTTTCCTGCATGGAAGATAAAATCTTTTCTGGTTCTTAATTCAATCACATACCCAACTGGCAATCTTGCATATCAAAATGGGAATCCTGGGAGGCTGCTGGAATATGCAGATCAACAGAAGCTAATTAGCATTTACTTGCAGCCATCCTTAACTGATTGGCAGCACAGCTGTGGGGACCAAGCAGAACATGCTGAGTTGCATATTTGTATGGCCACCTGCCATTTGGTGGGATCCAAAATAGTGTAAACTACCACTTCACAATAACTCAGTGACCTTAGTTTTGAAGTAATATTGAACAGACATATTTGGCTAAGTGTATAATTAGTGCTTATTTCACCTGACACGCAGTTCAACAATAGGCTGTGCAGCAGTACCTTCCTAATTCGACATGTTGATGTCTTAATTGAGATTGACAACTTGTTAGAGAGGTACTGCATTTCCAACGCAGGCTGAGATCTACCCATCATCACCAACTTCCTTGAGCATATGAAACAATGTGCTTTTATGCCTTAAAACATATTCCAGCTATTCAGATCTGAACAATCAAACATGAGGGGAGTTCACTGATGAAAGCAAAGGGTCCAGTTCTCACAGGGGCTTTATGTGAGTAATTTTATTGCTTTGCTTATGATATGTAGTGGAGTGGGGTATGACCCAGAAAATAAAAATGTCAGGAAGCATAACAAAAAAAAAAAAAAAAAAAAAAAAAAAGGATAAAGCATGTTTAGGCAGAAGGAATGTCAGCATTGGAGGCTATCTCAGACAATGGTGGTGAAGTGAAAATGAATGAAAGCTGTACCAAGGATTTACTGTAAAATATTGAGGACAGAGTGGTGTTTCCCAAGGTTAAGCAAGCAAAGATCTGTAGCCTGATTCCCTCATCATCCTAATCTGGAAATCTGGGTTACCTGAATGTTGGGATACCTCTGCTTCCAGGCAAAAATATCTGAAGCAGATCAAATTTGTATATCCATTGCAAACTAAATATAAATTACCTCTGTCAATTGGCATGTTTTCTCAGGGTGCCTGGGCTGGCTTGTAGCAACAAGAAATTTGATTCTGTTTCAGACTGCATGCAAGAAAATTGAAACTAAATAGATATATATATTATGTGCATTTGATAAGTGATAAGTAAAGTATATCTAGGATTGCTGATATAGTGAAATGTAATGAAATACGTCGGCAATGCTATAATAGTGGAAGATGTAGGAGTAAAAGGACAGGTCAGAATGGAGTTCTTGGTTGTGCTTTTCCAAAAGGGGATCACAGTCCATGGAAAAGTCTCTTCAATGAAAACTATGTCCTCGCTATTCTTGTGTTACATATGGGCAGGAGCAAGGCCTGGAGCTCATCTGCTGATCTTTACCTGAGGAAGTGCCATAAAAAAGGCCCACTATGCCATTCTCGGTGTCCTGGGGACAAGTATATTCAGAGATACTCTGGAGGCACAGAATCACAAGGCATTTCATGTTATTAAAGCCCACACATTTAAACATATTCCTGATAATGCAAGGGAAGAAGCGGCCAAGTTCAGAACCCTCCTCTCTGTAGCCCCGTGAACCACGTGAGCTGTGGATGGACAGAGCCCACCAGGCCGGTAAGTCCAGGTGAGCTGCCTCTACAGAAGTCATTCCAACAATTGCTTGATGCTTGTTCTTTGCCACATTATTCATCACTGAATGTTGCAGCAGCTCTGTTCGTGAGCCCTGATGTGAAGGTTTTGCATGCATAGTCCCAGAATTGCCTTGGCTCTCTTTCTGTAGCCACACTGAATCAAACCATCTGCTTCATCCAGCTACTGAAAGAGAAAAGTCTCAACCTGACTACTAAAAAACCCTGCCAGATAAGCAAATATTTCTGAGCTAAAGCTTTGTAGGCAATTTATCTCTATTGCAATGAATTTTGCTGTATGTAGTAAATACTGCAAGGTGGTGTAGGTGCAGCACCCGGGCCCAAAGGCAACTGAAGGTAACAGAAATTCTCCTGTTGTCTTGGATGTGCTTTAATCACTGACAATTATCATGAAATTTTGCAGTTCTGTTTTTGGACATAAACAGGGCCACTCTCAAGATAGGGAGATCGTATTTGTAAGGGATCTTGCTCCTGCCCAGACAGATGTGGATTTCCCAGAAAGTTACTTGGACACTGTTTTGTGAGGATCTGAGCAGGATTTGTAGCTGGTTGAATGTAGAGTGGAAGAGGCACTGGAGTTTCAGCTGATGGGCAACTTGACAGCCCATTGAGCAGATTGCTGCAGCTCTGGGTTTTGTGCATGCATGGAAAGCCAGGAGCATTGGCTCCCGACTACTGAGACTCCCATTCATCTGGGACTTCCAAGTTCCTGTCTCTGTATTATGCAACCAAGTGGAATTTTAATTGGACACTTATCCAAATTGTCTGATAATTTTTCAAACCTTCTAGATTTCCTTCTTTTCTTTCCAAACCAGAATGAAAACAAACTCCAAAATATTAAAATAATTCCCGTGCCAGAATTCCATATCTTCATCCAAGTCTGCTTCTAAATTTGTGTCACAATAGGGTTTGGGACTGAGCTGTGTCATATTGCATCATGCTGTGGGAATGACAGCCTTACATTGTTCATGCTCATCACAGTGCCTTTTATATATAAAGATGATTATAGCTCATGTCCAGGTGCTCCTGGGGAATGCACTGGCCATGTGCTGTGTACCCTAGCCAGTGCTGTGTGTTGCTTCTCTCACATTTTCACCAGATCATGGCACTTGCACCATGACTGCTCCATTACCTTTCCAATGAAACTGGCTCTCACTTAGGGAACTAAAGAGCTAGAGAAGCCAAAATATGACAAAAAGCTACTGGACCCTGCAGAAGATAGGCTGGGGAATACTTTCTGCCATCCCTGAAGTTGGAGAGGGTGACCCTGCTAGCATTAAAGAAAATTTTATGCATCTTGGCTTCCTGTTAGTGAAGAAAACCACTCTACCTGTTTAGGAGCACATTCTGGAATTTCACTTAGTGGAAATGTCCACCTCTCACATCCAGGTGAGATTTCATAAGCAGCAGGGCAGTTCATGCATCAGGCAGGCTTCAGGACACCCTTTCATTAGGATTTGTCCTGATCTGTGGTGATGATTTAATAGTTAATTGGAGCACTCCGGTTTGAAGCCTGTGCTGCAAGCAGCAGTGGGATTCAGTCCTTGCTGAGGACTTTTGCTTCTTTTCCACTACGCAAAATAACAAAAAAGACTAATCTTAAAACTGCTCTTAATGAGTATAACCAAAATATTAACAGTAGTAAACAAGAATACATTTGCTCATAACTTGTCATATCAGTGCAATAAATTAAGCCAGAAACACATTAACATTTGACAGCTTAAACAATGCAGGAAAAAATACAAACCTCACAGGGACTATGTGAAGCATGTTGGCAGTTTAACAGACATTTTGAGATGTAGATACATATATCAACCTTTCTGAATTTAGTCTTGATAACTCCTTTTCCTCTGTGTGCCAAAACACTGCTGTGTGAAGACTAATGAGTTCCAGATTTGTTTATCTTTGGTGGCTTAGGCAGATTCATGAGCCCCCTGAACCTATTTTACAGCAGCCCTGTGATACCAGTGTGCAACACCAGAGGCAGAAACGTCTCTTTTATGCTGATGGATATATAACATCTTCTAAGAAAGATATGCTTGCCCATCTGACACAAGAGATCATGTCAGATGTGTTCTGGATGATCTATATGAGTGAATTGTCCTGCCTGTTATCTTTCGTACGTGTTCTATGTTTATGTTCAGAGGTGTAATAACAAATGCTCGGAATAAATCTTGCATATGAACTAGGGATTATTATGTCTAACAGCAAGGCTTCATGTGCTACACTCATCAGATTTTTGGATGGGTGATAGTGTTTCCCAAACTTTTTCATGTTTGTATTGTGAGAGCTCACAAGTAAACATCATAGGTCAGGAAAACCTTCAGCCACCTAAGTGATACTTCCTCCTTTTGCTTTTCCCCTATTTGAGTTCTACCGACTTGTTTGGCTCTTTAGTATTTTTGGGTTTTATTAGTCAGGGATTTTTGGTGTTTCAGTGTTTGCCTTTGTTAAGACGTGGCCATAACTGGTGAAAGGAAAGGTTGGGTTAATAATTGGACTTGGCAATCTGAGAGGTCTTTTCCAACTTTAATATTTCCAAGATTACACATCTTTAATGAAACTAACATACAACATTTTGAGTAGCCTTTTGTGAAAGCAGAGCAGAGCATTTGCCTGCTGAAAGCCCAAGCTGGTGATTTCTTTGTGGACTAATCTTTGCTCAGTTCTGAAGAAAGAGGATGATTTTGACCTATCGCTGCGTCAAACCCATGACTGGTTTCTATCTTTGGACAGGACAAAGGTGGTGCAAAGGCACCGGGAACAACTTGAACCAAAGAATGTCCCTGTAGGACAATGGTCACTATGGTGGATCTGCCCCTCCTGCTGTGGGTCTGGCCAGGGACACAAGGGACAGCCAAGGCACATGCCCAGGGATAGCTGCGGGTATCGCACACCGAGTTAAAACAACTCTGATGAACACTTCACTTTCTGCCTCCAGATTTCTTATTCATTATTAGCAGTGTAGCAGAGGATCTAATGTACCCTTACCATAGTTACGGTCCAAAAATAACGTTTTTTCCTCGAATTTGAATGTGGTGTACATGTTTAAGTAACTTTGCTGTTGATTTTTTTCCTGTTTTAACAGATGTATTTTGACTAACTACTTCTGCAGAGCAATTCCTTCTTTAGCAGAGACTGCTCTGTGTCCTCCTCTTTCTTGTAAGTAATATTTTTTCAGCATTTTTAACTGGTGGGGCCAGGTCATATGTATTAAATAAGCAGCAAGAAAAGTCAATAATGAATCCTCCATCCCCTCAATTCTGATTTGAAAATGCTAAAATCCAAATGCAGCCAGCACCACGGCAGACTTTCTGCGCAAGTATAATGGTACAAAGCTGTGTCCCATGGAGGTGCAGTGCATGCAGCTGCTTGTACTGTGTGATTTTGGAAACACAAGTGAAGAAAGGGCTGTTAGGAAAACTGCCTTCTGTATAGGGAATATTTTTGGGGTTATTTGTAAGAGAAGCTTACTTGCTATTTGAATATTTAATAAGTGATACACTGCCTGGACTCTGCTTTTCTGGGAACTGGCCTTAAGCTCTTTTCAATAGCAATACTAAACCAAGGTCAGAATTTATTGCAGAGTAAAATGAGGTAACAAATGCTTTTGGGGTTTCACTGTCTGTAGATCTCTGTGTTGTTTACTGTGTACAGCACAATCCTGTGACAGCCCAACAGAGCCTGGAGCCCCCCCGTGCTGTGCAAGGGATGAACACACGGTGAGAGACAGTTCCTGGCCTCAAACATTTACAATCTAAATAGATGTGGCAGGTGAGAAGGGGATAGTGAGGAATTTTGTCATAAATGGACATCTGATTTGGTGAGAGGGGGAACACATTCAGCCACGGGCAAGAATTTTGCCCACTCCAGGTGGTTGCTGAGCCTCCTCTCCCAGGTCATGCTGCTCTCTCCAGCTCTACTTCATGGCTGTAAAAGCAACCATTTAAGTTTGATTTTCTGAACAGAAGAAAAATGTAAAAAGAAAAAAAAATCCATCCCACATAAGAACAGTACTCCATTTCTGTACCAGAAGCCACGACTGTTCTTGCTCCAGTAAAAGCCAGACCCACTCATAACATACCTTATAACCTGTTAATTATGATTTCCTTCTCTAACATTTGGATCACACTACTAAATATTTTTAAATATCTATATATGTGTTTTTTAAGCTGCTGGGTTTGGGTTACACCTTTTCCATATGCCCAACCCACACAATCCCATCAACGCTTTCACACACCAGTCAAACACTCTATATTTGTGTGAAACTCACTGAAGGAAAAAAATTCCTATTACTACTACTACTAATACAAATTCATTTCTCACAACTATTAGTGTTTTCCTGAATGTGGCTGAATGAATTCCCTGCGATTGAATGCCTAACTTTTTATTGTGTTGATTCAGTGAAGATTTTTGATTTATATTCATAATTACTCCAGTCCCATCACCACTCACCTTATTTTTTTTAATTTTTTTTGTGCTTGACAAAGCCCCCTCTACAAAACTTAATCACTTTCTTTTGAGCAATCCCCGAATACATTCTTACATTCGGTTGTTACCGGGAATGATGTTCTGAAAGTTGATACACATTGCGACAGCAGGTGTTAAGGCAGGCAAGTAGGGAACAAAAACTCTTAGAGCATGAAAGAGTCTAATAATAGACAATTTGTTCACCTGGCACTGGCTGCTTAAGCATTTGAGATGAGCTCATTGTTATTTGGCCATGAGCTTTCTTGGTCGTAGGGATGAAAATATGGAAAATCCAGGTTGTGGAAACAAAGGTCTGCTAATATTAGAACGGCACTAAATGGGGCATGATAGAGCTGGAGAGGTTGCAGCGTGAGCTGCGGGGTTTAGAGCAGTGAAACACTTCCATAACTAGGAAAGCCATCAATAAAGTCACAGTTGTGTCTGTTCTTGCAATAAAATTACATGTGAAAGTGTTTTCAATAACTCTACAACTGGGCAAGCTGTTCAGAGCAGCCTTGCACTCAGAAGTGCAGTTCAAGCTCTTTCCAGGCTCATTGGAAATGTGGCTGTTAGTTAGGGAAGCTCACCCTGGCCAGCAGAGATAGGCAATGTGGTCAGAATGGAATCATCCACCCTCAGAGGCAATTCCCAGCAGCGATCCTGCCGGAGCCATGGGGCAGTCCTGGGAGCATCAGGATGCCCCACTGGAGTCCCAAGCATGAGGAATGCAGGATGTGTGTCCAGATGCAGAGCAGTGGCTGTGAGGAAGGGGATGCTGATGCCTGGGAGCACACTGAATGCCTTCCTGCAGGTTGTTGGTGTTGGGAGCATTTGGGAAGCTTTCTCTTCAAAGAGGGGAGTGCACCCACTCTGGGGGAGCCTGGAGAAGTGCAGAGATGACTCTATGCTTGACTGTGGTTCCTGCCCACTTCCCAGAAGATAAAGGGGAATCTGTGCTTCAATTAAAGGGCAGCACTGTAGCTGAGTGTCCCTAAATCACCTTTCTTTGGCATGTACCCTGTCCCTAGAAACAGGGCCATGCATGGTCCCCCAGTACAGACAGCAAAATAAGCATCCTTTACCCAGAGGTGCATTTTTACATTCTTCTTTTCACATTCTTTTCACATGCTTCTAACTTTAGGAAATTCTGTTAATTATAGCATACTATTAATTGTTGGTTTTGCTTTCGGAGAGAAAAAAATCCCTCAGATTTTTAAATTTTCTTTGATTTCCATGGGAAATGCCACAGGACCCTGTTCCTATTTACCTCTCTAATCCATGCAGTCAGTTGTTTGCTTGGATCCCAAGGAGATTAAAGGATGAGGAGACTGTAAATGCCACTGGATTTCTTTCCTTAGGCAGCCTGTGGAAATGAATCCTGCGTCAGCAGTCTCAACTGGTGAGCTTCCTCTTGGCTTCAGTTCTACTAAAACTTCACTTTATCTTCATGAAGTCAGGTTGACCTTCTCATTTGGTTGTTAATCAAAAGTCTCAATTCCTCAATATCATGGGTTCAGTTTCCAGGAAACACTAATCTTACAATCTTTACAATCACTGTAGGTCAATGAGTCCCCAACACCATGCAGCGCATTGGGCTCATTTTCCAAACCATCACAGTTAGGGCACGTTTTGGGCCAAAAGCCACCTTCCTAATAAGCTTAAACTGTAGTGGATTGACAGTTGTGTTGCTGTCAAGCAGGGCTTATTTCACACCAGTGGTATTCATCAGGTATTGCAAACATTTATGGCCAAGTTAAGCTCATGCAACAAGAGGTCAACATAATCCTACACCACCCCCCAAAAAAAAAATCATAATTAGAATACTTGGATACTGATGATGCTAACAGATATTTCACAAGTAGGCAATGGTTTATAAAAATATATAAGTGCCTAATACCTCATACTTTGAATAATGAATATGCTGGAGAAGTTTGTCAACATTTAGCAATCAGTTCATGCATCCCTTGACCAGTGCAGTTGTGCAGGCACAGCTTCAGTGCCAGTGTGCAGCTCTGCTTACCCCATACATGTATCATAGAAAACTCAAGGATCAAAGAGTTATTTACTTCACATCAGTTGTTTTTGTTCTCCATTCATTTTATTTTTCCTTTGGAAATGTGAGCTGGAATTTGGCATGTAAGTGTTTAGGTATCTGAAGGGAGGCCCCAGCACTAAGCACAGATCAGATTGCTTTTCCTTGCTAAACTCCCCCCTTTGCATTCCAGCCTGACAAAGCTTTGTTGCAGTTACTCAATACATAGATAACTAAGTGCTTTAAATACTAATTAAAATATATGATGTTTAACTGTTGGCCTATGCCATTTGTTTATGATGGAAGACAGCCGGGAAGCAGGATCATCTATTATAATCATCAGCAGAGTATTTATTTTCATCTCTTCTTATCCAAGCAATAAGTATGTCCAGGCACTGACTTGGTTCTTGTGAACAGCCCTGTTTCCAACAGAATTTCTTCCTCCACCTTTCCATTGTCTTATCTTTCAATCCACCCTGAATCTACCTTAAAACAATACATTCCAAGTTCCCTCTTTTTTTATACTTGAAGCTTTCTGTTGGAATTGTTTCAGGCCAGAAAGCTTGCTGCCCTGGTCTCAGTATGCAGAAGTGTGTTCCCATTAATCAAAGGGAAAGCTGAGTAAAGGGGTACAATCCACATTGTCATTTTGGAAAATTAAAAGGCAGTATCATTATTAAAAGGCAGTTCTGCTAAATGTTTTCTGATGGGGGGAGAATTGGGACACACTCCATTGTCCAATGACTTTGCCAAAGATATGACACCAAGAGACACAATAAATGAATGTATAAATAGTAATTGTTCTGAAAGGGGTAGTCATAAATCACAGAGTGAGTTGCAGGAGGTTTCTTTCTTGGTCATACTTGAAATGTGATCTATGTTGAATTAAAAAAAAATCAGATTTTCTCTTTTGGTTGTGTTGAAATGATATAGAAACCTGAAACCCAATTTCCCTGAAGCAGAATCCTATGCAAAATATGAAGCTTTGCAGTAAACATTAGACCAAACTTTGCAAAAGGAGGGGTTTGTTGAAGAGTACAAACTAGCCATTTGTTGGAGTAAGAGGTTATTAATCATACAACACTTAGGGTTAGCAAAACTCTGGCCTTCAATCAGCAACACACTACAACAAATTGAATCACTCCAGTAAGAACAAATAAGTTGCTCTGTGAAGTTCTGCAATGGATCTCAAAAGACCTTTTCCCTTGCAAAACAGCCTCGGTTGTAGCGAAAAATGATCCTTTTATTTGTTGTGATCATTTATCAGCAGAATTTGACCCATCTCATGCTGTCCCAGGGTTCATCCACTGTGCTTGTGTGGCGAGATGACCTGCAGATCACCACTTTGCTTTCTTCCCTGAAGACTATCTGTGCTAATATGTGCACAGCCCAGGAAACAGAACTGCTGAAAACTTGGGACCAGAAGAGTTTGCCGGACAGCTGAGTGATGGACCTTATCAAAAGGTCTTTCTTCCTAACACCTGGAGTCCTGCAGATGTACCCCTGCAGAATGGATCCAACTCTGGTTTAATTATCAGACCAGATACAGGATTCATAGGGCACTTTGAAGCCTGGGTCCAGAAATCCTCTAGCCACCTCCCTATCCTCTTTCAGGGGCCTCTCCATGACCAGGTTTTGGCTGTGCCTATAGCTGTGGTGTGTAGGTTGGCATCACTGGCTGCAATTCCCTGTAATAACATTGGAAAGTAGACCCTTGATAAGATTTGGAAAGAGGGACTGGCTCAATTATGCAGCTATGTGACCTTATTTTATTTGCTTTGGTTTCACAGTCTGCCTCTTGTCCTGCTGCTTGTTTGTCACACTCCCTTGTGCTCTGGTTTAGATCAAATGAGTTCTTTTTCTGTTTGTATAGCTTAGGATATAGGGACAGCCCAGCAAAAAGAGCCTGGGGCCTTGAAAAACACAAATTTTCTTGGGGAAGGACAGTTTTGGAAAGGCAGGGGGAGAAGAGGGAACTTTGTCAACAGGATAAGGGCTGATGGTTTTAACCTAAAAGAGGGTTGATATAGATTAGGTATAAGTGAGACGTATTTCACAAGGGTGGTGAGGCACTGGAACAGGTTTTCCAGAGAAGCTGTGGTTGCCCCATCCCTGAAAGCTGGTCAGGTTGGATGGGGCTTGGAGCAACCTGGTCTAGTGGAAGATGTCCCTCCCCATGTCAGGGGATTAGACTAGATGAACTCAAAACATCTCTTCCAACCCAAACTATTCTCTGAATCTGTGAGAGAGTTGGCATACATGAGGGCACCAGGGTAAAAGTGGATGTAACCAGGACTTGATGCACCTCACCAGACCTTTCATCAGGTTGCAAGGAGAATTCCAAATGTTGCTGAGCAGGACACCGGATGTCAACTGCTGGCCCAAAGAGAGGCTTTTCCAAGACTACTGTATTTTTGGTATTCCCATAAATCTGTAGTTGTCAAGTGACAGTATCTTTGCTTGTTTTAAAGTATTCTAAAAGAGCAGTGTGCCTCTTTTGCTGGGTAGCTGAACCCCAGTTATACAATGCAGGCACTCGAGATGTTCAGGCAGCCCTGACATTCCTGTTCTATGGATGCACTTTCTGGTTTCATAACTCATTGTCATCAGACACAGCGACTTCCTCAGCTGCAGCCAAGAAGCTAACCTGACTCCCAGGCTGGCTGGTGCCAGGCAGAGATTTCTGGAGCTCAGTGGCAGGAGTAGAAACCATTGGTAATTTAGGAGTTAGCTGAGGATGTTTCTTTAGTATAGCCTGCAGGTCAGACATTGTCTGCTAGTAAATAGGTAATAAATAACCACTAACAGCGTCAGCTTCCTCCTATTTATTCCCTTATTCTGTATTCTGAGTCTCTTTGTTCCACAGGACAAATGACCTGGCTGGAAAGGCACAAGCTACAGCCAGGTCCCCCTGCTGACTCCTGCTTCCTGTGCAGGTCTGTGGAACGGCTGCCTCGGGCTGTCCCGATACCTGCGGGACTGCAGGTAAATCACTGCTGCCATCAGGGAACTCCCAGCCAACCTCACTGCGTCTCGTCTCATGCATATCTGTGTGCTTGACCTGGTCCCCAGCCAGGGATCATTCTCCAGCTGGGAATTTGGCTTTCTAGCAGCAGTCTGCTCTTTTTTTATGAAAGCAAGTAGTCAGGTACGTTTGCCTTCTTCTTCATTTTTTCTCCTGTATTTCATTTGGTTTATCCACCTTGCTAAACCTGGTTAAAAGGTAACTGTCAGAAGATTGATGAAATAAATTTCATGCTGTATCTAAAGTAAGCGAAGTTTTTTCTGCCCATTATTCATCCAGCTCCTGGATTTTGGACAGATAGTTTGTATTAATAAAATATACACTAATATCAAAACATTTTTCAAGCCAAACCTATTAATTACTTTTTACATTATCTGCCTGGCTCTGCACATGAATAAATGAAAAGCAGAGAAGACAGAGACAAGACAAGATCTGTTATGTAAATCACTCTGTACATCCCGAACTATCTTCTGGGGCAGTGATAACTAATTTATGACTGGTCACCCAATAGTTATTAATAAGTTATTAAATTGACATAAAATAAATCCAGTAATACTTCTTGAATTAACAATACCTGACTCACAGCTGGAATCAGCCTATTTGGCAAAAGGAGCCAAAAATCAAGGCCAGTTTCAAGCTCCATGTTCAGAAAATTGCATTTTTCCCTGTGTGTGGGCAGATGTTGAATCCCTCCTTAACAGCTGGGAAAGTTCCATCATTCCATCGCATCACTGCACAGTCCATTTCCTCACCTGAAGGGATGGAGGAGTCACTTTGTGCCCTCCACTTGTGTACCCCACAAGATATTGCAGATCCCAGTTTGCTCTGGGACATCCCAGTGACATTTTCCAGCTTCAGGATTTGACTAACTGCTTGAGCCTGACTTTGCGTACACTGAGTTTTCCAGAGGCATGAGCACAGATCTGAAAATCTCACTATCATGGATCCTTGCTAAAGACGTATGTAATTATTGAAATTAAGCTGCCAGAGGGCAGGGTTAGATAAAAGACTAGGAAGAAGTTCTTGCATGTGAGAGTGGTGGAGCCCTGGCACAGGTTGCCTGGAGAAGCTGCGGATGACCCATCCCTGGAAAAATTCAAAGCCAGGTTGGGCGGGGCTTGGAGCAACCTGGGAGAGTGGGAGGTGTCTCTGTCCACGTCAGGGGGTTGGAGCAAGATGAGCTTGGTCCCTTCCCATACAAATCGTTCTGTAATTCTATGAAAATGCATTTCCCCTTCACCAGTGAAGAACAGCTGCATGGATGTGTGCCCTCAATGTATCTTAGGTCCAGATTATTTCTCTCCATATCCTCTGCAGCCTTCATGTTTCCCCTCATTATGTTAATGGTGTCCATGTGCTGTGGACTCTGCTTGCCTCCACTTGAATTTTGCATTGAGCTTTCAATTAGAGGGATTCAAACTGATTATTCTGGCAGCACTTCCCCCTCCAGAAATCCAACTCTTTTTGCACATCAATTTTTAAAAAGGTGTTACTGATACTCAAGGAGTTGTCAGGGATCCGCTCTGCTGTGCCTAAGGGCAGGGGAAGAAACTCACCTGGAATTAGGATAAAACTGCTTCCCATAACCATAGAGTCACATGTCTGTGGGATGGCAGGGGATGGCACACTCCTGCTGGAAGACCTGTCTTTACATCCCTTAACCTGAAAACTGGGAATTTGATGAGAGAGAAAGGTAGCATAAGACTCAGTTCAAGCACAGGGAATATTTTGGTGACGATTTTTTTTTTATATATGCATGAATATTGGGTGGGTTCTCCCATTCCCAACTATGAATCACTTGAAGTTTATTAGCCCTCATGTCCTTCATTAGTCAAGGATATTTGCTTCATTTTCCACCCATTTTTCTTCTTTTTGTCACCTCAGCTTTGCTGCCTTCAAGGAAACAATGGATAGCAGAGAGGCTGCCTTACCCTTAGAACGTGTCCAGGATTATTTAGCTCTGGTGCTGTTCATCTGCTGGCAATGCAGCCTGAAACTCAGCCCCTACCTACCAGTAATCCAACCCATTTTTCCTAAGCAGCCTTAACTCTTTATTTGTCAAGGGAATTACTTCTTATCTGCTTCAGTATTAGTCACACAGAAATTTCCTCCTCTGAGCCCCAGCCTGCTGTCTCAGTGGTGCGGGAAAGACATGCTCTTAATTCAGCCCTGCTTTCTCCTCAAAGGAATTATAGGATCCTGGAGTGGTTTGGGTTGGAAGGGACTGTAGAGATCATTTTTTCTGAACCCTGCCATGGGCAGAAGCACCTCCCACTAGACCAGGTTACACAAAGCCCTGTCCAACCTGTCTAAGTTCAGCTTAGGCTTTCTAACCACAGCTGTCTAAAAATGTTTGGAGCCTTTTGTTTCACTAGATATCATTTTTATTAATGCCACTGTTATTCCAAGCTGTTACTGTACAGGTTTGTATTGGGTTTTGGTGTGGTTGAGCTATTAATGTTACTGATACAGCAATATTGTAAATGCTGGTGTTATTGATAGAAATGCAGTTGCTTTGTGTTGATGTTTTTGCAGATCAAACATCATCTGACAAAAATACCCTCAGGAAGGGAAGTGTTACTCGTTTTGGCACACAGGGAACCATTTGTATGCAAGATTTTGAATTCTCCATTTCAAACATACCTGAGAAATAATTTGGTAAAATTAAACCAGCTTAGAGATGGCTAAAGAGGAGCTGAAGTTGGAGGATGGTGTGGGCTCATGTCTGTGTCCTTGTGATCCTCCAGCTTTCCTGGAACCACCCTCCACCACTTTGAATGAGTTGCAAGTGCTGTATCACAGTGTGGCGATGCAGGGCTGGGCTCACTCCACTTAAAAAATCCTGACCGTGGATGGCAAAAGCTGCCAACAGCACATTTTGCAGATGTCTGCTGGCTCTGGAGCCTGTCCCCAGCCCTACTGGTGTTAAACAGCCCAAACATTACCAACCCTTCCAGCATGATGTAAAAAACCATCTGTATGCAACAGTTTTGGAGGAGGCCTGATGGTATGGGATTGGGAGCTGGGTGGAAGGGGCTTGATTCTGCCACTTGATTTATTGTCTGGTCATATTAATTTGCTTTGTTGTGAGGGAGGATCATTATGTTCCCGGGGGTTTATTCCAATTGGATGGTGAATCTAGCTAATTGCCAGGGCACCTAGAGCTTGGGAATAACCTTTCACGAAAACAAAATGAAAACTTAATCTCAATGTACAAAACAACATGAAGCATCTTGAAAAAGAAGCCTCTTCAGCTATTGAGCAGGGAGGAATGGGAAAGGAATTTAGGGCAGGCTGGGATTGTGGACCCAGCAGCACAACCTGGAGCAGAGCTTTGGCCCTCAAAGCACAGGTAGGATTTGTCTCAGGGCTGTGTCCAGAGAGGATGCTCATCTCTTCCTCTGCTTCCCAAAAGGGGAGTTCAGTAATTCCCTGGCGGGGGGGGGGGGAGTGTAGCAGAGACAGGAGGAGCTGGAGGGACGGGATGGGGTCACTACTCAGGTCCTGCTGCCCAGCCAGCACCAGCCCAAGCCCTGTGTAACCCAGGACTGGGATGCCAGGATCCCAGATTTTGTCGTCATCTCTTTCAACCCCACTTCTGCCTGGCCTTGTTTAGCATCTCCCTTTCAACTACGTGCTCCCTGCAGGTGAGCAGTGTGGGGTGGGGAGAACTTCTGATGGCCAGGACAAGAAGGCTTTTCATTACCTGGTGCATGACTCACCTGGGGATCTGCTCATTCCCTCATTTGAAGCCCTCAGTGGCAGGACTTAGAGTTCTATTTATTTTTACTGTCATTCTCACAGGTTATAGGCAGTGCCTTTTTTCCTTCCCACGTTGCTAATGCAGTTGTTAAAGTTTTGAAGGCTGCTGGGCACATTGGAGGGATATGTCCTCGGTCTCCTAAGAAAAGATAACTTTCCTCCAGCTTTTTAGCAACGATGCCATAAATTATTACCCCGACATAGAATTTAATTGCACAGTTAAATACATCATTTACAAGGCTTTTAGCATGTCCTGCTAAATTCTCCACTTTTTCATCTAATCTCTGTAGGCCCTCGTTACATTTGCAGAGACCTGTATGGGCTTCATTCCTGTTAAACATGTCGGTAAATCACAGCAGGAAAAATCCCTGACACATTTCCCTAGGAATTTTCTCTGCAGCCTGAGCTCCCAACCCTGTGGCTTCCTGTTCAATAGGTCACCCCAGACTCCATTTGTCATTGCTCTTTAATTACTGTGGAACCTCTAATCCAGGCCACAAATTCCTCCCTGCTCATACTTCTTTTTACTTCAGAATGCGTATCTAATAGCAACCAAGGACTTTTCCTATTTTCTCACTTGGAATCTGTTTTGGGAGCTTGGAATTGCTATCTAACTGAATCAGTAACATCTGTGACTTCGGGGCAGTTTGAGTGGGAATAGTTAGAGGGTTAGACAGATTTCCTGCATTTTAGGGCTCCTTTCCTCTGAAGAGACTGCTTTGGGACAATTCAGTTGCATTTAATGGGACTTCTTCCCTTTTTCTTCCCCTTTTTTTTTTTTTGTTGTTAACCCCATCTCCCCTTCCTTTTTCTTCCTCTCCCCCAACCCTCCAAGATGTTTAGGTTTTTCAGAAGTAAAAATTATATTAAGGAACCATGCCAGCGTTTTGAAAAGTTTCAGTTTCAAACACATGAAAAGGAAAAGTCAGAAGGGATTCCTAGAACTGTACTGCAGCTTGCAGGTATGGCTTTGATTCTCCTTTTGGCAGGCTTTTGCCATTCCCTCTTTCATTGCCCTTCCAAGAAACGCTGCTGGATGCCTAAAGACCTGTGCGCTTCTTACACTTGGCAGGAGCAGATAACAGGAATTCTACAGTTTGGGCTTTGAAAGATTAAAAGCAACATTTATTCCTTACAGTACTTTCAAACTTCCTCAAGTTAATTTAAAATACTTTTTTGAGAATGTTTAACTGCTAATACTGGATTTTTTAAACTTTTTTTTTTAAAGTCTGCATACACCATACCTGTTATTTAAACCAAATAAGAGGTGGATTAAATTCAGTGCAATTCTTTAAAGTGCATTAACTACTTTGAGAAGTTTGGAAGGGGTACCCTGTGCCTCTGTGACTGGTCTCTTTATGATATCTTTGTAAAAGTTCTGGCAAGGAACGACCACACTTTGTGAGCAAATTTCCATTTCTCAGAAACTTCTTGCTTCTGGTAACCAACCTCATTGCTAGTTGAGTACACAACACGAGTGTCCCTTCCCTGCCTGGTGGAGCAGCTGATAAATTATTCATACAACTAATGAGGATTTTGAATTTCCAGGCAAATTGTGATGGCATTTTTAAAGGCTTGCATCACTTCGGCAACATCTTCCCCACACCTGAACCCTTCAGGCACTCAGGTGTTTTAATCACCAAGGAAGAGCTTTGCCCCCTCCTCCTCCTGCAAGTGCTTTGCTCCACACAGTAATCCTGTGGCTATTTTGTCTGTTTGTCTGCATGAGGATTTTCTGTGCTAATGAACATGAGGGGAAAGGGGAATCCGAGAGGGCTGAATTAATTACCAAAAGGGATCACATAACTTGCCTTATATTAATTTTGAAATGACAAGACACAGGTGCACTTTTAGTGATGTTTCAATGGATGTTAGCATTTAAGGTCCCTTCATATTTTTTTCCTTCCTATGGATCTCACTTTAGCTGGAGCATATCAGAAAAAAATTATATCAGAGTAAGGAATCTCCTGCTGAAGCAAAGAGTTCCATGATGTGAAAGGGCTGATTATGTTTATATTACATGTTCTCCTGTGAAAGAACCGAGCCCCCCAGCTAGCAGGGGAAGAAAGGTCACTGAAACTGAAGAAACAACTGACTCAGTGTCTTAATTCTGAAGGAAATGAGCCCTTTGGAGATGAGATGGGCTTTCTGATCTACTTCAGGGCAAGGCATGCAACTATGAAAATAAGCTTTTCCTGTTATGTTGAAGAATAAAGCAGCAAATCAGAAAGACTGGGGATTGGAAGTAAAAAAATATTTACACTGATTTTGTTTTTACCTTCAAAGGCTTCACATGTGATTGGCAAAGCTGTATCATTCTCCCAGATTATCATCCATGGCGTCCTTAAGAAGAATTTGAGAAAGAAATGTTAACAATAAATTAAATCCTTCTTGCATGTGGCTTCCAGACTTTCATGACTGGGTTAGAAAGAGCCTTCCCATTGCTGGCCAGCCTGGTGGCATTGGGTCCTGAGATTCTCATAGCTCCTTCTACACCCACCACACATGAATATTTGAATGTGGAGGAGGTGATAGAAGGACCAGTGTCTGAAAAGCCCTTCACAGGGGTTTTGGTATGTGTGTATTGCACTTCAGATGGGGACCTGAGCCTGTATTTGAGCCCAAACTCACTTTCAGTCCCCACTTTGTGGAGCTGAGCTTGCAGGGGATTTTGCTGAATGTGAGAATTAGAAATTTGCATCACTGCTGGTCCCTGTCCCAGGGAATGCCCTGGATGGGATGGCCTAGGACACTTCTTCTGTCCTGCTTGCCCTGGCAGGTATGTCTCAAGAGCACAAAATCCTTCCCGTATATGTCACCACAAGGGACAGTGTGACCTGTGGGCAGCAGGAAGGAGGGGTGCTTGCACAACTGTCCTGATTTCTCCTGCGGAAGTACAGATGGAAAATTGAATTTGGCTCTAAACAGCTAAAAATGGTCCTAAACTTAGCTTGTTCCCTTCCTTGGCATCATAATGGACATATCCTTTGTGGTCATGGATAAGGACAAGGAGTGTATAGCCAGTCCTTATCACAGATTGTGTTGGTGAAGGCACTGATCGCTCTTGGGGGCTGCCAAGGGTTTAGAAATGGGCTGAGGAATTGAAATCCTCATTTAAACTGCAACAGCATTGTGAAGTATAAGCTCTATAAATCTTTACAGATTACTGGTCACCTAAACAGATAGACTTGAGAGCTTTAGTGCATATGCCAGTCATCCAGTCACTCTTGGGCAAGAGTTTTGCTCTGAAAGAAATTGAATGGAGCAACTACAGGTACTCCCACCACAGCAGCATACGCAGCGTACATTGACTGCAACTCTTACAGCAAAAGTGACCATTTTGGAAAAGCAAATCACCCTGGAAGTTGATCAGAAATGCAACAGAGGATTGTTTTTAATGGCTTTTGGGGGAATATTAAGATTTATTCCTGTAAAGACTTACTCAGTGTGTTGCACAAACTCCTCTTAGTGCACTAATAAGTCAATGTGATACCGAATGCTTTGCCATTATAATTACAGCCACATGTTGTCCTTTTTACAAATAGGTCTGGCTTAATTGCATCATTTTTCAGCAGGATTTATGTGGTCCTGCTTAATCTAAAATTAGTACATGCACAAATGAAGTGCAAACTATTTTCCATCACTGAACTGTGAAATGTTCTCCAGAATAGAGATATACCAACATGTTCCTAAAAAGATGCAATAAACAGTCAGGCAAATTTTGATTTGTGTGTGAGTCTGCACCTATACAATTTTGTTAAAAGTAAGGAAGAATATACTAATATATACCTTAACTACAAAATAACAAAAAAGTCAGCTAAATGGTCTAAATCAAGTAGTCTTTTTTGATTATCACTAGTAAAACAAGGGATGGGGAAATCATAAATCTATCCTGATATTGCTAGCTCTCAGCATTTATTAAATACAGTAAGAGCTAATGTGTTTTATATATTACATCAATCTATCATGCATAAAGATATCACATTTATAAGATGCTCTATAGGCCAAGATTGTGTTGGCCTAAATTCTAAGTTACTTTCACTAATATTCCATATTGCCTACATAACTCTGAGGGCCTAAGGATATGTATAGGGCATAGTAGGGACAAGAGTTTGGAGCACCTGAACCTAGGCCAGATATAATAATTGCCATCCCTACACACTGATTGGAAGTTTGGAACATGCATGATTTCCAAGAGTATTAGATCTTAGACTTTAAAATATAAATTCACAGCCAAATCCCAATTGGGTGCAAAAGCCTAATGCTGGAAACAGATTAAATCCTCTTTCAGCTTGTATCTCATAGGGAAAAGTTACTTTGACTTCAGCAGAGTGGTGATGTTGCCATCCAGAATGGAGATTTACTTACTGCTGTGAGGAAGTCTGCTGAATTTTAGTGGGTAAATCAGAAAGCCAAGAGAGATTCTGATATTGCTTAAGCACTAATGTAGAAGTGCTAAGCTTTGTCCTTCCTCTAAACATGGCAGCTTCTCTCTCAATTTCTTGATAGATAAGTGCAGTTTGTGAGAGCTACTCAGTTTTGTATGAAACATGGTTTGGGTAGAAAGTAAGAGAAAGGCTCTATTAATAAAAATACTCGAATATTAAAAATAGGTCTTGGTTTAAATTTTATGTTGGTGGTTTTTACTCCTTTAGAGTATTTTCCCTTGTAGGTCTCAATGGGCCAAAATTCCAAAGAGTTACTTAAAGCAGGGCACCTAATGACCTGTACAAAGTGCTTTCAGCCATGAGAAATGCCCATGGCTGTGGGTTGGAATGGGTTAACACACAAACAGTAGCTTGCAGGTCAATGTCATTTCCCTCTGCCTCATCGTGTCACCACAGTAATTCACACTCTGAAACCTTAAGGCTATAGCTGCAAACATGCTGCAAAGAGAATCTTCTGAGCTGTCTCTGAAATAAGGCTAATCCTGAATGGGCAGAGTGATCCTTGGTGCTCCTTGCCATGCAGGAGACAACTGTCAGGTTCTGTGTTTGGCTTAAAGTGAGGATTCCAGTGTGCATTATCCCAAAGATAAGACATCTGATAAACTAATAGTGGATGGCTGGATTCATAATTCCTGGCAGCCCTTTAATCTGGATCCTTGGAGATAACAACAGAGATGTGCCCAAAATAGGGCCCCTGGTCTCTCCAATGGTTCATGATTGTACTGGTGTTTGGACCAGGGCACCAACCCTGACCCTCTCCCTGCTGCCTCCTGTGCACAGTCACAGCTTCTCCTTTTCCTAAGAACATTTATTTTGTAAATTAATTCAAATGTTCAGGCTGAGGGATTTGCTACCCTTTGTAAATCAAGAGCTGAGCATTTGCCTGGTACTTCTCATGTAGGCTTTTCCAAAAGTACTTTTATGAAAGCATTTAAGCACTAATAGTTTCACTTGATGAGAGCAAAGTGTGAGGCAGGAGTAGGATGCAGGTGTTACAATCACACTTGGAAAAATCATACATGAAAAAGGAGACACTGAGGAATTTCAGAGAACAACTTTCCTAAGGAGATGTGACATCCTCCATGGAAGTGGCACCACTCTCTGTGAACCAGGCTTGACATAAAGCCCTTTCTGATGCAAAGAAGATTTGAACACTTTGGCCTCTTGTGCAAGACACATGAGTCTTGCACAGAGCAGGAAACTGTCCTTGGAGCATGGAGTTGTGTCTTCCAAAATAATGGTCCACTAAACAAAAGCAAGGGAAGGAGAGTGCTCTGCCATCTGCTATGTAAGTAAAGAATTTACAAGGATCTGTGATTTTTGGTTACTGCCACAACTGAATAAACATTTTTGGTGCTGAGTGCATGGTTTTGAACACCTTCAGGTAAACAGCTTCTGCCTTCTCTGATGTTACTGTAGAGTATTTCTCTGGAGTGTGTTCCTCAGCCTGTCTGAGTGCCAGGGGAGCTGTCTCCATCTGCTGAACGCTCCTCAGGTGATCTACTGACCTACACCCATCCAACACCTGCAACACCTGTGAGCTGCTCAGCCGTGGCCACCGGGCCGCTGAGTGACACCAAGCAAGATGTGCCCACGACAGCTTGGAGGAAACTGGGTCGCTTTTTTATAGACTTTAAAATGAAACAGGAATCAAAACTCCTTCTGATAGTGGTAAAGCTGGAAGCAATTCCAAGCCTTTCTTGAGTAGAAAGGCTGCTCTTGACTGTTACTCCCAGAAACAAGCACTGAAGCGTTAGCCTGTCATCCGCTCAAAACTTCAACCACACTAAAGGAGGCACCTGGACTCAGAAGATCGAAGCTCTGCTCAGTTTTCTCAAGTTGGATATTCTGGTATTTCTGGTGCATCTTGCATATGTAGAAGCAGCAAAATTTGTCTTGCGGAACAGAGGCATCAGCATGGAGTGGGGACAGATGGTGTTCGTTACGGAGACCAAACTACGGCTCGATCTTCCCAGAGAGAGTGGGTCCTGCAAGGTAGGAAAAGTTGTTTTAAATGAGACAGTGACACAGAAAGTTGGAAAATGAATGGCTCGGGCAGGGGATTGTTCTGATGCTGAGAGGAAAGAGGTGGTTTGAGGACAGTGCCTTGAGCATGGAAAATTGGTGTGGGGGGAGCTGCTGTCAGAGGAGCTGGTGCAGAGATCGTCACCTGCTCTGAAGGTTTAATAAGTCACTTTAAACAAAAGTGCGCCGTTGGTTTCCGTGAGTTCCACGTTTTTCACAGGGAAAGTTTTTCCCAACCCACCCTGCTACAGATGTCATTCTCTGAACTGAGAGTTCATAAACCTTTCAGAAAACTTCTGTTTGATTTTCAGGCTTTATTATTGTACATCAAGATGGTTTTATTTGCCGTGTTATTGTTCCTAGTATAATTGCTCTTGCAATTAGAAAAGATAATAGATTAAATGATAGCTACCTTTTCAGTTTATTGTGTTTCAGAAGATTTCCACTTACATTTTTCCTTAAAATTTTGCAATTAAGTTTTTAAAAAACCCCATAATCCAGGGGCATGTTTCTTTACCACCAACTCCTGCAGGCTGTCTGTAGGATGTCTGGTCCGAGGATGAGCTTGAAAAGGATACTTATATGCTCCTGGAATATAAATTAATCCCTAACTTCTCCAAGTCAAATTCACGATATCCTTTTTTTATCTTTTCAGAACAAGGGAAGATATCAGTTAAATTGTCACAAATAAGCCCCAAACTGTTGTGAAAGAGCATCTGATTTCCTAAATTAATCTGAAAGGTATGTTTTCAGAATTCAGAAACCTCTCCTTAACCTCGGTTCCACAAATAGCTTTATGCTGAGATGAAGTGTAGACAAACACACAATAGAACTTTCTAACCAGAACTGCTGAGGGGTGTGTGCTATATCCTCTCATAGCAACCATAGGCCCCAGCTCAGCTTTGGAGGCTGAATGGATCCTATGCAATGGTTTCCATGGTTGCACAGGGTTTCATGTACCCAAGAAAATTAATATTCCAGTCCTTAATAGAATAACTTGTGGTGCAAAGGCAATTTTTTCCTCTTTATTTCCTATCTTAAATTATTGCTGTCTTAATGATTGAATAAAGTTATTCTACTAAAGCTTAAAATGTTGTTGAGATTGCCCTACCATGAGCTCAAGCCTGCAGTACTTATGTAAGTAAAATTTCAGGTGCCTCTTGAGTCAACACTGTTGGATTTGGCTGGTAAAATAATGATGGTTTTTCCCTTTACCAGCTTCTTAGTATTTATCTTAGCAAAAAGTTTGATTGCCACTAAGAAGTTAAGAATACTGACAATGGCTGACCAGTTTTTGGAAGAAAGTAGTGTGAGTCTGAGAACTTAGAGGTGGGAACTCAGTTGTGATAATGTGATTTAAATTTTAAGGGAGTGCCTTCTTTTTTGTTTTAATACTGAGTTGGAGGTGATTATTGTCCTTGCCTTTTTTGCCACCTAGGGTTTTCCGAAGCTCACCTCTGCTGGAAGTTGTCCACCACTTCAGTTTTTATGTCCTTCTGAAAAATCTCAGCTGTTAATCAAGAGCTGTGGTAACTCTTACAGAAGATCACTTTGAAACTACACCTCAGCCAAGTACCAAAGAAAACTTCTTGACAAATGTTGATGCCTTTGGGTAGCTGACTGGGACTTCCCTACACCTTAAAACCCCAATTTCTTGGGCTGTGTGAATGATTCCTTTCAAGGTGACAATAACTTGCAGGTGCTGCCCCAGTTCTGGAACAGGCCATGGCTGAATGAGGGGTTGGCCCATGGGGAAAACTTACAGTGGGCACCATGAAGCTCTCTGATTTACGGGAGAAAGAAATATTCCAGCAGTCCTTTTTTTGATGTTTCAAGCCTCAGTGGGATAGCCAGCCCTACTCAAGGATGGGGTGTAAGTATGTAAGTATCACAGAATAAAAGATGCAGAGGTCTGAAGAGAGCTCTTCAGAAACACAACAGAAAACTCCAAGAAATGTTCCAAATGAGTGTAACTTTGATATTTATAATGGTTAGTTGCTACTGAGGTGTAATCAGTGCTGACTCCTGGCATCTTCTCTACAACTGAAAGTCTGAGAGACCACACTCTGTAAACCTTCCAGTGATTTATCTGAAGTGTTTATTATCTGGCTCACAGATGTGTATCAAAGCACGGTTTACAAAGAAGAGCTCCATGTGCAAAAAGGTTACATTTTTAGCTTGTGTAAACTGTTGTTTCCCCACCAAAGGCAACAAAGTTGCCGTATGATATCCCCCAGCAGAGGATCTGCTCTCCAACCAACACTTGGTTATTGTTCTTGGCTGTGTCCATGAATATTTCAGAGTGCGCTGGAGCTGGGCTCTGAATGCCTTCATTCACAGACTGCTGTATAAATGATCAAAGGAGAGGCTTCTTGATCTTGTGTGTAATAAATCCTCTGCTTTCAGGTCTGCTGAACTGGAGACTATCATAGAAATACTTGTTCCTCAGGTACAGATCAGGAAGCTGGAGTCAAGTATTCCTCCTGTTGGACAAATGCCTCTGGAATTCCACGAGTTGCTTGGCACATCTGACAGAGCTGGCAGAAGGATCTCAGCCTCCATTTACGGTACAGTCTGCCTGCATGGAGCATGGCTTTGGAGACACTGCTCCCTGCTTTCGGTCAAGTGGTGGCAGGGGAGAAGGGGCATCTACCTGAATATCTGAAAAAATGCAAGTAGAAGGAAAAATTTGAAAACAAGCAGTGTTGGGATAAGCTTAGGTTCGGATTTCAAAGCGTTTGTTGTAGAAATATTCCCTAGATTTTTAATGAGGATTTGTCTTAGCTTGCAACTCATATAGCTTTGTTTTGCATCTTGAAGGTTTTTTACAAAACAGTGGTAAAACAAGAAAAACTGATGTGAAAGAGTTTAACAGATTTTGAAAGAAAAGAAAGTTGTGGCTTCCCGGCACCTGGACACCTCATATCTTTCTATGCCTTGCCATGAATAAATGACATAGGAAGGAAATAGTGGTCTATCATAACCCCTGTCCATTTTTAGCTAAAAAAGTACCTGTGATTACCCGTCTGAATTGAATTCATTTTGTTTATAAAAAGTAGAAGAGGGGTAGCTTGCTAACAGTGTTTTTTGTCTAGCTGGGACTTCATCAGAAGTACCTGTGGCCACAATTACAAATTGTAATTGTGAATTTGAAAACCCTGTGGCTTTTTCCCTGTGGAGAGTGTATACCTCATTCCCAGTCAGAATTCCTGTTGTCCGGATTAAAGAGCGCAAACTGGACTTTTGGAGTTTTCCAGGGCTTATCATCCACGCCATGCCTTCCTACACTTAACTGACATAACTAATAAAAAAAAAGTGCCAAAATCTGGGAAATCCACGACTGTATTGCTCCGTGCATCTATGCTAACCTGTGTATCACCTGTCTCTGTGCAGTTGTTCAAGAGGCTAATGGAGAATCCTGCCCTTTTGAATGGGAATTTTGCCAGCTGCATTAACTGGGACAAGATTATTGACTGTCTGAGGCAAAGCTTAGAAGATAATTGTTGTGTTTAACTGTTAATTCTCTAGCATTATCCCAGTAACTTGTTGATGCATCCAAGAGTTGCTTGATGTCTATATATACACACACCCACGCATGTACACTTGCCTGCCTTTGGGAATTCCCTAGCCCTTGCTAATATGGGTACAAAGATTCACTGGGCTTTCTTATTTGTAAACAGAACATGTTTGGACTTATGTCCTGATAAAGGGACATACTACAAACACGATGTGAAGCTGCATTTGTGTCTATGTTCATCTCAGAAGCTCAGCAGCTCATCCTTGCACACTGACGGCCATGGCTCAAGATGCTGAAGATGCAGAAATCTTGGGAAAAAGTACCATTGTACATTGCTGCAGGGATGTTTCACCCATTTGGAGAGCTGTGCACAGCCCATGACATCCTTCAGTCAGCAGGATCTCTGTGATCTGAGAATTGGTACCTGCCACCCCATGTGTCTCCTGCTGCGAGACAGGTCTATGAAGTAATGGAGCCTGGCTGTCTGCAGTCAGCACTGCTGTACTACATCCAAAGCAAGCTTGCCAGTCAGCAAATGCTGCATTAATCTTTCAGGGAGTGTTTGTTTTGCTTGTTTTGTTAGGCTGACTTTCAAGCAACTGATAATGTGCTCATGAGCAGTTCTCCTGTTGCAGCCCATTTTTCAAAAAGAAGTGTGAAGGCCGAAGCTCCCAAGGTTGGGTGGAACATGCGTTGGAAGGGTTATATACGGTCTTGCTTCAGTGTGTGAGCTCACAGTGCTTTTGAGTGCATGTTAATACATCTGTGCAGGTACCTTTGGGACAGTGGAGTTGTGCCTCTTTGAAGTTTGATGAGTGTTTTAAAAATATACGTTGGACTTGGTTCTTCTCTGTTAGTGCTAATTCTGCTTGGGGATTTATCTCACTGCAAATGAGATGTGCTTGTGTTTGCTTAGCAGTAGTCAAACCTTCTGACTGCTGAAGGAGAAACTCTGAAGGCTTCTGAGGGTTAGATAAGACAAACACTTTACTGGTCACAGAGTTTTAAGAATTGAAACGCCTGGAATTTCTGGAGGTACATGACAGTGTGCCTGGCTTGTTCCCACGTGTCCCTGCAGTGTTGCTGCTCTGTCCAGCTGCAGCACTGAAGTTACAGCTCTCACTTAAAGGCCCATCTTTCCAAGTGTTTTTGCATTTAGCTCCTCTACGCAGAAAGGAATTTAGATACACTAATAACTTTTAGGATGTGGAAAATTCAAGTCTGGAGACTCTTGTATGTGCAAAACCTTTAAATACAAGGCAGTCTCTGGACTTCTTTTTGTGGTTTTTATTTTAAGACACTCCGTGCTCTTTGATGACTTGCAAAATGAAATCTCGCAACATTTCCACAAGTGAAGAGAATTTTAGCTCCCAGAGTGAGAACAGAAGGATGCACTGTGATCTCAAGGTCTTTTAGCCTGCTTACACAGTCTGAAAGAATGTGGCTGGGCAGTGAGTCTGTTACAAAATGATGATTTTTATGGTGTTGGAATAAGACAAATCCTGTGGATATTTCACATGCACGTACTTCTCCTACAGACTTTTGCTGAGAATCAATGTTTTACATTAAATCTATCCTACCAAGAGTACTCCAAAGGTAGTGCTACACACAACAGTATTTTTTTAAAGTGTATTTTTGATCAAAATATATACCCTCTGCTTAAATTTTAAATGGGAATGTACTTTGAGAAGGGTTTGGGTGGAGAGAGAAGGGGAATAGTTGGCTGCTTTTCTCTTTTCTGCCTTTTAGTTTTTAGAAATTTTCCTCTTTTGCTGTTACTCCAATCTTGCATCTATTCCTGCTTACAATAAGGGGATTGAAAAGGCAGAGATGAAAAAAAAAATACATATATGTTTTTAAATCCACCAGTTGGTGAGCTGTTTGTACATATTTTCATGTTTCTTTCTGGTTTTGGATTAAGTTTCCACTCCAAAGGTGCAATTTCCTGGTTAACATATTGGTCTGGAAGGACCCAGGGCTCGTGCAGACCTGGCACACGGCAGGAAGGCTGGCTCAGGGGGGAAAGCTGTTGCTTTTCTTTCCCTGCCGCAGACACGAGAGCTGTGAGAGTTCCCTTGGTACAGGAAAGTGTTGTGGTATTACACACAACATTTATTGGTGTGGTAAGAGGATAGATCCTCCAGGCTCAAATAAACATTATGAAACCTGCCTTCTGCAAATCAGCTGCTTAAACTGGATGCAAGAGAGGGTTTGGAATCTTGGATTTTGCTATGTAGCTGTTTGTGAAGAGCAATGCAAATCCTTATCATCAGCCTTCAGTTTTTATATACATGTGTATCATAGGGCTGGGCTGTGGAGGATGGTCACGTTCTGTTACATAGGATGCACAGGACAGGGGCAAATGGCCTCCAGTTGTGCCAGGGGAGAGTTTAGACTGGATATTAACAAACATTTCTTCACTGAATGGGTGGTTAAGCATTGGAACTGGCTCCCCAGGGAAGTGGTGGAGTCACCATCCAAAAGTGGAAGTGTTGGAAAATCAAGCAGATGATTCAGGGCAATTTGTGATACGGTTTAGTTGACAAGGTGGTACTTGGTTGATGGTTAGACTTGATGACCTTGGAAGTCTTTTCCAGCCTTGGTGATTCTGTGATTCTCTGATCCTCTTCAGACTGCTGCCCATGATAACCTGAATGATGCCCAGCTCCTGGTGATGGAAGATCCCCAGTGTGAGGTGTTGTGTCAGATCTGAGTTCGGCGATGAGATGCAATGCAACACTGACAGAATATAAGCACAGTTTATCTTGTTAGACCTACCCCCATAATCTGTCTAGGAAAGGTTTGACTTTTTTGCATGTGTCCCGGAAAAATTAATAGAAATTCTTCTGAAAAAACTGTAAGATTTTCACATCTTTTGAAATTTCAGCAGTGAGTCTGCAGAGTTCAGGCTTGTTACTAAGAACAGCCCAATGTATATTTCAGGGTGAAAAAATAATCATGTCACTTCTTTGGAACGTGATCTAAAGTTCACTGAAGTGAATGAAAAGGCTCCTGTTGGTTTTGAGCGGATCCAGCCTTTACACGGGGAACAGAAGACGTGTGTCTCATCTGCTTAAATTTGAAAATGTTATTGGTAATTTGTGTTGATAGAAAGAGCACATGGTAACTTTCTTTCTGCATTTATATAACAGGAGGCAAAAGCCTCAAGTTTGAAAACATTGAGGATTCAGTTGCCTATTTCCAGCACAATGAGAGACACAGCCAAGGATTGGGCTGTTTTAAGAATATTTGATGGAAGGTAAAACATTAGGCACTGGTTTCCCCTCGGGCAATGGTGTCCCATCGCCATCCCACCAACAGATGACAACCTGGTGAGCAATGTCACCTTCAAGCTTGCAAAAAGGCAAGATGGTTCTTCCTGAAACACCTGTATTGATGGTTTTTTTGTGAGTTTAATTCAAGTGATTCTTATACTCTCACTAAAACAACTGAGTCAACGAGTGCTGGAGGTTATCAAGGAATCCATTGCAGATGGGCCAAGCAGGTGCTGCAGTCTGGGGAGGTGACAGTCCCTGGTACTGCTCTGTGGTGGAGTGAACAGTGCTGGGCTTGGCAGTGCTGGGCTCATGGTTGGACTTGATCTTAAAGACCTTTTCCAACTGATCTTGAAGACCTTTCAATGATCCTGTGATTCGATGATGAATGTTTGGGAGTGCAGGACTGAGTTGTCCACACGGCTGAAAATGCGTAAGTGCTATTGCTCCCCTGGTGTGATGGATGGGGTTATCTGGAGCTAAAATTAATAGAGGAGTAATAGGAGAAAAGAAAAACAGCAGATGACTGCCAAAAATGATCTGTGATGGATCTTGTATTTTCAAGATATCCCTGTGTCAATGTGCTTGCAAAACAATCTCTTCTACAGCCTTGTCTACCATCACCATTTTGAAGAAGAGGTCTTTTCATGACTCACTTAAATTCATTTTATCTGATAGTCAAGAACAGCCTAATCTTTAATGCTCAAGTAAGTATGGCTTTTTTTTTTTTTTTTTAAGATGACATAGCATTCAAAACATTTGAAAGCCATGCAGACATATATTGCATAGTCAGAAATTGTGCAGGAATGAGATGGCTGAAGCTGTTCATCTGTAATAACACAGTGCTTCTCTTTTACACAAATCACTTTATTAAAATCAAGAGTTGCTCTGGATTTTCACCAGTATTAAAACAGGTGAAAGCAAAAAGACCAATTGACTTTTTATTTTTCTTCTTTTCTTTCCTTTCCTTTAGGTATGATGATTCAATTTGCTCCTTGCAACACTTAAACAAATACAGAAAATTAATAGAAATGTCAAGACACTGGAAAAAAACAACACTTGAAAGAGAAATTTTATGAATTGATGAGCTGAGAGCTGAGCTGGTACCAGCAGAGTGGGATCAGTCTGGATTTCCACATTTTTCAGCCATCTTCAAGACTGTTTCCTCGTGTTACATGAGCCAGAGGGAGCCTGGAACTACACACAACTTGTCAAAGAAACTTGCACCATCACAAGGCGTCAGCTCTGCTCTCCAGAGACCAAATCTCCAGACAATCAACTCGTGTGTGCTGTTAATGCTTTGTTTCTCTCACTTCTCCCGTGTATAGGAAACTGTCAAGCTGAATTACACCTTATAAGGTGATAGGGAAAAGATCTAACATTTCTTTTTCCCTTTTACAAATTTTTACAGTGTGTGGAAGCTAATTTTTGTAGCCTAAAAACCAACCAAACAAAACAAGTCCTGCTGCTTTGGACCCGACATCTTTCAGGTAAACAAGAAAAGCTTTTGACGTAATTTGCAATTATTATTATTATTACTATAACTTTTTTAAAGCTCTGCTTTCATAAAAAGGTGCTGGAAGAGGCATGAGAACAAATGATGCTTATTGGAATCTAAATTTTTAAGTTAAAATACAACAAATGAGCACAAAAGTAGAAAAAGGGCAGAAGCCTGGCATCACCTTCTCAATCCCATTTCTGACTGTTGAAAGACAGTGCAGCCTCACTGCAGAGAGCAACACTCCCCATCAGTGCAGAGATTTGAGAATTTCTCTATGATTCTTGCAAGAAAGGACCAAAATCAGTGATTTTCTTAGTGTTTCACTGAAATCTGCCCAGTGAGGACTCCAGAGCTTTCCAGCATTGTGAGTCACTTTCTTTTTGATAATGGACAAGCATCATATTTCAAAGACCTGCACAAGCTCCTGGGTTCCCTGTGGCAGACAGCAAGAGCTGTGCTCACTCCTGACTCTCTGCAGAGTAAGAGCTTGGCAGTTGCTGTGCCAAAGCAGTCAAACCCCACATCTCATTTCATTCAACAAAAAATGAAAATGGTGAGCTGTACACACCACTGGTGTTTCTGTTCCCTGCCAGCACTTTGACACATCTGGCAAGAAAGTTCACTCAATGAAGTGTTTTCTACCTTTCTATCTTTTTGTGGCATTGCTTGAAAAATCCGGGTTTGTCAATTCCTGTGCTGCGTAATAAGCCCTGCAGATTGTTCCACACATTTATTGCCTGACTTCTTCCTATAGTTTTGGAATGTAGGAGCCAGGCAAGCATTTTCTCCGCAAATGCAAATTAGTCATCAAATTTATTCCATCTGGGGTTTGTATGTGTGCATGTATTCGTTGTTAAGTGTTTTAGCAAATACTAAAATCCCAGGTAGGTTAAGGGGATCAGCAAAATTCCTGCCCGTATTAAATGAATATTTGTGGAGGGTGAATTTTGAGTCTGCTGTGTAAAGCTTACAATGCTCAAGGCTATGTTCTTCAGCTAAATAGTTAAACTCTGCCCTAAGACCAATTTGCCCACAACAGTGGGAAAGTAGAAAAGGAGAGTTACTTGTAGTGAAGAACATACAACCATAGGAAAGGATTATTTGAGAAATTATAGCAAGCTGTTGAAGTCTTGGAGTCGTTCAAGAGGCTTCACTGTTTCCAACAGCAAATTGTTTATGAAGAGAAATAAAACAACCTATTTGTATTTTTTTTTTCAAGTACCTTTAGCAACTTGTAAGATTTGTGTCAGACTCCAAGTAGAAAATTATCACCAATTATATTCCAAAGAATAGCAATAAAAGTTTGGTAAAAGGAAAGCAATGCTGAAGCTTCTTCAGTCAGCTCAGTAGTTTTAATTGCTATGTTTTTTTCTGAAGGATATTTTTAAAACTCTGAGCCCATTTTCTCTTCTTTTTAAGTACCACGTCGTCTTGTTCTTGTTTTTCTCAAAATCACATTTTAGCTGTGTGCCTCTAGCTATTAACCCTGTGGATTTCTTTTAGATAGGAGAAAGATTGATTCCAGAAATCCATGAGCCTCAAAAATCACCACAGTGGGGTAATACCCCACTTATCTCCTGCTTCTGATGGCACAGAGGAAAGCATCTCTGTCCTCTCTTGCTGAGAAGGCACAGCAGCTTCACTTCCGACTCAATGGCCTTGGATAGACAGGTACCCTTGTCCTTCTTGTCTTTTTTGTCCGTCTCTCACACCAGGTGACAGGAATTTCTCCCAAGAAGGAGATAACATTCTTCCTAAGTTCATGCCCTGTGGACAGGCTGTGGTTTCCTAAGGACCCCATGTTATCCTTGTTATCTGATGGAGGATGGCAGTGCTGGGATGTAGAAGCATAAAGTCTTTCTGGGACAGACAGATTAGAAAGCTTTTCATCCTCCCTGGAGCTGGAGGCTAAGAGAGATGAAATAAACTGCCCCTTAGCTGCTTACTGTTTACCTCGATGGCATGGGCTGTAAATTCTCGGTGGTAGGGTGGGACGAAATACATTGTTAAGCTATTTTCTATTCACTGCTTTGATTCATGGTGGCAGGACACAAATATCTCACTTCGTACTTTGAATCTTCTTTCATCAAATTTTAGTCTTGCAAGTTGGACTCTGCTTCCCTTTCAGTACAAGGTTTTCATCAGAGTTAGACTCCAGGCAGTCCTGTTAAACCCAATACAGGCACTTGCAAAGCCTTTGGATCAGCTGACATGCAGTTCAAGCTTTTAAATCTGCAGGGCAGAACCTGGAGGAGATCCCTCCTATTCCAAAAGTGCAGACACACCTGCTGAGCATCAGAGAACCCCTTCCAAGCCCAAACTGCAGGCAGGTTCACTGGTGGAATGGCTGGTCCTGATACTGTCCCCCCTGGATGCAGCAAAGGAAAACACTGCTTCATGCTCCCATGAGGAACTGAAAGTTTTTATAATTAATAAACCTCCTCTCTCCAGTTTCATTTATCTGTATGGACTTGACAAGGTGGAAGGAGTTTTGTTTGAAGGCTTTTAAAATCAGTTTGTTTATTTGAGTTCTTCCTGTAAAATTCTCCATAGCTGGTTACTACCCAGAGTTTCAAAAATTGACCCTCTGCTGTGGGATTTGGGGGGAAGTGAAGCCTATCTTGTCCATAACTGTGTAATGGTGTCTGAAAATTTAAAAAGGAGCCTTGTGATTTTGGAAGGACAAATCCTAACAGGGCAGAGGGAGGGAAGTGGAGGGGAGCAGAGTTCAGGGAAGACTGTGGCATAAGCTTTGCCTTCTGTTACCTGCAGGCACATTTAAACCAGCTGCTGCTCTATTAAAGAGGGGGTTTCTTTAACATCTAAGATATATGCATAAAAATATGATATATTTATTCTGACAATTTAACTGAGTATTTAGAGATAGCACCCTCTGCTTTAGATCCTTCTCAAAGGTAGGAACAATCAGAACTTTTCTCTTGCCATTTCAGCATGTGACAACCCAGTGCTGAGGACACCTGGTTCAGCACAGCCATTCCTCCTCAGACGGGTGAGCAATTCCCAAGGTTTGACATCCTGCCCAACCAGAAGCTTTGGCCATGGGACGTGCTCTTAGGTCTATGCTGTCTCCACACCCTGATGTGGATGCCAGCCATGAAGCCACTTCTCTTGCCCACCTTCACTCGGCAGAATAAAGCTGAGGGACCAGGTCCCCACAAGAGGTGTTAACAAAACATCAGTGAAACCAGTGGTACTGGTGGTGCTAAATCCAGATCCCAGAGCAATACCTCAGGTGGGAGCAGCCAATATGATCAATTGGGACAATGGGCAATGCTGGACCTCAGCTCTTCCCTTGCCCCCCTCCCCTCATATTTATAGGTTTCTAATTTCCGCTGGATAATGAATATCGCTCTTCATTATAATTATGTTAAAAGGTACCAGCATGATGATTCAGAAACCCTTGAAGATATAGTCATATTTTCAGCAACAGATGGATTTAACACTGCAGATGGAGTGTTAAGAGTGCAGGTAATAACAAACTCAGCAATGTACTGTACTGAAATATAATTGGAAAGTATTAATCATATATTGGTTACTTCAGCTTCACTAAGTAGATGTTTAATTTTCATCAATCTTTTTACCAGATTCCCGGAAAGATTTCTGTGCAGACAGAGTGTGGCTTTAGGTGAAGTGATTGCCCAGGTTATTAATGACTGAGGCCTTGATCTTGCAAGCATGTGCCCATGGCTTACCCAGGCATGCAGAACAAAAATCATTTGTGTTAATAAGGCTGTCAGAGGGGGCCCTATTCATATGGCCCAAGCTTCTGCTGCTGACCAGTCAGTGGTAAAGCCCAGACCCTTCCCTTCATGGGGGCTGCTGGAAATCTGCCAGCAGGAACGGCTGCCTGCAGGATTTGGGGCAGAATGCAGCAATTTGAAAAGCCCCACTTAGAGAAGTGAACCATCAGTCTAAGCCTTTGCAGGACTGGGAGTTAGAATATAGACAAAACAGGGGGTTTTTGCCATTCCTTATTAGTTTCTTTAAGTATAGACCTTTTGGAGTTATCTGCATACAGAAAAACTATCAGCTTCTATCCTCATAAACCTCGTCATCTTGGTGGGGTTTTTTAAACGCACCTCTTTGTAGAGGTTGTATTTGAACTCTGGATTATTCAGGGGAGTTTTTGCTCTGAGCAGACCATGCAGGACCAGAGTAATCAGCGATGCCTGGTTGCATGCCATGACTCTGATTCTTTAATTAACACTATTTATAACTAGGATATAATTTGTAGGATCACAAAGTGGTCCCTGCTCCAGTGTGCCACCTGGGGACTCAGGAAATGGGGAGTGTGGCAGGGCACAATTCCAGCTCATGCAAAAATCTCTTTTAGACCAGGAATATAAAACAGGGCTTTGGAGACAACAGAAACATTATTCTTTTGAATATGTTTTTTGTGGATGGTTTTTGTTGTCATTCTTTTCTGTGGGTTCAGAATTGGTGAGGCTGCATCTCCACTGATTTCCTTGTGAGGTTTTCTTTCCCTGGTGGGAGTGCACAGCCATGGTGTTCCATGATGACCATGGACTGACCAGATGGACTGTTGTAAACAACAACACAAGCATTCAACACCTAAATTTTAAGTCCCATGAAATATTTTGCCCAAATGTTTTGGTCTTTTGCTGAACTATTTAGTTTTTTTAGCTATATATGAACCCTGCAAATGTAACGAAAAACTAGAATTCTCTCCGGAAAATTGACTCTCACTTGATGATACAGTATCTTTATCTTGACTGATAAGGAAAAAAAGATCAGGTAATAAAATTCAACATGACTGGAAATAAAATTGAGCATGACTAGAAACCACAGGTGAGCATGTTTAACAGTGCAAAATGAGTGTGCTGTCTACTTCCTGACAGGCTGTTGTACTCCACAGAGAGACGAACAGGTACTGATCGATTGACCGTGGTAATCAAATAAAGCTCTGTGAGTATAAATGGCTCTAAATATGGTGTCTCCTTAGGGGTACCAGTCAAGATGAGTGGTTTGTAACTCAGGTCCCACACTGCTTTTGTGGGGAGGGGGGAGCTTGTCACTAGACTGTAAAGATGAGTAGTATTTTTGTTTAATATTTCACTTACACCTTGAAATAAACTCTCCCTTATCTTCCCTTCCTATGCTGTCCATATTCTGTGGGTGAGCAGAGAGCCCCAGAGCTTCAGCAGGGATTGCAGGCAGGGATGGGTGTGTGGAGAGAGGATCAGCAGGATCACCCTGAGCATCTCCATGCAGTGGAAGCTGAAGGTGTGGCACGGAGCTGATGAATGCACTGACTCGTGGGGTGACACAAAGGACATGAGTCACAGTGCATCAATCTTCCAATCTGAACATCCTTCTCCCATGTGCAAACTGGTAGGATGGACTTTTCATCTTACTGGCAGTATTTGAACCCTCCTCTCTCTTTTTGTTTTTCCTTCCTTACTTATGAGAATTAATTGAATCAAAAATTACTTAAATTGTCACGTGTCTCGGTTTTGATTTAAATAGTGTCTTTTAAAACTTGTTCTGCATTTGTAGCACAGAGTTGTGCTGCCTGGGAGAGGTTCAGTCTCAGTTTTCACCAGCAGGACAGGACACTTGGTACTTGTTTGTGAGAAACAGGTGGGTAAAGCACTGCATTTACACATAATAATATAACTTAATACAAATTAAGAAGCTGTCTAGGTCTGTAGAGAAGATACTGGGAGGCAAAAGATACCCTTTAATAAATCATCTCATACTTTGCTCTAAAAGGCTCAAACTCCAGCTCAAGCAAAGAGCATTGAGCAAAGGGGTGTAATTTAAATCACTGGTACCTGTGAAAGCTGGAGAGCCTCTGTTCCTTCCCCATTGTCATAAGGACTTCTCCATGTCCCTGTCCAACCTGCATCATCTCAGGATATGCTGCTTAGTCTTTCCAGTTAGAGTGATGATGTTTTTAATTTCTGATTCGTGACAGAGTGTTTCAGATGAAAATTGTAATTCAAGCAAAATCATGAACACATACTTTATGAAGGCGTTTTATTTGCTAGCTCAGACTGTGTGAAGTTTGCTGGGTGCACCAGAAAATAAAGGTAAATATCTTGTTTTTCAAAACTTGATAAATTATTGACAAAGGAAAAATGCCCTGAGTTAATCAATCTGATGTTTTTTTCATCACTTGTCCCTGGAGGATTTAGATGTAGTGGATCGTGCTTTAGTGCTGGTCTGCTCTCATCATTTGCAAGAGAGAAAATAAACATTCCTGGGTCTCAACTCTTCATCAGTGTCTGAACTTGAATGAATCAGCTATTGAGCTGAAGGAAATGAAATATAAATTGACATGAAGAAAATGTTCTCCCTGCAGCTGCAGAAGCAGCTATGGTTGTCAAAAGCTGATTTTTATCCCTTCAAAGACCAGTATTTTGGGTCACATCATCCTATTCAATAACTGATCTTTCTATAAAAGTTTAGCCTAAAGTTACTGCTTTAATACTTTTTAAAAAAAATTATTAACGTAAGTTCAATGAAAGATTGTCTTAATTTCAGTTGTGACTTTTGGCACCCATTTAGAATGGAAAATCAGAATACAAACAGCTTTTTTAAAATGTTAATCCTGTTTCTTCCTTGACCATTACTACAAACACAGCATTTAGTAGTCTCACAGAGTAATTTAAAGACATAGTAAGTATTCTTTTAGTCTGAGACTTATAACTCAGGAGTTTGTGTTGCAGAAGTGCTCCTGTCTGGGAGTCAGGTGGTTGTATTTGCTCACCTTGGTTTTGCTGGGCTTGCACACACAACTTTGCAATGATACAATGCCACCACTTATGGCACAAATGTTCTAAATAAATACTAAACAGTCTGTTTTGGGGAGTGATTTCAAACCATTTAGATTTCTGGTGCTGCACTCTAGAGCCCTCTGCTGCACTGAATTACCTGGAATAAGTTCTTCCAACTCAGGTTGCCCAATTACCCTTCTTGTCTTAAGTGGTGCCATTATTTAAATGTTATATTTTTCTGGGCAATTTCTTCACTATGCAACTTTCCTGGCTTTACTTCACGCTAAAATACACAGGGGAACATGTCACATTTTCTCCCTGCTCCTCTTCTCATGCATGCTTGGAGAAATGAAAGATCATTAAGACATTTGTCTTGTAAAATGCATTCATTATACAGGGGAGGAATCTAAAAGGAACAACTTGTTTGTTGATATTCTGGAGATGTTTTTGGACATGTATTGGGAGATGTCTCCATGCACAGATCTTTGATCATTCAGTTCTCTATCACAGCAACTACTCTGCTGTAGCAAAGATATCAAATTTTTTATCAAACTTAGATCATTGCTCGAGTTACTGGCATAGAGAACAGCTCTACTTCAACATACCAATCTTTTTTTCAAGTTCAACTCCTGCTTCTCTCTTTCTCCACCTATTTTTTCCCCCCACCTCCAATGGCCTCATCTTCTGCGATAGGAAAGCATTTTCCTTGCTGGTTTGCTCTTTCTCCCAGCAGCAGTTGCTCATCTTGTAGGCAGAGTGGACTTTTTAATCACTGCAAGTGTTGTATTTCCCTTTGAATACTCCTCCTATCGCCAGCTCTTCTACTGGATGCCTCCTAATTGCTGCTAAATAGCATAAATCTACCTTGAGATCAGCTGCACTGAGCATTTCTGGAAGTTGGGTCTTTCCCCCTTGGATCCTCTAAAATCTATCCCTTGAGATCCCTTTGGTTTTCTTAGAGCTATTTTTATTATTATTTTCTTGGAGATGGAATTGATTTGGGACATGACAAAAGTCACTTTGGTACAGCACTGAGGCCTGCTGAGTTTATAGGATTGAATCTTACATGTAAACATCTTTCCTCACATAACTGATATTTCTTATTTAACTACAGTACATTTTTAAAGATGATCCCTCTCTAATACTTGGTGGCCCTCCCTAACTAAATAAGATTTTTATGATTTTTAAAGGATTTGTACACTGTCGGATGAACAGATGTAACATGCACCTGTAGTCTCTCTCCACTGGGAACTATTTTTACTGCTACTGTTTAGAACTGTTCAGAAAATTTTGAACCAACTTTGTGATGAGAGAATAGACTTTTATGTAAAAAAGCTTTAGCGAAAAGCATCTGCTTTGTATGTCTAGTTTGGTTTTATTTTTTTTTTTGCTAGAACTAAAAATTGATGTATGTCTTTTGACTTGAGAATTTCTGTTCAAAATACCAACATACCGTGGAAAAGGGAGATGGAGAAGATTTATCTGAGGACTTGTCAAAATTCTGTCCAGACATGGTGATGACAACTTCTGTGTTTTAGCTACTTATCATAATTTGTTGATGTTTTAGATACTCTTGTTTGATATTTGTATTCATATGGCTGAAGTAAATGGCTTATTTGGGATTTATTCCTGATTTTGCCATAGACTCATCTTCCAAGACATTGGCCAGGTTTTTTCTGCTTTATTTTGGGAGCTGGTGGATGAGGAGTGGAGTAAGCAAGGCAACCTGGAGACCCTTTAGCCTTAACTCTGAGGGTCTCAGTGCTCATATATTCAACCAATCATGAATTTCCAGTATGAATTAAGTACTACCTGTTGCAGAGTACTGGGCAGACATGTGGACATAGAGTCACAGAATAGTTTGGGTTAGAAGAGACCTTTAAAGGTCATCTAGTCCAACACACCTGCAATGAGCAGGGACACCTTCCACTAGCCCAGGTTGCCCAGAGCCCCATCTAACCTGGCCTTGAACACTTCCAGGGATGGGGCAGCTTCTCTGGGCAACATATGCCAGGGTCTCACCACCCTCATTGTAAAAAACATGCAAGAATATCCAGAAAGACAAAGTCAAACCAAACCAAGCACAGAGATAAAATAACAGCATCATCAGAAGAATGGAGGGTCTGTCCTTAGAGATGATCAGGAGTTTGGCTTATTGAGCTCAGCAAAACAAAGCCTGAGATGGAGATAAGTTACCCCCAATTATCTTCAGGGAATAAACATAGGGGATAAATAAAACCTAAATTATTTACACTAATAGGGAATATTGGCAAAAAACCCCCAAACAGATTGAATCCACCATGAGAAAATTCAAGCCAGCAACTAAAGGATGGTTTCCATCCAGTAGAGGAAAAGTATTTTGAGCAGCTCTGAGCTCTGGGTGCTCCCTTCCCTTAGCTGAGATTATTCCTCTGACACCAGTGAACCCCCCTCAAGGCATTAGTTTCTTCCAGCTCTCGAATTTTTGTGTGTCCACCTGAGTGTGATTTCCAGGCTGGTGCTCTCTGCTCCCCTCTCGGGCATGTCCTGTGCAGACACCTCTGGAGGGATGGGTGCAGTGGCTGATTGCTGTTTTGATTAAGGTCTTCATCCACCTCTACCCACCTCCTACTGCTCTCCCAGTTTGTAACCTGAATGCTGCATCCCTGCCTGTTGATAACCAGTGGCTCAAGACTCACATGGGCACCTTGTGTAACAAGATTTCACCTTCATATTTAACCTAAATTACCACCTGGATGTAATTTTTTTAGTCTGTATTTAAGCCTGAATTGTTTCAGGCCAGACTGCAGTGACAGGATCTACCCTGGGTAGAACCAAAATCGTGCTGTTGGCCCACTTGTAGGACCCATCATTTAGCAGGCAGAGACTGTCACACTGTCACAAGCTGGGCTGCACAGGAGCCAGCAGCAATGCTCAGCTTCTCTGGAGATGAGTCATGCTATTTTCAAACTATATCTGGTTAATCAGTAAACTGAGATCTGCTGCTTTACAGACAATAATATAATATTTGCTTTGCCTTTGTGCACTACTTTACATTTTGGATCCCTTGCCATTAGGATTCGAAGCATATAGACTGCATCTAATCCAATTTATCCTGTTCATCTTGGCAGTGCTTGCAATGCTGACAGCTTAAAGAAAACACTTAATTTGACTAAGTGTTTTCAGTTTGCTTCTCAAAATATTTGAAATCATTAAAGGCAGAGTACCCCTGCACTGCAATACACATAGTCCTGACCTACTTCAGCAAGTTAATTGCAATTTGTGTGATCCCACGGCCTATGATTATGCTGCAGGCTGAAGTAGTTTACCTGGTTAAGAAAGGGCTTGATGTTAGAGAATAATTCTCCTGTCTTGATGCTTTTTCATCTGACTTTTAAAGAGGCTCTTGGGGCAAAAATGAGGCATACTGGAGACTTGGTGTGACATGTTCTGTCTCCTGCCTCGATGGGCAGGGCACAGGGGGCTGAGTGCCGAGCTCCCCGTGCAGATGCTCTCCTGCTGTAAGGCTGCTCAGTCCATGTATTCAGAGCTATTTGTACTCATTGCTACCTGCCAGAGGTGAGGCACAGCTCAGGGATGTAGAGCAGCCCTGGAAGTGCCCTGGTGAGCACAGGTGATTATGAATGGTGGCTCAGTAGCACTGGAGCGTGCCAGTGCTGATGGGGTCATGGGCTGCAGCCCCTTCCTCTGCTGGTGTGCTCATAACTGAGGACTTTTCACAAACCCCTCTGTGATGGCATCTCACCCTTCCCCTGCTGCAACCCAATGGGAAGAAATGTCATCAAGGCTTGCTGTCAGTGCCAAACACAGATCCCAGACACCAAGCACGATGGAAGAGAAGGGAGAAGACATACAGGAGAATAGAAACGGACCAAAAGGATTTATCAGTGCAAGCAGTAAGTGTTGTACTGGTGTGAGTCAGGTGAGGTTGCAAATGTCAACATAGATAATGTCGAGGCAGTGTGAGCATCAGTACAGGCTAATGAGCAGAAAATACATCCGGAGCTCCTCGGTGCTCTCACACCTTGGTCAGTTCATTCATTGTGTCTCTTCTGCCGGTACAGGTCACAACAGCTTGCTTAGCTGCTGTGTCTGAGGTTTTGGGAGATGTCAATAAGCTCCCAATAGTCTGTGTGTCTTATGATCTGTTTTGTCATTTAGATTTGTGTCTACTGTAGTTAATGAGTCAAAAATTATGAAATAGTTATCTAATCCCAATTTCCTACAAAGATTACATTTAAAAAATCCTGTTACAAATGGCTGATTTTATTGCTGAAGAGGACCAGGATTCAGTATTGTGGTTTGGTAGCACTGGAGCATCTGTCTGCAATGATGAGACAGGTGAAATTGCCAGTCATTGTAGGACAGGTGATACAATCATGCTGCCACAAGACAGAGATAGCTTGATTTGGCACATCAACACGCTATAATTTTCCTCTGTGATATGTTTTGTTTCCTTTTAAATGATTTGCTCAAGGCTTCCCTTTCAGAGATGAGTGCTGGCAAGTTGCAATACCGCAGAGAAGGGAAGGTCCAGAGCTGCAACAGGAGTAAGGAACTTGGAAAAATGCAACTGGTGTGGAAGAGCGAACAAGGTAACTGGTGACAAGGCTCTGCTCCATCTGTGCCGGCACACTCCTGAGCAGAAGCATTCCAGCAATGTGGCATTTTGTCACGTTAGTCCTTTCCTTTCCAGTTTCAATAGCTGGTTATTTGCCTGCCTTTGGTGAGGAGACAAAGCCCCTCTTTGTGCAGTCACACAACGCAGTATCTCGTGTAACAGAGAAATGAAATGCAAATTTCTCTGATAAGGGAGGAACGGGGCTTGTCTGGGGGAGAAGGAAGCACTGTCTGGCTGCAGGAGCAGAAGAAGGCAGTACGGACCACTGCCTCTGCCATTCAGTCCGAAAAAGTGGAAGAAATTACAATTTGGGGAGTCTTCTGATAACATTGACATTAAAACCTTCCACAACCCCATTTCATCATTCACAGAAAAGGGACGAAAATTACTCTGCTGTTTGGTGCAATTCAGCAAAGCATTTTAATGTGGACTTCTTTTTAAGGTACACAAGAAGTTGCCCAACTATCTGCACAGAACAATGTACATGCTAAGGCATTATTTACATGGGGTCTGAGTAATTTTTAAAGGGCTTGGAGAAATTTAACTAAGATGATGAAAATTACTGATTAAGAAACTATTTTAAACTTTTTTTTTTTTAATTCATTTTTCAAGGAACTAGAAAATTTTGCACTAAATGTTAGTTTTTTGGGGGGTTTTTTTGTGGAGGTATGGTAAGGAGTAAATGACTAGCTAAAAATAGTAAAGTAAAAGAAAACTAATGCTGGAGCAAAGGCAAACCTTTGAAATATCACCCAGAAATCCATTTGTTCAGTATCAGCACCCTCATTAGAGCAATACTAATGTGCATTGTGCATATGAAGAGCTATTCTGAGTCTAAATTGGTGACACAGGCAGGGGACAGTTTAACCTCTGGCATTAGCTAGAACTGGGCAGTGACAGGAGCCAGTGCAGCAGTGCTAATTAATGCACCCTGAGGGGACACAACAAGGCATTGGCCCTGTACACCTGAGACACACTTCTGTCAGCACTGCGGTGCCAATTACTGTTCTCTCATAAAAATAACCCATGTTAAAAAAATAACAAAAAGGCAAGAGTCCAAGTAATATAGATAAAACAAGATTAGCCATAAAATTATCAAGCGGACTCAGTAAAGCATCTCCCCAGTTTGTTAATACAAGGTAGGATGAGCTCTGCTGTAGCTGCTGTTACGGAAATGCAGAAGCTTTGTTGCTGGGCTGGGCAGCAGCATCTTTGCTAAGCTCATTTACCCCAGCTGGTCCGAGACCTGACAGCTCTCACATCCATCATCTTGGAGCAAACTCCACTGGAAAGAAAGGATGAACCTCTCAGGGCCACCACTGCAATGAGCATGGAGGTGCCTGGGAAAGAATCTTTGTCTACACTGATGGTGGACACAAAATAAACCTCTTTTGGACTGGACAAGAAACCAGAAATTCCTATTCTACTTCTAGTTAAACATTAGCAGTGCATTGTCCTTTGTAGGTGCTCAGTTTCAAATAATTTAGTAATAAAAATTCCCAAACACTCAGCAGTCCTCCAGCTGAAAACCACTGCACAGAAAACCAAGATGTTATGGGAGCTATGGGCAAGTTCATCAGATGGCACATTCTTGGTAACCAAGGCAAGGAAGAGGTTTGTCAACACTAGCTAGAGGCATATTAATGTGGGTTTGTCTCAGTAGGTGCTTTTGGGGTGAATGAAGAACATTAAGCATGTATCTGAAATATCTCAGCGTTTTTGAAGAAGACCTCAAGGACTTTAACTTCACGTCAAAGGCAAACCCTGAGTACAGCTTCCTAGAAAATGCTCTTCCCTCAGCTGGCTCAAGAAGATCAATCCTGGAACTGAAAGAAATATATACCCCACAATATGCTACTATTCCTTTAAAAAAAAATTATTAGAGTTTAATATGGTAATAGTGCCTGGTTGTATGGGGCACTACTTTACAACTGGCTGGATGGTAGAAGAGAGGAACCATTTGGCAAATCAGGCCAGACCAAATAGCATTCATTTGGTTAATCACCAGCTATTAAAATAGCATCAAATCATAGCAACCTATTTGCTTATAATTCAGTGCACAATTTTCTGCACAGTATATTCATAACTGCTGTACCCAAGCTAATTTTAAATGAGCCAACAAAGCCATTTTCCACCACTCTCCTGGGAAATGAATCTGTGGACTGATGGATCTTTCTGCTTCTGGGGCTAAGCCCCCACAAAATCTGAGCTGATGACATTGGTGTTTAACTTTGAAACAAGCTGATTTTGTACTTAGTCTATTTTTTAAAGCTTGGTGTGGTTTAAATCTCTTGCATTACTCCAAGATTCATCTAACTTCCATCGCCTAGAAGGTGATACCCACGATGTTCTCTCCAAATATGAACGTTCAGGCACCATTGCAGATCACTTTGTGAATTCTACCAGAGATAACCTTCAACAGTTCCCTGGTGGTTCCTCTCTTTGTCACCATGAATTCAGCAAATGATGAAATCTCTTTTCTTCCAACTCAGGAATACATCAGTAACTTTGATTTTGTTCTTCAAAGTGCTGACCTTTTATTTCTGAGAACTGATACCTCACTGCTGGAGTAGGAGCCCTTTACAGTTCAGGGGAGCATAACAGTAGAGTTTTGGCCTGTGCAATGATTAAATGATTTTAGTAATGAGGGAAAAAATTGATGAAGGTGTGTTAGTAACATGTACACAGTGAAGTTCTTTTATTTGTAGATACTGTGGACAGTTGTTTTTCTGTATTGCATTAAAGCTTACGAGTCTTAATGATGAGCCTCTGGGCTCAGCAAAAGCTGAGGAATGAGTGTTACCTGCCCCAAATACTTCTTTCATATAAATAAACAAATGGAGAGTTCAAAATTTCTCCTCTGGCACTGCTGGTGTCATCCCAGTCCAGCTTCCCCACCTTCAATTTAGCTGCAGAGAAATGAGGACAAATTCTGGCTCTGAAAGCAGATCCAGTCTTGCACATATTCCCACTGTGTCCACACTGGTGTCAGTGAAATAGGTATGTGCTTACTTTTAGGGATGCAATGGGATACGGTGGGATATGATGAAACCTCAGAGCCATCTTAAGGGTAGCTGAATCCTTGGCTTGGCATTTCATTCTGCACATCAGTTGATTGGTCATTTTATCACCAGTTATGAAGTGAAATTAGATAATCTCGCTGCCATATGGTATACAGTATTTATAGTTTAGTATGTTTTCCATATATGTGCACTAAATCCTGCTTCAGGGATTTGTTACGGTCCTTGTGTTTACAGGATTTGGGTCTTGAGTGAAAGAAGAAATTGACAGTTGCTAATGTTTGATTTAAACTGATACTTCAGAGGCCACATGAGTGATCCCTAATTAAAATCAATTTACACTTTCTGTCCTTTGCCAGGGAGGCTGGCAGGGCTTTCCAGACCAGAGCTCATGTCCACCCAGCTCTGCTCCCTCTAGCAGCAATCAGGAAGGGGTGATCCCAGCAGACAAGGGGAGAGGCCCGTGGAAGGCTGGGGATGCTTAACCTCCACCTCAGCTCCCCTCCCAAATAACCAGGAGTATCCAGGGACTCCTCCAGCTCTCCAACACAGGGAACCTGAATCCTGAAGCATCTCTCCAAGGATTTTTGTCTGTGTAAGGTTTAACTTCAATTTCTTGCTTTCCATCAAAATGCTCCATTCCCCTTGAAATTTTGATAAATAAGGAGCTACAGGGTTAATTATGTGGGACATTAGTCATTCAATATGTGTCATTATTGTCTCAAAACAAGCCTAAATGAGCACCACAGAAGGGTCTTAGAGATCTGCATTTGGAGCTTACCCAAATAGAACAGGAGTGTATTCTCCAACCAAAACATTAGTTGCCTGGTACAGACACCAGCACTGGGGAGTTGTATGGTTTAGAGACCCCTCATACAATTTTCTGACTGCAAAACTGTGCTAAGCTCCAGAGCACTTGTGTGGGTCTCCTTGAGACCTACATCCCCCACTCGTCACCTGTCTCTGCTGCCATGCCTTGGTCATTTTAAGCTGTAATGTCAGACACAACAGAAACTGGCTGAAGCTGGACCAACAATTTTTTAGAAGTGGTAAATAATAATAACAAACAACAAACTCTGAGAGAGCAGAAGCAACATTCAATTGCCCTGTAAGAACAGTGCAAGCACTTGAACAAAGAGGAGTTAATAAACGTTAGTCAGGTTTTTTTGGATAGGATTCTTGCAGAATATGATTTCATAATCCCCTGTCTCTAGTGAACAACAAGACCTCTGTAAACACTCAATATTCAAATAGAAAATTGTTTCTTGTAGGCTTCCATGGCACAAAATAAAAGCTCTGTAAATCTGGGCCTCCATATGTGGTTCTCAGCTGGTGTAAGTCCCTGAATGAATTACATGTGAACAGAGAAATTAATGCTACACACATGGTGGCCAAACTTGAAAGCAAAAATTGCAACTGAGAATATACTGCAGTGGATTGTGAAATATTTGAAGATAAATGGAAGCTTGAGTCCTTGTTGATGTAATGCAACACCGATGCATTTCAAGGGATACACAACTATCACAGTGAGAGACTACAATACTGAGATCACATTTGGGAGAGTAAAGGGACTCGCTCTTTAAAATCAAAGACTGAATTTAAAAAGGCAAATATTCAATAATGTAATGTAACTTTCAAGTAAAAAATGGGTAAAATGCTTCCCCCTTTTTTAAATCTGTCAAATTACTGTGGCAGTAAATGTATGTGCTATCCATGTTTTGAAATTATTGTGCTCTAAAGCCACTTTTGTTAATCAGTCAACGTTGATGATGAATTACCCAAGAGTTTTGGTACTTTTGAAACAGTTGCGATCTTTTTGTTGTTGTTTTTTTCCCCCTTCTCCTCTCAACAGAGGAGGGAAGAATGTGCATGTTACAGTGAATTCTAAATGAGGCCTGTGCCTCCCCTGTTTGCAAAAAGCCAAGGAAAGCAGTAAAAATAATAAATAAAACAAATGAAACCCTCTTTAATCCATTCATGAGCTCGAGTGTTTCAAGTAGGCCATAATATTAAGACACAGAGCTCTGAAAGAGATGGATCAGAGGAAAGGGCTATTGCTTAAACAATGCCAGCCCATTTAATTGAATTACGTATTTGTCAGCACTGTATTTTCCCATGTCCAGGATTCTTACTGTTGATTCAGGGCTTAAGGCCTAAATGGAAAGGGCAACAACTGCCATGTATTTTGGTCCTGAACAAGCCGTGTCCTTTGAAACGCCAGCGCTCGACATTGGGAAGAATGCTGGAGTGCTTTGCAGCAACAGAGGCCACCAGCAAAAGAGGTAATGAAAATATGTTACCCCCATGGATTCGACCTTGCTGCACCATACCGAGGAACTTGACTGAGAATTTTTAAGCCTGATGTTATTTCTGTAGCAGTTTATTTGTATTTATCACAAGGACAACTGGGGTTGTCCTTGAACTAGAGGACAGGAACCAGAAATCACTGACTTTTTCCTTTAAATTGATTTGGCATTGTTTTTCTAAAGTATAAAATCTATAGTCAAGGACGTCAGCAAATGTTCATTGTCTTATGATCAAAATTTCAACTGTTTTCCTTGATTTGTTGCACAAAATAAGCACTTGTGTATCCATCCCTTCCCTCCAGGGCCATTTTATGCCTCATACACCACAACAGGGCTGGAGGAAGCCACAGGGACCTGGACAGCAACAGCTCAGGCTGGAGCAGGAGATAAGGAAAACTTGCAAGTGTTAGGCCAGAGTATCTGCTCTGTTCCTTTACAGAGCTGCCCACTCTGGCATTCCCGTCTGTCCCAGCCACCTTCCTACTACTGCCATATACATAAACAAACAGAAATTTGGCTGTTTTTTCTCTGTTGTAACCATACAAGTTTTTTTTCCAAATTATTTTGAAGACAAGTGCTCTGTGATCAGAAAGAGCATGATCATTCCTTTGTCCCACTCTTAGAGTCATCTGTGACAAAATTTTGGGAGCATATTCCCATAAACCAATCTGCATCTGGAGAAGAAGTGTTGCCAGGGCATCCTAACTTTGACAGAGATGACTCCAGACTTGGTCCCTCCATATAAATGTCCATATAAGAAAACACTGCTGAGTCACTTTCTAAATTTCAACCAAATACTCTGTAACTCTGAGCCATATCTGCCCAATTTACTGACCCCCAATCACATTTCTTTACAGTGAGATTACATAGCCTAGGTACCTCCTCTTCCATTGTGTTGTACTCCAAATGACCACGAAATTCCATTTTGTTTTGAGGTTGGAACAGCTCTTTAGATTAGTACACGAGTGACACAGATTAATGGAGCTTTACTCGAAGAAATGCCATTGTGAGATACAAGTTAGCAGGCTCAGTGGAGCAATGATTGGAAGAAATTCTTTATTTATGACCCTGCATGGGTCTGGTATCTTAGCTGATAGATCTTAAAAATCTACGGTGCTTCAAAGCACACTAGTCCCTGCTAACAAGCCCACCCATCTCTCTGCCACTCACATCTGCTTTTTCCAATGAATTTTTCCATCACTAAAAGAAGTGTCTTCATTTTACGTAAAGTTCAAGGTGAGATTATATTTCTTCCAGCTGGCTCTAGTTCTCCCAAGCTGTGTTGAGGCATGGCTTTCCCTCCTGCTGAGCACGCAATTTTAGCCACATTGATTGTAGGCAATTTTTTAAGAAGTGCTAAAATAGGTTCCATAAATAGGAATGTTATGATCCAAGGAAACGAGTCGTGCAGGTGGAAGGGTCTGCTGCTTGTGCATCTATAGCCTGGCTCTACAGAAAAATGTGCAGCAAAACTCTGGAGTTCTAACCTGCCCAGATACAGAGCAGTTTCATTTTGTAATTCCAGTTCCATGAAGGCCATGATCACAAAATAAGGGCACAGGGCTGTGTGGTCCTGTCACCTCTGCACCAGAGTCTTCATCTGTCCCCCTAAAAGTTTGTAGGAAGAGAAGTGTCACCACCTCCAGCCACAGAGAAAGAAGTGGGATGCAAAGAGGTTAAAGATTTGTGGGAGTTGGCTTAGGAATGGTGCATTGAAATAGAAATTTCAAAGCACTGAGCTAATCACTAGCTTGTCCTTCTACAACAGAGCAAATGGGCTGCACCATAGCAGAGGAAATTTGAAGGACTTTTTGTAAAATCAGACTGAAAATCTTTTGCCAATCTCTTGCCAACCAAATCTGATGACAAAAATGTTTCAGTGGAATCTAAAGATTTCATTTGCCATCTCGCCTAATTATTTTATGAAACTTTTAGTTGAAATATGATTTCAAATGACACCTGAAATACTATATTTTAAACACTTCTAAAAAAAATTACTGCTTTATCCACTACTTCTTTTGTTTAAGTTTTGTGTGAATTGTAGTTATCTTGATTGAAGCATTCCTATTTTTTTTTTGCCTTCTTTTGTGCATCATGCAGTTCAGATGCATTTTAAACAGTTTCTGCTCATGTCTGAGCTCTGGTTCTGATGTGTGCGAAGAGCACGGCTGCTCTGAACTCGCCACATGTTAAAAGGATGAATATTAACTTTTGTTTTTTCAAAGTGACTCTTTAATTGAAAAATTAAATATTTAATGAGCTATTTCCATCCAGAAGGGAGGGAGAAAAAAAAAACCAGTCCTGTGGTTCATTCCCAAGAAAAACTCATGCTGGTGTCTGGTATACCATCAGTGGTGAGCTGGCAGCAATTAGTGCTAACACAGCCTGTACACAGGACACCCTTGGGGGTGCTGGTCTGCACCCCCAGCCCTCAGCCCCTTACCTGCATCCCTTAACATACAGCCTGTGTCCAGTACTGCAGCTGGAAAACAGATCTGGCTGTGGTTCTTTATACAAGTCCTTATTCAATGTATGAGGGTAAAATTTGGTTTTACTCACATAAAACCTCATAATCAAAACAAATGGCATTTCTAATTGAGCAAGGCCCTCTCAGTAATGAAGGGCAGCAGTGCTGCTGAGATCACTGGTTCGTGTTTCTCTCCCTGTTCAGAAGACTAAACTAATTTATTTATGAAATCAAAGCAACCCACCAGATTAGCCATCTAACTAGCTCGCTGCGCTGTTTAGATTCACTCGTTTGCTCTCTCATGACATCCAAGTGAACAAGCTATATGTCAATGAAAGCGTTGGCGCTCCATCGTACATTATAGACTACTTTGAAGTGCAAAAAAAAGATCCTGCAGTGGGGCTACCAGCAGTAATTTTTTTTAGTTTTTTTTTCCAATGAGCATATGCTGCGAGTGGGAAAGGACCGAGTAATGTAAACGGAGGTTTCATTAGCGATGATATGTGGCAGTCCCTGGGTGAAGGCAGAGAAAGCAAATCTGGGAGCACCTGTAGACTTTGCAGCCTTGTACCCATGTGGCAGAGCATGTGCTGAGGCCAACAACGGTATCTGTTCTTCCCTCTTAGGATCCCCTCGTGCTTTCCGGTAAAGGCAGGGCAGGGTCAGGAGGTTTGGATGCAGAATGAGTCCCTTTCTGTGCATCTGGCCTCCAGAAACTAATTTTTGCAAACAAAAGGCAAACACTTGCTTCCACTGGAAGTTATAATATTTCTATCAAAAAGGCAGAGGGTCTGCTGGGAGACATTTTTGGCCAAATGTCTCCCGTGTGTACACATCATTATGTTTTAAAAGTTCGTGTTTAACTTTTTTCTATAAATCTTGATGAGCGGCCTGGTTATATTTCTTCTGACATTTTCCTTGCGGCAGATTGGAGAAGGTGTCTAGAGTGTTACAGGACTAACCATGCTGAATGCTGAAGTCTTTGTCATCCCCATAGGCACATTGAGCATCTCCATCATCACCCTCCACCACTTCTTGGGCTGACAGTGAATGGACTCAGCGGTGGAGATGATGGTGATGTGCCTTATTGAGGTGAGGCCCTGGCACAGGCTGCACAGAAAAGCTGTGCCTGCCCCATCCCTGGAAGAGTTCAAGGCCAGGTTGGATGGGGCTTGGAGGAACCTGGGATACTGGAAAGTGTCCCTGCCCATGGCAGAGGGTGGAATGCTATGGGCTTTAAGGTTCCTTCTGACCCAAGCCATTCTAGGATTCTATGATTCACCGCTTTTCCCCTCGCTGAAGTATCAGTGATGGCACTTTGGCTTTCCTTGCAGCCTTGTATTTAGCTGCTTTTGGTGCACTTTTGGACTGGAGCACAAGTGTGATGAGGAGCAGCTGAGGGAGCTGGGGGGGGGTGCTCAGCCTGGAGAAAAGGAGGCTCAGGAGAGACCTTCCTGACAAGAGGGGCAGCCGGGGCAGGGGAGGTCAGGCTCTGCTGCCAAATAATAAGCAATAGGACAAGTGGAAATGGCCTCAAGCTGTGCCAAGGAAAGTTTAGACTGAATATTAGGGAAAATTTCTTCATGGAAAAGGTGGTGGGATTTAAAGGCTGTGTGGATGTGGCATTTGGGGCCACGGTTTGTAGTGGCCTCGGCAGTGCTGGGGGAACAGTTGGACTCGGTGATCTTGGAGGGTTTTTCCCAAGTAAATGACTCTGTTTCCAGGGTTGTGGGGTGAGAGGCGTCCCACTTGTTTGCTGATCCAGAATACGTTTCAAAGAGTGAATGTATTCTTTCAGCGATGGCTTGACTTGTGGGAGAGCAAGGAGCACCAGAAGTGTCCCCTCACGGGCCGGCCGCGCGGGGAGCGCGGGCTGCGCGGGCCGCGGGGGGCCCCTGCCGGGGGCGGCCGCTCACTGCACCCGGCCCCACAGCCGAGCCCGCTCCTTGTTCCAGGGAATTATTTCACGGAATGTTTGTTTGGTTTTAATGTAGCCTTTTCAACTCAAGACACAGTCAGTTATTTTTCCCCCCACTGTATTCAAGCACACGCTGTATGTGTTTACCTGCATGCCCTGCTAGTTAAGCCCATTCCATGAACACCTTGATCCCATGTTTTCCCATTTCCTTGCCCCAAAATGGGTTGAAAAGCCACACATGGATAGGAAGCGGCACCAGGTCTCCAGGAGCATTGTTTCAAATCTTCCTGCGGTCACTGACTATGCAGGTTACTTGTTAAATTCGGCTTGTGCTCGCCTGTGTTTTCCTGCCGCGGTGAGGGCTTGGCAAGCTGGGGCCACTGGCCAAGTGTGAAGCATTTGGATACCATGGTGACAAGGGCTGTGTTTGTGCCCAGGGAATAAGGAATTTAGGGAGAGCTCTAGCCCTGCAAAGCAGATGTGTTGAAGAACACATCATGTATGAATCTCTTTTAAGTGCCCCCAAAATTTACTGAAGATATTGCCAGTATCTCACTAGCAATCGAGGCCTCCCATGGGGACTGCTCCAAAGCGTGCCGAGCTTGGCTCACTCTCTGCTCCGTAAGTTAGCTGGGAATGACTTCCAGAGCCCTGCTGTGCTGCTTCTGCTCTTGCATTTGCAGGAAGCACAGCAAGAATAAAGCCTCCACCCAGGGCTGCTAAACAGAGTCTTAACCCCTTGGGAGGGGTCCGAGCTACAAGTCAAGGTGGGAGACCACAGACGAGAAAGCCTTGGAAAGCTCAGCTGTGGGAGAGAGAAGCAGTGGGGGGGACACTGTCAGAGGAGCCTCATTTGGGTGCTACCTTGGCCTGTGGGTTGTATGGGCTTGCACGGGCATTGGCATCACAGCAGCCACAAGAATTTCTTTCAGCAGAAGCAGCATGGGCTTTCTGAAACTGTAAAGATCACAACTGATGTCTTAAATTCCAGAGAGTTGTGGAGATATTTTTCTTTTTTTAATAATATGATATCTATGTTCTAAGTTTTTAGAGAATCCAGGGTTTTCATTTTAATTTTCCCCTCTTTCCTGTAGGACTGATGCTGCTGCACATGCATAATGACACAGAAAGCCTAGAGGATAGTTTTACCACGCAGCTGACAGATGGCAAGCGCACAGTCCAAGGGACACTTTACATCTACATCATGCCAGTCAACGATGAAATCTCTCATCTTTCCAGGTTAGCTATCTAAGTGACATTCGGTGCATAAAGACTTACAAAGAAAAAAGAAAGAAAGAAATGAAAGCAACTCATCTCAACACCAGCATCTCCAAGCCCACCCACAGTACAGAGGAGATCTGGCTTCCACTGCATGGGTTGTCCCTGAAAGCTGGTTCACGACAAGGCTGTGCACTCTGCTGCCTGGTACAGGACTGTGACAAGCCACACAATCCCATCCAACAAAAACCATTCATGCAGAAAAAGCTGGCTTCTGGTCTCTGAGCAAAGGCTTGTTTATATTTAAGTTAGTGGCAAAATTCTGGTTGTCTTCAATTAGGCCAGAGTTGCTCTTTTTTCACACTCTTTGTCTCTCTCCCACTTTCTTTATTCCCTTCTGTATGTTTTCTCCATTCTCTTTAATCTATTTTTAACAGTGAATCTTGTTGGGAAGAACATGGCATGGTTTTTTTTTTTTTGATATTTAAGGTCCAAAGCCAGTTGAAGGCAGTGTTAATGCTCATGCTCCTTTCAAGAGAGCCAGAGTGCCATCTCTGGGAATAAAGCTTCAAAGAGGTGGAAGCTAAATGGAGAGTAATATTAATTAATTAATTGTCTCTCTTTTCCAGCAGTGAAGTCCTTCTGACATCCTTTCACCATAAAATAGTCTATCATAATGTTTTTGAGTGGCATGGCAAGCCTAAACCCTGTCAAGAGCATTTTGTTTATTGGTCTGCGGAAGAAAGGGGAAGAAGCCTGGCCTGTGAGACTGGGATGCAGGTGATGTGGTTGCCCTTACTTCATGACAGTAACACATGTTTTGGCCTAATTTGGGTTTCTACTCTTAAAAATTCACAAGTTGAAAAATAAAATAAATCCTGTGGACTTGCTGAATCCTTGCAGAAATTCCAGATCCAGTCCGTAAAAAGAAGGATAAAATACTGGTTTTGCTTCTTGCATTACATAGACCCTTTAAAGACCTCCATGGGCTATAGGGAAAGAAGCACCAGCAAGGCTAAAACTTCACTGAATGGTGATGGTACAACATTTTGTTGACTCACAAAAACAGTTTGTAGAGCTAAAAATAATTTCTATTCTTATACCAAAAGGATATTTAGGAATTGCCACACAAACCTTTTGTCTCAAATTTGTATCCAGGTCCAACTCTTCCCACTAGTAAGGTTTGAATCCCCATTTTCAGGGCACAAGAAACCTGTTGGATCACAAAACACCTGGTGAACTCCAGCTGTGAAGACAAGTACAAGCCTTCTTTTTGAGGCAGAAATCAGTGCACATATGAAATCCCATGTTGCTCTGCCTGGGTGCCAGGGGCCCCTTTTCTGGGTCCTTTTTGCAGGGAAAAGCAGAAAAATCCACTGTGGGTGCCTCTCTCCAGAGGGGAGCAGCAGCCCATGGCATGCGTAGAGGGACATTGATGCTTGAAACAACTTTGGCTTCTTTCCCAGAGCATCATGTGTGTATTTTGAAAAATTTCATATAAGTAGTAAACAACGTGAAGTTATAAAATGGACACGTGTCCCTCCTTCCTACCAGCATTTCCTTAGGAGCTCATGGGAGCCATCAAGCCCCTATGCTCAGGGGGAATGCTCCCAGCCTCCCCCTTCCCTCTCCAGCCAGGTCCTCTGCTTGTGAGGCTTGGTCTGCAGCTCTGTCATCTCCTTCATCCTGTTCTTTGCCTACTCCCTTAGTCTGATTTCCTTATGCTTCATGTCTTTACCTGCTTTCCCCCATTTCTTCCAATTTCACTCTCTGAGGTTGGTTCCTTGCTGCCATTTCTGTTTTCATGCGTGTGAAATGGCTTTCCTGGATCTGTATGTTCTCTCTTTCCTACTGTGAGCAACCCCATGGAGACACCCCTTATTTAGTCTTTTAATTTCCATGTCATTTTCTAGTCCATCAGAGGCAAGCTTCATATCTCAAATCTTGTTTATATATTCCCAGTCCATGGATCAAATTGAGCCCTTTTGTAAGGGAAGGAAATGTGCCCGTATTACCATTTTCCACCAAGCCATGGAGCTGGAAGTGCACTCTTCTTCTGCACAAAGCCATGAATCCGACTCTTAGTGTCATCAAAACCTGTGAGGCTGAAGGGCATCATAAGAAAAAATCACATGTGCATAACGTGGCAAAGCTTTCTGTCCCAGTCCCCCAGGAGCAGATTTGTTGAAATGTTTTTAAAAAATTCTATCTGCTCCATGCTAAGAGGAGCCTGCTCATGCTTAATAAATTGGAGAAATTGCTCACAAATACTTCATCCATATGAAAGTGCGAGCCCTGTACTGCTGCCAAGAGACGTGAGACCTGTGGTGTCGTGCCGAGTAAGTGATGGTCACACGAATTAGAAAAGCTTAGGTACAGATCCCTCGCTGCCACAGTTTTCCCCAAGATGTGAAAATATAACAGAAAATACTAAGCAGCATTCAGTCTTTCCAGCCAAATCTGCCTCTTTTGGACACAGTCACGGGCCGCGTACCAAGCGGTGTAGGAGAGACCAAAATAACATCTTTAAACAATCTGACCTGCCTCTTCCACCACTTGGAAATTAGAAGTAACTAAGAAATAAGGAGCCTCAGGAGGGGCTGCTGCCTGTCACCCTGTGCTGGGTGCTGTACCAACACATCAGTGCTGTTCCTGCTGCAGGTCATGCAGAGAAGCCAGTGGCCTTTCTTGCAGCACATGCATGTATTTTCATTATTTTTACCCAGATTTGTGATCCTAACTATTTTTTGCCCAGCCTCTCTCCTTAGTAAGCTGCTTTTCCCACAGTAGCCTTGAGAAATCTCTATTTCCCAGGCACTCCAACTTCCATCCTGAGAAGAAAGGGTGGAATTGGAAATGTTGCTTTGAGTTTGGACAAGAGAGTGTGTGAAGCGAGTAACTGCTGTGCGATGTGTAGACATGCTGAGCTCAAGGAAGTCTGGCTCAAATCATTAAATCCCCCTTGCTAAATGGGCAGTGACTGCTGCTGGTTTGTTTTTTCACCAGTGTCTCACTTCCTGTTTCTTTTTACTTTTTTTTTCTCCCCAGGAATATGGGTTTGGAAGCTGAAGTAGCTGACAAAAGCCATTTCCAGTACTGGGTCACAAGCAGACACCAAAGATGCTCAAGGGGATGAGCTCGACCAAACTGTGTCACCCTGTGCCCAGATCTTCAGCTGGAGGCAGCAGTAGCTTTAGGGATTTTATTCCTCCTTTTTCCTGGGGATGAGTGAAATCCCCAGCCAGCTCCTGCTGCAGCTGACTTGTTCTGGAAATGGTTTAGTTCATGACTTCGCTTGGTTGATAGAGTAAGCAGTGAGACCAAACACAGGTTTTTATTTGACACTTTCTCCTGTGTTGAGGTGGCTCTGGAAGGTCTCCTGGAGGATTTCTTTCTTGTTTCCACCTTGCCTTTACTTCAAGGTGCCCATAGACACTGTCCCTATCCCACCTGGAGCAAACAATGCACCTATGGAACACCAGGGCAAGCTGGAAGCCATCCTCAGCCTCACCCTGCAGCATCTCAGCTGGGGAATAACTCAGAGAGAAGGCTTTGCCTCTTGGGCTCAGACCCTAGAAACTGCTATTTGCTGCACATCTCCCGTCACCATCCGTCTCTGTAATGACACATTTTAGCTGACTTTTATATTGGTTCACTAAGCCACCATGCTGTCTTCTTCCTTTTATAATTAAGCAACTTGAGAAATCCTTTGAGGTCAATAAATTCTGAGGAGGCTTACATAAAACAGAATATAAAGTGGAGAGCCCTGCCATCAGAAGCCAGTAAAAGTCAGTGACACCTCTGCAAATGGCATTATGTCATTGCCTAATATTAGTAAGAAACAGTAAGATTATGTTTTTTGTTCAGAGCTATAAAAAGTAATGAGTCTCACATAATCTGCTGAAAGGAAGGGGTGGAGGGAGTGCATGAGAGGGGATAAAGGTGACTGGAAAAGTGAACTTCCATTTTTTTGGGCATCCTGAGTGTATTAGTAAATCTATCTCGTTACAGCCAAATAGACTTTAATGTGCTTTGTCCTGTGAATTTAATTTATTTTGTTTTGCTTTGCTTGCTGGGAACACACACACACAAAACCTTCCAGGAGTCAGGTGGTCTTGTTTCAGTAACTACAACATAATAATCAGAAGCTGGAAAATATTACAAGGAAGCCAGAGGGGGACTCTTCATCCAAAACTGTGAGGATAGGACAACAAGTAATGGATGAAAATCTAGGTTAGATATAGGGAAGAAATTTTTCCCTGTGAGGGTGGTGAGGCACTGGGACATGTTGCCCAGCCGAGGCTGTGGCTGCCTCATCCCTGGAAGTATTCAAGGCCAGATTGGATGGGGCTTGGAGCAACCTGGTCTAGTGGAAGGTGTCCCTGCCCATGGCAGGGGATGGAATGAGACAGACTTTAATGCCCGTTCCAAACCAAACCATTCTGTGACTCTGTGACTTTGGTGTGGATGAGGATGGTGTTATGCATCCTGGGTCATGATACAGTGCTGTGAGTGTCTTGGATGCTGCTGGCCCCAGCTTGATGAAGGCCAGGGCATTATCCTCAGTCTTCACAAACAGGGTGAAATATTTACTTTCTCTCCGTAGAGATGTCTGTGCCCAACCAACAGATCTGTGGAGTCATTCATTTCAGAAGAGGAAGGAAGTGACCCTCTGAGGGAGGCTTTGTGCTCCCAACCTGAATACGCAGGTGGTGTGGGAGTTAAATACGAGCTGTGAGGGCTGGGGATGCAGCAGAGCATTGCCCTGCTGCAAGCCAGCACGTTTGTGAGAAATAATCTCTAATAAGGATCAGGCTTTACAGGGAGGGCCAAGCAAGGGCTGGCTTTCATCCTGCTTGGTCCTGGTGAAGGTGGAAATCTTCAGAAGAGGCTGGGAAAGAGAGCCCTGTGGACTGTGCTCAATAAATACCAGTACTAAATCTCAGACTGGGCTGAGGGTGGGGAAATATCTTAGCAGTGATATTCTGCAACCAAAGGATAGGAAGGTTTTTTTTCACACACCATAGCTGTTCACTAATGCATGCATGAACTAACTGTCCTTTCTGTCAAGCGCCTTCATTAGTATTCTTTTTCTTTCTTTACTGGCGTTAGATTGAAAGAGAGATTATACCAAAAGTTGGCTGGCTATCAGTTGGTCCAATTTCGTGTGTTTTAAAATGTGTGCTTTTTATAGGGCTAAAAATTGGTCCGGAGCCTCTGTGTAAGCAGCAGCTACTAGGGCTGGTGGGTGTTAGCTCTCTCTTTGGATCCCAAATTCATTCTCATGTGCTGTGGGATATTAATCTCCAATATGTGCAAGTTCCTCAAACACCACCACGTTTTTCTGGAGTTCATGAGTGCTCATGAGCAGGGAATAGTGCAAGAGCCATCAGTGACAGCGAGTGTCAGGATGCAAAATAATCCATATTAATGCATGGAAAACCAATAGATGGTGGCAGCCCTAGGAAGTGCTTCAGCATGGGGATTTATAAATCACAGAATTATTTAGGTTGGAAAAGGACCTCTGAGATCATCAAGTCCAAACCTTGGCTTATCACCACCTTGTCAAGTGGACCACGACACTTAGTGCCACATCCGATCTTTTCTTGAATGGTTCTGGGTTGAAAAAGATGCAGTTTTAATGCACGAAGCAATGGCCTGCTCACTTCTGCACCCTCATGCTCTAGTGACACCATGCCCCTGTTCTCCCTGGGGTATTCCATCCTGCTCTTCTTGTATGTGTCTCAAGTGATCCATCTCTATGTATTTCCTAGAGATTGCTACTATTTCCTAACTTGCCTTCCTGGCACCTCATAATTTTTCATGCTTTGCTATGGGTAGCAAATACAAATGGTCAATAAAGGGTGAGTTCCGTAGGGCCATCAGAGCTCCTCTTGCCCTTTCCTCTTTTTCCTTTCTGAAATTTTATCCAAGAAGTGAGAACCTCTGGATTTACCCTGAATAGAAAGGTATGGGGTCACATAGCAGATGCATGTCACCCCAGCACCTCTGATAATGTCAGCAGGGGCTGCCAGCCCTCCAGAAACCCTTCCTGGGCCACAGCATATGTATGGTGCATGGCTTTATAGCCCACACACCACTGATCCAAGGCTTTCTGGAGTGAGCCAGCGCTGCACAGTTGCTCTCCACATGTGTCGCAGGTTTGGCACGTCTCCGAAGAGTTGGACCCTGCTCGTACGTGCTGCTCCGAACGCACCCGCTGCAGACAGCTGGGAAGCCCCCGCCAGCCAGATGGTCAAAAAGCTCCCTGCACCTGAATCCTTAAAAGCATTTGTTCTCCAAAAAATTGTTTGTTCTGCAAAAAGGGCTTAGCTGAGACACGGGCAGCTCTGGCTCTGTGCGGGGGGCTGGTGCGTGAAACCACACCGCGTCCCTTTGCCCATCCGCTGCAAGCGTTACCGTGTCACCTGGGGTGTGAAGCTGCTGCTTGTGGTGTCTAGACTTGTGATTACTGAAAATTAATTAAACTGAAGGAAATTAGGCTGGAAGGGGAGTAGGCTCCTGGGAGGGGAAAATGGAAGAGAAAATAGGATACTGGTGTTAACCCTTTCCAGCTACTGATATTAAATAGGAAAGGCTCGTAAATACTCTCCAGGCCACTCAAATACATGCAGACAGAGGGTTGGTGTGATTTCAGGAGCTCTGCTCCTTACACATTCAGATCCTGTGCAGGCAGTGTCCATAACCCAGGTGGGATGAGCACATCAGAAATGGACAGCCCATTCTCCCTGTGCCCATGTCTTTTAAATAAGTCACTTCATTGTTAGCCAGACCTGAAATAACTTGCAGATCAGCAGTAGGTTTGAAATGAGCTGGTGTGATAGTGGATAAGGTCAAGGGAACAGGGATGCTCGGATAGAATCCAATAATAAATCAGAGCTTTATGGGGACGGGACAGGAGGCTGGATGCGCAGCAGAGGGAGGTGTTTGCTGGTGGACTGGTCTCCTCTTGCTTTTGCATAGCCTCTTACCTGCTCTTCTGTCTCTTAAAGTCTCTCTTATATAGCTTTTCAGCACGGTATCCGAGTGCTTTGTGCCTTCCCCTTGGCACACAGCCACCGTCTGGCTAGCGAGCAAGTACAAACTGTAACACCTGGGTGTCAGCTATGAACATTAGGGTGTGCTACAATGGACCCATCTGTAGTACTTGGCACATGCCGGAGATTTTTATGTGTGGTTGGCTGAAAAGCAGGATCAGAGAGAGAGAGGAGGGAGAGCAGGGGAAGAGGGCTCCGCTGGGCACGCGGAGAACATCATTTTGGCAAAGGTGCCAGTAGGTTTCCATGGGCTTGTCTGCTTCTTTGCTCAGCTCATGCATTCAATAAAAATATCCAGGTTGTTTCAAAGAAAAGGAGGAGTAGATTTCCCGAAAGAGCAAGCATAGAAGCCTCATTCTTTGTCTCTGGAGAACAAGTCTTATGCTATAACTAGATTTAATAAGAATACATTTAGTAGTAATAGATATAATAAACCCCTGATTTAATAATACTTAGTTTTATTGTTCTTCCATGTGCATCAGGTGCTGTTGACTGACCCCCTGAGCACCACAGGGTTTCTAGCTGGGTTTGGAGGGAGAAGTACTCTGGTTTTCAGGCTGTGGCAGCTTTGACAATGTTGTGTCCTGGAGTAAATTTCATTTGGGAGAGTATGGACAAGGGCTGCCTTTTGTATTTCCACACTGATATCTTGAGCCCAAAGAGTCATGATAGTTTCCAGTTTTATTCAATGAATGGAAAAAATATGTCCCCATCTGAAAATGTCCATGTATCTCTGAGAAATCCCAGGAAAGGTAGGAAATGAATTTACAGCAGTAAAAGGAGCCGTAGCTTATTGCATCAGGTTCAACTAAGTGAAAACTGCAGTGCACTGAAAGGAGAGGAAACATTCCTTTTTCCCCTTTATGTGGCACTGATGTGTTTTAAAATGCATGGGCAAAGTTTGTAGTTTATTTCCTCCAAAGGGGCCAAGTCCTCCTGGCATTCTTATGAACAAGCTCATTAGAATAAAATCCATTATGCGCATAACTAATGACACAAATTTACAAATCTGTTGACAATTATGACCACATCCCTCATTGCATTTGCTTGTAGCTCACTGAAGTGACCAGGTGAAGGAGTTCAATCCAGCAGTTTTACAGCTCATGAGTTCCGAGTGCAGCCATGTGAGATTATTTCCCAACTGGATTACAAAGCTGTCATTAGGCAGGGCAACTCGAGAGGACCAGGGCACGAGACCGTAAACTGTCCTCGGGAGACTCGCAGTCATTTTGAAGGCAGGGTGAGCTATTCCTGGCTACAGAGAGCATTATATTTTATGTTTTCTTTTTAGCTGGGGAGGGGGAAACACATGCGCATGCACACAAACCAGGGCTATTCCAACTAGTGCCTGGCGTCCTCTGGAAATGAATAGAAATCAAATTGAGACGCTGGTATCCTCCAAGTGTTAAATATTTCCAAGTTCTTGCCAGGCAAGTATAATTTATTGAATGTAGGTTTTGTGAAATAGTGCTCCTGTCAGGGGGAGATTGGCACCAGAGAAATGAAGGCGGCTAATTCTCAGGGGGTCCTCCCTGGCAAAAACCCTCTATTGAGTCCTCATGCTACTTGTGCTCATAACTGCCGAAAAACCAGGAGTGCCATCTGCAAACTGTGATTCATAAACACTCTGTCAGTCTGCCATCTACCCTGACATCATAAAATAACAAGAAGCAGCATTGTAATAAAGAGAGGAGGTTTGCAGTCGACCAATTAAATGCATCTAATTTATTTCTGTTACAGCTGAGGCTTTATTTATTAGTAAACAGCTGCATTTGTTACACTTTTCCCCCCCCCTTTTTTTTCCTCTTTAGCAGGAGTGTGCCAACTGGCACTTTTGATAATCCATTAATCCTAAATAATCATCTGGGTACTTCATGGTTGGTAGGGGGAAAAAAATAGAAAAAAAAAAGGTTATTAAAAGTTAAAATGTAACCTTGCAAGGAGGCTGGAGAGTGCTTCTCTGCTGTGGGTTTGCATGAGTTATGGTGAGCTTAAGTTTGCAGGCCAAGTCCTACACTCAATTTACACCTGCGAGTAACTGGCGTGACAGCTAGTTGAAAGGGCTATATATCCAGGAGCAGGATCTGGCCCTGGGCATATTTTTTTCTTTAGGACAGCCTGTTTGTGGTACAAGAGGAGCATTTTGCATGTTTGGTTTACTTGCCTTCTCGTTTCTCAGTGCTAACTTGATTCTCAGCAAAGCTAAAAATCTGCTAATTGGTTGTCAAAGTCTAATTAGCTGATATTACCAAAAAAAAAAAAAAAAGATAAGTTTGCGTTTTATAATTGGAGCTGACCCCCACCCCCCCTTCCCCTCCCCTTGAACCCCCTGGTGTGTGTTAATTGAGCTGCAGGACTTTTCAGTGTATTTTAATGCTCTCTCCTTTTCAGCGCCCTGGGAAGGTTTGCAGTTAATGAGACAATAATATGTATAATCAAGTAAAAATGTAGTAAAAAAATAGGTGAAACTGCATGAAATTGGGATGGTGTGTGCTTGTGGGGAGAGAGGAAGAGGATCACTAGCCTCCCTAAAGCCTCATATGGTCAATAATGTCCCATAATTTTTAATTTTCCTTCCTGGGCATTTCCTTCCCCTTACAAGGGGAATGCTTTTTTGCTTGAGGATGTGTTTAGTTAAGGGAAGAAGGCTGTACTCCATGTAGTGGTCAAATGACCATGATGAGGATACTCAAGAGGCCAAGCTAGGTGAAACATTGAGAGGAGACCTCATAGCTGTCTACAACTTCCTCATGACGGGAAGCACAGGGGCAGGCACTGATCTTTTCTCTCTAGTGTCCAGTGACAGGACCCGAGGGCATGAAGCTGTGTCAGAGGAGGTTTAGGCTAGATATTAGGAAAAGGTTTTTCACTCACAGGGTGGTTGGGACTGGAACAGGCTCCCCAGGACAGTGGTCACAGCATCAAGCCTGCCATCACTCAAGAAACATTTAGACAATGCTCTCAGGCACATGGTGTGATCTTAGGGCTGTCCTGCATGAGGCCAGGAGTTGGATAATGATGATCCTGGTGAGTCCCTTCCAGCTCAGAATATTCTGTGATTCTATGATTGGTCTCCGCTATATTTTATTCTTTTTGCATGTGCGTCTACAGGTATAAATACAAGATCTCCCCTGTAACCAGAAACCAAGCCCACCTTTAAGTCTATATGGACTCTCACACCTCCATCCTCTCCTGTACCATTCTTCCCATAAGATCACAGAACATTCCAGTGGGGAGTTAAACCCCATGGAGAACACCTGCCCTGCGCTCCTGCCGCGGCCATCTCTGTGGGAGCAGCGCATGCCACGCTGTGCTTTGTTTTGGTCGCTCGCTTTTAAAGCCAATCTCTTGTTTTATGTTAAAAAAACAATGTTCAAAAGAAGTGAGCACAGGTGGGTGCTCTATATATGGGTGCTCTTTTTCAATATGTATAACATTGAATTTACTTACTCAGTCATGTTTTCCTCTTTCTCCTCCTCCCATCTTCCTCCTCCACACCTGCTTTCAATCAGTCCCCTCTGCCCCGCCTGTCATCCTATCCTCTCTGCTGCTTTTACCACAAACCCACTAATGTTATATTTCAAGTCAAACTTTCAAGCCTACGACATTTAAGCAACTGAATCAAAAAAATTCGAGTGGCTTCACCAGCCTTGCAAGGCAGGGAGCCGGCGTGGCCCTGAGGAGCGTGCGGAGGATGCTGCTGACCGCTCGAGCTGCTGAGGTCACGGGGTTTCACCCTTCCTAGCAGTTGGAGTCTGGTTTTTTTCCTTTATATCTGAAAGTGCTTCTTGTTTTTTTTCCTAGAGTCTATAAAAAAATGAACATATTAAGGCCAAACGTTGCTGCTAGATGAACAACTTCAGATGTATGTGTCTTCTTGTCATGCGTCACATAGGCTTAGAGGTGTTTGATCTGACCACGATGGGTATCGGGCTGAAAAAAGAAAGAAAGAAGAAAATCAGGCTACCCAGAAGATCAAATGAGCATTTGTTTATTCTTTGGATTATTGGTATAAACCGGGAGTCTTTTTTGTTAAGTTATTTATAGCAGCCTTCCAGTACCTAAAAGGGCTACAGGAGAGCTTGAGACTAATTTTGACAAAGGCATGGAGTGACAGCATAAGGGGGAAGGGCTTCACACTGACAGAGGGCAGGGTTAGATATTAGGAAGAAATTTTCCCTGTGAGAGTGGTGAGGCCTGGGCACAGGTTGCCCAGAGAAGCTGTGGCTGTCCCATCTCTGGAAGTGTCCAAGGCGAGGTGGGACAGGGCTTGGAGCAACTTGGTCTTCTGGAAGGTGTCCCTACCCATGGCAGGGGGTTGGAACAAGATGGTCTTTGAGGTGACTTCCAACCCAAAGCATTCTAGGACTATGATTATTTTAAATAATGCCTACTTCATGTTAACCAAATTGTACTGATTGATGGCTTCAAGTTCAGGTTTGTACTTGGATCACTGTGACTTAAGAAAGGGCTGGAATGCTTCATCCTTGGGCTCACAATTAGGGACATGAGGAGCCTCATTCTTCCCCCAGTGTTAAGCAAGGGGAGTGTGCAACCTGCTGGTCAAAGGACTTATCAGGACGGTCTTCTCCATGTCATGGGGCTTGGGGCAAAAAGACTTTCAAGCTGCTATGGGAAACCTGGCCCTTTTTTCCACATGGACAAAGATAAGCTGAATCACCTGCACTTGCCTGTTTCACTGTTGCCTCTTTATTTTATTTGTTTGGATTTCTTGTAAAGAAAATGAGTCAGCATGAGCACTGCATCTGCTTGATCAGCCTGGGCTTGACTGTGAACTTCTGCAGCCCTTGAGCAGATTGTACAGCAGGTCAATGCCCTGCATCCCCGGCTGCTTCCTACAGTGTTGTCCTGGCCTTTGCCTTTCCAGGTCCTCTCTCTGCACTCCTTCTTGATCTCAGATTACTGTTGGAAACAGTCTGAAAAGGAGTCCCCATTCAGTGAGATTTCATACAAATTTAGGGTAGTTCAAAGTTGTAACCAAAAAGTAAAAAACACCCAACTTTTCCAGCACAGCACAATTTGTCTAAATGCTCCAAGACTGATGAATTATGATAATGTTGCTTCTGCTGGGGAAGGGGTTGGTTATTTTCCTTTTTGTTGCTTTCTCTCAAACACAATTACAATTTTTGCTATATGAAGGTAAGCTAGCTAATTATATTTATATTTTGAATGACTATGATGTCTTAGACTAATTTCCTCAGGTAACAGTCACTTCTTGAATGTGTAGAGTCTCAGCCACACTTCTCATTTGCCCTGCTGGTTGCATGGGAGAAGTGGTGTTAAATGAGCTAATAGCAAAGATGAGCCATCAAATGGGGGAAAAGCACGGAAATTGGTGTACATTTTGTTGTGGAAATAGAATTTTAAACCCCCCAAGCCCTGACAACCACTATACTCAAATGTTGCTGGCAGCCTTCTCCACTTAATAAGGAACCTGTTGTTTTTAAAACTCAGTTGGCAACATAATAGACAAGAAACAGAAAAAAAGCTCCCGCGGAGTCCAAGCTAGAAATGCCACTATTGTATATTGTCATCAGCAGGTTGACTGACAGCAATGGAAACTGACTGACGTTATTCTCTTGCTCTTGCAACATCCTCTGATAAAAACTTGTCTCTGCTTCTGCCTTTGGCAGATCAACCCTTGTGCTGCCACACTGATTTAGATATGTTTTTAAAAACAAGTAGGGCTATGATAGAAAAGGATGAAGTGGATATGATGGGGTAAATCATTGCTACTCCTCTTCTGAGAAGACCAGTTCATCTTTCCAGCAGCCTCAATTTTCTGGGGCTACTCCTTTGTACAAGTGAAAATTGCCCTGGCCCTTGGCTGATGCAGTGGAGCTCCTCATAAATAAATCTAATGGAGCCAGAACCTCTGTTGCTGAGGTTACAGCACCACTATCGGCTTAAAACACAGCGTTTGCGCTTAACGCTTAGTTCATTAACGTGTCCTGTCCATTGGCTCGTTTGGATCTATTAACATAATTGTTCTTTCTAAACAACTGGGTCATTCTCTCTGCCCAAACAGAAAATCAAAGCTGACTTTGATATTTTGGACAAATCACACAGACAGATAAAAACACGGACTCCTCTATAAACTCACCCAGGCTGTGGTTAGATTAAAATCTTGTGATTCCATTTAGCATCAGCCTTAAAGTGAGACTCACTGTGGGGCATATTTGAAAACAAACAAGATGGGTCTGCAGCATTTCTGTTGTAAATGTCCTGTCTGCCTCTAAAACCTAAACCAAAAATATTTTTCCAGGCTATTTCGATAACGTTCTTCTCCTCACCCTAAATGGAAGGGCTTGCTTTTACCCTATTCTCTCCTGGCCTGGGATGTAAAAAGGAATATTCCCCTTTTTAATTTCTCTCCTGTTGGTTTCCCCTTTTACTCGTTTCATTTTTTTAGGTGACATTGTTCTACTCGCCAAACCTGTAACTTTAACAGAGGGTGACAGGGTGACCTTGACGACAGATGTTCCTGTGGCAACAGATGGCACTAGCAAACCCGAGAAGCTGCTGTATGCCGTCTCCCTGCCACCTGTGCATGGTCAGATTGAGCACATCAATTATCCCGGCGTGCCCATTTCCAGTTACAGTCAGTTGGATGTGGTGGCCCAGAAGGTCTCCGACGTCCACGACAATAGCCATGGGGCCGGTAAGGAGGCACTCAGGTGAGAACACCTCCCCTTTGCACACCAGTGTGCTGAAATCCCTCATCCAGGGAAGGGTTAAGTCTGCCTCTCCTTCTCCCCATATCAGTTGGTGCAATATTTAATGACTAATGTGGTTGTGGGGAAGAGGCTGCTGCAAACAGTAACACGATGTAATTTTATCATTACAGCAATTACATACTTTATTAACTGTAATACTGAAGTTGTATGGCCAAAGGCAATAGGAGTCTCACAGGCTTAGGATTGGGGTGTAACCAGGTAGGCTTTCGTACCAATTAGCAAGTGAAATCAAATTATTTAAGTACATATAAAGAATTTACCACATTTCTCAAAGATGCCAGCTGTAGAAAAGGAAAAGCAAAAATTCCCCATCTGCGACTGTTGTTGCTTTCTGGGCAGTTCGTTCTCCTGAAGGGGAAAAAAAAATAATAATCGTAACATTGTCTGAAATGATCAGGAGAACTTAATCCAGATGGTGGTGTCATTTCTAAGAAAAAGCATATGTTGGCCATTATGATACTTAAATATAATGGTTTTACATTCCTCTAGTGGGCACAAAAGGCACACAACAGAGTTGGCGGGGTTTTTTAATCTTCTGAATGGTGGCAGTGGTGGTGGAGTGGTGGGAGATTTTATCTTCCAAATGGTGTGTTTCCCAGAAGACATGGCAAATTCAATTGAGGAGAGCCTGCTGTAAAAGCTGTGCTCCTGTGGAATGTAAATTTGTGCCTTCCTTCAACCAGTAACAGTGGAGAGGTTTAATTTACTGCCCCCTTCGGATGATCATCATTTTATATATATTCTTTTGGCTTCTTTTTTCTTCTTCTTTTTTTTCTTTAACATGTTTTTCTTTCCGATTTGCTTTAAAAGTTATTTACGCTCCCTTTGCAGCAAAGTGGTCACTATAACTAATTTTATTCTTACCATGATTAACTATGAATAATTTGCTAAGAAATGAGTCAAATTAACAAGGGGAAGAAGGAATCAATAAATCATGAAAGCAGCCTATTTCTAAGTGGGGTTAAAACCACCATTATATAAATCACAGACTCTAAATGATGACCCGCTTGGATATGAGGGGGGGAAAAATGTCCATTTAAATTGCAGTGAAGGGAAAAAGGAAAGTGAGGGCCAACATCTGTGGCCCCCACCCACTGCACAAGGAGGGGGGCACAGGAGACGGAAGGAGCTCCAGGGAAGGGCCCTGGGACAAGGCAGAGATGTGGTTTCCCTGTGATGGTTGCCACAGAGCAGCTGTGGGGAGGCTGCCAAGCAGGGTTGAGAAAAGCTCTGGGTTTTGGATGTTTAGGCAGAAATGTTTAATGGCACCTTCTGCCTCCATCCCTGCTCTGTGCGGGAGCTCAGGAATGCAGGGGCTGACCCGGCCTCATGCAAAATATCTCAAATATTTTCACTTCACTTTGATATTTTTTTTTTTTCATTTGTCTTCATAGGGTTAGTGACAATTTAAACTACTTGGAGACCATTCCAGAACCAAGCCCATCATGCTTCTTAGCTGGTTTATGTTACATCCTTTTAATCTTGCATTAAGGATCATACTTTGTCTGGTGTCATGTTGAGTGCAGTAGTGTTAGGGCTAGATTTCAATCTTTCTTGTTCATTGAGACTTAAAAATTTGAATTTTATACAAGGACTGCCATCACTTTTGCAGAAGAGTGGCTTATCCATCTTCACACCAACATGTTAGGACATCTTTAAACTGTAGAATTTGGGCAGACTTTCCTCCTTGAGTTTTCTATGGGAAAGAAGGGGTCAAAATGCTTATTCCTTAGTAAAATGGCAAAAATAAAAAAGGAAGGGAAAAGCAATTCTGCTTGTAACCTCCCATTTGCAATTCTTTTTATGATGATCTCTCCTCCCTGAACACATTATGAAATGGCCCCAGCTCCCAGCTCACTGGGAAGGGTTACCTATTGCCTTGTGTTATGGGCTGGTTTGTCAGCTGGTTTAAATCAGGATATCTCCATTTGCTGAAATGATGTCGTAGCCATTTAAACTGTGCCTTATAAAGTTAGTTCATAAAGTTGCTGAGAGAGTCTCTTTCCTAATGTACTTTGTGGTCATGGGAGCTCATCTTTTTTTTGTGGCACTGGGGATTATTCCATTGATTCAAGCTGATGTGGTGTCTCAGAACCTGTTTGCCCTCTCTCTCTTTTGCCCACTTGGCTGCTGTGGGCAGGATTTGGTTCAGGCCTTTTGGCAAAGCTGTGCATGGGATCAGAGGGCCCCAAGGCACAGTGGTCGCTCCTGGCTCACAACATCCTCAATCACAGGGCTTCCACCAAAATTCAGCATGAACCAGTGAAGCCTCGTGCCCTCATCCCTCCCTCTGAGCTGCCGCTGAACCAGGGGAAGCACACAAGCCTCTTCATCCCAGTGTCCTCTGTGGTGGTCTCAGTGGGTGAATCATGCTTATCCAGTGCTTCTGCACTGGTTTTAATCTTGGTCTTGTTCTTTAATAATAAATGCTGCTGAACAGAGTAGTGCTTACAGAGCAACCAAGAATGAAGTCTGTTTTTTCTCTACAAACACAGCCCAGTGTGTGTCCCCAGGGCAGAGGGACGCGTGTGGGGAGGACTGGATCCATGTGATGGAGACAGAGTGTGTCTCCATTTCCTGCTGCGTATGGGGGCAGAGAGCTGGGGGACATGGAGATTGGGCAGAGAGCACAGGAGCAGAAGTGGGGGCAAGGAAAAGATTGTGAAGGGTAGAACTTGAGTGGATGGGCCAGTTGTCTCTGCAGGGTGCCATCTCTGCCTCTCTCCTTTTCACAATTCCTTCCAAAAAATGGAATTTATGGGCAGGCTGGGGACTGCCTAGCACAAGGGCCAAGTTGTGTCCGAGGAATGTACAACCTTGGCCTCTCTCAAATATGAGGGAGATGCCTGTGAAAGGGAGGATGTAGGGTGAAGCCAAAAGAGAGCACACCCGCTGGCTGCCTCCACCACAGGAGTGTACAGTGGGTCCAACAGCTCTGCAGGAAGACTGGGATTCAGGAAAAGAGATGGGGGACTTGTCTTTCAGACAAGAAGGAGTTAAAACACAAGGATTAAAAAAAAATCCTTTAAAAAAAAAACCCCACACTCACACACACTCACACACACTCACACTCTCACAAAACCCTGCACCCTAAATTAATTTCTGCTGGTAATCTATATCGGGTTAAATAACGCCTCATTATTCTGCAACACAGCTGAGGCTTCTCAAAATGTTTATCTTGTTTTGTAACTGGTACCTTCTGGCATATTCCAGTGCCAACTCTCCTAGCTCTTGCTATATTTCATTCTCACTATTTTTGGAATGGAGCTGCTGGTTCCAGGTGATTTAATAAATTGCTTTTTTTTGTGTTCCTTTTAACTTACCCATCTGCTCAACACATGCGTAACTTGCAATCTGTCGGCAGTTTGCAGAAAGACAAACTGTCAGAGCTGCATGCATTTGACAACTTTGTTCCCAATTAGATTAGTGGTAATTTTAACAGATTTCAGGGCAATCGAAAAAAGGGATGACATGTTATTAAAGCATCAATTTTGACAGACCCAAGCACATACAATTTCAGTGTAAATTATTTTAAATGCTTTAATTAAAGCTATGAAAGATTTACCCTTTTAAGTGGTAAGTGATTGCAAGACAAATATAAAGGGAAAGTGGATAACAGAGTTTCCTAAATGGTTTATGCTGCGCATGGCAGTCCACAAGTCACCACCACCATAATCTATGACTGTAATGTTGGAGGCATAGTTAATTATTCATAGCCTCATCTCTGGAGCAGACGTGATTAAGAACATGAGGAGCATTCAGAGATCCAAGCAGTACCTATGAAACCAGAGTTCAAGCCCCTCTTAGATCAGATGCTGTTAGGAAAGGGTTTAGAGGTATCTAAATGGTGGATATTGGTGAAGATAGTTGATATTTTAGTAAATACACTTTCATTTTTGCCCCAGTTCTGCTCTGGTTTAGCTGGCCAAAGCTCAGTGGTCAGGGTGATTTGAGACTTAGAGCAGTTGAGAATTTTCTATACTTGAAGACACTTTACAGGCTGTACAAGTCCTGTAAAAAAAAGAAAAGAAAAAAGAAAAAAATACATCATTTATTATTTAAATAGCATACAGCACTCTAAATTTGTCACTCCAGGAGCACTCTGCCACATGTGTAGCCCATTTAACCATTTAAATGATTTTGTGAATTATGGCCCCCTTCCAGCATCCTTTGTTCAGCCAAGGCTGACCTCGGCTTCGTGGCAAGAGAGAGGGACTTGGCCCATGTTTCCCAGCCCTTGGGTCCCAGCTGGAGGATCTTTGGCCTCCCTGCAGTCACACCTTCATTGTACACTGAAACGTTGGTCTGACTTGGAGCCGAAACCTTCCAGGATGTTCGTTCCAAGGGTTTTGTTTATTTTCTGTGTGGTGTAAACCTGCCTCATTTTCAGATTGTTAAACATGAATATTGCCTTCCTGTGTAAACTGTTGGTCCCACAACCTGCACTGGAAGTTTATTTCCTTTTAAATTCAGGGTTTGTAGGGCTTCCTGTTGCTATTTAGAGTAAAAAGCAACAAGCACACTGTCCCCACTCTCCCCTGTTTCTTAAGATCAAGCTTGCATGCATCTGTTTTGGGTTTTTCTTGTTTTCTTTGGAGTTGGGTATGGCTTGGTATGACTTTCAGAAAAGTTTAAAAGTTTTTCTTTGGAAGTTGCTGACCCGAAGTGTAGTACCAAAATGCAATGGAAGTGAGAGAAGTTTCTCCAGTGAGCACTGCAAGAAGCTGGTCAGAGCATGAGATTTCTTGCTCTTTTCAGCAGTTTGGATGCTGGAATATGGAGTGGTTTGTAACTGGCACAAGAAGTCCAGCAAATAGGACAAAATCCTGGTGGAAGTGTCTCACCACCTTTGGGGCTGTTTTTAATCTTGATGCACATAGTGCCAGTCTGTTCTCTGCTTTGCAGGTCTGTGAACCAAACTTTGAAGCATTTCACAGTTGGGACAACTCCTAAATCCTCTCAAATCCCTTCCTCTAGTCCTCTTCTCAGCTGGTGTGAATCAGCAAGGCTCTGTTTAATCCAATTAACCTACTCAAATGTGCACTGGTTTAAGATCCACCTCATGTGTCAGTCGATGAGCGCTGGCCTCTTGAGGTGTCTGAGTTTGTCATGGAAAATCACCTTCCTTCTTAAAAAGGGAAGGAGACAACACATCAGAGATCAGAGTGAAAGAACAAGATTGTCCTTGTCATCTCCCAAATCTGTGATGTTTGAAGGCCACCGAGAAGATGGGGCCAAGTGATGGGTAATGGGCAACTGGAGCAGATTGTGTCAGTGCTAATATCAGATCACTCATGCTCACACTGAACAATGGCATGGGAATCCTGCCCAGAGGTGCTTCACCTGGCACAGCCTCTCAAAAACCCTTTTGTTTATATTTTCTCCTTGCCCTGGTATAGCCATTTGCATATGAAAGAGACTGTTGTACACTGGGGCCGATTTAATAGGATGAAACACTCCACTGGCACAAGGAATGTGGTAGGAAAATTGGAAACTTTTATTCCTTTGCTACAAAGTCAGTTGAGGTTTTCCTTACAGCAGACCAAAAAAGGAGCCAGCAGGACCTGTAATGCAGTGGTACCTCTGTACAGTGGTCTTCTGATGTAACACTAAATAGTATTGAATGACAAGAGTATGATGTTAAGACTAAGACTTAGCCTGCAGAAGATTGGATCCTGTGGTCTTCTCCTTGCTCATTAGCACTTTCCCTTCTGAAGGATCTCTAATAATTTTGGTTCAAAGCAACATATGATGGAGATTGGAGAGATCTCATCTTCCACATGGATTACAGTTGGGAGAGAGGCACAAAGAGGTAGAAGTCTGCAAAATCTTCTAATTTTTAGTAAACTTACCTGAAGGCTGTGGCCAGTTAGAGTTTCTGAGATCAAGTCACTGGTGAAGGTGTTTCCTGTAAACTAAGCAGAGTCATAAAATTGCTTATTCAATCAAGTCACATAGAAAGCAGAACAAAATCCCCTGCTTGCATACATATTGAGCTTTTCTGCCTAATCTATTTTATAATGTTTTGCAATTAACAGGCCAGTGCTCATCAGCTGATAAATAATTAACAGCTGTTGTTTCTTCTAGGTCATGACGTAAAAGGCTTACATAGGACAAAAAGTAGCTGGAGTTGTTTGCCAAAACTCTGACCAAACATACATTTACCACTGAACAAAAGCAACTTTCTCTGAAAAATGGCACCTCCTCTTTAAGAGTTTGCCAAACTTACCAGGAAAAAAGTATTCACCTCCTCTTTGTGTCAGCCAGGTTTTGGAAGTCTGAAGTGAAGGCTTCTCTTTTTTACTGGCATTATTCAGACAAATCAAGAACTCAAATGTAAACACAAGTGTGTTTTTTATGAGTCACCTACATCTTGCTAATATCTATAGTTTTACTGACATTACACACAGGATTGTTTGATCTTTGCTCAAGCTCTTTAGATCTGGGAGGAGAGAGATCTGAATGTGATGAGATGTAACCACCCCTAATGGGTTTAAACAACTGTAGCAGTCTACTTGTTATTCATCTCAAATAACTAAAAATTGACTTACTGTATATTCTGGTTACAAATGAGAGATGCAGAAAACAGATCATTTGGGAACTCCCTTGGAAGGCATCTTGCTGACTGTCTCCAGCCTGCAACTCATTTATTTCTTTACTTGTATCTGTTTTGAGTGAGGGGAAGGTCTGCGTGAGCCAGGAACACCAACAAGAGGAATACCTGCAACTGAATCCGTGCTGGAGGAGAGCTCGGTGCCTTCCTCCAGAGCTTTTCTGATTTGTTTAGTTTTATACTACATATTTATCAAGCGATTATAAGTGTTCTTGGCTGAGAGAGGGGGATGACTCCTGTTTACAGCACACGCAATCATCTATGATTAAGCAAGGTCATACCGTGCTCATGCAAAAGTTCAGTCTCCCACTTAGACAAGCTTTACACCTGCTGTAAACGTTTCCACTGCAACAAAGAAGCATGTTTCTTGTCCATGGCTTTTTATCCAATAGTTTCACATAGTTTTTCATATATCCTAACTTCAGGCCAAGGAACATCAGAAAGAAAAGGTTTAAAAACTTGAACATGTCTCCAAATTAAAATTGTGAAGCTATTGTAGACAGTTGAGGATAGCTGTGATGTATTTGTGGCAGAGAGTGTCACTGAAGAGGTTTTCTGTAACATTTTGTACTGTTTGGAGTTTCCTAAGTGTTGCAGGCTTCATGCCCAGGTATATCGGTTTGCTGTAACACAGCCAAGTGACCAAGGTGTGAAAAACTAAGGCCAGGTCAGTATCTGCCAGGATGGGATGCAGTCTCCCAGCCACCTGGGGATGGTTGGAAGTGATAATTGCTGCTATGAGAGAGCTGAATGTACTTGTGGATTCTTCTCCTTTTTTATTTTTATATAGGAGCTCAAACGTGGATGCACCGTGCTTTGGCCACCTACTCCAAATTCTCTCCTCTGCATACTGACATCTCCTGTCTACTTCAACTTCGCCTACCTGTGGTGAACCTCTCAGGATATCTTGACTCAGCATTGGAACCTCATCCTGGTATTGGCATGATTGTGTATGGTGAAAAATAGAGATGCTTGCTTTCTGTGCCTTGCCAGCACTGACACCACTTACTCCCAGCTGGATATAAATATTGAAAGAGCTGGAGATAGATATTGGCCAATTTTATGCCCCAGGGTAAAGATACAGGCTCAGACCTTTGCTCTGGACCCATGGTGCTTCTGGCAGGTGAGATGGCAATGCCAATCTAAGTGACTGTGTATAAATACAGAGAGGATGGATGGATGGATGGATGGATGGATGGATGGGAGTGGATCATCTCCTTCTCCATGGATGCAATGAGACCTCAGGTTGGTGGCAGCAGAACCATTTCAGCTGTGTGTCTGCTGTGAGTCCAGTTTGTGCTACACTGGACCACAGGTCACAGCAAAACAAATGTTCATCTTCCCAGCTAGAGCAGTCCAACTATCCTGATCTGACATCCAAGGTTCATGTAGACATTTGTTTACTAATATATGCAGAGGGAACTTATTTAAAAGTGGTTGTTCAAAGGAGCAAAGAAAAACTCCTTTGTTGTATTCCACTGGGACTGTTTGGTTCAAGAGGAGCACAAGTTGTCTGTGATTCTTCCTCCAAGCCATGGTGCTAAAATCAGGATCATTGGTGGTTTCTGTTGACTGCTTGTGTCTTATGAATTCTGGACTAACCACTGCAGTAATATGATCACAACCTGTGTTACCAGTGGCTGGAGTGCCCTCAAAACTATCAGGAAGGCTGAACATGTAGTCAAGAATGGCTTAGACCAGAGATTACTTGAGATCCTTAGCTAGGAGTGGCCTGTGTGTGGACAAAAAATCTGTAAGGTTTTGCCTCTCATTTCTTTTTGGTAGCATCTTGGTTTTTATTCTTTCCCACCCTTTTCCTTTTGGGCTTCCCTGAAATCAGATTATGCATCATCCTAGAAGAGCAGAGCTCTGTCTTTTAGAAAAGATGGATTTTAAAATTGATGTAGTTCTCTCCACCCCACTGGGGTGGAGAAAGCCTGATGTCAGTGTGATTCCACCACTCTCCCCAGATGTTCATAAGCCTCCAGGTACATAAGCAAGGCCTCCACCTCACCCAGCAAAGGAAGCCCTGTGCCTTTAAATGCCCTCCCCATGGCGGGTGCACACTTTTCTGCTTATTCTGAACTGACAGGTTTAACATGTCGTTTGCCTGGTCACCAGAGAGAGGCACCTCTGGCAAAAGTTCAGAAGTCAGTGTTTTGGAAAGATTGGTTTGACCAGCTCTCAAGCGAGAGCAAATCCCAGACCAAAGGCAGTCAAATCTTCAACGACATTTAACTGCTGTGGTGCTGTAGCTTGCTGACATCCTTTTAACCTGGAGAGGAGCGTTCAGCACACTTAAACCTTCAATTTTATTTATTGTTTCTTTTCTGCTTTGTTGGCAGGGGGAACCTGGGGTGAAGACAGGATGTTTTGACTTAATTCTAGTTAATTAATTAGCCTGCATCTTGTTCTGGCCCAAGACAGCAATTTTTGATCTTGCCTTGGTATCTAGTCTTCTATAATATATAGTGTTGCAGTAAGGATATATATTCTCTTATTGCCTCTTCAGGGCTTGTTATTGAAATGATCTTAAGATTTGCTGCATCTTGTTTTGTAAAATTGCCAGTTAACAAACTTCTTCTCCTCCCTTGCTGTTTAAATTGAAGGGTAACAATTTCTTAAAAACACCCAAACAAACAAGAGCATGCAAACAGTTAATAGCAAGTGGTGCCCAAATTACATATTTCTTAAACTCGTGGCCTACTTTACTAATCAGTTGTCATAAGATGTCAGATGGGGACCCATCACTGAAGAATTGTAGAATGCAGCCAGTGAAGCAACTAATTAGTTGGGCAGTGGCATGGAGGTGTGTGTCCCCAAGGAGCTAAAATGATCAGAGCAGGTGAAGAAAGTTTGGACGGATCAGTATCTCTGTGGTATAAAACCCAACACTTGGCTGCATTCACAGGGATGCTGAGGGTGAGGGCACCACGGGTCCTCCTTGGGGATTGTGCATGGTGGGGGACTGCAGCACCACTGCTTCCAGAAAGAGAGGCGAGTCAGCTGAACACTTGGAGGAGCATGACCTGAGATGTGCAGGGATTAGAATAGTTGAGCAGTTTCTGGCTTCATTTGGGAGAGCTGTAGCTCTCTGGCTTATTTGCCAATGGCTTATAACTCATTCCTGAAGCTTTTGCTTCCTGGTCACGGCGAGAGTCAGCATTGGTTATTCCCTGTGGGCACCAGACAGGCCTCCCTTCACAGGCAGGGGATGGTCATTGAGCCAGCAGAGCAGAGGAACCATTGCCTCCTGCTGCAGCTGGGGGCAAAAGGCCTCAGGAACAAACATAAGAACCTCTCTTGTGAACTAAAAGATGTAAAAGACTTAATACTTATAAGTGTCCCACATACTCCTTTAACACTAATTGTTTTAAAAGTGCTGTGTGACTTTCTTCCCTTTTCCCTTCATCCCACCCCAACACAGGTGCACCGCTGCTGCTCTCATGCAATTCTGCCTCCCTATTCAAACTCCACAGGTGCAAGAGTGAAGCAAATCTCCAAAACTCTTCCAAAGGATGAGCCTCCAATACCCTGCAGGACCTGAATGTGGGTCAGTGTAGGACACCAAGAGCCCCTCACATCAGCAAGTCACTCACTTTCTCAGCAAAAAATGAGGATCTCGGCTCCAGCTTCTTCTCTTAGAGTAAGATCAAAACCAGGTATTTGACTTGGGATCTTCACTGCAACAAGTCCTCAGGAGAAAATCTTCTTTTTGGTGCTTTGATTTTCAAAATGTCATTGCACGCTGCAAGAACAGTCACACAAGACTGATGTACTAAGTATTAGTAATGTTTAGCTGTCTTGCTGTACAGATTAAGGATGGCCATGTCACAGGAATTACCAGGCAATTCCCAGACCTGGAGGTCACTTTTGAGCCTTACTCTTACAAGGGCTTGATTCAGTGCAGTAGACTACTACCAAATGTGGCAATCCAATGTTCAGCCTGGATCCACAGTTTCAGGACTGACCAAACCCAGGGAAAAGGATGCTGTTGGAGGACAATATGATCATGTCACCAAGGCTGGCAGACAGGCCGGGAGGACACCTTGCACAGGTAGTGTGGACCACGTGCCCTGGCAGAACTCCACTCAGCAAGCCCACACAAATGCTGTCCGGAGCTGTAAAAGTGAATAGACACCAGTTCTTTCCATCCTGCTGAATTCAGGCAAGGTACTTACTTGAGGGACAGATTCTTGGTTCCAAAAAAGCTGCTTTGACCTTTGAGCTGCCAAATTCCTTCCCCCATTACTTCCCATCTTTCTTTCTAGTGTTGCACAGCTACTCTGAGTCATTGTTTATCTAATTTAATTAACATTTGCTAGTGCCTGCAACCTAAAACACTGTCTTAAAACATTTGCTTGAAAAGCTTCCTTGTCCCAGAGCTGTCATTTTTAACATGATGGATAATGGATAGAAATAATTATCCTGAACAAGGTTAGACAGCTTAAATTATTTGAGTTTCAAGGAATTAGTAAGCTTAGCTAAACATCTTATTTTTCAAGACACAGTAATAATAAAAACACAGCGATGTCCATAATGGATTGTAAAAAATATACTCTGCTAAAATTTTTTGTGTTCTCTCACAGGTTCAACACCTTCATTCAAACCTTCAGGAAGGTTTAAATCAGCACATCATCTCATACATGGAATTACAGAATATCCTGATTTGGAAGGGACCCACAAGGATCATCAAGTCCAAGTCCTGGTCCTACACAGGATATCCCCAAGAATCACACCATCTGTCACCACGTGCAGATCATGGATTGAAAGGACTTTTGAATCCCAGAGAGGGTGCTTCCAGGGCTGTGAGTGCTGGTGTCCAGCTCAGCTGGTCCAAGTGGGAGGGCAATGCATGCATGGGTTATGGGAGGACCTGGGTCCATATAAAGTCAGTGCTGCATTTGCAGCCCCCAGAACAGCTCTGGAACAGGCCAGAAGAAATCAAAAGGCAGAGACTGGGTGCAAACAGAGTGAGATATTTCAGCTTTACAAAGGTATAAAGGAGAGCGGAATTGGGCTCACTGCCTCTGTATTATTTCCCTAGTCCATAATTTTGGGGAAAATACAAGTTCTGAATTAATCATTGACCTTTAGCTTCGAAGAAAAACAAAACTTTGGCATTGAAATTGCCAAAAAATGAGACTAACAATTTGCAATTGCTTAATTTCCCTCCTAGAAAGCCAGGTGCAGCCAGGCCTCTGCGGCGCTTTGCACTGCGCAGAAGTGAGATCTCCTCCAGGGACGCTCAATCCAAGGCAGACAAAGAAAACATGAAGAAAAACAAGCACCTGGCAGAGTAGTGCCAAGCTACAGGCAACAGGACTTGGGAATGTCCCCTTCCTGCCCTGCTCATTGCACTGTGACACCTTTCAAATAATGAACCTCCTGCACCTGTAGAGATGCAGAGATCTGACGTTGTTCGCCTCAGTTTGGAGCAGGGGGTCACATCCTGCTGCACAGCAGCAACATTAATGCTCTCAAGAACTGCCCACACATCCCACATGGACCCAACCCCCGGGAGCAGAGGCTGGGTTATAGGCTCCTGCAGTCTAAATTGCTAAATGCATCAATATGATGGAGATTTTCACATAAGGTAGATTTTTTTTTTCTTTAATTCTCACTTTACAGGTTTTATATTGCTGGGGCCTTTTTAAATAAAAATCCTAATTAAAAAAAATAGTCCCTTTTCACTTCTGAAAGCAAAGGAAAATTTTCTTGGAAAATTTACCCACTTGGTAAAATCCAGAAGTTTTGCTTCGACCCTCAGTTTTTACATTTTTAGATTCCTTTTTTAAAGATCTCTGCTCTGGTGTAGAACGATTTAAAATTCCTCCAGCAAAGTGCAGTTTTATTGCTCCAGAGGCAGCATAAAGCTGAATGGGTGGCTGTATTTCAAGCGAGGAGCTGTGGGAGAGTGCAGCTTGCAAGTGGCAATAGAGCCCAGAAACTGAACTCTAGCCTTTCTATTCAGTGCTCTTTTTATTATTAAGTCATGGAATAAGTAAAATGTTACGGGGACACTTTAAATCTACACTTGTTTGTACAGCATCCAATGAATATGTGATGGGGAAAGAAAATGAAAAATGTGGGGATGTTGAAAATAAGGAAAAGATTGGATGCTGAAGAATCAAGTGTGGTAAATTACGAGGTACCATTAAATCTGTAATTGTAACCTGAAATGGAGCAGCATGGCTTCGGTGCATTCTCATGCTTGTGGGGTGGCTTTGGGGTAGGTGATCTCTGCTTGCTGGCTCAGAGGATGGGACATCTCTGTGACTTGGCAGGAGGCAGCAATGTCCAGAAGCTGCCTCAGCTGTACCAAAAAAAATGTTATTTCAATATTGAAGATCCCTTTTGTTTTGATTTTTTTTTCAGACTTGAAACGAAACAGTCCAGACCTGATTTGTACAGAACTTCTGATCGTGTTTGTGAAAGTGTTGACACAGGTGGCAAAGACAGGTGAGAGTGTGGAGCCATCATTCACACCCTCATCAAGGCAGGATATGAAAGAGGTTTGGGTGGAGGATGCCTGCAGGGTGCCATTAGCACCTCTTAATGATCTGAAGCCTAAATGTCTGGTTGATGGCTCTAATTTAGACTAATGAGACTTGCTTTGTTTTTAAGGGCTAAGAAGGTTCAGCTGGAGCTGGCTAAGGTTCACCTGCAGGGCTATAGATTGTTGTTCCTTCTAGGGTAAGACAATGCAGATAACCCACCACCAGCATTTACCTGTTGTTCCCCATTAGGATCCAGCCTTGCTGAGTTTTTTGGGTAAGTATCTCTATCCCGACAAGAGTTAGCACCTCCCAGCATAAGGAAAGCAGGAAGAGGCAGGGGAGTGAGGCCACTTTTCCAGGCAAGGACAATGAACAACCATTCCTAACACTGGCACCACGCAGGCTGCAATTTTAAGAAGCAGCCGGCAATTTTGAAGTCCTTAGTTGTGCTTTTGTAACCCAGGATAGGCAATAAAATGCAAATATTGCTCCTATTCCTATCTCCCTGAGCAGGAGAGAAGAAAAACTTGAAAAAACCATTTCCTTGTGTTCTGGGCTGACAGGAACCACAGATTTATTTCTGTTTCTCACCAGTCTAAACCAGTTCCCTGCTGATCACCGCTGGCACTAGAGCTCCTATACTCACCTGCCTGCCGCTTTATGCTGGCCTCATGACTGGAAAGTCATGGTGATTTCCCCAGTGGGAGGAGGTGGAAATCCCTAGGCCAGGCGTGCTGGGAAAGAATGGAAATGTCAGATTCTCCTGCTGTAATTTCTTACCTTGTTTTAGATGTGGTTTAAATGTTCCAAATTCCCTGTAATTGGTTTTCTCTTTCTCCGACTCTGAGAAAACAACACAGTGTTAATTATGGTTTCCTGGCAGTGTTTTTAACATGCAGTAGTGGGACAGATATGAACGCTAAGGAGCTTTTGCTGTGCTTTCTGTGCCTCAGATGAGGAGCAAGTGGCCCGTGAGCTGCCCCATCATTCCTAGTGCTGTAAATAACCACAGTTAGTGTTTTCTGTGTATCAGAGATGGGTGGGTCAAATGGCAGAGAGCGCTGAGGCACACAGTCCCACAGCAAAGAGATCCCCCTGTGTACCATGGATTAAATCCTGCTGCCTAAAAAGTGATTCCAAAGTTGTCAGTGGACTCTTGGTCCGGATTTTATGATACCCAAGACTGTTGCAGTGCTGCAGTCAGGCGCTGAGCAGCCATAAGAAAACCAAATCCAAGGGATGGGGAATAAGACCTATGGGTGGCAAAGGTACTCATCCACAAACCTTCCCCATGTAGCGAGAGGAGAGCCAGCTCTGCCTTTTTATCAAAACCAGAAATCAGATGAAAGGAACCACAACCCACGCTGGGTATCTGCTCTTTGGGTTTTCCTTCCTGTAGCACAGTTGGGTTTCTGATGCCATTTGTTGCCTGTATTTGTGGATATGTAATATGAGGCAGAGCAGGCATTATTGGGGAGCCACAACTGAGAGATGAATAATATGGTTGGGTGCCAATGTTAGCCTTGGCCCTGTGTATCCATCTTGTTGGTAACCTGAGCTAAATTGCTCGCTGCAAAACCAGGAGATTGGTTTTCCTTAGCAACTACTTTGTAACTGCAGAGTGAATCCAACAAAAGCAGTAGTAAAGTATCATTATGTAGGTACTTTTTTACAGTTACCAGGTCATTCTTGGAGATATAGATACATATATATAATTAATGTGTTGCCTCTGTGTTCTGGGTGACTGTGGGAAGCTGGGCTTTGGAGCATGAAGTAGCTGCAGCCTCCTCCATAGCTGGAGTTCAGGGGGTGTGACAGCCTCTGCTCACACTTCTTGGTTGGGAGGAAGAGCTGCTTTGCCCCCCGCCTTTTGGTCATGTTGCCTGGCCAGTTCTTGGCAGACCTCTGTCATCTCCTCCCATCTGACGGCACCTTTGCTTCTCACCTGCCCCATGACTGTGTTAGTGGAGCAGTTGTGGTTGTCCTGCTGGGATTTTGGCCAAACACCGTGGCAGAAAGTGCTCTTAAACACATTAGGCAGCACTAGGGAAACCAGGTATGAGCACAGGAAACTGCTGCTAGTACAGATGTATTTCTTATAGACAAAATGCAGAATGGTAGTGGTGGGTGTTCTTTGGTCATGCACTGACTCGTCTGCCTAGTGCATCGTGTGCAGAGCAGATTTTGGGGTGTTTGGGGTTTTTTTAATTGAAGAAAAAGGAAGTTTGCACATTAAAATCTCGAGTTTACTATGGAAAAATCTCATGGGGGTAATCAAAATGCAGCACTGTGTTCTGGGATCACACCAATGTGCCAAAGTCCAGCAGCTTCAGCTGGATGTCCTGATCTGAGAACATCACGGTGTCTCATTGCATGTCCCATCCAACATAAACAGTTGTGACTTGATTTTTCTTCTGTAAGAAAACCTTAGTGCTTCAACATTTGGCTGAAAACAAACACCAGTTAATGTTCTTTATGTTTATTAAATAGGAAATCAGTGAATAAGAAAGAGAGTGTGAAAAACGTTCTATAATAATTTCGGATTTTGTTGATAATGACATAGATCCTTGCCCCAAAATTTGAAATTCAAGCAACTAGCCAACTTATGCAGTATTTAGAAAATGTGTGATCTTCTGCTTATTCCAGTGGAAAATGTTTAGGAATTTGCAGAGCAGTCTCTGTGGTGATTTAGATGTAGGGATTCATTCAAGCATCTGCTTAGGTCCTGTTGATGCTGTAAGACCTAAATCCCATTCCTAAACAGCAGTGCTTTCCCAGGTGAGGATTCAGGTGGGAAAAGTGCTTCCCTGTTGGGTCTCTTTCAAGCTTTTCTCACCACGGCTCCTGTACTGGGGTGGATATCCAGGGGGAGGGAGTAATTTCCCCAAATATCTCCTGTTCCCTGCAGCTGGATCCAGTCTTGGCTGTGAGTTTGACACAGTCCTCATGGTTTAGGAAGTGGTTCCTGTAAACCCAGAACAAGGCTAATTTCAGGTTATTAGAGTTTTGGCTCTCAAAGCTTTAGTTCCTCCCTCTGCTCTCTGCTCAAACCCTGGCAGGTGGGTTTGTGAGGTTATTCCTTGTGCAAACATGGAATCATTGAATCCTGCAAAACTGCCCTACTGTTTGACCAAGGGAAGTTGGGTAGGACACTTGCCACTGTCTCTCTGCAGAGTTTTCAGTGATTTTCAAAGGACAGTTGACTTTTTCTATATTTAAAATGTATTTCTATGGAAACTACAAGGCTAGAAGAATAATTTGAGAAAGTTTCATGTCTAATGGCAGCCCAGATAATGGCAATAGACAGCCACACAACAGTGTGTGGGATATACAATCACAGAATCCTCATATGATTTGGTCTGGAAGGGACCTTAAAGATATTCTAGAGGGGGAAACCTTCCATGAGACCAGGCTACTCCAAGCCCCATCCACCTGGCCTTGGACACTTCCAGGAATGTGTCATCCACAGCTTCTCTGGGCAACCCGTGCCAGGGCCTGAACACCCTCACAGGGGACAATTTCTTCCTAGCATCTCAGCTAAACCTTCCCTCTTTCAGTTTGAAGCCATTCCCCCCTGGTCATGTCACTATAGCTCCTGATGAAGGAACATCATCAAGAGCATGATATCCCCATCACCCTAAAGACTTGAGTTGCAGGTGTGGGCAGGTGGAACGGAGGACGAATCCAGCATTCCCTGCTCAGCCTGCATGTCCTGTGCATGGGGTCATGGGCAGTCACAGCCCCTGGTGCTGGGAAATAACTTGAGCAAACTGCAGCCAGGGAATGGAAATGGGATGTGATCAAAGCACCCGGAGGAGCAAAGCCTGCGCAGCACTTGGTGCAAACTGCAGCGTGCCCTTGTCTGGGCACGGAGGTCGGCGGTGGTGCAGTGCTTCCACAGCAGTGCCTGCATGGAGACTATTTCCGACTCCCATAAAAATCTTTATGTCTCTGTGATCAGGATTTGGTGATGCAAATTTGCTGTGTCAAAGGAAGATGCCGCTGTAAATGAATTAGTACAAGAAGAACTTCTTATTTAAGAAGTGCTGACTCTGCGCTCTCCCCTATGCCCTCGCTTTTAAAATTGAAGCCTGGGTTTGCTGCTTGCTATGATCTATATTTAGATACTTATAAATGAAGTTTTGCAGTCACATGGCTGCATTCTTGTATGGCTTCATGAAGCCATTTTTTCACATTACAGAGATTTATATGTTTGCGTTTACATATTGCAGGTGTTTCCATAAAAGCTCGGGGTAGCCACATTCAGGATGGCCTGAAAGAAAATGGAGAAGTGCTTAAAATGTTACTGAGCACACTTAAAAATATTGTCCTGGGGCAGAAGAGTGAAGTCACTGCACAAATGAAGGAGTCACAGACAGGTAGGATTAATGGATGTGGGCTTTTCAGGAGCACTCCTCTCTACAGAGGGTCGAGCTGTGCAAGAGGACAGCATCCCTTTTGGGATGTATCTTGTGCAAGGCTCCCAGTAAACTGCTGGGCCCCCAGCAGAATATTTCAAAATGTCAGAGAGTGCTGCAGTGCTGAGCTCATGCTATGTAAGTGATAGTCTGATGATTTATGTGCTGTACACACTACACACAAATCCTGTCCCAACAAGCCCTGGAAGAGGAGATAGTACTCTTGCTGGTGTGTCCTCTGCTCCAGGAACCTTGCCAGGAGGACACACCATAATTCATGCTCTGCTGATGCTTTATAAAAGTTGCAGCCTGTACTTTGGCTGCTGTGCTGCTGACCCCAGCATCTGTGTCAGCCTTCAGCCCCTCCACGCCTGGTGGATGACTGCAGTTCCCTGTGCCTGTCCTGGGAAGGCTAATGCATCAACTGGCCCTCTGGCTGGCACAGCCTTGCCCGGCCTCAGCACCACATCCACCAAAGGTCAGGGCTCTCTCTGCTTTCAGGCAACCCCCAGCTTTGCCCTCATAGCTGCAGAAGCCTACAGCTCGACACAGAAAAGAAGGTGGGAAATCATAGGGCTTCTCCTTAGGCTAAGAACCCCTTCAGTCTCTGCTGACTTACAGCTACCAAAAGCAAAGGATTATCAGCACTTCATTTATCCTGGTTTGGGGCTCACCATAAAGCTGTAGTGCAGCATCTTCCATGAGGAAGTGCCTGAGAAACAGGAGGTTTCCTGCAGGGAAGGAGCAGACTAACAGTATGGGGTGATAGGGGAATTTCATGCACAGCTAAAACACTCCTCAAATATTGAAGGGGAATGGCTGGAGTTTGTGCCAGAACGGTGAGAAAGAGTTTGGCTGAGGGGTAAGAGTGGTTTCTTCCACTCTTCATCTCCTTTTCCATGGTGGGCTGTGGGCATGGCCCAAGGAAAACACAGTTCAAACTCTGTTCTGTGGACAGGGCAAGGCAAGGTGCAGCACGGGCAAGGAGGGGAGCCAGGTGGGGAAGCAGGGTCAGGAGCAGCGGGGCAGGTGGCTGCCCAGGCCAGCACACCCAGAGGTGCCGCCTGCCCTTTTTGGAGACTTTTGCCTTTTTGGAGACTTGTTGGAGAGCTAAAAATCCCGTTTCCTGGGGCCACAGACCACGCCGGGCGTTGGCCCAAATGTGGGTCAAGAGTGACACCCTGTGGACAAGTTATTCTTTTTCGTAACCTCACAGGATTTCTCTCCTGATGCTTTTCGTCTTCCTCTTTATTCCCCCTCCCCAGAGTTTTCGTTTCCCAACCCTCCTCCTTTCCCAGCCCAGGGGTTGCCTCTGCGAGCCCCGCGATGCGCAGGGAAAGGCGCATCTCATCCCCTTAAAAGTGCAGGCTAAGGAGATGAGACCGCAATCCCCCTTCCCTTTTGTTCCTCTCTGCTTCCCCCCCTTTTTATAGTCGATTTTCCCTTATTTATACTGGGTTTCGGCCCTGCAGCTCAGCGAGGGGCTGCGGCTCCTGCCCTGCCGAGGTCCCCCGGCTCCGCGGCCGCGCAGCTCCGCAGCCGGAGCCGGGTACGCTCCCAGGGCTCGTAAATCTACCGGCTGCTCGCAAAATTTGGCAACTATGAACCCGGGTTGTCTGTTAAACCGGGAGAAAAACTGCGTGGGCTTCCCCTCAGCAACTCTCCGTGTCCTCCACAGCTCCACAAGCCACCACCCGGAGTGAGAATTCCCGAACACCAAAACACTTCCCCAAAAAAAAGTATTTCAAGAACTGCTTCTCTTCTGGTCACTCTAAGGATCCCTTCCCAACCCTGAACTCGCTGGGGTTGCGCCGTGCTGTCTTGATGCTCGTGGTGTTATCCCAAGAAGTGTCCCAGAACAGGCTGATTGGCACCAGCTGACAACCTGGGGAGGGTGCAGCTCTATTTTAAGCAACAAATAATTTAGTTTTATATTGGTGAGAAACTCCTCATCACTCATTTAATTATATGGATCTAGACGAAACCAGAAGGTCTTGGCACACCTGAGTGCTGGGAGTGGGAAAGGGGGGGGTAACAAATCCTTCCAAGAGCTTATGTCCTTTCTTACCCCCAGCAGTTTAACCCTGCCAAGTCTGCACAGACCAGAATATCCATATATCCAAAGCAGAGCCTGCATGGAGATTCCTGAATGTCCGCAAAAGCAGCAAATAAAACAGCAGTAATTCTTTCCAATGACATTTATATGCTGCCATTAACTCTGCTTTAGCTGGTGTAGTTTAGGGCTTTTAGAAAACATGACTTCAGCTGAAACAACTCTTGTAGGTTTTTGCTGAGGGGAGCTGCAAGTTTTGCCTGGACTCCTACACAGATCCTCTGCCCTTTCCATTGTATTCAAAATCTTGGAGAAGAAGAGGTGTCCTAGAACAAAAAGTAGTATTTTTATGCCCTTATGCCATTCCCACCATTTTCTGGACTTGTGCATTTGCACCTTTGTCAGGTGAAAAGAGAGAGATCAGATCTCTTAGTCCAGCTTGGGGATGCTATAAGAAATAAAAGTAGAAAAGCTTTTAAAAAAATCTGCATTGTTCTGTGAACTTCCTAGAGAACATCAGAAGTGGGAAGATATACCAGGTAAAGAATTTGGACCAAGAAGCTGAAGAGTAGGTTGGTTGGTTGGGTTGACTTCACCAAGCAAACAATGAAGGCTGGGAAAAACAGAGATTAGAGACCCCAAAGTGAGCACAGGAAGCCATAGGCCATCTCCAAGATGTGGTAAAGCTGAAAAATTCCCTTTTCTTTTTTACAAACCAAGGCCACATCTTGGCGGGAAACAATTCATCCCAAGTTCTGCCTCCTTGGTTCAGGTTAGGCCACTCTGCCTACAGGAAGGTGTCTTCTTGTGTCCCTTTCAGTGTCATGGGGGGACAGTAAAGCCATTGACATGGAGGAGGTGATACAGTTCACCCCAGAGGTGACTGCAATTCACAGGAAATTCATGGCTTGAAATCTTCATCATTGTATTGGATGGTCTTGCTAAAGATCTGCAGCCCCAAGTCTGCCTTGCACCTGGAACTTGGGGGGAACAGCCCAGCTGCAACAGCTCTTGGCAGAGTTAGAAATAGGGTCAGGCCATAAGGGCCCAGCTTGGAATTTAAATTCAGTCTACTTGAGGTAAATAAAATAACTGCGCTGCCTAGTTTGCAAAGGATCATTTACTTTTCTGGAAAGGAGAGTATGTTTTTGGAAAGTGTACAGGCATCTTTCAGGATGAAGGGCTCTGTGTGCAACAATCAAGTTTTTACCTTTTGATTAGCAAAGCTTTATAAAGAATTTCAATTCTGAATTACTAAACAAAGAAACTATACAAGCCCCAGATGAGATTTAAAGCTTTTCCAAAAGATTTTTTAAAAAAGAGAAAAATAATGGGCCACATGTTTTTTCTTATGTCTCTTGAGTCCGTTTATTCTAGACATCTGACATGCAATTCAAATTTCCAATAGTTTTAGGTAACCATGTCCAATTTAGAAACCACAGCCCTCAGCTAAGCCTACCTACCTCCCAAATCAATCCGGAAAAGCAGAGCACTTGCTGATAGTCTGCACTTTCAGCCTTGCAGAGCTGCATTATATGTGTGCCATACATACTTGGGTTGAGTTTTCTGGCTCCGTGCAATCCATTTAGATGCATTTCATAGACCTGCAGTCAGTGGTCACAGACTGATAAATTATAGCTCCTAATGGAGAGCCTGTTCATGCTTTCAAAGAGTAAAACCACTATAAAATTGATCTCCTCTTCTGAGATGGCTTTGACAGTGGTGCTTGTACGGCAGTTTGGATGAGACGGAAGCAAAGGGCTCCCTGTGGATGAAGAAGTGATGAGTTTTATTTCTGGCTCTGAGACTTGGGCTCATTTCTTAACCTTTTTGTGCCTGAGAGTTTGTATCTCAAAAGTGGGGATAAGGCAAAGTCTTTTTGATAGGCAAAGCCAAACTACAATGGAAATCCCGAGTTCAGATATGGGCAGATAATGTCCTGCTATGTGTCCTCTCCTAACTGCCTGCAGAAACCTCCCTCCTGAGGATTTAATCATGTTTGGGAGGAGGTAAGTTAGGCAAGGGATGCATTAGGTGATGGTTTCCACACCACCCTTCTCACTGCAGTCCCCAAAACCTGGGTCATCCAACAGCACAGACCCTAGCACACTGGTTGAACTCATCAATCAGGACATGCCCCTCCTGCAGAGGCTGGCATCAAAAATTCTCCCTTCCAGGGCCCCAAGGAAATAGTATATGTTCAGGTGGTACTTCCAAGAGAGCTTGGTTGAGCAACAATTATGGAGCAGATTCTCTACTGCTCTCAACATCAGAAGAGACTTATCAGCCTCCAGCAGCAAGTCCTGTTTGGCTGTAAGTGCCTATCTCTTTATCCTGTAATCCCTCATCCATCTCATCTATTTTTAGCTTTCCAGTTCTCTTTCCAGTGGGAGCACTTGCATGCAGTCACAAACTCTGCTATTCGGGAAAAAATAGGATTTGAATCAAATTTATTGCTGTTAATTCCTTTCATAGGCATCATGAATCAGAAGGGGCAGCTAGAGGTGGTGGAATGCCTGTTCATCCACAGCCTTTGACACCACTGATCAGAGAAGGGGCCAGCAGTGGAGCTGGTCCCTGGTAGAATTTAGGGACTGGGAACATGGGAAAGCAAAGGGGAGAGTTGGAAAAATCTCTGGACAATTTTCTTGTTCCTTACAGTTTTCCTGAGCATGTCCCCCATTGTCCTTCCTGCAAAGGTGATCTGAGCAGAATATCCCTCCTTAAAAATAAAAGGAATAAATGAGAGAATAGAATGAATTAAGACATTCTCAGCTGACACCTGGTTTGGGGCGATATTTATGTCCTTCGAAACCTGTGGTGCCAATTGCCACAGCCCCACTGACTTGGGAGAATAACCCTGATTTTAAGGACATTCTCTGCAGAATGCAATGTATTTTAAGCAGAAAACAAGTGGCCAGATTATGGTCCCCCAGTGCAAACACAACAACAGACTTTCTTCAGCCTCTTTTTCTATATATACCAGGGCTGTGAAGTAAAGAGGAAAACGCTGAGTCTGCTAAAAACTGCTCAGATTCTTGTGGGTGCTTTGGAGGAGCTGGTATACAATTTTGAGGCTGTTCTTTCTGCTGGCAAATTAACAGCTTAGAAAAATTACAGCGGGGGGAGGGAAAAAGAAAAAAAAAAAAGAAATTCTATTAATGAAACAGAACAATGAAAATCAAAGCTAAAGATGGAAGGAACTGAGTGGGCCCCATCCAGTTCATTGCCTGCTAGGCTGGATTTCTGCCTATAGTAATTTATGCCCTAGCCTTGGAAGTGAAAACAGATTTCATTTACTACTGAACAGTACTACTCTGTGTAGAGAGAGTTCGTGGCCTCGCAGTGTTTCTGAGAAGGTATTGTGGGATTATTGCTCCCACTTTGCAGATGGGCCTGGTAATGCTGCTTGAATTCTTAAATTTAGGCTCTGGCGAGGGGGAATCTGAATTAGGACTTGAGTGTTTGAGGACTGTCCCTTGTGTCCTGCTCTCACATGGCCTGGCCACTGTAGGAAGTGTTGAGATCAGAGAGGTCCCAGTTAGCACCACAGTTCATGTGTGCAAGGCTCTGCATCAGGATCATCCCTTGCTCCAGGGATTTATCCCTCAAGGGTTTGACGGAAGAGTTGGACATAAGATGTTCGCCCAACTTTAAATACACTTTAAGGGAGAAAAGTACTCTGAAACTCTTGGCTTGCTTTCCTTTTTCACTAGTCTGGTACCAGGCAGAGCCCAGAAACACCTCCTGCCCTTCCAACAAACATCAAGACAGAGGATGGTGAGTCCCTGCCTGCCCACATCGCCGACATTGCCACAGGCACAACCTTCCTCAGAGGAGTTTGGCAGTGAAAAATGCACATGTTCCGTTAAGAAAGAAAAAAAAAGAAGAGGCAGAAAAACAGGTAAAATTAGCATTTGGAGAAAAGTTCCTACGGAAAAAAGCTATATGTTTCCCTAGAGCCAAATGAAAAAAAAAAAAAATCCCAACCTTCAAACCCAAGCTTGCAGAGTCTGCTGTAATTTATGATTTACCATATGAATCTAACTATAGAACCTTATTTAAAAATGTTATAAAGATTGTAAATCTACAGTGAAATGTTCTAGGGACAATCTGCTGGCAGAAACCCACTCTCCAGACTGACCTATGGGAGAACCAGCTTGTCAGGGGCTTGATCCGGAGCCCGCTGAAGACAATGGAAATGCTCTCATTGACGTCAGTGGCCTTTAGATCAAAAAGCCCCCAAAGCTCAGCATGGAAAAATGAGTCCTAAGGAGAAGCAAACTGCTCTAATCAATAGATGTTGCTGGATGAAGGTCTTTAACAATAGTTTAATGGGCCATGATGAGCGCCTCTGGACACTTTTATTTGGTATTGTATGTATTTTATAATCTTTTTCCTGAAACTTTTAATGGAATTTATCTCACTGGAGAATTTGGGAGAACATCTGCTGCAAATGATGGGTAAAGACATAAGCTGTTGTGGGTGGGGTGAGCCTCAGGAGGTTCACAGTTTGGGTTTGGCTTCTGCTTCAGATTCTTATCTGAACTATACAGATCTCCTGTGGCTGCAAAAATTGGACTGGAAATCACAAGAGTACAAGCCTTCTTGTGAGATTTCCAGCACTTTTCTTATGGTTTTGACTGAACACCAGATGTGGAAAAAATATTTAACAAAACTGGATGCAGTTTTTTTCATGTCTGGTTCTAAAAAGAGACGAAGGTTCAGGAATCTAATTTTATCCTTTCCAGTTTCACTCCTTAGTAAGAGTCTGTTCTAGTTTTAAAAAAAATAAATGCAATTTAAACCCAGAATGTAGCTATTGCAACCAGTCCCCAAAGGATCGTTCAAGTAGATGAAACTCCAAACATTACATTGACTATGAATTAAAACCTTATGCCTTTGGCAAGTGGAGTGCAAAGAACGACCAGGGTGAATGGTGACCATTAGGAAACATCCACTAATGTTCTTTCCCTTCAAAGATTATTTTTATTTGCTTTGCATGCAACCCTATTTGCATTTTTGACCCGTTCCTGCCTGCTTCCACTATAAAACCAAGCTTTTAGGCTCTGCCTAGCACAGACATTTTTAAGAGTACTTGAGCAATTGTGCTTGCCATGTGGAAATTTTAAATTTCAAAGCAGAATTCAAAATTTCCTGCAAATCTAATAGACTTTTCAGGCTGCTTACACAAGCCTGCATTACCTTTTGGGTGTAACACCAGTACTGGGATACTGAGTCACTAATCAATGGCATGTTCTAATCCAGATGTTCTATATGTTCTTTGTGGACAATTCACAGCTGGAAAGGAGAATCACTTTATTATCTGGTTTGCTCCAGCTGTAATGCCTACTCACACTTGCTTTTAAACTGGTAGCCTTTCATCAGAGAGGGGAAGAGAAGGTTTGTTTGAAACCAAATAGTGACAGTAGGTTAGGGGAGCTGTTAAGTCACAGGAAGATTTCACAGCATGTGTAGGCAACTTTGGGAGGTGGAAAATGGCCTGAAGTGAAGTGAATGGCCTGTCTTGAAGGATTTTAATCACTAACATTGGGACCAAAGCTGAGCAACAGAAAGTCAAAGAAATCAAGCAAGGAAAACAAGTTTAAAAGTGACTGGGCTGACACTGACCTTACGCAGCTATTTTATCACTTATGATTGACTCTGAAATTTTTGGTCTCAGTTCAGAACGGGAAGTTTGTCCCTGTGGGATATATAAAGGCCAGGCCAAATGGAACTGAGCTGGCACTTCTTTCAAACTCCTCATTTGGTGTGTAATCTCACATCCAAATTAAACAGAGACAGATGAAAAAGTGGAGTATTATGTCATCCAGGATCTGTGGAGCAGTGAGCTGTAGCTCCAGCGCCTGAGGAGACTGCCTAGAACTCACCATGTCTTGTCATTTCACTTCATTTTTTGGCAATATTGGGACATTTTCTCCAAAGCTTCCTGTGAAACTCCACTGTCATCTAACAAACAGCAAATAACCAATTAATAATGGGAAGAAGCAGCTCCAGAGCGTGGACACCAATGCTGGAAAAAGATGGGGAAGAAAAACCCCAGGGTTTCTTCTTAATCCTATTAATTTGGGGGGAAGGAGGGGCTCTGGTGATATCTCAGAGATTTTCTAGATGTCTCTTTGGGCCTGGAGAAGGTGTTTTGGGGAGTGAGATGTGCCAAGACCTGTCAGTGCCTCTGCTCCTGCTGGAGATGGGGCTCCCAATGCTGATGAGCACAGGGAAGGTTTTGTGCTCAAAGAGGAGAGAAGCAGCTTTCTCAGGAGCTGGTTTCTGTGTGTGCATGGGCAGGTGAAATCATTCAGCTTCTTCTTAGTGGTCTAGGAAATGTCCACCGGGATGGGCCCTTCAAAAAAATTCCTGAGTTTTGAAATGCAACTTGGGAGAGTGCTAAAAACGGCTGCAGGAAAGGGTAAAGAGCTCCTCTACTGCTCTCCCCAGGCTTTGCTCCCAGGGCTGTACCTCCAGCCCATGTGGAAATAGTTACCTCCAAATAACACATCCTGTGGGACTATTTCTGGTCATTTCACAGAAGCCTTATTAAAAAATAGAGAGTTTATTAACCTGAGATTCAGGGACTCGGATTCGTGATGGAGGCTATAAACTCTCAGCCTATGGTTCAGTTTTACAGGGATGATTTGAAGGTTGGAAAGGGAAATCTTGTGGAGGGAGGCTTAAGGAGCTCCATTTGGTGAACTTAGCAAAAAAGCAGATCAGGCAGTGTCCTGACTCTGTGCAGTAAATGCTTTTGGAGGAAAGAATACCGTGTACAAAAGGGCTTTATAGTCTAATGGGGGAAAAACATAATGAGATGCAATGGCTGGGAATTTAAGACAGGCAAAATTGAGAGATTGGGAGAGGGGGCAGACTGTTGAAGGGGGCAGGGGATTTGTCATCCTTTTGCATCTTGAAATCAGAACTGGAGGCCAGCCCAGATGACTGGTGAAACATATAGTAGTAGGCTCAATTAGCGAGTGAATGTGTGAAATTATTTTCTTGGGGATTTATATTGAGCATTAAACTAGATGATCTGAATTGTCCCTTTCAGCCTTAAAAATGGAGGAAAGACGCCAGAAAAGGAGCTAAATATCCAAATTCTACCAAATTGCAATAGCTGGAGCCTCTGGGCCCCTTTGGGAATGGTGCAAGTGAAAGGAGAAGGGTTATTCTAGGCTCTGGGTGTGTGGAGGGACAGACAGAATGAGGGATGCCATCACATGCCTCCAGCACAAACCCAGTTGTAGCTGCTTTTCCTTCTTGGCCCTCCCAGCACACTTTTCTTTTTTATGTATTTTATTTTTGAAACTAAAAATACATCCTCAGAGGCATTAGTCACTCTGCCCACATATTAATAAATTGCATAATGATGCCACCAAGCATCCAAAAACCTTTCAAACTGTTATATATTATTTCTTTCAATAGAATTCTAAAAGGCCAGTGTGGCTTAATGGAGCCACATGGTATTGTATTTAATCCAGAAATCTGGAACTGTCTAAAATCTCATGTATAAATTAAGATAATATACAATATGTTTTTTCATTTAATTTGATTCTCCCCATTTGGGTAAGCTATAACTCCGTAGGGCTGTGTCTTTTGCAAGGGATTTTTGTCTACCAAATCATAGATTTGTAATGTTGCTCTTGCTTTTAATTGCCATGGGCTGTTCCCCATAATAACTGAGCCGGTCCTTCGCCAGCCAAAGGAAAGTTTAATGGAACCACAGTTTAATTGGGCAAAGTTTAGAAGTTATGCAAGTTACAAAGTTTCCTGGGACTTTTCCTTATGGCCTCTCCCACACGGCTCTGTTGGCGTTGCTGCAGGGAATGTCACTGCCATGCCATGGAGATGGTGACCTCAGCACAGCATTGGGCACTGCTGTGCAGGTGACTCCTTCTTGACCCTCCTTGGACTCAGCTGGCATTTACACACAGGAATTTTTAGGACACCAGGAGCCACTGCGTAAAGAAACCCAAATCCAAATATTTCTTGTGCTGGAAAAACATAGGGGCTTTCTTTAGACCTGGGGTTTTGGGTATGAGGCTTGCTTTCATTAGAGTCACCTCTGGACAGGTCCGCCTCTCCTGTACAGTGTGTGCAGGAGGTTTTCACAAATTCTGTCAAGCCATGGCAGGCTATGAGATAAGGGGTCAATAAACGTTGCCTTTTCCTCCTCCTTTCTTTTGATGCCAAGCTCCCTTCATGCTTCTGGAAGCTCTGGCTATCACTGCACCAGGGTGGAACAAGACTGTGGAACAGGAACTATGTAAGTCAGGACCACAGTTCAGGTATCTTCTTTTTCTTATTACAATCTGTGAACCCAGTAACCTCAAAAATTGCTGGGGTTTGAGCTAAAGTGCTTCAAGGGATGGAGAGAGAAAAGTGTTCTTGGGTGTGTTCTGCTCTGCAGTCTGACATCCTGGAGGAGAAGAAAGCCAGGTGTGGAAACAAAGTGAGTGAGATGATTTCTTGTGGGGTCAGTGGAGTAGATGAAACAGAGGTGCTGAAATGTGGGGCATACCTTTCGTTTGAGGGAATGCGTGGGAGAATTAAACACGTTCTGGAAAGCGAGAGGCCTGTGCATTATGAGGAAACAGTTCTGAATCATATGGACCCAGGCTTTGGTTGATCATGTGAATAAAACTTCTTTCAGGATTTAGTACCTCTGCTCATCATTTCTGGTGGTTTGGGTTTTTTCAGTTGGCTTTTAATTTTCCTTGGCTTTGTCAGGACTAGACCTGACTTTGAGCAGGGATATTCTCAAGGCTATAATCTGGTTTCAACAAATTTTTGGTATGAGCAGTGTGTATGGAGGCCCCCTGCTCTCCCCATGTCTACAGGATTTGTCCAGTTTTGGGAAGCTGTGTGATCGATGCCTTTAAACTCTCAACCCTCCCTGGTTTCTTTCCCTCCCTTCCCAATGCCCTGCTCACCAGAAGTGCAATCCACAGCTTTCTTGTCACTTAACTGATTATGGACAAAACTTCTTGGCTCCTGTGTCCCAGTTCCTTCCAAACTGGGCTCTGCATTGCTGCTGCTGCACAAATCAAACTGCAACTGTAATAAGCATCTCGAGGTGCTTTATTGAACACCAGATTTGTTAAACTAAGAGTTTCCCTGTTAGAAACATCTGGTTGATATAACCAGACGTGTGTTGGTCTTACAAACTCCATCATGGGGGGCAGGTTGGGTCACAGCAGGATGCATTGCATGGGAGGGGGAAGATTATCCATGAAACTTTGTAAGCAGAAGCTATGAAGAGAAAAACAGGAGCGAGCCTGGGCTCCTGAGGCCACCACAGCCCCGTCACCTCTGCCCAGGAGGCACTGAGCTATATTACACCTTCCCCACCACCTCTGTCCCCTCCTGGGTCCTTTGGGACCCACAGGGAAAGGCCAGGTTTGCTCCCGGGGCACTGGTCCAGCCCTTGTAAAATATTCATGTAGGGGTCAAGTGAAAACTGACTCATTTTTGAGCAGGAGAACAAGGTCATTTTCTTGTAGCCCAGTAATTCCCTCATTTTTTATTGGTGTTGTTATAAACCAACTTCTCCGAGGTGCTGGGACTTCGCCTATATTGCATCCCTGTTCCCATCCGGTTCCAACAATAAAACCCTTGCCTTTTTTGATCTCTGGCTTTCATGCTTGCTGACACACTCTGGAAAATTTAAGAAGGGCGCAAGGAATGGGTTAGTCACACTTGTTAATATTTATCCCATTGCAGAAAGAGCAGGGCTGACCTCAGAGCTTGGGCTTTGGAGAATAGTTATGAGAATGATTCCACCCAGCTGAAATGAAATCTGCATGCAAAGCTTGTTTGGTGCCTGGAAAGAGCTAGAAGGAAGTAAAGGTCTTAAATGATATATTTCCGCAGTTAACGTTTTGTCCTGTTTACAGAATCTCACCAGAATACTGGGGGTTTTGTTTTGTTCATATGTTTTTCATAAGGATAAATATCCATGCAGTTTAAACATTTTCATTAGATTCAGACAAGATGGAGGATGTGGGATTGTTTTTTTCTGTAATTGTTAATCTCTCCGGTTTTTTTAATGGTTATTTCTTAAAACACTCTTCAGAAAAAAAATCTCAGGTAAATCAAAGAGACGAGGAAAGTGATTCTCTTTAATTATTCTTACAGCAATTTTGAGTAATGTAGGTTAAATTAAAAAAATATACAAGCAAGATATTTTGGCTGGGAAGTATGTGTAATGTATGAACAGCAGGAAAAAAAAAAAAAGCCTTCCTTTCTAAATAGAAAATCTTTGAAAGTAACAGGGGGAAACTGATGGGAAGGGCTGAAGTCCATATATTCCCACCTCCTCCGCCTTGTGCTCTCTTAAAGGTGAGCTGCAAAATGCAAAAGAGAAATGTGTTAAATTCAGATGACTCGCTCGGGTGTCAGGAAGTGGCTCGAACAACCACACGAAGTTAACTAACACATTCCCTTTTTTTTGTTCATCCCCTCCCTCCCCTGCTCTTCTCATGAAATCTGTTTTTTTGCTGCTGTGGTTTCTGCCTCCAGGCAGGAGCGCAGCCACTTGTCCACCCGAGCAGCACCCCGAGACCCCCCCATGGCTTGCAGGGAGCCAAGAATTTCTGGGAGGATTTTCCAGAAAGAAAGGAGGAGAATTTTAGAAAATGTATTCCCGATCTAAACAGCCTGGGTGCAGGAGAAATGAGACAAGCTCTGAGGGGTGGTGTGCTGAGCTTGTGTTGTTTTGCTGCTCATCTTGTGTCTGGTCAATCCATCTTATTATCATCCAGCTGCTCTGTTCTAGGTCTTCTTCAGCAGCATGGTTCATGCCATCCATGGGCTTGAGTATCCTGGTCTCAGGAACCCAAAATGGGAGTAGTGCTGTGTCTGTCACTGACTGCCCTCAGCTGAGGCATGGAGAGAAGCAATTGGATGTGGGGAAAGGCTTTTGGAGCTGCAAGTGGCAGGATTTGGTTTGCAGCTGGATGTGTGTGATGGGAATAAGTGTCATGTTAGAAGACTTTTAAAGTAGTTTAGGTGTCCAAAAGGAAGTTGGAAAGGCAAGACCCCCCTGATCCATCAAAAACAGTGCCACTGCCCTTTGCAATGACTCCTATCCCATGGACCAAGAGCCCTGCAGAGCCTCATGAAAAGGCACAGACATGTGGCTGTTTCTCATTAGCTTCCACATTTCCCTCTGGAAATGCTCCCCGTGCCTTTCCCCCACAGCTTGGCAGTAGGTATGCTAAGGAGAAGGTTTAAATCTAAATGGAAGGGGGTTATCTGATTTACAGTAAGTAGATTTTTCATTTCAAATGGCAACACGCAGAGCCCTGCGCATTACCTTGCATCAATATAATACACACGCACACATGCCATGCATTTATGCCTAGGATATAAAAATAATAAATTATTCCAATGCTGTGTGTCTGCATAGAGCTAATTCATGTACTACAGCGTGTTTATCAAAGGACACTCCTTAACTGCATACTAGTATTTTTTAATTAGTCGTTAAGCTGCAAGACTCTGTCTCTCTGCTGATTTATGTTCTCTTCTTTACAGTGTGAGTGACTTCTGCAGCAAATCCTGATTTTAGTTTTCTATTCTTTAACAAGATTTCCAAATTGGGTTGTTTTTTGGGGATTTTGTGTTAAGAATAAACCCAATTACACATCTGAGACTCTTTAACCAAGGAAAGCCAAAATAGTGTATGAAAACAATGGTTGTTCTCCCTCTCTTAGGGACACTTTCGTTCTGTTTTTCCCTCTAACAAATTTATCAGAACTGTTAATTCTCTGTAACAGCCAGAGAAAAAAACTGTGGATTTGGAAATACCTCTATAGTTTAGTCTCTGGAAGAGAAAGTAGTTAAATTGAAATAAAAAGAGAAAATTAATATTAATTTGCATTTCTCCTTTGGGAGAGAGATTAAATGAATTTGAGAAGGAGGTTCTGCTCCTACTTAGTGTGGAACTTGATGAAGTTGCCCAACTGATCACAGCTCAGTGGAGGAGGCACAGCATTTGATAAAACCACAGCAAGACGAATTCAAGCAGCAATCCCCTTGCAAGGGGAGGGGTTATTAATGCTGAGGATCACTGCTCCCTCTGGGGTTTAGCTTTTTTTTTCTTTCTGGTGTAAGCAGTTGTCAGCAATGGAGAGAAGTTAATACAAGTGTGGGAGCTCCAGGCCAAATGCACGGAACATCTATCTTAAGGCACTTGTGGAAGTGTTTAGGATGTGCCTCCTGTGTCGTCCTCCATCAGAAGCAGCAGTGGTCCATGGCTGACCAGTGGTTGCTCCCAGCTTCACCCTCAGAACTACTGCTTGGTGACACCAGAATGCCCTGGCCACAGGACATGGTGACAAGCCCTAGGCTGACGTGCCCAAGTTCTACCCACGACGATGTCCACGGTACCTTCAGCTTCATAAACTTGCTACCCTGCATCATAAAGTCATAAAACCCCCAAGAACCTGCATTTCCCCCTGCTCCTTTCTTTTTCAAGGTGAAATGAAAATTTCCCCTTCATGTCCTGCTCTAGCAGCCCAGTGGAAAGACGATGATCTTTTCCTGCACCATCTTACCCAAACCTGTGAGGTGATAGCTGGTTGTTGCAGGAGATGAGAAAGGATACTGATTTAGCCAAGGGTTTTTACATCAAGTATCGATGCCAAAATATGTCCCTGCACACAGCAGCCGTAGCAGGTCTGGTGCAGTAAGGGTCAAGGCAGCTGTTTGAATTGCTGCATTATCCTGCATCCCTCCCAAAAACCTGCCTTCCTCTTAAAGTCCTCCTCGTCTGACATGGCCACGCCGACAGCAAGGTGTTATGGCCACTATGCTGTCAGCAGCCCTGTTTTTCATTCCCACGTACCTTTTCTATCCTGCAGGGCTGATTTCTCCAGGTTTATTTATTCCTCCATTAATGCAGCACAGCCATGCCATGGCTTCCCTTTGGCAGGAGGCACTGCATGGTAGGACTCACTTTTGCAACTCATCACGGTGCAACAGGCACCTCCAAAATGTCCATTCCTGTGAGAGCCAGTCACCTCCTCTTTGCAGCCTTCCCCTCCCATCACAATTAACCTCCCCAAGATTACCGGTCATGGGAAGTTTTAAAACTTTTCAAGAGGCAGTGGCTTCATTTAGGCAGCAAAGCTGTGTATTGAAATATGAATTAGGAGAGTGTGTATCGGCAGGATAGACCATCTGCTGTGCTCAGCACCCGGGTTTGAAGCTGGTTGGCTGGCAGGACAGCATGTGTTTACAGAAAACCCTAACAGTTGTAAAGGAGCCATTTAGGTTTATCGTGTCAATTCCTGTACAACTCCACGCAGAGAGATTCCTTTCACAAACTCACATAAAAAAGACAGATAGACTAGTTTTGACCTCTCTCGAAACATTTGACGGTTGAGCTTGTTGCAAGTATAAAATATCTAGAAGAGGAAAAAAAAAATCTTGTAATTTCCCCCTCTTAAGCATTAGACTTCTTGAATGCAACATCCATTCATAGCTTAGTTCTTGCATTGTAATTTAACTGCCTTTTATTTTCCTTCTGAGATACAAACGCAGGAGCTGTACATGATTTTCATACCACATTATGCAAGACATTGTGGAAAAGCTGCCCAGAGTAATGGCTCCATTTCAACGTGATGCATATGCCAAGATACAGGGATCATTTATTTTTCTTAAAAAATTAAATGAGGATGGGATTAAAAATGTTATGTTTTGCCTATATGAGCAATATTCCTCTATGAGCCATTCCAAACATATTGCCTCTTTGTAGCTCCTCTGTAATACAAATTGTCCAAGGCAAGGCACGTGGTAGCACACCAAAGGGCTTTATGCATCCCTCTTTCCAGGGACTTGTGAAGCACAAATATTCCAAGGACAGGGCAGAACAAAACCGCATTGGCCCTGGGGATCCTTCTGGACTGAGAGCTCGGTTGTTTTCCCATACTTGGAAGAATTATTAAGAAAACAATCTCTTTAGTGAATGTGCTGAATCCTTTGCTTAGCAGGCACCCACGTTGTACATATGATTTGTGTGTGTATGGATGCAGAGAGAAAAGGGAATGTTCTCCTGTGTCCTTAACCAAGCCCTTGGTCACAGTGTCCCATGTGTGACTCTGCCCGGCTGTTGGACTGAGAAGATAAAATAAGAAACAGCCACATTTGACGCATCTCTGAGGTAACTCCTTCCAATGTGCAAAAGTAAAAAAAAAAAGAAGTATCTTAATACATAGGTCTTAAGACTTCAATCATTTTTTTTTTAAATGCTCGATTCTTTTAATTAAAATTAAATTTTAATTAAAAATTTTTTAATTAAAATTTTAATTTTAATTAAAAAATCCAAGAAGCAAGATGAAAGATGGCAAGATGAGAGATGGCAAGACTAGGGAGAAAACTTGCTCTTGCAAACAAACCCACCTGTTTTTAAGGCCCCTCATATGGATGCTTTAGGATTGGGGATCAAAAGCTGCATAAAAAGTGAGTATAGCCAATATCCTAAATAGGAACACAGTATGTTGGTAGTTTGTGAAGGGCCCTATGGCTTATATGAAGTAGGAAGGCTTGGGTAAGGACAAGAGAATGGTGGGATGAGGGGAAATTACCTGTTTATAGGCCAGGTGCTGTGCTCATAAGAATCCTTTCTCTAAATTATGCTTTGGCTCCTTAGATATGAAATATCAATGTATTGCTATTACTGTGTATTACTATGATTAGAATCACAGAGGTTTAGGTAACTTTTGCTTACATTCTTGTGGATCTGTGTGCACATATTACATGTGTGTACATATATATATTTGTTATTATTTATATATATATTTTATATATATGTAAATTCACAGTTCCTTTAGCCTGTCCAACAGCTCATGCTCATGAGAGTCAGGATTTGGTGCTCAGTAGTGGAGGAGCAGAACAGGGTGGGGCAGGACTGTCAGATTCCTTCTCCAAGAAAGCAGTGGATTAATACAAAAACATGAGCACAGGGGGTCTCCTGAGGATTGCATTCCGTGTTTTGGGACATGAGGGAGGGGAGTGTGTCTCCAGGTGAGTTGCACAAGGTCACTGCACAGGAGTTATGTGCCCAGGACCAGATCTGGGGATTGGTGCAGCATCTGCTGCACCCCTCAGTGACCAGGAGAAGCTGTGGGAAAGTCCTGTCCACTCTAAAAGCAGCACCTAATGCAAGAGAGAGAGCAGAGGCCTGGAAAGCCATCAGGAAAGAGGTTGGTGACCCAGGTGTTGAAGCCACTTCTCTGCTCCCAGGTGCCCACCTTGGCCATTTGCATCAAGACACTTTCAGGCCAGACCACAACCACTTGCCTGGCCCTGGAAATCTGCTAGAAAAGAGCTGTTCCGGGGAGGTAAGGCTCTGATTCACTTTGCCAAGTTGTCATGGTCGAGTCATCTGTAATGGAGCCTAAGGCTGAATCCTATTTTTACATTTGCAAATGTTACAATCCAAAATTTCATTTTCATATTTAAACTGTGTGTCTCCAGTTTCTTGTTCTGATTTTGTGATTCAGTTTGCAGTCCACGGACCTCTGGACTAGAAATGCAGTGACTTTGGGTGTTGTGTTTCTATGTGTCATTATTTTATTATCATCAATGTCATCATCATTATTAATATAGTTATCCCTTATTTTGGGGGGATTCTTCTTATCTGCTCATTTCTCTTGGCTGGTGGAATGCAGTTCAAAGAAAAGCATGAGAATGCCTATGCTAGCAGCATTTTTCAGACTTTTCCTGAGCATCCCTCCTGTTTGCCTGCGGAAGGGATTGGGCGCTCCCCGCATGGAGCAGAGCGGCGCAGCCACGCCACATCATCCCACTGCCTATTTTCAGGCTGTGTGCTGTGCCCTCCTGGGTCAAAGCGAAAATGGGAGAGGATGGCAAGCCAAAGCGTGGGGAAGATGACTCACTGGATTATTTTCTGCATTTCAAATATAACCTTTGAATTCTTGCCAATGTATCGATACAGTCAGGCAGCAAGCCTCATGTATTTATATTTATTTATGCTACGTAATGCCTCAGTCAATACACTTATCTTTTTTTTGTTTGTTTGTTTATTTATTTTTTTCATGTATTTTCTTCAAAACAGGCACTGAAGGAGCAAAACTGCAACCCACCCAATGCAATTCCTGTAAACACAATGTGCCAAGGTTTCCAACTAGCACCATCTCTGGTAACCATGATCATTCCCATTCCAGGCCTTACTGAAACTGGTCAGAATGGCTTTGGAAAACTGGACAGCCCATGGTCTTTCTGGGGAAGGAAAAAACAGCTCAGCTGAGGTATGTTCTTACACAGAGTGGGGGTATCTTTGCTCCTCTGTCTTGTATACAGATGCTGGTCTGCAAAACACAGCCCTGCTCTGGTCTGCCTGTCCCACTCTCTATTTTGGGAGGGGAGAAGGGAATGAGCTCAGGTGTGAGAGAGCTGAGTTGAGGCCATGATTATTGGGGGAAATGTCAACACGGAGTTTGTAGAGAGAAACAAGCTTGATACCCCAACAGGAATCTTCACCATCAAGCACTTGGTCTCAGGGATCATTTTATTCTCAGAAAGTGGGGCATAAATAGAGTTGATTATAACCAGAACCCACAGCAACAACCTGTTTATGGGAAAACTCTAGTCCTAGTCTAGAAGGGCTGTAATCTTACCCTGCCATCTGAAATTTGGTGCTTTATTAAGATTACATTCTCGACTGAAAAAAAAAAGTGAGTTAGTTTGATAAGTTTATTGCCCTTTGTCAGGCTGGTAGTATTTTTTCTGCTTTGAAAATAGATGTTCCTGTTTCTATGGCTGTATACTTATCCTTTCTTTTAGCTTTTTCATTGCTGTTTCCTTTAATCATTTAATGAGGAGTGTTCAGGTTCCTGATGATTTAAAATTATGACTCACAGAGACACTGGCAATATCTTTGCTGGAGAAACGTTGATCCTCTAGCTTTAAGACTTTAAATTCAAACCACATGTTTTTGCCACTAATTCCAAAAACAACCCTTGGAGTTGTGTGACTATCCCTAGAATATAAACCAAAGCCATTCTGCAAACAAAAGCTGCAGTATTTAAATTGTGATTACGGTCAGAAAAGTGACTATTTTAATCATTGCTCTGGTTTACCCGGGAGATCAGCTCCCTCTGCACATTCCAAATATCTCTGCAGATTTTTATAGACTGAAAGGAGATTTTACTGCCTTCCACCCCTCTTGGCCCTACGGAGGCCGGCCGAGGCAGGCGAGTGAGCCAGATTTGTTCCAGACTCACACATCGGCGGGAGTGTGAGCTGAATTCCCGCAGCAGGACCTGTCGAGCCGATGATGTGCCCGCCAGGACGCGCAGCCACGCTTTTGTGCTCCCCGGGAGCTCGCAAGGGTGCAGGGCAGTTAGAGGGGGAAGAACAAAACAGAAAACCAAAGCCACAGGGATTTTCCTATAAACTGGTTGGGTTTGAAAAGGGAAAAAAATCCCTGAAGGGCCTCTTGGGCTGAAATGGCTTTTTTGAGCACAGCTACCTGGATGGACCCCACTCCAAGGGTAGGGGCTCTAAGCAAAGGAAAAAATAAATTTTAGTAAGTATTTGATGTAGAACTGGGAAATTGAAAATAAGAGGATGCAAACGTCTCAAGGGGATTTTCTTTTCTTGCTGGCTTTGAGGAGCTAATTCAGTTCCTTTAATATTTTCCTTATGTGGACACATTCTTAGAGCGTTCTGGGTGCCGAGCTTCATCCTCTTTGGGCTCCTGTAAACCCAATCACTGCCTCCCCCGAAACCTCAAGCCCCATTTTGCATGTTTGCTACATCAAGAATCAAATCCCATTTAGAGGGTGGCTGCTTTAACTTCCTATCTTCATTTATGAAATGCAATATATGTATTTTATATCTGTGAAAATCCCCTATTACAGTATAGGGAATGTTCCTCCGATACATGTGAATTCAAAATAAATGTTGTTAGGAGAACATCTATTTCATTTTAGATGGTTTTATTAGGCGTCTCTTAACAAATCCCAGAGTATGTAAATGAAATATAACTATACGTACATATTCATCAGTCTGTTCTTGGAATTAAATATGAGCACTGTGACATTTGGTTTTAAGGAATGACTAATTAACATGTGTGCAGGATGTTCTCATCTTCCTGCTTTGGAGTCCCGGAGTCAGGGAAAAGCAGACAAAACGTATTTCCACTCTTTCTATCATAGTTTGCAAAGCAGAAAGCTGCTCACGACAGCCAAGAACTTCTCAGGCGTTTCTGTACCTGTTGGGTGCTGACATGGGGCCCCTTCCTGAGCGTTTGGTGTTGCTAAATGTCATTTCGTCTGCTCTGGGGCAGGAGTGCATCAAAAAAATCAGCTTTGCAGCTGACCTGGCTTTTAATAATCACACCAACAAGTCACAGAGCACAATAAAGAGCAGGACAACTCCTGGAGTACAGCCAATGTGCTGTTGATTTACCTCCACAACGGGATGCTGAAAAACTGGGCTGAGCCCTAGGATGCTCCTCATCCCCACCGTCCCAGAGATGATCTCTAGGAAACCTGGGCTGGATCTTGTGGGGATATTTGGGGGCTGGATGCCTCAATGCCGTGCTTGGGAACACCAGGCTTTACTGCACTTCTGGTAAAAACCCAGAGAAACACCCACATTAGTTTTCGACGGGGTTTGTTCGAGTCGCTTTTGTGCAAGAGCAAAGTGTGTGCAGGGCATACACTTTTTGCAGCAGAAAAAAAAAAAAGTTAAAAAAAGGAAACCCACTGTAATTTCTTTCTGAGGTTGCTTGGGGAGGGCAGGCACACCACACCACCCCGTCTGAGTGCCTTGGAGAAGTTGACCAGAACAAATCTCAGCAGGAACACACAAACCTCTATTATACCTTTTAAAAAGCTCCCCATTGAATGCAGCCGGGCAGATGGGAAGGGCCCTTTTATTTCCTTTTTTCTTTCTCCGCCTGAGTTCATTCTCTCCCTTTGGGGGAGCCAGGTTCAAAGACATGCCAAATGCATCAAAACCTTCCCAATAAAGTCCCTTTCACCTCCCAGCAGAGCGGGGATGGGACTGGAGCGTGCTGGGAGTGCTGGGTCCGACGGTGACTTTCAGTACTGTGTGTGGTAAATCGTGTGCACAGTTCCCAAAACAATGCCCTGAATTGGACATCTAATTCCCTGGAAATTAAATCCCTCAGCTGGTCAGGGAAAACAGGAGCCAAAGAGATTAAACAGTGCAGTAGGGAGAACCTTTGAGGGTTGTAGGGGGTGTTCTTGTCAGTTAGTTGGGGTATTTTTTTTATAGCAGAGGGGTAGCAAAGTAGTGGTTTAGTATTGCTTCCACTATTTTAATTTGAACCATGAACTCCCCTCTTCCTCTCCCAATAATCCCCATGAAAAACTACCTCTTTACGCTCATTACCCAACAGGTGAGCTCTGTCCCAGCAAGCACAACCCTGTTCCAGGATGCAGAATTAATTTCTGAGTCCTTGGGGTGAGTGGAGGGGGATGCTGCAGATGCAGACCCCGTTCCCATGGCCTCAGGCATCCCACATCCTGTTCAGGTCCCTGCTAGTGCCTGCAGCTCCCAGCATCTCCCTGGTGCTGCACTGCCTTTGCTCAGTCCTGGGTTATTTATCCCAGTACAAACTTGGCTGGGACTAGGATCATTTGGGTGTCAGAGAGGCCAGAAATGGGGCTGAGATGTTCCCGTTGATTTTTTGTTGCTGTTGTGTTAAATATGAGCAGGTCCAGGCATGGATGCTCCAGTGCAGCGCAGAGAGTGGCTGGATGCTGGATAAAAGCACAGCCCCTGCTCCTCAGGAAGCGATCTTTCCCCGCAGGGCTGCTTTTTAACTGCTACAAGTCAAAACTTAGTGGGCCTCACAGTGGCAATTTTTTTTTTCCTTAAAAAAAAAAGCAGTTTCCTATGTATTTTTACTGACAAAAGCCTGACGCTTCCTTTATATGCTTTATTTTCTTTCTCCTCTGAAACGATCGTTAGACAAAAGCAGTTTTGCTGCTGGTTAATCAAGAGAGTGATGTGGCCCTGCATTTTAATCCTAAACCAATTAGCAGGATTTGACATCATGCCATTAGACTGCTTGAAACAAAAATCAAGGACAGCTTAGTGCAGCTAGAAAAGAACAATAACCATCAGCGCTGCCCTGTCAAAGGGGAAGGAAGAAATTTGGCTGCGTCTGTAATTTCCAAGCAATCCCCCTTCCCTCAAACCTGAGCATTCAAATGAGGGAGCTAAATAATAATGAGAGGGGGAAATGTTGAGTCTCTAATCACATTACCCTAAACTGCACTGGTTTTAAAAGCAGAAATTGCTGCTCTTGCTCCTGAGCCGGCAGAGATTGGTTGCATTTTCAAACCCTGAGTTGTGGTTTATGATTTCTGTCGCGGGCGCTCTGTGCTTTGCAGGTTGCGCAGCGCCTCGGATGCAGATGCACAGCGAGGGACCCCGCGGGGTGCAAACGCACCAGCATCCCAAAGAAACAACTTCCTGGACGTAGAAATGTTTGCTTTGTCCAAACCACCCTAAGATAATTAATGAACAAAGCACCTTTTAGCAACTGTATTTTAGCTGGCAGGAATGCACCTTGCGGCTGGTCCCGCAGTGGCGGCGGCACAGCCCGAGCCGGTGGCCAGGACCGGAGCCGGCCTGGCAGGCGTTGGCCAGGCCACGGCTGCTGCCCACAGGCACAAACAAGCCTGGCAAAGATACACGGTGAGAACAAAACTGCAGGCAGGCCCCGGGGTGCAGTATTGGAGGGATGAATGCTTAAAGCACATCGGGGACTCCGTGCCTTGCTGCGCGCTCGGGGCTGGCAGCAGAGAGCGGAGCAGGAGCAAAACCCAGCGTCTCGTAAAGCAGCATATGGATAGAGCACAAATGGATGGGGTTTTATGTCCTGTGCAATATTTTCATTGATATTTATTTTGATTTAATTTGGCTAATGTGCAGGGAGAAATGAAAGCCTGCCATACTCCTCAACATCTGATGAGGAGCTGAATACTTTTTAAAATTAGTATTCCCTCACAGGCATCGATCTTTAAGGTCTGCCCGGCAACTGTGCTGGAAAATCATGAATTACTCCATGTAAATCACAGGATGACCCTTGGAGCAGCAGATTGTTGTTTTAATGTTGATTTTTTTCTGTTAGTATTACAGTTTCTAGTCTTTCTGCTTCAGCCTTTTTGTCCATAACTTTACTTTTCCTTTTAATGAAAGTGGAGTTTTCCACACTTTCACACCACTTCAAAGAGAGGCTTTAAAAAAAAATATTAATAAATTATCATGAGATTTTTTATAAAAGGGTGAAAGATGGAAATTGTCCTTATCCCTGCTTTGACAGAAGAGAGGCTGAAGGGGAGCCAGGAGCGATGGTCACAAACTGTAGTGTGAGGTTGGAGACCAGGGTACAAATCTCTGCCAAAGACTTCCAGGGCGAAGTTGGGCGAGTGACATGGATCTTCCTCTCTCGTAGCTGCCATCTGCAATATGGGACAAAAAGAGCCTATTTCCTCCACAGGGATCTGTGTATAAATGCCTTAAAACTGGTGAGGGGTGGCAGCAATGGCAGGGCCATGTGCAGGCTGGAGAGGGACAAAAAATAACTCCCCAAAGAGGTTAGTGGCAAATAAATCCTCCGCCTTCCTGCCGAACCAGCTCTCCCAGAGCTTTGTGGCTCTGAATTTTGCGGGGATAAATTTGTGAGAGGAGATTAGGGTGGGTAAGCTGAGCAGGGGCCAGAGGGTACCCAAAGCACCACCCCAAACCCCCCTTTGCCCCGCCAAGGCGTCCCCAGGGCTGCCTCCTGCTGCACCACCGGGATTTTAATGTCCCGCTTCCCTCGCCTGTTAATAAAGGAACAAAAAGCGCTTTTGCCTCCTCAAGGGTGTTGTGAGACAAAGTTGGTAAGTGCTGAAAAGAAACCCAAACCCAAGGAGAAAGCTGGCTTTGTTGCCTTCGGACACAGACCACTGCAGACCTTGCTTGAATTTTGCTGTAACATCTCTTGAATTAAAACCTGTTCTTCCAAAAAGCCCATCAAACATGTCCTGGCTGGAAACGGCTGCCAGGGGACTGAAAGGAACTGCAGATTATAGATCCTCAGGGCTCTTGTGGCAACAAAATGCTTGTCCCGTGGATTTGAGCTGGATCCAATGAATCCAGAAAGTGCTCAGAGCGACTGTTTAACCCATCCTGTAGGAAAAAAAGGGGGGGAAAAAAGGCTAAATAAACCAAAAAAAAAAAGCAAAACAAGAAACAACAGCAAGAAAACCCCTTTATATTAAAAATAATAATAATAATAATAATATTGGGACATTGGACAGGAAAAAGAAAATTCAGAAGGTCAAAGGCTAAATCTTCACCTGAATCTTAAACTGGATTTGAAAGGAAAGAAAATTAAATTCAATTGTAAACTGGGCTTTAAAAAAAGCCTCCAAGGACAACAGCAGCACCAAACACTGAATTTTCAGAACCTGAGGGGGCATCTTGAGGTACCATGCAAAGGGGAAAAGGATTGTAAAAAAGATTACTGATTCTGTGTTTCTTATACCCTGTATCTCACTGAGCTCCACAAGAGTAAAAACCATATTTGCATATTTCAAACTTGTCTCAATATCATGATGCATGTTTTGTGTTCACAGTCTCCACAGGAAAGAAACAATTTTTTTAAAGGGAATATTTTTTTTAAGTTGTTCTAAATTAGATAAAATCTAAGAACACTAAAAAAATAACTCTAGAGCAAGACTAGGACAAAATTATCACAAAAGGGAGCAGAATAAGGAGTGTACCCACAATCTAGCACAACTGAAGCATTAATTACTGAAAATAGTTAAAGAAATGGCTACTGGAAATAGTTAAAGAAATGGCATCTTTAACAAAATTGTGGTTTTCTGCTGTATTCCAGGCAAGCAAATATGAATCAACATCTGAGTTGCGATGCAGAGAAAATATTGCAACTGCTTGGTTGGTTTCAGGTGCATATTATATTTATCAAAACATAAGTTTTATCCTTAGTTTAAAAAAAACCCCAAAACTTGTCTCTGAGATCTTTGGCTTCCCTTGCCTAATTTCTAGATTCAGAAAGCAATTTCTAAAAAATTATTTTGCTATATTTTATTTTCAGCTACAAAGTCAGCCTCCTTGGGCTTGCATTAATTTGATGTGCATCCATCTTAACTGAAGCTGATCCGTTTCCATCTTGGCAGCACATTGATAATAAACAGGAACCAAACACCATTTGGCAAATTCCAATCTACCAGCAAAACCAGGGAGAAGGCAGAAAACCCGAGGCCATCTCCTGGAATCAATTCCTGGGCTGCAGCTCAGTCTTCATACGTATATGATTTTATTTTATGTTTTATAGCCAAGCAGTTATCATCGTAATTGTATTTGTAATTTCAAAGGTACATTTTCATACTAATGAATGATGAGCACTCAACAGTCACAAGAAATATTAATTAAAGAAGTTCTCCTGTCCTAGCAGGGAGAGTGTTCCCTAATCCCCATTAAGGAAATTTGTTAAACCAAGAGAATATTTCCTTTATAGTTTCAGCTCTTCAGAAAGCCTTTGATATCCTAAGCCAAAGCAACTACCCATCAGGAACAGAGAGATGTACTTTGGTCCCCCATGCCAGCTTCTTACTTATGTCTGCCATTTCATTTCCCCTGTAATATGGGGGTAAGTCTTAGCCAACATCTTCATTTTCATTCATTAATGAAATCATGGTAATATCCCACTTTGCACTTAGCTGTCTCCCAGGCACTTTGGAGGTGTCTGTCACCATGCTATGTATATATATAGAGAGAGAGAGAGCCCTCTGCCCAAAAATGACCAGTCAGTGAAGTTTCTCAATATACAAAAGGCCAAGGTACTATAGGACTCTATTATTATCACTTAAAACTCCACAAAGCATTAAAATCATGAGTGTGGGAAAGCTGGAAACCACAACTTGATATCACTGTGGCTGTCAGTGGGTTCTGCTCTCCCTCTCTGCCCCACGCTTAGCAGTTGTGCTTCTCACCCAAACTTCCTTCTTTCCTCAAATAAATCCTCACTTTGTGCCATGCCAGAAGATGCTCTGCTCATCCACTGTTCTGCTGTCCTTCTCAGCTTTAATCAGCATAGGTAAACTGCATCCCTAACTAATTTGAAAGGCAATAAAAACAAGAATACACAAAAATTACCGCAGCTTCTACGTTCTTGAAGAGGGGGGAAAACGTGTCCTGAAAAGCTCTCTTTATTAATATGAGATGGCAAATATTTTTTGCTGTTTATTAAATCATATGAAAGGTTAATTATGGTTAGCGACTGTGGGTAGAAAACAATTCTTGGAAGATGCTTTTGTAACAACAGGTTGGCAGTATGCAGAAGCCATCTGCTTCCTGCAAATGTTAAGGTACAATCTCAAACTTGTGAGGTTAAAAATTACAGATTGCAGAGTAGTTTGGTAGAAGGAAAATCCATGTTGTGTTGATGTAAAGTTGCTCAGTCTCCTTGACACACAGCCTGGAAGGAATGCCAAGTTCCCTAAAGGACAATATTTGGCTGGAGAGGACCCTCGCTCGGGGTATTCTGTGCTCACACTGGCTGTCTACACAGCTAATTAAGTCATTTTTGTGCTGTGATTCATCTTTTTTAATACAAGAATTGGTTTCAAATCCTGATCCATGAATAGGAGTGGATTGTGGCTATAACAGTTTGCTCTCAAGTGGGGAATTCTGCTCCTTCCATGAAGGCGAATAAAGAAAATCATTATCAAGGAGACGCGCTCCTGAAACTTGTTGCTTCAATCCATAACGTGTGGACTTCACCATGGCTGCAAACTCTTCATGGCCAGGACTATCTATTAAGAAAAGAAGAGTTGTCACCCTTGTTTTACATCTAGTGAGCTGGGCAAAAAGATAGGAAGTGATTTGTCCGTGAGCACACAGAGAGGTTGTGGCTAATGGAATTAAACCCAGATTTTTCAGATTGCAGTGAAGTTCCTTAACCACAAAACGATTCTTCTTCTCTGTGGGTCAGCTACTGTGGCTTCAGCATTTGGGCTGGGCATTTAGACATGTTTATCTTTTTTCGAGGATCAAATTTAATTCTACTGAATTTTCCACTTCCATGGAAAACATCACTCACTTTATCTTTCCCCTGTACAGATAACATTGCCCGACTTTACCTGCTCCCCACCAAGGAAAGACAAATTAAACCACCTCTAAGAGAAGGGATGGGGAACTACACCCCTTCACTTTTCAGCCAAATAGGCAGAAACTATTCTGGGTTTTTTTCAGACACTCTGACCTGATGTCATGCAACCTTCAGCCTCTTTCCTGCTCCCCTAACTTACTTACAACCTCTCCCCACACTCATCTTTAGGAGCAGACTGCCAGCTGGCTGCTGTGTAAAAGGGCTCATTTAGGAAAAATTTCTTCTCTGAAAGGGTGGTCAGGCTTTGGAACAGCCTGCCCAGGGAAGTGATGGAATCACTATTCCTGGAAGTGTTCTATAGGCGTGTGGATGTGGTACTTGGGGACATGGTTTGGTGGCAAACACAGTTGGACTTGATGATCTCAGAGGCCATTACCAACCCAAAGGACTCTGTGATTTCCAACCACTGCCAGCAATGAGACACACAGTGTCTCACAGTGTTTATTGAGGAATAAAATAATGTGGGGCCTTGTTTCCTGTTACTCTACCCTAAACAATTTTGTCAAGGCTAAGAATGTCTGCAGGGGTTTCTTCTACCTTGTTTTCAATAGAGACTTTACAGCTAGATAGCTATTTTTTTTAAAGCATCCTGTACAGTGGTTTTATCTCCTCCCTTTGCTCTGGAGCTGATGATCCACTCCATTACCAGCACCTCCTGCCAGGAAGGACATCCTGCCATTAAAATCCCTCTGAATGGAAGAGAGGGGGACAGACCTGACCCCTGGGCTCTGCTGCAGAACTCCCATTCATCACAGCCTTGCTCCTCAGTGCTGGCAGCATCCCTTACCAGGATTATTAGCAGCAGAACCTGCCCAGCATTGTCCCCTTCTGCTGCCAGCCCTGCTGCTGCCTCACTGCCTGTGAAACCCCGAGTACGGGGCTGCTGGTGGGCTGCAGGTGATGGGATCTTCTATTTCTGGGCTGAAACCACTGATGGGGAAAAAGGAACCAGCTCTATTCATCTCCCTGACATTTTGTCAACAGACCTGGACCTTTTCTTCTCTTCTTCTTACTCTGATCTCTTCAGTGAAGCTGAAGATCATCATGGGTAATACCAGTAACACTTTCATCAGGCTTCCTGGAGTAGCCTGCAGGAGTTGGCTGCATGTGAGGGACTGAAACACATAGAAATTTAGGGATGAGATGTTTCAATTCCACCAAAGGGATTTGGATGCCCAGCATCCATTAAAATGAATAACAATTCCTGTCCTGCCCTAAATGGCCAGAGCCCAAATTGCTCCACGAGATGGAAACCGTCTTGGTTAATGCATGGACACTTAAGCCCTCAGCATCTGACTTCACTTATATTTTATTTCCAGCAAACTTGGTTGATGACGTCCAATGAAATGCTTGCACACCCGTTACCCTCTCCTGGGCAGCTCATCGGCTGTCACTTGCCAGCTCCACTGTCAGGGGAAGGTGGTGAAGGTACCTAATTTGTTTGCAAGTTGGAGAATGATGTAAAAGGTTCCTCGTCCATCATGATAAAGGCTTTCAAAAAAACCCCAGACAAATGTTCCCTCCTCTTGTTTCACCAGTGCTCCACGAGGACATTTGAAACAGAGTGAAAGTTCAGCCTAGCCATATGTACAGAGGGACGCACACAAATCACAGCTGCTGCTAATTGGATCCAGAGATCTAATTGGTCCCTCATGGTGGCACCCTGGGCTGCTCCTGCCTCCCCTGACCTGCCAAGGGGCTCAGCCACTCAGAGCATTGGGTCGCTCACTAAGCAGAGCAGGCATTCAGGGCCTTGCCCAACTTGAGAGGGAGATGAAGACATAAAATAACATATAATAATATAAAATAGCATAAAATAACATAAAATAATATAAAATAACTCCAGGTGCTTGCTCCAAAGCGAATGTCTCATCCAGAAAGCATCGTTACACCAAAGCATTGAGAAACGCCGCTAAAATTGCCAGAAATAGGATGTTTCCCACATCCCCTTCCTGCCCTAAGTGCAAAGCAACATGCCTGTCTGTGTTAGGGACTATTGGTCTTTTTTAACCCTTTTTAGGACCACTGTCACACTATCCAACTCCACACATGAGCCCAACTATGAACTCTGGTCTTGGATGCTCCCAAGTTACATGGAGCAAAGTCCTGGGAAAGTGGGGAGGAAATACCCAAAGTTTGGTCTCAGGTCCATTTTAGTCCTGGAAAAGGCTCTGAGTCTCTTTTATTATGCAAACCTCCTCAGCCAATCCTGATTTTAATAAAGCTGATTAATGATTGCACTGTGGACAAGGACAGTTATTCCCTGACTTATGCTACGCCATTTATGGAAGCTGTATCCTTAAATGAATTACTGCAGGGATCATTAAATTTTGACTTAAATTGGGCATAGTAAGCTCATTTAAAAAAATAAAAAGCTTAGCAAGTTATATATAAACTAGAGGAAAAATGAATCTCTTCAAGCTGTCTCCCATCTCCTTCTGAAGCAGGAAGCTAAAGGGCAGATTTGCAAAGGGAAGTTTTAATTTGCAGGGCAAATCTTCATGAGGGCACTTAGAAGCTGCATTTGTGCAAATCCTAATTGAATTATGGGCTCCAAATCTGGACCTTTATCCTCATTCAGTTTAACAGGTCCCCAGATTTGGAGCTGGCAGTGGAAACATTTCCACTGTGGAGAAAGAAGGTGAAAACTGCCACCCTCTGCTGGTGTGGTGCCAAAGGGCCTGGTGGGAAGTGGGTGCTGCTCCCATGCCCTGCACTGTGGCAGCTGGGGGTGCAGAGACCCAGAGAAGAGGCACACGATTTTTTAATGGGATTACCTTAAGAAGTCACATTAAAAAAAAAGAAAGTTCAATGGCTTTAGGATTTAAGTACTCATTCACTGAGTGTTTTTAGAGAGAGGATGGAGATGCTGGATATGGACCTTTTCTGCTTTGCAAGCATTTGAAAACACTTTAAATTTTGTTGATTTGGTTTGTCTTGTATAAAACTGCCAAAATTACTCCTTGGTGCTGAGAATAATCACAGGAATGACCAAGGGGCCTTGTGAGGGTGGTCACAGACTGGCACAGGTTTTCCAGAGAAGCTGTGGCTGCCCCTGAATCCTTGGAAGTGTTCAGTGCCAGGTTGGACAGGGCTTGGAGCAACATGGGATAGTGGAAGGGGGCTGGAACATGATGAGCTTCAAGGTCCCTCCCAGCCCAAACCATTCTATGAATATTCATTTATTAAATAAAAAGGACTGCATCTTTGCTTATGGATACGTTTCCAGTACGGGGGAAAGACTATAAGCAAAAATAAGGTGATAAAGTAGAGGCATTTGAAGTAGCAATATTCAGACACTTCTTAATATCCAGTCTGTAAACTCCAGGCACACTTATTCATCCCACCTTCCAAATCCCAGTGACACCATCCTGTGGGAAGGGGTGAGCTCAGAGGGTAAAGGGATTGCAACTACATGCGCCCCATATTCAGTGCCTCTCTGTGTTTTAATTAAAAATCTTAATTAATTAATTTTTCACTTTGTGTCAGAATTCCCTTCAGTGGGGTGATCAATGATGAACGTATATCTTGGGAAATGGAACTAGAGAAAGGAAAGATACCTTTTTTTAATGACTCCTACACAGCAAACTCTAAAAGGCTGCGGTTTACTGCCCCTTCATGCTGACTTGCTTGGTCATAGCAGGATTAAGTTTCTGTTCTAATCTAGGAGATTTTAAAGCATATACCAACATTAAAAAAAAAATTAAAAGAAGGAAAGGAAAACTGGGCTATGCTTCAGATATTTGATAATCTATAAATACAGAACCAGTGTATGCATTGCCCAAAGAAAAGACGGAAAAACAATGTTAAATTTCAACACCTCCCTGCTTTTTACTTTCTGGCAGAGGGTTCAGCATGCAGGGGGTTCAGTCCTTTCTCTGTAACCCAGAACTGCTTTTCCTCTGGGTGGAAATTTCTATTCCATCGCCATCTCGTGGTTCCCTGCAAAAACTGCTGGCTCTGCAGAACGTCTCCTCGCGTTGCTGCTGCTGAATTGCACGAAGGCACCTTTTAAAGGCGACATCCACTGGACATGAGACACACGGGGGACTACAATTAATATTGTGTAGCTGGGCCTGCAAAGGGGGACTGGGAGGGGGGAAATGGGGGACTTCAATTCCAACACTCAGGAACTCACGTGGCTTTTCGCAGCCACTCACTGTCCTGTGTTACATGGAGATCATTGCCCACTGGATTGGGGGGTTTTTTGGTGGGTATGGGACAGATCCTGATCCATGAGAAGGACCAGGAGGAAACTCTCCTCCAAATGATGAAGGACACCAAAGCTGTTATTTAGAGTGGAATATATGACATGCTTCTCATAGAAAGTTTGGCTTGGAAGGGACTTGTCAAAGGTCATCTAGTCCAGGCCTCCTGCAGTGAACAGGAACATCTTCAACTAGACCAGGTTGCTCAAACCCTCATCCAACCTGACCTTAAATGTTTCCAGCGGTGGGGTATCTTATGTCTATGAAATCCTTTTTTTTTTTTTTTTTTTAATTGCATTGATTTTTACAACTTACTTCTTTGACAAGTTTGAGCTGCACTGAGACAATGAAGGGCAAACCCCAGATTTATGATGGTTTTTATATTGTTACTGTGGCACTGGTTTGAGAATGTCACTGACTTCAACCTCTCCATCTGTTTCTCTTTACACAATGTAGGTTGTTTGAAGACTACAATGATGTTCAATCCTAGGGACCTGCCTTGCACCTACAGTTCATAAAAGTCCAGCAAGAACTGAGCTCTCCAATTAATTTCAAAATGTCCCAGCAGTGTTCATCCCCAGAACCTCCAGGCCCTAAATCTGTTCAGTGAGGCAGGGTTGTGCAAGAGCCCCCTGTGCAGATTGCAGATGGGGATTGCTGTGATCATGAGGTTGTGATTGCAGGCAGGGAGGAGGATGGAGGAAGAGCTGCAGAAATTACCATCAGTCTGAAAAATCTCAACTCCAAGCATGCCAGCAGCAGCTCTCCAGTCCAGCCCACTCTGTTGCTCTTGTCAAAATTCCCTCACCTTGATTTCATCGTGCTGGAAAAGGAGTCTTTGCAGGAGGCTGCATGTGTGCCCCTGGTTTTCCTCAGCAAGGCAAGGAGAGAGGGAATGTTGAAACTCAGCCGGTGGTTGGGAAATTGTCCCCCTCTAATACAAGCCAGACCCATGGAAACCCTCCAGGTCTCAAAATCCCTCCTCGGCCCAAGCAGGACTTTGATGAATAAAAGCAGAATAAAAGTGAACAGGAAGAAAGCGAGTTTAAATAAGCCCAAACAAGTAACAGCACATTTTGAGAAAGCAAAGTGAGCAGCTGTGGGCAGCCCCAGCTGTTTCACTGCTCCAGAAAAAGCCAAGAATCCATGGAAAATGCCCTGTTGTGGTGAATGGCACGGACATCCCCAGGTCTCTCCAAAGCCATGTGCATGTGGGCATGAGCACCGTGGGCAAGGGAGGACACTGAGTAAATCGGTGGGCAGTTTTGCCAGTGAAGAGCTCTAGTGAAGTCAGTGTCTTGCTCAGCTTTGGGGCTTTTCGATGGCAGATTTCCCATTTTCCTGGGAAAAATCCCCCTGAAGACACTGGCTGGTGGATTCCCACTTCACATCTCCAGGGCACATCAGTTCTGCTGCCCCATCTTCATCCCTGCTGGGTCTCCTTCACATCCCCTGTTTGCAGCCAATTGGAGCAGAACACACAGTGCTGTCCCCCCTTGTCTCCCCTGACCGGGTTAAGACACAAATAGGGTTTTCCTTCTTTTCCAGCATGGTGCCACGGGCTTTGTGCTGCTTCTCTGCAGCCCAAGGAACATCAGGAACAAAGCACTGCAGAGCTCATTTGGGCAGTGTACTGAAAGGAACATTGCTGCCACATTTGGGACCTACTCCTAGGGCAGAGCAAAGGCTGTTTCAGGACCTGAAGAGGAAGGAGGAGTGGCTGCCACGTAGAACCTCTGCAGGTGCTTATCTATAATATTATCAGACATTTTAAAGTATTTGTGAGAGGCAGTTCCCAGCTCACTTTTCACTCCACCATGGAGTAAGCCTAGAAACAAATGAGGAGCTTGTTCATTTGGACCTTGCTGAAATGAATGGCTTCCTTTATACCAGTTGCCTCTCAGAAATGTTGAGATTTAATTAATCCCTGGCTGGAGATAATCTACAGTATTGCCCTAATCTCTAATGAGGGATATCAATGCTAATGCTCAGCATAAAGAGTGAGGTTTGTTGAATGTACAGCTGGAAACTTGACCATGACCCCACCGGTCTGGTGCCATCCACTGATCATCCTCAGTGCTGCTGCTGAGGGAGAGGAATCATTTGCTGATGGTTGAATTTGGGAATGTATTATTGTGCAGAAGCTTTGCTACAAGCCAAAAGAATGGTACAGCAGTGTGAGTACCAGCTTCTCCACTCTCCATTTCACTCGTGGCCATGTAGCCAGTCCAGCTCTTGGTGCCACGTTACCAAAGCCATCCAAGGAGGACAAGTCTCTCCAGGCATTGATAAACAGCAGATCCATATCATCTTCCTTTAGTATAGCCTTGCTAGAAAACCTGCGAAGAAAACTCCAGGCACTGGCTCCCCCCTCCCAGCCCCTCCCTGGGAGTTAGGTGCCCATGTCAAGGTGCTGGAGCTCCTCAGAGAGGAATGAGGCAGCTCCTGCTTGGGAATGTTGGAGCAGGATGGCCGGCACGTGTGTGCTCAGCCAGCTTTGCTCTGTAAGAGGATCACCTCCTTTCCCAGAGCAATCAGTGGGCCTGTGTCTTCTTGGGTCACTTTGGTAGCACTGAGTATTCCTGAGCATCCCCAGTACTCCTGAGCTCCTGCTGCCGGCTCTCCCTTGGCTCTCACACACACAGAGGGATGCCAAGCCCTGCCCTGGCCCCATCTGCTCTGCTCTTTGTCCATACCTCCTGGAAACCACTCTTCTTCCTCACCCTTTGCCCTAGGCTATATATAAAGGGCTAATCCCCAATCTGTGCCTACAAAGACCTTAGCTGCTGGCTTCGGGGTGGATTTTTTAACAAATGTTTAAATAGTCAGAGGAGAACAGCACAGAGTCATCACTGGGCCGCTCCAAAATCCTGTAAGTGAGCCTGCGTGTGATTTCTTACCCCCAGGAGGATGCAAACTGTGAGCAGGTGGGACAGGTTGATGCTTGCCAGTGTCCTTTGACAGGTTTTATCTTCATTTGCATTTTCATAGGTGAGATGAGAAACACTGGTTGGGTTTTGAATGAAAACTGTGACAGCTTCAGTACAGAATATCCAGATACATGCTCTGGGTTGTCATGTGCAGAATCCAACTGGAGAGGATTGAAGTAAAAGGGTCTATTTTTGGTTTTGCATCTAGTAATTACTCTGAACAAATGAGCAATGCATCTGAGAAGTAATCAGCAATCTTTTTCCAGGTTTCCATCTGGTAAAATTCTTGTAGGTGCTGTAACTTCAGAATAATTTCAAGCCTGTACTTCTCACTGAAGACTCTGAAGTTGGAGTCAACCAGTGAGTGAAAGAACACAGATTTGCTGTTTTGTCACTCATGTCCATTCAGAAAACTACTAAAGCAACACTCCTCAGGGCTGTGAACACCTACACCCAGTAGTGCTGGATGCAGTGAGTTTTAGAGTTTTAGAATATCCTGATTGGAAGGGACTCACAAGATTCCAGGAGTCCAACTTCTGGGAAAGTAAAAAGGAAAGAAAGAATGAAGGACAACTGAAAGAACAGAAGAAAGCATGAATGAAGAAATGAAGAAACAAGAAAAAAAAAACCAAAAGAAGGAAAGAAAAAAGTATTAAAGGAATCCAACTCAAAGAGTTATTTCCTTTTTATAACTTGTGAAGTTACACCAGAGTTTCCTTTGCCTCTAAACCCTGTTCTGCAGTGACAATAAAACAGCACAGTGGGGAATGGGGAGGGTTGTGGGGATGAAGGGAAGGATGCAGGAGTCAGAGTTACACTCTGGACTTGCTACAGTTTGAGTCCTATGTGAAGGCTGGAGCCTTGCCATATTACAGAGTGTAGCAGTACTTAAAGAGTGAAAATCCCACCACTTCTCCACGCAGGATGAATTAGCACAGATTTGCAGGCTGGTTCCTTGGGAGGCCAGTGGTGATTCTGGGGTGAATTTCCCAGCTTTCTGTGAAACTGAGGTTTCACATCATTCATGGGCAAGTTCCGCCCACCGAGTCAGGGTGTCACAGACCCATGGAAAGGAGTGGAGCAGAGCAGGAGACTTTGGAGCTGATGCTTTTTAGACACCGGTTATTGCAGAGTATTCTGTGCATCCTTCTGAATTTAGGCTTGTTTTTGTATGCAAGCAACTGGCTGGCAATATTGCTGTAAGTATTCCCTGTAGAGTTGTGTTGGGGAAAAAAGATTCCTTTTCTTAATGGAAAATTTTGACTTTATAACTCAAAACTTGAAAATTTTAGCTGAAAACTGTGAGAGCTTTCCCCAGTGTGACTTCTTGTCTTCCAACAAAAACAAAATAGCAGAGATGGAAGTGGAAAGTTTCTGTTTTCAATCAGAAGGAAATTTTCCTTTCCTACCAGTTCAAATAGCTGGTAGTCTCTAGTCTAGCCTCTCTGCCAGCCTCCAGCTTCCCTGTTGTTCATGGATCAGTGATTCCCAGGAGGCAGAGGAAGTTTTGCAGAGCTGAGAAAGGTCTGTGCTTGGCCACAGCTCTTTGTGAGCATGGACAACGTTACTGGAGCATTTGCAGCCACGTTGCCAGGGATGTCCTGGACACTGATGGAGACGAGACACCTGCGGCTGTTGAAAAATAAAAATCTGTTTCCAGGCTGTGATCAGCAACAATCCGATTTTCAACAAGAAAGTGATTTTTAGGTCAAGAAATATGGAAATATAAACTGTTTAACCCTGTGTCGTTGAAAGATTTGAGCAGCAGAATGGGTGAGGTGGTGGCTGGACTCAGCTGGGGCTGTTCAGCTCAACACCTCTCAGAGCTGGGTCCCTTTGCCTTAATCAGCCATTTACATTTGGGGTTTGAGGTTGGAAATAAGGACAGTGCAGGGACTGAATGAGAAAAGCCCACCCTGACTTCAGAGCAGAACTGATGGATTTGGTGGGGATGCTAAAGGAGCCCCCAGCAGTGGCCTCCCCTCTCCTGGCAGTGCCACGACCACCCGTGCGTGGTGTCACCGTGGGCAAGGCACCTCCAGCGACCTTCAGAGAAAGACCTGCATTAGCTGGGGATAAACTGTTCCCCACATATCCCATCTCTGGCAAAAGCCTAGCCTGTTAAATTAAACCCATTTTGTTAAGGGTTTTAAATGCTGCTTGCCCATATGCAGAATTATGTCTTTAAAGATTAAAAAATCCAATATAAACAAAATAAATCCAGGGAGCTGAATGCATGAATCATTATTTTAGTACATATTGTCCATTCTAATCTGCAGTCCAATTGTGAAGTCATTCAAAATGCTGCTTCTCAGTAATTAGCAGGAATCTAACTCCAAGCCAATTTCTGATTAAATGTGCTTAAAATCAATAAAACATCATGAGTGATTAGAGTCACGTGTGATTAGCCCTGTCGAACAAAGCAGAATAAGTTATGGCCTCACTTTAACTTGTCAAAAAACAGAACTGGGGGTGGGAATGAGGAGGAACAGCTGATATTTCTATAAAGGGTTTTTCCAGTTCTCTGCCTCTCTCTTCGCTCCTTTAGAAAAGTGAAAGGATTGGTTTGTTGTCTGAAAATTACAGGCTGAAGGGGAAAGTTTGGGGTGGCTTTGGCTTCTCTCATGGGTTTGTTTAAGGATATGCTGGGAATGTTGTTTTAATCCTGCATCACAGCTATGAAGGGTTACCTGCTCCTCCTGGCCTCACCTGTTCCCCAGCTCAGTCCTGACTATTTGCAGAAGGAAATGGCTGTATGATTTTATTTATTTTTGCTTTCCAGAAGAGGCACAAAGATCTCTTCTTTCTCCCTCTAAAAGGAGCAATGCTATGAGATATCCCCTGTCAGTAATGAAAATAAAGAGCAGCAGCTCAAAACCAGGTGTTGATTGAGAAGCATTGGAGGGTAAAGCTGCTGGTGAGATGGTTTCTCTCCATCCCACTGCCATGAGTCTGGGTACTCACAACACTCCCACTCTGGGGTCTCCTGGATGCAAACCACCCTCTCCTCCATCAATTTGGGGTCCAGCACGAGGTGCTGCTGATGGAAAGTGGCCTTTTGGGCAAGCAGCTTTTGGCAGCATGTCCCCCCATCCCAGCAGCTCGGGGCTGGGGGTGGAGGCGGTGCCAGCACCCGGCTGGGAGGGAGACGGCTGAGATCTCACGTGGGGGCTGTGTGGGGTGGGAGAGCTTCTCTGGAGCTTGGAGCTTGGCAGGGCTCACCAGCAAAGCTTCCCTTGACGTCAGGAGATGGAGAACAACACTCATTTATAGCTACAGCTCCTTCTCTTACAGCTGTGTGGCTGCATCCCCACCGGCTGGACCCTCAGAGGAAAATCCATCTCTGTGCTGCCTCTGGATCCAGCCCGAACAGTGATGCTGCCGGGGCTGCTCTCTTCCTACCTCAGTCAGCACAGCAAAACCCACATCCCCAACGTGCTCATGGTGGTGGGTGCAGAGGGGAGGCTTGGGAAGCATTGTCCCAAGTGTATTTCTGCTGGCAGACTGTGTTTAATTATCTTGTTTTGTGGCCTATTTGAGAGGACATTGTTTTTTTCAAGAGTACATCCACATGCTCATTTCCTGCTCTTGGCAAGGTTCTGGTCTTCTACCAGTGAAGCTGGATTATTTTATTATTATTATTATTATTATTATTATTATTATTTATTTATTTCTTCCCAGGAAACTCCCTGTTTGCCTGTCCTGTGGGACAAGGGCTTGTGACTCCATGTCACACCTGGGAGATGCAATGAGCCATCAGGGAAGGCTTAGGGAAAGACCTACAGGTACAGGGAACCTTCTTCTAAGAGGAGTCTGCTGCGGGCAATCCCACCATCCCCAAACACCACGCTGAGCTTTGGGTTGGTGTGTCTTCCAAAGGAAATGGTCGTGGAAGCCTCCAGTTGAAATGAAAATGCAAAAAAAGTTCATTAGATGGTGACTTGAGTCAAAACTAGTAATACAGTCAGCAAGGGTAGGTTGTGCATCGTGATGTGGTGGTGGTGGGTCAGCACTGCCAACATGGGAAAATGTACCTGGTTTGCCCTATATAAATTTCCTCTTTTACAGGTTTCTTACTGCTTTTCTTGCAAGCTGCTGGTCTTTAATGGCAAAACCAGTGCTGAAACAGAGGAGCAGATCCTCAGCAGATGTCCATCAGTAGCTGGGTTGCCCCCAAATTACAGCAGCTGAGTCCCAGGGTCTTCTGTGCTCCGAGACATAAATCACCCTGCACTGACCTCCTGGATGCAGCCTCAATGTGGGGCCATCTGTGCTCATCCCTGGTGCCATGGCGTGTGTGGGGAGATCTGCTGCTGGAGGTGATGGGAGTCAGGTTCATCCAACACAGGATGCTGAATAAAACCCAGGCCTGGATGTGGGAATTACATAAATCAGCTAATTATTCCTCTCCCTGACCCCCCTGTGCACAGTTTGGTGTTTGAGCTGGGGTTTTTTGCTTTTCTCCAAAGCAGCTGGAGATGGGATGTTGAACATGGTGTGTTATTGCTCCTAATGGTATTAAAGAAAAACAACTCAAGTGCTGGTTGGCATGTTTTGATTGTGTGTGAGGGTAAAATGAGTGCCAGATTTGGAGCGGGGAAGACTTTTTCCTCCAGATCAGATTAGCAGGAGTTGTTGGGGGAGTGAAGCAGGGAAGCAGAGAGTTGAGGGGAGCACTGGACAGAATCTCTCTCTTGGAGTTAATTTGGCATTTTCACTGAACAACTCCCCACTGCAGAAGGCCAGAGCCCTTGGTGGTTCCTTTTCTCTCTTCCTTTGGTGTTACTATTAGTGGCTTTATTTATTTGTACTAAAAGCCTTAAGCTTGTTATGGCATTTTTGCAAGAGTTTCCGTGGCGTGTGTTGAGTGAGTGTGTGCAGAGCAGTTGTTCCCTGGACTTTTGGATTAATGTTTGTCATATGATTGCCTGTGATTTCATGACCTCTGTGGCTGAAGTGAGCCCTGTGGGGTTTTTTATGTATGTGCAATTTAGCTTTTAATTAAGGTCTTGTTATCCAGGGAGTTGCAGCTTGGTTGGCTCGCATGCCCCAAGGTTCTCCTGGCTTGATACTGAAGTAAGGTAGCCCATATTTGGAAATATTCAGCTCATTTCTCTTGTTTCAGTTTTCCAAGCTGTTTGAATTAATCTTCAGTCTTCTCTTCCAATGTTTACTGAAGAACAGCAGTTTTTTTTAACACTCCCTTGTATCACACAGTGTGATCAGCCCAGCTCAGACAATGTGCATTCATGCTGGTGTCTGTTGCTCATTTAGCAGTCTACAAACTCCTAATGAAGTGCAGATGCATTGGGGAAGATCCTCCCTCCACGGATGAACCCTGGGTCGGGATGTGCCAAGGAGCTGTGCTGTGCAATTCGCAGAAGTCACTTGCAGGCATTGTAGAGAGAGTAGTTTTACTTTTATTTATCTTCCCATTTCCTCCTTTTTTTCTTTGCTAAGTGGCTCATCAAGACCCTGTGTTTAACTCTTAAATGATATACTATACTTGGGCATAAAATCTGTCTTTTTGCAGGAACAGGAGTGGTTTCTGTTGGTGCAGGTTTTGGGTGCTCAGGCTGCCTCGTGTGCAGAGAATCGATTTCCAGACTGGACTTCCTTTGCTTGTACCGTCTCCCTCAGCTGTCTCTAGGATACCCAAAGAATTGGGAGCTTTGACAGACGCCTGGCTGCAGATTAATTCCAGATGACCAGAGCAGATAGGTACCAAACCCTTTCCCTCTTCCTCCTGCTGCTCCCCAAAGCAGGAATTTACTTGACAGCAAGTTCTCCAGATGCCACCACACTCAGCTGTTTTACTAAAGTAACCTGAAGATTACTATTAGCAGGTTTTCACACATCTGTTTTGGAGTCATTTAGCAGAAGGGCAACTCAAGCTGGATTTTCTGGCTGTGGTTCAGTACGTAATTCTGGATAATCATGTGCCATCTCTATGAAGGAGCAGTAGAGGTGCCTCACATCTGAATTTCTGTCCTAGGCCAAATTTTGACAACCAGAAGGTGTTGAATTATTTGTAGCCAATGTTTTTATTGATAAAATGCACGTTTGTAAAATCAGGATCCAGTTCTGAGCTCAGATTTGGTGCATATTTCAATTTCCTTGTGTGTTAGGTGGGCTCCAGTATCCCCATCCTGGCTGTTTCAATGGTTTAGTGTCTCGTTCCATGAGAGGGCTTTTTACTGGCACCTGTGATTTAAAACTGTGGATTTTAACCTCTCATTTTAGCATGAGCTCAGCGGTGAGGTGTTGACCTGGGTGCTGCACTAATCTAATAATCTTTAGAAATCATTCTGTGGTGTTTAATATTCGCACGGTGACCAAACTCTGAGTTCAGTCAGTCGTAATCATCACACTGGAGTACGGTCAAGATGCAAAGTTTGGCCTGGACCCTGTGGCCATCTGGTTGCAGGGAAACCAGCTGCCTCTCGAGCTAAAAATGCCCTTCATCCGTCATGATAAATCCCCTTTTCTACCTACAAACCTTCATTCTGTAGCCTGCCTCCCTGTGTGTAAATGGCCCTACTCTTCAAATAGGGTTGTTGGTGGTATTTTAGGTTTCACATGGCCTCTTGGAGAAAACTCACAACAGACACCCTGGCAATAAGTGGGGGTAGATCTGCCAGACCTTGCAGAAATCCATGCCCAGGTACATGAACCTTGGTGGCATCACCTGGGAAGGCAGCTGCCTGTGAATCATTTGAGCCAAGGCGTGTAGAAAGGCACCGGTGAGGGGACAGGATTCTCCCAAAGGAAAGGCACATTCAGAGCCTTTCAAATTTTATTTTGTGATCCAGGATAGGAGTCGTGCCTCCCGACAATGACTCCTCCACTGGTTGCTCATTGAGAGAAAGAGATGCTCGTGATGCAGGAATTACCCCCCACTAAGTTCAGATGCCTCAAGTAGCTCAGATAAATCACAGCTTAGTCACTCATTTCTCTCCACTGATGCTAAGGGGAATCTAGAGCACCACCTCCAATGTAGACATCAGCCCTGGAGACATCTAACATCCGTGGAGATGCGAATCTCAGCTGGGCTGCCTCTGCCTCTAAGCTTAAATATGAGAAAAGTGAAGCCAGGCTTAAATCAAAGGCAGTTAGGGACATAAAACAGATGTAAAATGTCAAGAAAGATAAAAGCCATGAGATGGTCCATGGTCCTGGAAAGCCAAGGGCACCCATCTGAAAATGAAGTAGCAAAACAAGAAAGCAGCAGAGAAAAAGGCAGGCTTGGACCAGTGCAGGAAGAGAAACATTTCCTTTCAACACTGAAAGTAACAGTTTCTAAAATCCAGCTTCTCTGTCCCTCCCAAAATGTAAATGCTAGTAGTTACCCCTGTGAAAATCTGGAGCAGTTTTGTGGTAGTAAGTAGCAGATTCTTGGCTACTGAACCCTCAGTGTGGCAGATGGGTTTTTTGGAAAATGACACTTGCACAGCCCAGCTGGTAACCACAGCTGAGATCTCCCTATTGGAGATCTTAGAAGTCAACGGCTGCATCGGCTTTGATTTCACTGGAACCTGTGGCTGGGCTGCTGGAAATTGCACCCAGGTGTGAGGTGGAGAGGTCAGACTTGGCCAGCAGTTCCCAGGGTAATAACTGACCCGTTTCAGGCAATCCAGGCAATTCCCCCCATTTACCAGGAGAAATGTCTGTGTTAACCGTGATACTGCCGGAACCTCTGGCAAATAATTTTTGCCTTTTTAGGTGAGCTATTAAAAATGGTTCCTCCCCTGGGTTTGGGTGATATTTTTGGCTGAGGGTTGGGCACGTCTTTCTGTCGCTGCCCAAGGCCCCCTGCTTTGGAAAGGCCAATCTGCTGCCATCCTGCTGCTAAACCAAGCCAGGAGCAGGCGTTTTCCACCCCCTGGCAGGAGAGGCTGGCATTTGGAAACAGTTCTCTTCTGAATCACGGAAGAAACTTGGAATATTAAACAACTTTATTGAATAAAAGGATAGTGGATTGTTTTGTCTCACATGTGGCAAAATGAAAAGCAGTCAGCAACTTCCCTGAAAAGTAAACAACACAGCATAGGGGAGCTCTGCTGAGGCTGTTGTTGTTGAAATCTTCATGCTCCCAGAAAATTTGGAAGCAGTGTTATTTTCAGATGGAGGGGGGCAAGTGTGTGGCACATCTGACCAGTTGCACTTGCTTCTGACTCAGAAACATCAGCTGGGTTTTGACTTTATCTCTGCTGAGGGCTGGGTATTGTTTCCACAGTACTTTGTATTTCAAGTGTTTCTTGCACCAGGCCTCCCTGTACCCAACAATAAATGGAGGGACCTCCAAAGTGTTTTCAGTGTCACCTGCAAGCAGGTTTTTGTATTTTAACTTTCCTTGAGATGAAGAAAGCACAGCTTGCTTTGTACCATCTGAACTGACTGCTATTTAACCCTCCTTTTCCAATAGTTTCTGTGTTCTCAAACTTTGTCTGTAAAACTTACTTTTTGTGCCCATGCCATATGCACACCCACCTGGATGTGTTATGTGCTATGTTATGTTTTATGCTGTGCTAAGTGCTATGCACACACACCTAACCATGATGTGTTATAAGTAGAGATAGCTGTGGATTTTCCATCCTGTCATTTTCCAACTGAAAAAGTACATTCGAAAACATCATGTTTTGCTGTGGAAAAATAGAAATGCTGTCCCCCTGGATGCAGAGCCCTCAAATAAAGCCATCGTTGGGAAAATTGAAATTAAATATTTCGTTTGGGGATGGATTGGCTGTAATTAGAGTATATGCAGTGTTTCAGCTAAATGTTTTCTTTTTCATCACTTCAGCCAGGTGTTGAACTTCTCTTGCCAGTGGTGAAACCAAGGAAAGTGAGAGCCTTGGTTAAGTCCTGAGCTTTCTCAAGGGAGATGAACTCTCCCTTCACACGGGGTGCAGTGGTCATCACACCGTTAGGAGGGATCAAAGTGGCATTTGGCTGAGGCCACAGACCTACAGGAGAGGAAAAAGTCCTGATTTTGAGACTGGGATTTGGTGTTTTACATCATTGCTGTCAGAGAAAGAGGCAGTGCTGGGCTGCTCCTGAAGGTTTGGGTCCATGAGATATATCCCATTGCCTCTGGGAACACTGGAGAAGGTCTTTGGTTTACCAAAATAGCCTTTGTGAATGTTTTTGTGGAGGGAATGGGTTGCAGGGGGAATTGTCATTTTCTGCTTTAGGAGGGACTAAAAAAGTGACTTTGGATGACTTCCTCTCTCAGTGGAAGGCATGGAGTCAAGCTGTTGATGAAGAAGTTGATGGCTGGTCTCAATTTATATTGATCTCTACAAAAGGCAAGGGAAGTTCTTTTACAATGTAATTATAGAAATCATTGCTGTCCAGTCAGCAACTGGAGGACAGCATTGGTGATTCTGCTTTGCTTTCAGAGCCCTAAAGCACTTTGAAACACAGACTAGTCTTGCTTCTACCTGTAGGAGTTCACAGTTATCCTCTAAGGCATATTTAGATTATTTAATTTTCACAAAGGAGATTAGTTGATTGGTTTGGAGGAGAGGGTGTTTGATTTTTCCCCTATAAATAATTTTCTTTTTCATCCAGGCATGCTGGAAAAGGGAAATTATCTATTCCATAGCTACAGGCTTGTCTATGATCTAGTTATGTCCTCTGAAAATTGCCTCAGCTTTCAGAAATGTCTATTATAGAGAAAACATAACATTACAGCTGTTTTGCAGTATTTAAAGGGCAGAAGTACCTAAGCTATTGCTCCCCTGACTTCTGTTTGCAATGAGTGAAAATTATCTTACAGACAGAATACTGCTGATCACCAAACAGAGCAGAATTGTTGTTTGATTCCTATTCTCTAACAGGGATGCACCAAAAATAGAAACAGCTGCATCTTTCAATGGAGTGAAATTTGAATAATGTTGCTGTGCTGGAAATAAAATGGAAAAGCCACATGGAGCGAGGGGTTTGATCTGGTAGATGCAAATGAGACCAAATTTCAGTTTTCTGTAGCATATCTAATTCTAGATTTTCTGTGACCCAAAACTCAGGAACATTTTGATCTGGGTTCTGGTTTCAAATAAAGACTGCAGCACTGGTACAAAGGTTTATCTTACACTGCTCAAGGAATGTTCTCACCAGCTGATGCTGGCAGTGGACAGGTGTAGCAGACCAGTGACTGTCAGATGATCTCAGTGAGATGTTAGATCCAGAAATTAGGACAGGTGCTTTTCTTCCTTAATCCTGTTCATTTTACAGGTTTTAATAAATTTACTGAAATTAGTAGAATTTTTCCTAAATTTGCAGTTTTAAAATGCCAGCCACTCAAGAGCACCTGCAAGCTGTGATTCTGGGGGCTTATACATCTCACTTACTTAGGAATATAAGAAAAGTAGTCCCAAAACCCAGGCCCCTCCATGATGCTGTGCTGTGCTGTCCTTGCCTGTATGGCTCAGCCTGCAGGTGTTACTTTGCATGGATGTTGGACCAGCTACAGGTCCCTGGCACGCAGCAGAGCTGTTATTTGGTAAACAAATTCTTCTGAAGCAGTCGAGCTGAAAGCAATTTCTGCACTTGAAGTGGATAAACTAAGTGGTTTGGGTCTTGCCGTACCTAAATATCTTCAAAGACCCATGTCCTGGTGCAGGACAGATTGCGGTGATCACCCAACACGCGGCTGTGACACCGGTGCTCCTGCTGTGCTCCACAGGAGACAACAGGCAGGGAAGCAGCTTTCCATCCTACTGCAGTGCCCTGCCAGAGCGAGTTTGTTCCTCCAAGTCTGCTTAGGACTGTTTGGAAGGCTTTGGAGGACCCTTCTTACTTGGTTTGTTGTCACCCCACGGGATCACACCTGTGTTGCTCCCACCCTCCTGTTCCTCTCGCTTTCTGCGGGTCCCTGGGGCCTCCCAAAGGTTGTCCCTCTGCAACATTTACATCTTTCACATACTTGGGCTCATTTGTCATGTCCCTTGCTTTACTCATTGCACGGTGATGCATATTTACTAATTCTAACATTTCCTCGTTAGTCATTCCCTCCAGGCCCATTAATCACTATAAATTCCCAAACGAGAGGCTGCAGTACATCGTTCCTTCCAACAGACAGCTGACACGTAGTAATTAGGCAGCTGAACATAAAAATAATGAGGCTGAGGCTCCCGCAGATCTCCTTCCCCCTCCCGGCACCTCGGGGGCAGCCTCTCTGCAGCCACCACTGCACAAGCTGCTCCCCAGCACGGATGTGCCTGTTTCCCTCTCTTTACCCCTCAAACCTGCTCTCTGATCCATTGGAGAGGTACCCAGGCATTTAGCTTCGTGACTTCTGGTGGTATTTTTCCATGCATCACATCAACACACACTGAATTATTTAATCTCTCTGCCTCCCCTGTTTCCCTGTCATGCAGGGACTGGTCCAGCTCCCGTTGTTCATCTCTACCTGCTGCTCCAGAAAATCCTCGTGCCAAGCTGCCCTGTCAGTTTGCCGCAGCCTCTCTAACTCAGAGCACACTCTTGGAAATAAATGCATCTTCTCACAATGGCTTCGCTCCCTGAAATAAAGAGCGTGATTCAGGCAGGGGTTTGACTGCCATGAGCAACGCAGAAATGGTCTGAGAGACCAAAAGGCTCTTTGTGTCCAGACTAATTTCCCTGTTCCCTTGTATTCTCCCTCCTCTGCACAGTTAGGGAGCAGTTTTAAGAAGCAGTTCTGCAGTCTTTTTTTTTTCCTTTTTTTTTCTGGGGTGATCACTTTTGTTTGCCACAGAAATACCTTGGAAATGGAGTGCCCATGGAGAGGGACACAGCACCATCCACTCCAAATTACACTGCAGTGTCCAGCATCACTGGCCAAACTGGAGTTAATGAGAATTAGGAAGAAACTTCCCCTGCAGCTCTTTTTTTCCTCTCCTGCTCCTTTCTGAAGCAATGTGTCTTGGCTGCATTTGGCTTAAAAAGACCCTTGATCTGCTTTGTTTATGGTAATTTCTTTATTCCTGAGAGAGAGAGAGGGGAGGCAGCACCGAACTGATATTGTTCTGGGACTGCAGATGGGCAGATGGTTTGAAAAAATGATTGCAAGATTTCACTTGCACTCTGGGCCTGTCTTTCACATTTGGGTGCAAAGACCAAGTTTTGTCTTCTGTCATGGGGAGCCTAATTTAGATTGCTTAAAACTCAAAATCAGTTTGAAGACAAATCCCCAAGGTCAACTACTCCACAGATTTGGAGGTTAAGGAATTGAGGTTAAGAACTGACAAACGAGGAAGCCGAGGCAAGATTATGGAAATGAGGATCTGTAGTAAATTCTCTCTTGTTTCCCCCTTGTAACCTCCTAATGACATTAGTGCCTGTCTTTGACAGTCCCTTCTCAAAGGGGAACTTACTTGAGCGCTAAAGACGCTTTTATTTATGAGTCCCAGAGACACACACAGGAAAACATGTGGGCAAATCTGCTAAGACCCAGATATGGGACACAGTCCTTAAAAGCCCTGTGCCGACTTAAAAGAAATGACCTGAAATAAGGGAGACAACAAAACACACTTGGCAGGTGGGTCCCCACCACTGCAGCCCCATCCCAGACCCTGTGCTGAAAGCAAATATCCTTTTTTACCTCCACGCTGCTGAATGCACTCAGTTAAAAATTCAATCTTCCCATCTCCCCTGTGAGCGAGAGCACTTCCACTGTCCCTTCTTGCAGCTGTGAAGCTGTGATTCAGAGGGATTGGAGCCAACATCATAAACCAGCACCTATTAACACTGTCCAGCCCAAACCACCATCTCCCCAGTCCTTGGAGCAACTTAGCATTTTTTGTGATCCATTTTTTTGTTGCTTATCTCAGCACTGCTCAGAGGTTGCTGAACTCATTTACTCCAGGGAGAGTTTCTGGACACCTGGTCCATGGCTGGAATTTTTTTCTGTAAGTATCTCACCCTCACCAAAGAACACTGTGTGAAGCATGGGCTGGATTTGTCTCTGCAGGTGGTGGTTCTTTGACTAAAACACAAGACCCACATTTTCCTGCAAAGCTGTCTCACCCCAAGAATTGCAGCTTGGTTGCTGCAAGAGACGTTTCCCCCTGGAGTCAGTGTAACATCAAATCTTTCCTCCCCCTTTTTCTCTTGATCATCCCCTCTAAAACTACTCAGAAAGCTGCCCAAGAACAGCTGGATGGGTAGGAGGCATTTAATGGAGACGCCTTTGCTTCCCCATCAAGCTGGAGAACTGAGCCATGGTGCTCACTCCTTCTCCCCTTCCTGTCTGTAGGACTTTTCTACTGGTGCTGGTGAGCTCAGGCCCATTTTTTCCCTGTGATTAGATGGCAGAAAGCAAGGTGAACTTGCTCCTTTTCTTTAAATATATTAGCCAGCTATGGTTAATGAAAAGATGAAAGGTAATTTTTAACTGTAGAGTGAATAAGATATAGCTTTAAAGGGGAGCAACGTATCCCTGAGGATGGTGGCATTAAGTATGGATAAATAATGTACATGGCTGTTTGGGAAGCACCTTATTCACCTGTCTAAAAGACCTGCCATCCTACTGATCTCAGATGAATTTATGGCCTTGTTATAAATTTTCTGATGCCTCAGCTTCCTAACATTGAAACATTCATTCAGAGTAGTTATAGCTTTACAAATAGATTATTTTCTTTTTCGGAAATAGAGTTTTTCCATCTGTTTGTTCCATCTTCCCATCTGTTCCTCCAGCCTCATAGTCTTGTTCAACCTGTTTACGAAGATTGCCTTTAAGTGAATATGTATATATAGTTATATATTTATTTATTTATATTGCTCTTTTTTCTATTCCAGGACAATTGTTTCTTTCACAGTGGTTTGGTTGGTTCACAAACTGCCTCTCTGAACTTTTCTGGGCACTTTTTTTGCTAATCCATTTACCTTTCCAATATGCATTGTAATCCTTCAATGCGCTTGTTACGCTTTAAGGCCACCAGGAATTCTTGGCAGTTGCAGGGTGATCACTCTGGCAGGGCTAGACCATGAGCTGCAGCCACATCCCAGTGAGAAAGGCAGCAGATCCCAGGGATCTGGCATTCTGGTGTCCAGCTGGGTACCACGAAGGTGGGTGACACCAGGGCAGTTCTAGCAGACAGCCCAGCTCTCGTGCCCTCCACCACAATGTCAGTCAGCACCTGCTCAGGAGCATTTTCTGCTCTCATGACCCAGGTGAAGATGGTCTTGGCACCTCCCAAGGCTCTGCTTTCACTGAAGAACCTCTAGTACCTCCTGAGTACTGACTAGGTAGACATTAAGGTACCCAATGCAATCCCCAGCCTGACCAATCTGGAAAAAATTCCCTGGAATCAGCAGCCAATATTGTACTACAGTTCAATCAAAAGCTGGACTGGATTTGCCTCTGTATTTGTCTGAGATGCACAAGTAAGCACCCTCTGAGAAAGGATCATTTCTGCTATGGAGAGAGAGCAAATTTGGGTCTCTCCAGGCCACCCAAAAAGTGAGTTTTGATTTGTCAAAATAATCCTTTAAGCAGAGGAATTGAGAGCTTGGAATATATCCAAAAAATGTGTTAATCTACACTTTTTAAAATTTCTCTTTTTATGTAAGGGATGGGGGGAACTAATAATAAGCTTGCAAATCATGTGGTTAAGTTTAAAGGAAAATGCTTTGGAAAAGTTTTCTAGCCTCCTGCAAGACATTTTGTTTTTATTCCTTCTGTCTCCGCAAGATTTTGCCTTCTACTGTTTGCCAGCAAGATTGGAAAAAGTCTACTGGTCCTGTCATCGCAAGGGACGCTTGTGGAATTGTTTTATTGTTGCCCTTCTCCTCCTGGTAGGATGAGATCAGTCCCTTCATTTAGCTGAAGACAAGGCATCTTCTCTCTCGTTCCAGATGTGCTAAGCTGCTTGTAAACAACGAGGGCTTTTGTCATGTTGTCGGGTGTTCGTGAGCCTTTGAAGACTGCTGTGCTCCACCTTTCAGGTAAAAGGGCTCACAGGAAGCCTTTGGCGCACAGGAGACCCCAATTCCCAGTTTCCACGCAGAAGGATTTTCCCAGGAGGTCTCACAGCACTGGCTTTCCAGACTAAAGACAACGGTGATATCTTCTAAAGGTTTACCAAGACCATCTTGCTAAGACGTGTTGGGGAGGGGGGAGCAGCCTTTTGCAGCAGCCCCTCCTCTTGGTCTTGGTGGTGCTTTATTTTAGGGCGGTCTTGTGGCCACTAAGCAGAAAGGAGCTATAAATTTACCTCCAAAGGCAGCTGTTTGGGCCACGGGATTTTAGGCACAAGAAGCGAGTCCTGCGCGTTTTGTACCAAGCCCAAGGCTTTACCTACGAGCTCAGCATAGAAAGTTTATCCATTACCAACCTGTGTCGGTTTGGTTCCCTTTGTTCCCAGAAAACAAAGGCTCTGTGTTCACAGCTAAATCCCCCCATCCAAGCGTTTCCTGTAACAAAACAAAAGCCTGCTAAATAGGAACGTTTCTCCCTCTGGGAAACGACGCATTCCCTCACGTTCACGGTATGCAATATTCTCTTAGTTCACTGATTTTGTTACTTTTTACAGCTCAGTTTCCATACGCTGCTGCTCATGTGTGGTGCCAATGCTGCTGGTGATGAATTTCTTGCGGAGCTGACTTGAGCAATGTCTCTCTGTAGTAATCATTTTCTGTCTCCCCAGCGTTTAGCTGAGTACATCGTCTCCAAGACCTTTCACCAAGCATCCATCAGCAAGGAGTTCAAGCTAAGCAAGATATTACCCCGTTCCAGAGGCTGAGCAAATCACATGCCTACGCTGTAACTAATTATTTCCATTGGCTGATTGGTTTTTAATGCATCTGTTTTACAGGTAAACAGATTTATCTTAGGAAGGCATAGGTAATAATGATGCTGGGGTTTTTTATTCGTTGCCTTCCATCAGAGACTGAAAGGCTGGATGCTGAAATAGGTGTCATTTAGCTGGACAGTCCCTTGATTTCTGTACCTAGGCAGAATGGGCATCTGGGATTGCTGGGCAAGATTGGGAAAGCCTGAAGAACTTGTGGAGCCTTCTAACAAGACTCCATAAATGGATGATATTATCCGTGCGGTCTCCAACCCCAGTGCCTCATGAACCTCCCCTTTATAAAATAGAACTTTTTGTAATTGTCAGATTCCCTGGAGACGCCAGTTTCTGGTGCAAGGAAACATGGATCCCACATGTAGACAGCACAAGAGCATCAGCCATTTGTGATGTTCCACTCACCCTCCTGATCCCGGGTGTAAATCTGATCATGGATATCTTGCAGACATCTCAGCAAGTGCTCTGGCAACTGTGAAGCTGTTTGTACAGTGGTTGCATTGCAGAAACACTCAGAAATGTCTCAGAGCACACAACCCATGGATCAAGGAGATCCAAAATCAGTGCTTGACCCAAAGTGCGTAAGACTGAAACACCAGAAGGGTGGATGGAAGCACAGGAGGCAGGAAGGCTCTGCTCACTGGTACAATTTAGATGCAATCAGGGGATCGAAATAAGGGAATGGACCCTGAATAGCCCTTTCAGGCTTACAAATTAAGGAAAGGGGAGAAATTCACCGAGCTAAAAGTCTTGGAGGCAGATGTCATATATGTACGTGGTAAGGTAAAGCCATGGGCAGAGAGCCCTGTCTGAGTGATGTCCTCATCCACACCACTCCTGCATGTGTTTTAACTTGTCTTCAAAGAAATGTGGTTTTAAAACCAAAAATCTATAGCTAGAGGTACTCAAGAGTGGCAGTGGCAGCCTTCAACCTGCCATGGCCAACCTTGGAGACCTAAGCCAGTGTGAACCCACCTGAACCACCAAGCACTCACCAGTGTCTGTATGTAACAGACTTGCTCAAGTGAGAGTGTGGCTCCCCCATTCCTGGACTTTTCTGCTTTGGAAAGACCCTTCTTTTTCTTTCCAATAAATAAATAAATAAATAAATAAATAAATCGGCTTTCAGTGTAAATTTTACCGGGGCCAGGTTTTCCTGCCTGCCCTCCCAGGGCTGGGGGAAGGAGGAAGACCTTTACCTGCTGCTTGCTGCCGGGCAGGGGGCACCACGAAGGAAACAGGACCCAGCCGTCCGGCGGCAGCTTTTTTCGGCTGGGTTTCGCCTCGCCTGCCGGGCTGGGGTTGCAGCTGGCTGGCCTGATCTACTTCCCTCCCACTGGCTCTCACTGGGAGCAGAACATGCCTTCTCCTGCTGATTTCTGCTTGCCATATTGATTGCAGCAGGGTATAATGGAGACAAGTCAGGCAGAAAGCCAGCCACCCTTGGGAATGATTAAAGAGCAAGCAGGAAAGGATAGAAGTGAAGAAAAACAGGCTGACACTTAGGACGTGGTGGATTTGGAGCAAATTATGCCCTTTTCCCCACCTCACCCCCACGAGGTGCCTGGGACAGTTCAGCGGTGCCTCTATTTCAGCTCTGCCCAAAAGAAGCATCATATCGACCCCCATGAACGCGGGGAACAAAATCCCCAGAACGTGTACAATATCCCTATTGTGCATGGATTTGCAGCCTGATTATTCAGAGCATAGCCAAGGAAAGGTAAGGCTATGACCCATTGTTTTCCTGCGATCAATTGAATACTGTCATTTGCATTTAAAACGCTCCGAATTCGCACTGTCAATATGCCAAACAGCTGCTCGAGCTTTTCAGCATTCCATGGTGACAATCACACTATCATACATCATTGGCACCAGGATTTGCAATACTCTCAGTGTCAAAATTTTGTGGGTTTTTTTTTTTTGAGGGAAAAAAAAAATCCTCCCCTCCCCCCAAAATACCCAAACCTGTGAAAAACCCACTTTTAAAATGATGGCGTTGTATGTTGCTAAGCAGGCCTTCACAGATGCCAACATATCAAAATTCATCTCTTTTCTTCCTCTCCTACAATTAAAAGGTAGTTAAGAAAGAGGCTGTTCCTGATAGACCCACCTTCTGTTTTCTCCTTTGTATGCGTATTATTCATTAGCAGTCTAATAAGAGTTTCAAAATGCTCTGTGCCTCTGCCAGCAGGGCATATGTATGTAGACATGTGCTTGTGACAGATAAGTACATAAACAGCATATTGGCACCAGAAAGACATCTGTGCCTAGAAAAACGCTTGTGATATGTACATAAATGACATTTTAGCTCTAGTCAAGTCCTTGTGGCTTTGAGAGGAATATGTGACTGTACTCTTCTCTGTGAATTCTGAAAAGGTGCGCCTTAGACGGGAGACTGTTCCGGAGGTTTACGGAGAGCTGGAGGATGCGGAACAGCCGGGGTTGCAGCCCCGGCGCTGCCAGGTTGCGGCAGACGGTGGGAGAGCCGTGCCAGGGGGAGGGTGGGCGCTGCCTCTGGCGCTGCCGCGGGCGCGGCCCCTCGGGGGGAAGCACCCGGCACCCCCAAATCCGACTCGGTGCCTCCGTACGCGATGTGCCTGCGGGGCGGCGCTGGCAACGGCGACGCGGCTCCCGCATGCGAAGGGAATAAAATTTTGGACCAAAAACCCAGGGGTGATCCAGGGTCGGGAGACACAGGGAAGGCTCCCTGCAGTGCTTTCTGCTACTTTCATTTGATTATCTGGCTGACAAATCTGAATGTAATCCCTTCACAACTGGCTTCTACAGCAGAAAAGGGACGTTTTGGACTGTTACAGAAGGGGACTGAGCATCCCATCTTCTGGGATCCTTCCCAGATGGCACAGCTGGACACTGTAGGTCTGCTCACACCACTTGGTTTAGGTTCATAATGCCTCAGTTTGCTGGTGACAGCTCCCTGCCTTACAGCTCTAATGAGCACTGAAATGTTTTTGTGGTCAGGAGACTACGGGTGAGAGGTCTGTGGTCCCAGGAAAACCTAGAGACTACTTGCACCTAGTCTGGGTGAGGGAGGAGAGAGAGAAGATGCAAAATTGGAGGCACTTTAGTGTTCACCACACGTACAGAGCAGTAAATATGGACTTGGCTTCCTGATTCTGGGCAATGAAGTCAAAGTCTTGGATGTATGGGAGCCCTTACGTCCCAGTGAAATCACCCGAAGTGGGGGACTTCAGCCTAAGAAGTGAGTTCAACCATGTCTTCCCTGAGTTTACTCCAGCAGGTTTGGGTGCCCCAGCACTCTCCATTCCTGGTTTTCTGAAATTACAAGTCTCCTGTAGATTTCATTTGATCCAGTAAAGTAAACCCTGAAAGGAAATGAGTGTCCAAAGTTGTCATTGACTCCAGGTTCATGAAGACTCACCTGGGCTGGGCCATGAAACAGCAGCTGCACCTGCGTGAAAACCTTCTGGGACGTGGCCTTAAGACAGACATCGGGGTGGTCGCTGCTATTCAAGAGCTTGCTGTGGTGAAAATGGCCCCACTTCCTTGGGTCTGACATAAAGAGGAGAGAAACAGCAAAATATTCCTTGTTGGAAATCAGGATGGGTCCTTGGACTTCGCTGGAGCCTGTTTGTTGACGTGACCTGAGCACGCGGCTCCCCAGGTGGGTGGGAGTCTCACACCTCCAAAGTGATGGATGGAACAACAGTGGTGGATGAGCTGTTACTTGCCTGAAAAAAAGTGTTTTGGGGGAAAATTGTCTCCAGTCATTCTCATTTTGCATGTGAATTTTCCTACATATGTTTCTAATCATTAAGAAATTCTGTAGCTTAAATAATGCTCTGAAAGTACGGTAACTGTTGGACTACATTCTGTTGTAACCTTATTGAATTTCACTTCTCTGGAAAAAATAATGGGATACTATATCTTGAAAAACAAATGGTAATTGCATTTTTAACAGAATGTTTCTCTTTGTGTTTCAAAACCTTCTGCACACAGTTAGACATCTAGCCAGGGAAGAAGGTACAAAGCATATGGGCCAATTTCTGTCTGTTGGCTGTTCAAGATGCCTTAATATTCAGGCAGTGATGCCTGTGTGTCCATGCAATATGGCACAATTTATCTACGTGGTATCCTTGAGCTCAGGTGAGGTGGTCAAAAGCTGTGAACTGGGGTCAGGGGAGGTATTCAGGGAGAAACTGGGGGGAGGTGGGTCTACATCCTACTAGATGTGTGGGTGCGCATCCTCTTACAAATTCAAATTTGGGTAATTTGATCTGCAGAAGATCAATGTTCCAGCATTCATGGTGCTGACCAGAGGAACAGGTTCATCCTGCAGGTGACCAGGATCTTACAGATAAGGATCTTGTCAACACTGCAGAGACTGGAGTTGTCCAACAACATTGCCCATGTGCCACAGCGACGTGACTTCCTCGGTGCTTTGGGGATTTGCACATCACTACGTGCTGAGAACTGGGTTGATTAAAGCCTGGGACCTAAAATAGCATCGTCACAGTTTGACAACATGCTGGTGTTATTGTCTGCCAAGGTTAGGAGAGCCCTGGTAATACTGGAAGACTCTTCCCTAATTCTTAGTAAATCTGGCATGTTAAGAACTTTGTGAGGGGATGCACTTGGACATGTGAAGCTTCAAGGCAAAGGAATAGACTTGAGGTTTCTGACTGACAAGACACATGTGAGTACATGCAAAATGTGCTCCTCCTGCTAAAAATAACATTTCTCCTGTCAACCACGATGCACCCACCCCCACAACACCACCCAGAAGAACACATTAACACCTTGGCTTTGCACGTAGCCCGATTCACAGCAGCCACAAGTGGTAGAGGGATCTGCACTCTGTGCATGCTGACAAATCATATGGCACAGCGAGGAACAGAGGAGTGAAACTGGGCTAGCAGAAGTTGACGCCTTATCATCACAGTCCCTCTGAGCGTGCTGTAGGCTGACACCTCCACCAACCGAGTCATCTGCCCGGTGCCAGGATGAGGAGCACGAGCCTGCTATCCTGATTTAGCCTCTGGTAAGCCAGGCTTGGCTTGCCACACCAGGAAGGCTGGAAGAGGTGCGTGGATGCAAATGGTGCAGGAGCACCGTGAGTGCGCCAGCATGAGGAGAAGCAAAGCACATCCAACCACTGCTGCTCACAGCTGTGCAATGGGGACATGTAAAATCAAATACGCTTTATACACAAGTGATGTGAGATGTTTCTCCCATTACTACTCCCCGTTTGCTGCCTGACCCCATCCAGGAACTTGTAAATAATATTTCAAAGCAAGAAGGGTTGGGTTGTGGATAACTATTGCCCCTAAAAAAGACTCCTGCCGTGGCTGAGGTGCAGGTCTGTCAGACAGCCTGTCTGTGTTTCTAAGGTAATGAAAGACATGGGCAGCAAAGCTTCTTGAAATGGTGATAGACTAGAGAATACCAGATTTTTTTCCCCAATTATTGTTTCCTATGAAAATCTGCACTTCTTTCCTGAAAAATTAAAGCTTTCTTTAAAGCTGAAGACACAGCATCCCTGCCCATGACAGGAGGTTGGAACCAGACCATCTTTAAGTTCCCTTTCAAACCAAACCATCATAGGATTCTGTGACAGTAAAAATTGACCATCCTTCAGAATTTCTCACAGTAAGTTCTAGGCAAATAATCTGAAAACTCATTATTTACAGTTTTGCTTTGATATAAATTTAGATTGTTTGCAAAGTAAATTTCTTAAAAGGAAAAAAAAAGGAAGAAAAAGAGAGCTGGAACCAAGTTGTAGCTAAGTATCAGCAGGTGACCCGAGATTGATTCCGAGTCACAGAGGTCACTGTCAGTCCACTGCAGCCTTCCCCCAGGACAACATGAAGCTTTATTCAAAGGAGATTTTGGGAAAACCCAGGAGATTTAAATGCATGAGTTCCAATCTCATGGCAAGCACATGAGCCTATGTTCTCACTCTCGAAATTAAGCTCCTTTAACTCTCATTTGTGTGGCTGGGAGAGCCCTGGGCCCCCACAGTGTTTGCCTTGTCTCAACCTCCCCTGACAGCTCTGGCAAAGCCAGGAAGGCTTTGGTGGATGCTGAAGGCACCCAGCCCTTTGCAGATGGTGCTTAGCACTTAACAGGATCAGCCCCTCAGCCACTTGTGTGATGTCCATCACCTCAGATGCCTCACCATCCCTGAAACTGCACGATGCCCACCACATGTAATCAGCCCATAAGCTGCTTTCACCTCACCTCGAATGTTTGCCATGCCGATAATCCCAGTGGGGTGTCCATATAAAGGAGCCCCTTGTTCAGGGAAAAAGGGAGGAATGCTCTTCCATAAGAAAATTAGGGAGTTGACAGAGATGTAAAGCTAAAGGTTTGCAAGATTGCTTTTGTTGGTCCAAATGTTGTGAGGTTTTGGGGTTGGAGATCCTGGTGTTTAAAGTTAGTTATTCAGCAGGTGGTGTGGCAGCAGCTGCACATGGAAAAGCAGCTTCTGTCCCCAGTCAGCTATCAGCATTTTAGCTTTTTTTGCTTCTTCTCCAGTCCTTTCTTACTCCTGTTTTAGCAAATGTAACACCAGAATCAAGTCCCTTCCTGGGATGAAAACCTGCGAGTTTATCAGCCAAGATGGAACTTCAGTTTTGGCCTGATTTGGTTTCTCTCTTGGAAAAGCTGAATGGTCGGATGCTCTTGGTGGTTCTGGTCATTTTTCTTTTGATTATTGACCTTGTGAAAAAGAGACGACCCAGGAATTTCCCTCCAGGGCCGCAGCTCTTTCCTCTCGTGGGAACCTTTGTGGACTTTAAGCAGCCCCTCCATCTCGCACTGCAGAAGGTAAGAGCTCCATGGACATTTTCCCTACTAACATCTTACCCTTCCATGACTCTTGTCACCACACTGTGAAGCAGCAAGGGCACTCTCAGGCAGAACTAGGTATATAATAACCACATAAGGTAGATGACCCTTCTTGGTTTTATCTCTCACTATCACCTCCTCTTCCAGGGGAGTAGGAAGGTCCAATGGGAAAGAAATCCATAACAGAGGTAGACCTACATGTTCCCTCTTTTCTTCCCATCTGACTGTGACCATTTCCTTCTGGAGTCCACAAAGGGCTCTGAAGAGCTGGACCAGGCTGGGGGAGAGGTGAAAAGAGCTGTGTGAGAAATGAACTGTTTGGACTGTGAAGATCACCTCTGGAAATTGTCCTGTCATTGTCCTTGCTCAGAGGCCAATGATTCACCCCATCACATCTGAAAGAAACATTTAAAATCTTGAGTTATGTTCTGTGGTTTCTTCTGTGTTGCAGAAAGAGGCAGTGATCTCTCTAGAAAGGTTTCCACAGCTTTGACTCCCACCAGAGCCAAAAAGAGAGATTTTATACATGCTGAGTATTACCCTCTGAAAAGGTGGAAGAAGTTCTGGCATGCTGGCTGCAAAAATCCTTTCTGGTGACCATTTGTCTCCTGCTTTGGCTCAGCAGGCTGACACCAGCCTGTCTACCCTGGGTGTTCTCAGGCCATCAGCACAGGTGGTCTCTAAGGGAATCCTTGGGGAAGGCTGAGGCAGTGAGTTCAGGATATTTTGTCAATACAGACAGTTATTAAGAAAATTAATCCCATTCATTTACAAGCACACAATGCCTGAGACACCCATTTGGTCCCAGGCTGGTTTCATGAGTCACCACAGCAGTTTGGGGTGACTCTGTGTGTCCTTTCATGTAGATTCATTCTAAGAAGAGGATGAGCTCCTTGACAGAGAGGAGATATGATCCCACTTTACTCTTACACCTCTCAGAGGAGACACTAATGACAGCAAAGTCCATGCAAGGAAAATGGCTGTAATTTGGCCATAAATGCAGTCAGGCTTAAAATTCGAAGTACGTTTCTAGCCATAAACAGTTAGAGCTCCTGTCTAAATGGGAGAGCTGGAGAAGAAACCACACTGCTCTAGACACAAAGTTGATGAAAGGGGTAATTTGTCGTGTTTTGCCCTCACCAGGAAGAGCCTGAGTGTGGTGACCCAGGTGGTGGGACAAAGCAGACGCCCACCAGTTCCAAAGCAAGTCACGTCCTTGTTACAAGCCAAACTGATGTAAACACTTGGTAAAACCCAGGTCACACAAGATAACAAATATAAGCAAACCATCTCTCCCACCCTACAGCTCTCCAGCCCCTTTTATGCCTTCTCCAGTCTTCACGGAACGGTTTAGATTGGATGGGACCTGCACACTTGGGTTTGGGTTTCTCTAGTCCCTTTGCTTCAAGCAGGGTTAAATTCAAAGCTAGATGTCCCTGCTCAAGGTCTTGGCAGGGTGAGTTTTGAAAATCCCCATCTTCTTGTTCTCAGAGGACAATGGACTCTCTTTCAGCTTACGGGTCGGTACGGGAACATTTTCAGCGTGCAGTTTGGAAGTCTGACATTCGTGGTGGTCAATGGGTACCAGACGGTGAGAGAAGCTCTTGTGCACCAGGCTGAAATATTTGCTGATCGGCCAAATATTCCACTCCTCCAAGAAATATTCAGAGGCTTTGGTAAGCACAGCTACCAGAATTTTGGGACAAAACTTAGATCTCTTTGGAATGATAACAGTTAGAGTGAAAGAAACAGGTTGAATTCAACCCTTGTGAACTACACCTGTAAAACCTTGCACAGGGGAAGGAAAGAATTGAATTCAGACTAATAATCTCACGGGGGTATGTTTTAATCTCTCTGAGATTTAGGGGTGAGGATGGGCTCAAAACCAGATTTTAATGGAAGAGGAGAAATAAATGCAAGCTGCCCAGCAATCTGTATGATTGCAGAGTTTCCCCTTGGTTTTCATTTCTCCTTTACTTTTCCTCCCTGGGTTGCACACAGCTCCAGAGACGGGGTGCTCCTGCCTGCAGCTCTGCCAACAGTGTGATAGTACTCAGAGTATTTTGGCTTACACCTTTTTTTCCCACGCAAAGTGACAAAGTAGCAGATTAAAGCAAATCCATAAAGCTAGATCTTTAGCATAAGCCAATTACTCTTGAATTTTAATTCCCAGGAAAAGCCATAGCCTTTTCCACATCCACAAGCTTTGTTTGCCTTGGTTTGGGGTTTTTGTCCACAAAGAATGGCTGTTTCTGAATCCTAACACTCACAAATGACCCACAGAGAGGATTGTTCACCTGTTTTTTCCACCTACAGGGCTCATATCATCGAACGGGCACATATGGAGGCAGCAGAGAAAGTTTGTTTTAGCAACACTGAAAAGCCTTGCAGTAAATTTTGAGGAAAAAGTGCAAGAGGAGAGCCGATACCTCGTGGAGACGATTGAGGAAGAGAAAGGTGGGGGGTTAATGCACAGCACCATGCTCAGAGCTTCCAGCTAAATGAATGATGAGAAGGAAAACTCTTACCCCAACACAGCTCCAAACGTGCAAAACATTTCTTCAATAGCTCAAATCTCTATCTTACACTTCCAGATTCTGCCTTTTAGCATTTATTTTAGACCTCAGGCCTCCTATTTTAGTTCTTCCTTATTAATATTAAGTATATATATACTAGGTGGTTATTAAAACGTGTTTATATGGCTGAGGAAGTGTCTCGTGCATTCTGGAAGGAATAAATGCAGCTCTCCTGCTATCAGGCACTTCCACTCAGAGGCTTAGTTAACCTCTGCTTGTCCTTGGTTTGGCAAAGTATTTTAAAACTTGTTTAGTCAGGCTTTCCTTTTGTATCACACACAGATGAAGCATGTGCCTTGCTCTTTTATGGTCCAGCTTTTAAAAACTGCCAGAGGGATATTAGTAAGAATAATTTGTATGTTGGTACATGGGTGATGTTGCACTTCAGCTTTAAATAGAAGCAGATGGGGTTGAGCTAATTCTATGGAGCTATATATAGTACACAAGAAAGATCTAAAAAGGAATTGTGAAATTATATACTAAACTTGCTCCATTTTAATTGCTGTTGCACTGAACAGGCCAAATACTCCATGTTGCCAATTGATTATAGTCTTCTATAGTCCTGATCAATAAACTAATTAAGCTGCTGGTTTGGGCCTTTCTTCCCATTAGTAATGACAAATAGTGATCATGTCCATCACTCTAATATCTGAGCACCAGCCCGGTTTAATTACTTTCTTGAAGAGTGAAGAGATCAGCAGTCCTGCGAGGAGTGCCTTGCATTTCAAAGTGATGCTCAACAGCAGCTTGGGGCTGGACTGGGCTTGTCACTGAGATCAGTCTCTTGTCACAGCAAGTGGCTCTCCAGGCTGCTGAAATGTGCTTGAGGAGATGAAAGTCTCTGCTCAGTAGCTCTCCCAGGGAAGACAGAGGTGACGAGCATCACATCACACTTCACTTTATAATTGTGCTCTATGGGCCACATGAGCTATTGCTAGGGTTTACAGGTGGGCACAGAGATCAGCAACCCTCTCCCCACTCTCCTTCCTTGATTTCTTCGTGGTGGACAACTAAAGCCCCAGGGCAATGGTATTTTTGCAGTGTGGTTAGTCCTGGGCTCCCTGCCCTGGGCTAAACTTTGAGGGACCATCTCCTGGCATTTAAAATTGGCACCAAACACATGTTGGAGCGGGCAAAGTCGACAGCCACAGCATGGCACGTTGCTGGTTGTTTTCCCTGGAAAATGCTTCAGACCCTGCTTGGGCAGCTCAGTGATAATGTCACTGTCTGCCAGCAGCCTGGGCTGGACACAGGATGGGATGTCCTGGCCCATAGTGCCCAGGCTCCAGTGGGATACTGGAGGTGATGGGGGTGGTGGGTACCCCAGGACATGGGGTGAAACCTGAGCACCACCATGGGTGAGACACAGGCAAGGTCTCACCCTGGTTCACAACTGTGGATCTGGTAAAGAAAATGATTTTGACTGAGACTGTACAGGAAAAAAGAATGAAAGCTGTCTTTAGAATCACAGAATCATGGAGAGATTTATGTTGGAAAATATCCTTAAGTTCATTGAGTCCAATCATTAACCCAGCACTGCCACATTCACCACTAAACCATGTCCCCAGGTGCCACATCCACGTGTCTTTCAAACACTTCCAGGAATGGTGACTCCACCACTGCCCTGGGCAGCCCCTTCCAAAGCCTTGCCATCCTTTCAAATGAAGAAATTTCCCCTCATATCCAATCAAAATCTCCTCTGGAACAACTTGAGGCTGTTTCCTCTTGTCCTGTCCCTTGTTCCTTGGGAGAAAGGACCAACCCCCACCTGGCCACGACATCCCTTCAGGCAGTTTCCTTTCCTTTTGTTTCCTCCAGGACAACCATTTGACCCCCACTACAAAATTAATAGTGCTGTTTCAAATATCATCTGTTCCATCACTTTTGGGAACCGCTTTGACTACCATGACAACCGTTTCCAGGAACTGCTGCACTCCCTGGCTGAAACGCTGCTGCTCATCGGAAGTTTCTGGGGCCAGGTAAAGCCACTTGGATGCTTTTCCAGCTTCAGCTGCATGTAACAGCTCAGAAACTGGGGTTTCTAAGGCACTGATATAATCTGCCTTTTCCTGTAGAAAAAAAAGTCACGTTTAAAGGAAAATGACCATGAGAATTGTATTACATTAGATGGGATTTATGCACAAAGTCCATCAGGAAAGTAAGGAAATATTGGGGCACATGGAGAAAAAAAACCACTACACAATTGTAAAACCAATCTTATTCCTGACATAACCAAAAAACAATGGGAAAATCTTTAAAGTATCTGTTTCTACCAAAAGGAGAATTAGTAACACAGTGAAAATTCCTATCTTTTCCTTCACCCATATCTCAACAAGTTTCTCAAATAACTTTTTAATGAAAAAATTGAGATTCCAGGTTTAGAACCAAAATAGATGGATTTGGTGATGTATTTTCTGCATGGCCACACACCATGGGTCAGGTCTGATCTCTGTCCCCTCCATGGGGACACACTAAGGGGCTCATCTGCATCCACCTCACCTGTGGCCACCTTACATTAGGGGGCAGCTTTGGCCACTCAGTATTTAAGAACTTTATCAGCAGAAAACATCTGTCCAATTCTTATCTTGTTTGCCCTCATTTACACCTGTGTAAGTAAGTTTGTACAAACTGGACCACTGTAGCAAAACTGACTTTTTTTTCCTGGTAGCAAGCAGAATTAATCAATTGTCCCATCCTCTCAACTACAATACTTGCTCTTTTCTAACTCAAGAAATGCTCTTTTGCTCTGTTTGATTTCTCACCAGCTTTATAATGCTTTTCCTTGGATCATGAGATGGTTGCCAGGACCCTTCAGGAAAATCTTCAGGCACTGGGAGAAACTTCAATATTTTGTGAAAGGCATGATCGCAAAGCACAAGGAGGATTTGGACCAGTCGGAGGCAGGAGATTATATTGACTGTTACCTGAAGGAAATAGAAAAGGTAGGATGGAAACACCTCAAACCACCTAAGGATTAACCCACAGAGTGAGCAAAGAAGACTCAAGGCTGTTTTGTCAGGGGAGCTCTTGCCTCACACGTTGCCTTCCCCTCCCTACCTCTGCCACATCAAACTTTAGCAGCAGCAGAAGCCTGATCACTTTGAAAACACACAGATTTTTCTTTTTTTTTCTGTTTGAAAGGATTTACACTTTGTCTTCTTCCCTTTTTCGTTCTGTCACACGGCGTAGGAGGACTCTCAGGGAACATGTTCATGTTTCTATGAGCGCTCGCAGGCCTGTGTTTGCTATTGTGAAACTTGACATTTAAAAATGCTACCTGCTTTCAAGAGCCGCTCTACAGCAACCAGGGTGTCTTTCAAAACAGTCCTCAGGGCTTGAAATCCAGTGAAAGTAAAGGCTGGAAATTTCCAAGCCTGAGGGTAGATAAAAAAGGAGCAGCAGGACTTCAGTTACACACAGGTGATTTAGGATTGGGTTTTTGAAACCATCCCCTCCACAGTAAGAGTTTTCATTGCCATGTTCTCCCTCCAAGTTTAAGGGTGACACCAGCTCCTATTTCCACGAGGAAAACCTGCTGTGCTCCACCTTGGACCTGTTCTTAACTGGGACTGAGACAACGGCGACCGCCATCCGCTGGGCTCTGCTCTACATGGCCGCGTACCCCCACATTCAGGGTAGGGCCACTGAGGGGTCCTTTGCTTAGCCCAAAACTAGGCAAGGGAAACTCAGGAAACAGAGTTATCCCAGCTCTGCCACATCTTGGATCTGCCTGTGCCCCAGGTATCTTATTGGGAACCTTCTGAAGACAAGTCTTACGAGGAGCGGTTGAGGGAACTGGGAGTGTTTAGCACAGCAAAAAAGGAGGCTTGGGGGGACCTTCTCACACTCTACAACTCCCTGAAAGGAGGGTGCAACCAGGTGGGGGTAGGTCTCTTCTACCAAGGAACAAGTGATAGGACAAGGGGAAATGGCCTCAAGTCGTGCCAGGGATGGTTTAGGTTGGATATTAGGGAAAATTTCTTCATTGAAAAGGTTGTCCAGCCCTGGAACAAGCTGCCCAGGGGAGTCATGCAATCACCCTGGAAATGTTCAAAAGGAGTGTGGATGTGGCACTTGGGGACGTGGTTTGGCAGTGTTGGGTTAACGGCTGGACTCGATCATTTTAGAGAGTTTGCCCAGCCTTACAGATTCTATGAAGAGAGATATTTTGAATTTTTTTTTGCTCCCCACAGAGAAAGTTCAGCAGGAGATCGACGCCGTGGTCGGGCAGTGCCAGCAGCCGTCGATGGCCGACAAGGAGAAGATGCCCTACACCAGCGCCGTGCTGAGCGAGGTCCTGCGCATGGGCAACGTGGTGCCACTGGGGGTGCCCCGCATGGCCACCAGCGACACCACCCTGGCTGGCTTCCACCTGCCCAAAGTGCGTGGGGACCACCAGCCTTCTTCCTACCAGCCTTCATTCCACCAGCCTTCATCCCACCAAAGCAGGGTCTTCATGGCCCAAGTCCCGAATCTCACCTAGAGGGGAACCATCCAGCAGGATCATATAGAAATACCACAATTATATAGGAAATACAAGCCTTCTGGATGGATTCTGTGGGACTGTCATGGGTCTCACCTCCTTAAAGAGGATAATTGTGAGATCCTTACGGTGTTGGCCCTAATTTCCAATTTTAAAAGGTTTATGCCTTAAATTTTACAAAAGACACCCTCCACACATTATGGGAATAGAGGGTTAGGAAACATAGGAAAGCAAACAGTTTGCGTTTGTTAATTCCAGAAAATATTAAAAATCATCTGTTAAAAGTAGCACTTGATGAAAGGCAGGTAGTGGGTGTTGTTGCACACACACTGCCCTGCAATTACAAAAACAAATATGGGATTTATATATAACTGGTCTCTCCCCTCTATATGACTGGTTGCAATGAGACAAATAAAAAATCCAGGCATTTTCCTCCACATTGATCAGAATACTTCTCTTGCTGAAGGAGAATGTGGAGATAAACCAGATCAGTTTTTTTTAAAAAAATATATATATATTTAAACAAATTGATTGAAAATTACTTGATTAAATTGCTTCAAGGTCCTATGGGAATGCAGTACTACCAATTTAAAGTTGGTTTGCATTAACATCACCTGTTACTGCAGCTCAGGGTGCAGATCAAAACTCAGCGATATGTAAAGGCACACACAAGTGAACAATCCTGCAGGCTTTCACCCTCATTTAATTGTGTAGCTTAGGGGGAAAAAAAAAAAAACCAAAACGTTTTGCCCTTAAAACAGTGTAGTTTACAGAGCTAATAATAACCCAGTCTGACAACACGTCAGCTCCTCTCCTCCGCGTAATCGCCCCTTTTCTCCACCTCTCGCAGGGCACCACCCTGATGACCAGCCTGACTTCGATAATGTTCGACAAAAACGTGTGGGAGACTCCAGACACCTTTAATCCCGAACATTTCCTGGAAAACGGCCAGTACAGGAGGCGGGAGGCTTTTCTGCCCTTCTCTGCAGGTAGGATGATGGATGGGCAGGTAGCTTTTCTTTTTGCAGAGGTTTTATTTTTTCCCCAAGACACTGCTTATAGAATAGGAGGTACTGCTCCTGTCCAGCTTCCAGCCCATCCCCACAGTGAAAATCCCAGTCACAGTTAATAGTGGCTGCTCGGAGTGGGAAGGAAATCAGTTTGTTATTGAGGGATAAAAAAAATAAGGTTTTTCTTCTTGCACAAGTTGAGTAACTGGGTTGTTCAGACTGTTTCCGCTCTTTGCCTCTCGGAACAGGCGCAGTTTGCTCGGCAGTAAACTTCTGGGGAAGGTTTGAGCAGATTGTGTGGGTGAACATTGCCACCTAACCTTTCCAGGAAGAAAAGCTGCCTCAGCCTGTGCAAGGCAGCGCAGGCCAGAGGAGGCTCAGAGGTGGCTGGAGCTCGCTCAGGACTCCTCCAGGTTATTTGTGCTCCTTTTGCAGGCAAGAGGGCTTGTCCCGGGGAGCAGCTCGCCAGGACCGAGCTCTTCATCTTTTTCGTAGCCCTGCTGCAGAAGTTCACCTTCCAGGCCCCGGCAGCGGCCGCGCTGTCCTTCGCCTTCACGCTCAGCCTCACGCGCTGCCCCAAGCCCTTCCAGCTCTGCGCCGTGCCCCGTGGCTGAGCCAGGCCCGGAGCTGCCCCGGACTCCCAGTGCAGCCCCCACAAACTGGGAACTGCCCCTTCTCCTGACCACCCCAGAGATTTTGGGCTGAAATGATGGGCCCTGGAGGTCCAACACCAGCCAGCATCTGGGTGGCAGGGGAAGGGCACAAGGGCCACATCCTGCACACTGCAACAAACACAAGCCTTGTGGCTCTTCCCTTCACCTCATTCCTGCTCCCCGCTACCAGTCTGAAAAAATGAATGGATTTAAAAGCCTTCTTACCTAATTTCCACTGCCAGAAACTTCCAGAAAGGTGTCTGCCAGCTGCAAATCATGGTTTGATGTTGACTTTTCCATAGGGGATATGTCCATCACCCAGAGACCACTTAGCAACCCCTAATATTGCAGCACCCAGATAGCCAAGGGCTGTGTTTCCTGAGGTGTCCCTGCTTAGAGGGAGCAGCTGGCCTTGGACATACAAACTCTAGACTCATGACTCAGCACCAATCTGGACTTTAAGGTAGCCACAGCCAGTCCTGAGCCTCAGGTGGGCTTGGACTTCGTGTGATGAACACTCCCTACAGCACCACATTGCTGCTGTGTGATGGAAATCACAGAAACAAGGAATGGTTTGGCTTGAAAGGGACCTTAAAGATCACCTTGTTCAACCCCTCTGCCATGGCCAGGGACAATTTCCCCGAGACCAGGTTGCTCCAAGCCCCATCCATCCTGGCCTTGGACACTTCCAGGGATAAAAAATATCTAAGCAGAGATCTCTGCAGCAGCAGCAGCAAGCATTTTTTGGATCTCATAGAGTATGTGGAAATTTTAGTTAGGAGGCTACAGGGGAGTAGAAGCATCTTCTACCAAAGCCCAACCCAAGTGGGATGGCACAAGGAGCTGTGCTTCCAGCTGGTCTGGAAGGGCTATAAAAATACATTATTGCAGTTTTAGTGTAGAAAAGCAGAAGGTTTGTGGTAGTAGAATACAAATCAGAAAAGTTGCAATAAAATAATCCCCTGGAGTTGCTGGGGAGCAGTTCACCTGAAGCCCAGCAGAAAAGGAAGCAGCAGAGAGTGCTGGGAGGGTCACAGCCGTGGCAGCTCAGTGCTGGCCCTCAGAAGGAGGTGTTGGAACAGTGGCTTTGTGGTGGGAAATCACAAGTTCAACACTTCCTCTCTGTTTCTGGCAAAGATTTGTATCTGTGTGTGACCGGCATGGAGATAGCGTGGGGCCAAGGAAGTGGCTTGGGACAGGGCACCCTCCACAATGAACACAGAGCTTCCTCTGTACTAGGTGTCTTTGGATAAGAGTTAATTACATATGCAACTTCCTTTTATGTTACCAAGCATTCATGCTTAGAAATGCTGTCTCCTGTGTGCTTCAGTTCGGAGTATAGTCACAGCAAAGATTACTCTTTTTCCTCTTGTTTTTTTCTTGCTCCTCCCCTTTCATAAATGACTTTTCTGTGGGTACCCACGTAGGATATGGAATAGTTAACAGGAAAAGAGGATTACATCGAGTTCCATTTCCACCGGTTTTCTCCTCTATGCCCGGCAATACCGGCTTTGCTGCGGTACAAAGCAATCCCTGTGCAGTGACAGATTTATGCCACAGGGGAGAGTCCTCTGCACATCCCATCCGTGCCACGCCGGGCGCACGAGGATTCTGTCACTGAGTTGTCCTTCCGACTGATCACTTTAATCCTATTGCGTTTTTAATTATTGTTTCACAGTCACAGGCTCCCATGTTGTGTTTTTTTGTAAAAGGGAAAACATAAAAGACCCAGGGACTTTTTTTTCACCTATGAAGTCTTCAAAGCCGCTCGGCACTAGGCACTGGTTTCTCTCCATTTTTTAATTTGTTTTGCTGTAGGTCTGACCTCTGGCATGTGGCTACTAGCTTGTATTATTTGCACTGGCTTAGCAAATAAATGTTGATCTCTCTTTCATTTCCAGCTTGTGTTTCCTTGTTACTTTGGGGTTTCCTCTCCTACTCACAGAGAGAATAAATGATTAAACTCATCTTCTTTTTCTTCTTCTTTTTTCTTTTTTTTTTTTTATCATTTGGGGAAAAATAGCAAAATTAAATGCAATGATGCCATACCTTAAAGGCAGGAGGCACAAATTTGTTTACTTTTTGAGTGGATCCTTTCATGTCACTGCTGGGGAACACGTGCATCTCCACAGGTTCATGCCCAAGTGTGCTTAAAAACCAGAGGTAAAAAGAGAGATTTTCCTCAAAAACAGGTTTTTCCCCTTTAAATTCCACAATAAAACAGAGATTTGACTTCTCCAGCTTCCCAAGGAGAGCATGTGTATGGCATCACTCCAGTGGCTCTGCTGCACCTCTGTGCCCTGTCATCAGCACTGGACAATCCCAACAGCCACAACTGATGCCTCCAAAAGAGAGAAAAGGAACCCAAAACATCCCCAGAGCAGGAGGTGGCAGCTGATGACCGCAAAGGGCTGTAGCAGAGCCACGTGGTGCAAGGGCAAAGTGCTGCTGCTCCCTGCTCCTTTCACAGTAAAACACAACATACACATCAAAATTCCATGTGATCTGTGTGTGTGAACACCACTCTAACCCAAAGCTGCTCCTGGGTGGGAAAATGCGGCACATTCTGCTGCCAGCTACCACTGAAGGGCTCCAGCCTGCAGAGCTGGGCATCTGCATCAGCTTCTCAGCACCTGCCTGAGCTCTGAGGGGCTTTGGGTCGTAACCTGTGGTGAAGGACAAGGTAAGTGGGAAGGGGTGGCTGGAGGGCTCAAGGCATGGCCAGAGCAAGCTGTTCTGCCTGCACCCGTCTGGTGGAGATCAGAAAATGACGGTGCTTCGGAAGCGCTGAGTTCCGGGACAGCTGTTTACTCCCAGCCCACGTCACCAGGCACACAGAAACACAAAACTGAGTCAGAGGGTTTGTGAAAGGTTTGTGCAACCTTATCTCGGATGTCCCCTGACACCTGGGGCTTGGCCCAGGACTCCTCATACCAGCGAGCGAGCTGCTGTAAACAAGGAAAGCACAAGGCTCTCGGAGCAGCTGGAGCCTCCCTGGCGCTGAGAAGCCGACACTGAAACGCACGGTGAGGGCACCGGGGGGGAGAGAGCAGGGTTCATCCCAGGAGATGGGCTTGTGGGAACAGCACAGTGAAGCTGCCAGAAGGTTTTGATCTCAATTCCACAAAGCTCATTTCTGTCCTTTAGACAAGGGCACGGAGCACTAGGGTTTAGTAAAGTACTGAGGGGAGGCTGGAGCGGAAAGGGGAAGCTGGGGGTGTTCTGATTTATGGTGGGGTTTTTTTTTAAATCAGATCAGAGGAAATCTTTCAGTTTAATCAAGAAGGGTTTTAATTGCTGCTGAAAGCTGGGAAAGCAGGAGTCTGAACACAGCCTCTAGACCAGGCCAGCAAAAGCCACTCCATGCTATCCTGTGTTTGCACCCACAGCTGTGCCAGCGTATCATCCATCTTCCCCTGGCCCTGGGGGCCTCAGTGGTGCCCTGTGAGCTCTACCTGCTCTGACCTGCTGTGGGACACATCCCTGCAGAGCCCCACCACCCAGCCATGCTGCACTTCCCCTGGGACAGCATCTCCCTCCAGACATTCCTCATCTTTCTCCTTGTCTTCCTGCTCATCACTGACTACATGAAGAACAGAACTCCAAAGAACTTCCCTCCCACCCCCTTCCGCCTTCCCTTTTTGGGGCACCTCTACCTTGTAAACTTCAAAGATCCCGTGGCCTCAGTGAAGAGGGTATGTAGGTGGGTGGGCAGTGTGGGGAAGGGATGGAGGGATTGCAGCTACACATCTCTGGCCATGCAGGGAAGGGGATAACCCAAACACCCGAAGGCAGGCAGGAGGTTTGCCCTCATTGATAACACTTACCTGAGTACAAGGAGGGTGATGTGTGGAGTGATCCTGTGGGCAAAGGTCACAACATGATACCACAGGTGCAGTCACAGATATATGAACCCTGTAGGTCTGAGTTGGGGCTGGGATAGGGTGAAACAAAAACTGGAAAAACATAGGACTGAAAAATCAAACCTGGTGAGGCTTACTGAATTTATGGCAAATTAACACCAACTCTGGATCACCGATTCAGGAAAAGAGGAAAGAAAAAAGTCTGTGCCCTCAGGCAGAGTGCACACATTCTGTCTCCCCTCCCACTCTTCCCATATTTTCACCCAAGTCCCGTGACAGGGCCGTCCCAGTCTCACCAGGCACATTCATTGCAAATGTAACCCCTTTTATTCATGTCCCCTCCCAGGTGAGTAAAAGATACGGTGACATCTTTGGCATGCACATGGGCAGCATGAAGTTAGTGATGGTAAGTGGGATGCGGCTGGTGAAGGAAGTGCTTGTGAACCAAGGGGAAAAGTTCATGGACCGCCCTGATCTTCCACTCGACGAGGAGATCTTCAGCAAGATGGGTGAGTTATCCCTCAAGTAAGAGCCAAGCCTTGACCCTGCAGAGGTCTGAGACAACTGGAGAGTGGAGAGAGGGCAGAGCCCTGGAGCTTTTCTCCCTCGATAGGGGATCAGCCCTGGCTCACAGGGGGTGTTCCTGCCAGGACTGATCTCCTCCACCGGGCACCTGTGGAAGGCACAGAGGAGGTTCACCCTGACCACACTCCGAAACTTTGGCTTGGGGAAGAGGAGCCTGGAGGAGCGCATCCAGGAGGAGTGCCAATACCTCGTGGATGCATTTAGGGATGAGCAGGGTGAGTCCCACAGCCCTCATCAGCTGTGAAGGCAGGAACTGGTAGGGCCTGTTATAATTTCACTGCCTGCTGAGAAATACCCCACCTGCCAGCATCCCTGCTCCTTTCTACAGGTGCTTTGCCTTCCAGCTGGTTGGGGAACGCAGCCAGGCAACACCCACTGCATTATTCATAGCCCACCTTCAGCCTACTCCTCTCTGGGATATACCATGTGTGCATAAACGCTGATATTTCCAATGAATTCGAATGACATCCTGCAGACTTTGATTTCCAAAGTAAACAAACATCTCCATAATCTGATTGAACTGGGACCACTGGGGTTGCCCTGCCAAGCTTGGCCAGCTCATGGGGTCAGCCAGGCACCCCAGGAAGGCACTGACATAGGACAGTGCCCATGAGGGGCCACTCAGTTCATTCCTATTTCGTGACTATTTTACCTCTGACGTGTGTTTTCTTCTTTTCTGAGAAGAATGGAAGAGAACTGATCTTTTTCTTCTCCAGGGAATCCTTTCAACCCTCAGTTTAAAGTCACTAATGCTATTTCAAACGTCATCTGCTCCCTCATCTTTGGCAATCGGTTTGAATATCACGATGAGGACTTCCAAAGGCTGCTGAAGCTGATGTACGACACGATTGTCCTCCATGGAGCCATCACGAGCCAGGTACAGCCCTCCTCCCACCAACGCAGGGCCACGGTTTCATCTCTGGAGTCAGCCTCAAAAGTCACAGTGCTGTCATCACCAAACCTGTCATTCCACGTTCCTTTGCACAGGATAGATTTGCCTGTAATTTCTTTCTGCTTTCAGTTCAAGTTGTGCCATACTCACGCTGCTCTCTCTCACCCAAAATCACTTTTCCTGCCCACTGATTGTCAGCTTGTCTGCTGAAACACTGAGTAACACACAAGTTACTCCATAATGAGAATTCTACTCTTCTGGACCTGAGCTATTTCCACCAGGTCCAGAAATTCAGCAAGTGCAATTGCAGACTCCAAGTTTCAATGTCAGAAGAGTTTTTTAAAGTCATTTATTCAATTTGTTGTTCTCCTTCTGTGTTCAAAGCTGTATAACAACTTCCCATCTATAATGAAGTACTTACCTGGAGCCCACCAAACCATTTTTAAAAACTGGAGGGTGTTGAAAAAATTTATGCAAGAGCAGATCAACAAACACAAGGAGGACTGGAACCCCTCGGAGTGCCGAGACTACATCGACAGCTACCTGCTGGAGATTTCCAAGGTCAGCAATGGGGAGAAAACCCTACTGGGGCAGGGCTTAGCCATCAGAAGGGATGGGAAATGAGCCCAGATTCTCCATCTAATTGCCTGTGTGGCCTCTTATGAGCTCAGGACAGATATCAGGTTCAGGCCACCACCAGCAGGATGGGGATGCAGGGGGGTCAGCAGTTTCTACCAAAATCCTTGCGGGGGTCTGGACCAAGCCTGGTGCCAGGACACCCTCACTGTTCCTGTGGCACTAACACATCCTCTCATGAAGGACAACGGCAGTGACACCTTCCAGGAGGAACATCTCACGGCCTGCACACTCGACCTGCTGGTAGCCGGGACCGAGACCACATCCTCAACCCTCCGCTGGGCTTTGCTGTTTATGGCCACGTATCCAGAAATTCAAGGTACAGTTAAGAAAACTCAGTGTTTTCCCTTGCTTTTATCTGTCACAGCTTTGCGAGAGAGCAGCTGGGAATGTCCCCACACTTGCATAAGAGGTGTAAACAGTGGCCCAGGTCCCTTGGTGGACCCTTACAGCAATAGCCTTGTAATGTTCCGCGGGTTGCTCCCTGGGCTGATTCCTGCTCTTTCCCCCCAGCCCGGGTGCAAGCCGAGATCGATGCAGTCATTGGCCAGGCACGGCCACCAGCCCTGGAGGACAGGAACAACCTGCACTACACCAACGCTGTCATCCATGAAGTGCAGAGGAAAGGCAACGTTATCCCTTTCAACGTGCCAAGAATGGCATCAGAGGATACCCACTTGGATGGCTACTACATCCCAAAGGTAAATTCCGGAGCGCTGGGACTCCAGGGAGACTCCCAGCTCCCCAGGGCACAGTGTGCCAGGCCAGGTCCCTCCTGTGCAGACAGTGTCCCTGCCCAGAGTTCACTCCTGCTGAACATGGATTTTTGCTATCCAAACAATGTTCTCCAGTTCCCTGAATGGTGCCACACCCCCACACATGCCTTTGAGGCACAGATCCCAGCTCTTACAGAACTTTGACCCAAGTTTACAACAGATAAAAACAATGCTGATGAGGGAAAAATGCAGTTATATAACCACACCTCCAAACAGACAAGAAGTAGAAAGATCTGGGCGTGCAGTGGGGTATGGCACAAATAATTTTGGTAGGATTTGACTGTGGATGTTCTTCCTGGAGAGGAGACTGGAAGATAAAACTGCCCCTCTTGCTGTCAGTGCTAGAGAAAGTGTGATTTATTTTTCTTTTTTTTCCTCTTAGGGCACTATTGTAATGACAAATTTAACCTCTCTGCTGTTTGACAAGAGTGAGTGGGAAACCCCTGATGCTTTTAACCCTGAGCATTTTCTGAAGGATGGGAAGTTCTGTAAAAAAGAATATTTTATACCATTTTCTGTGGGTAAGACTCGCTGACTTGTGGTGCACATGTGGGCTTGAGTTTCCAACTGCAGGGTGGAGACAGAGAGGAAAATAGCAATGGAAAGGGCAGATACACCCTGGGACGTTTTGCCCAAACTGCTCCCATGGCCTGCCCCAAGTACCACAGCCACACTTGGGGCTCTTTCTTGTCTCTCTTCACACTCACAAAAGAGAAATGAGGATGAATAAAAAACCATGTAAATTCCAGAGACCTTAGGAACACCTTCACCGAGGCAAGAGCAGTGCTCCATGCTCCTGCTCCCACATGGCTGAGCTCACCAGGGGCCTCACTGCTGCCACAACAGGGTTCCCCAGCCAGCAGCTCTCCCTGGGGAAGTTGCTTTCAGCACCTGTTTCCACCAGCATCACACAACTCCTCTGGTAGCTCTCTTTGGTGAGCTCTCCCAGCATGGGCATGGTCCAGGCTGTGTGTGTGCATGTGAATTGTCCTCACAAAGGCATGCAATTTGGGGGGCAGACCATACTGTAATGCCAAAGTCGTTACTGGGAAGCTTGGTTTGGGTTGCAAAACTCATCCAGGAATGGGATAACACAGCTAGACCGTGGTCCCAAGGGCGGGCAGAGCATTTTCAGCAGCAAAAGCAGAGTCTGAGGATGTCGTGGGTTGCTGTCTCCGCAGGAAAGCGTGCCTGCCTGGGAGAGGTGCTGGCCCGTGCTGAGCTCTTCCTCTTCTTCACATCCCTGCTCCAGAAATTCACCTTCCAGGTACCCCCAGACACCAAGCTCAGCCTCCAGCCCATGATAGGCATTGCAATGGCCCCACAGCCCTACAAGATCTGTGCTGTGCCTCGGTAGGGAAGCCTTGGCCACCATCCTCACATGGAAAATCCTCTGTGAAGAGTGCTGAAAACAAGCTCTTGACAGCTCCAGGGGGAGGCTAGGGGGTTTCTTTCTTTCAAAGCAATTGCAAAATCATTTCTATTGCAAGTAGACCTTGCACCCTGTATCCTGTGATAATGTGATCAGGTGATCAGTCTGGGAGCTACCAGGGCATTTTTAGGCTTGCCCTATGGCACTGTAAATGAATGAGAGGTTTAGGGCTTTCCTAATTTTATGATGGATGGCCATGGTTCACCTTGGCAAAATGAGGGATACTTTAGAGACTGCACTGTTGAGGCTGTGGCTGGGTACAGTGGAAGGGCAATATCAGCCTTTGTTTTATAACATTAACACCAGTATTAATTTGACATTTCCTTAATATGTACTCCTCTAAAAAAATGTCACTCTATAAAACCTGTCCCATGCATCAATAAATCTTTACCAAAACACTTTTGTCATGAAGTGTTCTGCAAAGTGAAGACCAACACAGGTCATGTCTGGCACTGGCTGTGGGCCCTGTGTTTCTGCCCCTGCAGTGCTGCAGCACTGCAGGAGGCTGGCACTGTAAAAGCAAAGGCAATTCCTACAGAAGTGATGGAAAAAATGATCCTGACAGCACAACTAGAATTACAATATGCAAAATCCTCCCTGTTTACCTGCCCAGCATCACGGAGTGACTGGTGTGTCCAGGAGCAGCGGGGTGAGCTCCAGCAACACATGACATGGTTAAGCTGCACTCAACAGTCTCATGAGGGAAAGAGTGCCTTGGAAAATAACAGCAACAAATTACTATTTTAAACCATCACCTACACAGTGAAACCAGCCCAAGATAGGCAACCAATGGTTAACACCAGGAAATGCACTGAACTGGGAAACAGCTGCACCAGAGGACCCCGTTGAAGCTGCAGCTCCCAGGAGCAGGATGGGGGCTGCCTCAGGAAATCAGCACAACACCAGGAACACACACCTCCAGCTCCTGCTCTCCTGCTGAGGAAATGATCAGCGAGCAATCTTTTCCTCTTCATTTTCAATTTTCCCTGGATGTTCCTAGAGGAAGCAAATTTCTCCCAGGTGAACACAGCTTCTGACAAAGCTCCTTCAGCACCGGGCTGGGGGGGGGGGGGTTCTGCCACCTCCTCTGGTGTTCTGTCCCAGGGGAAACAAGAGTTTGGACTGAGATAGGTGTTCCTGATACTTGAGGCTGTTTCACACATCCATAAGGTGGAGAAAAGAGGACACATGGTGGGACACAAACCAGCCCATTTATAAAATGCAGACTTGTCTCATCCCATTCCTAGTGAGAACCTGGTCAGCCCCCGCCCCCCAACCCTCCTTCTCCTCATGCCAGCTGCCATCCAACCTGCTGCTGGCACGGGCTCCCACACCTCCCCTTTCCAGCAGAAACAAGAAAGTCATTTGACTTTCTAGACCTGATACCCTTTCTTTTCCTTTCCTGAGAGAAGCTGAAGGGGAAGGCTGCATGCCTGGAATTGACTGGGAACAGGGGAGGGGAGCAGTGACGAGTTTCTGCTGTGTGCAGCATTACTCCCAAAACACGTCCAGTTCACAGGTGTCATCTGACTGTTTTGTGGTACTTTGCCCCCCAGTGCTCTGCTCAGATTCCCATTTCCTTTCCCAAGCTGCTGCTCTATCCAAAAGCTTCCTCTCTAGGCCTCTGCTAGGTTAGTTAAATTCCAAAAAAAGAATGCATTTCACAAGCTTCTTGAGTATTTTGCCCCCCCACCAAAACATCTCCCATATGTGACTGACCTCAGCTCCTCCTTTCCTTTTCACTCAGGGCTTTCATCCTGCACCTCTCTTCCAGGGACACCCCTCCACAAACCTCCTGCTGCAGTGCCTGGCTCTTCAGGAGCTGCCAGAAAGCTGCATACAAACAGGGTCAGGGCTGAACACATCCTGCAGCTTGGTTAAGGCTTCCTGCACAGCTGAGCACCTCTTCCCTTCCCTTCTCCCTCACACACCTGCAGGTTTTGGTGTTCAGTGTCTGAAACTGCTTTTATGTCCAGCCTCAGAAAGCAGGAAAAACAGTTCTTCCATAATGCCTTCACACTCTCTGGGACAGGCCCTCCCATGCTGAGGAATCAATGCAGCTCCTCATCCTCAGATCTTCGCTCTGGAGGGCTGAAGGCTGCCTGCTCTTTCCCAACATCACTTCTGGGTTGGCGGTAGTGCTCAGGGAACAAGAGAGCTGACAATGAGGCTAAGAATGGAGCACATCAATCACCTGCAGAGCAGCCTAGACAGGGCAGGCAGTTTTCTTTTCCAAATAAAAGCAAGCAGAGTGATTTAGAGCTGTACCTGTCCCCTGTGTCCTCAGAGGTGGGGCTGAAGACAGGCAGAGACCCTCACCTACCTCAGCAGCAATAATTACTGACAGGGTCACTTCACAGCTCATCTGTAGAGGGGTTTAATCTTTTCACTTCACAAGGCCCCCTGCCCAGCTCTGAGACAACTGTCTGTGGGCCAAGCAGAGGGAAGCAGCTTTGGGAAACAGCAGAGGAGAGCAGCACCAACTCATTACATCCATACCCCCATTATAATACATCTTTATCCTGAAACAGGACATTTTAGATGGTGCAAATGCACCAACATGTAGAACCAGGTAATGCATTGCCCAGAAACAGCATCTCAGGACCATTAAATACATTGCTTGGAATAAAGACACCAAAAAACTAATTTTAAAAATCTTTATGTGAATATAAAAGAATTTTTCCCAAAGAAAAAAATAAAACCAAAAGTTTAAAAATTAGTGCAATTTTTCGAGTTCTATGCAACACAGTGTTTACATTTGTTTTAAAGAGAAGATGTAGACACCAATACACTGAAAACCTTAACTCCAGTTTTAGGGGAAGGGGAAAAAGAAACAAGTAAGAAAATTACTGTACTAGACATTACCAACTCCTAAACAATTGTTTTTATATTCTAATTTCTAAACTATTTATGGCTACCTAAATAGAACATCAGTATTGCTTATATTACTTATTTCCAAGTAAGTGTGTATCATAGAAAATAGAATACCCATATATATATTTTAATGAACAAAAAAATCAGGTGAAAATTTATTTTCAGTGAATGTTTCTTAATCCACTATATAATAAGGTTGTTGCAAAAGAATCTTCTCAAAACTGCTGCCTGACCCATCTTGAGTAAAAGAACCTACTAGTCCATATTTTGTATTATTGCTATAAAACACTTCTCTTCCATAGTAATTAATCTTATATAAAAAATATTTAACAAATGATATGTCAATCAGACCATATTTATTGTTTCTTTGGATCTACATTACCCGTTTTACTGGAAACTGGCTGAATTACTAATAATGCTGTGTAACTTCAGCAGTATTCAGTGGTTTCACCTCATATTTGAGTCTGCTCTGAACGGCGCTGATGGGATGGTGCAAATTCATCCTGCAGGAGAGTCAAGGGGCCTCTTTGTTCCTCCTGCCTCAGCAGTGGTGCATCAAAGGACATGGATTCACAGAGCTCTGCTGCTACGTGTTGGACACAACTCAGCTGTAACACAGCAGTGTTTTTAGCAGCTTTTTGGTTTGACACAAGTGAAGCAAACATTAAAATGATCCTGATCTGATGATGGTCCTTCCTGCACAGCCAGACGAGCTGAAGTGAATACAACACCATGGCTTATAATCCAGTATTTATTTCTACACATCAGGTCCTTGTTCACAGGATGGAACCCAGGTTTAACCAGCCGTAGACCAGCTGCTTTTAAACAGGTTCTCAGTCCCAAAGAAACCTCTGAGTGATATTCACAGGCTTCACTCTTAACAGTCTGGAAAAGTCTCAAATAAGCAACATTTCGTCCAATACCTGAAAACTAGATTCATTTTGGCAACCCCAACATGATTACTGGGGACAACTGGGCCCTGAAAAAGGCTGGTCCCTGCCTGTAGTTCAGAATTTAAATTCTTCCATCACTAGTCAGAAGACAAACTTCCAATTAAATGATAGGGAGGTTCTTGGTTATTTTTGGTCCCAGGGTCTGCAGTTTTGAGAAGTGTAAGTCAAAGACATTTGCCCCAAGTTTGTCACTATTCAGCACCTGACAGACTACTGACACAGCTCCACTACTGTGAGAAGTACAACAAATCAAGCCTACCAACTACATGAGCATTTGAAGGACATCCATGAAAGTTTCCATGCTGCACAGAATGAGGGTTAAGAGACCCACTCAACACTATCAGAGACAGTTCCACGTTTCACTAGAACACACCAAGTACCAGATTTTAGGAATGGAAGCATCTTGCTCAGACTTAATCTCCTGCTCCACTGCTCACCCCCACCTCCCACCCACAGCACCGGCGGATTAAATATGCAACCGTACCGTAAAAACACCAACTCCACCAGCACCACTGCAGCAGTAACAGACCTCAAACCCCACGAGGTAGTCCAAAGAAGCAGAGAGTCCTGAAGAATGCCACCACAGACAACTCTCCTACAGCCATGTGTCTGGCTCATGCCACACTTGCATGAGACTGGCTTTTAACCAACGCCTTTTGAAGGAGGAGATCTGCTGAATGCCTATTCATACACACAGCACTGTAAAACAACCACCACAACTAAGAAGCGACCCTAAGTATCAAAAATGAATACTTGCCTTTTCTCTGGCATTACATGCAATGGCCAATTAAAAATTTAAGATGTTGGGGAAGCAAGAAATCAACGGACAAGCTACAGTAAGGGGCAGACAAAACAATAGACTATCCAAATGTCACAATTCAAAAGCTAAAAATTCTGTAAAGCTGAACCCTGGTCTCAAATCAAAGATACCCTTAAAGGTGAGACAGGTGGGTTTTCATTCTCACATGTAGCTGAATTTTATATTAGATGGTGGTTTGGTACAGCACCCTCAAATACTTAATTTGAGTGTATTCATTTCATTTTAAGGGCTGCTGCAATTTTATTTTATTTAACTATGGGTATAATGATCTTTTCCTAGACCACTTGCAAAGAACAGACATTAACAGGTTTCTTAAAAATACAATTAAAAACAAAAGTAAGACATTTGGGAAATAAAGTCGCAAATTTTGTGAAAGACAGCAACTTCCTGCACACAGATTTCAGGTATCAACCCCCATTTCATCTTCTATCAAACTATTATAGTTTATGCACTTTTCTCCCTGCCAACAATCAATCTCTGCTGCCAGTAATTGCCAAAGCCATCTCTCATTCCTCTGCCTAGCACAGCTAGCTCAGAATAACCCAAGTGAAACTACAATTAAAAAAGAGGAAATGCAATTTCCATGCACAGGGTTGTATAAATAGGTTGAAATAAATGGGGCTCCTTCCCACGTAATCCCCTTTCTGCAAATAAATGCAGTGTACCAATATGCCAGACTTTTAAAATATAGCCCAGACTTTTGAGTTAATATAATAGCTTTTTTCTTACCCAGGAAAAGACAAGCTTTTTGGCTTAAGTGAATTCAAATCTTGAAGACAGGTTTTCCTCAGTGTATATATGCACAAACTTAAGCTTTGCTTTTTTTTTTTTAATAAACTGAGCAATTCTGCTTCTCACAAAAAAAATCCTGTCTTCTGTTACATAACAACTGGTACTATACCTTTATTTTCTTCTTCTATAAATGCAAGTATTTTCTTGCTTTTAAAATTGTAGTTTCTATTCTATAAAAGTCTTTTTTTTTAAAGATGCTATCAATCTTTTAGATCTATTTTCAGAAGAGCCCAGCAAAAATGCCCAATATTGCCAGTTTCCTGAAGTACACCTTTGCATAACATCTTTCCATTAAAAAAGTCAACTTTCTAGCCCAAACCCATTTAAATAAACTTTTAAATATATAGTGCCAAATTTCATATTTACAATATAATCTGAAGGCAAATATAAATCTTTTAAGTTGTGCTTGTACATGCTGCAGTTATTAAATCTACTTGGAAAACTAGGTGCTACCTTCTGGCTGATCACCTTAATCCCTTCCTGACAGGTTCTGAGGTTGGAATTTGCAGCTGCCCACCATTCTAACCTCCTCTTTCATCAAGTAGGTAAAGTGGAAGGTATAAAACATTTAAGGACACTTTAGCATGTGAGTTTTCCTCATGCCCTCGTGTTTAATCAGATGTTGCACCTGGTACTTTAACAGTGAGGTTCCTCCTGGTGTTGGTGACGTGCCGCTGCTGCGCCAGGAACGAGCGGCCGGGCCCGGCCCCGCAGCTGCCACTGCTGCCAACCAGCCTGGCTTCCATGCCCAGCTTCTGCAGGGTCAGGCTCTGCAAAGGAGTTAAACTACAACTTGAACAACAGCAAAAACAGAAGAAAAAAAATTACCCATCTCGCTCATGCTTACTTAGTATGCACACAAAATTTTTTCTGCTGTATTTCTTCGACTAACTAAGATTTAACTGGCACATGGAGCAAGATACGTTTTTCTGATTTCTGAAATACCAATAAGTGACTTTTTGACCCACCTTGTTATACCATGCAGTTACAATCAGCTTTTCCTCATAGTCACGTAGCTTAGCCATTTTGAATTCATTCTGCAAAGAGACGAAGCTCAGTGAAAACGCAAATTTTAGGTGCATAGACTTACTGCAGTCCACTGAGTGAAATAAACACAGGCAGCAGAAATGCTTCAATACACAAAGTAACTACAAAGCCTAGATGTATAAACAAAAATACTTTCATAAAAGACTGAGAGATAAATATCAGCCTGCTTTAAGAAGAGGCTGAACTACACAAGTTGCGGTTAGAAACACAAACGGAACTTGGAAATGTACTCTGAGGGTTTGTGTGGGGAAATGCACAAGACGTCTGCTGTGTATCAGAAAATCTATGAATAATTCAGTAATTTTTCACCTGAAAAGAATGTACCTCCAGTGACTGACTAATTGCTATTATATAATGTACTTCCCTAGTACACATTACATAAAAGAAATGTGAGGCCACAGCATTTATACAGTCAGACCTATCAGCCTACTGAATCATGTTGAGGAGTTCTGTATTTGCTGAGGCAACTATTCTAACTAGTCCCTGCAATATTGCTGTGAAACTGAATGCATTTCCCCAACTCTTTTGATATTTGGACTACTGTCAACAATCCATTCAGAATTTCAGCCAAGCAGATTTTACTGAACCACTAGGAAACAATACCTTGAATGCCTAATATCAGAAACAGAGCATATTAGAAGTTGTTATTAAATATATGTAAGACTTTTACCTCTAGTGCTTCAATTCTTTTGTCTTTTTCCATTATCTGTTTTCTGAGCAACATAATTTCTGCTGATGCTGGATTTAGCTTGGGGTCTAAGGTTTTTATCACCTGGACAAGGCAAAAGAAGAGCATTACAAGTCAGTTTGATTCTCAACAGCTCTCCATCTCATCTGCTGACAGGAGGAATGTCAGAACAGGCTGTTCCACTGTACAACAGGGAGCAAAGGATACAAAGGAATGCTTACTGCACCTCATGCTCAGCCTAAACCCTATTTATTCTCTCAGACTTAATTGACTGCAGTTGAACAATCTGACTAAAAATGCAAGATGTAGCTACTAAGTTTAATTGGGAGGTGGGGACACAGACACTCAATTTGTTTAACAATTTATGAGGGAGGAATGCATATGTTCAGAAACGTGCCACTCACATTCCTTGCTTTTTCAAGGTACATTTTGTATCTTTCTTCCATTGCTTTCATATCCTCATCTTTTTTTCGTAAAGCTGCTTCCAGCTCTCCGATCTTCTGGGCTGTTTACAGAAATTATCAACAAAGACATACAAAATAGAAACTGGTTTTTCAAGGCTTCTGTGTTCTCTTGATTTCACCAGCCCCCAAACAGAGAACTATGTAGAAGCTAGAAGGTTTAAGTTCTTATTTTTGTTTCAGTTGTCCCACCTGACCCTGAAATCCCATTTTGCAGAGCACTGTTCAACAAACCTCATCTCCCCCAGGATCCTCTCCCTTCACACCCCCCAGTTCAGATTTAAAGCTAAGCTGCAGCAGAAAGCCTCATCCAGACAAGCATCCTATAGTCCAGTGGATATGGGAATAATTTCAGAAAAAACTTAACACAGTCTTATGAAAAAAATACCAAAAAACAACTCACGGTTCTGACTGTCATCAGGCTGGAGCTCTGCAAGATCAGCCTCTTTCTTCTGTAACTCATCATGAACCTCGTTCAACTTTTCCCTATGAATGAAAATTTGGGCTACGTATTAAGCTCACAAATAATTCCAGGTTTGACAGCTGAAAGCTTAAACCTCCTGACAGAAGTATTAAAATAACTATTTTAAGCTCTAGCAATTTTTCAGGGTTTGAATAGAAATACTAGTATCGTAAAAGTTGTGACTTCTGAATTGATCCTTCCGTAGTTAAAACCAGGAAAATGAACAGCTAAGCCCCTCCAGCATCATCTTAGCAAGAACTACATCTGCTGAAAGGATTGGGAATGTTTCAGAAGAGTGGAATACACTCCGAGTGATGGTTTTAGCAGCCTGTTGTAGAATCAAAACAGTTAAAATGCTGATGGTGGTGAAGAGACAGACAGTGAAGTGGTACTGGTATTACAAGATCATCATGGTCAGCGTAAACAAAACTACAACACCAATATTTAACTCACTTTATGCATAATTCTCAAATCAATGGCTTAGAAAAACAAGACATCTCTACCATGATTTAAGCAGTTCCTGTGCTCTATGTAGTGTAAACCAGCTATTGTGGATGCATGTGCCTTACTTACATGTGTGCTGCCAGTTTCTGCTTCAGGTTGCTGGACTGTGAAAGGAGAGAGTTAAAATTCAGTTACATTTCAGTATTTCATAACCATGCAACATTCAAGGGGTCTTACGAAGCAGCCAAGAATACAGAGCACAACCAAGTAAGCCAAAGCAAATAAATCCATTGAATGATAAAACTACAGATTCTTTAAAGTAAAGTAGAAGGGTTACAGCTCCATAAAGAATCACATAAAACATGAGTTTTTCAACTGAACTGCAGTTGTGGGGGTCACTTTTCAGATACACTGAAAAGTAAAATGCACATCTAAACAAAGGACTTGCTGCTACACTGGAGGACTTTAGACAAAACTGGCAATATGTTTCACTTACTCCCTCAGTCTTGGATCCCTGCTCCTGTAGAGTCTTTTGCAGATCTTCAATTTGCTGCTGTAATCCCCCAATACGCTCTTCATTGAGCCTTTCAGGAGGAAAAGACAGTTATTGCCCATCTGAATAGTTCACAGGCAGACTTTTCTGTTTCATTAATTTTTCAGAGGGTCTACTGAGCAGGATTTAAGCCACAAATAAACTGATTTCAAATGCTTTTAGTTTGACTTGAACTTCTGCTGAAACAAACATGGAGCTTTCTTGAATACTTTATAATGAAATTCCTGTAATCATTTTAAGTTTTGAGAAAACATAACTACCAAAAATTTTCATATTCTAGTAAACTGCTTTAGCATTCATTGATAGAAAATCCATCGTCTAAGAGTCTGAAGTTCTAGAAATAGAGTTCACATCCATTCTTGGTCCACCAAGAATCACTCACAGCTAAGAAGAGTGTCCTGTAAGCAACACCTCCCTCAGGGTATGGTACACACAGATCTACCTACCACATCTCACACCACCACATTCAAATCACCTCCCTTCTTCCTTACTTCATTATACTTCATTTATGATTACACTGGTGAAAGAAAAGGTTCCTCACAGTGCTACACTACAGATGCATGGCACAGGTCACCCTGAAACTCCAGAGATCACTTTTTGTTGCATTTTAACAATGTTGTAGTTTCACCCATCACCTTTTCTCAGTTTCCAGCTCATTCACTGTCCGGTGCTTCTGCTCCAGCTGTTCCTGGAGCTCTGCAATCCGTTCGTTTTCTGATCCTTCCTGTTTCAGTAGGAGCATCTTATTTTCATGCTGCAGCCGGATAAACATCTCTCTGAATCAAAAACAACAAAAAGAAGCCACTGTTAATTAAGAAGGTGACTAAGAGGAGAAAGTAATAGCCCTGTTCACTCCCCCAGCCTCAAAGGGAGCCAAGCAAGTTCTGCTTAATGATATAATTGAGGTAACAATGCTATTTGTTATTAAAAGGCAACTTAAAATGTTTGAAAACTTGAAGAGATATGAGCAGAATTTTAAATTGTCACTCCAAACCTAGATTTATATACAGCAATCTGATATGACTTTAGGAAAGAAAACAAAGTAATCACAGTATGGGGAAATAATTATTAACACCCACATGGAGGCAAAGCAAGGAGTGGGATAAAGAATCATGTTGAGGAAAATACTGAACTTTCACACAGGCAGTATCATGCCCCACCCATGAATATCCCAAAACAACCTGAAAACTTTCGTCTCACCTATATTCCACTGGCAGAATTTCAGCAGCAAGATTCTCATGGCTTTTAAAACGAGATTCACCTGAAATCACATGAGGGGTTTAATTTAACACACTTAAAGAAACCTCTAATACAAATAAAAAAGCCTCTAAAGATAAAGCAGTACCTGTTTGACTCAGGTGATCCTGCTGCATCTGTGCATACCGGAGCTCCTCATTTGTCTCTCTTAATGCATCACACTGCACTATCAATCTCTAACAAGACACATTTGAGGTGGAATTAGGTCAGGCTGCACCACTTTTAAAACCAAATAACGTTAATCAGAAGTAATAATGACACATGCACATTTTAAGTTGGTCTTGATGATCTTGGAGATCTTTTCCAACCTTCATGATTCGATTATTCCATCTTATGTTTTATATGTATATCCACACACACAGGGCACTAAACTTTACTACTATGATGGCACTACTGCCAGGAAGGTTCTCCTCAAGCAGAGGATTTGAGAGAGATTTATGAGGTGCTCAAACAAACTCTTGAAGGGACTTACCTCTTTTTCTTTCATTAACGCTTCATATTTTTCTTCAAGTCGCTTCATTTCAAACGCCAGCTTATCAGCTCTTTTGGATTCTTCAGACAGTTTGTTATGAAGCTCCTGGACCTTTTCATAAAAACATTATTTAGCAGAGGAATGCTGCAAGATGCTTCTCCCAAAAGCTATATTAAAACAGTCACCCCTGCCCAATTCAGGCAAAATAAAACAGTTGATCACTCAAGCTTAGGGAAGAGAAGATAGGATGGGGGCCTGTGTGTTTTGGGGGGTTTTTGTTGGTTTTTTGGTTTTTCAGTTAACTCTCTAAATTACTACAAAAATTAAAATTAAACTTCTCGTTTCCATGAAGAAAGATAAGAATATAAGAATGTAAGCACATAGTGACAAGACAGGGGGAATGGGTTCAAATGGAAAAAGAATGGGTTTAGATTAGGTATTAGGAAAAAATTCTTTACTGTGAGGGTGGTGAGGCCCTGGCACAGATTGCCAAGGGAAGTTGTAGGTGTCCCACCCCTGGAAGTGTTCAAGGTCAGGTTGGATGGGGCTTGGAGCAACCTGGGATAGTGGAAGCTAGAAGGTGACCCTGCCTGTGGCTGTAGAATGAGATTATCTTCAAGGTCCCCTTCCAACCCAATGCATTCTATGATTCCATATAAATTATCTCAATTACAGCTGATCAACCTCTCCCAGGCACACAAATTACTTGAGGTCAGAGTAAAGAAGAAAAACGTGCAGGCTACGGACCCTCACATCAGTTGAGAGGGCAGCTACAGTCAAGCTTGCAAGTTTAACAGACAGGGGGAATGGCAGGGTATGAAGGAGTTTTCACAAATAAGAAATTCCAAAGGGACAATGCAGGGTTGTTAAGGTGTTCCCGGCTACCTGGGGAAAAATGAACCTTTCAAACACAAGTGCTGCACTACCTGTCTTTTGTAGGTTTCCAGCTGGGCTCGTGCTGCGTTGGCTTTCCTGAGCTCATCCTCCAGGCTGACTGTGTTGTGCATGTACATCATGTTGGTCTCCTGCAGGGACTTCACCTGCCTGCGGAAATCGTTCAGATCCTGCAGCTTCTTCCGATACACTTCCACCGTTGACTCCAGCTTGCTTGCCTTGTCTGCAGTGGCCCTTAAGGTATAAGCAGCAATTAGAAGGAAGGATTACAGAACTCCAACTCTGCTGACACAGGCTGCTTTCAAAGAGAGATGTGACAGCTTAGCAGCAGTTACATCTCACTGCTTTATTTTTAAATGTATCATCAACACAAACTTGCTTAATAAAACTGAAATCAGCCAACCTTCAAGTGAGACTGACAGTCACATGCCAGCAAGGGTTAGTGGGTCAAATATCCCTAAGGAATTCCGTGGCACCACAACATCCTGTGCTAGACAGTCATCTCAAAGTACTGGTACCTGGTATGTTCTCACTGGGGGATTATACAGAATTAGAACACAACTGCTCTATGAAACAATCACTGGCAGATACAACCAAGAACTGTCAGGTAATCATTAACAAAAATCTACATGGTAAGAAAATACTGGGACCATAAATTTAAAATTAATATCTGTGTTTATTATCTGCATTCGTATCTCACCAGGAGCTGGTACGAGAAAATAACGGAAAAAATCTATAGCTAGGATTTGCTTCAGATGTTATTTAAGAACCACTAAGTTAAACACCTGAAACCACTTTTCTTCTTTTATTCACATTATTTTATGAGGATTCACATATATTGCAAATATAGTTTCACAATACAACTTGTGTTGTATTTTGGATATTTCTTGGGTGGTCTGGTACTGAATACAGTTTACACAAGCTGGAATGTTACATTAAATTCTCCTGAAGGTTACTGTGTGTTTCATCTTCAGTTAGGATCTCACTAACCTAAATCTGGCCTAGAACACTGACACAAAGTTAGATTAAAATTCTAGCTGTATATATTCTTTTCTACATGAGAACTTCCTCTTTCTGTCCCACATGAAGAAGCCTAAGTTCTGTAGTCATTGCTTCACAGAAAAATTCCATGTGTTATTCTTGTCAAACAATGGAGCATTTCCCTGGAAGTCTGCACTTCACCTCTACTTTGCCAAAGATCTCATGCAGGTAAGATCTGCAAAAGTAACACCTCAAAAAAATCTTGTTAAAGACAAATCCTTGGATTTAGCCATTAAATCCTAATGCGTGTGTGGAGCTCTCCCTGCTACATACCTAAGAATGTCATTTTCATCCTTCAAGGCTCTTGATTCTTCTGCCAGAGAGGTCAGTTCATTGTTTCTATGCTGCAGCTCAATCAATTGTTTTTCTAGATCTTCACAGTGGACACGATAATCATCTTTTGCAGCTTCAAGCCTACCAGATCAAAACCGGGACCTTTGTTAGGAACTCATCATTATTGCACAGTTTCATTTAGTACTAGAATTACTAAAGTAAGGTAACAGGGAAACTACTGATTTAAGTAGCTGGAAAAATGTTCCTGCAAACATGGAACATTTTGTTGTCTACCTGTTAAATCACAATGGATTGTACACTGCCAATTGACCACATCAGCATCAACAAATCACATGAAAAGTGATTTTGTTTCCCAATGTGGATCACAGAGAGACCAATATGTGAAAGGAATCAGTTCAGTAGAGAGACATGGTGGTGTTGGAGGGGTTAGGGTTTGTTTTGTTTACACACAAATCGTTACAGCCCTCATTTTTCTGCCTTCCATCACCTTTTTGGTACTATTAAAAGCTTGTGCCAATTACAAACTAATACTTTTTACAACAAGCAACAGATTCTTTTTCTATTTAAATAGAAGTACTGTCTTTAAAATATGTGTACACAGCACTAGAAAGCTTTTAATGCAAAAGAAATTTAGATGGAAAATCCCCAAAGAGTACCAGAAATTTTCAGAGTACATTAGACAAGTGAGAGGTTTTTGAGGGAAATAATTTTATACCTGAAGTTTTCTTCTTGCAATTGTTCCAGCTGCAACTGTGCACTGAAATACTTTTTTGCAACCACAGTATTTGGATCATCAAGAGAGTCATCTAATTGCTCTAGTCTGTCATTCATAATCTCATTTTCTGACATCAAGCTGTTTTTTTCATCCTGGAGGGCAGCCACCTAGCACAAATGAAACAGCATGAACACTGTAAGACCTGTCCAAAGAACTGAGGCAAGACAGCAATACATCACCAAATTAGTTTATGAAAAAGGCTGAGCGTTTAGAAGTTTTAGAACGTAGTTTACAGAGCACACTTGAGCATACAGATGCTTTAGTGTATGACAGTTATGAAGCACTACAGGAAAAGTCCCTCTAAATAAAAAGACAAATTTCTGTAACTGAAACCACGGTAAAAAGGCAGACAAAGTGATATGGAGAGAAACTGGTACTTCCATCAAAAACACCACGGACGCCGTACAAAAAACTCTGAGTATTGGTGCAAGAAGTGTCCATCTTGCCTGTACTTGACAGCCAGAAGCAGCACGGCATGGCCAGCACGCCCAGGCTGCCGTGCTCAGCAGGGAACGGCTGCGAGAAGCGGGGTTGGCCGAAGCGCACACGCACGGACAGCCTGGCCAGCTTCAGGGGAGCATGCAACCCTGGCAGCGCCGCACGCGCCTACCCGCTGTCACAGCTAAGCACGGGGGCTACAACACTTCACTGACAGGAGCCAGCTTCACAGCCAGGAGGATTAAGAGGATAGAACCTTTCTAGTGAAAGCTGTGGTGTTAATTTTAACGTCCTGTCAAACATAAGAGCACGTAGCGTGTGTTAGTCACTGGCATTTAAACAGGGACAATATGCTTTTTGGGTTATGTTTTCCTGAATCATAAAGTAAACCTACCTTTCTTATACTCTTGGAAAATATCAAGGAAGACTGAGACCTTACAAGTGAATTTATTAAGAATTAGTTTAAATGAGAAGCGTCAAGTCAATATTACGGCTTCAAATAAGTAAAATTACAAAACCCATCATGATGACATTATTAAACAGATATAATCTATGTATGCAATATTAAGAAACAATTTGTTTGTGATCACAATTTAAAAATCTATCAGTCAAACAGATGTAAAAGTCAAACAGTAATTAATCTCCCACTTCATTAGGTGCTGGCTTTCTAGGTTCACTCCTTTTTATGTACCAAATGTCATTTACTATTTATTTCCATGCACACAAACACCTGTGAGTAGAGAGCGTATCCGAGCCCTGCTCAGCAGAATGCCTCCCGTTCAAGGTCAGCCACTCCTTAAGCATGCACAACATTCAGACTTCTAGAAAAATGCTAAAACATCACCCATCTTAGACTTAAAAAAACCTAAAAATCAAACTATGACACAACTCAGAGTAAGTCTTATATCTTTTCTCAGTTCCTTTCTGGTAGACTTCTCCTCTTTTTTATTATTTCAACATAGCAGAAGTGGCATCAAAGTCAATACAAATTAGGAAGAGAGTTTTTAAAGACACATCACAGTACTACAGAGCTGTGGTGTCATTAACTCATCTGTTTACATTCAGCAGTACCTGTCCCTTGAACACCTTTCACCTGTCCCATGCCACGTTACCAGCAACGGGCTTTGCATCATCTATGATTAATTAACAGAATTCTGGAAGAAAAGCTGTGGAAAACAGGAGAACACCTGGGATCTCTCCTGCAGATTCTTCTCACAAGCATTTTTAGATCTCTGCTTTCACTCGGAAGCCTTACTACTGCCTCAAGAAAGAAAGGAAATTAAATATCAATTCAATTATATCAATAGCTTCCTGGGCATAGCAAGTAGCTCTGAGCTGCTTTAGACACAAGTATTCTACTCTTTCAGTTGTCATTGTCTGTGAGAAATGTAAAACTGGCCTCTGCTTTTGTGGGTGTTCATTTCCAGAGGCTCACACAGCCAGTACAGCCCTCTGGCTCCTACAAGAAGATGCCACCCGAATGTTCTCTTTGTGCAGAGCCAAACCTGACAGGAATTGCCTTCCCAGATAAAACTCTTTCTGTTCTCAGATTATAGTGCCATAAGAGAGGGGCTGAAAAGTGATTCTTTTTTTTAAAAAAGTTGATTGAAATGCAAATTTCTCATTATTGTCATGAAGTCCTCCTTTCTCACAAGAGTGACTTGATTAACTGCTATATCCATTAAAAACAAAAATAGGCCTATTAGTACTGTTGCTTGAAAATGCCAGCAAGGATATATTAGCTTTCATTATTTTTATCCTGAAATATCCTCCATGTTGCAATTGTGTATGAGAAAAAGTTAGCAAGCTTTAGATAAATTATAAATTTTTGTCATTCATCAACTCCTATTGAAACAGCATCATTTTCCTATGATTAAATCTAATTACTGTTTATTACACGAACTGGATTTTTTGGACACAGTACAAAAGACTAGAGGACTGAAAATGAGAAAGGCGATTTTTAAAACCATGATAACACTGTTTTAACACTACCTGCTACTAAGGGTAAACACTAAGCTAAGACAAAGAACCTTTGAGATAAGCTGGCACAGGACCTTAGCTTACACTTCCATCAGAAAACTCTTTCCAGTAATTGCATTTTGGAGCACAGAATGATTGCTTTTCCCCCACAAGCAGCTAAGAATTCTCCCATAAATTTAAACAATGCAAAATTCACTTTACCCTTCAGAATTTCTGCATCTTAACAGCAGCACCACTACATATTAAAGAAATAAGCAACTGGCTGTTTCTTACCTGCAAATCCAGCTCTTGACATCTTTGTGCCAACTCCTCTTTTTCTGCTAGTGCTTCCTGAAGGTCTTCCAAGGCTTTTTTAAGCTTTCAAAAAATAAGGCAGTCAATTACTGTGGCCCACAACCAAAATACTCAGTTACAGCTTCTAAAGTGCCACAACTGCATACACCAATTATTTACGTAGGCTGTTAGGTGCACACATTGACACACAAACCTATATATACTCTGCTAGATCAGAAACCCTGCTCATTTCACTTGCCTTCTAAATGACTATCACATGTAGAAAGTAAATTATTGAAACACAACAACCTAGGCTAAAGGCACAACAAAACAAAATACAGGAACATTCATGCTGTCACCATTTCCAAATCCCTGTTAAATCAAATGCCTGCCCTTCATCTCAGAATAGAAATGCTGATGCTTCCTTATGGGCAGCTACTTTTAAAGACAAATTCATTTTATGTGCAACACCTTGTAGGGTTCAAATTATAGGGAATTTTCACAACCCCTTAAAAATAACCTGAAGCACTCAGCCTGACAAGGTTGAGCCTTGATGCACCCCTACCCCTTCCTGCAATGTAGGCTTGCACTGACCAGTTTTACCCCATGCAGGTAAATGACACAGCAGTCACTGTGGGGTTTTATAGAAGCTATAGAATAGCACTTAAGTTTTCAGTTAATTAGCACTGAAAACCAGCATTACTTCATTTAAGGGATGGCAAGATACCAACTTATTGTTCAGGCTTGATCTACAACAGCAACACAGATCAGGCAGTTACCTGCTGCTCCACTTCACTTGATGCATCACACGGGGAAGGACCCGTGACTTCCTTGCTCATGAGCTACAGAAAAGGCCACAGCAAAAAAGGTTAAATTAGAGGTTATAGATAGATCTGTAAATTCACTGTCTACTGAGTTACCAACTGTATTTTCCATTGTGTTATTGCATCCCTTCAATATACCAAAACAGATTAATAACACTCCTCCTCACCTCATGACTGGTAAAAGATTTAAACAGATCTACAATAAGATGATTTTTTACCTCCCTCCTCTCTTAATTAATCAAGTGGTCAGTAACGTTGTAGTGGATGAATGTGTGATGCGTTGAAGGTATTGCCACTCCCTAGTCAGTCAAACTGGAATGAACCAGAAGACAGTATTTCAACTAACTTATCACACTTCTTTGTGTCCCATTAATTGCCACTAAACAAACAGTGACAACATCACTTCTGCAATACAAAGATGTACAGTGTGTATTTACCAACAATTAAAGGGCTTTACTCCTCACTCAGGAATTACTGAATTATTTCTAGACCTTATTCGAGAAAGTTTACTTAGTCAGAAGACAACAAACACAAGGTTTATGGATTTATTTCTACCAATAGGACACTTACAGGGTAACCTTTACTCACTTTAAAGACTATACAGTCAATTTAAATCTAAGTTATAAAGCCTATTACCAACTCCACTGTTACCTTGATGAGGGTGCAATTACACACCTTTTCTTCAAGTCAGTACTTAGTTTTTGCCTCTCTCCACACTCTGCTTCACAGTCCTGAAGCTCTCAAAAGCCAGTGACTGCAGAGCTAAGCTGTGAGCTGGATCACTAAGATGATCCAACCAAGAACAAATTAAGACAGGAGGAGGAGCACACCATGACAAAAATAGAAGAGATGCAGCTGCAAGCTTGTTAGTCAGAGGCTGGAATGGTCTGTCAGAACAATGCAGCCTCACAAACACCATCAGCTTAACTCTGCAACCAAGACTGGGACAGAAATTTCAGAATCTGACTCCAGTATAATCAGTGGTTGGCAACTGTACACATTTCTGGAGTGGAACAAAAAAATCTTAAGCATCTGCTGGATGTTTGGGCACCACAAATGTAAAATCAAAACCCTTCGGCTGAGGTTTAGGGTTTTCTGTCCTGAACCTCCCAAATAATTTAGGAAAGTACTTATACTCTTCCCTGACCTTTGCTTGCATGAAAGAATTCACAAAGGTCAACAAAAAGTTATTTGGACTTCTCAGCTGATGGCATCAGGCTATGAACTGTTACCTACCTCCTGAATGGCTGTCATGACAACGTGCTGAACAGACTCTTCAAGGGTCATGATATTCTGTATGTGTTCTGTGAAAAAGGATTTGTAGTGACTCATGACAATGTTCATCTCAATGGTTTGAATAACATGCTGGAAAGATCCAGAAGAAACTATTATCCATAAAGCTCCCTGAAAACAGGCAGTGGTCTTTTTACACAGAGGACTACCATTAACATCCAGTAATATGGTAGATAAGCACAAAAGATTATAAACTCTTAACCAGACAAATTTATATTCTGCCTAAGGAGAGATGCCATCAGAGCACAGAGGACTAGCTCTGGTAAGTGGAGCAAAAACAACCAATTCAATCTTGAGCCTCTGCAGGCACAGAAGAGGCAGTTTCTAATCTAAGGGTTTAATTTAATTTTGCTAGATTTGCATTTGAATAGGAAGTTCTAGGACTTGGTACGTATTTTAACAATATGAATAAACCATACACACTTCAGACTTTATTTTTAAACTTATTCTGAACAAAGTTTTGAGTTTTATTCACTTCCCATATAATTTCTGCTTTTAAGTGAACTCCAGTTTCAGAACAGGCATTCAGCATATTAACAATGTTGATGGATAAGAAAGAGAAGTTTCTACACTTTTCCACCTTAACTACCACCTCAGGCAGTCTGCTGTTTGTTGAGCAGGTTAAAGTAGTGCCTACCTTGTTTCCTCTCACAGTTGACAGCACAACCTAAAATAAGCTGCAGGAGCCTGCCCAGTTCCGTGGAATCCGAGTTCTCAGATATCTGGGTCAAGTCTGGAATAAGCTCTTCTGCAATCTGCTGACCCAGGAACTGAAAAAATTTTTAAAAAAATTAAAGAGAAAAAGTAGACTCCCACTTTTGTTTAACATGAAAATCTGCTATCACGTAGGAAATCTGGACTCAGTGAGCCAGCCAGAGAAAACGTCCTAGGAGTAAGTTTGTTACCAGGTTTAGTTAACCAAGCACTTCTACAAGAAAAAGTGACAATAGTAAAAGTTATTGGAACAATTCTCAAATATTAGAGAACACATTTATTTTACCAACATAATAAAAGGAGGAATTAATAATACTTCCAGATGGAGTTGCTTCCAAATCCTTCAAAAAGCTCCTCACGAGCTTAAGCAAGTTCTGCTTCTGGGTTTGCCAGAGATCCTCAGACCTGGCAGCACATCAGGGCCTGGCACTTGGTGTCACAGCTCGGCCCAGGTGAGAGCAGGAAGCCAGAACAAGATCTGGCTAGTTTTTCTAGACCACACCCATTAATTACAGAACTGTAATCAAGTCAACACATACAAAATTCAGCAATTTTTTTTTTTTTTTAAACTCAAAATACAGCAGCCTTTTATGGCTGCTGAACTCATCCCTGGATGAGACAGAACAAACTGATCCTTACTGTGTCCAGGAGGATTCCTACCTTGGCTCCCAGCTCCCAAGTGAAGACCATAAAACCTAGACTGGGGCTGCTGAGTTTGTTTTGTTGTGTACAAAAGGATTAAACCTTCTATAGACAAGAGCAAACATGAATGCACACACAAAAGTCAACAGGATTCTGCAGCTCAGTCCTTCAACATTCACCTGGGCAGAGATGTGGTTCCCAGATCATACTCGAAGAGCCTTATCTAAAACACACCTGCTCAAACTAATTTTATATTCACTCAGACCTCCCACTTAACAGACAATTATCATACACTTTCTGCCTAATAGGTCCTCAAAACAAGTTACAGCTTTTTTTCTACTTGGCAAAGTCAAGGGGAGCAATAATCATCGTGTTTAATGATGAGAACAACAACAATAAATTTTTTTTTCCATACCTCATGATAGTAGTCCATAATTCCTTGCAGTATCTTCTTCAAATTACTGGACTAGTTGTTGTACATGAAAGACAAGGTTACAATTTTATTAAAAATTTTACTTTTTATTATATCAAATAGCAATTTCTAATAAAATGGTTACAAGGCAGCTCTATGAGAGGACATAGGAAGAGAATAATCACAACAGAAAATCCCCATGCAATAATGCTGGAAGGCATCTATCAACAGACAGTTCAAGCTCATTTAAAATAGCCTTGAAAAGCTTGCGCTTAATTCTGTAGATTTTAGACTGCCAGACCTCAGGACAACCACAACACCCAACCCCACAGAGTTCACTATCTTCAGTTTCAAATACCTTTATTCTCCAGTTGTCACCAACATCTTCTTTAATGCGATTGAGCCAAGACGCATCAAACCAGGCAACATCTCTGAAATAAAATTAAATGATTAATCAATAAGCACAGATTTAAATAAATTAAGACAGCAAATTCCCGGCATTAAATCATCTGATGCTGAACTACAGTGTCTAATGAGGCATGAACTCCTGGAGATTGCAAGGTAAACTTACGTGACAGGAAATTTCTACCCTGCTGGCAAAATTAAGGCACATTCCAGGGCTGGGAGAATTTCTGTGTGTGCCTGAGCCAGCTATGGCTGCAACACAAGGATGTGAAAACCTTTGTCATGCTGAATTTTTATACCTGCTAAAGTAACCATAATGAGGTAAAGAAACATCTTTTTTGACTAGTGCTGACATTATGTTTGGTACCTATTCCTGTAGGCTGGACTAACTAACATTCGCTACAATTTGTCAAAGGCACTTATTAAGAAAACACTTTAAACTACTGGCATTTTGTATATTTTGTATGTCTCTGGCTCCCCTGGGCAGAAGGGGATTCACTTTGCCAGCATAAAGAAGGATGAATTGCTGAGGGAGGTGTTTATACACACTGAGCTGCCAAGCAGTACAATCACAGCATAGTTAACAATATTTAACTTTGACAGTGCACTGTTTATTCACTGCTCTCAAAGCCCCTAATAAAGGACAATCATTATCCCCACTTGCACATGAACCAACTTGGTCTTAAAAAGTTTGCCCAAAGCATGTGGCAGCCTAATACCCAAATACATGGGAAGCAACCCTCAGCAAGCCCTAAATCAATTTTTGCCATGTCCAGGAAAAGGGTCAGCTCTGTCTTTAAAAGGTACATTTAAAATCTTTACAAACAGACAGGAGGGTTTCTGAGCTCATTTTTTTGGGGAGGTGGATTGTGATGGTGCTTAAGTCATTTCTTAATGATTACAAAATGACACTTTGAACCTGAGGTGGTAATGCAGACTCCTCTTCAATTATCTGGGCCAACAATAGCAATAAAATTGCAATGATAACTTGTAGCATTATACTCTTTCAAAAAAAGACTTGCATTACAACCCTCTATGCAAATTTCAAAACTAGTGTATCACTCAGAGTACCAATCTTCAACACACCAATAGAAAAGCTAACCAAAAGTAAAATAATTCCTAACTATTAATTGCCATTGAAGTTTTACAAGTATTTTTTTCCACATAAATAATAGGTCGTCATTTAAAACCCAGAACTTAAATCTAAATTAATTGAGCAACTCCAGGAAGAAAAGAACACAAAGTCATGCCTTTGGAACCTTTAGTTTCTCATTCCAAAGAGGAACATATTGCCTGAAGCATGGAAATAGCACTGATGGGAAAAGTGAAAAAGATAATGTCATCCTTGCCCAATTATCCCCAAATATGAATTTAATACTGCACTATTTGTATATCTTCTCATCATCTTTTCCATCATGTTATTACTCAACTATTATATCATCCCCAAAATAGCAATACAAAGGCATAACCTGTCTTCTGTTATAAACTGTTCACTCTGAATTTCTGCCTACTTTAAAAGCAACTACGTCTGTCAAACACAAAAACCTGAGGAAATTAAATCCCTCTTCTTCCAGCTGAAGAATCAACTTACATTTGGTGAAGCACCTGAGCCATGGCAACCCCACTAGTCAAGTCCTGGACATCTCTGCAGGGTGCAGCTGTATTGAACGTCTGCAGCTAAACCAGGGAAAAAAAACCACTGGGTTTAGTTCAGTAGACAATAAATTAGCTGCCATCTTCCATCTCCCCTTTAAGCCACAAGCATTTAGCAAGATGTCTTTCTACTTGAAATCCTTTTTGAACCATGCAGACTTTAAGGCAACCCAATTATCTCAACATTTGTGACTGTTATGACTTGTAGCTTAAAAAGTTGGTACGAACACCCATGTTCTGTTTTTCCATGCTAGGCCTTCTATTGTAAATCAGATTACGGAAAGATAACTTGGGAGACTAAAGTCATATTTACCCAGCCTTCGAATTATGTTGCAGTGCTTAGTTCTGGATGTAACTACCTAAACAAAAAATAGCATCAGAATAAGGTGTGAATGTTGACAGGGAAAAAAAAAAATTCCAGTCTTTTACTACAAGAATTTAGTGATAGAAATAGGATGGGATTACCCCAATGTTAAAATGTGTCTCTGTTTTAGATATCGTGGGACTTTTTTCAAACTATCCCCAAGCTTACAGCTAACATTTTAACAGAACTACCTGTATATTTAGAATTGCAATATTTTATTCCTCCAAAGACAATCGGCTCAGAACTAATTCTTCTAGATGAGAGAGCCATTTCCATACACATGGCAGTTCATCACAGTTACTCAGGAAAATAAGAGCCTTCTTTACCACAATAAACAAAACAGAAAGTTCATTATTAGTACTGTTAGAAGACAGAACAGAATGGGAGCAAGTATAGATACTTACAAACCCTGTCCACTGCAGAAATTGACTTCTTAAACTTACTGCATTTACAATGTCCTAAAAAAACCTGTGCATCCTCAAGAGGGCTTTCCCACACATCCTGTGCAACACAAACTTCTTCAGAACTCCTTCCTGGTGAATGACCTTGTGTTTGGGAAATGGAACTACTTGGACCAGAGTGATGGAAAAGCAGTTTCCAGCTGTGAGAATCTACGGCATTTTTTGCCCACTCTGTTTTTATAAAGAGTGGCCATAATTCTGAATGCTTGTTTGCTTCCTTCAAAAAGAGTCAAATCCAGCCAAGAGAAGAACTGCAGAATTGCAGAGCAAGCGATTTTATTCATTTGTTTTTTTTATTTAAAAAGTGGCTTTAAATCCTGTCTTACAGGAGGAGAGAAGTCAGTAATCCCCCCTAGGTTACATAAAAGATTAAGTGGAACACCACAGCCCAAAGCTGCTGTGCCTGAGAGCACTGGCTTCTACTACTCCAGCAGCCTCAGCACAAACACGGGCATGCAAATTTACATTCCAGGTTGAGCTTCCCAAAATCCAGAGTTTTATGGCACAATATTGTGATGCTGCCATTTGGATATATCCCTCCTAAAGCAAGGAAATTGCTAAGCAGAGGCGCTACCCTTTCACCTGAACCTGTTACAGCAGATAAACAAAGACTTAAAAAACCCTGACGTGCAATAATGCTTTATGCACCATCTCCCAGAATAGAAACAGCTAATTAAAATTAAGTAAAAAGCAGGACTGACACTCTTGGTTTCTCTATGTATCTAAAAGTCACATAATGACCTAGAAATAATGAGGGAGTAGAAGTATTAATTATGGGTTCTCCAAACTTCATGCCAGCCCAATCATTTCATCAAAATGGATTTTTACTGTTCTTGAAAAACCAATGAAAGTGGCAGGCGTGGGGAGGGGGCTGGAAAAAGAAGCCACAGACTTCAGGACTGTAGCAGTGCTCTTTTCTCTCTTCTCCCTCATTTTCTTAGTTTTACTAACTATAGCTCCAAGGATATGCTGCTGCTCACACTGAAAGCCATTTAGTGAATTCAACCCCAAATGCACCCTGCCACTTGCTGCTACAGCAGAAGTTCTTCTCTCAGACACAGAGCTACTATGCTCACATACACAGCTGAAAAGCTCATTCTGTAGCTCCACCACCAAACATCTGCAGATGAAACACGAGTGTTGAGTGCCCAGCAGAAGTCAGCCCATCCACCTGGGGAAGGTGTGCCTTCAATTTCACCTGAGGGTGAGGGGTTGAGTTTCTCCATTTCACACCTGGATTATACACACGAGGGACAGCGGTTTTACAGAGTAATCAAAGAGTTTTTAAAATAAAAATACACACTCCCATGCTGAAACCAAGAATATTAGTAGAGTAAGTCAGCCACTGGACAGAATGAACATTACCAGTGTTGCCAGTGCCAAGCAGTGGTGCATTTATAGTGGAAAAAGTTTCCAATTTAAGATGTCGCCATACATCCAGTCCCTGCTTTGGAGGCTAAGGCAGTACAGCACTGAAAAACATCCCATTAACTTTTCCTCTACACAGAGTGGAAAAATAACTAACTTAGAAAATTGTTTCTGCTACAGATTTGTGAGTTCCATCTTAGCAGGTATTACCTAAGTCAATTTTTCATGGCTACTCATAAACTTTATTCCTATAATTCAATTTAACTGCTTTATGTTTTTCCTGCAAAATCCTCAGGACTTTAAATTCAATGACACCTGGGCTACAGAACCAATAGGTAACATTTTTATTTGAATTTTCTCTTTCTCCTCTGGACACAGCATGTTCTCTAATATAGCACTTGGTAAAATAAAAATAGAAAAGTGCCAGATCTGGCAGCAGAACACAGAGAATCATAAGCATCTGCTTGCTCTATTAATGAGCAAACAAACTGAGAAACCATTAGAAGCAGAGAGTTACAGAACCCTTTTCTCTCAAAACACAGAGCACTTCATCCCCCTCTCCCCACATCACTTTCTTCCCTATTATTCACACTGAAATTCAAATTGGGAAAGGATGTTTCAAACACATCCTAGTGTTAACAGTCAGTTTCTAAGTTGTAAACTAGGCCTGAGAAATAGGGTGCTAAATCTAAAAACATGCATCTGCTGAGTGTTGTATAGAAAACCTGAATGTTCCTTTACACTGACACAATTGCTCAGTTTAAGGCCACTTAAGGTTCCATTAAAATTCATGATGTAATTACAGCTAGGCACTGTGAGGATACCATAAATGAGAATTAGGCTAAGAAAATTTTAAGCAGGAATTGTAAAAAAATAATAGAGTTCAGCAATGCTGACAAGATTTGTAAAGGAGTTCAGGAATACAGTGATTTGTTTTGCCATTGAATCACGACGGAGTTGTTCTTACTTGACTACTGAGGGGAAAATACAAGATTAAAGAGCCCCAAGAAATAGAAAGATTAAATAACAAAATATATCTAAGTAGACAGAGGTAAATATAAGACAACCAAAATTCTAGAGACAAACAAAACATTGGGAGAATACAATGTCACTAAAAGGAAAATGGAGGGAGGAAAAGAAAGGAAGGAATTGTTTATCAGTGATTTATTACAGACTTTAACTCATCAACACTGTTGTACTGCCATGCAGAAATTAAGAACACCTACTCTGGCTGCTGCTCCTGTTACTTTTACCAGTTTCATTCCTGGATTTCTACAGTGCTTCTAAAACACTCCCTTCTCTCCATGATTTACACTTCACAGAGCAAAACACCTGCTATTTCTAGAGAAACCTTTCACACAGGCAATTGTGACCTTCTCTGCCAACATTTCATGCAGGAGTTTTATTCAGTAGAGTTCCCTGTGACCAAAATTACTGCACCTGCAAGACCAGAATTACAGACAAGGTCACAGAAGAAGCTTGGAGAGAAACATAAAGAAGAAGCAAGAGTGATTGATGAATTTAACAAACATGTTCACACTTGATAACCTTAGAAGTCTTTTTCAACCTAAATAACTCCACAGTTCCAAACAGGCGCTTCTGGCACAGGTAACATCACACGCCCAGGTGTGGCGCGCCTGACTAATAAACGCTTTAACCAGCCGGTATGAAATACTCTGAGCTTTCTGCGCCTGTCAATTCAAATTAATTGCATTTATTTATTCATATTGTTAATTGCCGAGCAGTTTCCACACTGAAGCCACCACTGGAGAGCCGCACTTGGGCCCAGGGGATATTCCAACCACCACATCCACACCTCGAGGGAGCCGCGGGCACCTTCTGCTGGCTGTGAGCAGCGTGTCCCAGGCAGCCCCCACTGCCGCGGCCGTGCCCGACCCACCCGCAGCTCCTGCTCCTGCTCCCGCGGGCGGGGACGGAGGGAGGGGCGGACGGAGAGATGGAGGGAAGGATGGAGAGAAGAGCCCCCCGCCGTTGGCGCCTCGTCGCTGTCCTCGAGGGGCCCCAGAGGCGGCAGAACCCCCGCGCCACTCACCCAGAGGATGAGGCTGTCGCAGAGCAGCGGGTCCGCCGACTTCGCCTCCATGGCGGCGGCGACAGCATCCGCGTCCCCCGCCCTCAGGCCACCCCCGCTCCGGCGGCTCCGGCCGCGGCTCCGCTCCGCCCGCGCGTCCCCGCGGGGGCGGGGCCGCCGCCAGCGCCGACCACTCAGCGCCCGCCCCTGCGCTCAGAGACCAGGAGTGACAGCGAGCTTGGCCAATCACAGCCGAGGAGGGGTGCGCTCGCGCCAATCACAGTGAGACCCGTTGGAGGCGGCGGTTGCCCTCGCGGCCGCCCCGCTTCCGTGAGGGGGCGAGTCAGGATCGTGTCAGCCGGCCCGGGATGTGTCACCCGGCCCGGGGTGACGCGGGGGCGAAGCGCGATCGTGTCACCCACCCGGAGTGAGCTCCTGGGCCGAGAGCGGCCCCCGCATCTTCCCCGCACCGGCCGGGAGGCTCCGCTCCGTCCCAACATGGCGGGTGCTGCCTCAGCCCGTCCCGGCTGTCAGTGCTGCCGCGGGCCGGGGACGGACGGGCCGGGGAGGTCACGGGTGAAGAGCTGCTGGATTGGTACAGAATTGCCTGTGCTTAAGGTGTAGGTAGGTTAGTATACCTATACCCGCCACAAACATTACTCTCAGAGCAGGATACAGAATTGCTTAAAAAATAGTTAAATTTTTAAAAAATTGTTAAATGAGGCGAAAATGCCAATTCAGTTATCTGGGGAGTTGAGGGATTGAAAGCGCTTAAGCACGGGGCTGAGGAGGAACTGCTTTAACCCTTCTAGAGGTGGGAAAACGTGCCCCCTTTCAAAAGGATGGATTGAGAAGGGCTACGTCAATTTTACCTATTCTTAATTCATATTGTCATTTTTTCTTCTCGGGCTCAGAGGCTGCTGTTAGTACTTCCCAAAGCCCAGCAGACTCCAGTGCCTTCAGCTGCCAGCGAGGTGTGAGCTGTTCCTGCAGAGCCGCTCCTTCCTGCCCCTGGCAGAGCCCAGGGCTCGCAGCCAAGGCTCTGCATCCAGCCCTGCACTGCCTGCTCAGCACATCAAACCCCACCACACGCGTTCTTTTCTTCTTGCTCAGTTCACTACACGATAGCTAAAACGTATGAGTACTTATTTTGTTTGATCTTTTTTTGTTTCAGAAAATACTGTATTTGTTTCATAGGAAGAAGTTAATCAGATCTTGTGGATGCCTGAGCCAGTCATCCTGTCTTCTATAGCACCCTGCTTCAGACACTCCAGGGAAAAGTCTCAGTACCTTAAACTAAGGAGATGTGATTATTCTGTCCCTTTCCTGTTTCAGAACAAGAACTTATTTAAATTTTCCCTCCACCAGCCTCTTTTACTAATTGATTTGAACCATTTTTTTTGGTTAGGGTTCAATTTTATGATAATTTCTACATTGCCTGCAGTTACTGAAGTGTACAAGATGGCATTAAACACATCAGTGTTCAGGTCAGCCTAAGCATGGACTAAAGAACTTGAATAATAACAGCTACAGGCAGCATCTGCTCTTTTTTGGCTGTTCTTCAAGACACATACTTTAATTTTCTGTTACTGATTCTACTTTGCCTCACAGAGGTTAAAATTGTGGTGATGACATGGATGATATTTACATAACTATTTCCCCTCCTAGTGTTTGCCAGAACAGATAAAGACTTGAGAGTGGACTTGGATTTCTGGAAACCCTAGTACTGTTTCTTTCACCAAAGGTTCTTAAAGAGATTTGGTTGCCATGGAAGATTCTATTAAAAATAGAATAAGGAATAAAAGGTTTTTACAGTAAAATCCCCCAGAGTTCTGTGCTAGGATTTGTACTCTTTAGCATGCTCATTTTAGTTTTTTAGTATTTTTGCTCTTTTTAAATTTCTAGCAGCTTTTGTTTATTTTATCCCTCTTTATTTTCTTGTATTTTTCCATAATTCTATGTCCTTCTCCTCTCAGACAGTGTCACAGTGCACGTCTGTCACTTCCTACCAACCTTTTCCCGCGGCTTATTTCACAAAAACACATTCTGTATGTCAGCTACTTGATTTCAAGTGCTCTTTCTCTGCAGATTCCACCTCTCACACACTTTCCTCATCCACTTTCTGCAGGTAGCTCCTTTTTTCCCTGGGTTTGTGCTACGTAAGCCAGGGAGCAGCAGAAGTACAAGGTGGAGCCTTGTGAGGGTGACCAGGGTCAGGCCCAGTCCCGTGACCACCGGGCAGGGGCACAGTGATGAGGCAGCTCTGGGGTCACGCCGAGCATTCAGTCCCCAGGTCACAGCCCACAAGGTGTCCCTGGCCAGGCACAGGCACAGCTGTGACACTGCTGAATCCAGGGCTGAGCTGGAAAACGGGGTCCTGGGCAGAGCAGGGATGGAGGCACCAGGTAAAGCCATTCAGGGTTGATCCTCCTTCAGAAGCACTCAGAAATTATTCCTAAGGGATGGCAGTGCTGGCTAGGGCAAGGAGTGTGGCTGAGATCCCTGTAAAAACATGGCAGGCTGTGCAGGTTGGGTCATCTGGGATTATGTCAGGAGAGATTGGCTCACCCGGGTGCTCCTGGCTGTTGCATCCAGGTCAGACGGGCTCCGGGTGGCTGAGTGCTCACCCAGACAGACTGGTGTCAGCACTGCAGGGGTTTGTCTGCGTCTGCAGAGAAATAAAATCAGCTCCACACAGAAATCTGCCCAGCTTTTTATATCTTTCAAGTCACAGCTAAGCAGGGGCACATCGGAAGCTCCCCAGCACTGGGCAGCTGTGCCTGGAGCTCAGCCGTGGGGCAGCAGCGGAACAAAGGGATCTCTGTGCCTTACGCAGAGTAAGGTGGTTTGGGTTTATTTTTTAAGGCTGGTTGGAGATTTCTTTGTGAGCTGCAGCTTATATGAATGTCTGTCAGTACATTCTGGGTTTGTGCCAGTCAAGGATTATGACCTATATTAACATCCTAGAAACAGGGGAGGCCAGCCAGGCCTGCACCTGATGCCAGGACTGCAGCTCAATCTCCTGATGGCTGATACCACTGTCACTACATTTTAAAGTCAGGTTAAATTACTTCTCTCAACAGGAACTTTTTTAAAATGTGTTCACTCCTCTTGACAGTGCATCCCTTGCCATCTTGACAAAGCACCTAACAATCTCTCAGTGAGGGCTGTCTTAACTTTCTTAACAGAAGAATGGCCGTTGCTACAATAATTTATTTGCTATTCATGAAAATAAAATCCAGTTCCTAGTGTGTTTTTGTTTATTATGGTCAATGGTACTTCTATCATTATATCCAGGAATATGAACAATACTCAGTTCAGACATTACTTGGTGGCTGGCTGGCAAAAGCCCCATATCCAGACCCTTGAATTTTTCTATACTTTGTATGGCACATACACATCTCAGTGGTAGTTTAAAAATACTGTTGGAAAATCCTAATTACAGGACTGCATCTAAAAGGGATTTTCTAAGCACCTAGGAACAAAGATGTCAGAATTTTGTAAAAACACCAAACACTGACCCTTGGTGGTTAGTTACGTACTTGCACATTTCTTGTCATTAGAAAACAAGATAAAAAGTGTTCCTCTGCTTTTCAATCAAATTTAGTTGCTCAACTGATTTGATTTCTGGAAGTCTGCACTTCCTGAGCATCTTTCAAAAGCTTTTGGAGCATCCAATAAGCCCCATGGTGTTCTGTAGTACTGAGGTAGATTTGAATTTTTAGATTCAAAAAGCACAATCAAACCAATTCCCAATATGTGTGCAGTGAATTATTACACAATACAAACTGCTCTGATACCTGCTGAGCCACACATCCCTTCACACCTTGTCCCAATCTCTGGCACCTTCCTGCCACATACACTCCCACTTCCTTTTGAATCAAGCTGTGTACTGGAAGTTACTGTGTTTTCATGAAAAAAGCATTGACTATCAGTTTAGTCTCCAAATGTGGCCAATTTAGAAGTTTTTAAATGGAGTTTATTCAGCATAACTGAACATCTAAGAATGGTAAAATAGGAATTAAAAAGCCACTACTGTGAACTGGAGTTGTTTGACTGGCCAAAGGCTCTCAGTGCCTTGCTGGTCTCTACAGGTTTTGTTTCCCCACTGCTTTTCCCTGCAGATGCTCAGTGGTACTTTCCAGGTCAGTTATGCCCTGAGGGAAAAGGGAGCAGTGTCAGGATGATGAATGTAAAATTTTTCACTCTGTTACTGAAGTATCTATTTTGTAAAATACCCTGAAATATTTTCCCTGGCTGCTATAGGAGATGAAAGTCATTAGAATCTATTCATTATCAAAATAGTACGAATTCTGGATATTTTGTATCTGAAAATTAATACCTTGTCTGAGAGTATCTTCATTAAAGGAGTCTTGTATTCAGGCTTTTCTGAAAGGTGGCAATATTTTCACATGGAATAAATACCTTTCAAGTATTTTCACATTAGATGGAAATACTTTCATCACTTGAGGCCCTTCTTGGAAGTCATTCAACTATGAGAACATTTGCTTTAAATAAAAGACTGTTTAAGCCAGTGGGATTCCTGAAATTCCTGAGCTGTTTATGCTCTTCTTTACACTTTTCTTAGCACATCTTAACTCAGTGAACATTTCCTTATCCCCACAGATTTAATGCTGGTAAGAAACAGTCATCTCATTAAAACTCTGAAGGCTTGGGCTGGCATTTCTAGTCTTTTATAATTAATTTTGTTTTGACTGGAGTCATTTCTGGGCTCCTTAATTGCAGACTTCCCGATAGAGTTATCTTAGCCCATGTGATACAGTGAGTATGTATACACAGAGAGCAAATGCATCCACACCTTTCACACAGAATAATAATATTGTTTACTACAATAGTTTCAGAAAAAAATAACAACTGCTTTTCCAAATAATAGTTCAGGTTTATCATATGCCAGTGAGATAGGCATTGATAAACTGAAACAGAAAAGATGGAAACAGAGCCACAGAGCCAGAATCTGTGATATCTCATTAAATTCCATAAAAAGCTATACTGGAGACAAAGCAGCTCTGAGGTGGAAAGCTACCAACCTACATTTATAAAAGAGACTGACCAGATCTTGTAATTGTACCTTTTGCATTTCCCTCCAGCAAGAGGGAAATGGCTAACATCCTTAAGGAATGATCTACCTTAACTATTTCAGGGAAACATCTCAGAACTGCCAACTTTTAAGAACAGTGACTTGAACAGAATAAAATATTTACACCTCTACAGCATCATTTCTGCTCAGCAAAACCCCACTTTGGCACTGCACCCTTTCTTCCCCTCCTCTTGCTGCCTTGGTTGTTTCCCTAACATTTATTCACTTCCTATCAATGCTTTTTTATTTCTGCCTTTTCATTTACTTTCTCATTGATAGCTGCACTTCTATTTTAGTACCCTTATCTTAGTGAACAAGGTCACAAGTGAGAGTGGGCTTTGGCAATTCCAGCGTTATCCAGCTGACGTTTACTGACATCATGGAACTGCTGGCAGTGTCACGGCAGCAGCCCCTCTGCAGATTCACATGTATTAAATGTCTCAGATACAATTTCAGCTTGTGCCCAGGACAAGAAATGCAGCACAGGGTTATGAGCTGTGGCAGAGACGTGCTGGTCACGAACACAGTGACACTTTGAGCTCCTGTTCCCACAGGTGTGCTGATGGTGGGGCCATGTGGTGACTCCTCAGGCACCAGTTTGGCAGGTGGGTTTGTGTCCCAGTTCTGTGCCATACAGATTCTGATCCTGAGAGTATCCTCACACTTACTTAATATTGTGCACCAAATACCTCCAGTACTCACCACACTCAGGGATTACTCCACAGGTAAGATCAGGAACATGTTTCTTTTCAGGATCAGGGAAATTACAAACTCCATTTCCAAAAAGAAGTAACCCCTTTGATTCTGTGCCAGGGTACTGGTATGTACTACTATGGAAACTAATTCTGGTAGTATCTGTAATCTCTCTAAACAAAGTAAATTTCAGAACTCTGTGTTCCATTATACCAATTATATGCCATTATCTTACTATTCAGAAACATCACCAGCATAGAAGATTTACCAAATATTAGTAACTTGTTCATTTTTTTTAAATGGAAAATTAACAGCTAAGTTATTAAAGAGTATTCCTTTCTCAGCATCTGAAGGTTAGTGTGAAAAGCAGTAAAAGCCGTGCTTTTAAATGGAGTATTTAAAAAGTATTCTTTAGTGGAAGAAGAGTCTATGTTCAAAAATAGAAACACTGGGTGAAAACGTCACAGCCGCCACTTGCTACTGAGTAACACAACAGTGTCTCCAACCCAACCACAGCTGACAGAGTAGGAGGAGCTACAGGTGTGTGGAGTGTGAGTTGTCCTGATACTGCAACATTTATATATTAAATATACAAGTTATTGTGTACCTACCTGTCAAAACTGAGTTCAGATTTCCCATCATTTCTAGATCAATGTCATTTTTCTTGGTTTTATTTAAAAATAGGCTTCACTTTGCCTAAGAATTTGGAACACATTTTCTTTCATGTTTGAAGGTTCTCTTGCTATAGCATATTCCAAAGAGGGAAAGCCAACTCCTACAGCAGGGATTGAGCCTCTCTTGGACAGACCACCAGGGAGGTTGCAATTATATTTATTGTTACTGCATTCTGCACTTGGATCATTTTTTAAGGTAAAGGTTACTCATCTGTTTGCATTTAGAGATTTCTCCTTTGCTTTCATGCTGCTCTTCAGCAGCTGCTCGGTTTTGCTCATGCACAGGCACCAGGGGCACAGCAGTTCTGAGCTGAGCTCCTCAGCTGAGCAGAACTCTGTGAAGCCTCCTACATATCCAGCAGCCCCCACTCTCTCATTCCAGGATGGAATTCAGTCACAGTTGGGACTCACTGGGGGTATGTCATGCAAAAGCCCATCTCAGTCAAAAACCCCTCAGTTTGTGTCAAAGGCCATCACGTAGGCCCTGCTCCAGAACACTGCCAGAGGTGCTTCACACCTTCACACCTCTCAGCCCCATCTTTGTCCCTCACAGGCTCCATTTTTGGTTAGGTAGGCTTTTGTGGTGTAGATCAAGAAACTGGATGTGTAACATTAGGAATTAATAATGCAGCAATGCCAGTGGTTGGCACTTACAGACCTGTTGGCTTGGATGGGACTATACAACTAAAATAAAGGAAACTAAAATAGGCATGGGAGTGTTTGCCAGCTCAAACTCCAGAGCCAAAACAAGAAGCTCGTTAAGAGCAAGCACTGAACTGGCACTGCAGTTGTGCTTTACAGACCCAACCAAAGATCAAGCACCAAAAAAACCCAACCTACAATTAGACAAAATGGATCCAGGATTCCAACTTTCAGGCATGTACTGGGACCAAAATGTCAGCAAGGCAACAGGAATGGCTGGCCTGGGGCAATCATGGATTAACTGATTTAATGTACAGAGTCACAGAAGTTTGGATTTTCTTGTGCGCATTATCTTCCTCAAAATATTCTGGAGCTATGTGAAGGGAACCTTGCTGTTATTTAACAGCCTTTCTCTGGTAAAATTCAGTGAGTTAGGCCAAATAAAATCTCAGTTTCCCCACTGAAGCCTGGATACTGATGGAAGTAAGAGAAGATTCCCTGCTGTCCTGCATCCAGCTATGCCTGGGGGGCAGTGGAAGTGCTTTGAACTGCACAACTGAGCAATAATAGGCTTAGAGTGACATAAAAAATGGACCCAAAATCCTGTTTCTTGAAACAGTACAGAATTCAACCTGCAGTTTCCAAGACAAGTGTGTCTGTGGTAAGGCCTGAGTGACTGCAGAAGAGCCACAGTATTGCGCACACAGCCCCTGGCAAGCAGAAGGAAATCTGGGCTCACTCCACCTTTACAAATAGTATCTTTGCTATTATTCAGTTAGAGGGGGTTTCACCTCTGTTAGTACTAACCCAGTGCTTGAGTGGCCTAGCTAAAACCGACTGACCTAATGTATTCAAACCATTTTCCAGAGTATCAACATTCCTGCCTGGAAACCGCAGGACTAACTGACATCTCTGCTGGCAGCTGTTTCGAATTTAACACGTTGAGCAGAGAACCTGGAAAAAGGTCGGAGAGAAAGAGTTGTGCTTGGGGATTTGGGGAGTCCATTGGGGTAAAGCATTGAACATCCTGGAGAGGATGTTACTGCCTATACCACCTTCTCTGGATAACCAAACTGCTCCAGCTTCTGCATCTGCCAGTCTGGCACCTTTAATAAGTAATTAAATCACACTGTGGACGTGAATACATTCTGGATAAATAAAAAATGACAGCTCTCACACTGGCACGCGAGCACACAGGCATACCCAGGGCAGGAAATCACATACAGCATTTCATTTGTTGCTAATTTATCTGAAACAAAGTGAGGAAGATGCCCTGGGGACTGGTGACTAACAAGGAGCATTGTTTATGCTACAAATCCCATCCGGTTATTAGGCTTTGAAAAGTGTTTTGTTTAGCTTATCAGTGCTTCAGCAGGAATGCCAAGGGCAGTATTTCTGTTCTAAGTGTATTTCTCTTCCAATATTACTGACACATAAGAGGTTATGTATTACCTGAGGGCTGAATATTCGGCTTGTGCTTCAGTGCCTTGTTGAATCAGGATCAGGATGGTGAACACTGCACAAAACCAAGCCCTGAACAGGTCTCCTTATCAATTTTACAGCATTAAATTGAAGAACACCTTTACATAAATCAAACCTTTCTCAAGGACCATAGAGCATGACAAAGAATAAATACCCTATGGCATATAAATGCCCATCATTAAAAATTACTTTAACATGTTAGACCTTCTGCTTAAATTCTGCACTTCACTTAGGATTTGGACAAAATTGTATTACACAACCTAAGTTTGCAGTTATGCAATTCCAAAGTATCACAAGTGTCTGGCAAGGTTTAGAGCTGTTTTGCAACAGCACTGATAAGCTGCTACTCAGTCAGGTGATCAAAATACCTACAGTGTGTCCTTGATTCAAGTTAATATTAAAAAATAGGAATGCAATTTTTTTTATTGAGTTCAGGTGCCTTTTCAATGATGTTAAATGTCTTTTGGGGGAGAAGATTTAGAAAGGAAGGGCTTTATTTTCAGATGGAAGAAAACTACATTTGCTTCATTCCATAATTTAGAAAACCTGAGAGACCCTTGCTAACTAAATTAATAATTGGCAAATAAGGCATAATTGCCCTTGCTGAATGATTCCACACCAACACTGTCACTGACTCAGCTCCTCTCAAACACTTCTGCAAAGAGGAATGGCACACTCAACCTCATGGAGATCTCCTGGACCACTATAAGAAGTGTTCATTAGACTTATTATGAATAAATAATTGAAGTATTTATTTAGACTTTTTATCATTAGATTACTTTTGAAAATCCACATGAATCAGTTCTTCCTTCTAAAATGTCCTGGCTTTAATTTGCTTATGATTAGGTTAGATCTGGATTGCCAAACCATGAGCTGTCCAGTGTATCCTCCCTGGTCATCTGAACTGCCCTTGTAACTGAGACTGGGGGCAGCTGCTCCCCTGCCAGAGCAAAGTGACACTGTCACCCCTTCCTGACACCTCCAAACCTCAAAGCAGGGGCTGCTTTACTAAACAATGCCACATGCTCATGGAAAAACCAATAAATGTTAGTGAGTGCTCAATCTGCTGAGAGCTTTTTAAACTTTAATACCCCTCCTCAAAGATGCTGATGAGAACAGACTCTCCAGTGATGCTTTAGAGCTAAATTTCCTTGTGGTAAAACTGGAAGATGTTGTGAGCTGAGCTGTGTCACAGAGATAAAGGTTTATACCCAGGAGCTTCTGGCTCCATAGCCAACAAACAGATCAGTGTTTCACGCCTTCCTTTTGTGGGCAAGAATTAAAAATGTATCAAATCTGGTGGCTGGGGTTTAGTACAATGGGCTTGGTTTTGCAGAGTTCTACAAGAATTATTTTCTGAAATGCTCAGCTTTCATTTTAAGCCAAAAGATGTGTCCAGATCTGAAAAGCTCCTTTTTTCTCAAAAATCTGTCACAGTTTCAAAGCCTGGCCCCTGGTGAGGTTCCTATATGAAGAACTCCTTTGCAAATCTGACCTGTGTAAATGTGGCCCTAGTGAACACCTGTGCTGTGCACTGAGAAAGGAGCAGAAACATAAGAACCTGATTCCTGACAAACTTTAAGGCTTTCTCCAGATTTTCGAATTCTAAGTCTGTTTTTCAGAATAATTTGCTTCTGAACTTGGGCTTTGGTTTTGATTGGGTTTTTTCCTTTTGTTTCCTCCAAATGAATTAAATTGACTTTTACTGTACTAAACATTTTATCACCTGGTTCTGGCTGAGGATTCACAGTAACATATGGGTTGGAACCACCAAAGGCACCCAGATGCAAATACAAGACTGAAATAGTCATTTCTAAGGGTACTTGCAAAGTTTCCAGGCTAAAATGTTAAGAGGAGTGACAATTTTAATGGTGCTGTTTGAAATAACAACAGAATTACTGCATGAGAGGAAGCTTCCTAAAAATCTGTCATTTTAGGCAAAGTCACGCTAAATATTTTATTTTGTTAAGACTATTTAGTGCCATCAAAACCTCAAAGCCTCATGACACAAACACTGACTGCCATAATCAATCTCTAATTCAATCGCAGTTCAAATGTTCAAAGGCCAGCTCAGGATTTTGGAAGGGGTAAATTAGTTCTGGCAGCCTTACAGCGATGTCAGATATCATCTGTCTTCTCCTTCTATCAGATCCAGCTGGGCGGGCCCCTCATAACCAGGACAGAGCCAACTCCAGCATCACTGGGAGTGCTTGGACTCAATAATCAGAAATTTGATTATGTGCAGATAATCTATTAGAAATAAATGACAGACCTGGCATGTTTTTCCCAGCTGATCGACTCAGGACAAGACTAAGCCACTGATGTCGTTGCTGAAGGTGACCCCAAGTCCCTTTTTCCTCCCAAATGCTCCATTAATGCAACTGGATGAAAGAACGTCCATACCAGGTGAAACCAGGGTCACCTTGCCTTGGTGACTGGACTCTGCTGGACTCAGAAATTCCTAGCATCCGTAAGAATGTCCATGGCTTAACTGTGTATGTAAAGGACTGCCTGGTTTTGCTCCCTCTAGATCTGCCATCTGTCAGTCATCCTGCAAGAGCTGGTCAAGTTTCTCACCATGCTTCACTCAAATCAGTGAGAGATCACAAAAAAATTAAAAATGTGGTGCCACAACCTTGGATTTGAATGATGTCTGAATGATTTTTATTCTTCCTATCCACACACATATTATTCCTGCAGTGCAGGATCACTGCCTGGTTCTTTGCTGTAATTCCTAGTCCAAATCAAATGCTCTGGGAGCAGAGCTTGAGCACTTGCAGGGTCTCAACAGGCCCTTGCACTCAAGCTGATGAGTTTCCAGCCCCCTTGCCTGGTGCCTGAGCTCAGCAGCCAGAACTGGTATCATCAGCAACACTAAATATTCCATTTTCCTGTTTTCTGAGCAGCTCAAACTCTCTGCAGACTTGCTCATGAGTCATCTGGAAATAAACCATAATCACTTGTCCCCTAGGAGTCATATATAAGTTAATGATTGTACAAGACAAGCTAATACAAAATACACAAGAGGTTTCAACTTGTTGAGGCTGCAAAGGGCAAGGGAGCCTTTCAGAATTTCCATTGGTTACGGTCTGGGAATGCTGGGCTTCCCTTGACTCCATATCTATTGCATAATCAGAAACACATTTCATTCCCTTTGTTGTACGAGACAAAGCTAAAGAAATGTGGGTGTTATTCCTGTGCACAAATAAAGAGGAGATACCTAATGGGCTTGTGTGTGTGCAGTGTTTGTAAACACAACTGCTCTGGGCTGCAGCTGACAGAAACCATCACCGCTTGTACAAGCTGAGAGGATGTTCTGGATCTGCAAATGCCCCCCAGCCCTGCACGGGAAGTCAAAATGGATTGGGATGTGCCAGATGAATTTTAGGTGTTACTGTGTTAAATAAAGTCTGCTTGCCTGGAGTTCAGTGTCCTGGACTTGGATCTGACCATCATGGTGGTGTCTTACTCCTACCCAGCCATCCTTTGCTGGGCTATTGTGGTTGTTATCTCTGCAGGAGAGAATCTTATCAGTGCGGGGAAAGGAAAATCTGAAAACAATGGAAAGGCCTTTGGCATCTGACATTTTTCTGTTGAGGATGGAAACAAATACATTTATAACTTCACAGTAAAGGAGAAAGATTTTTTTTCCAGTAGTTATAGAAACACAGTTGTTAGGGTCAGAAAGGTCCTCTAAGATCATTGAATCAAAGTTATGGCACATTATTTTAAAACCTCCAGTTCCTCTTATTACAGATCCTCATTATAGGAGGACAGAATAGTATGAATGGCTGATTTAAAATTACTCATTTGGAGAACTCTTAGACCTGGCTCTGGCAAGAGACCTGGTTCCCTCAACACTCACCTGGATTCTTTTTGCCACCCAGCCTATGGTTCCATTCTGCCACCCCAGGAAGGCAGAGAACACACCAGACTTTATTCCAGTACATTTAAGTGACAGACACAACTGCAACAGAGGAGGGAAACAGTGATAATTAGTTATGTGTGACATCTACACTGAGCTTCTGTGGCTCTCTGCTAATCACAGTAAATTATTTTAATGGACTGAATATGTCAATCAAACTACTAATTTAGTGAAGACTCTGCATTACATCCCTCCCAGGAATCACAGCAACTCCAGCTGCTCCCCTGCCTCCAGTGAGCCCCTCTCCCACTAGAAACCAACTGGGGGCATTTATTCTGTGGGAAGTGTTTTGGACTGACAGTGCAGTCAGTGCTTACACAGGCTAATAAACATTAAATCTTAGGTTGACAAGAAGTAACATCATCTCAGAGGATGCTGTTAAATTACAATACAGACTTGTGGAATGGGTAAAATGCACCAGAAAATCACACAATTTGTATTCGACTATACAAGAAAAAACCCCAACCTGTTACAAAAATCAACAGTCCAATAATTACACCTTTGTAACCGTGAAAGCTCGAGATGTAACACACATGAAGTCACATCTTCAAGCATGAACTCACTTCTGAGAAGACAGCTTGTCTTTTTAATCAGCAGCATAAAAATCCAGCTATCCCATAAAATTAATTTCTATGGGTGAAAATCAGGAGTAGGACACACCAGGCTTAGGTCTCGTGCTGTCCCACTCTTGCCTCCCAAGTGAAACATTTGCCTAAAATAAAACAGAAGTGATCTAGGCATAATTGCATTGGTTTGCAGCCCTGTAAAAGCTTTCTACGCAAACAAAGGTAGTGGAAGTTCCATTTTAAACAATTCAATAAGTTGGTTTCGAGTAATGCATAAAGCTTTTTTAATCTGTTTACTGTTTTTTAAGTAAATCTGTGTGGTCTTACAGAGGAAAATTGTTCAAAGACATCTCATCCCAATGCAAGGTCAGTAACTGTTTATTCCAGCCCTGGATCTGTTTAACAGGAAAGGGACAGAGCAGATTTAGAGGGTCCTTCTGTCGAGGCTGCCCCTGGCGTGGGCTCCTGTCCTCCCCCAGACCATCTCCAGTCACTGGATAATCTGTGTAAAACCCTAATTCTCTAGACAAACGTGTCTGCTAAATGCCTTCTTTGAGGCTCTGAGCCATATGGTTGGGATTACAGCATTTAAATAGTTTTTCCAAGTGAATACAAGAATGAAGCACAGAATAGTGGAGGGAGTTATGTTCATAACTGTATTTATAAAGGGATTGCAGGATTTTTAAGGCCCACGTTCTGCATCACTGGAGCCAGTGTGAGCTTGGCACCTTCAAGCAAGTGCAAGTTATATTTACAAACCATTCACACTTTTTCCACCACACTATAAAAAGATCTAAGTACAAAGGAGAACAAGGGGCTGTGTTGTTAATGCTGGTGCAATAAAAGCACATTTTTATCTTTAGGATAAAGATAACAGAGCACAGCCCCTCGTCACCACTGCCACTATCGCCATCCTTTGGGAGCACAACAAATCAGTGGATCCCCAACAGCCAGGGACACCTCAGGAGAGACACCATGTAATACTCCAGGTTGTTTCATGTTTTTCTAACAGTGTTTTATAACATACAGGAAAAGAAGGCTTTGAACGGAACTCATCCAGGACAAACAGTAACCACATGGCCTCAAAAACCTGTTTCAAATAAGGCCCCAGTAGTTGCAGTTTCAAGTACAAAGACAGACATAACAACAAAGAGCATCAACTTTCCTCTTTCCCTGGCCTGGTTAATTTTCCCTTTCCCATCTGTGAGTATGACCTAATGATACAGACTTTATTTGTATTTAATTTTGAGATCTGCAGAGGAGAAGTACCATATACAAGCTGGGTCTATGTTGTTTTTCTTAGCCACATACTTGGCCAGGCTTTCCTTCCCTCCACACCATTATTTACACTCCGGAGCACTGACTCCAGTGTGATGCATTATCCATGTTATGGCTGTTTATAGAGTAGAAGTGGTCTCTGTAACATGTCTGTTTCTCATGTCTTAAACCAATAAAACTTTTACATTGGGCTTATCAAAACCATTCTGTGTAGATCTAAGTCTGTTGTGACTGAAATCAGTAATAAAACTTCTCTTGATGCCCCGTGGAACAGAGCTAAGGCAACACTGAGCTCTCTTAATAAATTCCGCTCTGGTAAAAGTTTTATTTAAAAAATGTGGTTAACCCAAAGCTTTTAAAGAAGATTAATGTGGACTTATAAAAAATGTCTGATTTTATTATTAGTAGTAATTCATACAGTTTGTCCTGAAGTTTTCCTTTTCAGCTTCAGTTTGAACCATATGTTCAGGAAGTTCAACTGAAAAGCGATCCTTCAGCAATATTATTTTTTTCTAATTAACAATAACCACAGAGGTATTTTAGAGAAACCTACAGAGTCCCTCAGAAGGTTGTGGAGTGGGATAGATTAAAACAGGATTTTGTCTATTTTATGAAAAATGCACTGAAGCACAAATGGGTCAACTTCAGAGGAGTCCTTCCTTTCCTGTTCTACCAAACAAAGGATTCTGCGTGCAGCAAATCTTAATTTCCATGGGATTCTTTTGTGAAGGGCCTTGACGGACTCTGGGATCCATCAGTGCCCGGTTGGCCTTGCTGGGACTGAGCACAGGCACAGCAGTGCAGCTGTGGGGATCCCCAGATGTGGATCCACCACCCCAGTGAGTCAAGGCCGGTAAGATGTGATGGGTGTCAAATGCAAAAGCTCAAGGAGAAGCTGGAACCTGGGTGCCAGACTGGGTTTATACAGACTGGATGGGGATTTAGAAATAAACACAGCTGTGGGCTCAGCCAACTGCTCTGTGTGTGCGAACAAAACACAAGAGGCACTAAGATAAACCCTGCACGCGAATGAAAATGAGTAAAATCACGAGTCGGAGTGAGGTTCATAAAAATACCTTTGGGCCGAATTTAACATCCCCAGCCCTTGTACACACAATGTAACTGATGGCACCGGGAACATTTTTATTGTGGATTTCAAACATGGCTTCTCTCAAATTCCCTTTCTCAGTGAGAGCAGATGTGATGCTGGGTGCAGCACCCCCGCACTGAGGGCTCCCGGAGACTCCTCATTCCAGCACAGCTCACACAAAGTACTCGCTGTTTTTAAGAACCAAGATCCTTGTTCAGCTCAACAAAACAATCCCATCAAAATGGCAGCACAAAGTTGTGCTGCTGTTATCACTGGGGTCCCTGTCAAGTTGCATCAGTTGAAATGCTGAGAGGTTTTATTTCCCTGACCTGCTCACTATGCCCCAGAGCTGCCAGTCAAGCTGTGCTGCTTCTGCTGAGATGCTGTTTGTGCTTTGCTGGTGGTGCCAGCCCTGGCATTCAGTGTATTAGCAATGGAGCTAACCCTGGCTGGACACCCTTTCCTTACTCTAATATTAAGGATTTGTGCAAGGCAATTAAGGAGTTTGGGATGCATAGTAATTATTTTAAGAGCCTTTTAAGTGCCACTTTTGCAACTCACTTACTTGTACCTCATGATTTAATTACAATAATGCAAACTCTTCTCACACCTGGTGATTTTGTGTTGTTTCCACAACACACAAGCACTCCTACTCGAACTGCTCCAAGTGAATACGAATGATGCTTGCAAACAAGTCATCCTCACTCTTCCTTTGCATCCCCCTCCGACTGTTGAATCCATCCTCGAAGTCTGTACAAAGAAGGTGCAGCTGAACACAGCTGTTCCCTTTTTGAAAGAAGTGGGGATGGTTGGGGAAATTGTGGAGAATGCTATGGGTACAGGGGAAACTCAGAGCAGGCAGCAACAATTCAATTTTCCAGTTATCTGAACAGTCCAAACTCACTGCTGTCACTGCATGTGCAGCCTAATCTTACTGTCCTCACACTCTGTCCCCTTTCACTCCTGAGACCTCTCTATTTTGTACTTGGAAATCAGCAGCTGTCTGGGTAAAAAAGGATGTGGCAATTGGCTTTTCCAGAGGTACAAGCTGCTCCTTGGCTTTGCGTGCTGGTTTATCTGGGATAACTGGCCCTGAAAGTCACTCTGGACAAGTCCACTTTGACGCAGCTGCAATGCTTCTGTCCACGGGCACCCATATTCCTGAGAGCTTCAACCACGACCCAGGGAGCTTCCAGAGTAAGATCCACAGGGAAAGAAACCGTGGGAAGGAAACTCTCCCTCAGCTGATCTGTGAATCTCTGCACATACCAGTATAGAAGAGCAAAAGCTCCATTTTTGCACAGTCACCTTGCAGAGCAAAACCATGTATTAAAAATAAAGAATCACATTCATTTTCACAGTCCATTGTAGAAAGAGTTTATTAATCCTGCTAACTTCCTCGTAAACATTAAATAACCTCCAATATGTTTAGCGTATCTTCATTTTTTAATTTGGTAGGTTGCTGCCTGACCCCCTACTGGAGGCACAGTCCCTGGTTAGCAGCACTAACCTGCTCTCCCTGCAGACAAAGGTAATATGTACCTCTGTCTGCATTTTGACACATGCCAAACAACGAGCTTGAGCTCTTGGGATCAGCTTTATTTATCCTCTAATTTTCCCACAGCATTTCAAAACCCACTTGGGCTTGAATGATCCTGCAGCCATTTGCATTTATCATCTGACACATGTCAGATCACACAACTGTGAAATATCAAACAGGCCTCCAGCATTTTGCTTTTGTGTAGTTTATTGCATCTCTGGGATAACATTCCACAAAAAGCAGTATGGAAGTTCCTAATCTCACCAGGCCCCAGCCAGAGGTTGCTTGTTGTACTGGGAGGCTGGATACAGGGGAAAAAAGGAAAATGTTCTTTATTGTGGAACTGTGTTGCTTTTCACACCTCTTGTGAGAAGAAACACAATAAGCCAAGGAAACAACCTCGACCCCTGAGTGTTTGTAAATCTGCATTTACTGAGTGAGCAGCACAGAACAAACGGATTGAAAGAGACCCAGCAAGGAAAACCAGTCTGTACCATTATGTGGTTACCTTCTGATGCAGCTCCTGGCAGTACTGTGGTGGAAGTGTTACCATCCACTGTTGCATCCAGAACCTTCAAGTGAAGGTGCTTCTGGAATTCTTACCTGGAGAAGTCCTGCAGTCACCCTGGCAGGGAGGAGAACATGGTGTGGGATGAAAAGCAGACCTAGAGAGGGGCAGGCTGGACCCTTCAAATATCACTCAGATTTGAACTGCAGGATTTTAACTTGCCTCTAAAATTTCAAATCAGATTCCAGTGTAGAAAGCAGCTGGATTTTTCCCCAGACATGCCAAATTCAAACAGTTCACACTGGCTCTGCCCTTTCTTAAGGCTGGAATCCCAGTTGGCACAGAGAGTGCCAGGCAGTGGCACTGATGTAAAGATGAGGCTGAAGACACAGGCAGAGCCTCTTCCTGACAAGGTGTAGGATAATACCAAAGCACATCCTTTCCTGTCACATCCTGGGAGGGAGCTTAAAGAACTGGGGAGTCTCTTTCAATCTACAGACCAAACTAAGCCCTGCAGAGGGTAAAATAAATTTTTAACCCAACACCACAGCATTAATGAAGAGGAATAATCACTCAGTCCTACAGTTCCTGCCCACACCAGGGTGAGAGGCTCAAGGCCTCATTTCAAAGCATTCACAGCCTACACTCAATGCCAGATTCTGAAGCCAGGCACACACCAGCGCAGCCATTAAGGCCCAGTTCCCAGAAGGATTCCATATCAAGCAGAATACTTTCTCTTCCAAGGGCTGGGGCAGCAGGGATCCCTTTTAGAAGGGTTCCTCTGGATGCTGTACCATGATTGAACAGCGTAGGGGCATTTGGACAGCACAAAAAGGTTCTGCATTCAAGAGATTTTGACTTAAAAGTGCTTAAGAAACACATGGAACTGAAATGCATCAGAATACAAAATAACCAATCTCATGTGAACATTCAGTCTGCAGATTACCTGTATGAAAGGCTGTCATTCCTGCTCCTTGCCTTGTGAGGACTCTTCACCCGGATGGGTCTCAGGGATTTTTTTTCCTTAGAGTTGCTCTTTGTTTCTTTGGAACCATGATATTTTTGTCTTCTCCATGTGAGTGAACTGGGCCTCTCTGCAGGACTCTTGGAGCAGCTGATAACACAGAGGTTGCTTCCCTTCTTTTAACGTGCATGATAAAAATCTGTCAGCAGATTGCACCTGAAGGGGTGAGGATGGCAAGGTCTGCAGCTCAGGGGCCTGACTGACCCCAGCTGGGGCCCTTGGCCAAACTTCCTCAAGCCATGACTGAGGCTTCTCTTGCACTGGGGCAGTGTGATGGGTTTGTCCCTGTGCTGCTGCCACGGGCTGAAGGACTCAGCAGTGCTTGGCATAGCCAAGGCACTTGATATGGAGCCCTCAGAGGGCAGTTTTACAAGAATGCCTCATGCCACATCAGAGTTTAACATTACAGTGCCCACCGACCTGCAGCTGAAGAGCGTTAGAACTCTTGAGCTTTAACATTTTACTTCTTGGCTCAATTTGAATTAGATTTTAATTTGAGGACTTGGCAAACGGAACAATTTGCTAAGTCTTGTATAACACAAGGATGGTCAGACAGTCTCACTGCAAAATCCTGCAGCAGTGTTTGTGTTATCACAGCTGATTGATTACTCAGCCACTGGGATACAGAGTTCTGACAGCTCTGGTTTTAAAATGGATAATATGAAACTGGCAGTAACACTGGCTTGGAACAAAAATGCAACTGTAAGTACAAGTGTCACAAGGGGAGAAAGGCATTAAAAGGCCACGCAGGAAACGGGAGCAAATCTCTGTTAACTGTGTTGTGCAAGCCCATGCAAGGTACAGAGAGGCCTTGAACTCTGTGCATCTCCATTTTACACCAAGTCAGTGTGATTGTTTGCTCCCTTTCCAGACTCCCTATGCCCCTTGTGCTAAGTCTTGGTACCAGTTCAGTCAGAGAAATCAAGGCCAGTTTGAGGATAATGATATAAATAGCAGGAAGTTTACAGAAACTTTGCTGAAGTTGTTTGTGTTGAGCTGCAAAGAGGTAAAAGTGCTGGTACAGTGCCAGCCAACCCTGCACATCTGTCCCTGTATAACCTGTACCTTTGGTATCCATTTGGAGTCTGTGGATTTCATTTCTACATGCTACTTGCATATTAAAATGGATATATTAAAATTCATGAATATGTATTGGTTACAACACACTGGTCTCCAGTTGCTTTTTCCCACTCTGTCTTTCCAGCTGACAGATTTTATCGTGCCCCTGAGTTGGGAGCTCTGACACCCCACTATGTCAGAGTCATTTTCTTGCTTGTTTCACTCTTTTTGTTATGATGTTTCTTCATTTTATTCCCATTAACTTTCATTGTTTTTAATTATGTCCCTGAACTTGTAAAGCTGTTTCTCCTAACAATGGGTACTTTGGAAATGGCAACAATTGCTTTTCCATGAACTACAAGGCAGGAAGTGCATTGTTTCTTTAAAAAAATTACCAGATGTTTTTCAGGGCTGACTACTAACATTAAAAAAAAAGCCAGAAACTATTATTTTCCAAATAACCCAAGTCTAATTTTGTTATTGTGTGACTCCTGTTTGCATTTAACTGGGAATTGCAGCCTATGCCAATACTAAAGAAGGAATTTCTCTCAAGCTAAGTGTGCAAAGTCCATCTATGTGAACACTGACTACATGAACTCAAGTCCATCTGAGTGTATCATGATATTCCTTGTGCTGTTCTTGCCAGTCCAAGTGCTGGCACTGGGGTACCTGCAACTGGTTATCTTGTGTTCTCCGACTGGAACAAATGAATATTCCTTGTCCCTTCGTGCAGGGATTATTGACAGAAAATACGCAGCACTTCACAGCAAAGTGACTGCATTTTATTGCTCATTAAAAATTAAAATGTATACTTTAAATCATAAAAGTACATTTTTAACATGGACGGTACAGTAAGAAGAAATTACCAGCATCACACATGCCTGGAAATTTGTTATCCCTGCTGTTCCCAGATCCCATGCCTCTGGATCACAAGCTGTTCATGATGGAGCGATACTCTCTCTGGTGTTCCACAAGCTTCAAAAATACTTCGTATTTCTTGTCATAAAATCTGCGTTAGAAAGTTAATGTCAACAAAGCCTGAGATTTGAAGATTTAAATCCCCTGTAATGTATATGTTTACTTGCTTCTCTTAGCATTGAAGATACTTTGACTCTTTTCTAAGTACAGCTGCTGCCAGGATCACAGCCCTCCCTGGGCACTTCTGGAGCAGTTCCCACCCAAACGAGTGATTCCCAGTTGCAATTCCACCTTTCATTTCCCTACAGCCAGCTTGGGTTCTCAGACAGTTTCCCCCAGAGCTCTCTGCTGTGAAAATGAGGAGCCACTGGAGCTTCACAGAATTCATTCAGGTGGGGAAAGTCCTCCAAAATCACTGAGTCCCACTGTTTCCCCAGCACTGCCAGGGCTGCCACTGCCCCATGTCCCCAAGTGCCACATCCACACGGCTTTTAAATCCCTCCGGGGATGGGGATTCCACCCCTGCAGCTGTGCCAGGGCTGGACAGGCCTTTCCATGAAGAAATTTCCCCAATGTCCACCCTGAGCCTCCCCTGGCCCAGCCTGAGGCCGTTCCCTCTCCTCCTGTCCCTGTTCCCTGCGAGCAGAGCCCGACCCCTCCGGCTGCCCCCTCCTGTCAGGGACTTGTGCAGAGCCACAAGGTCCCCTCTGAGCCTCCTTTGCTCCAGGCTGAGCCCCTTTCCCAGCTCCCTCAGCCTCTCCCGGGGCTCCAGCCCCTTCCCAGCTCCCTCAGCCTCTCCTGGGGCTCCAGCCCCTTCCCCAGCTCCCTCAGCCTCTCCCGGTGCTCCAGGCCGTTCCCCAGCTCCCTCAGCCTCTCCCGGGGCTCCAGCCCCTTCCCCAGCTCCCTCAGCCTCTCCCGGTGCTCCAGCCCCTTCCCAGCTCCCTCAGCCTCTCCCGGGGCTCCAGCCCCTTCCCAGCTCCCTCAGCCTCTCCCGGGGCTCCAGCCCCTTCCCAGCTCCCTCAGCCTCTCCCGGTGCTCCAGCCCCTTTCCAGCTCCCTCAGCCGCTCCCGGGGCTCCAGCCCCTTTCCCAGCTCCCTCAACCTCTCCCGGGGCTCCAGGCCGTTCCCCAGCTCCCTCAGCCTCTCCCGGGGCTCCAGCCCCTTCCCCAGCTCCCTCAGCCTCTCCCGGTGCTCCAGCCCCTTCCCAGCTCCCTCAACCTCTCCCGGGGCTCCAGCCCCTTCCCCAGCTCCCTCAGCCTCTCCCGGTGCTCCAGCCCCTCAGTGTGTCCTGCGCTGCGGGGCCTAGAACGGGACACGGGCCCCGCCGCGTCCCCTCAGCCCGATCCCGGGAGCGCGGACCAGCCGCCGCCGCCGCCAGGGGGCGCCCGCGCGCCGCCGCCCATGGAATGCGGAACCCGTGAGGCGGTAACGTAAATGACCCTAAAATCGAATGTAACACAGTACAATCCCTGAAAACTAATACAAACAGCGCTTTGAAATATAGTATTGGAAATAATTAAAATATAAAACAGATAATTAAGCCTTAAAAGTTAATAAAAATAGTCCTCAGAAATACAGTAAGAACAATTCTTAAAAATTTAATATAGTATGACTCTTAGAGTATCTGTAGGCTAAACACTACTGCACTCGAGGAGGGCTGTAAAGAGGTCCACCCCAACCTCGTCTCCAGACCCCAACTTCACCTCCCTTGAACTCTCCCAGTGGAACACACCAAGGCCAGCATTACCTTTTATGCTCGTGGTTGGGCTGCACAACTCTCCCAATTTTCCCCATTTTCGCCATGGCCTCCTAGGAAAAGACAAACAGCAACTGAAAAAGCCTGTTTTGATTTAAAATACTTTTTGACAAGAACAAGATGTTTCAAAACCAATCGGAACATTAGTGATGTATTTTGTTTCGGCTGAACAGGCCAGATGGCAGCAAATATGTTCAATCCCATTATAAAATAGTCAAGAGAACAAAGCACTGCAGACCCTCAGTAACCAAAATCTGTTCCTCTCTCTCACTGGGAGTCCCAGGCGGAACAGACTTATCTTTTATTATTTACTCTAACCAAAGGAAATGTTAAACACTGCGTCCCCGGAGGGGAGGGTTCTCAAATAAAATGATAACTGTACTTGAGATCCCGTAATCAGATTCTAAAAGTACCGGTTCGCTGTAGCAAGGGAGGGCTCGAGGGTGCTCCACAAGCTAAATGTAACCTGGGAAGGTCTGTTCTGGAGGTCACAGCTGCCCTCACATTCCAGCACAAAGGTGTAAGAGGCAAACTCTGATCCTGCTCTGCTTTTGGCCAAAATAAAGTCAGAGTTAACAGAATCCCCTGAAGAAGGAGCCTCTGGGACAGTCATGTGTGGAGGGGAGAAGGACGAGTAGTTTGGTTCTTTTCCTGATCTCTGTGAGATTCTGATTTTCCGTGGATTTTCCCAAGCAATCCCCCTGGAATGAGAACCATTGAAGTTAAGAGAGGGCTGAGCTCTCAGGATACATTGGGGGCAGCAGACACTCAATGTTTCACAGGGAGAATCAAAGCAACAGCTTTTAGATGGGAGAATGTTAAAAACATTCTCAAGAATCAGTGAGTGACTAAATCAGGGTTCAGAGTTTCTAAGCAGGACCCTGAACTTGTTTTAATGCAGTGCCTAAGAATGAGGAAGACCCTGGAGAACAGGCAGCCTGTGCTGCTGCTCTGGAACCCTGCAGCAAGCTGCTACAGCTGGATTTTTAAAAGGTTTGGATGATTTTACAGGCTGGAATACCTGCTCTAGTGAAATCTGTGCTTTCTACTAATCCAGCACTTGACAGCTGAGGATCTCACAGAACTTCACTATGTGGATGAGCAATGTCAGTGCAGTCTCACCAGCCCAGGGCAGGCTCTATCGAAGGGAAAAGCATTGCCAGGGGTGCAGTCAGGACTTGACTCTGCTAAGGGTGCTGATAAACCAGCAGGGAACATTTCTGTGCTCTCATATGCCCATTCTCCTTCATATGGGCAGAGGTTGATTGTACTTCGATTCCCCAAGAAACACCCTTGAAATAACACTTCCAGAGAGATAGTGTGTTCTTTTCCCTGGGACATGTGAGCCTGCTGGCACTGAGACTCTGCACACCAGCCAGATTAAAATACTGCCATGGAAAGGCTGATATCCTTCCCAGTAAGAGAATTGGGCATTTTCTTCCCTGTCCTTTAACAGGTGATACTGACAATGCCCAAGCATTGTCCCTGTTTACAATAGTCAGTTTCTTACAACTCCCTTGCATGGCCAGCTGGATTTACAGACTATCCAAAAAATGAATGAACACTCAGAAAAAAAAAAAACCCTCAAAGTAAAAGCCAATTCCCTCTGGTACAATGGCTACTGCTTTTCCATTGTGCCTTAGGGAAAACAAAGCCCCCTGAAGCACTCTCTCTCTAATGGAAGAGTCACCTTCCTTTCTGCTCCCTGCTTCACACCTCCTTTTGAATTGCCCTGGAGACACTGCATGAAAATAAACCTACAAACCCAAAGTCTCTAAACAGGCAAATCCATTTTTTATCACAGGTGTAACAAAAATGAAAGGGAGGGCCAGACTTTGGATTCCCCTCCCCATGCACCCTCAGGACCAGGACAGACAGCACCATTCCCAGGGTATGTTCTGCCTCTGACGTGAGTGCTCCACACACTTGTGTTGTGCTTTACTCTTACAGCTTCCAGAGCAGAACACGTCTTGTTGCTCTTTGGGAAGTCAGCCAGCTTTGAGATAAACCTGTCTCCAGACAGATTTTATTTTTATGCTGTTACTCAGGGAACTCCAGGTCTCCTGGGCTGGTCCAAGAACAGACCCCAGATCCCCCAGTGCCCCCAGTGCCCCCCGTGCCTCCAGCTGGGCCCAGCTCTCACACCTGGCACTCGGGAGCTGCTCTTCAAGGGCTCAAGCCAAGGCTGCCCAGAGCCTCCCCCTCTCCCTGTGAGGTCTCCCCAACCTGAAAGCACCAGCACAGAGTCCCCATCAGGCAGCCAGAGAGGTGTCACCACTCCCATGGCGCTGGGAGCAGGATGGGCTGGAGAGGTCCCAAAAGGAAAACTGGTCACTTAGGACCCAGTCTCAACTAGGAATCAGGGCCTGGCAGCTGCTTCTCTTCTGCTGGTCCTCCCATCATCCACCCTGAGTTAAGGAGGAAGATTCTCAAGTTTATCAGTTTTTCAGTTTATCAGCTAAAATACTTTGGTGTTTTTAAATCTACTGAAAATATGCAGACCTTTGAGAATCCACAGCATTAAAGTCTCACAGCAACTACCATGGGTCTGGGGAATAACATGGCAAAAAAATACACAGCCAGCAATTTTCAACAACTCACCCATTCTATGTTGCTCAGAATACGCTAAATTAATTCCCTCTCTCAATTCACATTTTAGTTGTGTGTTTTTCTGTGTTTTAAAGTCAGTTTGGTCATTGTTAGCTTGAACAAAAAACTTTACTCCCAGAGGAGAGTCTTTTCAACAATTTTCTGGGGACAAAGAGGAACAGAACATTGAAAATATGAATTTATAATGAAATGGGAAACAAAGAAACATTAGAATTGCATTACTGAATCGGATCAACCTTGTGGACTGCTGTCTCCAACAAAGCCTTAAATATAGCAAAGTGATAATACTGCTGTTCAGAAATAGTTTGTTTGAGGGTTGACATCCAAATCCATAATTCCAGTCACCAAGGATTTCACAATCTTAATTTGAATGACGCTCTATCTTCTTTGTTTGCCAGTCTAGACAGTACAATGAATACAGTGATTTAAAACACAATGAATTCTCTCTTAAAACAAAATATTTTGTAAAATTGCTTTTTAATCATTTCTTTTCTCTCTTTCCATAAAGGCTATGCTATAAATAAACCCTGAAAGTTCGCATTTGATCATAGTTTCTAAAGGCTGGGCAAGAGGCAAGTGAAGGGTTTACACAGAAAAAAAAGAGAGGCACTGTGGAGCAGAAATAAAGGGATGCATTCATGATTTCTAACCTTTTGTTGGAGTGTCAACGCTGAGACAGATACAAGCCAGTAAACACTCTGCTCTCCATGGAGAGACCCAGTCCAGCAGGGTTATCCCTGCCTGGGAAGGGAGCAGGGAACCAAATTCCCCAAGGCCCACCAAGACCTCAGGACAAGGTGCCATTTTGCTGCAGGGAAGGTCAGGAGCCACTCAAATCCACTTGGTCCTAGTGGCTGAATTCCAGTCTCCAGCATCATCTGGGGCATAGGATCCAACACTTGTGCAGTTGAGGAACCCAGGGCAGCCTCAGCAGGCAGTGGATCTCCAAGGGAAACCCTACTGGAACCCAGGCAAAATCCTACCTCCTAGGGAAGCACGACTTTGATACAGCATCTAAAAGCTGGAACTTTCAACTGCTGTCCCTTCAATAATGGGAAGGAAAAGGTTTTTAAGCCTGTGTGGGAGGAGGCCCCAGGAGAAGCCCATCAGCCTGGCACAGGAGGTGCACACAGGGAATAGCTTCAGGCTGGGAGACCCATCTTCCCTGATTCCCTGCCCTTGGGATCCTCCAAGAGTGGCCTCACAAAACCCAGCATGATCCTGCTCATCCCACAAGGGGAGCTCATGTCCCTTGGGACTGCAGAGGGAGGCCAGTGAAGCCTACTTGTGAATAGAATCACAGAATCACAGAATCACAGAATCAACTGGGTTGGAAGAGACCTTGGAGATCATCAAGCCCAACCCAGAATAGTCCTCAAGTCTGATTTTCAGCAGTGACTCAAGGACTGATGAGGTTGAGTATTACTGAAAATTAATGGGATGTGAGCCCTTAAAGTACACAGCAGATGAGAAATCAGATTTAGGAACATCAGCCTTATCTTAAAAAGTCAAGTAACAGAATCCCAATTGGGCTTTTTCTTTATTTTGAGACTTTAAAAATTATATTCAAAGTTAAATGGATGCAGCATTTGAGCACAAATGCAATTTCCCAGCTCTGTTCTCCTCACTTAGTCATTTTGGTAATCCCAAGAAATGCTTGGACTTTTGCCTAAGGTAGTTACTAACAATGAAACAATCACAGATCATTTGAAGTTTTCCTGTCCAATTTCAGTGGCTGAAAATTGGAACAGCAAAGCACCAAACTGGGGGGATCTGATGCTCCCACTCAGGCCAGCCTCACCTCTCCAGTGTTTCTGTCCAGTTTTCCTGTCACAGATCCAGCAGCAGGAGGAAAATAACATAGAAGTTGCCCCATTCACAACAGGCTGAAATGTAGGAACATTCTTCCCACCAGATCTGTTCTGACTGCAGGACTCAGCAGGTGTTAAGAACCTTCAAACTATCAGAGAGACCTTCCTTACACTTCTAGTCCTCACAACAAATAAAGTAAATAATGGTCTATGTAATAATTTTAACTGTTCTGCTTCAGTGAATAACCTCTCACCCATTTCTACTCCACACACACAAGCTCAGCTAACAGATGTCTTTAGCATCATTTTAAGAAGTCCAGTCACAGATATATTTGGATTTGAGGGACATAAATAGACTTCTTGAAATGCTGATGTTGAAGAAATACTTTTAAACTTTTATAAGAATTTTAAGCAAAGCTGCTATTTCCTTCTAGGCTTTTATTTAGGGATTGTTTGTTCCACAGCCCAGAGATGAAAAATTCATCTTATCCGTGTTTACAGGAGTTACATGAGTATATTTCTGTAACACAGGCCTAGCAGAACGTTACTTTTTAGTGGTACATGACTGCATGAAGAAAGCATGTGATGGACCATATACAGTATTTTTCTAGTGGTTCCCCCCCCCTAAAATTTGTTTGAGTTATAGGGGCAGATCTTGGCAGCATGCACAAAGCCCAGAATCTGTAACTCAATTCTCTGTGGGTTTCTGGATGGAGCGAGCCAAGTTTTAAAACACATTATGGATAAATATTAGAGCTGAGCAAAAATTTCACACCTAAGACCAAAGTGTGAAAATTTGGCTTTGATTCATTTTGTGAAAAGGTGGAAAATTTCACACAAGCTTGTATTTTCCTTTTGCTCTGATCCAACATCGATTTCTGTGTCTGCATCAAACCTCAGAGAGAGAGAGTTTTTGTCTGTCTGTGTGTGCACGTGAGATACAGAGGAGGAGGGAGAACAGGATGGAAGGATGGAGGGCTGGCAAGCAGGACACCAGCTCAGGACCTGAACCCCAGTCTGTCTTCCAGGGAAAGTCACTGGCCTTTGGATTCTCTCTGTCCATAGGCTCAGAAACAGCACTGGCCCTCCCTGGAGGAGTATTTCATACATTTGTTTGTTACACTGAGGCAGCTCAGAAGAAGCCCAACGTTATTGTACCCTTCAGCCATCCAACTTGAGCTGACAGAGGCCAACTGGATGGATCCTGAGCACTGAGACAAGGCGGAATTCTGGTTCCAGCACTGAATCAGATTCCAGAAAGTTTCAAGAGATTCCTGGAGTTATCAGGGACATGGAATTTACTCTTTTATTTTTCAGTTAAAATTCTCTCTCTGCAATGGGCTGTGCCATTTCCCCAGTTTGGTTTGGCTGGGGCACAGCGTTTGCACACTCGAGGTGTGTCCCCAGTTTTGCACTTTGGGTGCCACATGGAACTCCCAGCCCTCCTGCACCTTCCATATCCCACTGAAGGATGGATCACCCAACCTGTCCTGCACCACCAGAGCAGCTTTTCACTCCTTAGAACCAGAACAAACGGAGAAGAGCTCTCACAGCAGCAGAGACAAGCACAGGTAAGGCCACGGGAGCACTTCTGCCTCCAGAGCACCAACTCTGCCTCTGCCTCAGTGGCTCCAGAGTGCCAGCCAGGCTATGGTCACCCAGTTTGGTGTCCCAGAGCCCAGCCAGGCCGGCCAGCCACAGGCACAGCCCTAAGAGGAGCAGCAGTGGCAGGGCAGCTGCTGGAAGGGTGCCTTGCCATGCCAGCCATGATATTAATTACTTATTCCACAGCCCAAATTTAGAATGGGATGAGGGTCAGCTCTGATTGCCACATCATCTATCAGCTGGAAACTATGTTTGGGTCTAAGCTCCAGCCACTCTGCTACTAAATATAGGTTGGTTAGCTGTTGATTTGAGCCTGCATTCCCCCAAGTTGCCTTTGACTATCAAATAATTAAGCAGTTTGCTTTGTGAGGGCTCTGTTGTTGGCACCTCTTCGTGCCCAAAGCTGCTTGGACACAAACCGGATGGCTTAGCAGAGGTTTCAGCCTCCCTGGGCAATGGAAAGAGCCCAAGTGCTCACCTCCTGTTTCAGCTTCCCAGATTGCTGGCACTGGGTGCCATGAATCAAGTCTGTGGGCACCATCCAAGCAGTCTGGGGCAGGGTTTAGCTGCTCTTCCCCTGACATGAGCCCGTGCAGCTTCTCCGTGAAGGGACTGTTCACTTCAGTGGCTGCGTGTGAAGGTCCCAGCCCAGGCTGTGGTGGTGATGCCACAGCTGGAACAGGCTCCTGACTCCAGCACCAACTGGCACTGGCAGCACATCTCCCTCACACCCTTCTGAGGTAGAATAAATTTAACCACACACAGCATCGCTGTTAAAATGGACTAAGAAGGTTTGTCCACAGAAGCCACGTGAAAATATATTGATTTTAACAGTTTTTAGGCTTGGAAATGTTATGCTGACAGGCAGCTGTGTTTAACAGAACACAAGCTCACCTGGGAGCCAGGACAGCAGATTCCTCCACCAGCTCCTGATGCAAGGCACTGCCCAATCAGCCCTCTCCCTACTCATCCCTCCTGGGGATGGGGCAAACTAAACCAGGGAATGCTCCTCTGCACAACCTACAACACATTGCTTTGCTTCTCTGGCTCCCTCCTCACCCTCTGCTTGCAGCACCTGTCCCAATATTTTACCCTCAATTTTTGGTGGCAAGGCCTTTGGGGCATGCAGGGCAGGTGTGTGATTTCCACATGGACACTCACACCAAAAACCCAGCTGGGCACACAGAAATCCCTCCCTGCAAAGGTGGGAAAGCCCTGGCACAGGTTGCCCAGAGAAGCTGGGGCTGCCCCTGGATCCCTGGAAGTGTCCAACGCCAGGCTGGACACAGCTTGGAGCAGCCTGGGACAGTGGAAGGTGTCCTTGCCCAAACCATTCCACGATTTTGTGATTTGGACTGGGGAGGGTAAAACAGAGACACTGAAGACCCAGCACAGGAGATCCTGACACTCATCTGGGCACTTCATGCAATATTTAGCTGCACTGCACTACCTCCTCCAAGGTGCAAAATTCAGATTTATTCAGCTGATTTCTTTCCATGTCCATGCTGAACATTCAGCTTTCCTCACATTTAGTCACCCAGTTCAAACTTTTATTTGCCATCTGGCAACAGACTGGGCTTTACTGGGGGGAGGGGATAAGAAAGGGGCTTTTTTTTCCTTTTTTTTTTTTTTTTTTGCATCTGTATTTGCTTTATGAGCTATGGCTAAGGCATCATTTACACATGGGGAACTGGATCAGGTTCTCTCAATTCATTCCATATGTTCACTTACGTTGTCAAAACATTTCTTCGATCTAATTAATCCGCACACATCTCTCTATTCATTTCCCCACTTTGGGCAGTTTCAGCATTTTTGGGGTACCTAGCTGGGACTTTGTCATCAAACCTACTTCTGCCTATACTTTGTTTTAGGGTTACTCCATCAAGAAAGCAAAACTATTTGCAATATTTTACGCTTCTTCATCTATTTATTCTTTCCCTGTATCCAGCACTGGCTGAGGAGACCTTCCTTTCCTTTCCCCCTCATCTTTCAAATATATTCTTTGCCATGCTCCACTGTCTACCTGAGGTTAATGAGGGAAATCCCTGCTGTGAGTTTTGATTTGGGATTATTTTTTATTGGGTTAATCTGATGTGTGGTTTACTATTAAAAAACCCCCAAAACTATACCTCAGAAATATGCTCACATTTTACCCAATCTGGACTGGATTTGGGAAATTACCCTGGACAGGGGCTCATAAAAAACAAGAGATCTTTAGAAAAAGTGTTTCACTACTGTAAGCCAGTAGAAGGTTGAGATGTTAAAACAGAGAGTAAATTGCATTAAAATATAGAGAGAGCCTTTTAGAAACCTTACAGATATGCCATGTCCAACAAGAAAAAAAATATTTAAGAGATACAGAGATATCCAATGAGTGGTGAACAGAGAACAAATCCTAGAAGAAATGAGGAATCTGTTGAGAGTTCATCCTGGGCTGCACAGCCCTTTCTCCCAGGGAAGCACAGCACAGAGAAGGCAGCTGTCCATGGCACAAGGCGTTTGGTTTCCTTGCCATGACTGCTACAAACAAGGGGTCAACAACCTTTTCCAGCACACTGCTCCAGAAAGTATTTTTCTTTCCTAAATTAAAGGCTACCCATGACTGAACTGAGTGAAGCTGAAGCAAAGGACACTCATCATTGCAAGGGGGTGGACTAGATGACCTTTAAAGGTCTCTTCCAACCCAAATTATTCTATGATTCTGTGATTAGCTGATGATACTGTCCTGTCCTAAAAACTGAGCATCCTTTCTTCTCCAGATCTGAAAATCAGCCAGGGATGAGAAGCTACTGCTCTCATTTGTCTTCTGCCACTAGAACTGCCCTCCAAGAGTGCTCTTTCTAAAAAAGGCACTTTAAATGCTGGATACATATTGCTGAACTATTTTATTTTGGGAAGGATTCCTTAAAAATCTGGGAAGCCTGGTCTTATGGATGGGATTGCCAGTCAGTTGCCAAATATGCTCTAATAGCACCAAGGGAGAATCTCAACCTGAGCTGTGGAACTCCCATGGACAGAGAATTCAGAGAGTTTTATATGAGGAAACTGCAATACTCACACCAGAATAGGTGTTCTGCTCCCCTTGCTACTAAAAACTTTGGCTTGTATCTCTTTTGGAGACCACTGGGAAATGATAAATACAGTTCCCTTTAGCACTAAAACTTCTCTGTCAGCAGGAACCTCTTTATGTGCACAATATCTGTGTACTGCAATCACATTTATTGCACAGAAAACCTGTAGGCACCAACTTGAACAAATTAATTTGGAAGAAACTATCCTTGTTGGCAAATGTCAGGTTACCCTTATCACCACTCTAGCTGACATTTTTCAATACAAAACCAAACCCAAGGGCTACTTATTCCCACCTGCCCCAGAGCCATAAAGAGCCTCTGATTACAGTAATATTCCATAACCTCTGTTACTGAGCAAATCCAAACCTGTCACCCAGCACTGCCAGCAGGAGTTTTTAAAGGTATCTCAGGCATCTTTTTCCTGAGCAGATGTTCTCAGGAAGCATTTGTATTCATTTGGCAAATAGAAAAAGAGCACATTTTCTAATTGCCCGTGCCCAAAACAAAGGCTGGTTCTGTCTGCAAACATCCCAGTTGGAATTAGAAGTGCATTTGCTGTAGGAGCAAGGCACCAGTGGCACCAGAGCTGGGCTGGTCACAGCCTGAGGTCCAACACAGCACCATCCTGCTCAGGGCTTCTCTGAATGCTGAGCTCCTGAGAGAGTCTCCACCTTCCCACCTCCAAGTTTTGGCCAGGTGGGAAGCTTGGGGAGCTTGTTTATAAGCCGTCCTTTTTATCTTCAGGAAAGGCAAACAACACCAAATCATTCCAGAGGGATGTTCTCACCTTCCAACACCCAGCCAGTCACCATTCCTCCTTTTACTTTGCTATCCCATCCTATTTTCCCAGCTTTTCAAGAAGCCCTCAGTGAGCTGCACCTTGTGGCTCCTGCTTCTAAGCAAACCTTGCCCCTTCAGTCACTTCAGTGAGACATTCCTAAGCCACAGCTCCTGAAGTGCTTATGAGGAAAAGCTCTTCCCAGCACACCTTCCATAACTGTATTCACTGGATTCATTGGCTCTGGAATTTTAACCCTGGACAGGTCACACAAGCCCTGGGATCAGCTCAGCTGGTCAGAACAAGGTGCTGATAATCCCAAGGGTGTGGGTTTGATCCCCATATGAGCCTTTCACTTAAGAGATGGACTTGATCATCCTCGTGGGTCCATCCAACTCGGAATATTCTGTGATCCTGTGGAGCTTCTTCACCTCATTTCCTCATGTATTCCACAAGAATCACTAACACCACTAGATTAATACCAAACACTAAAGAGGAAAATCTGGCCAGTGTGGGACACAACTGAAGAAAAACCACTTTGTGCTTCACGATTCAGCTGATCCTAAGAACTGAGCCAATTCCTGCTGCCGAGGATCTGTCCTTTTATTTAAAGACAGCAAGCTGGGAAAAGAGATGAATAGCAGAGGCCCAAATGGCTCATGGAGCTTTTCACTTGTAGGTCACTGAGCAGAACCTCAGCGAGGTCAGTGAGTGTTGAGAGCTATGGTGGGATGCCAGCTTTTTATTGTGTCCTCTGCAAAGGGGATTTACTGGTTTCAAATTAATTTCTATCGTATGCAGCTTTCCCAACATGAAATGCTCCACTGTCACAGCTCAGTCACTGATAACACTTTGCAAAACCCCACAGGAGAAACTGCTGCCACCACCTGAACACTTCCTTTTAAAATCACACTTGGAGAAGTGTCCTGACTGTGAACTGAGGCTGGAGGAGCTCAAAGAGCCTTCCCCAGCCTGGGTGGGGGCACAGCCCTGCGAGCAGAGTGGCAGTGCAGCTGCACATTCTGTTCCTCACTGGAGCAGAGCTGGGGAAAGGCAGAGCCCGGCTCTGGGGTTGTCCTTTGCTCCCCACAGCAGCTGCTCCACGAGGGAGGTGAGTGTGTGCTGGCAGCACCACAGACCTGCTCTTTGCAGAAAGTACTTTCTGAAAGGGAAAAAAAGCCCAGAACAGAAGAAGCAAAAATGAACAACTCTATCATTATCTGATGTGCTGAGATCTCGGCAGAGATCAGCTCAAAGATCCATATTGTTTACAGCAGCTGATGAGTCTCACAAGTGCTGAAGCTGTGCTCTCGCTTAAAGTGCTAACATATTTACAGTTTTCAGTCCTGTCCTTAGCACTTATCTGTCATTTCAAGATGAATGCTCCTTTTGTACAGCCTAATCACTTGCATGAACACTCCACTAGCTCAAAATCCCAGATTTGTTTAGCTTTTCCATTAGCAGCAATTCTGTACTTTGGAAATTGCTTAATGCAGCAAATCTGAAAAAAACCAACTAGTTTTTGTTCAAAGGTATTTCTTTGGCTGTGACAAGTCTAGAATGGATGGAAAGATATTAAATTTCTTTTATCTGATCGAAGTCTGACTTTTACTGCACACCTTTCTAAACACACTTATCCATTGTTCTGCTCTGGCTTGGTTATTGACATTGGAATAATTAGTGAAAATCTGTGTAAGATCAGACTGGATCAGCAACAGATCTAACTAAACCCCTCGTAAGAAGCCATTTTCTCATGCTCAACAATCTTTCTCTATTTATAATATTTAAAACATTTGGTAGGATCCCATCCTGCCCCCTCCTCTCCCAACAAACAGTAGGAGCATGTGCAATGAAAAGCTGTCAGTCATTCCATTTTTACAGGAATAAAGGAATGTGGATCATTCTACAATGCAGTAACTTAATTTAAAAAAATGCAACCCAGGCATGCAAGAAAAAGGATACAGTTCTAAGGAGGAGGTCTTACCCTGCTGGATGTTTTACATTACGCTCATTGGGTTACTGGCCTGCCACAAATCAGTTTCAGATGCACCTCAGAAAATGCTCAGCAATGCAAGATGCATCTGTTGTTTCTGCTAATCCTGGTCCCACTGCAGGTAAAAAAGGACAACATCTGATTTTCAGAAGTCTCCAGAAATGTCTACAACTGCAGTTTAGAAGGCTCCATACTTGAGCAAAAAGAGCACCTCAGTTATGTGTTGGGCACAGCACTAGTTACCTAAAGCTTCAGGCTGGGAATGAAAATGTCGATCTGGAATAAGCCTTTGCTGTTCCTAAGGAATTGCCAATCCAAACCCTGAGTGAATTTGTGCTTTAAAGGATGTGGTCTCCCATTCTGGCCCAAATATTCTCTAAAAACAAGAATTCTGCATATGAAGTGCATTTTTGTGCAGATGCACAACACAATCTTTAAATGTCCTGAATGCTGTAAATACTAAAAACCAATATAAACATCAGAACTGTAACCATGCCATGGTGTATAGGCCATCTTCCATATCACAGCAATGAAAATTTACACAATAATAAACTGCAGTTCTAAGGTAAGATTCAGAAGTCAAAAGATATTCCAATTATGTGTAACTGCATTGTTAATCTACAACCTTTCCATTCTGACTTATTTTAATCCACCAGAGAAACACCTTTAGCATCATCATAGATTTTCTTTGCACTTTTTGTTCTATCACTTTAATACAACCATGAACCCCTCCTCTGAGGTTTGTAAACATCACCAGATCTGCTTCACAAATCAGGAGGATGAAGAACAAAGTTACACAACTTGGCCGAAGTCACAGACAAAGTCAGTGGCTCAGGTGGGAATAAAGTCTATGGACTCTGCCTCTCAAGTTAGGTAACACAGATTGTTTTCTCATTGCAAAATTCTGCTTTTATTTACACTCAGAAGAACTTGATGCTGCAGTAGCTCGTGTCAATTTGAACTAGCACAGAGTATGTCCCATTACCAGGCTGTTAGTAAGAACTCCTTTGGCACACACAGATTTTGTCCTGTGTCCCTAGGAAATACTGCACTACATTTTACATGGTATGTGTTTGATCTGCAAAGCCAGGCAACTCACTCCTTATCTCCAGGACATGAAACAAGCCTGGGATTTGAGGCGTCCAACAGTTCTGGACATCCATATCTGGTCAGACTTAAGGAATTACAATAGGAGCAGGGATGCTGATAAACCAAGAAAAGCCCTTTTTCCTTAACCCTTCCTGGTAACGCTGCAGAAAGATTCTGCATGGGTGGAATATGAGCAAAAACCTCTCCAGCCCTAAACCCTACTGCTGGGTTTTATCTATCCACGGGAGAGTTCCCAGTTTTCTGAAGGCACAATCCAAAGAATGGCAAATGCCATCATTTGGAGAAACTGAGACAGTTACAAAACATTTTTTAAAAACTGTGGATGGGAGGAAAATTGGGCAGGGAAGCAGGAAGGCAGTGGAAGGACACTCTGGTGTGAGAGATGCTGTGTAATTAGCCACTAGAGGGAACAAGAGTCATGCTCTTAATTAAGGTGCAGCCTCTTTTAGCAGGGGGGCCTGAGGGTTATCCTTGCCCAGGGAAGCTGGATGCCGGGTTGAACCCTTTCCCTGTAAACTCTGGAGTGGGACAAAGCTTTCCTGCCCTTTGTCTGTGTTTCATTCTCCCCTTTCAAGTCTCTATAGGCCTTGGCACAAGCAGGGAACAAGACTTGAATTCATACACCTTTCACATCTCCTACCTGCAATTAACTATTTTTTGCACCTGGTAAAAATGTTTAAACAAAAACCTGGGATCAGAAGGGATGAGACAAAGGAGGGAATGAAAAAATAAGAAAAATTGTAAAGGAGACAAAGCTGTATTTTGCAGACAGGGTACACTTTGGTGTTGGCTCTTTTGAAGGAGAAGGGAAGAAAAATCACATTCAGCTCATTGCAAATGGTGTGAAAAATGTAGAGTGATGCTCTGCTGGCATCAACAGACTGAGACAGTGATTGGGAGGGATGGGAAGGACCTGCATCCTCCTCCTGCCTGACTGAAGGTGCATGAGAAAAATGAATGAGGCCAAAAGCAAAAGCTCCTCTTTTCCTCTGCTGCTGCTGAAGGACACAGACCTATTCAACAGCACAGCAAGGACTGAATCACAGACAAACAATCTTTTTATTACCATAAAAATGACAAATAAGTAACAGTTACAGCCTGTAAACACAAGACTCAAATTAAATAGAGTTCTAAGTGGTACAGTGTAAGTGGAAGCAGGATCCCACTCCTATTAGAGCCGGCTCAGCCTAAAGAGTATCAGATGTTACCCAGGCCTTAGAAGGCCTGGGACATAAACTATGTGTGTAAGAGAAAAAGAAGTCAAATGACTCATGACAGAGTTTGTTTTAATATAAATGACTTCTTCTGACTCTCTGCTTTTAAAGCCTTGCCATGTTCAGATCCTGAACAGCTAACCTGGGCAGCTGGCTCCCTCAGCCCTGTCCTTCAGTTTGTGTATAAAATGCTGGCATTTACAAACTCCTATTCCTCTTGCTGAGGGAGGGCAGTTTATTTTAGCACTGTGATCAGTGCCATAATAAATCTCCCCTCTTCCAGTCCAAGAACACTGGCACAGCCCAGTCAGTGCTCTGTGCATATGCTGTGCCCATAAAACAGAGGACATGCCACGAGGCTTTACTGATGTCCTGCAAGCCTCGAGAGGGGACCAGAGGTGAGGGATCAGCACTGAATGAGCCACAGTCCATCTCTTACTCTTTGCTTTTCATTATCTGAGAACATAGGTAAGGAACTGAGATGTGGAAAGAGTTGGGAAGAGGGAGACAGAACTGAAGGAGAGGAAAGAGAAGAGAGAAGAGAGAAGAGAGAAGAGAGAAGAGAGAAGAGAGAAGAGAGAAGAGAGAAGAGAGAAGAGAGAAGAGAGAAGAGAGAAGAGAGAAGAGAGAAGAGAGAAGAGAGAAGAGAGAAGAGAGAAGAGAGAAGAGAGAAGAGAGAAGAGAGAAGAGGAGAGGAGAGGAGAGGAGAGGAGAGGAGAGGAGAGGAGAGGAGAGGAGAGAAGAGAAGAGAAGAGAAGAGAAGAGAAGAGAAGAGAAGAGAAGAGAAGAGAAGAGAAGAGAAGAGAAGAGAAGAAGGATCAACAATGGGAAAAAAGAAAAAGTGAAAACTACTGAACAGAAGAGAAGCACAAATGACAGGCAAAAATACAAGAGAAAAAAATAAACAACATCAGAGTGGGAGCAGGGAGAGGGAGATGGTGGCTATTGGGGATTTAGTGCTGAAAGAGAAAAGCCCCATTCTCTGCCACACCTATCTTTATTCTCTTTCCATGCCTGCTTCTCCTCTGGGATGAGTGTCCATGTCCAGAAAGCCACAAGTTTGACATTTTGTGTCTTATGGCAAACACGCTGAATATCTACGGGGCAAAGTTACACAAAGCAAACAAAAAAGTGAATCTTGCTTAGTCTCCCTTTCATGCAATGCAAGAATCATCCCTTAGATGGGACTATTGCAAAATTAAACAACCTTGCAACCACAACCAGTAAATAATGAGTAATGTGCTTGTCTGTTCAAAGCTTTTATGCCAACCAATCCAGGAACGTGAGGAGAGCTCATCACAAAAAGGCCCCATTTATCAGAAGGGCTTCACACAGCTTAGCATCTTTAGGGCCATTACTCACCTCCCACACCTAAGCTAAGTGCCAGGTCCCAACCTAGAGCCTAACACACATCCCATTTATCTGCTGGAAGACACACAAGCTGCTTCCCTCGGTCTTGTCTAAAGATACAGCATTCAATACCTAAACAACTTAAAGTTAACAGAAATGAGTGATTTCACAGCAACACAGAGAAAGCCACCAATCTGGGAAAATTAGGCAAAAAGCAAGTCTTACCAGACATTTTGAAAGCAAAGGGAGTCTGAAGGCTACAAAACTCAGCAGTATTTTGCTGAATATATCCAAGGTGTTTGTGCTACAGGGCTGGGCAATGAAGGCACCTTCCACATGTGATGTGTTATCACCATCCACCCCAGAGTTTTGGGAAGGAGAGGGTGGGCTGGATGATGGTACAGCACTCCTATATATGCCTCTCATGCAGACACTCTTCAAAGGAAAAAATATTGATTAGAAGTTGGTTTATTTTCCAGAGTGTTCTCCCTTGAGGGTCCCTGTGCTTCCCAATCTCCCAAAGAAGTGACAGGGTTAGATCTAAACATCCCTCATTAGAGAGGGCTCCACTGCCACATCACTTTACTCTGCTCCTTGCCCAAAAAATGTGCTCTCCCCAGAGCTCCCACACCCACACTAAAACCTCTACCTGGCAAAGGACTCTCTGGAAGCTGCGTGGCAAACAGCAGGTGCTCATACAAACAGGCCCTGCATGGGTCAGGAAGTATTTCTGTACTGAGGATCAGTGATGCTCAGGGGAATGCAGCTCCCAGGAATGCTACACATTGAGTACATGCCCCATAAATCATTCCTAAGACAACAACCCCACTTGCTTTTGCTGTGCACTTATAAGGCACAGCAAGAGATGGACACAGCAGTTCTCCCCGTTTGTGCTCTCCCAATGTTTTTCAAGCCTCATCTGGAGGAATATCTTTGTGCAAAAATCTGCAAGTCAGGCTTTTCCATGCCCACTTGGTGGTCAGGCTTTCTGCCTTTATTTCCCTCAAGAGTGACAATTATGGTCTTGCTACTCATTATGTGGACACTTGTCCCAATAAAAACAAAACAGAGCCATGAAGAAATTTCATATGGATTCTCTATATCTCACTGCCCAACTTCAAACTGTGCCTCAGAAATTTTAAGCACAGGACATGTGAAAAGTTGCTTCAAAACAAGAAGGAAAGGGTTGGGAACAGTTGTTATATGTCTGTATCTAAGAAACCAAGGAAATAAGAACATATGATTGAACAAAAAAAAGAGAATGAAAATAGGATTCCAATTCTGAGGAAAGACAGTAAATGTAAAAAGCAGCTGCTGTCTAATAAATGTTAGGGGATCTCTCCTTCACCATTTCAGATCCATGATTATATGAAAGGGAATAAAGAAAAATGTCCTTACTGTTAACCACAATAAAATGTACTGGGCACTCTGAGATAGTAAACAGTCCTGTTAAACTATACCGAGAGAGGAAATGTTAAGAAACAAACCCCCCTAGACATCTTTAGGATCAAGGATAACACAGTATATGTAAAACACAAAACTTTTTCAAATATAGGGTAGCGAAAGTATGTCCTAGTGGTCTGAACTAGTTGCACCAAATCCCACAACTAAGTGATCATAATGTCCTTCAAAAACTTTAGTGTGAAAAACATTCAAGCATTTCAGACAGTGCTGTGACTCCACATGCTCGTGCTTTGCCATGGAACAGCCTGATCCCTGTGCTGACATAGCAAGAGTGCAAATCCCAGATGGAAAATTAATCTCACAATGTAGCCAGATTGAGTTTCCAATTCTCCAGTGCATAACTTGAAGGTTTTTCTCCTCAGCTACTGAAGAGGTGAGGGCAGAGAGACTTTAACTTGTTTGACATCCCAAACATCATTTAAGCAGGACACACTCTGAAAAGGACCTTCTTGGCTACTGACAGTTGCAAAAGATCCATGGTACCCTCCTTTGTCCTCATCCTTCCTATAAAATATTGCTATCACACTTTTCCCTGCTTAAATGGCCTGGACAGAAGGGGAGTCCAAGGTCCAAATGACTTCAGCTGTGTGTCTGAGCACATGGGTAAAACTGGTCCTTAAAATAGAAAGGAGAAGGATCAGAGTACACTTTTAAGAAAGTATCTATCTACTATAAAGACACATTTATGGTTTCCTCATATTTATGGTTTTCCTCAAGAAAAGACAGGGTCAGCAAGCTGGAAAAACTGTAAGGTTGTGATATTATTAAACTTCTACAAGCTGATCTTAATCTTACTCTTCTTGAAAAGAAAAAAAAAAATCAACTAATTGTACATCTCCTTAGAAAAACTCCACTGTGGTCATTTCATGGTTTGTTACAAAAATACGCAGCAGCAGAAGCTGAACTATTCCAGGCAGCATTTTTTCTCCTGCTTGCCAGGTCCAGGGCTTACTGACAGATGAGAAAAATACCACTGGTTTAATAAGAGTCTCAACTTGTGCAGACTAACAAAACACTACATCTTATTCTTTGCCAGCATCAGCTGATGTGAGTTTCTAAAAAGATGAAAGACATGACAATGTAAGTGTTAATCCTACAGACAGAGGAGGTTATATTCACATACATGTGGTTGTTTCTAACACAGTAATTCAGGGTGTGAAAGACCCAGAACTTGGGAGAAGTCAGTGGAGCTGTGCCACTGTGCAAAGCCAGCTACACTTTCAGCATAAAGACAGATTAAATAGATTTCTTGTGTCATGTTTCCCTCCAAGAGGTCTTCATTACCTTTTCAGTCCATCCTTGTAAATGTGAAAAATAGGTAATAAAATCTTTATCACCAGTCTCAGCCAGGATTAATAAACAGGGAAGTCACACTGATATCCCAACACACAGTGCCCCATATCCTTCCACCAAAGCCCAAATGAAAGGCCATGTTTTATTTCATTAGTGTGGTATTTCATGCTCATTTCTGCTTTCAGAGCAATAACAAGGCCACATCCCTAAGTACTGGACTGCTGAGGTTGTTAGAAGAGCTGTGCCAAACACTCAGCTCCTGTAAATGGGCAGTTCTGTTATAGCTGATATATAACATGGACTCACTGCAGCTGCCTTTCCCTGTCATTAAACAGTTACTGAGAAATTCCAAATCTGAGCATTTGTGTACTGCGTGACATTTCAAATGCAGCATGCTGAGTTTCCACAAAAAGGACAGCACTTAACAAAAGACACAGCCTTTGTATGCCATTACCTGTGGCATCCACAGCTTGTTCCTGAAGGGGTAATAACACAAACCATCTGCTCAAATCACCTTTATCATCTCAAGATGTGTCATCTCCCAATGAACTGTGTCAGATTCCTGTTTGGGCTCTGATCCAGTAGGGTACTTCAGCACATGGGCAGTCCAGTTTGTCTTCAGCTGAACTTCTTGCCTACTTGAAAGTCAGGTGATGCACCCCAGTGCTTGACTGGATTGGGGCACTGGAGTAAACTGGTGTCACTCCTCCGAAATCCTGGAGCACCGTTGATTTACATTGACTGGGAATGCTGCATTAGGATTGTGGACTAAGATCATCTGTCATTGCAGCAGCTACATGACCTGCTATGACAAACTTTAATATTCACTTAGACAAGTTTTTACCTGTAATAATTTCAAGTGATATAACAAATATCCACAAATCATCTGCTGTGACAATGAACTAAACACTACTGCACAGCATGTACTGACCTGATAATACATCAAATGTATGACAACATATAGCACTGGACATTGCACTCCCCCAAATACATTTCACAGCAACAGAATTATTTCTCTCCGCTGCAGTATAAAAGGCAGCCAGCAGGATGATATCAAATGATGGCAGCTCTGCTTCTCATAAAAGGACCTTGGGGACTGAAGGAGATTTGTGTATCTGCACTTCAGCAGCACAGCAATGTGGAAATGTTAAAGTTAGTAAAGCAAACAGACCTCAAATGAGAAGGGCAACAGATGTCAACCAGTATCACATGTCAGTAAACAGCAACAAGGCAGAGGGTACTTTTCTAAGCACTTTTGTGAAAGCATCGTGTGAGCAGCTACAGCCACATCTCAGCTGTGTGATCTCTACAGGGTGGTGTTTGTGTGTGTGATTTAACTCCCAGCAAGAGAGGAACTCCAGCCACATGGAAATGCTGTCCACTGGAGTCAGCTGAAAGAAAGTAGAAAGGTTTCTATATATTTATTGTGGTTTGGAAAGTGAAAAAAGTCACACTCTCAAACTGATTGAAAGCTCATTCTGTGCTTGGCAGAGACAAACCAACATTTCTATTTCTCAGCTTTAATATAGAAGGATCATCCTTAGGGCAAAAGAGTAGTAGTGATTCATCTGCTTTTTACCCTCACTGCAAAGACTTCTGACAGTAAGGCCAAAATATGCTAACTAAAAAGGCACTCTTTGTACCATAAACACTAGGCCACAAGGAACTGGACAGTGGCCATCAAATCACTGCCTTTTCATTTCTCTCTCTCTCATCTATATTTCTCTCAAGATTTCTGGTAAGGAGGCAGCTGACTCTATACAAAAGCCAGAGGCATTGCCAGTATCTCGGTGGTTTCATGCATGCCATATTGAATCTAACTTTATTACACAAGGAAAAAAAACCACTCTCAGCTAGGGAAAGCCATATTTCAGTGTCAAAACACCAAGGAAAGAGGTAAAGGGATTCAGTTCTACTGCCAAGTCACTGCCCTGAGCCAGGCCTGGTTAGATGTAAATATTCTCCACAGCCATTGAGCATCTTACATGACAAAGTTTGGTTCTCAAAGTCACTTAGAAGAAGAGGCCACGCCAGCCAATGCCTACCCCAGAAAGCAAAAGCTTTTTATTTTTTGCTCAAGGATGGTCTCCACTAAACCTTGGGCTCAAACTCTACATGCCCAGATTTGGAGCTCTTGAAGGAAAGGAAGGCAAGGTCACAGCACCTTAACACACTCCTTGTGTACATCATGGTGCCTAAGAAAAACCATCTCCTTCCTCTGCCTTTCCAAAATCCTCTGATTAAGGGAACGGGATAAAAAAACCGAAATGGCAGAAAGGCCTTTGCTAAAAGGTGCATTAATTAGGTAAGGCAAGCCAACAAAATGATTAATTTGCTGTTCTCCTTCAATATTATGTTTACACAAGTTGATTATAGCACTTAATTACTAATTCACCCTGCTCAAAAACAAGAGTGCTTTAAATTTTTAATGAGATGAGGGAAGGCAACATTCCCGAACCCAACAGGGAGAAGTCATTTTATTTCCTCTTTTGATTTCCCAAGTTATTACCATTTCTAAGGAAAAACTTATCCCTTCCCTGATCTTCCACTCAGTCCTTGCCTTTGAAAATATGGAAATCACGAGACGCTTGTATGAATTTCAATCCATGGCCTGACAGGTAATGCTTTGGAAGAGGAATAGAGGATCAGATCATCAACTGCAGTGCGTCCACTGAAGTGGAACAAAATTACACCAGAAATGGCCTGATCCAGAAATGGAAATGGCCTAACCCCCTTCAGTTCTGTCAGCACAAAAGTTGAATATGTCCCAGTACTATTTATGGGTGTTCTTATGAAATGCTGTCTCTTCCCCATTGCCAGTTGGTCCATTACCAAGGTTGTGGACTAATTGTACTCAGGAACTTCTTTACATTCACAACTGTCTGTAACACTTTAATTGTTACAAGGCAAACACACCATGTATCATATGTTCTTCCTGGCTGATCTTCAGAAAACTTGTGCTATCTGTGGGGTTTGTTATTTGATTTTTCCCTCTGTGCTCTACCACCCAACATCATCCTGAGACAACTGAAAGAAGATACCTGTTAAATGAAGCAAAACCCAGCAGTGCACAAACAAAACTCCTCCAGGCTCCTTTAGTACAGAGTTGTGAGTGAATTATTTCCCTGCACCACCTTAACTTCAACTCCCACCTGCAATACAGTCCACAGACTCCGAGCCAGGGGACCACGATCCTCACGGCTCCTGGGGCTGCTTCCAGGGGTGCAGACTGGACCCAGGAGTCCTTCGCCTGCTCAACTGCTACTGCTGCTAAAGAATCCAGCTAATCCACATGAAATAATTACCTAACACCTCTTCCTATAGAATCCAGCTCATTTTACACACCTCTTTTGTAGAAACAAAGAAACAATGAAAAAGCTTTTCCCTATCTTTTTGCAGGATATACCAACAACTTGCATAACAACCAACACCAACAAAGGAAAGAATAAACCTCCCTTAAAAGTCAATTTGATACCTGAAAAATCTTGTAGTCATGTAGATTCTAAATTCTACCTCAGTGTTTCACAGCAAAAATGTTCATAGAAAGCTGGTTACAGAGTGACCAACAAAATGCATTGCAGAAAATCAGAGTTTCTTCTCTCCCTTGCTGGCAAGTAACAATGTCCCACATGAATGCAGCATATCCAAAATAAATCTGGTAATCTGGTTCCATACAGGTAATTTTATTAATTGCTTTAATACGCAATTAAGGAATAGTCAGTGGGCTGCAGGGTTTTATAAGGCAATAATCCTGTTCCCTGGCGTACAGCTTTGTCCCGAAGAGTGGGCTATCCAACAAAAAAAATTAGCTGGATGACTGCCAAATCAAACAGCACCTTCTTCCCATTTTCAATTACGTACGAGTGGGGCAGAGTAACGAGGATATACTGGAAACTTTGACATTTATTTATTGAACATTTTTACTGAGAAGGAATTGCTGGCTGGCTAAACCGGAAACTATAATTTTACTATAGAAACAATCCCATAGAAAAGCAGGATCCTGCTGCTCAGCATGAAAGGAATGGCTAGAACCAATAAATGGACCCATCTAAGCTAGCAATGTTAAGGTAATTTCATTCAATGCAGCACGTATTTCAAAAATCCAACCCCCAAAAATACAGTCTATATTTCAAAAATCTTTATGCCACACTGTTTTCCACAGCACTGTCTGCTGGGGCCCAGCCAGGCTGTGTTAGAGCTCCCACAAAACTACTCAGAGAAAAAGTGTGCAGCACTTGTAGGGGCAAATTAAAAGATAAACCAAGAAGGAATTCAGAGGATTTTCTCCCCTTTCTGGAGTTTCTAGAGACTAAATAACCAAGAGATGAAATGGGGAAGAACTCACCACACTGAATGTTTTTTTTTCTTTTTGGATAGACCAATTGTTTTACCACAGCGGAGAAAAATGCAGGGAGAGTAAATGAAGAGGAAAATAGGGAAGTCAACATTCTTTGAAGCAACAACATATGGTGACCAGGCCTGAGAGATGGAGGTTATAAATCTTCCCTTGATAGAATTACCTAAAGATGAAATTGCAGCTTCAAGGGGCTTGAACTTCTCAATCCACACTAGGAGCTTGCAAATTAACCTGTCTGGTCACAGCTTTTGTGCTAACCTTCATTACCAAGGCTTCTCCATAAAGGCTCAGCACACTGAGAATTTTGGTGCTAATACAGATGTATTCAGCAGAAAGCATGGAAAAATTTGCACCAATCACTTGAAATATGAAGAAAAATACATGAAAGTTGAGGATTAGAACAAAATGCTGAATTGTTCAAAGAGCTGTAGTATGGGAAGGGAGAAGAGACAGGAGGCATGTTGCTGCTCGTTTCTTTGAGAATAAATTTGAGACGATAAAGGACAAGCTCTTTAGTGTTCCAGCCACTATGACCCACTGCCCAAGACAGGTCAGGGTGAGGCTCCTGCTGTCCCATGTGTGCTTCTGGCTGGAAGCATCACCAGCCATGTGTGGTGAGTGACTGCCTGTCCTTGGAAAAACCATCCTCTGAAGCAGATGCTTCCCCATCTGCAAGCCCCAAGGATAGGACACCACAGGACTAAGCACCAGGACTGTGCAGGAGGATGAGAGTACAGCAAACACCACAGCCACAGCCCTACCCCAGGAAATACCCCCCAGTTCCAAGGCATTTCTTACCTGTTAAGTTAAATAAAGCCTAACTCTGATTACTCCATAAGGTTACCATAGAGTTGGCTCTTCCCTAGATGACCCATCTTGTCTTTCCTCTGCTGAACAGGATGTCCTGGTAGAGTTTGAGGATCTTGCCTTTGTGTCCAGATTCTGAGTGAGGCAGCTGCTCTGACCTGGCTGCCCCATGCCCCAAATCCCTACAGGATGCACATTCCCTCAGATTCAGCATCCCTGGTGGGTTTCACTGTCTGGCAGCAGCCAATGTTCCTGTCAGCAGAGCATGGTAAAGCTGGACTAAGATTAGCAAAAGTGATTTTGAAGGATCCAGATTTGGGTGCTGCTTCCAAGCTGTCCTAAAACTGCTTGAGTTTTAGAAAGTGGAGAACAGCCAACCCATAAAAACCAGGGAGCTTTTAAACATTCTGATTCTGACACTGAGTGGAAATGCCCAAAAATTGTTCTGAGAAATGTGACCAGCGACTGGGAAAAATACAGTAAAAAATCCCCCTCAAAAACCCATAGACATAAGGAGAGAGGTTGTAAAAAACCCACAGTTTTCTCCTTTACTATTACACTGAGCAAACAAAGAGCTTTGGAAAGCACTGCAATTAAGCACAAACCATCTATTAGAGGAGAGGTAATAACCTGTATTTGCAAAGTCTACAAAGATGCTGAATGTTTGCAGCAGCACCTCTAAGAAAGGGTTGTTTTGGAAGATGTGCTACAAAAATAAATGTCAGGGAGGTTATTGAACTGCAATGGTAGATACACATTTACACTTCCCTGTCCCTAAAATAAATGTATTCAGTCTCTCCTTTGTGATCCCAAGTAGCTAAATTATTTTTAAAATATTCATATCTGTTCTGAAATTACTGGATATTCTTATGAAATATTTTTATATAAAAGGGCAGGGTTAAAAACTAAAGGTAAGTGAATACACAAAAATTGAATAAAATGCAACACAGAAAACTTCACAGCATTAGCTTTTTCTAATGTTGATAAAAACAGACTTAATAAAATCAGTTTTGAGACCTTCAGTTATTGTACAGCAGTGGAAAACATCCTAGACTTGGAATGAAAAATGTGTTTGAAGGCAGAAGACTAACAGAAGAGTAAGAATTAAATATGAAGTCCTGTCACCGAAAGCTGCTACTGAAATTCCACTTATCAGAGCAAGGTCTCCTTACAAGCACTGGAACTACTGCACACAGACATACATGTTGCACTCTGTATTTGCTGCAATGGGATTCATTTTAATGGAAACATTCTTATGAAAGGAAACTGCTCTTCCTGCTAACCTACATAGCACTGTAGAATATTCCCATTTGGAGAAGAGCCAAGCACAGCCCAGCTCCTCGGCTTATGTTGAGCTGTTTATTGATTCCAGTGGAACTGCACCAATTTAATCAGGTCAGGGAGCTGACCTCCCTATTCACAAAGTATCTCCAGATCAGCTTTTGTGCAAAAATTCATCTACAAAAATCTGTGCTCGATGTTATAAAGAAAAATGCAACAAATGTATTAGGGACCATCCTGATAAATCATTCTGTCCAACTGCATTGTGCTCTTAAGTGTCCTTGTGCAGCATGAGGAGAGGACATGGCTTATGGGATTGCCAGGTGGGAAAACAGGCATGATTTGGGACAATCAGACCCTTCTTTGGGTTTCTGATGCCACTGTTGTTTGTATAAATGCAGCTAAGTCATGCTTTGACTGATCCACTGAAAAGAAAAGCCTCACTGCTACTTTTGCAGCTGTTAATGGACTGAAATAACATGAATGAACATGAAATTCCATCCTCATTATTAACTCTGCATTCACTGGAGGCAAGACAAGAGCTAAGATGTGTTATTTTTTTCTGCATAAATAATGCTATGGTGCTTCTTATGTTTAACATTCCTCAATACGAAGGAAGGAAAGTAGGACAAATGTAACTGAGATGAAAGTGTGACCCTCGTGCCGGATCAGAGCCTTGCCAAATTCCCTGTTCTGCCTGTAAAATTACATGGGCTAACTTCATACACAGCAGCTTCTACACATGTCCCCATAGTCCAAAGACAAATTGATTCTCAGTGCATCTAAGTAACATCTGGAGTTACACAGAGGGTGGAGAGAAAGCAATGCTGGCTCTTGTCTGGCTCTGCAGAAGGGACAAACTTTTCCACTTGGATTAAGGTCTCTGCGTGGTGCCAAAAGTCAAGGTGTAAAACACATTAAAACGGAACAAAAAACATTAAAACTGAACAAAAAATGACATAAAATCAGGTACTGCATACCTGGATAGATGCAAAATCCCCAGAAGCACAAGCTCCAAGAATAGCAGCACCCACCAAAACAGACTCCACTTCTTTGGACAGCACAACAGGCTTGCCTGCAAAGGGAAGAGCCAGGCCTCTGTTAGGGAACACAGCAGCTCCATAAATAATTAAAACCAAAAAAGACAAACAAAAAAGGAATCAAAAAGGGCTTGAAAACCATTCCTCAAAACCCCATTCAGAGCTACATCCTGCTGTAGATTAATGTAAATCTCTCTGCTCTGTGGTTCCAGGCTCCAAGAAAAATGCAGCATTTAAATAAAATCATTTTAGCAAAATATTAATGCAGAACATAAAGCACACAAAAAACCTCAACCCCCCAGATCTTTGACACTGGCTTTTTATCTCACTCAAAGGGCTTGGTATAAACCTGTTACCCACACCCTCTAAACCCACGTGCCTATTAAAAGTTGACCTGGAGGGGAAAACAAGGCGGTCTCCTTTTTATTTCTTTTGCAACAAACAAAAAAAGATTGTTTGTGTTTGGTTTTAAACATACAGCCAACAAAGCCAGTCTGGTTTTGCTGGAAGACATGAAAATATGAGTAGCAAACCTTCTCAAGCTATGTATGAAATAATAAGAGAAATCTTGCCTTCCAAATTGTGCAAGATACTCAAAAACCAAATTAAAACACTGGAAGAACAAGCAAACAATATATATTCTGAAGTAGAATTAAAAACTAGCATTTCATCACCCATGGGTACTATAGTGAACATATTTTCCCTTGGTTTATGCAGAATTTTCTAAGACCTGTTTCACTACTGTAAAGAAAGGCAGGAAAAGGCTAAAAAAACTAATAAAAATCAGCCTGCTTTCTTAATTCTCCTGAAAAATCTAAACAAACAGCATAAATCTAAATACTTTTCTAGCTGCACTTCAGATGCTTATCCTCACTAAGCTGAAAAATTAAATATTCCTGCAGTATTTGGCATGTGTCTCCATTTCCAGCACTGAGATAATGTCATTCAGTGAACGATGATGCAAACACAGGGGTGGGAGCACACATTCCTGCTCAGAACAGTCTCCAGGATATTATGCCCCAAAAAATGCTGCTCCTGAGAGCCAGCTGTAAGATTAGAAGGAGCTGAAATTTGGATGAAGACCTAAAGTGAGCCACAAACAACTCCTATAGAGGAAAAAGGCAAATGCACACTTTGCAAAATGAGAAATGCAATTGTTAATATAAAAAGTAATTACTGACACAAAGCCAATTCCCCTCACACCAGGCATCCAGTTACATGATGCAAAGTTTGCTCTGTCACCTGAGCATTCCTCCAGTTCAGCTGAAGCACAGCTCAGGACTTGGGTCAGCTTGGAACAGCAAATCCAAAGCTCAAGCTCAAAGCTCTGTGGCTCTTTGCCAGGCGTCAGTGAGCAATTTTCAGTGTGCTCTAAAATTTACTGCCCGTTTCCCGCATCGTCAGAATGAATACGGAATTCTTACCAGGCAAACAAAAAGATCAAGATACTTTTTAAGTGGCCTGTGGAATTATCTATTGGATGTCTGCATGGCTGAGTCATGGGCATTTGTAGCTAACAATAATATATTCAGATTTTTTTCTTTTCAGGAAAGAATGGGGGATTGATCCTGGAATGTTAGTTATTTTATCTGATAGGCTCTAATGAGTTCAACACAACCAAGAGCATTTCAGTCAGATGAACTCTGACATCCCTTGTCAGTCACTGATTTTACAAATGGGGGAGAACTCCAGACTGCAAAAAGGCCTTTTTGTACTGAATTATACTTGGCCATTAGTTACAGTCAAAGAACTCGTGATTACATTTTAATCAGAATACCTTTTCACAGATCTTTTCTTCTACACATCACAACCCAGCAGCCCAACTCTACATGTAGCTGAAATTCACCTAAAACATTTTGAGTTCTTGAAGGAAAGGCCAGGACTTAACATCATTTTTCACAAAGCATCACTTTGACTACAATATATTTAGTGAATTTTAAGGTCAACAGGCATTCTGCTTTTTGCTTGTCCATCTCTGTTTTCCTCTCAGATAAGTACATAAAGCACATTTTCATTTTCCTTCCTGCATCAGGGTTATAAAGTGTGGTTTGATGTCAGAGCAAGTCAGATCTCCAGACCTAACACCCCAAACGTAGGCCTTAAACTTCATTCATGACAGCTTAACTGATCTTAATTTGAAATACACCCAAAACACACATCATTCAATGCTTCTCTGAAGGCCTTTACACTAAATTTTGTTGTTTTTTCCACATTCTTTAAAGTATATTCAACTGACTTGCAGGTGTGCTGAGATGTCCAACACACACAGGCTGAAGGGAGACCAAAAATACCATGGGGGCCTGAGAACTCCTCTTGTAGTGCAACACACACCCAGGGCCTTCCACCCACCAGGAACTGTACAAAACCAAGTGCAGCACCTTGCAGGAGCAAGGATCCAGATGACGTCCCCTGAACCACATCAGTGGCACAGACATGGAAGCAATTCAGGAAAGAATTGTTCTATAGAATGGATACAATGCCCAGCAGGAGCAGGAAGTGTCACAAGTCAAATAGGATGAAGCCAATAGAATATTTTATTGCACACTTTTTTGGCCATGCAGCAAAATACAGCTCTATATAAAGGAAGTCTTTATTCTTCCAAAGACAAAGGACTTAGACACTTAAAATAAAAGTATTTAGCCTCCTTTCCCTGCACTTCCCCAAGCTTACCAGTAATGTCAGCGTGCATCTGCACAAAGAGAGGGTTCTTGCTCAGCCCACCACACAGGAACAGCGTGGTGATGTCATGTCCTGCAGCCTGCATCGCCTCCAAAATATGTCTTGTTCCTAACTTCAAAAAGAGGGGAAGAAACAGAACCAGATGAGCACAGGAGAGCAGCCACAGGAACAGAACTACACGTGCATGGCAAAGACATCCCCACCAAAACCTTCTCTTTGCTTTGTGCAACAGCATCTGAAAATCCATCTCAGTAAAGAGGTTTCAGTTCTGAAGCCAAATAGCAAAACAGAACAAAAAGAGAACAGCAAATAAAAAACTGTGTTTTCTGTCTTTTCAGCAAAAAGGAAAACCTGAAGAATTTTGTATTGGCTTAACTATTTCTCTTGGCCTTTGCCCTATGCAAAAAAAAATGTTCCACTTCATGGCTGGGTTAATTGAAATATCTTGAATGCAGGCATATTTTAAACTTTTCATTTACAGTCTCCATTCTGAGAAACTCACATCAGAATGACAGAAGTAAATGCTTTGCCATTTCCAAAAAAAAATCTTGTCTCTTTTTATTTGCTTTGCTTCCCTCCTCACTGAAGTCAACCTTCTCCCTATTTCCCTTTTGCAAGAATATTTTCTGTTTCTTTGAAAAACTGTTTGACCAAAAATAATTCCTAGCTCTTTATGATACCTTGGAAGTTAAGTTTGAAGCTCAGACTTGACAAAATGTCAAATTCAAGGCAAAACGTTGCCCAGGCTGACTCTTTGTAGGCAGATTCCCCACAAAACTCAATCTGGTCAGAGTTTTCATGAACTGTTATTTAAGTTTTCTTTAGGCCATGCTCCAGTTCATTAAGAGGGCTGCAGCTGCAACAAACCCCTCTTCAAATAAAAGCTACTGAAAAATGAACTTGCACGATTCCACCAGGCTGAAGACATCCACAGTGAATGCCCAGCACTATTCTGGACATGCCTTCAAATGTATTTTGATTTTTAGACAAGCAGTTCAGAGGAACCTGAGCAGCCCCAGCCCCAGCTGACTGAATCCATCGCTTCCCTATTGACACAGAGGGCTGATTTCCAAATCGCACAGCCACGATTTTCATTATGGAAAAATAAAGTGCTCCAAAAGGAGTCTGTCTGCTCAGAACAGGCTGGACAGCCACAATTACATCTCTGATCATGTTCTCATCCGTCCAACTGTTGCACTGCATTTTGCAGTGAATAGTTAAAGGGAGATTCTCTTTCACTGCTTCTGAAATTCAAATTTATGAACAACTTCTCTCACAACATACACACGTCAAAGACCCTGAGAAAGAACATGCTGTGAAAATTATTTTGTGTTTACCTGCCTGGAAAATTGTATTCACATAGCAATTTAAATTAAAGCCAGACTTATTTCACTGTGGGTGGGGGGGAACTAATTTAATCCTGGATTGGAGAAAATGCAAATTGAGGGGCTTCAAATGCAAATTTTATATAAAAAGGAAAAAGCATCTCCTGCTGAAAAGAAAACTAGAGATTAACATTCTGTGGGCAGGCCTACACTTTGTACAAGATTTTTACATAGGTTTAAAGTTTATCTTGCACCCATTGAAGACAGCTAATGGTACAGGATTACTACAACTGTTTCCTTCAATAAAACTGAAGCTAAAATTGGGAGTGAAAATTTAATTTCCTAGGTATCCCATTAGCTATTAGTAAATATATCTAGTCAAAACCAATGTTCTCTGTCTACTTTTTAGTTACTGTTTCAATAATGCTTTGGGGAAAAAAATAATTTCCCTTAATTTACAGTGAAAAGAAAACTACAATATGGCCTTTTTACATCAAATCAGCCCAATCAGCTCTCCAAAAGATATGCAGCTGCTGAATTTACTGTTCAAGACAGTATTTGTGTTTTACAATAAAGTTGGAGCTGTATCATATAATGAGATAATAGGTGACTTTCCCAGGATTTCCAGCAGAGAAGGTTTCCACTTCGTTAGCACGAGATAATCGCAGGGCACCTGTTCCAGACTGGGAAGTTCCTTTCAGGGGCAGGATCAGTCCCTGGCATTGTTTAACCTCTCCTCCACATTCTTCTTTCAATGGTGGGATTATACTGAAGCATCAGGTATAACCCAGCTACATTCATCTGCAAAAGGCTCCAAACTCACAACAATGAATCCCAGGCTGGGGTTAAATTCTCATTATTTGCTGAAGAGGGAGGGTTAACACATAAGATGTACAATTCCCAGTAAATTTACAGCAGCCGCCCACCCTCTCCATCCCAGATGGCTGACCCAGCCTAGAAAAGTTGTTGTTTAACCAGGAGAGGAGTTTGGAAGTTTTCCAGCTGAGCAGAGTTTTGTCAGGAAAACTCCCCAATTCATCAGACTGTTCACGTTTTGCAAAAACACCTCAAGTTCAACAAATTTTTAAAAAAATAAAAATAAAAAATTTGCAGAAAGGATGCTAAAGAGATGTGGATTTTGGTCACGAGAGGGCTAGGAACAGCACGTCCCACTGGAAACACCCTGAGCCAGGCTTTCCAAACCACTCCTATGAGCCAGGGTTTCACCTCAAAACTTCTCAAGAACTGGAAATCCTGAGTTCGAGAAAAAACCGGGGCAGGAAGAAAGGTATTCCGACAAAATTCCCCATCTCCACGTGCTGGCAAACGGGAGGGACATTCCCAGCCTCCCTGCCCTGCCCGCTTTTGTCCAACCAGGGCCACGGGCTGGGACTGCTCCCTCGGGGCAGGGACACGAGGGGGAAGATCTGCCCTGGTGGGTCTGAACCACAGCCCCTCCCCTGCTCAGCCTGGCACAGGGCTCTGCCTCACCCACTGGGCAGGCAGGGCAAATCCATGGATATGGGAACAATCTGAAGCTGAGCCTTTTCAGGGCAGCGCAGGGTACCCTTTGTACAATTGCCAAAGCGTTTCTCCCCCTCTCTCAGCCTCTCTCTAGACAGCTGGGATGTTAACACTGCTCCTTGTACTGTCAGCCTCCTCCCTCACATCTGCACCAGAGGCAAAAAGCTCTGCTTACAGAATTGCCATAAGGACAAGATTTTTAGGGGAGCATCTTCCCCACAGTCTGTTGATTACCCACCAGTTGGGAGTGGTCACCAATGTGGGCAAACAGTAACTTGCAGCTTTAAGAAGCCCATTAAGTGAACTCGTGTATTGTTAGAAATCTGGTTAGCAGAAGGGAACGATCAGTCTGCCACAGAACACGAGACAATTAATTTCTTCTTTTATGCACTAAGAATGTCTTACAGCAATGGCTTGGATCGTGGCCAAGTAGATAAGGGCAAGTTCATCCAGACCCCGAGACAGTGTTAGTCCAACAACCTGTGCAAAGATCAAAAAGATGTAAAAACCCAGTCAAAGTAAAACTCCATTATTTTCTATGGCTTCTTGTTGTAACAAGTTCTAACTCCAAGCCTTACTCCTGTGAGCTGTACACATAATGTTATGTTAAACATGTTATTCCTGATCTGGGGAAGAACCACATAAATTATCCTTGCCCCTTGTGAAGAAATAAAGAACAAACAGCATATTGTATGGGATTAGAGATAGATTAACTCTGACAGTTTTATGTTATGACTCAGATATTGCTCGTGAATGTATTTAATGTAATAATATGAAGATGCTATTACATAAAAATAACTTTTTAAAAGCATTTCTCCCCCTCCCTCTCAAGCACCCTAGCACTGAAACACAATTAATAATTAAATACTGTATCTTAACCTCCTTTGCTGTGACATAAATCAATACTGCACTGTAGTTACTCTGGATTAATATCAGGCAAGACCTGAATGCAGACATAATTGTGACAGAAAAAATGGGTTGCTATTACCAGTATTTGCATACAGCCATCATACCAAGGAAATTCTGATTCTGCTGCAGCATATAATTCTTTCATAAAATAATGGAGGTTTTATTAGGATCTAAAAATATATAGGTACTTTTTTTTTTATGTTTCCCTCATTTGTGGTTTAAAACATGCTGCAGTGCTTATGCCTTTCCTGTCTCAGCCTTAAATACAGCAGATTTTGGTGCTGGTGAGTAGCTTGAGAGGCTCACTTGAAGGACAATTTGCCATTTTGAAGGAGATTTTTGCATTAATCACCAGGTATTTTGGTATCACCCAATTATACCCTTACGATACCCTTCTGTTACAGTTCTGCACAGCCCTTGCTTGTGAGTGAGCTGATCTACCACTCTAAATTCCATGAAGAGGAACACCCAAACTCTGAAAAGCTGTCTAAATCAACCACCTATCATCACAGTAATTAATTCCTTTCCCAGACAGGTCTACCCAAATTTGTGTTGAAACTCATCGCAACAAATACGCAGAATTTGGTACACAGGTGAGATAACAACAGCAAGAGCTGTGAAATGTGATTCCTAGGAAAGGTACTGGGACACACACAGCATTCCTCATGTTTTTAGAAAATTAATGTGGCTGTAGTGATATCTCAAGTACAATGATCTCTGGTTTTCTACTGAAACATCAGCAATGCAGCAAGAAACCCAAATCCTTTGGGATAGTGTAAATAGCTAAGGAGGAGTACGCTCAAAATTGAAGAAAAGCTCCTTCCAAACTGCTTTTTTTTTTTTTTTTTCTACCCTGTATTGACCTTTTTGCAAAGACAGGCTGTTTCTTACCATGCCCTTTAGTGTCAGATCTGTTAAGGGAGATCTGTTACCATGGAAATCTGGCCAAACATGTAAATCAACAGTGAGGAAACCCACAGGCAAAGATTTCTTAATCAGATCCAGGTGACTGTTCAAGTATGTATATATACTGTGAGCACTGCAAGAAAAACAAGTTGGGAAAAGAGGGGGGAGGTTATTCATCAAACATAAAACATTTGTACTACCATCAAATGCAGGAACCCCATCAAAGCACAGCAAAATCCCACTGCCTGCCAAGGCCATGGCACTGCAGGGATGTCTCTGTGCACGTGTGCTCAACAGGCCATCAGAATTCCTGAATTTCCCGGGATGAGGGGAGATAATGTGACCTTGAGTTTGTCCACTGACTCCTAAGGGTCCCCAGAGCTGTTTGAGATTTGGGGGCTGCTGCTGCTCCTCTCCCACAGCTGAGAGGGAGGAGTAGGAGGATTCCAGACAGAAATGAAAACCAAATTCCTGTGCAAATGTTTAAAAATTTCTCTGATTAATCAATAGTGCTGGATGTACAGCTTTCCTTTTTTAAGCCATAATTATTTCAATGTGTGTTATGATTAAAATGCAGCACTAAGGGTGGAGGAGAGAAAGTGAGTGGCTGCTATTTTAGGGAGGAGCTCAACATGGGCCTAAATATGACTGTATCTAAGTTCAGATGCTACACCCAACTCCACAATATCCAACAGACTTTTTTCCTGGACTTAGGACTAATGGTGAATTCTTCAATGCCTTGGCTTGCAATGACTCTAGTGACATTCCATTTTAAAAATGTTGCAATTACACTCTGAATATTTTTTTTCAAACTCTCATCCTATCACAAACAAACCCATATATATTTTCCAACTCCTTGGAAATCTCCAAGTGGGGCATTTAATTCTAGACATGTGGGTCAATAATAGCATCTAACCCTAATTCCAATTGATTAGTCATTGTCTCATCCACTGCAGACCCAAACAGTGATATTCATTTAGCCTCTACATGTATATTCAATCATGCACTAATGAGATCCCTAAGGGAATTTGGCATATGCTTTACTAGTTTGACTTCTGACCCACTAGCAGCTGTATATTTATACTTTGCATTCAACCATTCAGCTGCATGTTTTTTCAATTATACCTTACCATGTGTACACTATCAGAGGGTATCATTCAAAATGAAGTACACTTGGAAGACATTAAAATAACTAATTTACATCCTTATTCACGTCCTTTAAAATGTACTTTATGTGTCTTCCTGGACCTGAATTATGATAATTTGGAGGTCACCATCACTTTTTTCCCGTTGTTGTAAAAGTGGCCCTGTTTTCTCCGTCCCTAAAGACTCTACTACAAGCAGTACATGCTGAGGATAAAGTCATTTTAATTCCAGTCTCAGGCATGGCTTGACTGTTGGGAAGGATAAAAAAGGAAAGCTTCACTCAACCACAGACCCACCAGACATCCCAGCTTCTTTCTCATCTCTTTCCTGGTTGATAGCTCTCACAAGGATTAGCCATTTGTGCAGCTCTGTCAGAACACAAGCACTGAACAAAAGGAGGCTGAAGTTGAGCCAAATACGCTTAAAATCCACATAACCTTGGAATTACACTTTTTTCCACACCTTTTCACCTTTTTTTTCCTAAATATAGATAAAGGTTCAAGGCACTACATTTGGACTGAGTGACCAGCAAAATCCTTCAAACACTTTCCAGTTCCTGGTTTACCACCTTTGTGTTTAACACAGTATAACATCACCAGCTCCTGGAGCTTTTTCCCTTCAGTTCTATGAGAAGGTATCAGTGGCAGCTGCCTCTGACCTGCAGAGCTGAGCAGGAGCTGCTGCCATGAAAAAGGAACTGTGCTGAAAGCAGAGAATAAGAAATCAATGCAAGTCTGCTCAGAGTTATGTTCATACCTGGGACACGACTTCAGAAAGCAACCAGAGGTTGGTATTTAATCTGTTCAGGAATCATGGAAGATGCCATCAGGTATCTTTCAGGGAAAAAAAATCTAAAAATTCCGGATTTCTAAATTGAAAAAAAAGGTTCTAAACCATCTAGAGTTACAGAAAACTGCCAAATATGATTATTATGTTCTGCTAGAAAGATCCCAGAATTGCTGATCGATCCCGTGTGTGTTAACTTCAATGCTTTCTTTTCAGGAGATCTCTCTTTAGATGGGAAAATGACATTGACATCTATAGGAAAGGGAATTCTGCCCTGAAACATCACTTCACCAAGTGCCAAAGGACATAGAAACTTTGCTGTCAGTTAGGCACTTTTCTTCTCCAGAGATTAGAAATGGTCACTCTAGAAAACAGAATTATTTAAACTTAAAAGCAAAAATTATCATATTCTTTAATTTTTAAAAATTTTCTACTCTAATCTACCTGTACAGAATTTAACAGAGCAGTGATGACTAAATGTCAGATGTACACAAGGTGTAGGATGAAGAGCAAAAGTGATACATCACAGCAATTTCTGCTACTCACTGAATTGCCTGAAAAACCCTAAGTTTTGGTGCTCACCGATTTTGCCCACCAGATTGACCAAATGCTAAATTTAAATTGTCCAGAAAATCCTCCTGTAATCCAACCCTCTCCAGTTCCAGTAAAAGAAGGGTGAAAAAAGAACCCAGGAATAGGACTGGGAGGGTTGCACAAGCCTGGCCTTCAGCAGCAGTGGTCAGAGCTGGTTGTCTGAGCCTCTCACGCCCTTACAAGTCACCACAAATCTCTGCACCGGTGCTAAACACAGCTGGAAATCTGCTCTGGTGTGGGCAAAGGGGAGTTTGCACAGGGAACCTCCTGAGATCAGCTGCTCAGCAGGGACTGCAGCTCCAAACCTGCTTCTTAGCAGCATCAGCAGAAAGGGAGGACAGGTTTGGGGAAGCAGAAGGAGTTGATAGGCAGCAGCAAGCAAGAGGCACGGATTTGTGACCTCTGATGTTCTTTTTTTAATGAGCTACACATGCATGTGCTTAACTCTTCACTGCACTGCACCCAGCATGGGAAGCAAAGGCAGCATGGAACTGCACACCAAAGTATGGAACTCTCATTTGCAATGGCTGAACAGGATTCAAATTCCTACGCCCACACAGAGAATAATAAACCAAATTCTCTGAACTATTCTGCTGAGAATTCCAGTGAAATAACTTATCATCACCAATAGCCCTCCAAAACAAGATACCATGTTTGAAGGGAACCTACAAGAAAGATGGAGACAATTACAAGGGCCTGGAGACATAGGGAATGGCTTCAAACTGCCAGAGGGCAGGGCTAGATGGGATATTGGGAAGTAATTCCTCCCTGTGAGGGTGGGGAGGCCCTGGAACAGGTTGTCCAGAGAAGCTGTGGCTGCCCCATCCCTGGAAGTGTCCAAAGCCAGGTTGGAGCAACGTGGAAGAGTGGAAGGTGTCCCTGCCCATGGCAGGGGGTGGGACTGGATGGGCTCTCAGGTCCCTTCCAACCCAAACCGGTCTGGGATTCTGTGTATTAATTATATGACTTAATGTAAGTAAAACATCATCCAGAGTTTGGACCAACAGCAGCTACTACTTGCACCTCTGATGAGGCTGAAGTTTGTGAACCATGTAAAAATAGGAAAAAATAAGGAGGAAAAATAAGTTCAAATTTCAAAGTTCTTGATTTTTGTCTGTTCAAATTAAATTCTTCAAATTTAACAAATATTTGAGAAGGACGGGGAGAAAGAGGATGAGAGAATTAATACTGTTTAGTAAATTTATAGCTATACCAATGCTTCATTAGGAGAGTGTTATCTGGAAAGCATTACAAAAATACCATTGAGCAAATTAACTTCATAAAATATTACCACTCTTTTTATAAAACATTACAACTCTTACTATCAGTGCTATTCTCCATTCTACTAACTGCAGGAGACTCAAATCCAAAGTTATGACACCATACCCTTGGATAATATGGAGTTCTACTCCCAATATTCTGTGTTTAGTGTCCTGTTCACATCACAGTCTCAGTTTTTGCACTGTGGCATTAGCTGTGGTCAGTCAGCTCAGCATCAGACCCAAAAGACACAAGTAGGCTACTCAATAGGCATTTTTCCAGCACAAAAAAAATGGTTTATCCTGGCATTACAGACTAAACTGTTTGTCTTATGTTTGTGCTTCAAATAGGGGCACTGGAAAAATGGCCTGAAAGCCAGAATTTTGAAAAGGACCCAGTTCAATCTTTATTCCAAACATACACAGATGCATTTATTTCCTGATTTCCTTTTGCAGAGAACAACAAAGAGAATTCTAGGAAGCATGAATCTGTTTCATATTGAATGAAGTCCAATACATTTCTGGGAATCCTGGTCAAGTTCTTAACAAACAAGTAAGGCAGTGGGCCCTGCAAGGCAAGGAAGGGTCATCCAGAGAAACCAGGTAGGGCTTTATCTCCCCGGGGAGGACTGAAACTAACTCTGTAACTACACGTGCTTAATCCATCTATCACGACTGACCCTGCCTCTCAGACCAGAGGGAGAAACTGAAGGGAAAATGCCAAGTTTGCTGGTTTTTTTCTTTAATCTAAGGAGGAAAAAGACATTAAAAGAGAATCACATTTTCATCCAACGTGCCCAGCTGTTCAGCTGAGACCTCTCTGGGAGTGATGTGAACCATCTTAGCATGAATCCAAGCCAAAAAAGCTTGAGAAAGTCCAGGCCTGACAGAAGTGTCTGAACTGTCTTCATCCACTTCTAAAGCAGAACAAGCTCAAATTCCACATCACACACAGCCTCTGGTTCAAGGAATCCTGGAGTTACCTCCAAGTCACCCCTCCATTTTACGTTTTGTCTGAAAATCCATCCTGGGTTTCTCTGTTCTATTTGTGCTGCCATGCAGGAGTTTCTCATACAGTGGCTACACCTTCCTTTAGATGACTGTTTCAAAAATACTGAGTAATATATTCCTAATTAAGCCATATCTCCTCCTTAGACCTTAATTGTTCCACCTACAAATTAAGACACATTATTAGCCCAAGGCATGGAGATCTGCTGAACAGGGCTGGTGCTATGGAATCAAGAAATACCCTGGCCTGGATAGAAAAGCTGAAAAGCAAAAAGTTAATATCATTACTTAGATATGCCAAAGGTATCTGAGGGGAGTTTAAACCTTTTCTTTTTGAGCAATCACCTGGAAAGTCTTCATAAATACTTCCAGCCCACTACCAGACTGTTAATTCCCCTGATTCAGAATGAGGACACTACTGGGAATACAGTGTGCATCAGTTTGTAAGGCAGGGATGTGATAAAGGAATAAAACAGTGACCTGGCTGCAGCTTTTGCCTCTAATTCTGGAAAGGCGACATGGCCTTGCACCACATGATCGATCTGAAAAAGAGAAAAGCAACATTTTGGGGATGATTACATCTTAAAAATTCAGTCCTGGAAAAGGGAAAGGCAGTATCATAGCTCTAAAAGAGACAAAAGAGCTTCTAAATTACTCATGAAGTGTTAAATCCTAGACCTAGAGAAGCCAATGGCAAAACTCCCGCTGACATTCAGGATTTGGCATATAAACACTAAGAAAAACAACCAACTTTGCACCAAACCCAGGCCAAAATCTAAGCATGCAGCTCCTCAGTCAGGAGAGCAAGGTGAAAGGATGACTTTTTCCTGTCCTCTTGTCTCTCCAATTCTGCATAGATATCCTCATTGGAATTCTACCAGAAGCATCTTCTTGGCCCAAACCCCTACATCTTTCTCTATCACACTGTTATGATAAAACACGAGGTGTGTTGTCATCCTGATAGATGCTTCATACATTCATTGCAGGAAACAAAATGTATACCCTGAGAAGCAATTACTGCTATAAAAGAAGATCAATATAAGCTCTGCCTTATACTGAATTTATAAATCAGCTTGTCCTTCCACTCCAGAGTGGTTACCATTACTCACAAAACAAAGTATCAGATAGAATAATATGGGCTTTTAAGACAATAATTCAGCAGGTTTTGTGGCCTCTTGGTAATATCCCATCAGAGATGACAGTAAAAGCTAAGGAGGCAAAACTAGAGCTACTCAAGAGCACTGAGTGTATTTGGCAATACTTATTGGCAGCAAATCACATTAGTATTTAATCTTTAACAGCATGAACCATAGTCCTGAACCATATAATGAAAAATACACACACGGGAACATAGCAAAGAAAATAATACATGTCTGTTCTTCCTGAGATTGGCATCAAAGACAGAGTTCAAACCAGAATGCACCAGAAACACAGCTCAGGCCTGAACTCTGCAATCCTGCATCATCTCTTCAGAACACAAGGGCAGCTCCTAAATTCAGAATTAAATCTGTAAATGAGTATTACATATTGGTGTGTGCTATGAAAACACTGTTACACAAAACTTTTACAGGAGTTATGAAGTTTGATATTTAAATGCCCTTAATTCAAGCCATGGCCACATGAGGGATGCATCTAGAAACCCTTTTCTGCTATTTTTTATTTCACAGTTTGTAATGATGTCATGCCATCCTTTGTTGTGCAGTATCTTTCTTCTTATAAATTTTGAAAATACAGTGTAAAACCCCATTCAATATACAGCTAAACAAGAATTTTCAGAATGAGGGACTTCTTAATTCTTCATTTGCACTCTATCTAAAACAGTTTTCAAAATCCAACTGGTTTCTTTTGCAGCTGTATCAAAAAAAAATAGAACTTTTTAAAGGGAACTGTATCAGTTTTACTTTTAAGATGTTTGAGCAGACTTCAAATTTTATGGAAATAATTCACCTTGGGGCATTGATCAAGCAATGGAAAGAATCCCTAAACATGTCCTTATTTTTTGTTTGTTTTCAGAAAACTTTAGGTGTGAGGAAGCAGGAGCTTTGAAATGACAGAGATAATAAATGCAATGTACCCTGCACAGTGCACATGGCACTGTCTCCTCCCATGGCTCCCTACGTGTTTTTTGTTCATACCACCTCAAGAAAATCACATGGGATATTCCAAAAGTGCTTTAATAAGACACTTTCCCTAATATTCCTCACAGTGCTTCAAACTGACTTTTGCTATGGGTCCTAACAAGACCATTCATTTTTTCCAGTAATTTCTTTAATGATTCAGAAATGTCTTGTTCTCTGGTACAAGAAAGGAAAGGATTTTAAAAATCATCTTTTTGAAAAGCCCTAACTCTCATTGTACATTTTAAGTGTGGAACCACTGTGAACCAGCCAAGAGAAACTACTGACTGGCTGTATCCTGTCTGGAGCTTAGATAAGTGTATTTACCTGCTTGGGATTCAGCACACAGAACCTTCCCTCTCAAAAGTGTTCTTGCAAAGCAACACACAAGATTTGCCATTTTGCTTGGAAAATGGTGGTGTTATGAGCATATGTTTATTATTTTATATAGATATTGTTTCATTTTATGTCTGGTTGTAGCAGTTATTTGTAAAATGGGACACTTTGTGGTTCTAGCCCAGTCTCAACTTGAAAAATTTAAAGCACACACATCCCATCTGCTGCAAAAGCAGTTTTTAGCCACAAGGCTAAGGATGGGCTGGAGATGGGGTGGAAAGACAGGCTGCAGGAGGAGGAATGACTGTGCCACTGAAGCTGTGACACAGAGGAATGTCAGGTTGACGTGGCCAAGGAGGGAGCACAGAAGGGATCTCCATTCACAGCTCAGTTTGGGGTGTGTCCAGGCTTTCCCATCCAGGAGGATTTGTGCCTCTCATTCAGTGACTGTTCCATATGGAATGTATAAATGCAGTGATGCCCCAATGCATTTCCTGGCCATGTACTCCCATCTCCAGGCTTTTAAAGAGGTGGGTGGTGCTGAGTCAGAGAGCGATTACAGCTGCAATTGGTGACAGACCAAACCCACCTGCACTTGGGACTTTCCAAGAGGACGCCCACAGGCCTGGGCCTGTCTCCTGCAGCCTCTCCAGAGGCCCTGCAGGTCAGCCCTGAGGGCAGCCAGTGTTTCCACAGGTTGGGCCAGATGCCACAGGGAGCCCCAGAAGCTCCAGGGTTAAGTGGTTACTGAACTCTTGCTGACACCTTTGGACTCGAGCCTAAATACTGTTGTGTACCTGTAGCCTTTCTTTACAGTTGATATCAGTGTTTTAGTTCTGACTGCCTTCCTGTAAATAAGAAAATTAATTTTTTAATGAACCCAGCTTGGCTTTAATTTTTGTTGGTAAATTAGATTGACCTAATAGTGGTAGACTCTTTGTAGGGAGGAGAGAACTGAGGTGATGGAATAATATGTTGCTGTTATTACTATTCTGTCCATACATCTTTCATTTATGGTCGTAAATGAGCACAACTGATCTATATAATACAATATCTATTTCTTCATATTTCTTCATATATTTTTCTTCATCTCAAAGTCTGTTTCAGCCTCCTGCTAAAGTAAAGAATGAAGCCTATTTGCCTGTAAGATAATTACAATAACCATCACCATCACCACCATAAAAGGAAGACGTGCCCTGTATGTAATCCCCTATCTATATGCAAATTAACATTATGTAAGAGACGTAACACTCATCTAATTGTTAATTGCTTTCAGCAGCCTAGTACATCCCATGATCTTTCAGAGGTGTTTCAGGTCTGAATTGCCAGTGATGGTATCCCAAGACCTGTCCGTGGCTCCAAACACTCACCAGTTTTCCTGTAGCACTTTGGCCTCCCTCATTCAACCACAATCCAGGTACCATTGCAGAGAAATATGGTCCCCAAACACCAGGCACAAAAATGGGGGTTTCACTGACCTGGAAAAGCAACAGAAAGCTCTGGTGAATCAAAGCGCTTGTCAAAGTAGGAACTTCACAATTAAAGCTTGGAAGCTATCAGAGTCCAGTACTGAGACAATTCCTGCTCCTCCTCTGGAGTTACCAATGGAAGTGGAGATGTACAGGTAGAGATTTACTCTAAAAAAATGTGGAGAAATGTGTTCCCCCATTTACATGATTTTTGCTGATAAGACACACCTGCCCCCACTCATCCCCACTGACAGAACAGCTGAACCGGGCCAAACAGAAAGTGTGAAATTTCAGGAATAGGAGCTGTATTTTACAGGGGGAGGGAAACTGCCTCATTTCTCCAGAAAAAGGCCTTATTTAGAGTGACAAGTAGGATACAACACTCTGCTTGATTGTCAGCAGCAAACACAGCCAATGCAATTGCCAATAAGAGCGTCCAGAGCACCCATCCTGTACATTTGGAGAGTTCAGAATCAGGAAGGAATCCTGCTGACAGAGGACAGTGATGTCCCCTGAGGTCTGCCATCAGCTCCCAAGGCTGGGAGTGGAACCTCAAGTTCCAATGCCCTCACAGCACTGCCAGGAGAGTTGGGTGCCTCGGGTAGAAGCTGCAAACCTGGGCTGGGATCTGCCTGGGTTCAATAGGAAACGTGCCTGGGCAAACACCAGATTCTGCCCCTTACTTAGGCTTAGCTTTCCACAAACCACTCCTTGCTTCACACTTGTGAGGGCAGATCAGGCAGGTATCTGAGCACTGGCTCCCAGGCACGGAGCAGGGCCGTGCTCTACCACTTGCACACAAACAGCCCCGGCACAGTGACGGCCCCTGCACTCCCTGCTTCAGTGGTTAGACCACTCAGGATGTGGGAGACACTGCTTCATTTCCTTTCTCTGCTTCAGAAGATGCAAATTACCAGTTTATAAGGGTGGAGGGCATTTTCCTTCCTCTTACAAAGTGGTTCCACTTTCAATAGACCAGACAGACTTTCTAGACTTCTTTCTGGTTCTGCAGAAAGTAACACTCTCCAGTCTAGCAAGTAAGGCCCAGCACGCACCAGAAACTGAGATGGTGGAACTTGGGTCCCAGCACCTGCTCCAAAGACTAATTGTGAATTCCCCACTGGTTGAACATGGAATTCTTGCAGCAGGGGCTGGAGGAGACAGGCCATCCATGCCCTGCCAGGTTACCTGCTTCTCTTGGAAGCAGGATCCATGTTTCCTCCTCTTCCAGGACCACGTATATATACCCAAGTTAGACACAGCCATGATTTCACTGGGAAAAGAGAACAGCAGTGCAGTCCTACACCATCCCATGATTTATGCTGCACTTCCCACTGATGATGGCTAAATCTGCAACTGTGTGTTCTAGAAAGTGGGAACTACTAGCAGAGAAGGATACAAGAGAACTAATTGCCTAACAAAATCAGTCTGTGTGTTTCCAATGCTGAAGAGCAAAACCAGAGGTCTTAGTCAATGGGACAATGGGGTTTTTTTGTATTTAGACCTCGCTCCTCAATAGCAAAATTCTAGACCCATTGAAGGATGCTCAACGTTTGCTGTTGAATTCAATAAAGCCTGGACTTCACATCAAAATAGTTTTGAGAATAATTAAAAATTCAGGCCTGTTCCTGTTAAACTTGATGCACATTCTCTCTATATTTAAACAGGCTGAACTTTAAAGGCAGTTTTTACTAGCAACTAGGGAATATGCTCCAAGATGCAGTTTACTGGCATTTGTGCATCACACATGTTTAGTAAATACAGCAGCAGGGAGGTTGCTGCACAAACAATAGTCTACTCAAGCCATAAACTTACAGTACAGCTGATTCTTGTCGGGAAGTTAAGTAGGAAAACAAAACAACAAAAATTTGTTTTTCAAAATCCATCACCACAGTGTCAAGAAATGCTGGTTTCTCTCAGGAACACATCTAACAAATCTGGGAATCCTGCTTGGTTCTCCCGTGTCAGCTCTAATGCCCTGACTTACTCTCCCTACAGATGTATGTGCACACGTGTGTCTGTGTGTCTGTGCAAGATTTTGGCTGACTAAACCCATTAGAGCAAGAATAGCTGCACTGAATTTACAAAGGCATTTATGACTCCAAGTGGACGAAGCTACGTCAAAAACATTGCAAGGACATTTGGTTTTGTTTTGTTTTCTCTTAAAACTACAAATTAATACAGCTTTGAGTTTTCATCACCTCGATGGGGCAAGCCTTCTTTTACGATTTCAATAACAAAATGAAGTGCAACAAAAAGCAAATCCTAAAACAAACTGATTTTTAGACCAATTCCACTTCACTGACCTTACTGAGAATGCAGCATGTGGTCAAAGTTACCCATCAGTATCTGCTCTGAACTAGTGATGGAAGCATGGGGAGAACCCAAACATCCCAACTCATTCCCATCCTATAGCTATGGACACAGCACAGTGTCTCAGTAGGTGACAAAGAACATGTAGGGCAGAAGGGGCCTGGGGGTTTGAAGTCTTATCTCAAAATATTTGTGATGCAGCAAACCTTGCAGTGTTCTGCAGCCTGCCGAAGGAAAAATCTGGTTATGCCAAAGGGATCAAGCTGAAAATCTGCTGTGTCTCTGAAAAAACCAAGTAGCCAAAAGACATTAAAGGCATCAAAACGCTTTATGAAATCAGGGGAAAGTCTAAACATCAAGAAGGACAATAGAGTTTATAAAATAAAAAACAAAACCCACACCTTTTCTCTGTCATTAGTCCACAATTTACCAAATTGTTCTGTAAGTCTGACAACACCAAGATGTTTAGATTAATTAAAAGACCAAATTCTCCCTGCAGCCAGTACTTCTGACCTAGTGTTTTGGACAGTCACAGGAATTTAGGACAGGATATTTCCATGCTGGCTCTTCTCACATTACACTGAGACCTTCCTATCCTCTTACTACTGAAGTACCGTTTGTACACATTCCAGCAAACTTTCAACACATGAGCACAGCAAACGAGGGCATTGGGAATTGCCACACTGATGAATAAAGCCAGCGGGGCACTTGGTTATCAGTTTTGTTGCTGTGGGAACTTTTAACTGGAATAAAGAACAAGGGCTGTCATGTTGGGCTTTACTGATGATAGGGCATCATCAGATTTCCCATTTCCCCCTTTCACTTAAGGAGATTAATTCACATTTTGCAGACTCTGAGCTTTGATGCACATGGAAAGGAGGAAAACTGGGAATAACAAACTCCCCAAAACAGACACACAATCTTTGAGAAGCAACAGCGTGAGCATCCTCCTGTAGCTATATGCATCAGAAACAGCAAATGGTTTCCATTTCTCCTCCTTGAAATATTTGGACGGTGATTAAATCTTTCAAGCCACGCAGCTGGCATTTGTATTTTCATAATAAAAAGTCCTAATTCTGTTTGAGTATACATCCCACCCAATCCCACTAAAACACACGACTAGACAGAGGCATAAGGTTGGAGAAACAGTGCAAAGTTTGCTGCAGAACCCAGAAGAAAAGAAAAGCACAATTTGCCAGATTCAGGGCTATTTTGGTTACACTAACACCACGTCTCTTTTACAGCTTTCAATTGCCTTCAGACATTCTTATGGCGGTATAGGAGGATCAATGTCATTATTTTTTTTTCCTTTAATGAGCTTAAGAAAATCCTTAATCTTTTTAGTAGAAAAACAACATGTGTTTCAGATTAATGGGCAATTGATTTTTGTTTTTAAAGCAAATAAGAGATGTCATCCTTCTCTGGAAGTTAAAATACAAATTCAAAGGGAGCCCAAGATTTTCTGCCTTCCATTTAACTGAAATTCCTCCTGTGACACACTCCCACTGTGAGACATAGTAACAGTTATTATCTCCTATATAGAGTGAAACTGAAACACAGAGAGGATATCCTCTGCTAGAGGTGAGAGTGATCTCTGCACAATTAATGCAGCAGGAATTTGAAGACAGAAGATGAGAGGAATCTGAACCTGTTCAGACTTTGAGTCATAAGCTGCATCTATAAATATTTCAGCTGAACGTGTTCACACAGAGACTGTTGCCCTCATGGGGGATGATGCCAACTTAGACAAGGATTACACCCAGACATGCAATTCCACTTCACAGTTACTCTGTCTGGGCATGGGGGGGAATCCTTTAGTGCATGGAAATGTCACCTTTCCCTGTCTCCCCAACACACACATTCCTACTTGCTCAGCCCCATCATTTTGGGTGAAATGAGAACTGAGCAGTTCCAAGAGTCCTGCTCATTTGAAGGGGAAAAAAGAGTTCCACACCTTCTGAAAGGAAGAAGAGGGAAATAAAGTTCTCTCTGGGTGGGTTTAACCTCAGCATGTGCCTTATAAAAGATCATACTAATATGTAAGATATGTAAACATTATAGAGCAATCAGAAACAAATGAAAGGATGAATTCAGTTTAACAATATTCAGCTGTGGTGCAACTGCCAGAAGGCACTTTTTGTTATGAATAGATCATTTGGATGAGTTACAGGCCAGACTTGAACCCTGGCGTGCGCTGGGAAAATCAATGTCAAACTACCTAAGATCAGAAGGTATCAGCAGCACATCTGGCAGCCCACAGAAATGAAAAATGTTTTTAAAATATAAAAGGCTATATAAAACTAAGGTAAGGTAAGAAAGGACCTGCTTAAATGGCACTAATACGAGATCTGTAATGTATTTAATTTAGATTAGTCCTTCCCACTTGCCTCTCCCTTTAAAACGAAGGCAGGCAAAAAAATCCACTTCTGTTAGAAAAGTCTACCTGGAAAAAAGCAGGAGAGGCCAATTCACAGCTCATGTGAGTGAATCAGGGCAGCCAGTGCCTTTAACCCAAGTTCAGCTTTCAGGACTGTCCCCGAATCCAAGGACAGGACAGAACACAGACCTTCACAGACAAGCATCACCTGGGCATCCAGCCACGCCATCAAATGAGCAAGTGGCACTGTGACATTTGTTTTACTTAGCTTTGTTTTCCTGGACCAGCCATAATGATCAGGCACATGCTTGTGTTTCCTCTTCAGCTTTATGTAAATGTTACGGCAATCAGAGACAAGATAAAATAAAACACACCATGCTGGAGAGAGCAGTTTTGTGGAAGCATGAATTTCAGCAGAATTTTCTTCCCTAGTTAACACCATCTGTTGCTGGTGTAGGCTTACTAAAACTCCTTCAGTAACACTGACAGAGAATTTGGAGAATTTGGCTATTACCTGAAAAGCAAGTCTTTATGTTAGAAAGATATACTGCTACACCCATCTTCTACCATTTTAATTTCTGCTTCCTAATACCGAGCTTCTGATATGCGGCAGCATTCTGGTATCGCTATCAGATTCTCTATTTACTTGCAATATGCCACAGACACAGGAAATCACATTTCTGTGGGACTGTTCTTGACTTACACTCACTCCCATGAAAGCAACTTTAATCCTTTATTCTACTTTTAGAGTCAAGTCACATTAGAGTCAAAACTTTTTAAGGTAATTATTTGTTAAGGAGAAGCTAGGTCAGAAAATTTGTTTGAAAATCACCTCACTTATCAGCTTCTATAGCCAGAAATTCAGAATAACAGCTGCTTTTGTTAGGCTAAGACAGGTATGAAGAAAAGATCTAAGATATTAATGGAGAGAGCAGAGAAAGAAACAAGGAAAAGCACCGTATCAGTCACCAACTAATAAATGCTCTTTACAGTTCTGGACTTTGATCATTGACAAGTCAAATACTTTCATTAACTTTTCTGCTGACTTTTAACTTTCAAAGTTTCTGACTGACTGTGGATTGAGAATACTGACAGTCATTCAATTCAGAGGCTTTACACCAGTGCATAAAATCCTGTATTAAGAAAACTCTATCATTTTGCTTCTGCTGACAGATGGGTCTTAGAGAGCTACTCGACCCCAACTCTCTGACAAAGAATGAAAGAGATTCATAAAAAAAAAAGGAAAGAACTCAAAGGGAAACCCAAGAATGTTTCATTTCTAGGTTTCTGGTTCAAACTTAGGTCATAGTAATAGCTACTGAATGTGTGATTTAATAACAGCACTTTCTGGTGGCATATAGATATATATATATACATATATATAAACTGGGCAGAGCTGGGGCATGAAATTGTGTTTTCAGTGAACTGATGCCTACTCTAAAATTGCCACCCTGGCATTATTTCTCATGCACTAAATGAGTTTAAAACTAAGCTTCCCCATAACTCTGGAGGCAATTTTCTAAGTTAAATGTATGGTGCACCAAGTCAACTTCTTAAAATATATCTATTAGTAGTAGTAATTACATATTAAACACAAAACAGTATTCTACCTTTAGCCTGGTGTAAGATATATTTAAGAAAATAAGGTCTTGGAACATAAGAAATGCACTTCAGGACACAAAGGAAATTAAAATGTATTAATATTCCAATTCCTACAGGTCATATACTGCCAGCAATTTATTTGCTTATATTTTAAGCTCAGGTCCCCTGGCCATCACGGGTTTGCTATGCAGCTGCATAGCTTGTGGTGGGCAAGTCACCAGCTCTGCTCCACGTGACAGGCTGGCATCCCCTGAGCCATCCTCAGTGACAGATTTATTCTGCAGTGATATTAAGACCAGACCACAAAAATCTTTGCACAGAGCTCACTTTATCCCACTGGAAGGATGGAAGTTACACAAGTGACAACAACAACAGAGAGGGAATGAGGACTTTGGGGTTCTGCCTGAGCACAGCCATCCATGGATTATTTTGTGACCTGTTTACAGGGAGCTGAAGAATTCTGGCTTAGGGGATACAAAACACTTCCATAAATGCCTCACTGAGTACGCACCTCATCACTTATTGCCAAGGCTGTGCCACAGAGACCTGGGAAGTTCAATCCCCTTTGTAATTATTTCCCAGACAAAACTCTCAGTAAAACTAGGAGACACAAATGAATTCCTAGAGACCACTGTTACCTCTTACTCCAAGTAGTAACCTGTGTGGTAAGGGCAGCAAAATGTGGATGACACACATGCAGAACTACTTCTCATTTTCTGAATTCTCCATAAAACATTAACTGGTCTACAAACTAGAGACCAAACCAGGTATGTGATTAATGTGCAGTAAAGAAACCACACTCCCAGGGCAACTTGATTGCTTCATCTCTGAAAATACTTCAGGTGAGTTATACATTGGGACTATATACTGCACAACCCAGCTTTGTATCTAACAAGAACTAATACTTTCAGTAAAACTTCACTGAGTTTATTAAACATTTGCACAGTTAGATTTTTTTCAAGGCTAAATAAGGAAAGGTATTCGAAAAAAAATTAAAACTTACAGTTTTTAATAAAAGAATAGGTGGACCCAGAATAATATTAGTCAACTTGTACTGAGTTTATATTTATTGGTATAAAGAGGAATTCATCTAGACCAGCAGAAGGGAAGGAGAAAGAAAAAGAGAAGAAGGAGGAGGAACAGAAGCAGGAGAAGAGGAATGTTGCAGTGGGGATCCTGCAACACGCATATATCAAACCAGGAGTCCCGTGGAAAGGAAATATATATGGACAGACAGATTCTTGCTAGCTGTTTCAGAGATGTTTATTTCTCCAGCCGCATGGCCGGGGCTCTGCCCAGGAACTGTTCCAGTCACGGGACCAAGGGTCCTTCTGCCCGCGCAGGGAACACAAACCAACCCATGGGAACGAGGCTGAGCAGGGGCAGGGAAGCCCCGTGTCTGTGCCCTCAGGGCCCCTCTCCCAGGGCTACACGGCGGGGGAGGGACCCCAACAGAGGAAGAAGGTACTGGTTCTTAAAACAGTTAGAACACATCAATTAAAATGTTGTTTAAAACTGACTACAACAAAAAAAAAAATCACATTTAGCAAAAACCAAAACCACTTCTGTTTTACTCAGCAGTATTTTAAAAATGCAACAGATCAGGCAGGGAATAAAGAGGTCACAGGCTGCACCTGTATGAACAGCTTTTCTGGAGAAACTAAAACTAGTTTGAAGCTATATTTCTGAGAAAAGCTTCTGACAGTGGATGCTCTGGGGCTGAACCAATTCACTGCTGTCCTCAACAGAGCCCAGACCCCCTGCACCTCCTGAGGCCCATTTTCAGGCAGCAGCCAGGTCTAGCCTCTTCATCTGAGCTGGCTGTGGGTATTTTTTCCAATAGGCTGCATCAATTTTCAGCCCAAGGTATGTTTGGTATTAGAATGTCTTAGGGTACAGCCACATGAATAAATTATTATGGGCAAAACTTGGAGGTCAGTTGCCCAGCAAAACCACCTCTACTCATCATCTCTCTGTGGTGTATGGTGTGACAGATCCCAGGGACCTGGCACATTCCACAGGAAACCAGGGCCAGGAGTGCTGCTGGGGAGTTGCTGACATGCTACAAATACTCACTATAGATTACCCAGTCCATTTCTTCAGCTGCCCCTACTCTTATTTCACGATCGCACAAAAGGATTTTAAAAACTTATTTTTGCTTTTTTTTTAAATACAAGTCTTATGAAAGAAGCTGGCAACGATATCAGCTTCAAACATTAACCAGTCAAGTTGGACAATTGATACTTGTTTTAAATAGAACAATACTTTTCACATTATTAAATCCTGCCATTTTCCCAAGGGGACAATAGAGTGCAAGACTGGTACCTACCTCTCCTACTGTAAACTTTTGACTTTCTCTCTTTGTCCTCAAACCTCTAAATTCAAAAGCAGAATATAAAACCAGGAAAAAAAATGAAAATTACACTGGAAGCAAAAAACACTCTTCATTTTGTTTGCATTACTATTATCTAAGTAAAAATGGGGAGATGTTAATAAAACAGAAGTTGAGAGGGCCATGTCTGAATGTGTTCCTCAAGTCCTGTTCCAGTTCTTTGCTGAATTATACCTGCTGTTTCCAGAAGACAGGAGCTGTAATGGGACATGAGCATTTGGAAGTTGGCCACTTAAAGCACAAGCTAGAAGAGGAGCATGGCTTAATGGTACCTGTATCAGGAGCATTAACTAACCACCCTACCAGGCCACCTGTAGCCCTTTTGAGAGAAACAACCAGAGAGGGGAAATACAAAAATCAATGCTGTGGAATAGACATGAAGTTCTCAACCTTCTATGAGATCTTCTGCCAATGATCTCCCGACCATGACTTTCCTGAACCACTGTGAGCAGCAGACTGTCAGGTTTCCATTCGTGTGGGTGCAATTCACCCATGAAGCATCAAAAACCTCTGAATCATATCTGTGAATCAGGGTCACAAACCCCACACGTGATGGAAGAGAACAGCAGCTTGGGGTTAGGGAGCTCTGCCACCTTGGAAAGCTGAGACTCCTGCCAGAAAGAGGCAAGTCCTGGATCAGCTCGGGATCTAACAGATGATCTTCAAAAAAATGTCATAGCCTAAAAAGGGTCAGAGGTGTAGATGTATGTGTTTCCTTTCTAGAGTAATGGTGCTGTTTGCTTTGTAGAACGAAAGGTGTCATGAGGCACTATCAGATGGCTGAGACTGGACTCAAGAACAGGGAATCATTCCCAGAGAGGGGCTGGAGCAGGGGGATCAAACAAGTTCTGTATCAGCACAAGGAGAGCCCAGGAGGGTCTAGGGAGCAGTGTCAGATTATCAGGTCACTCAGAGTCATTGATGAGAGGGGTCTCCAGGAGCACAAACAAGTCTAAGCACAGCATCTGCCTCTGGAACTGTCCCTGGGTTTGCTGTCCCTGGACACAGAAAAAAACAAACCCTGGTGTCCTCCACAGAAAGTCTGCACCCCTGTGAAGCTTTTCTTCCTTGTGTGTGAGGTTAACCTCCTGTGTTTATTCCAGGAAGCAAACCTGGAATTAAGCCTGGGACAGCTTGAGAGTTTCAGCTCTGGAAGAAGTTAAATGGGATTGAATTCAGGGGTAATCAGTCCAGACTCAGTCAACATCCACCATTTCCTTCTGCCTCAATCAGAGATGCAAGAACTTCAAAAGTCTTGTCAAGGACCCTGACTGAATGCTCAGCTTTGCAACAAACCCTTTAAATTAGATGAATTTTGACTGTTCCAAGCTTAAATGTTCATATCCATTTACTTCTGCTTTTTATCAGTATCCATTAACACTAAACTTATTTATGTTTCAGCTTGGGAAAGTACACAATGGACACACAGTAGCCTATGATCCTTTTCTTTGTATTCCCAAAGGTCAAGGTTTCTTTCAGAAATTGGTAAAAAAAGACCTTTAATCTGTTAAATTTTGTTTTCAAAATCCAAAACAGAAAAAAAAAAGCCCACATTTGTGATGGATTCAGATGCTTTTTGCTAAGCACTTAAGCACTAACAGTTCTGCATTGATTTATTTTATTGTTTTATTTAGTGAAATGTCTGGATACAGATATACACATTAACCTTTTCTTTTTTTTTTTTTGCTCATATTTACTGCGTCGCCTTCCTTGAAATGGGAACTACAAGTGCTTTGATAAATGGACTGAAAGGTTGTCTGGTTACCCCATGGCTTCTCCTTGTGTCCTTGCTGAAATGCTATTCTGGACCCTTCTGCAGCAGTGCTGCTCCATGACTCACAGCAGTTACTTCTGTGCCTCTCAAAACAATAGTTCACTGGGGATCCAGGGCCTCAAATGAGCTACAACCATTTATTCCACCCATTTATTTTTACTTCTGCTCCAATGATAGATATTCACTGTCATGAAATGCCAGTTTGTGTGAAGATCATAAATCTTCCGGCACAGACAACTAATTGCAGGCCATTTTAACTATGCACTTGATAACACTACAATTTGCTGCTGTGGTAAGTTAAATCCCTTAAAGCTCATCACAGTATGAACTAACTTTTCTCATGTTTAAAAAACAAAATCAAACCCCAAAAGCCACATAGTGCCTTCTAACCTGTTGTTAACAGTGGGCAGTAACAGGTGGCTTAGTGAAGATCACAGGAATACCGTGAACATACAATAATAACTCTCACAAAAATGTCCTCCCAGCCTCCAGTGAGATGAAGTTCAAGCAAATTTCTGCTCTTACTTTCAACCAACACAAGAAACCAAGTCTTCAGAAGTGACTGGTACTGCAAACAGACCCCACCTCTCAGTTTTCATGAACAAAAGCTCCATTTGTGCACTAGAAAATAAATTTACTATAATGACAACTTAGAGACCAGTGCATGTCTTTTACAAGAACACTGGACTTTTTTAAGTGTCTCAGAGTTATTCCTTTAGCTCATAGCCCTTTAAACTTCAGTTCTGGTTCCTAAACAAACATCTTTTAGATACTTCTTGCAGAAGGATCTTATTTTAGGAGACTACCAAGACCTCATCCCAACCTTTCAGGTTGGGAACTGTGCACATGGAACAGCTGTGTCACAAATACCAAAACAAACTCTACCCCTAAATGGTACCTGAGAAAAGCCCTCCAGGACTCCCAGCCAAACTCTGAGGATTTCCAGGCAGGCCCAGTCCTTGTCACCATGGCTGGATGCCCACATACCTTAAGGACTTTCTTATTTATTGCATAATACAGTTCATTTTAGAGATTTTCCTTTTTCCCCATTATCTAAGTGTTCCTTCTACATCAGTGAAGGCCACTACCAACAACAGTATCATGCCTACAGCTCAATAAATCCTCTGCAATACCCCTGGAGTTGGAAGCAGATTTACATTATATGGGATATGCATTCACACACTATTTAAAACATACTTTTAAACATTTGAATAACTAAATGGGTAAATCCTGAGGACCTTACCCAGTGTTTATTCAGCCCTTACTTACTGAGACAAATTCCCAAGGACAGAGTAAACAGTGAGAGAGGACCTCAGGCCTTTACCCACAGCTATAAACAATGAACTCAGCATAAACTGTGATTCCCAGCTGACACTGGGAGAAAAGCAGCAGTTAATGCTTCCCCCCAGTTTGCTTCCAGAGTGATTATATGAGAAGAGATTTACTTTCTCCCTAAAAGAACTTGCCCCATCCAAGATATTGCCCCATCCACAGCTGGAATAGCAACAAGGAACTTAGATGAAGAACTACTGATTCATGAGACAATGAATAGAATTGGAAATGGAGGGGGAAAGCCTTAATAGGAGGCCTGATGCCCAAAGACTGGTGGAATTTGTCTGTGTGGGGAAACTTTTGCTGTTAAGAGGAATAAACAGCACAGCATCTCTACCCCCTTGACCATGGAGCCCTTAATACTCAGCACTCTTGTATCACACCTTGCATTGGAAAGATGTTTGTCTGCACGGCTTTGTGCTCACAGTGCAAGTAGAGGAACTAAAGAAAAGCAATCATCTGACAGAATCATAGAGCAAACCAACTCACTAAACAAAATATGGGATTTTGACCCCAGTTTTCACAACCCTCATTGCAAATAAGGCAAATTCCAAAATTTTAGAACTAACAGAAAACCCTTAAGTTGCTTTTCATACAATTATTGTATTCCCTCGAAAATTCCATTTCATTGTTCCAGGGCCCAGAAACAACCTACGAGATGACCAAGAATATCCCTTATCATATGTAATTTATATTTTATTCTTTTACAGTTATTGTAAGAAAAGGAGCACAAAATTTGAGTCCTTTTTGTTCTCCCTGAGATCCAGACACGCAGAGCAAGCAGCCTGTTCAGTAAACTCATGCCTACTCACAGAAACGAGAGACAAGGGATCTGGAAAGGTCATTCATTATATATACTTATGCTTGTGATCTGAGAAAAATCCCCTATCCAGCTCTCCTTGGAGCAGAACGCTCCAGGAAGACACCTGGGGTTGCTCAAGACTTTGGGCTTCAGGCTAATCCATCCTTCTGGGTCTAGAGAGGAGTGATCAGATTTGGTTACTCTGCAGCCTTGATGGGGGTGTTGCACCTGTCAGATCTGATAGCATCACTCTGAAGAATACAGGAAAGGAAAACCGAAAATCTTCTTACAATGATAGGCTGCTGCTGCTGATGGACTTTTGTGAACAAAAATTAGAATACTGATACTTAAACAACAAACCAAAAGTAAGTTGCTTTGTCCTGTCCCCTACAATGGAGTGATGCTGTCATGTGAACATCAGTGATGAAAGACAAATTTACAACTTTCCCAGAATCACATAATCCAGAATACAACCTCCTTCCTACAACAAAAGCAGCAAAATGCCCCACATCCTATTAAAATATACAGCTGTTACAGTTAAGAAACGAGGGAGCAAGGTGGCTTGAGGGCTTGATCTAATAACAGGTAACCTTCAATCCCACACTGCTTTAAGCAGAGAGGCCCAAATTAGGCAGCCCAATATTCCCAGTAGCCAGACCAGCTAAATCTTTGTAGTGTCAACATAGGAATGTAAGAAGCTCAGTCTCTCTTGCTCACTCTTTCTAAGGCAAAACATGGGGAAAGGAGTGAAGAACAAGAGAGGAGCCCTGCTAGCAGTCAGACCTGAAAAGCCCAACAGCAGACACTGCAGGAAGAACTGTGGAATCACAGAATGGTTTGGGTTGGAAGGGACCTTAAAGATCATCCAGTTCCACCTCCTGCCATGGGCAGGGACACCCTCCACTATCCCAGGTTGCTCCAAGCAACCCTGTCCAACCTGGTCTTGGACACTTCCAGGGATGGGGCAGCCACAGCTTCTCTGGGCAAGTATTCCAAAGGCTCAGTACCCTAAATCCAACACCCTGCTCCTCTGTGTCACACAGGGCAGTTTGCACTTAACCACAGCATGGAAAGCACCGAGTGTGTTGTGAGTGGAATGTTCAAAGTTTCCACTAATGCCAGTGAGTCGCCTCTTGAGTATCAGCCTTCATGGTTCTCCAAGCAGAGCATTTTTCAAAGCCTTCTCTCTGTCCACATCTGCTCTTTGAGTCTTTGAACTCAACTGATCTGTTCACCAAAGGCAAGGAGAGCTGAGTGTACAGTTTTGTGGGAATGTTACTAAGCATTATCTAGTTTATGTACAATAGAGATTAAACTGCTTTCAGAGACATTCCCCTGCACAGGTTGATTGCCAGCAAAGCACTGGGGTACAAAACTTTGATGTCTCTGGACAGGTATATGCTAAATAGGAATGTCCCATTCTCCCCGTCACCAAGGCATACCTGAGCTTTGAATTATGCCAGGCCAGGAACAAAGGAATCTTGCTCATAACAAAAACTTTTAATAACTCACTGAGAAAGCCTCTCTTTCATCTCTGCCAAGCTTTAGGAAAGGCTGGGAGGCAAGCAGAAATAAACATTGTACAGACTCACCACTGCTGGCTCTAAAGTAAACTCTCCAACTTCCTATTTACATTTCAAGATCTTAAGCTTTGTGGTTTACCAGTTCTGCAAGTAAGTGCTTTGGGTTTTGGAGGCTGCCTGCACATGATCTCCCACCACTACTGAAGTCTTCCTAGCTTTTATTAATATAATAGGGAGGTCAGAAAAGCAACAATCTTTTATATGCCCTGCTAGCAGAAATATTTTACTTCTTGCTTTTCAAAAACAAAACAAAGCAAGCAAAGCATACAATGGCAAATTAATGCCAGCAAAGGGGATATTACAGTTGTGTTTGTTTCTTTTTGAAACCGAGGATGCTAGAACATGGAACGAGGGAGTTTCATTAAAAAGGGTGTGGAGGAGTTCTTTGAGGGACAAGTAAAAGAAGGTGGCAATTTTATGGATTTATAACCCTTCTAAGGCCATTGGCTGAAAAGGCACCTAAATAGGCTCTGTGACCTTTTCTACATAAGCCTAAATCTGTGTACACTAAGGACAGGCAACCTGCAACAACAGTCGTGAAGTAAATGTGCTTTTCATTTTATGCAGCCTTCCCTAAATGTAAAACATCTTCATTAGCTGGGAAGTCAGCACCGTGACTGCTGCCAAATGCAATATAGGAGGCAGCAGAACTGTGCCGAATGAGGACAGGGAGAGGGAGAGGCTCCTGCGACACTCAGTTCTTTCTCCCACTCCAAAGACTCTGGCTCTGTGGCTCATGTGCAGAACAGGCTTTACAGGAGAGAGGAATATTTAAAAAGCAAGAGGGCAGGCACTTATCAATTTCATAAAGCTCACAAAGATAATTTCCCAAACTTGCCCAGGCTGCCCCAGCCTCACTAGGTCTGCTTTTGGTTTTATTTTTTCCCTCCTGCATTTCTGCCCCTTCTCCCGCTCGCCTGACCCTCCCACACCCAGCGCCTTTCCCCTGGTCAGGAGAAGGACAAATTGCTGCCTTTGCTAAAGGCTGGGTCGCAGCCAGCTGGCAGGGGCTGTGCTGCCCTGGGCTCCTGCCCTGTCCCCCCGGAGACCGCACGTTCCGAGTCAGGGATGCCTGAGCGGCGGGGGGAGCGTGCGAGGCTCGCCCGCGGTGCCATCCCACCGCACTGCCCGGAGCTGGCACAGCAGGCACCAGCCTTCGTCCCTGCAAGCTCTCCCCTCTTCACACATCGCTTCGAGCAGCTGAGGAGTCCCTGTGTGTGCAGTGATTACTCCAAAGGCTGCTGCTTTAACAACGTGGCATGTTCTGAAGAGGAGACTCTCGTATCAGAGCCAAAATATACTGAATCCACTTGCTGGTCTGGCTCCCACTGAGATTAGAGATCAGGCTCTGAGAACACTTTGAGCCAGCATGTCTCTGCTGTCTCCTCTCCAGGATGTACTGCAAAGGACACGTACTGTGCATGCTCTGGGGGTGGAAACGTGCTTTACACTCTATTTGTGTGAACAAAGCTGGCAGCTCGGGCGGATATTGTGGAGCAAAGAAGCTCTATTGTGTTTGCCAGTCATCACGAGAATCAAATGAACAAATTTAGAATAAGCAAATTGGGCTGGAGTTCCTTTAGCAGAAAACACTCAAAGTCTAGTCAGGCTTAGTGAAAGAGAGAATGGGATATTTTTCCTGAAATAATCCATAGTAAACATTGGGACAGCAAAATGATCTGCGCATTTTGCTGTTCATGTAGTTGCTCTTTTAGTTCATGTATTAAATCTGAAAAGGTAGAAGATAAATTACTTGTGCCTCTCCAATTTAAAAAATAAAAAAGTGACTAAATTATACAGTTCGAACCACATCCACATTATCACCCAGGGAAAAAAGAATTGTGCAGCAAGCCAGGTGAGTCGGTTCCTAATGCCAAGAGTCACAGAAGTAACAAAAACAGATGCAAAAGAAGAGATTACATCTAAACTTGAAGAGACTCCTTGACAATCCCCAAAACGAGGTGTTGAGTACAGAGAACTGATAAAGAAGGAACGACTGAAGAAGAACACAGACCACATCACCAAATGAAGACAGAAAAAAAAATATCAGAGACTCTGGACATGAAGGAACAAAACCTTGTGCATCTGGGACCCAAAATGCCAGCCAATTCAGACTCCCCCCATCAATAAGCTGAAATTAGGCCAGAGAATGTTCCCATTGGAATCTGCTCTGGCTACTTTCTTCAGCTAGGAATCAAAAAAGGTGCTGGAGCAAGAACAACAAATATTTTCATGATGGTACAACTTTGCCCTGCAAAAGCATGCTTGTGTCCAGGACTGGGACATGGCAATACAGAAATCTCTGCCTGAAATCCTCCCAATCACATAAAGGTTTCAGAAGAAAAATAATTTTTGAAACTTTTAAAATACTCCATAAAACCCTAAGACACTGGCAGGAAGACAGGCTTTTAGGGAAGCCAATTACCTTATTCCCAGAAGTTGGGGCATGTCTGTTAGACCCATGCAAACTGCAAGTTAGGAATAACAGGCAAGCTCCTGTTTCAGTGCCTCAAACCTGCTGTGATTTTGCTGGGAAAAACTACTCACACATTTTGTGTAGTCGCCATGGCTACACAGGGAAAGGCTCCTGAAAGTTCGGAAGCCACGTGTGGATGCTGGAGCTCGGAGCCTCTGCCTGCAAAGCACGATGGCAGTGGCAACCCACCAGGGAAGTCAGGGATACCCTTGGGCACAAGAGATCAAACCTGCAGGGATGAATCCCAGCCCCAAACAAAGGGACAATCCTTCACAAGTGAAAGAAGAGCTTATTTGCCATTCCAAATGCAAATTCTACCCATGACTTTTGCTAGGGCAAACGAGGCAGCAAAGAATCATGTAAAATGCATAACTGTCCAAAAATATTCAGAAAACCATCTTTTCTTTTCTTTTTCCTCATGGATAATGGATGAGCCCTGAGGTGGCAGTGACTTTCAGCAACCAACAGCTCAGACCTGGGCTGGGGTCAATAACCACTACAACATGCATTTTGCTGCTTTCATGAGCTATTCAACAGAAACACAAAAGTCTCTGTGTGTATCTGATTACCCCAAACTCAGTGGTTAATTCCAAAAGTGTATCCTCACTTAAAAATGGTAGCTCCACCACAAATTATACTCTTATAGCCATGAGTAAAATTAGGTTCCACATTTGTACTTTCTAAAATATCAAAGGCATGATTAGTAAAGTCTTTTGTTTAAGATCTCTAGAGTCCTGGAGGTAATGAAAACTGGGTCGAGGAGCAGTTTCTCTGGAAGTTTAAAGTAAATGCTGTGTTCAAGCATTACCTGCTCCTCTGACTCATGGAGTACTTGGACTAGAGAATGGAACTACTGTACCAACACACATATACCAAGAGCTGTCCCTCTGCCCTGACCAGAGGAGGAGGAAGGGGTGGAAAAGAAAGGCATGGCAGATGATTTTGAACAGTTTCCTGTTATGGCCCCTTGAAAGAAACCCAGCCATCCTTTCCCCCTGCTTTCTGTTTGCTGAATTTCTCCTGACAGTTGGCTCCTTCGTTTGCCAGAACCACAACAAAGGACGGCCTTGAGTTTCCACACAGGCCATTTTCTCCCTCTCTCGCCTCTGATCATCTCACAAAGGTATTATTGTTGCTGGCTCACTGGGGCTCAGTGCACCTGAGGCACATCAAAGGCACTTTTTAATGCCCGCCTGACCACACAGGTCTCTCTCCCACTGCATTAAATTAAACTCGATGATTAATCTCTGTAGCCCTCGGGGTCCCTTGGTGCACACAGAGAGAGAAAATATATATTTCTATCAAAACACAAGTATAATATACTTTCATTTTATAGCCCTAATTAAAAAAAGGAACAGCTAATTTCGGCCAAATGCAGCTGCATATAGGTCTCATTAAAACACAAATACAACTGCTCTGTGTGCTCCATGTCCACTTCATGCAGCCTGTGCAGGTAATAGATAAAAGAACAGAAAACTAAAATCCTTTCACAGATTAGATCCAGAGGAGTTTAGAATTTGCTCATTGTCTGCTGGCTAGAGATTGTTATACCCCTCCCTGTGCAGATGAGTGAAGGCAGGCAGTTAAGGAAATGATTATAAAATGCTGAGTAGGTAGATTTAAGCAGAAATCTACTTACATCTAGCAAAATCTGCACAAGCACCTATTCCTGAATTTGCACTGAAGTGATTAAAAGCCTTAAAAGGTTCTGCCTCGTGCAGTCTGCATCAGACTTCGGGGCTGCTTTGACGACAGAACATCAACATGGACTTTATCACATCCCGTTTGCTACATTAGCATATTTAATGGAGCCACGACTCTCATGGTTGTGGAGTGTGCACACAAAACGTGTTAATATTGATGTGCTGTGCTCTAGTTGGGAAGTCAAACAATCTACAGTTGTGAACTGAGTCTACGTTAGAACTTACCAATGTACAAATATTAAAAATTAATAAATAACCACACACATCTCCTCCTCCAGGGCTGGTTGTACTAAAGGAATGAGCCAGAGCCAGCTGGCCCACTGCCAGCTACCCAACATTGCCCTTAGACCTTTGGGGGAAGCTGCCTATGAGCTCCCCAGCTCACTGCAGTCCAGTACCATGTCTCTATTAACTCATTTTAACAATTTAAATGAACTCAGCTAAATGAAACAGGTTAGGAAAAGTTCACTCAAACAGCTTCTACTGAAAGGGCAGAAACCTCCATCAAAAAACCTGGAAATAATGAAAGCACTGGCAGAGCTTGAAGGGTGACTTCTTCTCCCAGGGTGCCCCACCTGCCCTATCACAGACAGACAGGTACCAGGGGAATTTTTCAAAGACAGAGCAATCCAAGAGTGATGGAGTTTGAAGCTTGAAACTTTTGTTTAGGAAGGAACCAAAATATATTCCAGTTGGTCTACAGGATTTAAGCTCAATGTTGTGCTTCACAATAGTGGGATTATTCACGTCTTTAAATTCAATCATGTGCTAAAATGCTTTGCTGAACGACAATCCATGTGACAAGATCACCATTTGTTCATGCTCAAGATCACCATGGATTCATGCTGTTACTACAGAGACAACTTATTGTTAAGCCTGATGTTTTATTATCAGCCTCCTTTTTTTTTCTCTCCTGGAGCTTTCTCCATGAAGCATGTCAGTCCTCTCCAACACCTCTAGCACTCCCAGTGCCATTTGCTCCTTTTGGAAAAATCCAAGTTCTAATCAGTCTAAATTTAAGACCAAAATGAGTTTTAAATAAAAAATGTGGCAGAAAAGGGTACTTATCTAAATGGAATGCTCTCAGACTCATGCATTTTAAAACAGTATAAATTTCAAAAGCAGACACTAAATTTTAATTGCAATCTCAGAAAAAGCTTTTGTATTAATTCACTGAGAAAAATTAGCAAAGTGAAAACTGCTTATTGGGGGGTTTTCTTTCTTTTTAGTCATGATGTCTCATAATTCCATACACCATGGCAATTTGCAGAGGGAGAAGGATTTATATTGATTAAGGGAAGAGGTGGGGGAGCAGGGCTGTGCCTGAAAACGTGCTCTCCTTCTCCAAAGACGCTCTTCTGTAACACATTAGTGACAGGCTTGTCACAGATAACTCAGGCTCAGGCTTTGGCTCAGATTTCAGGCTGCTCTTTAAGCCACTCTGGCATCATGGATTTTACTTTCCATGTCATTTTTCAGTATTGATTTCTACTACTATTAAAGATCTTGCTTAATAGCAAATGCACGGTAATTTATAATTAATATCCAAAGGTAAAGATAGAGTTACCAGAAAAAAATTCAAGGGAAAAAAGAAGTGGGTGAGAAGGACAAAGGTCAATTTTCCCTTCAAAAACATAAGTTAGTAAATTCTGCACAAATTAGGATGACACATACAACCTACCCCCATGTGGCATGAAGATGTTCCACAGATCATAGCGACTCGGGATGTAATCGGCTGGTTCTCACATGGAAGGTTATGTCCTTTCACATCTGCTCCAATTACTCCTATTAAAGTAAAATTAAAATTCTCTGTTAAAGAAGAACAAGCCACCCCTCACCAAACAGACCTTTCCTGCACTCAAATAATTGCTGAGTATCTCACACCACTGCCACTAATCAAGAAAGTCTACTTAGTCAACAAAGAAAATAATTTTATCCATCAGATTAAAATATTTATTCCAGATATAAGAACCCAAGATGATTTCTTCTACATTCATGTCTATCATCTTAATTTTTAAGTGTTATTTTGCCTAGAACCTGACATTTATTCTCTTAGGTAGTTCACTGACATGCAGAATAAAAGTGCTCTGCTGTAGTGGCAGGCTGCAGATGTGTTTATTTGTTCACAGTTTATGTGTTTTGTCAGGGGATGAGTTGGAGAAAGGGGTAACTTGGCAGGAGACTGGAAGGCTGCCAGCTTTGTTGTCTTCACTGCTGCTGCTGTTGTGTCCATGTCGGGACCATCTAAAGGCAGATTATCCCTCCTCTTTGAGGAACTGAGCTTGGCTCTGTGTGCAGGATAGCACAGGATGCAGCACAAAGTCAGCAACACCCAGCCTGCAGCAGAAAATACACCCAGGAAGTGCCAGGGAAAGCCTCAGAACACATCCCATCCTGCTTGATTCACTTCAGGAGAAGCTACAGAGGGAATCCACCTTCTCCTCCTCCTCTCCCATGCTGCATCCTGGCATCACATTGTGCTGCACCCAGCAAAATGCAGCAGCCAACTAGTAACATTTTTATATTGGTCTTTTGTTTTCTTAAACATGGCTTTTCAGCTGGCAAACTGGTGACCAGACTGTGCATTTGCATCTGCAAAGCTCAATCTGGAGACCAGTTTGTCAATCCTGCTAAAAAACCCCCCTTTGTCCTCCCTGTAGAAGGATCAGGAAAACATTTGCTGGACACAGTGAAAGATGCCAAGTATTAGGGCTGGTTCATATCCTACATTTCATTAACACCCTCTTGTTTAGGCCACCACTGCAACATTCTGTTATCAAATCAGTCTGCTGGGGTTTGTCTTACTGAGATCATCGTGGTTATCCTGGTGTTACCACGGTTGGGAGTCATCTAAATAATCAGAAAATTAGGGGTTAAAATTTTAAACTCTTAAAAAATCCATCCTCATGTCCCTTTAACCAAACTGACTTGTAACTATGAAGTAGCACAGCTGCCATAAAGAGAGTTAGGAACAACAAAAAGCTAAAAGTAAGGCTTCAACTCATGCTTTATTTTTCACTGCTCCAACATGATGAGTGCATATTAAGAATTTTGGATAGGGTTGTCTACAAGGCAAATTCCTGTACTAAGCAACACTGTATTAGAATTTCTTGAGTTAAAAATACTGTTCATACTTGAGAGGGAAGAAATCTATTAAACTAAATAGTCAGCATATGTTGCAAATGTATTTTCATAAACAATATAAAACTGAAAAGATCTTTCTAATTGCTAAGAAAATATGCGTTTTGCATAACAGGAATTATGGCCCTTTTTGGAATTTTAGTCAGTGGTTTCACCAGTGTTTAGAATTGTTAGAGTCTTCCTCTGTGACTAATTAAAGTCAGACAACAAAAAAGTCTGGAATATCAGCTAGAAGTTATATAATTGTTGTTATAAGTAACTTTCACCTTTAGCTTAGGTGGAATTTTTCATTGTCTGAGGCAGACTCAAAATCAGAGACTGGGAACAAGAAGTCTGTGCACCACACAGAATAGAGGAGAGATTTTTAGGAATGCAGGCAGTGCTTAGCAATGTGTACTTCTGGATCTCTTCCACAGTGCCACGGTATTTTAAACACTGCACCATAAATCATCTACTTTTGTTGAAACAATGCTGATGCCTTTTGAAAAGGTGCAATGTAAACAGTATTTTTATGAGGCCAGTCCCACAAGCCTGGCCTCCCATACTCAGAGTTTTATCTGTACACTCTTTGAAATTGGTACAGTAGGTCAAAATGTAAGACATCTTGGCTCTTAGATCTTCACTTTTCCATAAGAGGAATCAGATAGAGTGATCCAGGAGTCACACACGACCTCCTCAAACATATACACTAAATAATTCTTTATCTCTACCTTATTGTACTCAAAACTTTGAAGCCTTCATAAACTTCAGGAACCTGCCCAGCCAAACCCACTTCACATCCAGCCAAAAGCAGATCTGAACTGCATCAAAAGTTACTAACACTGAAAACAAGATGTCCACCATGTCATTCCTGTTTAGCCTGCAGGATATTTTCTTTACATATATTTGCACTCTTCAACTCTCCTTTTGCTCCTGCTATCACTTTTACTATCAAAATCTTTTCATTTTCACTGTCCTTTCTACTAAGTTTCCACATCATTTCCACACATTTATTACCCTTCCCAGATTCAAGAAGGATGAGTTTCACTGTAAATCCTCCTCTTGTCCCAGACTGCACTGAGCTATGGTGTGATTACCATGCAGGTTCTCCCACTGCCTTCCTGACTGCCCTTCTCTCTAACAACAACCTGAATGTTGTTTTTCTCCTCCTGGCAATCATTTCAGGAGTCTGCTGGTGTTTGTGGTGCCATCTGGGAAAACATTTTCGGATTAGCAGACTGTCTCTATCCACTGAAGCCCTTCTCTGAGGGATGCCAGTAACTGAGTATTTCTAATGTCAGAGCTTCTTTACAGAAGCCTGTATCAAGGAACAGACAGTTACTCTCTGTTCTTCTTGAAATTCAACTGATTGATTTTAGCACATGAAACTTAATGGACAAACTTTTTGTGCTCTGGATCCAGTATCACATAATGATGCCAGTTAAACAAAGACCCTCCACTGCCACTTTCACATGCTCTGTGACAACCCAGTTTTGCAGCAAGTTCATTCTTTCGGGTCAGATTATTACTATATACTTTTCCAAGAACACAGAATTGCCAGGGCACACAGTTTTAAGCACATTTTTATGCAATCAGGATACTAACTGACACATATTTTTAAGTCAGTCACAACACACCTACAAATACGACACTGAAGCTCAGTCTTCCTTTTTGCAGACAGATCTACATCTAATCCTTCCCAGGTAGCAAGAAAAGCAATCTCCATGATTACTTAACCTTATCAGAAGCAAAGTAAAGGCATTTAAACATTTAAAAAGTTCCAGGCCACAGTTTCTAGAAGGACAAATGCAATTTAAAACAGCCCAAAACATTTGAAACTAAACTGGTCGTTTAGCAGCTCATCATATTTCAGTTAGATCTAGAAAAAAATCCTCTGATGAGCAATAGATTTCCATTAAAGAGTACTGTTTCAATAACGCAGAAACTTCCTGAGGTAAGACTGTTTTCTAAACCAGCAAACTAAAAAACCCTCAATTTCCTGCTGAAAAAGTTACACTGAATCTTTGTTATTGACTGTATTTAGATAAGGCCAAACAGCATAGTAAGAAAATGAACTTGCTGAGCCTCATCAAATGTATTTTGAGAAAGATGAACCAGGGCTGAACATCAGAATATTGTGCTGAAAAAAAGTCAAAGCACCAGGCCTTAAAGCTTTGGATCATGAATCACTTCTAAAATGAATACGAAGCCTAAATATGAACAAGCCTCAAACATGAGACCTCTCCCCCAGAATGCTGGGGTTTCTTAAATTTTTCTTGCCTATCCCCGAAGTTTTGAGCAACAGAAGATGCAAACTCTCAGCATGTTGGCATTCCAACACCATGGTGTTTTGGTCAAAAGTGGAACTAGCAGAAATTAACAATTTGCAAATCCAGCTGAAAATACATGTAACAGTGATATATCCCCTTTCTAGAAACAGATTGGGGTATTAGCAGTTATTGTGATGATTTTGGGGGTTTTTTTAAGAATAGCATCAGAACAAATGGCTGGATAAAAACCAGCTCTGAGAAAAACGACTTTTTAAAATTAATTCAGCAATTCCTGTCTCCAAGAATGGTAAATACATGAGTGAGTACCTAGTCCTCCAGCATGGGCATCAATGAGAGATGCTGCCACTGCAATCCCTTCGGGGAGACCGAGATCTTTCGCAGCTTCTGGCGTTAGACCTTTCCCAACAGCCTCTCCAGGAGACAAGACGTGGTTTCCTGGGCAGACACAAGACAAAGCAAACAGCTGTCAAATTTACTAAACAGAAAAACAAACGTGTGTGTTATTGCAGGAGCTCCCTTCCTCTCCCTCCAGTTAAGCCTGGTATCTATATAACAAAGAAGTGCATCAAAGAACTCTGTGTGATGAAGTATCTTTCATTATCTGTCTGCAGATTAAACACAACCGTGCCAAATCAGGCCGTCCCATGGCAATTTAGAAGTTCAAAAGCATTCAATGTCCTATCTAGCCACAGAGAAAGATTTCACCACAAGCAATTAAATTCTGCTTGGCATCCTTCCAGGAAATATGAAACACAGAAATCCCAGGTTCTCGTGGAAGGTGCTGCCTGCAGGCATTCTCTGGGCATGGAAGGAGATTCAGCTCAGTCCGTGCTCACAAATGAACACTGCACCTGTTGCACAAGGAGTGAACAAGGAACTGGCCAGGTTTTTTTTCCATTTCCATCCTTTCCAGCAGTTCTACTCGGAATAAAGTGGCTATAGCAACAGAAACTCTGAAAAAGAAACTGGCTTAAACAGAAAATTCCTCCTGTTGCAGTTGTATTTTCTCACAGACTTAAAGAATCCCATTCTGAGCCTTCTCTGGCCTTGTGCAGCATGAAGAAGACAAGAACACAACCCTTCCCTCCCTGCCCCATCACAGGGAGCCCAGGGGCAGGTCCTGCCATAACACACACCCAGTTTTGTGTGAGCTTAGAAAAACAAATCTAGATTCTTTCAAGTACCAGAATTCAGGGACACCCCTGAGAGCCTCCTCTCAGCCTCTCACAGCTGAAGCAGTGAGACCAACAGCTCCTGGGACAGCACACACTTCCACATTTATCCAAAGGTTTGGGGGTGAGAGGCAGTGAAAGCTCAGTGGGAGCTCCCACAGACCTCCCTGCCAGTGCCAGGGTTTTTAGTACCTACCTGGAGTGTTTACTAAATTCACTACATCTGGGCAGAGTTGGCAAAACTCCTTTTTAAAATAAAACAAGACTATTTTCACAGTCAATTTTATTGAGAATGTTACACCTAAAGCATGTTCTGACATTTAGAAAGGACATAAAACATCCTCCACAATAGACATTAATTAAGAAGAATAGCATATCATAAAAATCAGGAATACACTAATGTCCATGAGCATAAACTTCTAAAAATGCAGTCATACAACCTTACTGTTTGATGAAATGAAGGTTATGATATTAAATTCACAGGTCTTCAATTTAGATATCACTTACATCTTTGCTGCTAATTATGTTGGTTCTTCATTTTTAGAAGTTACGGTCTCCTTCTGCCCACTTTCTGATGGATGCAGTGTATGGAGCATCTTGGGATCAGCACACACAACATCCCAGTGTTCATTTCTCCAAGAGCTTCTGTTCTATTGACAGCCACACATCACTGCCCCTGAAATTCCTGGCTGAACCTCACACTGGAAATTTAAAACAAGTCTGTGTAGCCAAAACTTCTGCACTTGACATTGGGTTTATCTTCAGTATTGGGGGCAGAGTAACCAAACCTCACCACTAAGCTTTATACAGAAGGATGTGATGACATTAAATCGCCTCCTCACAGGAAAAAAAAAAACTGTATTTTATTTTTTCTGTATTTTATTAGTGACTTATTGTAAAGTCAAAACATTGTGCTGGCTCTTTCAAGAGATGTATCTTTTGCATTTTTCCCCCATAAGCTGGAGTGCAAGATGTTTCTCTTTAAGAGATTTTTGCATTACATTTCTGGGTTTTGAAGACATTGGAGAAAAACACCCAAGCTGTCTGCTTCTCCTGACACTCAAAAACCCTGCAGGTGGAAGGAAGTTCAAAAGAGTCCATGCAGCTAAACCCACATCTTTTTCTTCAGAATCAATTGCCTGACCTGAAAGCACAAACATGGTGCATATACAGCATGAGACGAAATTAATCTGAAATAAAACCTCTTTCCAGGCATGCCATTCCATGGTTGGCTAGTTTACATCTGTCATACCAGTCAAACACTTTAGTGTGCAATTATTATGTAGTTATACTCCATTTTAGAGATCAGGGCTACTATCAGACAAAATCTTTTCCTACCAGCTTCTCAATTACTGTATTTCTAGTTAACAAGCACTAAGGGAGCAATTTCAAAGATAAAGATAATCCTCTCAGCACAAAGAAATGGCCCTGTAATTCCTTTGGTACTGGTTATTTATCAGTATCAGGGCAGAAAGTGTGTGAGGACGTGCAGGGATGGGCCTCTTGTCATTTGGAGAAGCAGCATAATCATCTTGTATTTTAAACAAAATAATTAACAGTAGTCTGCCCCATATGTTTCAGAAGTCAAAACGCGCCTGAACAAATATTCCTTGACAGAAAGCACTTCCCAACAACTGGGAAGGGGGAGCAGTCAGAAGTCACCCATGGCAGGGATTGCAGAGGGGAGTTCCTGGTCACCCAGCAGCCAGGGAGTGCAGGACAGAGGACCTGAGTGCACAAGGAGAGAATTCTTACTCTGCTCCTCTCCTTCACCCTCCCAGCTCTACAGATCCAGGAAAGCTCTGCCAGGCCATAGGAAATGTTCCCAAGGAGCTCTGTGAAAGGGAAGGAGCAGGCCCTGCATGGGCACTCTCATTCTGTCATCATCCTCACCTACACAGGTGTAAGTCAATGTGGAATGGACAGAGCCTTCACTGAACCACACGGGCACAGACCTGGGAAGGGAATTACCATTCTCATTATCATTTAATCTTCATCAAAAAACTAGAAAACTCAGCTAAGCATCAGCCTGCTTAGAATCTCTAAGTGTAAAGCTATTAAATGATAAAATAAAAAACATGAAAAGCAACCAGTAAGGAGACACAAATAAAGGTGAAGTGTTTGAAACAGATTGTATTCCAGTACTAGACCGGGAGGGAGCCGATTCTTACTTGAGCAAAACACAGCAGCTTTAGAAATCCAGGGGCAGCTACTCTAAACATAAAGGTGTTCTACAGCTACACAGGAGCAATTCAGCAGCAGGTGCTGCCACCCTTAAATCCGACCTGTCAGGGGGAAAGAAGCTGTCAGAGGGGAGGGAGGGAAGGGAGAGCTGCCTGCACACAGGTGGGCAGTGAGAGCAGGACAGGCGCTGCATAAAGGAGGCAGTGAAAGGCCCGAGACTCCTCGCGGCTCCTGCCAAAGTAAATGTATCGAGTCTTTTGTTTACAGTAGTCTCCTGTGCAAGTCATTTACCTTTGCTATAATGACTTCCAAAATTAGACCTAACCAAACAAACCCATAATGGCTGAAGCTGGAGGACTTTCTGTTTCACATCGGTGCAGCTGTTTCACTAATGCAGTACCTTAATCCACAACCTTTCATTTGGGACGAGACAGGCTATTTCCAGCTATTTTTTCCCCTATAAAGTAGCAAGTTTACAAAAGGAAAAAGCTGTCTGAATCTCTTCCTCCTCTTTTATCCTTCTTCGAAGACTGATGTTAGAGTTTGCTGTGATCAAGCTTTGTTTAAAGAATTTATGTGCTACCAAAGACCCTCTATCTTTTTAGGTGCTTCCCACAGGAACCAGCTATTTACCAGACACAACACACGAGGCAGACAATGCACCTTCAGTCAACTTTAGTGATCCAAATTCACGGTATTGGCTCACTAATATTTAAAAGAACGAGGTAGTTTAGGATGTAGCCCCTTTTCAAACAACAAAGCTGAGAGCAGCCGGGGCCCAGCTGACTCCAGCACAGCTTTTCATCTATCATGCAGAACAGGGCTGCACTTTGTATATTTGGCTGTACAGGTGCATAAAAATATGAAGAAAATCCAAAGGAGAAGTCCCTTCACTGAGACCCAAACAATCTTGAATTTGGATATAACAATCCCTTGCTGAAATCCCAGCAGGCGCAGAAAGAAATACAACCCAAGGGTACGTCCCGTCCCCATTTCATAGCCCCACCCACACTGAACAATTAAACTGCTTTCTGATTTAAAAGACAACATGGAAAACAGATATCCTGTTAAATAAGTGATGGAGAACACACACTGAAGTTATCTCATTAAACAAAACAGTGCTGAATAGGCATCAAAGGAAACAGGACCTTAGTAAAAAAAAGCACTGTCCATCTAAATGTAACAAGAAATATAAGGGATTTTCCCCCTCCGTGTTCATTACAAAGCATGCACACAATCTCCACTTTTGGTGCTTTATAATAATTCTCACAATGCCAAAAGTCTGGGATATGCAAAGAATCTCAATAAATAATATACATTGTCCCAACCCCATCTCACACACATTACCAAATATCCCTCTCAATTACAGACAATACTCACATTTAACTGAGATGTGTATGGCTGATTTTTCTACATTTTTTACCCCAGCTGAGTCGCCAAAATGGCACTAAGATCAGAAGGAAGCAGAATAATGATGCTGACTGTAAAATTAGAATACTAATATTTTTCTCAGGACTGAATACACAGTGGTTAAAAGAAGTTAGAAACAGTGAGATTTGGGGCTTTTTCTGACCTCCAAATAACCTGCCTGGTCAGCAGTTAAAGACTTCAGAATTTTCATTGAGGAAAACCAAAACAAATTGTGATATTATACGCCAGCTTATTTAAAAGTGAGGAAAATGGTTGAACAGAATCACTTTGGCTTTCTTCAGTTCACAATTCATCTCTGTCTACACGAGCTGCCACAGTAGCTTGAGGCAAATCTAATTTGGGGCCTTTTCCATCTCACTCTCCCATAGAGCCTTTGGCTGAACTACATCTCAACTACCTAATGTGTAAATACTCCAGGCAGACATTTTAGGCTGCTAAATACTGGCAAAATCAAATCAGGCAGATCCTGGTTCATTAAGCTGAGCAGCAAATTGCTCAGCAAACCATAGGTGCCTACTTCTACAAAGACTGCTTGGCCTGCTTGTCCCAAGGAATGAGAGCTACTCCATGTATAAATTATAAGCTTTCCTGGTGAAAGGTCAAAAGGAAAAAGAAATTCTGCATCATTGGATCAACAGGCACGTTATGATGGGCCTGACTGAGTTTTCTTTGCTAGACTGCAGTGAAACAGTGCAGAATGAACACGTCCTGCCATGTGTGATTCACTACTCTGAACTGCATCTGGGTACAAAACACATATATTTGATGTTTTACTAAAGATATAGAATGCAGTATTTTGATGCCTTACTAAGTAATTAGAGGGAATGCATTTACATCCAAACTCAAGATACCTGAGCTCAAATTTTCACTTGCAAACAATAATTTCACTATGCTGATAATTGACATTTCTGGCACTTTACAGCCCAATATTCCTCAAAGTCTCTCTCGATACAAAAATCAGTGCAGATGGCAGGACTATTGCTCTGCTTTCAGAGTTGCTCTGCTTTGGTTCAGTACATTGCTAAGACTGTAAAGGCAATTTAGGCTGTATTAATCATGGATTATTACTTAACAGATTTTTTTTTACAGGATGTTTTTTAACAACTCACATGATAACAACTCCTCTTTGAAGAAATAATTACCCCTTTTTCAGAACTGGAATAAATGACAGACCAAAACTAATCTCATCAGTTATTGAAAGGATGCTTTTAAATCTTCCAGCCAAGCTTATTCCCCACCACGTTCACACAGTATTCAGGTCTAATATCCACACTGAGAAGATACTGATGCTGTAAACAGTTCAGAAATGAGCCAGGAAAACAATTACAAGGGTGCAGAAGTAGGACAGCTCACCCAAGAGTTTTGGGAGAAAACCTCAAGCAGCTCAGTGTTTTCCTTGATCATAGGAAATTTCAGTCTGTGCAGTTCAAGCGTATCCCTACGGTCTGGCAGGCCAGTAGGAAGTTAAATCAGATGAAAAATCAAGTGTGTTCGTTAATTAATTCATTAATTTTGAGACATGACAGCAACTAACAATCAACAACCTTTAAGTCTGAAGTGGGGTCTCCATCACAGGAAATTATAAAATCAAGATTGGTTCTACGATACACTTTAAACTATTTAAACATTAATTTTAAGGAGTCCAACAGCCTCTGACTTGGAGGAAGCCAGCAAACTGTTTGAAATAGTCCTACTGATTTTGTGAATCCTGATTCATAAGGCAGACAGCATTCCTTTAAAAGTTATCTCAGCAGGCGGCTGAAGCCAAAAAAACGAAGATGAATAACAAATTGAGACCAGTGAGAGAAAGAGTCAGGTAAAAAGAAGGAATGACCCAAAAGAATTCTGAGAAACGTCTCTTTTTTCTTGTCTTTTTTTAGTACAGTATGAAAAACAAGAAAGGAGGATAGTATCTCAGAAATTTAAATATTGAACAATCACAACAGGCCCAAGTCTACTCAAAGTTTCTATGAAATTTAAAACCAGAAATTCAAAGAAAAAGCTCTTAGTTTTCATACTAGAAATTTCACAAGTCCCCAGTGTTGGCAGAGTAGAAGCAAATATGATCCCTCAGGCAGGCAGAGTCTAAGACAAGAACTGCATGAGGGGACAGTGGAATATTTCTTTATTACTATTTTTTAAGAGATTTGAACTTTTACAAGAGTTGTCTAAGCTATGAGGGGTGGAGGGACAGCACACAGCACTCCTCATTTCTTGCAGCAGAGAGGAGGAGAAGTGGAAAGGAACCACCTGCCAGCAGGACTCAAGCTGATGATAAGCAGGGTGAATGATGGTTCCTTTCCTGGTGGAAGAGGAATGGAAAATGTCACCCAGGAAACATCCTGGAGAAACCTGAGCCACCCGAGTTCAGCTCAGCCCGTGGAAGAACAGTTACTGGAAAGAGGAAGAATATCTCAGACTAGACAGCAAGGAGAAGGCTTGGAGGTGGTGGGGGCAGATTTTATCCATGTGTTTATCAGTATGCGATGGGAGGGAGGGAGTAAAGATGAGCCAGCAAGACCCTTCACTACAAGCAGTGACAAGCACAAACTGAAATGCAGGAAATTACATTTAAACCAAATAAATGATGTTTTGATTGGAGAAAAGTGGTCAAGACACTGGAACAGGCGGCCCAGGCAGATTTTGGAATCTCCACCTTTGGAAATACCTAAAACTCAACTGGACACAGCCCTGAACAACCTTCTGTAGGTGACCCTGCTCTGGTCATTTCAAGATGGCACTTCTAATCCCAATGATTTGTGTGATTCAGTGATCTCAAGATGGAAAAAGTATAAAATGAAACAGAAATCACAGGAGCGTGGAGCTTTTCTGAGGAAAAGCCCAACTTCTTCCTACTGAATCATGTATTCTGAAATAATGCCTTGAGCTCTCAGGAAGGAGACACCCGAAAACCTCTTTGCACTGTGCCAGGTTCAGCTCCTTTGCAGTTACTACAGCTCTTGGACAGACTGAAATGACAGGAAGCCAGAAAAATGTTAGCATATTTGGAACACTATCCACTTGTTAATTCCATGGATTTTGACAGCATATAAGTGTAAATATCCTCTGATTCATCCTTTTAAATTCGTTTCAAATTGCAATGTGTTATAATTTATTGGGGATAGCAAAAGATCAGGGAAAGACAGATAAAGGCATCCCATACTTCAGAGAATCCCTTTACTTATTATCCTCTACCACTTGCAAAGTACAGTGTTTAAAGCTTGTTGCTGCAATCCAGCTTTATGAAGAACTGGCAGCTACAAGCTGACCTGAAAAAAAAATGAAAATCATCATCCCTTTCTCTCAGCCTTCAAGGAAATCCCTCACATGCTCCAGAGCATCTGGCATCAAAGGCCTTGGAAGAGACAGGGAAAACTGGCAGAATGAATGGATTGACCATTCCCTTCACAGCTGCTGTAGCATTAAGTTAATATTGACCATATTCTCCCACCTGAATCTCCCATTTTCAGCCTAAATATAAATAAAGAGAACATCCAAGTATTAGAGCTAACTACTGACAAAATAGAGAACCAAAGGAGACTCTATTTAAAGTGTAAAAAGGGAGATAGATATTCAATGCCTTTATTAGCTTTGTATATGGAAGGATTCAGTGGCACATGCAAGAATGTAACTATTCATATGAATAACATGTTTTCTGTATTATCAATTTATTTATAAATATTTAAATGAAAGAGCAGTAGAAAAGAACATCCAGTCTTCAATTATACAGATCCCTCTTTTCAGGACATTCCAAACTGGCATATGCAAGTGCCCAGGTCCAGGAAAACATCAAGCCTGCAGTCCCCAAAGTCGTGGAATTAAGGAGTTAAAAATGGGGTTGCAAAGTGCTGGGGCTGTACACTAAAGCACAGGCAGAGTGTTGGAACAGAGAGGGTGGCACTGGTGAACTGATGAGGGGAGTAAAGACTGCTAAGCAGAAATGCACGTTAGAGTCAAATGAAACCCTTCATAACTCAAAACACAGTACCAAAATTAAAAAAGAAAAAAATTAAAAATAAGAAGAAATTTTACTGGAGGAGGATAGGGGCAATCTGTGGAAAATGGGAAGCATTCTTTTAGAAGGTGGCTAAGAAGAATGAGTGGGAAAAGGTCCAAGAGTGGGATTTAAGTAAAGAGATGTACAAGGAGCAAAGGCTGTTCTTCCTTAAGCCACCATCACCCCCAAAACCAAAATCACACAGGAAAGAATTCTGCCAGTCATACACTAAAGCAAATTAAGCAAAACTACAGCTACTACATTAACAGCAGTTTGCTGCTCCAGCACAAATGAAAGAAGGAGAAAAACTGCCCTTTACAAAAGCTACAAAACCTGTAAGATCAGTAAAACCTATTCTGAAGCTCTCTCACACAAAGCCACCATCTTCAACCCAAAAAAGACCTGGTATGAAATATTACCATTCAATAAAAAAATCATTATTTGGTCCCTTAAGTAGGCCCTGAAGTAGAAAGCTGTGGTGGAAATTTATCAGGCGTTTTCCTCCAAATGGAATACACACTCCAGTACCCTACGAGGTCCATAGTACATGAAATTTTAACGGAATTGTTAATGTCTTTGTAGGTTTTATAATACCACAAAGAGATGTGCTTTTACCACAGCAGATAAATGCTAATGCCTGTAGCACACAATACTTTCCCAGTGGTTTGAATACGAGTCATCTTCCACTCTCTTGGTGAGCAAATTAATGGATCAATAAATTTTTCAGTATCTCCAGATAAGACTCTTTACCTTCACAAGCCTGATCAGTAAATTCACGATGTACAGAAGGGACCACAAACAACTTGTTATGTGGATTCCCTGAAAGGTTAGTCTGCTCTGAGAAACAGAAAATGTCAAAGGCCTGGGAGTTTTCAGATGTGAACCCACGGCCTGATGTGGGAAAGGTTTGTGGAAGATCCTAAAGGTCAGATGTGAGGGTCTCCCTTATCAACAAGGTCATATGTTAAGTTAAACTGAAACCAAGAGGAGTGTACTCCCTGGAACCACAGCACTCTGATTACAGTAAATGTATTTTTAAAGGGCAAGAAGTTTTAAAAGTGATGCCTAAAAGCGTATTTACCAGAATAAAGAAATATGTACATTAAAGAAGTTGTTCTCAGGTAATTTCCGTAAGTATTTCCAGTGGCATGAAAGTTAAAACTACTTCCAAACAAACAAACAATCAAATCTATTTGTAACTATTCCTTTATGGTTCCCTCTGATTGGAAACAATAATGATTTCGGTAGAGATTGACAAAAAAAAGTAAAACAAAACAAACATAGCTTTTCTGCATATTTTGAACTGGTAAACTTTGTATTTACTTTTGTTACAGTAAGAAAATTTTGCTAATTTTATCTTGTGCCATTTTGCTTTGGTTAAAAGAAATGATGATTCAGAGCTAATCTTTTAGGAGAGATACATGAGAAAAAGGCCATTATCTCTCTTTACAAGGGGAACGTGCCGGTACTAAAATACATCCTTGTCTTTGAGCTAAACAAACCTTGAGCAGCCAGACATGGACTTAGAGAAGCTTGAGAACAGAAGAGGAAATTCCACCAGAATTACTTCAGCCCTGTCAGGTTTTTGGTTTTGTTTTCATTTCAGGAGGAGGTTTTGAGCATGTACAACCTCCCTTCAACCTCCTCCTACCTGGGTTATCTGACAAGTTCGAGCTCCTTAATCTGCAGGGCATCTCAGCGCCCTGCTTCCCATCCTTCCCTGTCAGCTGTGACAGGCTCTGATGCTCCTCCTGGAAGCACACACTGTCCAGGGAGGTCCTTCCCTTGGGATAACAGGATGCACTGTCAGCAGCTGAGGCTGTTCCCCTGTGGGCAGCACCCTGAAGCAATGTTGTAAATACAGCTTGAGCTGAGTTGGTGCAAGGTGTGATCCTGTGGTGTTTTTGGGCTCCTGGCAGGGATTGTGCCTTGCCACTGATGCTGACACCATGAGATGTGTAGGAAGGAATCTCCCACTAACCAAGACCATTCCGGCTGCAGTTTGCTTAGTGGCTGAATATCACCTTCCTGGTAGGTGGATCTACACTATCCTGATTAATTAGAGGAAAGCTGAGCTGATGCAGAGTGCTCCTCCTGAGTCCAGCAACACTGAATGCTCATTAAAACAAGCAAATCCCCCAACTCTCATTGGAACATTTTTCCCATTCCCATTTCCCCATGTTCAGGGACACTGGTAAGATTCAGGGTGGCAGAAAGCAAAGCACTTTCCCGGGACATAACACCACGGAGCAGTTCCTGGGCAGGGTGAAGTGCTTTGTTTTGTCTCCTTCTGAAGCTACACCCTTCCAAGAGACTCCAAGAGGTGCAGGGCAGGAGAGAAACTCAAAGGAATGGAGTGGGGGCTATCTGGGTTCCACATTGGTGCAGCGAGCTCCTCACTCCCTCTGCACAGACACAGGAATGAAGGACACTCTTCTGCTTTTTGTGATGTTATCACACTGCTAAATATAACAAAAGCAACACCTTCCTTTTTAAAAAAGGCAAGGTTAGACAAGTGGTCAGGGAAATAAGCTCATATTCTCCCTGCGGCCAGGTTTCAGCATTATTATGCAAATAGAAATTGTCTTATGCTTTGGATTCACCTGAGGGAATGAGCCCCAGAGTCTAAATCCAAAGGATTTCTCAAGGTGAGCACAAGTTACAAGTTCTGGCCTACGGTTTGGTGCAGTTTTGGAGGTCAGACTGTGCTTGTCCAACTCCAGCCAAGACCTACCCAGGGATTCTATGGTTCATTTCTTAAAAAAAACCAAAAAACAAACGAACACAGTTTTCCATGGACTAGACACTTTCACCAGTAACTCACAGAAACACTTTTGCCTTGCAAGAAACATATCAGCAGAAGATAACTTACTGATTTACTTTGTAAATGTTGTGTTTTAACAAACATGGAAGCCTGATACTGGGAATTGATGATCTCTCTCTTAATGAATGTTAAACGATATATAGGCCAGTGTTATGAGGCTCCCATCACAACAAAAGGCCCCTTTTATTAATGGCTACTTTATCATTTAAAACATGCATGTTGTTACTTAAAATGGCAAATTGCTTTGCACTGTCCTTGAAGTGCATTGCATAAATATTGTATTCAAGCCTTAGCTTACACTTCATAAATAATTTATTTTTAAAATACCCTTCCACGAGACCACCAGCTGGCAAGATGTTCAATTTTCTGGTAAAAACATGTATTTATTGCAAGTCTTATTTTAACTTGTTGAAGATTTGCTAAAAGCCACATGTGACAGATGTTGTAAGAACTGTATTCAACCCAAAACCTCAGGAAGCTGAAAGCCTCATTCTCCTGGTAGGTTTTGTACCTCTGCATAAGCAGTTTCATTTGCAGGGGAAAAGCTGAAGTCTATTCAAGGAAGCTTTCAAGAACTATTTTCTGATAACCCAAAAATGACTGATAGCAGATTATGTGATGATCAAAAAAGTTTATAAATTTCATTACATTTCTTTTCACTACAGTTCTTCCTCCACCATTTCCATTTCATGTTGCTGCATTTAAACTGCTGTACAAACTTGTTCAAAGTGCTTGACATTAAAAAAAAAAAAATCAAAGGAAATTTCAGATAATTAACTTTGATGAATGAGCATATTTTAATTCATGTCTGGTAATATTCTCATTAATGACATGTCTGCTTAGGACATCCATTAAAAGTCCATTAACTTAACAGGGAAAGTCTAATAAAGTTATCCTGGAAATTTTCTGGTATATTAATGTTATGGACTTTTAATGAATATCTGCTGTAGGAACTGCTATTAGAAAGGCTACTATTCTAATTAAACTTGGGCTCTGAAAGTGAAAAAAAAAGTATAAGAGAACAACAAGCAGAAGTAGCACTTTTTTTGAAAATGACTGTAAGGGAGATTGGTACAGGTCACAAATCATGCTATCAGTAACAGCTATAAATTACTATATTGTAGCTTTTTTTTGTAGCCTGCCATCCAATATACCCATATTGAGTGTGTCCTTCATGTCATCAGTTGCTGGGGCTCCTTTTTACTCCTTTCTTGTTGAGACTGAGCAGTACAGAAAGGCCTTCCAGGCCTTTCTGAAGGGTAGGAGATGAAAAATTTAAACACAGTTTCTCACAATAATGCAGAGTAAAGGATGCACTTAGGAAGTCTGTTCCCTATGGGCATCCAGCCATCTCAGCAACCTATTTGAAGCTGCTGACATTCACAATAATACAGCAAAATATCTTTTTATATGTATGTATCTTTTATTCATAGAATCAGAGAATGGGTTGGGTTGGGAGGGACCTTAAAACTCATCTCATTCCAACCCCCTGGCATGGGCAGGGACACCTTTCACTAGACCAGGTTGCTCCAAGCCCCATTTCTCTCTAGATATATATTTATATCTTTTATATATACACATAAAGCTTTTTACTAATATGAATATATATGTATATTAAAACCCACCCTGATATACCTATTTTTTCATACTTATCCTTCACCAAATCTTCCAAACCAATCATTTTCCAGAAACTGTCATCCCAACCTCTATCTGACGTGTATGTCCACTTGCACACTACTGTACAGAGGGACCTAGAAAAGAGACAATATAGGCACAGAGTCAGGCAAACGAACACATTTGGGTTTAAACCTGTGACTAGAAACAAGCTCCTGCAAAAGGATCTCCTCTCCACTGGTCAAAAACTCCAGCAGAATGCTCACATTAAAAAAAATCTGGTTACTGTTTGGAGTGCACGTCTTGAGGACCTTAAAAGGACCTTGTGTTTAAGATTCTTCTCTGCTGAAACAACTCCTGGTCTGGCCACTTCACTGCATAAATCAGTCAAATAACAGGCTGTGCATGTGCCTGGGGGAGAGGAGGGCAGGAACACAACAGCTCTCGAGCAGGCAGCTCAGAGTGCTGCCTTTCCAGGCTAAATGGCTGCTTTGCACACAGTTTGTCCTTAGGAAAACGTTGTATTACTACTTCTGTTACAACTGAATTACAATTTCCAGGAGATCTGGATGATGGGGTCACATGCACAAGTCTCATTCCAGAGAAGCTGATGTTAAACTCTGCTGTGCCAGGACAGCACCACAGGGCACAGGCAGGAGCAGAACATACACAGAGGACAAGAGCACTTGCAGGAAAGTCTGTCCTAACACACACAATGGTTTTTATCAACATCCCCAACCTCATTCCTCCCCAAAATACGAACTGTGTTCCTGATGATTTAGTATTACATAGACTGTTTTCTGTCTGAACACTAAGAATCACCTCAAAAGATCAGTATTAAACTGTGCTTGAAAAGTCAGTCAGCTACAAGGTATTAAGAATGCTAAATACCACTGCAAACTGCAGCTCTGCGTAGTCCTGGGAACACCTCAGTGCCAGCAAGTGCAAGACAGCTCAGATGCATCTCAGGGAAACACAACATCCTAACTGTTCTCAAAGAGGAACCCTGCTCAGAGGTGGATTTTCTTTGATGTTTTACAAGACAGCTTACTTGTGACTCATGTTTAGCCAAGGTGAGCTTACACAGACATATTCTCTTTATTAGGATGGTACAATTTGAACGTGTATCTTCAAAGCAAACTCAATTTTACTGAAGCATTTGACTTTTTCTTGCAGTTTTGCATAAGTAAAAACCAAATAAAATTTCTCTCTACAAAAATTATTTTTTGGAGTAAAAGGAAATCTTCCCTTTCCTCCAAGTCAACTACCCAGGGACTGAAATATGAATCACAGAATGGGATGGGCTGGAAGGGGCCTTAAAGCTCATCTTGTTCCAACCCCCTACCATGGGCAGGGACACCTTCCATTAGCCCAGGTTGCTCCGAGCCCCATCAAACCTGGCTTGGAACAGAAAAAGAGAAGCTATTTTTATTTCCTATCTGCCAAATCAAAGTTAGAGCTTATAGACACTGATACTGCAAACAGAGTAAAGGCAAACAGGAACAGGAAGAGCCTTTCCACAGACCTGGAAAACTATCTGGGACTCGTATTCCATGTTTTGGGGGTTTATAACAAGAAACAACATTCGCTTATGTGACACTGAGCAGAAGATGGGATGATTACATGGACTCTCTGAACTTCCACCTTCTCATCTGGGACAGAAATGTGTATTTTAAATGCTTTACGTTTCCTTCCATCCTGTTCTACCGGAGTGACCACATTTTTACAGCCAGAGGACAGGTGATGGTCAGTCACATCCCACTGGCTGTAAAGGTGTGTTGGTTGCTCTTTGCTACAAGAGAACAATTAACATTACATATTTTGGGGAAAAACATTAGTTAACTATTTATATCCTTCTAAATAAAAACAGTAAATAAATTAAGAGATCGTTTCAGGACTACTCTTAAAACAGTTCTGACATCCCCATCCCCATTTTTTTTTCTTCTTAATAGTTTAAGACTAGATCACACAATCACAACTCAGTGTCTGGTTTGAAAACAGGAAGAGCACATGACCTGTAACTACAGCAAGGACAATGTTGATAGAATAAATTCCAATTTCCAAGGATTTAAAAGCCAGACACAGAAATCTAATTAGGACCTTTGACAAAAACTGGGTGAATAAATAAATTCTAGGCTGAAGAAAATACTGGGAAAAAATAAACATTTTCCCTAAATCAGTTCAAAACTGTCATTAAAAGGAAAAATAAAGACGGGGTATTTGAAATAAAAAGCATTTCATCACTTTAGGAAAAATTTAGACATAAAGAGAGAAACAATAATGCATCAAGTTTTCCCAAATATGGGAAACACCAAATCATAACAAATTATCATCAGAACCAAATATGTCTTTTTCTAATTAGACTGAAGCTCTGAACTAATACCACACCCTGAAAAATGCTCCAAAGAACATGTTTGAAACAGCGGCCTGTTGTCCCACACAGCTCCCTCTGTGGAACACCAGAGCACACACACAGGCCCAGGGAATCACTGTGGATGGGGACACACCCGCCCCTGCCAATCCACAGAATTCCAGCAGATCAGAGGATCTGGCTGCACTGAACAGACCCTGTAAGTTTATAAATGCAAAGTGCTTACAGAACAAGGATAAACAGAGGAGTTTTGGTTGAATTTTTAACACAGTATGGAAAAGGAGCTGGGAAGGACAACTCTTCCCAAATGAATTGACTGGCAGATCTTCTAAGGGGAAGGTTCTGGTATGAAAACCAACCTTAGATCTGAGCTAAAACACTAAATCATCATGTTGGCAGGTTTTGATTTTCATGGCCACAGCAAGAAACTTAAAATGCTTCTTTTAAACATAGTCTGAGCATTTACACTTCTCTGGGATTCAATCTCCTCCTTCCACACTTGCTGCCACTCAAAAAGTAGGTGTTTAATGGAACAATATGGCTTTATACAACACCTTAATACCAAAGAAGAAGTGTTACACTGCAGAAAGGCATTCTGCTCTCCTAGATAACAGTTCAAGAGGAAAGGATTTCTTTGTGATGGCCATGATGGATTAACATCACCACATGCTTCAAAAGCACCTGGATGGGTTGAACTCAGACCCCTGCCCCCTTACCTGATGAGGTGCTCACTTTGTATGTCCTAGGGAGCTCTATGCACATGTAGAAAGAGCAGTTCATTCATGGCTTGTCACTGCTGAAGCCAATGGTATAGATGTATATTACATATATTATGGGGTTTTTGTGGGTTTTTTTAATATATACTAAATTATACGAAATCACTCAGAAATTCTCCTCCAGAGAATCACGGTGAAAAAGGGATAGCACAACTCTTAACTCAGGAAAACTCTATCCAGAAAGACACTATGCCGAAGAACCACCTGAGGAACCAAATCTTTATACCTATGAAGAAAGCCTCAACTATGAGAAAATTTTATATTTCACAGAACTCCTAAGTTTGAGGAGATGAAGGGCAAATATTAAACAGAAACAGTACTGATATCTGCTGTGGAATATTTCATTCTCCCTATTTGGCAGCGTTGCTTCAATTATTTGGCCATAAACACCAGACTTGTGCTAGCTGAAGCTGGATTAACTGGAAGGGTCGAAGCAAATGTTCCTCTTACTTTACTCCCAGGATCAGCTGGGTTCAGAGGTGCAGAGAACAGGCAATCCCAGAGGCAACAGTCCTCTCCCAACTGCCTAACCCACCACAGGATTTGAGGAGCCACAGCATGGAACCCCTCAGCAGCATGAGCCCTGTTTAGCCAGTCTGAAATGCCATGAGTTTGGAGACTCTTTTCCTCAAGCATATTCCCAGCACAATGAAATGAAAGATTTCCTTTCTCTGTTCAGAACAACACGTTATGCTTAGAATATTCCTACTGAAAAAAAACCCCAACCGTCATGCATGGAAAATCTTTATTTTATTTAAACCAGATTTTCAACAGGAAAATGATTATGCTTAGAGTTTCTTACAAGTTTCTTGCTAAAGACTGAATCGATGTGCTGAAGTCCTTCATGACCAGAATCTCAGTCTTAAAAACACAGAGAATCTGTGAACATGCACTTGTAATTCCCAAAATGCCGACTGGAAGCAACTAACCTGCAAAAGGATCTGGGGCAACTGGACTTGTGATCACTCAGGTGATCAAAGTTTGCTTCTCCATGGCTCTTCCCACATTATCCACCCATTCTGAGTATATTCTCTCACTCTGTTGTACTTCTTGGAGAGAAGGAAATCAGATACATTCATTGAAAATGGGAATTACTGCACGCTCAAAGTTATCTGCAGAAAAATGTAGCTAAAATATAGAAGTCCCAAAAAACTTCTCCACAACTATTTAAGAATCACCAGAGCTTCACACTTTGGCCCTTTCTTTGTTGGCACATCTCCCACACTCCAAAAGGGATAAAGCAAGCATGGGCATGATTCCCAGTTCTGCAGAGATCCTGCCCTGCCTGGGAGAACATCTGCTATGAAAATACTCCTGGAGGTTACTCCTTAACTGCAGCTGTCTTGTGGAAGTCATCCCTATTTTGAGTATAGGTTGATAGGTAAGTCCTATCAGCTAAAAGTTACTAAAAGAAACATTTTTTCCTGAAAAGTGACCTCATAAGGCATTTCTACATGGCCTTCCATTCCAGAGGGTTGGTACAAGATTAGTTAGCCTGGAAAATGAGTCAGTCACCAGCCTGAAAGGCAGAGAACCACTGGCTGGGGCATCCTGAGGTGAATGGCAGCTTTGTTCTCAATTCCAAAGCAAAAGGATCTGCTTCATTCATCCCAACTGCTCAGAAATTAACCTAAACTCATGAACTTAATTAATTTGTAGTCATCATTAACAGTGTAGCAGTTCAATCACTGGATCACTGAACTGAAGCCAGGTGCACCTGCCGAGGGCTGTGCCAAAGCTAAATGCTACAGAAGCAAGGAAAGGGTACAGTTAGATCCCAAAAGGAATAGCGTGCAGTAGGATAAAGTAACTCTCTGCGGTCTGTTGGGCAGATTTATTTAAAGCTACAAAGAATCAAAAGCTAAGAAAGTTTTATGACGTTGTGAACGCAAGAAGGAGACCTGAAACAATGGAGTGTGACTGTCCCAACATCAAATGCTTTTTCTTTTGTTGTGCAAACTTTAAATTTAAAACAGATTTTGAATTCAAATTGTAAATGGGGGCGTAGATTCTGCTCAAGTGAATGTCTCCACACTCCACATATTGACATCTGCACCAGGCTGCCAATGTCCTCCCAAATTATGCACCCCACAGTCTCAAGGCTTTTCACAAAACGGAGCAATTTACAGCTCTAGCGCAGTCACAGATCTGGCTGCGGTTTGTGCAAAAATGTTCCAGGCAAAAAAAATTTAATACCCAGCACACATACTCCCAGCATCCAAGAACAGAACTGGGCATGGGAGCTGCAAGAGCCTAAAATACAGTGGAGGTTATCACAGAGCAATAGGAAACATGTAATTATTCTCTGCTCTGTTATGGTAATGCCATATCCATTAATCCATGGCCTTTGAAACAGAACCAGATTGTTGGATCCACATCCACCACTGGCATTTAGGAAAAATGCCTCTGCCTGCTTGGTGTATTTGGCTGCTAGGGGGAAATAGGGAAAATTTGTCCTAAGGGAATACTTCTCAAGAAAGAGGAGAAAAAAAGTGACATCTGATCATTCAGTCTTGAAATATATGAAGTGTATGAGATGCTGCCCCTGTTGAGCATTTGCTGAAAGGAACCAGGGCAGTGGGTTGGGCTCAGGGTGGTGTAGGAAGAGCTGCCCCTGCTGTCCCTCAGTTCCTCAGCCCATCTCTGGGGCAGGTTGGTTGGAAAGTTCAGGGTGAGAGTGCCTGGGTGTGCCTTAGTTCACACCAGCCGCCTGCACTCCCCCTTCCTTTCCTCTTCAACAGCTCCTTAATTGCAGGTACACACAGCAAAACCTGACAGGGGCTGTTCCAGCCACCCAGCCATGCAAATCCCAAGTTCCTAACATTTACAACACATTATTGTGATTATTGCCTTTGACCCAAAGTCTATGAAATTCCTGCCTGCCCAAACCCATTGTCTCAGCAAGCCGTGCAATTTGACTCTTGCCTGAAAAGGGTTTTCTTCTTCCAACAAAACATTCAACAGGCCAAAAAGAAGACAGGTGGGGAAGCCTGTTTGGGACAAGTAGCAGACACATTCCAGTTGCACTCATGGGCCTCCACTTTCAGTCTTTGCATGTCTGAGGACTTAAACCTATTCAATAAAGGTAGCAAGGAAATGACTGTAATCAGCGTTAGCAGGTCTACGAGCTTCAGTCTTCCTATGCTCTGGGTAACACTTCAATTTATCATAAATAATTAAAAGGAGTCTGGCTACCATTTAGATTTTTTGAAGGAAGTTAAATATCACAGCAAAAGCAAAGCTTTCTCCCCACTTTGAAATCTTCACTAAAGCTGCAGAGAAAAAAATATTAATACAAATAAGAATGATCCAATATCATGCTGAAAGGCCAGTATTTGTTCACACTAAGGTTAGTGGCAATTTTGTCATATTTCAGAGGGGAAATAGGATTAAACTCCACATCTCAAACTTTAAAAGTTCATGTTCAAAAAATCACTTGGATTTTTTTCTTTTTCCTCACCATGAGGAAAACTGAGCATGAGAAAATTCCTCTTCAGTTTCAAACAAAAAGGATTTAGTAGAAAAGATTCCTCTTTCCAATAAGTGTGTAAGTTTGGTTGAAGACACCAATTCACAAAGCCACCAACCCAAAAGGCAGTGAACAGCCCATGACCTACAAGCTGCATACTTGAAGCTAACAATGATACTGGTATTTGGCTATATAATACCTTTCCAAACCCTTTCGAGTTTGGGGGTTTTTTTGTTGCTGCAAAAAAAAAATCGTATCAAAGTACTACATACGGTGTGAAGATTTCACAGCTTTTCTTTCAAAGCTGTGGTTAAAACATAGGTTTAATGATATACTATTCCCCCCATTTTTTCCTGAATACTGCTGACTCAAGGAACTTGCAGGGTCCTACCAAACTCCTTCCCAACGAACAAGACTAAATTTGGGGTTAAAAAATTTGTGGACTTGTAGTCAGCAGCTCTGCTGGCCTCACATGTGGAAAGTCAGAATTCTCACTGGACTGGTGGCACAGCTTTTATTGAAAAATATAAACCAGGTCTCCCTTCCCCTGCCATAAATCTCCCTGCCACAGCAGAGCCCATGAAAGAGCAACACTCTCTTTTAGGCTAGAGAGAGGCCCTTAGGGAATGGCAGCTACATCAAGAGCCCCTGGGGGACTGGGATCCATCAAAACTCTCACCAACAGGCGTAGGCATTACACCAAGATTTCCAAACTCATCCAGACAGGACTTTTAGGTCTTTTGTTGGGATACAGGGTGTAGGAGTTGTGATTCTCCTGAGCTCACACCACCCTGTGTGTGTGTGGAAGTCACTCAGCCCCCAGCAACAAGCAGCGAGCAGGAAACAAAGTCTTTCAATCAGCAAATCAAAAAGTTAAAACTCTTTCTGTAAAGGGAAGAAAGTATTAATTAACTCAAACCTTGCTCTAGTATTTGGTGTTCATGCTATAACACTTAGAGGGTTTTGGCTGGCTTTTTAAATCACAGATTTTCTAAGCAAGTCTTGCTTACTTAAAGGGACAGATTTTATTGTATGAAAAATACAATTCACATTTGCAATTTTCTACACCCACATCTATAATAATCTCCTCTGAATACAGCCACTCCCTGACAAGATTCCATGTTATATTTAAACTCTGGGTGCCACTTTGAAAGGAAAAAAATAAGAACAATAGGATCATTTTCAAAGCCTACATAGCAGCACAAGGTTTCAAAGCAATGAAGTGCTTTAAACTCTGGCATCAACCTTCTGACCATCCAACCAGAGCGAAGAGTGACCTCCAATTACCACCACAATAAGCACAGAAGTCTCTTGAGAAATGCAGAGTGTAAATGTTTCTTGTATTCCAAAGGAGGTGTGAGTCTGACATTATATTACACAGATAAATCTCAAACTTTGTGAGAGATTATTGGGAAAACCCCTTTTGTGACACTCAGACTCTAAGGATTAATTCACTTAAAGAAAATACTTGTTGGATGAGGTTCCTTAAAATTTAGTTTTTGCACATCTTGTTAAAGACATGGAAGTGTGCATGTGATACATAAGTATGGTAAGGAAACTGGCTTGTTTTATTTTTTCATAAATACACACACATGTTCGTATGTGTGTACACATGGAGATATTTACCTTGGATTGGGAGAATGCGCCTGTTTGTGTCTGCTGTAATCTATTTAAACCTGTCCTTTAAAAACACAAATAAATGCATCAAACACTGCAAATGTCAAAATAGTCATCCAACAGAAGGTGAATCACACTGACCACGATGAGATGATGTTTCTTCTACTGTTTCTAACAGAGTCCAGTTCTTTTTAGAAGTGTGTTTCTATTTAGAAACAGGCTATCAAAAGATGGGAAGACTCAAGAGTCTTGAATTCAGTTTTCTTAGAATTTATGTCACCAAACCTGGAGGGAACCACCCACCTGAAGTGCAATTTATCAAGTCATTAATCCCTTGTGTGCATCTAATAATTTCAGTGGATGCACTTAGTTAAACACGTTGAGTTGGACCAGAAAGTATAAAATAAGACCATTTTATCCACCCACATATGCCTCACCATGTCATGAGGCAAGGGGAGGCCAAGAGTCAGCAGATTGCTGAGTTTTTTATTAATTTCATTCTGTATTATGTTACAGACACCCAACCAAGATTCAAGCCCATTGTCTTCAGCATTGTTGAAAAACTCATAATGAGACACAGTCCTAGACAAAAAAATGTATTGTCTAGACAAATCAGACATAGCATGTGGGGCTGGAAATCTTAATCCATTCCCTTAAAAGATGGCAAACAGAGGCAAACAAAATTGAGGGATTTGGCTGAGGGTCAAAGAGTAAAACCTCATTCAGACCCTTGAACTGAATCCTGAACTCCAGAGGCTCAGTCTAGAGACTGAGACCCAAACAGAAAGACACCATTCAGACACTGATGCTGAACGTGTTAAAAATCTTTCTATGGACAACTATAGCTTAAATCTTTAAATATGAGAGGAACAAAAAAGTGTGCATATATAAAATTGAATCACTGTTTTAAGTAGCCACTGTTTTAAATTTTATAAGCTTAATAAATGGAGGAGAGGTTATAAAAAAAACATTATTCAAAAATGGCAAAGGAAATGAAAAGCAAAACTGGAAATAGAGCCCCTGTCTCCAGCCACTGCAGTCCAGCAGCCTTGGGACATTCCTCTTGCCTTCTGCAACATCAGCAATGTTTCAGTTCCATTTAATCAAAAAAATATATTCTTTCAAGCTCAGTATTTCAAGCAAACCACTCTGCAATAGGAAGTCAAATATTTATTTCAATTAAGAGCTTGTATTTAAAAAACACATTTTCTCCTGTTACCTTCTGGCGGTTAAATATGACACAATTAAAACTGGAAGTATTGGTGCACAGAGCCAGTGAACAGCCTCCTCTGGAAGTCTGAGCTTGAGCAAATTTACCACAGCTCAAAGCTTCACCAAACACTCAAGGAAGCTGGTGAAGAAATTAAGCAAAGGCTACAAGTCACTGAGAAAAAGGAAGCTGGGTCTCAGCTCCCTCCCCTCTGCGTGGCTTTGGATAGAGTCAGAATATTCCTGTCAGCAACATCAGCTTCTCTCAGTACAACACTGGCTGCACATCCACATGTGCATCACCCAGCACATCTTCCAGCCCCAGTCACTGCCCCTGCCACGGACACACGGCCACTGCATTATTCCAGACTTCCTTATTCCACAGGGAATAACATGGGCAGGCTACAGCAAGATTGCAGTTATTGCTTCATGACCCTGTATCATCCCTCTGGGTGAAAAGCAAACACAGGACATGCACATGGGAGCAGAAGGACTTGGGGAGTCTTTGGCTCTTCCAGCAGTTTGGGAAGGGTGGCAGATGCTGAGGGTGCTGCCTGGCCAACACCATGTGCACAGTGACACTCCAGACACCGACCAGGAACACAAATCTCCACAGGATCAGGGCTACACTTCATTATGTGGTTTCTGCTGTCTTCGTATAATTGAGTAGAATTAGAGTGGTGTGAAAAAACCCCACCCTTACAGCCCTACCCGTGGTATTTTGAGAGACGGAACTGTTGGTCCAGAAATCTCTTCACACGTTCGCTATGAAGACGCATTTTACTAATTCATGAGTAAATAATGTATATATTCCTAACATCAAACTGTTGATAGTCTAATTTAGCACAGTACTTGAACACATGTGTGAGTATAAAGTCCTGAAGAGCTGTCAGTGGGGTTAATGGGAGTTTTTACCAGCTTAGTCAGACTGTGCTGAACTGGAACCTCGGCTGTCATGCACTTGTGGCCAGACAAAGCCTAAGTGAAACCAGAACAGAAGCAGGGAAATTGCCAAGAGTACTGCAATAAAAGAAAGTCTTAATAACTGCATTTTGATGGAGGCTGATCCCCTTTCACATGCTAAACTCGAATATTGAGCCCTCCTTTATTCAGGAAAACCACCTTCAAGTCTTACTCAAGTCTGGATGACAGGATACAGCTGCCCCAGGCACCTGAATCAAAGATGCACACTACAGATTCCTACTCAGGCAATGAGCTGTGTTGGTACCTCCCACCACAAAAATCAGTTCTGTCAGCGTAAACTCTTAAAATCATAAAGTTATTCCTAAACACTTTATATATTCAGTCAAAATTTAGTCATTAGCATCAATTTTTGAAAACATGTTTTGTTAGATTTTAAGGTGATTTAAATCAAAGGAAAAGCAAGATGGGTCATTTCACATACATCATATATGTACAGTATGCTTGTATTTTAATATTTTAAATGACAGCAGCAGTGCATCTATTTCTAGAGCATCTTTAATTAATAATAATTATGGTTTGCATTTACAGCCCTTTGTAATTGTATTTATCTAAAAAAGAGGGTAATTTTTTAAGCAAATCTCACAAAGCCAAGGCATCAACAGTAGTATTTGGACAGCTGCAGGATTTCAACAACCAGCCAAAGAAAACCCCACCAAGGAGTTCTGAAACAGGTAACAGAAGTGAGTAAATGAACACATAAATTTCCATAAAGTAAGAATGAAAAAAACATTTCAGCTGCTTTACGTCAGCAGGGAGAGGAATGGAGATCAATGCAGAAAATAAGGAATGCTACAGAGTAGATAAATCAGGTGTCATTATTCCTCAGAATGCAGAAATAAAGACATTCAAAGAAAAAAGGTACTGCTGGGACCAAGAGAAAATAAAAGAAAAACAAAAAAGAGGCTACATTACATGGATACCTAGACTGCTTCCAGTCACAATAACAGAGAAATAACATAAAGGAATACAAATGCTCATGAACTGAGCATGATTTCAAAGCACTGTCCCCAGAAGGATGCTAACGTGTTGTCAGTTCTAGGATTCCTCTCTCCCTCTGTTTCCTCTGAAAGCATCTCTGCTGCCACTGCCAAAGAGAAGGGACTGCACTAAATAAACTTCATTTGACCTGTTCTAACAACCAACCAGATCAACCCATGGGCTCTTGGGAGAGTGGCTAAAAGAAAGCTGTTAATCTTTATTTTCAGATAAAATAAAGCTCCTCTAATTTCAGATGCTTTAGCCTGTTACACAAGGAAGGTGAACATGATTGGTTTTTATGTTCATTTAAATCTTAAAAACAACTTCACCTGGGAATGCACATCCCCAGAGCTCTCAGAGCCAGAGCTCAGCCTCCCAGGTACTGCCTGAGCTTGTCTCACACTGAGCACTGGGACAGGTGAGGCTGAACCAGCAGGGTGGAGTTTTACCACTGCTCTAAACTCTAATGAACCCTTTCATGCGGCCCTAACAACACTAAAATATTTGTCTTTCCCTTTCTTGGAACTTGAATTACACTGCACTACTTGCAGAAAATACACTCACAAATGCTGCAAGCACAGAGAAGAATGGACTAAAAGTCAATTCAAAATCTCTGTGTTAGATGCCTTTAAAAAGGAATGCTTTATTCCCTCTTTAATGGTGTATATGTTTCTAATGAAACAAAAACCAAAAAGAATTCCCACATTTGTGTTTTACCAAACTAAACGATGGAATTAAAAAGATCACTGTTCACAGAGAGCCTCTACATTTTTATTTGAGAGAAATTAAGAATGAAATTTCTAAAGGCCATTTTGTAAACTATTTATTTATGAGCTTGGCCCTAAAGAGACGTGGGTGTGAGTAACTTGACCTGAACAAAAAGTGTCTCTGACGTCAGCTGGGGCATTTCTGTAAGTCACGTGTCTGCATAAGCAACTGCAGGATTGTGCTTGGCTTATCCCATATGGATTTTCCTTGCTACCTCCACAGTTAGGTCAGCAATATCAGGCTGCACATTCTGCCATTTTCATTGCTGCAAAGCAGTTTGCACCCTCACAAAGAAAAGCACAAAGAAAATCAACTCCCTGGTGTCCAAAAATGGCCCTAGAGGTGAAAGGCCAGCTTTCACTGCTGCAAGACCCAGAGAGAATTCCCAAGGTCTGAATTTAACTCAGTTCTCCTGTCCTGACTTGCCATGGATGGTGTGGGAATGATGAGGAGGGACAGCATAAGACTTGTTGGCCTGCAGAAATCAAAGATAGGAAACTCTGGACTGCAGCTGTGAAAACCAGAAAGAAATAAATAAACAAATCTGCATACAGATCAAAAAATAACAAGTGCCACCTAAAAGACAGCAGTTACTTAAGGAGAATTTTCTGGATACCAAATCCATAGTACTTGAACAGTCTGAAGATGCTTTTGTCATATGACAAATGCTGCCAGCAAAACATTAGATGAAAACTCCTCTGGTTGGACTGACCTTGATTTTTCCAAATACACTGTTTCTTCATAATCAGTGTCAACTAATCAATAACCTGCTAGAGGTTTTCAAATGGTTCTCAAACACCATTTTCAAACCGTTCTCTGTGTTATACTGAAAGGACAAATTAAATCTTCTGGGCCATAGGTGGCCAAAATGTTCACAGAAGGAAAATGAGCAGTGTAAGAAGAACAGTTCCTCAAACATTCCTACAACCAACAGCCTGTTCATACCAACATGCTTGGACAGCAAATAAAGGACCCAGACCAGCAGAGCACTTAAGCACAGGCTTTAACTTTAAGCACGGGCCTAAGTGCTTTGCTGGAAAAGGGCCCAAAGACAAGAATGAGCAGAGTTAACTGAAAAGCCCTTCAGTGCTGGCCTGACTGCTTTGTTTGTCCATTCCAGTTGCTAGTAAACACACCCACCTCACAAGAATAGTGACCTGGTACGACCAATCTCTGCACTCAGGGAAGTTCCAGGAACTGGAAAGGCACTGCAAGACACACTTGGGATTTAGGCTACTTAAAAGGCACAAGTAGAAGTAGCATCTCCACATCTTGCAGGAAAATCCACGTGAGGGCCCAAACCATTGAATATTCTTTTACCACACAAGCCTGGCTTGTCCTGACTCATCCACCAGCTTCACAGACCATATTTTGGAGACCTCATAAAGAGGGCACAAAATGCTGCCATAGGACCCGTGGCTCTTCTTCCTGTCTCCCACTTGTGAAGGAAACCCAAACTTGAGCAGATAATTTCTGACTCTGGGCCTTGGGAATGTGGCAGCCTTTTTTACTACCTCCACCTTGGTCCATTAATAACATTTTTATATGTATCAAATTTACCCCCAAAATTAAAATGAAAACAAAGTTCCCTAGAATATCTTAAGCAATGTGCTCAAGTTAAAAAAAGAACTGGAGTCCAAAAATGGAAAGATGATTAGGGAGGTAGGTGAAGTTTGAATGAAACAATAATAAAAAGCCCTAAGAACACATCATATATTCATAGTTCTTGAATCATTAAGGCTCTGCATGACAGCTCTCACAAGCACCAGTATGGCAAATTCACTGACTTTTAAGCAGGAGTGAAAGTGGTTAAGCCCTAGGACAAATAATTTGAAAATCTCAGCACAAGTCTGATCTCAGAGAGTTTAAAGGAATGCAGACTGCCCAAAAACACAGCAGCTGTTTGTTTTTTCTGCCACCTTTCCAAGGTTCATGTCTGGAGTGAGGATAAACAGTTCTGAAAAAAAGTTATGTGGAGTTCAGACTTTAAGAAAATAAAACATCAGACTAGTATTTCTTGCAGAAAGAATTAAAAAAAAAAATCCCAAACCTTAAATTATTCAGCCCTGAAAGTTTTCAGGTAGAGCTCTGAGGAGCAGAGGTAGATGGCTCGAGGCTTCAATATATTAAAATGCATTCTCTAAACCAGTCTGCATTTTCAAAACCTTGGCCTGATGTGGTTTTCTTGAGCAATATTCCTCCAAGCAGAGTTTCACATTTAATGAGGTAAAACTGTAGTCCCTATTTTATGCACATACACACAAATAGAGGCCCTTTCAGATAAACCAACAAGCAAATGAGATAGTGGATGAAGCCTGAATCAGCCTGAAGTGATTTCCATCAGCACAGCAGGTAACACAGTCACAAGGTTAATTTGTGCTAGTTTGGACATCATTCTTTATATTCTACCTCCTCCTTTCTCTGTTTGTGCCAAAGCAAATGAGCACCTACTTTAATTACTTAATACGTCTCTTGATAGGTTGGGCAATCAGAAATCTCTTAACATTTTAGTAGGTATAAGTTTCCTTTGATCCACATTTAAAGAGAGAACCTGAAAAAGAAAGAAGATAGCAGGAAATGTACTTGGGTAGATTACCAGTGGAGCTAACTGGGGTGAATAAGGATTGTCTGTGTGGTTCCAGGCAGGTCAGAAATAGCAGGAAATAGCAGGCACCATGTTGAGATTCAACATCTGTTTATGAACTGTCCTTATACACAGAATGAAGAGCTGCTACAGGACAAAATATACAAACCCAGAAAGTCTTAAACAAACTGGAACCCCTCTGGAGAGCTTCCCTGTTAGATTTACACCTGATGCTACTGGGGCAACAGCATGAGGGATGGTGAGCACTGAAGAACTTGTCTTTGTGACACACACTAAAATTTTATATATATGTTTATATATCTATATTTATCTCATGGGCAGCATGCCCCAAGATGGCACATGAAAGAAGCCATTCATGAAGGAGACTAAATCCAGACTGCACATGTGCCCACAGAGCTTGGGGGTGGAATAGAGGGCAAGAATGGCACGGGAGGGGATGGATATGAAAAACAGGTGCCAACAGTGTATCATGCTCTTACACATTCCCTGTTTTCCCTTCTTTATAGGGAGATGAAAGCATTATGGACAGATGCTGTGTACAAGGAATTCAGGACAACACCACACCTAGTTTTTCCATGAAGCCAGGAAGAACACTCAATTTCTTTCCTGAAAGTAAAATTACATCACAGTGATTCTTTTTCTCCAAGGAGTCTGTTTGAGGTATTTTATATACAATGACAAACCAGCATCAGAAACTCCCAAACAGTTTCATGGAGGGAAGCTCAGAAGATGGAAACCACAGGAAAAGAGTTTTCTTTGTATTTTGTGGCATGTTCTCCCCCTCTTTCAGTTTTAATTAAATATGAGAACACCTTATTGTGCAGATCCAGCTTCATTCCTCAGAAGAACAAGGTCACCTTGGAAAATGGGATTGAACGGAGAGGAGAGTATCTAAATAGTTTCAAAACTATTTCAAACTACAGTGAGTGAAAGTTGAAGTTATTTCTCTCATCCTAACTCCATGTACTATGTATGAATAAATGGAAGTGGGCTTTGGGGGTGGGGAGAGTTTTGGATATAACAGGCAAACCTCTCTGCACATCCTCAAACTCTTCCCAGCCACCTACAGCATGAAGAGTTTGTCTACTTTCTTTCCCACTTTGACAAAAATTCTTTGTGCATGGATACTAGAGGCAATAGCTGGGTCACCTCCCATCAATTCTCATCTACTCCAACACTGGCATATGGATTCTGGGAGTGACTCTGGGACAGCCCCAGCCTACCAGGGAACACAGCAATGGGCTCTCTGAGGAATGCCTGTGCTTTCTAATCCACTCTCAAAAGAGTCCCAGGATACATCCACAATGCAGAACAGCAGCAGGCTCAGAACTCAGGCTAACAAGTCTGAGACAAGAGCACTAGAAATAAAACAAAGTGGACAAACACGGGTTTAACTGAGATTCCCAGCTCCAGTTTAAAGCTGAGTGTCAGCAAGCTGACATATTATCTGAAGTTACATAATAGTAAAATATAAAACATATAACTTCCAGAACTTCCCCTTCACTTTCAAATTAAACTAACAGCCATGGTGAAATCTGAAATTCCAACTCTCCTATCCACAGGAGAATTAAGTTTCCTATGCATGCAGTGTCCAACAACCAAGAAGCCTAACTCCAGTCATCCCTGCTGGATCACACTGCAAGCATTATTGTTTCATCTGTTTCTCTGAAGTCAGAAAGTCAGAATCCTACCATCGACATTTAATTAAAGAAGGTAGTGAGAAAATAAACAACCTTTCTTGGAATGTCTTTGATTCCATAAGTACATATACATTTCATCCACTGAAGACTGAATTACAACCTTTCATCTAATGAACAGCTTAATGGAATGGCACTGGAATAAAGAATGGGGGAAGGCAAAAACAAACCCCTGGTGATTTCATATAACACATTATATATTTATATAATATCGGGCTGGCTATCTGGCAGCATCAATTTGCAAGCTGCAGTAAAAGTGTTCATCACCTCAGTGCAAGCAAAAGGCAGAGCCAGGCACTTACACCGAATCAATAACCAGATCCTACTGAGAGTTAAGCAGCAGATGGTCTATCACAATGAAGAAATGACAGAACACATACATAGAAGTGTCTGCTTTCTTCAGACACATTCTTGAAAGCACTGTATCATTGATCTAAGATTATTTTTATAGGCAGATGACAGGTCAAGCATAAAAGTGCTCTGTTTTAAAGGTTACGGAGTTGGCAAGCTTGGTATCACTGCCATGGACAAAGACTCATTTTCTTTTGAAGTCTTCCTTGTCAGGTTATTTACACTTCACAGTTAAAAGGCTCCTCTCTGGAGAACATGAATTCTAAAACAAATAAGAGAAAAAGTCCTAGGCGAGCTAATGCTACTTTAAAAAGATAATGTAAATCTACCCTGACACCATCAGTGTCATCCTAAAGCACGCCGAGAATTCCCAGTGAAAGTTACTAACATTAAGCAGATTTAGAGAGCCAGCCAAAAAAAATAAAGCAAACCTGTAGGTAAACTGCCCTCCAGGCCAAGACTGTTGTTACAGCCATGTATTACAGTGAGAGGGAGAGGAGGAACACTCCAGTGGTGAAAAGCATTTGTTTGGGAAGTCTGGAGGAAGAATTGGTCCAGAATAAATAATTTATAGTGTGACCTGTGAAAATGCCTATGGAATACGACACCTAATTCTCACTGCAAGTTAAGATAGAAAGCTGGATGCCCAGCTTAACACTTAAAGAACGTTACCCTTCAAATTATATGGCTCTTTTCCCAGCTATAAAATAACAATGCCACTTTCTTGCTTAAGAGCACATTTAAGGGCTGAATTTATTAAGGTTCTTTCATATGCAAGGTATTACAGAGGAGTAAAGGTCTGGAGGTTTTTTTAAAAACAAAAAAAAAGAAGGAAAGACAAAAGAGCCCCTTATGGGATAATAAATTTCTGTGAGTTTTAATACTTCTGAGCACTGTATGTACACACACAATGCACAGACTTCATGCTACATAGCTTTCTTTCCCTTCCCTGGATGAGAACGCCCCTGGAATGTTATTGTTTTCAGGGGGGTGGTTTTTAAGAATTTACTGTGAATACATGCATTATATATGTGCACACCAAAACACTGCTGGGGCTGTAAATGACCCAGGAGTCCATAAACATGGCTATTTTCTTATCTGGTTCAAATTTATGCAAGGAAGCAATTGTTACACAGCTCTGGCTGAACAGAGACCCAATCTCACAAGGGACAAGGGGGCTTTCCATGGGGTTTCACATAAGGAAGAGTTCAAAGGAGATGACAGATTGTTTATTACATCCCTTGTACCATGAGGGTCTGATCCCTGATGGTGTTCACAGGAGCTAATGCAAAAGAAACACCCTGAACACCCAGCCTGGATCTGAAGAGAACTGAAATGATTGTAAAAAAATGAGATCAAGAGAACTGAAAGACAACAAACTCCTCTGTGGTTTCTGTCTCATTTTTCCTCAGAATTTAAGGCTGTAATACCACAACTTCCTTCAATACTCCCCCCCAGCCCCAGTGAAGCCCAGTTATCCAGTCCCATCGTTAGTGAGGATGTCAGCAAGAGGAATCTCAGACTCCCAGCCATCTCTTTATGAACTCTATTAAGGGGAGATTGTCATCTCAACCTCACAGAAGTTAATAATTACAGTGTTCTGCAAAAGTTAGTATCTACATTGCTTCTGCACAGGACCAACAATGAAATGGTTGTTTAAACACAGCTTCTTTGCTTCGATGGAAAACTGTGTGCACACCACTCCTCAGCTCAAGTAAATGTTAATGACTATTATGGAAAAATAAAAGACATTTTCTGATACACACAGTACAGTTCTTTAGGCGTCTTCTTAGGATGTCAGATAGGATTATCCTTCAGATAACCATTTAACTGCATTTTGAGACTGAAGAAATAAGACCTTTAACAACAATGAATATATGAACTCTGATTTTTTTTTTTTTATTATGTTTTTAAAGTGCTGGAGAACGTTTTAACCATCACACACATACTCACATACACACACACACACACTCTCAAACTACCACACTAGGCAAGATCAGAGCTTAACAGCCAACAAAACACACATTCAATCCCTGAGATCATTTTCCTGAAATAGAAAACTACATATGTTTCTCAAATTTCACATCAAGCCACTGCACAGCCCAAGCTGCAGGGGAGTAGGGAGCCAAGCCTGCCTTTGGGCTTGGGGGAGGAAGGACCTGAAACCAAGATGATTCCTTCCATATCACCACATTTCTCGTCCACAATCTCCACTTAACAAACACCCCCGTTTCACAGCATTTCTAGCTGGGCTTGCTTATCAAGCAGCCTTTGCTTTGTCAAATTAAGACACATTGCCTTGGATTAGTGAGACTCCCTGAGTTCACGATGACTTCATGGTTGGCTCAGTTCAGTGTCTCCGTGGCAAACTGCCAGGAATACATCCACTGCCCCCAATCCTTTCTATACTGACCTAGCTGGCTTTTGTTTTTTTGGGGTTTTTTTTTGTAGCAGCAAATGAACATAATAGAAAATGAAGGGCTAGATATTGTGACAGCTAATTAACAATCCTAACAACTTCAAAAAATAAAGTAGTAAATATTTGAAGATCTGAATGCAAGCCTCTGCAGTGCAACCTCTCAATGTATGTCCGAAGTTGTTGGACGGGGACAGTGCAGTTTTTCTTCACTGGGCAGATACAGTGAGACACTCTGAAGGGCTCCTGTTCTTGTGGAAAACACATTAAGCTTCTTTTGCTAATATTTTGTAAAGGGCACTTGTACAATAACAATAGCTAAAGCTTCCTGTTTGCCTGTGTGCTTCCTGGCTAACATTAACAAGACCTGCTGACAATTTTCTCCTTTAGCACACAGAACTCTTTCAGATTGCTTGGTAGACTCAAGGACATATCGTTTTTAAGTTTTTTTTAAAAATATCTAACAGTAATGGCCCACATCGCACCTGCCCTTCACAGTCCTGATAACTTTTCCAGCTACGCGTTTCCTATTTTCTGGATCAGTCTGTGTGTCACCAGTCTCCAAAGAACATGTTTTGAATTTATTAAAAGCCTGATAGCAGTAGAATTCTCTCATTTGGCAAACATACCATCACAGGGACACTTGCTTTTGGCTCTATGACAAGAAATGCATGGTACTTTGTCCAATCCACAAAAACACCATCCCTCCCCTCCCAACCAGCCTTTCAAGATAATTCTCCCTTCTCCAGAGACTTCTCTAAACAAGTCTGCAAGTCTGAAGTCTTGGGTTTCATGTCATAAACAGGACACAACACCCGGGTGCAATTCAGGATACTGTCACTGCCCCATGGGCTCAGCACTAATCACAACAGCTTTCTGCAGTATTCCCTAGGCCCCTTCTTTCCAGAGACAGGCCTGATTTTTAGACTGGGCATCTTTTGAAGTAGGCACAAAATATCAACAGGAATCCAAACGCCAGATCCCAGCCAAAGGGTGTCCATTAGTCACGGCAGGGCTAGGAAGGAAGGGAAGGGCAGCTGGCCCCAAAAAGTGGTGTCTGTGCTGCTGCAGTTACCACATCTCTCTGAAAGGATTGCCCAATCCTTGAAAAAGACACAGACATCCTTCAGATAATCGTTTAACTCGCACCAGTTTGTTTTTTCAACAGCGCCTCTAAACATAAGCTCCTCTTCCAAACTCCCTCTCCCTTCTCAGAGTTTCCAGCCTGTTCTGGGTAAAATGCTTGGTGAGGGCTCCACTGACACAGCCATGAGAGACCTCACAGCGGTAAAAGTAAGCAACCTCCTAAGAGTGTGTGGATGCATCAGTTTAACAGATGAAGAACAAACGCAGGGATGAACAAACATCAAATCCTCAAATGTATTCAGCTGCCCCTACACCTCCAAAGACACAGATTTAATTCACTTCTCCAAATCACACAAGGAACATCACAGGGTAGAGATCTGAATCCAGATTCTTGGATTCTAGAGCACCTCCCTGGCTTTATTGTTCTATTACAAGCTTCCCTCACTACAATTCAACAAGGGACCAGACTCTACTCCTGTTCATCCCAGTGGACTCTGCGTCAACTGTGACAACATCCAGGGAGTTCTCTGCAAGTCCAGCAGTTCAAGGGAGCCATCTCAAGCCCTAATTACAAGCAACAAGTTACAAATAAACTCTAAGGAATCAGTCACTGCTTAACATAAAGAGCCAGCTACTTAAATGTGCACAGGCCAAGGAACTCATAAATGAAAGAAAACAGTTTGTCAAGTATCTTTTTCTTGAAAATAAGACTGTATACTGAAAAGAGATCCCCCTCTCTCACAGAGATACAGACAAATATTACTCATGTGCTTCCCAGTAATGCTTTTTATCAACTACAAGCACTTGCTTTTCACTTTGTAGTCCATCACTACCATAAACAGTATGAATTTCTTTCTTATAAAACCGAGAAACTCATGATCCTGAGATCTGTTGGAAGGAGATCATTTAGAAAAGTGAAGTATATGAAACAGCTGTTCCACCCTTTCCCATGTCATGATGGCAAGCAGCTGAAGACTGACTGGACAAGTATTTTCACAAGAAAATTATTTGGGTCAAATTCATAGCTGAGATGAAGTCTCTACTAGATAGCACATTACCCTCCCCAGAGATTAACATTTCTAGAGTATAAAATGAAAAAAATATCCTGCACAAATATTCCATTTGTTCCAACTTTTTTGGTAATTTTGAGAGGTGGCTTGTAGCACAATGCTGGACACCTTCTATCTCAATAATGTCAGCCTGACATTATTCCTTATGTTTCCAAATCCTCTTTCACAGGTCTAATCTCTCTTTTGTTAGAATTCATCTTAAATTCCAGTACAGACTAGCTCATTTTGCAGTGATTGAGTTGCCTATGATTGGAAGTTGCCCTGAAGCAGCATTCTGGGTCTAAATACATATGACCTTGGAGAAATTTGTGTGTGGATTCCACCCAGTTTAACAGCTCAGCCCTATTCTTATCTGCAATGTAATCCTTCACAAGACTCCAGAAACACACTAAGATTACAGATGTGCATCTCTGGTAGGAATTCCCCATCCATAACACAGTAGCCTATAACTAAACCAGAGAGGAGTTTAGATTTTATTAAGACAGCTGTACCCAAAGTACCATATAAAGGAAAGGTTACCAGAAGTTGTGGATGGGGGAGGGAGAGCAGTGAGTCACACTCACCACCAGCAGAAGTGCTGAGCCTCTGAAAAGCACTGCTAAGAGTCTGTCACAGAACAGCTCCTCCTCTCCACCACTGCACTTCTGGGAGAAGACAACCGAGTATTCAAGTGGCAAAACCAACACTCATTGTTGCAGCATTGGGGAGCAAAGCTGAGAAGTTCCAGGTTTCAATTTTTTAACTGAAGAGCTGTCAGTAACTTTTTTTTTAATGCAGAATAGTCAGCATGACCATGCCTGGATCGTTCAGGACGAGTCAATGGTCAATCACCAGCCCAAAGCAGAAATAATAAAACATAACCATATTAAATATGGAGCATTACAGGCAACAGCTTTCCAAGAACAAAGGGAATCAACAATTTGGAACTCATCCTTTGCAACTGATGAGTGGATGTTGTTCAGTGAGATACAGAGCAATTTCAAAGCCAGGAGGTAAAAAATCCTAGATGATGTTTGAGCCTCCACCCTGGAGGTAAGAAACATTTATTGTTTACTATAGGTCCACTGGAAAAAAAACTTGGCAACAAGACAGTTCAAGCCAGCAGAATTAAAGGTGAAAGACAAAGGATTTCATACTTAGAAACACATCAAGAACTGCTTTTTCAAACATGTCAAACTCTGATCTCACACACTACTTAACTTTGTGCACAGCAACCTCACTGAAGGCAAAAAGACTTTACATAATTTCTAAATGTCAAATACATACAAAATGTTTTAGAGAGCCCCTTAAAAATTTAACGAAGCAAGGTCTTTTCTATAACAGTGCCTTCAGAATTGCATTTATTTTGGTAAAATCCTCCTCACCAAAACAATTTTTTTAAAAAGTAAATCCTTCTTTTATCAGGGCCAAGTTCTGTATGATTCACAGTGACTAACACTGTGTTTTGCCCTGTGAATAGACTCCTTTGTGCTCAAAGGGAGAAAGGGTGGTAAGAGGTAAGAATCTCCTACTTGATAAATTCACACTTCCCTTGTGTTATGAGCATATGCAGGACAAATTACTTGACTTCACCAACCTACAAGAAAATTCTCAGAAAACGGGTGTGCATGGGGTAAAGCAGAGAAAGGGAAAAAAATTAGGTTTGATTCCAGCAAAATGCTTCTTGTCCCTCTTTTCCTGTCTTTTTCTTCTTCCTTTGTTACCCTACAAGACAATCCACTAGAATCAAAACAATGGGCTTAATTTTGGGGAGCACATTAAAGACAGCAATGAACAAGGAGCTATTTTATTCAAAATAGAAGACTCTCAGCCAAAGTATGAGGGAAGACTTTATCCAGAGAGTCTTTTCCCAACATTCCTTTCTCCCTTACAACCTTCATCAATACAATTAAAAGATTTTGAATAATCACATTGCCATTGCTAAGGAAATTAACTTGCCTGTCTAAATTCAGGCATCTCAGCTTTTGAGTATAATCCTCTGCAACTCTATTTTTTTAAGAGAGATTCTCTGCTTCACCCCCAGGAAGTTGCAGCCAAGAACACGAAGCCAAAGCCAGGCAGAACCATGGAGCTGTCAGGATCACTGTGCCCTCCCTTTTCAGAGCCTCCTCCACCTCATGCCCTGACCAAAGAGTGCTAATGCTAAATCAAAGTCCTGAGTCCTTTCACAAGATGCAGACCTTGGAATATCATCTGGGAGCCTGGGATTTATCCTCTTGAAGGTAGAGTTGGGTCAGGTGACAGGACTGTTTAGATTGCAAGATCTGTGGGGTGCAAGTTGTTCTTCTGTTACATAACTCAGAGTTAGACAGCAAAATCTGACTGAAAGTTCAAAGGAGGAAGATTTAAGATACCATTTATCAATTATCATCTGGCAAGTCCTTGCACAACCCCTCTTCTTGACTTTTTAAAGTCAATCATAGCACTTCCCTGCTGTATAATGCAAGGAATATAGAACAGATAATGCTCTAACAATAGCTGTCAATCAGGAAGGCTAACTAGGGAGAAATAGAGCACTCAAATAAAAAGAACTGTATCTTATGGGAAGATATCTCATTTCCATAGAGACTAAAACTATTCTGTGGCCAGCTTTCATCTGAGACTACATTTTGCACAGATTCCACTCCACAAACTAGTATGGAAATAACTGTGAGCTGCACTGAACTGGGCATGATTTGAAATAAATAATACTGTCCCTCACTTCTCAGAAGGATCTGCAAATGCTCTTCACCCGTGTTGGTCACTGTAATTCAGGTTTTTAAGGGGTTGTCTCAGAGGGTTTTGTTCAACTGCTCAGCAAGGATTCCAGGGTGCTTTTGGGGAGCAGCACAGCTGCCATGTTTTACAGTGAAGTGACCATTTTAAATTAAGACTTTACCCGATCCCTCCCACATGGCAAAGAAGTGCAAACTTCCAATTCTCAAAAAAGTCAGTAAATTTGTCAACAAAAATAGATTTCAAAGACTTATTGGAAGTGTATTTAACAGAAACTCCAGCAATCACATTCATGCTCCAAAATGACATTTTGCAGCAACATACTGTATCTGTGAATTCCACTGCTCCCAGGAACAACTGTGTTCAGGAATGCACGATGGAGGCAGGAGATAGGTTCAAGATGTTTTGGAGCTAGCTGAATTACAGACAGATGTACATAACAGCAGGTCCAGTCAGAATGAATTAAAGCAGAAATGTACGTAAGAAAAGAGACAAAATCATACTGTTATAATTAACATACCTTGCAGTGACACCTGTGGCTTTCCAAGATAAGAAATCCGGAAGATCAAAGAAGTAGCCAACCTTCTCCCACGATTCTGGCAAGTTCTAATAAAAATATGTTTAGAAAGGCAGGTATTAGAGGTCAGGCATGGTCATGTCCTTATTTTAATGTAATTAAAACCCTGGTATTTAGGTAAAAAGGACAATTTTTTTAAACCCAGTGTTCTGATCATCCAGACAGCTCTACTCTCTGATTTACTGCCTGGAGAACTGAGCCTTTCCCCCACCACAGACTGATCATAAGCAAAGTTCCCCATGAGGAGTCCACGGAGGCACAAGTTGCAGATCAATAACCTGGGGTGTCTCTGTTCCCCATCAGCTGCTCCGTGTCAGAGCAGTTTCAAAGTCAACAACTTTATCAAAAAACATTTGCCTGAAAAATGTTCTATTTTCTAAAATAAACCGTTTGAAAATATTTAAAATTTAAGATTTAAAATTTAGTATTTGTTAATTATATGCATAGGAAGAAAACAAGGAACTCTGTGAGCACACAGACAAAGCCTGCAGATCACATGGCTTTCCAAAAAGCTACACAACATTTCCAAACTCCTAAAAAAAATCTCTTCTACCAAAAAAAATCATTTACAAAAAGTTTCTACCACTGTTCTCTGCACAGAGGTGATGGTCCAGAAAGCAAGAAGACATCACAAAAGGCTGATCTTATCACCTGGGCCAGGCTCTATTCCTTGTTTTCATCTCCAAAGCTCAATCTGATTTTAGCTTATGTTAGCAATGCATATTCTCAAAACTACTTTTCCACAAACAATCTCCACACCATCCAGCTATCAGACCATGATGAACGGGAAGAAAGTTTTCCCTGGAGTAATGCTGTATTCCAGTGTGACAGACAGTGAGCATCACTGTCCTGCAAAGCAATCCCAACAGTCACCTCTCACCTCAGTAGATTAAAATAAGTAAAGAATATCAAAACTAAATAAAAGCCCACAAGGGTCACAAATCAAACTTCCATGGGAAGACTGCTTGAAAAACCTCCACCAGCATTTTAAATAATTGAAAAGGGCAAAGTTTTCTCACTTAAGATCAGCTCCTGCCTTAGAAACACAAGTCCTTGCTGGGGTTTTTCTGGAGCAAAAATTAATTCCATGCAGTGTCAAGAATGTACAGGCTGAACTAAAAGAGAACACGATTCCATTTTAAGAAATAATATTTGGCTCTTGAAATTCCTCCCTGTGAGGGTGCTGAGGCCCTGGCACAGGGTGCCCATCCCTGGAAGTGTTCAAGGCCAGTTTGGATGGGGCTTGGAGCAACCTGGAAGAGTGGCAACCCATGGCAGGGGTTGGAATGAGATGGGCTTTGAGGTCCCTTCCAACCTCATTCATTCTGTGATTCTATGATTCTGTAACTTAATTCAGATACTCTGATATCAACCCAAAATCTTACAAGTCCAGAAAGCTGCTGAAATGGAATCTATGAATTCGAGAAACTACAGTGCAACTGGGTTAGTACAAAAAAGCAAAATTTTGTTTAGTCTTGGGTCATGCAAAGAATCTGTCTTAAAACTTGGAGTTTAGACCTTGAAAAGCTTCTAAAACTTACTGGGTTTCTATTGAGTTCTAAAAAGAAATGCTCTGATTACAATTTTTTAATATAAAACACACAACTTTTGGATGTCTGTTCCTGACCACTCAGGTTTAGGTCACCTCCCAGACATAGGTGGTTGCTACTCACATAAATTTAACTTCCTAAGTGAATGCCAAGGTGCTCCACAGTTTAGCCCAAAGATCATTCAGCCTGATTATTTTGATAATAAAAGCCATTACATATTGTTAACACACCTGACAGCCTTCAAGAAGGAACAGGAGTAGTCTGGCTGTTACTTTAATCAGGAAAGAAACTGGATTAAGAATAACTGTCTTCTTCAAACAAATCTGTTTCATCAAAGATACTCCTTGGATCCTTATTCTATTACTTCAAGAATTCCCAAAAGCCACATGTTAGTGACACTCAAAATACTTTGTTTCATGAACATCCAAATGATTCATTTTTTGCCATCTTGATGCTGTGTCATCACTAATTAGTAGAGACAAAAAAAAAAATCGTAGCACACTCTGATGCTTTTTCCAAACAAATTTAAAGTCTCCATGTTTTCGACACTCACTGAAGTTAATTCAGATTTATTTTCACCCAGTCAGGAGTCTGTGACCACATTAAAAGGATTGTGGAAAAGATCCAGGAACGTTCCCAATGTTGTGTTCACATCCTGCGACTCACCCTCCAAACTCACTTGCAAAGGAACTCACACAATCTTTCTGCTTTCCAGAGTTACTTATGGGGTACCCTTTCTTCATCTCTCTCTCTCTGATTGCTTTGGGTTATTTTAACAGCTACACCTCCACAGAATGATTTTTTGAGATTTTTATAGATAATCCCAAACACCTGGGGACAAGAGTTTAAGAATTATGTAGTGCAATGTATTTTAATCTTCCTAGGCAAGAAGGGAAAATGAGGGATTTCTTAATTGGACTGAAAATACACACATAGGGTGTCTTTTTCTAAATCACAGAAAACAAATGCACATTGTGTGAAAGGAAGAAAGGGAACAATGGAATACTTAATACACACACTCACAGGGATCTAAAAACTCATGTCCCATGCCCTGCTCCAACTCAAAGCAAGGATTTACAGCTTGGATCTCCCACACTTCAGACTGGATGCCAAGCCATGTGATAGAGCTATTCCCACACACCCAAGATAGGCCATGAGCACAAATTCCATCCTTGCCAGAGCCATGGCTGCAAACTGATCAATTTTGACACAACTTGCACTCTAACTGGTAAAAGATTAACTGACTTAATTATCAGAGTCAGGAACTGGGGCAGGGGGGGAGAGAAGGGGTTGGAAAGTAAATTCTTGGAGTAAGGCTGCTGCTGAAGGGGGAGAAAACCGCCTGCACCACCGAGACACTGGTGCAAGTATCCTTAAATCCCTGAGGCATCCCAGGCATGGCACCACAGGCAGGCAAGCCCCAGGGCCCAGGCCAGAAAGGGCTGCAGAGGCAGAGAGCAGGCACATGAAATCAGAGCTGGAGAAGCTGGAACAAGGCAGGGAGGACAGTGTGTGCCTGCTGGGAGCCTTGGCCCATTGCAGAGGAGAGGAGAGACATGGAGGGCAGACAGACCAAGCAGGACATGATCAGAGGTGCAGGTGCTTCAATCTCCCAGCTGTGAATGCTGTTTCTAAATGGCACTTCTGCCTGATTAGCAACTACAGTTAAAAGCCAAATCCAGGCTGAAGTACAACTTATGCATATGTGTCTGCACTGTGTATGGATTGTGATAACACAGAGTGTTGAAACATTTATAAACAATTCTAAACAAGAGTTCAGTTCCAAACTCAACAGCCTGGAGTCATTCTCATTTAACACAGAATTTATTATTCATTTTAATGGAAAAATATTCAGTCACATTCAACAAGACAAAAAGCCAGCTGCAAGGGCAGCAAGCAGTGAAGAAGACATGCACCAGCAAAGGAGCTGCTGCCAAGCTAACATCACTGCATCCACTATCCTTCCCCCCACTGCCAGGAGAAGAGGTTTTAATTGCTTCTGCAAATGATCCCACTGGTAGCTGCAAGTCACACGTGTACAGAAGGAAGAAGGATGATGGATCAAACAGCAGCTCTAACTGAGGATGTGAACTGTAACATACAGGAAGATCACTCACTGCCAGAAAAAAAAAACTTCTCACAGACTACTGATTTTAGTTATTAATGACAGAGGAATGATATGCTAAACAGTCACTACATGGTTTGGGTTTTTTTCCTGAAGGGAGGCTCTTCTTTGCTCTTAAACATGACATTAAGAGCAGAGTGGTGAAAACTGAGTATAGAAGACTGCACTTCATTTGGAGGCAGTTACCAAGCAAATACTTACCCCCAGTCCAACATCCCCCACCCACTTAGAATAAACAAAAAACTTCAGCATCTCTGATTTAATAGGACTAGTATTTTTTAGAAATAGCTGGTTCGTAATGTCATTAGTATGAGGAAAACATAACATGCATCCTTTCGTTTTGGCACAAGCTACAATAACATTTTCAGCCAGAAATTAGTAAACAATGTTTTTTTTCTTCTGCTATCTCTAGGGAAAAAAATAATAACAGGCTACTTCTAGAGCTGGACAACCATTCTCTGCAGTTTTTGCACTGCTGTGTTCGAGCTGTATTTGCACTGCTCAAACACTGGTTTGCCACCTCAGAGATATCTGTACAGTTGTGTTGTACTGACAAACACCTGCAGCAAAATAGTTCCCACGGGAAGGAGTTATGTACCCCCACTTTCAAGTCACATGCAGGCATCTACCTCCCAGAACTACCTATGCATGCAGGCAATGAACACCCAATTTTTTCAGCCAAAGTCACCAAATGTACAGAATCTGCTTATTAAACTGCACAAAAATTTACCTGCAACTACAGAAGTAAAAAACTATTGCAATAATGTTTTGTAAGAAAATTGTAAATTAAGAAATATAAGGAAATAACAGCAAAAGGAGTGAATTTAATTTATTATTTTAAAAGAACCAGTAACCAGGAATTATTTTCCTTTTTAGTGAGGGTTACATTCAAACTTACCTTACTGGCTTCAGGAAGACTTTGTCAGAACCATCTTTCAGCTAGTTTCTAAGTATTTGTCAAAGGATTCTTTATTTCACCTTCATTTACAGATTATGTTCTTAATTCAGCTGACCACATTCAAAAGTCAAATGTGGCTGCACCTACAGAAGTGAGCCTTATAAAAAAATCATGTATTTGTTTTGTTTTGCATTTAACACTGGACTCTATCACCACACATGATCCACACAGGCAGAAAAATACAATGCTGCTCCTAAGTGAGCCACAGCTGTGCACACTTTAACCAGACTGCCCCACAGGCCTCAGCTGATCATTTACTGCCAACAGCTGTCCCCGACACACAAACTCCACTTGCAGGGATGGCTTTGCACCATAGGAACACCTATCTGCAATCACAAGCATCAAGAGCAAACAATTAACTTCATGGATGCTAACTAAGAGGTACCAAAGGGTAAAATGATTCAGCCCCAATCAAACTGAACTGAATATAAGCAAATAAAAATCAAACAGAAGATCTCAAAAAGCCTATTATGGCCTTAAAAAATTTAGTTTTTCAATTCAAACTCGAAATGGAATAGAGATGAAGAGCTGGAAGAAGAGAATACATGCTGAAGCCTCCAGTCTCTAGTTAAATCTCTATGCTGTGCAGGGAGATGAAATGTTAAAGAGAAAGCATTACATGGAAAAGAAAGTTTAAAAGAAGCAGGTGACAATAACCTGTGATTTTGAAGAAAACCTGCAGCATCCCTCCACAAATAAATACAAGGGGAGAGGAAGAAGAAAGCCACAAGAAATAAAAACCAGTATCTACGTCTTGTACTTTGGTGTCAGCTCATTCCTCACACTGACTGAGGTCATCTGCAGCTTCAATTATAGGAACAAGGTGATGGAAATGGAAAAGCACAGTTAGGTCATTATTGAATCACAGACTGGTTTGGGTTGGAAGGGATCTTAAAGGCCATCCAGTCCCACCCCCTGCCGTGGGCAGGGACACCTTCCACTATCCCAGGGTGCTTCAAGCCCCTCCTAGCCTTGGACACTTTCAGGGATGGAGCAGCCACAGCTTCTCTGGGCACCCTGTGCCAGGGCCTCCCCACCCTCACAGCGAAGAATTCCTTCCCAATATCCCATGTAACGCTGCCCTCTGACAGTGTCACTCCAGGCCCTTGTCCGAAGTCCCGCTCCAACTTTCTTCTAGGTCACCTTAGTCCTTCCCCCTTCTCCTTCCTCTTCCGTACTTCCAACCAAGTCAGGATAAATTTGCAAAGTCATATTTTAGCAATACTTTTAACTGCTTAGATGAAAACTCCTCAAGCCACAGAAATTCCACTCGTCTTTTGAGAGACACCCGAATCACTCACAATCTGCCAGCACTGCTGATTTGACCCATGTCAGACCCTTCCTCACAGAGGTCAGGTTTGCAAATACTGTTGTTAGGAGAACCCAGGGCAAAACATGAGACAAGAGCATCTTGTCATCACACATGTCCTAACGTGGCCTTCCAGACTCAGGTGAGCACCACGGAAAGGGAGAGGGAGGCTTTAGTGACAATGTACACACAATTAACCTCCCGGTGTAACAGCAGACCACCAATCATTTAGTATCAGTACTTTAAATAACTTCCTTCCAAAAATGCATCTAGTTAAACTCATAAGTTTCTCTTTTATTTAATCATTATTATTTAACTTCTATTTTATTATTTCACTTCAGACATAAAGCAGTACTTTTCCCCACTGCACCCTCTCTGCAAAACCCATACAAATGCAAGCAGCTGTGGAATGTGCACAGCACCAATCCCAGGCAAAGATGTACAGAGGGAAAACAGCAAAAATATTTAATAGCAGAAACATTAAATTCCTGGAGAGTTCAAAATAAGGTCCAGGGAATTCAAAGCAAAAGTCAACAGTGATTCTTCATATATTAGGGTGTACATGCTGACCTGGAGCATGACTGTGCAAAGTGTCTGGCTGCGGGTTTTGTTCTGCTTTGTTTTCTTTACAAACATCCCTGTGTTGAACATGTTGCAGCCATGTCAAGCCTTCTGATGAAAAACTTTCCAGAAACATGATGCCAACCAAAGGGACAAAGGCTCAAAATAGCTTCTGGATACACCTTGGTTTAGCCAGTTTTGATTATGGTCAGACATAGGAGAATGTGCCCAATCCACTGTTTTTGTCTTAACTTCCTGGGATACTGTCAGGTATATGACAACATTAGGGAGGAATACTGAGAAAGGAATAAGGAAGAAAAGGAAAAAACCAACCCATCTCACTACACTCAGTAGTCAGGAAAGCTGGAGACACCAAAGCCATGAGCACCAAAGCCAGGCACAGTGTGGGCAGACACTGTGCAAAACTTTCCCAGGCAGTAACCCAGGTCAAACCAGGTACAGTGCAGTCATTTACTGAACATCAGTTATCATAATTAAGTAGAAGCATGATGGGAATTTCAGTTTCAACTTTGCAAAGCTCTCAGATAGTTGAAAAGGATCGAATAAAATTAAAATGTGTCTTTCTACCTGCTAATCTTGCAATTCTCCCACGGGATTTGAAAACTAAGCTTCCTTTTTGCCAGCTTGTGCATTACCACTATCTGAAGAAATAATCCTGCAGTCAGAATAAATGACTGTATTTTTTCCCTGTGGTGTGTGAGCTAGATCAAAATCTCACCGTGCCATACATGGAAAATACACTTAACACAGAAAATAAAGATGATACAACTCAAAAAACAGGAAGGACACCATTAAATACCATTCTACAGGTAGTTTTCCTGACCATGCCTTTAATACCTGTGTCACAGTTTATTGATTTATAAAATATTGATACCAAAGAATCTGAAGAGACTTAAGTAATTTATATTCATAGCCCAGTTCAAGGCAGTCCACTGAGAAACAATGAATGTGCAAACTGCTCTTGTAGGTCTCATTTGAACAACCTGACATTCGAAGTTATTACAAGATTTGCCTTCCTGGGCTAAAGATGAGGACACTTGCATTACACGAGGCTGAGTTTGAGCTCTCAGAGCCCAACATGATCCTTCACTGACAGCCCTGATGTCAGGTAAGCCATGGATGCATTACTGTGCCTGGCACTGAACATAAACCATCGCTCTTCATTTAATTCCTTTCCCCCTCCTACTTTGCAAGGAGTACAGAAGCAATAAAACCACTCAATCCTGCACCTCTCCAGAGCTAAAAGGTTTAACCAAATCTCAGCTGATTACAGCCCACTCCAGGATAACTGTTCCAGCTCCTCAGCAGCTGAGGTGTTGCTGTAGGTGTTGAGGTGCCCGAGCTAAGCAGGGCAAGCTTAAGCAGTTTAATAGTGAGTCATGCCCAGACCACTTAGGACGCGGGGAGTGTCGAGTGGGCAGCTCAGCAGGCAGACACTGAGGTAAAAAACCCTCTCTTAAGGACAATAATCTCCTTAGCTGGTATGTCAGCAGCTGAAAAGGGACATATGAACAAGCCCTGTTCTGTAGCACCCTTCTGCCAGGAAATCTCTGCTGCTGGCTGGCACCTGGGGTCAGGAGGATCCTGTGTCCCACCCACCGGCTTGGGGAAGGAACAAGCCCTGCAATGCACTCCCCTTTACACCACAGCAATTATGTCACAGGGCTTTGAGGTCACAGCAGACTCACACCTCCACGTGACCACATTTGGACACCCCATAATCTGGATTTCCTGAGCAGTCAGGTACTGATACCCCTTGCAATGTAAAAATGTTTTAAATGCAAACGATTCATTTCATGTTTTTACGGCTTACATTTTATTATTTATAAAATGACTGATGTATGATACTCATAGCTCGAGAAGGGAAGAACTAGTAGATAGATAATCATATTTCATTATCAACATTCATTACCCTCTAATGTCATTAATCTGTCAGTACCTGCTTCTATGAATTAATTCCTTTGGCTTTCCCCAATCTGTGCCTTGTTACAATATAATGTCTCATGTCTGCAAGGACAGGAGAATCTGGCTGCTTGAAACTGGCAGCAAGCAATTTGCATTTGGGCTTTGTTAAAATGACAGTGAGCATCACTGAGGCCAAATGCAAAAAGCCAGGCTGGAGGAGGTTATAAAAATTTCAAGTGGCAAGTGTCTCTCCTTTTATCTGGCAGTAGTCATTAAGAGGCCATATGTCATTGTAACACACAAAATTTAAACACAGGAGACAGAGGCAGAGCTCCACATTACACACAGAGCACCTTCCCTCTACACATGGTTTACTTCCTGCTGATGGGACAGAACTAAACTGAAGCTGGAAGTGGAGAGTTCCTCCACCAGCAGCCAAAGCCATCACACCCACCCTGCACTGCTGGATGCCTCAAAAGCAGTTCCTCTGGCACTCCAGGCTCCAGGAGCTGGAGCAGGAAATACACCTCTATAACTAAATCCTAGGATACTTTGAGGACTCATTTATTACCTGCACCTCAATTTGTATGTATATCTAATCCTAGATAAGAAAGGCATTTGGAATGTTTCTATCAGGGAACACTCCACTTCAATAAAATCAAACATATTTATACGAAATTGAGAGGAAAAAAGAACCTCAAAAGGTTTAAATCACAGCTTTAGCCTGGCCTTACTCTGCGCACCCTGGGGTTCAACACTAAGGCTGAAGACTTTTGTTTTAGAAATCTCATTCTCAGGAATTAAAAAGGGGCATTAATCACTAGTAAAAATGCACCACAGTGTTAAATGTACTCACTTCCTTTATCCAGAGCAATTTAGGTGGCTGCATTTCCACAGACATGGCTCCCCCTACATAGTTCAGAACCCTGTGCTGGGTTGCATTGATGTGCTCGACTTGACTCGCTGCACGATGGTCCATCCACATGATCACATTCCTATGGTTCTGTCCTTGGGGGGGAAACAGAAAAAAGAGATTATTTTAGCTCTGGTTTAGCCCCAGCTCAGTACTGCAAGTTACTAGGCTCTAAACTGCTTCACATTTTCACTTCTACATTGAAAACTCAAATTCTATTTGGGTTAATAATTCAGAGTGGATATCTAAAACCAAAATTTTAGCCCTCTGAGCCAACTTTAGGACATGCTGAGCACTGAGAATGCTGACTGAAACCAATCCGGCTTCTGAGCATCCAAGAGCTGGGAAACACCACGTTCTCTTCTATTTCATTCAAAGAACCCAAACTTCTCGACAAAGTTCATGTATTTAGTTAAAAATAAAAAGGAACATTTTGGTGACCAGAAACTAAAAATGTGACAAAATCTGAACAATTATGTTGTGAATTGAAATTAACTCAATTGGCTACAGGGATTCTCTTTCCTCTTCTATGGTTATGAGAAGAACTACCCTAATTCCTTTCTGAAATACTGTTTCAAGGGGGATAATTCGCTGAAATGCTTTTCTTTTGGATGTGCAAGGAGAAAGCATTTGGCAAGTCTGCATCAGACACAAATGAGAACAAGAAGCAAAGAACATTTTATCCAAATTAACCTCCAGAGGACCTGCCAGACAGAGGGAACAGTAATCCAGGTGACACTGCAGATTCCTCTCTGGCTAAGCACACTGCATTCTCCATGGCACAGCCACTCAAGCATCATCTCGAAAACACAGTCTAAAACAAGGCAGAAGTACGAGGCACATCAGTATTTCTAAAATGGATTGAAATAGAACTGTGAAACTGCCTGAAACCCCACCACTGCAAGACTCTTCACAGCATTACAGTATTGAGTGAATTCTTGTCTTGTTGTTTAGCACCACCACTGTGTAAACTCAAAGTTCTTGGGGATATCAGAGCACATAAAATGAGAACTGAATTTGACTTGCTAGACCCAAAATAGCCCCAGATATCGTTAGGCATTGAACAGATTGTAAGAGACTCTCAAACTGAAAAATAAATAATCTGATCTAAATTTAGAGAAGGACGTTTTGGGAGCAAAGCTGGTTTTTTGAGAAGGATAGGAGGAGATGACAAACACATCTGAGAATAGAAAGGGAACGTACACAGAATTACGATCACATCTCTGTAACTACTGGTATAGCACACACCTAATCTTAAGCAGGATTCACTGGGGAAAAAATGCAGCACAGATTTTTTGTGAATCGTCTGAATCATCTACCCAAAAACTAATAAAACCCCCCCAGATTTTTAGAAAAAGGGCACAGACTGTTTCTGAAGTTTAGCACTGTCCTAGACAAAGACAGAACACCAGTGTAAGAAAATACACAAACTGAACCTCTTGCCTGCAGCTCCATGACAGAGCAAGCATTTAGACTACACTAACAGTTACATTTTTAACATTCCTTTGACCAGTGTGGATGGGCATTTATACACACTATAAAAACCATGATCAGTACAGTCTGGAGAAGAAAATATGCAGAAAAGAAAAATGAGCATAGATTTCCCTAAGAAGCAATTTCTCAGAGTTAAGATGAATGAATGTGATCTTAGGATGCCAAATATTTAACCAAGCAGTAAGTAATTCTCATCTCAAATTTAATTTTGCAGTAAAATTAGAACAGTAAACCCAGGGGAAAAAATCCCCTTGTAAAAAAGTTTGTGTCATCTCCATCTCCAAGAGTCAGCCCCACCACTTGGGATCTGGATGACATGGAAAGTTCCCTCCCATCAGCAGTAAAACACACAGTAATACCATGTTTTGTGTGGAGCCCTACCTTGACAGTTGACTGCCAAGGGCTGGAACTGTTTATCCACCACAACAAGGGAACAGGTAGCATCAAACCCCAGCCCTCGGATCTGGCTGGCATCCACTCCACGGACAACTTCCTGAAAATACACAAAACACACCAGAATACAAATATATCTATACACGTGCAAGTATCATGTGAATAGTGAGTACAGAAAATGAGTTACAAGTTAGCTCAAACTCTGAAATTTCCTAAATTCAGTATTCTTTAAAACTTTGAAACATAAATACATCAAATTACCAGAAATTCTTTGGGTTTCAAATCTGATTCAGAGGTCTTTATCCACAGTCCTGGATAAAAGCAGGAAGCAGAAAAGTATCAATAAATCAAGGTAGCAGAAAACCTGTAATGTTGATTTTGTCTCTTTTCTAAAGCTTGGAGCTGAGCTGCATGTGAAACATGGACACAGGATTAGGACCAAAGTGTTTCCATCAGTTACTTCACTGACTTCCTGCCTGTGGAAGCAACAGTCTTCCAGAATTGCTTTGGTAATATTGTATTTGCCTCACAATACTGAAGGGTTCCAAAAATAAAGTCTGTCAAAATCTGTAGCCATGATAACACCTCTGCAATGCACACCTTTGCTCAGCTACCAAGAGTTTCAATAGCACACTTTTTGGAAGGTTTTCAAAAAAAAAAAAAAAAACCAACCCAAACCATTGCCCCAAAATGCCTGAACTTCATGGCTCCCAGCAGCACTGGAAAAAAAAACACAACACCCACAAGGATTAAGTGCCAAATGAGGTTGCAAGACACCTAAAATGTAGCACGGTAATAAATTGCCACTTCTCGGCAACAATAAAAATATCATTATTTTAATTAGTACTATAAAGAAAGACTTTAAGTAGACTTGCACAGTGCCAGTCTCTTACTGGCTCTGTAAAACTGCAGTTTCTGAGACCATTTTATTGCTTAAATATAAGAGATTGCATTTAAAGAGGTCCAGAGCAAGAACAAAGCCACTCAGAGAAAAATCAAATAAACAGAGGAAGACTTGCTCTGCCTTAACATCAAGCTGTTCTTCCCTATCACTCCTGTCACTCCCTTCTTTTCCTTGCATCCCACTCACCTTCTCCATCTTAGGGCATTTCTGCAGAGCCAAGCTCATTAATGTTTGAAAAGGCTGATCAATAACAAGACAATGGGTGAACAGTCCATCTGCAAATTACCAAGTGTATCATGAATATTTAAAAAGCCAACCTTAGAACATGGAGCAGGCCGGGGCTTTAGTAAGGAAGATGAAATGGCCTCTGTGTGCACTGCAAGCAAGGTCTCTAATTTACCTTTATCTCCAGCATGTACAGGCAGAGCCCTGGATCAGAGGATACAAATTTTCCCCTATAGTAAAGTCTGTTTCAATCTGGTTTTATGCTTGATACTATCCACGGACATTTATTATTTATTTTGGTCTTATAATACTGGATCCTCTTACAATGAGGATCACAAGTGTTACTTTAGGGGCCATCCACAAACCAGATTACAATTCCTCTACAATAAATTCTCCTTTGTGACTCCAGAACAGCCCAATGCACCTCTCTAGATATATGCACTGCCAAGTTCTGAGCAACCTTGACTCCTCCAACAACTGTCTCGTGGGTAGAGCATACAGCTAAACAAAGCTCACAGATGTGACACCTGAAGGCAGTGAGTAAATCCTCCCCCAGCAATAAGAGCACAAAGAAAGGCCTTTCATTCTACTTGCAGTTGTAGCATGAGTTTTTTTCACTCTGGCCTTCAGCTCCTCACCAACAAAACAGACATTGTGAGGCTGCATCAGCCTCAAGATGCCTTTAATGCACAAGGGTGGTTACAAGTTACACAGCATGAACAGACCCGAGTGGAAGTGACAGGCACAGGGACTGCAGGACCGTGAACATTCCCACCTTGCAGAGCCACCTGCAACACAAATCCTTCATTTTGTCCTTGCCCACCTTTGTGACAGAGCAGCAGGCAGCCCAGATGTCTGCAGAGGATTGCTCATAGTGGTCTGGCCCGGGCTCCCAAACCTGGATGCGTTGCTCTGCGTGTGCCACCACCGTCCCAAACCCGTCCACCAGAGCCGCGCGAACGCTGGCTGAGCCCACATCAACTCCAACGTAGTATTTCACTGCAGTCTGCTTCTCACTGGGCATTTTTAATAAAACCTGTTGAAGAAAAAAAAAAAGGGGGGGGCTAAAAGCAGATAAAATGACTTGATGGAAAAAGTGCCAAGAGCTGCTGCCTCCAATCATGCCAAACATCCCACCTGTGGTGCGATGCTGGTAATTATAAAGTAACTACGTGACAATCAGGTACACGTTACCCAGAGGAAAAAAGGAATAAATAAAGTTAAGTTTCCAGGAGCTCTCCACCATCACTTCACACCACTTTAAAGACTCAGGCAATAATTTTCTGAAAATGTGTTGAGCCATGAGAACATGGTGTGAAGTATCTGCCTACTCTTTGACATCCTACAAGAACAAAGTGAGGTTAAGTTAATTGATTTAATTTTTCACAATGAGTTGCTTATTTCACTATATTAACTATTTGACATTTAATACAGTGACAAATTCACTGTTCTTAATTTCTCACAGTTTGTTCTTAATTAATAGTTAACATTTACATTTTAATCAAGCTGTGAGAATGCTAAGAAAGAGCTGATAGAAGTATTTGAAACGTCAGACAAGTGTTTAGCGCTTGTTTGAACCTATTACTTCTCTGAAACACATGAAACTCAGCTGACACACAGCTTCTGATACTCAGAAAATGAATGGATTAATTGGCATTTAATGAATACACGGTATTTACAGAGCATCAAAATGGCTCCACTTAGAAACAGCCCACTTCTCCCAAAGAAGTGACCTGGATAATTTCTGGATTTGGCAGATGGGGTGGTTAGAGGGAGGAGTATAGGCGAAGGGGGAAAGATTTGCAAAGTCCTGATTAACAGAATATGATTATTCACATTTCAAATTAATTTTTTTTTCTTTTTTTTTAATAGTAACATTGAGTACAGGTCAGGATCTACTGGCACAATGTAGGTGGCTGTTCACATCCATGGCTGGCTTGTAACCAGTGCTGCTGATGGGTATCACAAATCTACAGTCACTGAGGGCTAGAGGCAGCAGGTGAACTAGAAGAGGAAAAAAAAGAGCCTCTTATTTCAGAAAACTCCAAGTATGATTCTGGATAATAATTTATTTGGACAAAGTTTCATTTGCACTGAAAATAGCGTAAAAACACCTTGGCTGAAGAAACCAACTGAGGCTTCCCCTCCTCCCACCCCTTAAACAGCTCATGGAAATGTGGTCAGTCTGTGGAGATCTGTAATCACACAATCATTTTTTCCTGCTTCAATCTGGCCCTTCATGCCCAGACCCCACTGCTGGGTCCAGGACCCATGTTTTTGTTCTGTGCTTGGCCAGCACGAGGGAGTTCTGTCCCTGGTACAGACCAAAGCAGTGACCACACCGCATTCTGCCCACACCGTGCAGGGTCACCAGAGTAGTTGTACAGATCAACAGCTTCTAATAATGTCAGGAAGTAGAAAAAACTCCAAGCTATAGAGCATATTGTGGTCCTGCTGGAAATCCTGGCTCCTGCCTCCCAGCATGCTGGTTCTGCCCAGCAGATTAGGTGCAACACACACTAATCTCGTTAAGCAAGGTCATGTGTCCAAGCGATGAGCAATCAGCTAAAAATAATGGTGTGCCATGAGTCTAACACCTAGGAATATTGGCAAGAAAGCGTGCTTTATTTTCTTGGCCCTGGCTCTGTGACCTGGTCAGAGGAACAAAAGCCAATTCCTCTGCCAGAGAGGACACCTCTGCTGCTATGGGTGATTAATACTGCATCTGTCACCTGGAGGGGGGACAGCACTCAGCTTCTCCCTCTCAGCCCTCGGCTGGAAAAGCAGTTTCAAGATATTCTTTCCAACACAGTTTTTACTTCTTAATTTTGCACTCCATCTCCCCAAAGCTCCAAAGGCTGGCTGCAGGTGCTGCAAGCTCCTTGTGAGAAATTTTACGACAAAGACATTGCATAATACTATTCCTGATACTATCTCACGAATTTCCCTATTTTTCCCCTATTTCAGCTCTGCCTTTAGCTGCTGACTCATAAAAAGTTGAGAATAAACCACAAGCTGCAAACCAGATCCTTTTTTTTTTAAACATAGGCAAATCCTTCTTACTTGCTCTTCACAAAATACAAATAGCAAAAGGAGTATTTTATATCCTGCCTCCTGCTCACACACACAATATTACTCCAAATTTCTCTTCCTTGTATGGCAGCCTTGATTTTAGCTCATTAATGTGTTTTTGCTACTTAGAGAACAAGCTTAACAGATGTTAGAGAATTAAGCTCACAGCACCTCCTACTCAGCACTTAAAATTATGGCTTTGCATTGGATTCTTCCCACAAACATTTGAAACCTGGAACCCAATCTGCCCATGTAATGTTTACTTTCCTTTTTTTTCCTTACTAAGCAACCAGGATGTGCCTGTGTGAGTGACTGGGCAGGAAGCAGAGTTTGTTTATGTGCTTGAGCAGTGCATATCAGCCTTTGCACAACCACCAGTTTACTGCTGTCAATCAGAGGAAATAGGAAAGAGTTAAGTGACAGTACAAAACCAAGAACCCCAAACTTACTTTAACAGGTCTCTTTCTGAATAAAGCTCACCTAGACCCACAAAGGAGTGCTCAATATCTCATGAAAAAGAAGAAAGGCTAAAAGTAAATATTAATCCTTTTTCGAGCACAGCAAGCACTAAGTTACTGAGCCTGTTCAAAGTAAAGTGTCTCTGCAACAGGATCTGATCTGCTTGCAAAAACATAATTTGATGCCAAGATTTTTTTGGAATACCAAACACTTGGTATGCCACCTACTTATCAACCCCATCCACAAAAAGCACTGTCATCTCTAGGTCATAAATGCCAGCAATTATGGACTCTGCTCAAGGGTATTTCTTGAGAACCTAAGAACTCTGCAGAGAAGTTGGTGGAAAATATTTAGCCAAAGTACAGTGATAAGAATTTTAAAGAGGAATGTTGTCATTCTGTTTTGTTTCCAGAAGATTCCTTTGGTACAAGAGGAAGCTCCAAATCAGAGATGAAGGAACTCTTTAATGGAATTCAGAGGTAGCAGAAGGTCCCAGCACAAGCTTCTTGCTTTGCAATTTGGACACCAGCATTCACTGCCATGTGAAAACTGTTGTGCAAATAAAACGTTGGGTTTGGATTTTTTATCAGCTGGATTCCTAGCTTCTGCAGGCAGCACAATCATGAGGAAAACTGTGAACCAGAAAAATTACTGAAATAACATGTCCTAAAAGTCCAGTCAGACAGGCCAGTTCATCAAGCACAATATTCCTAACACGACACCAAAATATTTTATGCATGTTTATGGACTTCCAAGGGGTGCAAGGCAGTGGAGATAGTACCTTCTAAATCCCTGATGTATCTAGCACAGGAAGCCTGGCTCCTTGCAGCCAAGAAAAAAGGCCTCCAGAACTTCAATACAGCCTTGTCTGTCCACTACAGAATTAGGGCCTCACATTTTCAACTTATTATTTGAATTTGCAAACAGAAGGACAGGGGCAGAGAAAAAAACCAAAATTAAAAGACATGTCCAGCTTGACCATGTTAATCCATGACTGTAACTGCTAAGTCAGGACAAGAAGCCAAAACTCCCTCCAAGCACTAAACCAGCAATGGCCTCTTTCTCTGCAAATCACAGCAGGGACAGAATGGCTTTTCAAACAAGCATTTATGATCAAAAGGCCACAGCATATTATAAATATTTATATGGCCCATTAAATAATAGTCTGTATAAATATTATTCAAAATGTGCATGCTGGAAACCACAGACTTCCCAGTTTATCCTTATACAAATGTGTTAGTTTTCCCACATAGGCAATGAAGAAAGAAAAAGGAGGGGTGAAACTCAGTTGCAAAAATATTTCTTTAAAAAAAAAAAAAAGAAAATCCTTAACATTATTTACTTTAATTTAGAAGGAATGAGTAAGTAACCAGAAGACTTTTTCATGAGCACTGTTAGACTCGTCTGTCCTACTTTACTTCACGGTTATCGAGCTGCCAGGACGTACCTTTCTGTGAAAGCCACGGTGCAGGAGGGCTACACTCTCACATCAACACAGGCCCAAGCTCAGCATAAGCTTTCAGCAGCAGCAATTTAGACTTTGTGCTGCTGTGTGCTTAAACACAAGGAATTAGGAAGGACTGGCATGTCTGTTTTAAACTTTGGTCTTTGGAACACTGCGGGCTGCCCAGACCTGGCGATCGTGGATAAACAGTGTGTTTTCAGGAGTGCAGCTGTGCTTTCCCAGGGGTTACCAAGAAAAAGATTAACAGGCTCAAATTAGGCTTCATAAGCTTCATGTGAAAAGATCTAAATATGCTAAAGAAAAGCTGCTTTTCAATTGTAGAAAGGAGATAAACCAAAACAAGCACTTGTGACATTATACTGGAAATTCAGCACTTTGTTGGCTTTCTAGAGTTAAGTAACCAATACAAGGCGTGGTGGTAGAGTGGCAATCTCTCCTTGAAGACAGTGAACTCCCTTTCCTCTTCCAGCTTCTGTAATTCCTGTTTGAATGTGGAAAGAAAAAGAAGGCACATGTCTGTGTGGGAGAGCAGGAGCAGATGGGGAATTCTAACGCTGTGCTGAAGGGCAGTACTAATATAGAGAATATCCTTAAATGCCCAAGGGACTGTGCTATAACTACCAACAAGCATTTATTTTTCAGCTACCCCACAGCAAACAAAACAAAAACAAGGAACAAAAGCACAGCTCAGCTCCCCTTTTCCCTTCCCCAAACAGAAACAGGTACATGCAGGATCTCTGCCTTAGGAATGTGAGGACTGTGTTAACAATAACAAAACTGGAATAAATAAAAATGGAGCTGGGGAAAACATGCTTCTTCACTGAAAACCAAACACTTCTAGATTCTTTCATCAATTCTCCAGTACATTCTGTGAAGGTGTCTTACATCTTACAAGGAAAACCAGCTTCAAATAGTGGAAGATTTCAGTAGTAGGATCTGACCCTGACTCCAGTCCCATAATATCTAGATTGTTCTATCAAAACCTTCCTAACTGTCCCCCTACCATTTAAATATTGTGTCAATAAATCCCAGCATAGGCAGGACTGAAAATATTCTACTATTTTCTAGTATCTCCTTTTCTCTCTATAAATAATTCACTATGTACTAATTTGCTGTAATGTCTCTCCAGATCTTTTTTCTTCCCCTTGCTTTCAGTGTCCAAGACAAAGTCATTACTTCATTGCTGCCCTCTGCCCTCTAATTCTATCTTTTGGATTTTAAATACTTTCAGCCCAAACTACTTCCACCTGCTCTGACATAAAGCAAGGCATTTCGAGTTTATCCTGGTGTAACCAATAAGTGGAGAAGTGAAAATGACTAAATTATTCTAAGAAAGTAGATCCAAAATTTATTTATTTTCAGCTTCTCCTGCCTACATAGATATCTCACTCAGGAACAGCAGAAGGATGTCAGCATGACCAGTGTCAGTAAATACCAAGCTCTTAAGTGTACAACAGAGTTGGTTTTCTCTATATTCTGCTCCAGAAGAGGTTTGTACTAAACAGAAGAATTATCAGCTCTCCTTCCAGCTCCTGTCTTCAGCTCACACAGGCAGACACAGCCTGTGGTACTGATGATCAAACAGGAGCAATGGCATTCTGGCCCCTGATTAAAGAGCAGAGTATGGCTGTGCTGGGTCAGATGAAAGGTACAATTAGCCCAGGATCTTCCACAAACAGCAGAAGCCGTAAGAAAAGCATATGCCTGCCCTTTTCATCCAGCAGCACTTCCCCAGGACACCTTTCCTCCTGCTATCTATAGTAGAGGCACTTCCTGAGCCAGAAATTTTATCTTTAGGATTAGCAGACCTTGAAGGCTTTTTCCTCTCTAAATTTGTTTGTGCTCTTTCTGAATCCAGGGAAACTTTCCTAACTGCAAACTACAGTGGTAACAAGTTATAAAGTTCTGTGTAAACAATGCAAGAAAAAGCCCTTTGGTTTGTTCTGAGCGTGCCACCTGCTAGTTTTGTTTGATGTGTCTGAGTTTCTGAGCTAGAGGAGACATTAAGCAATTGCTCTGTATTTACTTTCTCCATGCAGTTACGATTCCACTGCGTTCTGCATCATCCCCAAAGGCCTCACTGCAGTTATCCACAGACCATGGGTGTTGAGCTGAACTCTCTACATGGTCAGGTAAGTCAAAAAGCATTTTCCTCCTCTCTGACTGCTCAAGGATGTGGCAGTAACACAAGTACCATAACACACTGCAGTAGTTTCTACTAATAAACAGCAAGGAATGATACCAAGGCCACTTTGGGCAAGTGGAGACACTGCTCAGAGATGCTACAGTAGGAAAACAACATGTTGGAGTCAGCTGAGACATGCTGCTTTGGAGCACAGCGGTGGCCAGGGATTTCCATCTTCAGGCAAGTTCCAAAACACTGGCCTCACAACAGAGGGATCCAGGAGCTCCTTCCACCTACATCTTGGAGAAGGCTTGGGGCTACTGCTCACCCTGGTTTTCCCTGGCCCCGCTGAGGTTGCCGCACGCCCCAATGGGCTCTGCATGGCAGCAGCACGAGGCCCACGCCGAGCACGCCCGGCTGCCCCCAGTGCTCCCCGCCTGTAACTCTGCCACACACAGGAAACAAGTGCAGCTCTCCCTGCTCCAGAGCTCATCGAACCCCGGGAACAGCAGGAAACAGCTGCAGAGAAGAGCTCTCAGGAAAAAGGAAGGCTGAGAAAAGGGCGACGAGAACACACAACATCAGATGAGAAGGCACAGCCTACTGGGGAAAACCAACAGCTCCACTTCCCTCCGGAGCTCTCTGGGCCCTGCTGGGACTGGGCCATCACTTCAAAAGCAAGGTCTGATCCTGCACCCATTAGTGGCAACCTCCCAGACATTATCAGGAGTTCAGGATTAAACCCCTGACGCTCGTGAACATCACAGGTGCACTCACACAGCGGCAGGATTTTGAACACTTGCCATAACCTCCAATTTGTTAAGCAGAGGAAATGTTGATCAGTTAATGCCAGGACACAATTCCCAGGCAGGAAAACCTAAGGAATAAGGGGGGTATATAACAGCACCCTTTCTTCTCCTCAGCCTGGCAACAGCAGTGGATACAACCCATGCACACCACGCTCCTGAGATCCATTCCCTGCACTGATTCTGCAGCTGCACGCATCCCCAAAGGCTGTGGCATCCCCAAAGGCTGTGCTAATGACCTGGCAGGCTGACGTGTCCCAAATGACACTGCAGAATGCCTGAAGCCCTGAAAGAAGACACTATCTTGTTTACATTGACTGAGGGGGAAAAAATGCCATCTAACTATTACATAAATTCTGGCTGTAGCAGCTTCATGACTAGTTGAAAAGAGGTAACAGGCTCCAAAGTGACTGATAGACCCAAGTGTTTGGATCCACCGGCTTATCAGTCTAATGCTAAGGAAGATCTTTGATATCCCTGTGTCTCTATCACTTTAACCTACCCATGATAGACAGAAAGAATAATCTCTGCTCTTTGCCTGCAAAACTGATTCATGTACTGTGACTTTTTTTTTTCATTCTATGCTATGCTGAAAATGGAGAAACAAATAAAAAACCCCGAACAACCAACAAAACACATGCCAGAAAAAAGCAGCATACAGTAAACACAGCCTAGGACAACAATGTGAATTTGCAAAATATCTGTTGAAGTTATAAAATGTAATTTGGAGGAGAATGCAATTCAAAAGGCACAATTACAGTTCACACAACAGCTTAAAACTGCATTCCTGCAGCAAACCAGCCTTGGCACCAGGAGCTTCTGTGCAGGATACATGGGTAAATACAGCCATTATGCCACTGTGGATACCAAACTAGCCAACCTAGGGTAATGCTGATATTCTAACTTTAATCCCATCGTTAGATTCCGGTGCTACATCACAGTTGGATCTGGCACTAGCCCTGTGATTACATATCAGCAGATCAGTAGGAAAATAATTTGTTCTGAGTTCACAGTTTTATGAAATGGTAAAACATCAAAATTAGCATTTTGGCTGAAATCCACTGCATTTCCCATCAAGGCTTACACATTTAAGCAACATCTGAACCAACTGCCTATAATTACTCCTGGCAGATACTGGAGCACTTAGGCCAGCAGTAGATGCAACAGTGAGATAAATTTTTAAAGACAGGCTGCAAACCACTTCTTTCAAGATGCTCGGCCCAGAAGCAAACATGTGTCCATAAGCCGAATCCATGGTTTATTATACAGGATTTGTTCACTCTCGCATAGTAAAAGCCTGAGAAGAATGGCAGCCCCAAGTAATCTGTCAGTTTAAAATTAAACATTTATTTGGGTTGCAATTCCAAAAACACTTGCCTGAAGTTCCTGTCACAACTACTTAAGAGGAAGTGGGATTGCATATTAGCTTAGGTTAAAAGAAACACTAATCCTGCAGAAGACCAGTTATTTATTTATTCAAAAGAACCAACATTTAAAAATGATAATTGAACTGAGAAACACAGAATGGAGTAACAGAAGTGGCTAAGAATACATATAAAAACTTCCTGGCATAGAACTTGTTTATTTAGTCTCTCCTGACACTATAAATTTATTTCTGCCATGATTCTTATAGCTGGGAACAGCTGTCCCTTAAAGCAACCAATTCTCTCTGCATTTATCCTCCTATCCCACACACCCTTCCCAGGAAAAAAGAAATACCTCATTTATTTTTTCCTTATGCTCATACACATTCCTGAAGGAAAGGGACCATTAACATTACAGAGCCTTTAAAATGTCATTGTTTTTGTACTTAAGTACATTTAGAAAAAAGTTAACCTCAACTACTTAAGCAAATGGTCTTCCAGGATAAGAAAATACATGAGGATGAAAAACAAGACCACCTTCCCAACAATGTGTCTGCTTATTACTTTCTAAAAACCTCCGAGATGACCGAGCCCTCTCCTCTACTTCCCTGGAATTTGTTTCATAAGTGTTCTCCAGAGAAGAGCACTGGCGCTAAGTTTATTAAACTTCCTAACAAATCCCAGGCACCTCAGCAGAGAAGGAATCTGCCAAGTCACCAGTTCCTCACCGGTGCAGAGCATGGCACGGGCGAGGAACACGGCCGTGTTGGAAGGTCTGGAGCCAAGCACGAGTGAATTCCAGCAGGTTCCTGGGATGTGCTCCGTGCCAGCCCAGGAGCCATCGGGATCACAGGGCCATGACAAGGAGAGAGGGCTGCAAAGGTGCCAGAAAGTGGAGCTGCACGAGGACGAGGGAGGCAGTGGTGGAACCAAGACACCAGTGCCAGCAGCACCTGTGCCAGAGAGACGACACTGGAGACTACATTTATGGAAATCTCCTGGGGATATGGAGGATTAGGTCACTGTGCGAGTGATGTGCATGCCCCACAGGCCCAGGTCAGGTCACCTGAGCACTGCCCTTTCACAGAATCACAGAATAAGCTGAGTTGGGAAAGGATCCTCAAGGATCATCGAGTCCAACTCCTGGACCTGCACAGAACCCCAAGAGTCACACCATGTGCATGAGAGCATTTTCCAAATGCTCCTTTGAGCTCCAGCAGGTTTGGTTCCGTGACCCTTCCAGGGGAGCCTGTTCCAGCACCCAACCACCCTCTGGGGGAAAAACCTTTTCTCAGTATTCAACCTCAACCTCCCCTGACACAAGTTCAGACCATTCCCTCAGGTCCTGTCACTGGGTACCACGAAGAAACCAGTTTCTGTCCCTCCTCTTCCCCTCACCAGGAAGCTGTATTTGAAGCACACGGGAAGGCGGCTGGGATGAGGGTGATCCAACACCACAGGAGGCACTGGGAGGATCCGTGTGCCCACCCCAGCCCCGCGCAGCCTCAAGCGCCTCCCCTGGCACTGGGCACCCCCGGGCCGCCTGGTGGGTGTGAAGGGCAGTCCCGCTCCCACCGAACGTAGGAGTTACATATGGCCGTGCTGTAGAGAAATGTCAGGAGGAGACAACTTGGGACAGGCAGAAGGATATAAATCCCATCAGCTACGCGAAAAGCAAGCTCAGAACTGATTTGGAGCGATGCGACCGCTCAGCCCACGCACAGCCGGGGCGCGCCGCACGGGGCCCGCGGCTGCGGCGAGGGGCTCCCTGGGGAAGGAGGCGGCGCTGGTGATTAAATAACAACACGAACGCGAGACCTCTTGTCAGTAGCAGGATCCGAGCCCTAACAGAGGAGGACGGATTCCTCCGGACGTCACGGCGGAGAAGGGGCAGGGACAGGGACAAGGGCGGGGGCAGGCGGCGCCGCGCTGAGGCAGCGCGCGCTCCCCTCGCGGGCGGCCGCGCTGAGGGCCCGGGGGCCGCCGTGCCCTGGCGAGCGCCATCGCTTACTCGTGCACCCATCACTTACTTGTGCCCCCGGCGCGGCCCGGGCCCAGCACACCCCGGCGGGGACGTCCCCTGAACCCGCCGCTGCCGGGAAACGCGCCGGGCTCCCCCTTCCCGGGCCGGCCGCGCCTGCGCCGGGAAGGGGCGGGCAGGGAGGCGGCAGCGGCCCCGCCGAGGGCCGAGGGGCAGCGGCGGCTCGGGAGGGGAATTGCCTCTCGCCTGGGTTTGAACCAGGAACAAGGCGGGGGCTTGCCGCGGTTTGGGAAACGGCTGATAACTCCTGTTTCCCAGCCCCGATGCCGCGTACAAGACTGTAAAGTATTGGGGGACGCAGAAGCATTGGAGCGGTGCGAGAAGCCACATGGAGAGCCCCGGGAAGAATGTACACAATATAGAAGAATAAATACATAAAAATACGTAGGCAAGTAAATATAGTGAAGAATAAATAAGCAGGAATGAATGTCAGGGCTAAGGACATCCCCCACCCTGACCCGTAAATACGTAACTGCAACCCATGAGTTTGGTTTTCTGCGTTGGGTCGCTCTGAGCGTTTTACCTGAAAAGCTGGAGAATTGCTGATCTCAGAAAAAAAACCCCTATGTTTAGTTAAGGTTTGCTTAACATAGAAGGAGCATGGGGCAGTGGGATGCTCTAAAATGCATGTCTGGAACACAGAGAAATTACGGAATCACAGAATCAATTTGGTTGGAAAAGACCTCTCAGATCATCACATCCAACCCATGGGACAGCCATGGCTGAGCACTCCATGGTTTGGGACCAGATTCCACCACATCCCTCTGTGACCCTCCTCAGCCCACGCAGGGAGGAGCTGATGGCAGCCCTCACATTCCCATCACGTCCAAACACTTCTGGCCCCAGGGAGCCACCAGGGATTTTTCCCGTTACCCCCCAAATACTCTACAACAGGAAATCTTGCAGCAAAAAAGCTCTCTTGCAACATTTCCAGAGTATTCCCACTTCAGCCCAGGCAGAAATGCTGCAGGAACAACCTTGCTCAGGGAAAGATGAGTGTTGTCTCGTGGTTAGAGCACAGGGCTCGTGGTCAGGAGCTGTGGGTTCTCATTCCAGCCTTGCCACTGAATCATTTCGAGAGCTTTGCTAGTCACTTTGTACTAGAACCAGTTAGTAATTTTCCGTTGGGATGCTTTTCTGATGGAAAACACTGCTCGTACCAAAGTGAAATTTGGGTTAAAATAGATTTTTCTGGTGGGAATACCTTGTGTCTGGGCAGGTCAGAAAGGATATTAGGCCCAAACTGAAATGTTGGGAGGTTTCTTGCATTAGTCCAAATGTTTTGCTTTGAATAGATAGGTTAAAAAATAAAATTCCCTTTCCTGACTGTAATTACAAGTCATATTATGGCATGGTGTGAGTGTGTGCTCTTAAGCTCTGCTTTGCTCCCCAGGAGGTCTGCAGTGTAGTGGGATTCAAATTTCTCTTTTCTGAGACGTGTACATCCCGATCTGAGTCAGACCTGGCCCGTGGGGACAAATTCTACCGTAGAGCCACCACTCTGACCAGGGAAGTGCTCTATGGAGAGAAAGTGTAGAGTTCAGAGACACAAACAAGCTGTTTCACATTAGCTCAGTGGCCTAAAACAAAGCACCGTGACTGGGGAGATACCCAAATGTTTTGTTTGACTGAAAAGCAATAAAAAGAAGCGCAGAGAAATCCACCTGATTCTGTTCCAGAATCCTATCCCTCTGTTCATTAAAAACAAATTTATTTCTGTCCTCCATACACTGACACTTTCTTTTAGTATAACACTTGTTCTTCTCCCACAATGTATTTGTAGACACCATTGAAGTCCCTTGTTTTGCCAAGTTAAATATTAATCGTTTATTTTCTTTCATAACAGCAAGTTGTGGATTATCTAATGGTTTTCCCTGTGCTTCTGTCAGTCAGAATTCATCTTTTCTGAGCATGAGTGATCAGAGCCTGACATACTGTGTAATGTTTAAAATGATGGCTTGCTAGAGACTTGTACAGTGGCAATAATAATTCCCCTTGCACTCTTTTAGTTACAGACAGGGATCAAATTTGCCTTTTTTATACCTTTATCACATTAGCACCTTGATTCACCCAGGTCTTTTTGCTCCAATAAATAACAAAAATAAGTACAGACAAATTTATTAACTTTTGCTAAATACATTTTTCCATTTCATCTCACTTCTCTAGTACTCACATGGTTTCTTTCCAAGTGGGTGACAAATGAAGATATTTTCAAGAACAATTGTAAGATCGGCAGCTTCCGAAATTGAAGTCCTGAAAATGCTTTTTTTTTTATTAAAGAATCCAAGTTTAGATTATCACATATTCCCAAGCCCACATGAGGCTTAATTCATTGCTCCTCTGAAATATTTTGAAAGCTGAGGGTTAAGAGGTGTTATATTAGTGCAGAATAATGATGATTAATTTGTGCTTCATATCAAATGCAGGAGGAGCAGATACATGTGCAGTGAATCCTCTATAATTCCAAAATCTTTCTATAAAGTTGAAAATACTCTGTGGATGTATGTGCCTTAAATGGAACACAAGACCAATTTTTCCTGTTCAGCGTGTGGCTGTTGTAGTTTTCCTTCAAATAACCCCCTCCTTTTTCCAAGATTCTGGACAGATTCACTTAAAATACACCCATTTGCCTTTTCATTACAGAGTAACTCATGAAAATTCCCTTTTAAATGTGCTTTCTGGGAGACAGGGATGTTCTTTTTCTCGTGATTAACCAAAGGCTATATTTCAAGCAGCAGGGATACAGCTCCAGGTAGTGTAAATCAGCATTGCCCGAGATGGCCCTCAGTCCTCTCAACCCCACAGAACAATTTAGTGGGTTTAGATGACAGCTGGCATCTTTGAAATACTCTCTTTTGCAGAACTAGACTAGATGCGACACTTGCTGGAGAAGAAATCTTGCATAAATCTGTCGAAAAAGACTCAATCATATTACTTCACTAGCCATGGTAACCTTTGGAGGCCAAAGTCCAGACAGGTTGAGAAATGGAGCATGAGTCCATAAAGGTGACAATTCCATTAACTGCAATCAGAGAGAGAGGTGAATGGTGAGATAAAGACAAATGACTACTTCTGTAAAGAAAAGAAAAGATGTGTGTGGAGGGGAAAGAGGCAGAATGAACATTTTCCAGCCTCGTCGAGGAAATAAAGACCCAGCCTCGCTCTGTTGAGATCAACACAAAAATGTCTCTTGAGCTCAGTGGATGCAACTTTTGTCCCAACATCCCAACTTCCTGGTGAATGTCAAGCAGCAATGGACCTCTGAACACCCAAAAATTCCATTTAGATGTTCATTAGCATAACAATAAAAGGGAAAAAATATTTATAAAAGTTCCTGCTCACGTGTGTGCTTAGGCAGTTCATAGAAGCACCTGAGGGTGGGTTGTAATCTCATTTGAAGAAGTATAGCACTTCTTCAAGTGGTGTAGGAAGGAGAAGCTGGGGAATACTCTGGATGAAATGCTTACTGGGTCATTAGACCAGGACTATTCATTCAAACAGGGAAATGGGGAAGTAAAACCAACTGAATTCTCTGCAACAAGAAGGGATTTTTGAGTGTACAATAGGAAAGAAAGGAAATTTCCTTAGGGGGAATTTTTCTGGTTTTAACAGAAATATTAGGTTACTCTTGGATACTAGTGCAGCCAAGAAGGGAAATCCCTGTTTTAAGCTCCTCTAAATATAGCTTATTTAGAGCTATAAATAAGCTCTAAATATTCAGATTTTATCAATTTGTGACCCATTTCCTCGCATTTTGGGCAGCTCACCTTTTAATACCAAAGTCAGAAACTGATACAAACAAGCATACAATATTTCAGGCTCCACCAAAATTCCAGTGTCTTACCCAGGGCCTGTTCCTGCTTGCCCACTTGGCTGGACACCAATATCCTTTATTCTCAGGGGAGTCAGCCTTCCAAAAAACCTCCTGGCACTCGAGTCAGAGCTGCTCTGTTTTCCTAACGTTCGCAGCAGGCAGGATGTTTTCCGACTCTGGTACCCAACAGTTGAGCATTCCAGACAGCAAGGGGATTTTTCTTTTGAAACCACACTGCCAATGCCATAAGAATAAGTGAGGTTCTGTGACACCATGTGATCCTGTTGGGAAAATAGGATGACTTTGCTGTCACACAGCGATACACAAAGGGAAAATGCGCATGGCTCTTGCCACCTTTGTAAACTCTCCTTCTGTGGTGTGAATGCTGAAAAAATCCTGGCTTAAAGTCCTGTTTTCCTCAGCTGGTTCCTCTCTGGGAAGATTGCCAGAAGCAGAAGACCCCCTCCCAAAATGCCTGGCCAGTGTGGCAGAGGGGTGCTCAGTAGTCTGTGCACACAGTGTTTTCAGCAAGTGAAAATGTTGTTTGCTCCCCAGAACACACAGTACAGATACCCCTGCAACTTTTTTTGCCTATCCCTTTACACTCCTTAAATTTTACGAACATGACTTTATCATTAACATTTATATTCAAGTGATTCCTGAGCTCACTGATGTCAGGGCCAGCTCCAGCTGTGCAGCCTTGCCCTTGTGGAACAGACACTGCACAGGGCAGGGCAGGGCAGGCAGGTGACAGCTCAGCCAGGACTGGTCTCTTCACTGACCAGGAGCAAACAGACTGTCCTGGGAGGCAGATTGCCAGAGACATCTCCCACCACAGCCCTGTGCCAAAATCCAGATGTGCAAAATCATGAAATCGCAATCTGTCAAGCTGGAAATGAATTTCACAAGCCAAGCTGTGAAAATCTCCTTACATTTCACAATACCTTAGATCTCCAGAAAAACAGCGAACAGAGGTTAGGCATTTTTTTCTGCAACATCCTTCCAAGACTTTTTCCATAGGATATGACCAGCTTGCAGGAAGTACTTTGTTAGGCTGGTGATATATCACACAGTGGTGCCAAACCCGGTTGGTGTGGGGAGGATTGAAAAGGCTCAGCCACCCTCCAGGCAGCCTGTCCTGATGCCATTCCTGGCACCTTCTACAAAAGGCAGATCCTATTTTGCCCTTTGAATTCCAGAACTGGTGAACACAGTCATGGGAGGCAATCAGTCAGGATCTGTTAATTTGTAAAAAATATAACTGTCTGTTCTCCAAGGGTAAGATTAACTGGGATCTGTACTTCCCAGATTATAAACAACACACAGCCTTTCTCCCTTAACTCATAGCAAAATGTACAAATGTTCCAACGCCAGCTCTGTAATCTTTTAAAATCTTAAACGGAACAGGGGCTCATTCCATTACATGAAAAGAAGTTTGTAGGATCATGTAGCTACCTGCAAATCACACACAGATAAACCAAACAGCACAAGAAACGGGGATAAATTCACCTTTTATGTAGCTGTAAGATTGTCATGCTCTGTATACAACCCAAAACAAATTGTCTGTTTAGAATTAAAATATGATACTGTTTCCAAAAGTCTTGCCTCCAGGGAGATAATTTTATACCACAGGGCAGATTCAGCCCTGGTGTAGGATTTCTGATTTTCATGGAATTGCACCATAAAGGAATTTGGCCCAACATCTTGCCCACACTGATGCAATTCAACTTTTAAGGGACAGCTATGGGGTTTCCTCCTAAGCCAGGCCAAGTTTCTGGAACAAGGGAAGTCTGTAAAAGAAACCGTTGGAGGGATGTTTTAGTCTGGCATTTAGGAACATTCCCATGTTAGAAAACGTCACAGGATTTATTTCGTACATCTTGCACGTTAGAATTTTGTGCTTTTTTCCTTACAGAGACATTGTCAGTAGGTGGTCACAGCAAAACTGGATAAACCCCAAAGAAATATAATGAAATGATTATAGACAGAGTGAGTAGAAAAATGTCTGTGGATCCAGTTCATTCTGCCTCATCTCTGTTATATAAGCCTATTTTCCATACTTAACATAGTGCCTGAGCTTGTAAGATATGATTAACAGAACGTCTGCACCACTCAGGACTCTGGAGAAAAATGTAAGATGTTAATTCTCCAACATTTTAGGTAACTTCAAATATTTTGGGCATGACTGATCTCACAGAGTGCTTTGGATTTATTCTTTACATGACAGATGGAAATCTGAATACACACACTGATGCCCTCACTGATGTTGAAAACTTCTGTGCAGGAACAAAGAGCTGTAACACTTCCCTGCTCCTGGAGCTAACCTGGTATTTCCTAAAATCATGCAGCTCCACAGGTCATGGCCCAGCAAACAGGAGTTTCCCCAGCTCTTCCTGCCAGCGCTGCATGTACCGGGCACCGTGACAGGGTGGAAATGTGATGCTGTCAAGGGTCTGGGGGAGATTATTCCCTTCCCTCTGCAGTTGTTTGAGCTGCCCAGACAGCATGAAGCAGATGCTCCGGTTCTTAAGTCTTCCTGGGAAAATCAACACTGTTTCAAAACCGTACCAGAACCAAAACTATGGAAAGATTGATCGAGCTTGGGTCAAGAGGGAAGAAGGATGAAGTAGCTTTTGACAGCAGTGAGCTGGTAAATGATGTGCCCAATGCTGAGCTTTCTTACAAGTCAGAATATTCAGTGCATCACATCAAAAACTCCTTTGGACTATTGACATAATATTTGAAAGAACATGGAAAAAGATAGGACAATCAAAGGTACATTTTAACTTTCCTACTTGCATTCTTACACTAATCTGACAAGCATAAAGCCTTAGTATAAATCAAATGGAGCAAATGCTCTCAGTAAATTAAAATATAGAGAGAAATATGTGTAGAATATGTTTTTATGTGTATACAAGAGTTACAAAAAACTTTGGCACAGCTGCAGTTTGCACAAGCAGCAGAATGAACCTGCTTTGGGGCATTCTTCAAAATCCCATTCTGCTTTGCTACCCTTTGGATTTTACAGCTTGTCTTTCCAAAGCCATGAGAAACCATCATGGCTTTAATCAACTTTTTGAATCATTGGCCAGTCAGAAAAGCTGAAAGTGAAATAAAAAGCAAGACATGACAAAAATCAGAAATACTGGCCATATCTGCCATTTCTGTCAGTCACAGCTAGGAATGTTGTGATAAAGCAAGATAAGAAATTAAGAAAGGAAGTAAAAGGTAACTGCGTTCTTATTTTAGAGTATTTTATGTCTGATTGTTCCAAAATGAGGAGGAATATGTGACTGGGTATGTAACTCCACCTTCTCCAAGAATTGCTGGGATCATTGTTTATGGGTATATCCAAACATCAGAACAGTTTTCCTTACCTACAGCCTGTTGCAGTGATGGAAATGCCATGGGACACCTCGTCCCCGTGATCACAGCATACACTGGGAAGTCATCATCTTGGGACATATGGGACTGGAAAATTAGAATGGCAGATAATTATCCCATATTTCCTTCCATGGAATCCTGGCCACCGAGGGTCAGCAGTTAAGGAGCAAATCCATGTGCAGGGCACAACTCCACTGTGGTGGGCACAGGACCTGACGTGTGGTTGCTGAGAGCACAACCTCATCATTTTTGACCACCTATCACAGTCACCTTGAGTGCCAAGTGCCCTGCTTCAAGTTTACTCTGGTTATTTTTCCTCCTTACTTTATTGCTTTTAAATGAACTGGCACCTCAAAGTTTCATCTAAACCTGTTTCAAATGCTTTTCTGCTTTAAAAAAAGCCCATCTGAGGATTATATACTCAACATGAAGCTTTAGGAAATCACATTGATCTGGAATAAAAAAAAATCTGTTTGAGTTGTTTTGTTTTAATGTTAGTGAAGGAGACAAAATCCCAAATAGAGCTGTGGATGTGACTGTTTGCCATCCTTTGAGAAAATAAATGGTTTAAGGCAGCTCAGTGGTACTTGTGCAACTGAGTTTCTAATGTTGAAAATTGACACCAATACCATGACCTGAATAACTTAAAATTTTGAACCAAGAGTCATGTCCCCCTGTAAAAGAAAGACTTCCCAAATTAAAACTCCAACTGCTCCATCTTGAGCTATAAAACTATTTTTCCAAGCTGCTGCCTGTATTGGGTTTCAAACCAAAACTGAATGACTGCAGAGGAGGAAGCCTGATGTACAGCAGTTAAAATATATGGAGGCTTTTGGTCCATCAAACCCTTCAAAGTACAACATATTTGCAGTTTGGTGTTGCAGGCATTTCCCTTCCCACTGGAAGGTTAATCTGTCATGGAGGAATACATGGAGGAATATGTTGCTCTCAGACCATATCAAAGGCTGGTCATGACCTTGCTACACTAACTTTTTCTCAAGCAGAAGAAAATTAGTGTCACCTGTGGTGGGGGTGCCTTGGTTAGCTTGTTCTCTTTCATTTTACATACTCCTGTTGAAGGGAACCAATTCAGAGGTTCAGAGTGGTATTTTTGGCCTTTTAATCATGGCCTGTTCAAGGCAATCCATATTTTGGCAATGGCCCACATTGTTATCTTCATTTGTTACCTATTGCCAGATTTATTCCATAGAATTTTGCACAGATCCCAGGACCAGGGAGGCTTCTGACTGCAATTCCTCCCAGCCCAGCTCCCAGCAGCCCATCCCAGCCCTTTGCGGTGTGTTTAGCCTACAAAACCCCACGTTGGGACTCTGGGTTGAGTAGCAATATTTGGGATGTCCTCAGTGTCCTTAATATTGGGTGACAGGAAAGCAGGGGATGGAACAAGCCACTGCTTTTGGTTTGCAAGGTCCTGAAGCCCTGAGCTCTGGTTCTAGTGGATCTCTGCTCTTTGACAACACTTCCCACCATGTGTTCCAGCCACGAAGATGGATGTACCTTAGCTAAAGTGAGTCATTCACTGAACCTGGGCCAAACTTTGAAGCAAATATGGGCCAGTTTATTGCCTCAGGAGGAAACCTGGTTTTTGCATGAATTAGATGTGAAAATAAGCAGAGCCTGACTGACATCTCCTCCAAATTCCAACTGTAAGGGTAAAACCCAGAGGGCATGAGCCTCAGGCATGACAAAAATGAGGAGGGAAAAATGAGGCTTCCCGTCTCCCCTGCAGGAGCCAGAGAGACACATGTTACTCAGGATCTAAGGTAAATTGTTAATGATTTATACACTAATTAACTAATGTTTATGGAATGGCTTACATATGTAAATGGCTATAAAGATGCTTATGTTTTTCCTGCACTCTCCAATTAAACCAACTTTCATTACAGAGCCAAACAATTCCATCCCAACTTGTTAGACCAATTCTTTAGCCAGGCAGCTGTGCAGCCACTGCTCCCATCTCAAACTGGGCTATTGTGTTTCTCTGAGGAAACTTCTGTGCTGGTTTGTAGTTGTTTCAATTCCATCACAGATCACATTCTGTTTAATGATAATTTGATTTTGCATTGCAAGACCCAGATGTACATTAGGAGGTCACAACCTTTCCATTTATCTCGTAAAGTAACTATTTTTTCCTGAGTTCCATCAGGTTAAAACAGTTAGCAATTTTTCTCCTTGAAGTGTCCCTTCAGCTTGGCCAAGATATATAATAGATCAGTGTAGCTACAAATGCATTACAACATTAGTCATCAATTAGTTTTAAACCATTGCTGTAATATATCATTTATCCAGCTTGCTGTAGCACTATTGTGAACATTTAATTTTTTAAAGGCATCTTGATTTTTTAACCTGACGGCTGCATCCCCCTTTTGTCTCCTGTAGAGACATCTCCTTAAGGAACAATAAAAATTAGATTTGTTTGACCTGCACTCAGGGTTCGTTTAAGCGAGATGGATTTTAATTGCTGTGCCCAGTCTACCAGACAGCTTTTATGTAATATTCCAGACATTTACGCACTGTCTTTCCCCTTGCTGTAAGCAGGTGTGTGTGCTCACAAATGCCTGTAAAGCAGCTCTTACAATTCATTTCACATCTCTGACAATCCTCTGGGAAATTGCTTTCTCTGAGATACCGTTGGCATCAAATTAACGGCTCCAGTCATTGCCACTTCTTCCCTCCTAATACCATTTCCTTTTTTCTTTAAGATTCACCTTTTTGTGTGGCTAATTCTAAAAGGACCTTGCTGAGAATTGTCTTCCTTGGGCTTGTGTTGTCATTATATGGCACAGGTGACTCACCCCTGCATCTCCCAGTAGTGAGACTGGCTACAGGGCCTTACCTGTCCCTCCCAAAATCCACGTTGTTCTTGCAATAAGATCTACAATTTGAAGATGTTCGGAGTGTAAGACAGCTCAGACTGGGAGCAGCAGGTCTGTGCCACAGTCACTCAGTATGTTTTAGGATCTCTAACTTCAAATAGGAAGTCACGCGAGGAAGTTATCACAGCACTGACTCAGAGCCCAGAACACCCCAGCTGCTCTGCCAGCTCAGAGTGGAGGCACAATGAGCTCACATTTGCCCACGATGAACCTTATTTGCTCCAGCTGCTCCATCAGGGAGGGGAGAACCTCATGTGGAGAGCTCTCTCCCTGCTATCTCTCCCCTTCCACGAGTGATACAATCTGAAGATGAGGTCCTCTGTTTTTCCTCTTCTCCCCATTCCTAAAAAGGAAGATTTGGCTGTCCTGTGAGTTACCAAATCAGCACAAAAAAATGGGCCTCCTAAGCAGTTCTTTGTGCCTACAGCTGGTTCTGGTCTCCTCTCTGTTGGACACACACATGTACTTAATTCCCAGTTGTGCTGGATGCCTATTAAAAGAACAGATCTGCAAGTGAGAAGGGTCTCTTCTGCCGTGTCAATGGAAGTGAAATACGTCAATCTCCTGCACACTGAGGCAAATGAATGCTCAAAGTGCTTGGGAGAACAGCTGGGAAAGAGAATAAGCAGTTTTTATTCTGCTGCAAAGTGTCACTGATGCAACTCACTAAGCTGATCCTCATGTGGCACATTGTGCCTGCTCCATGATTCTGCCTACTGCTTCCAGAGGGGGTAATTCAAAGTGCTCAGCACTTCAGTCAGCACAGAAAAGGGGACAGGCCTGGTTCTCCCACAGTGGAACAGCCAGCATGGTGCACAGCAGCAAGGGAGCACTGGAGGGAAAAGGACAATTCCAGTCAGGGGCCCTGTGAGGGAGTGGAGGTGGAAATCATGGTGAAAGCAGTGGAGGAGCAGGGTGATCTGCCTGTCTTGCCAGCCTGGGAAGCCAGAAGAGGGTTCAGAATAATCTTCCTCCGTGCCACTGCATTTCTCCCTTTTTATCTGCCAATGGTAAATCCCAATCGCTCAGGAGACATCCTGGAGTGAGACTGGTGATGGGTGAATCACAAAACATTTAGAGAAAATGAAGGGTTCTGTAGGAGACTGTGGAAGGAAATCCCATTTCCTTTCCCTGAAACTGAGCAGAATTGCACACTTGGCAAAACAACTGCACAGCTCAAGGAATTCGCCTTCACCTGCTCTGCCTGGGCCAGCACCCCAGTCCCACCATAAACACATGGATGGCTTCCCTCTGGACAAGAGAGAGGAGCAGCAGAACATGTCCAATGTCAATTGTGGCATCAGTGGAAGAAATTTAGATGAGGCATTCACTGAGAGAAGCCTTAGAAGACACTTACTTGATGCAGAATTTGTGAACACAGCAGTGACGTCAGGAAAGGGATGGGAGGTCCAGCACACTTACTTTGCATGTGGACACATAATTCTTAATTTCATATTCTGTGGGTTTTTTTCCCTGGGGCTGTTATATCTATCCATAAGCCACACCAGTATTTTTTACTTCCCTGACAGAAGCACTGAAAATCAGAACCCATTTATTTAGTACCGAACAAATGCAGAAATAAGAGCAGGCTGTAGCACTAAAATACACATTTGTAACCCTCTGAGGACCAGATGCAGCAGAGCTGGAGCACTCAGCAGCTGTAATGTGCACCGAGAAGTCACATTTGTTCAAGAAAAGCCACATTACTTATATTAATTGGATGTGTCCAGCTCATCCTGAGTCCACTTAAGCCTTGGCAAACCTCTAGCTCTGAGCACAACAAAGGTATTAATACTGATATTCCTTTATATTATCCCATTTACATAACGACTCCCACCTTTGCAGCCTAATACTTATTCTTTGGAACACAGAGAACTATTGACTCATATCTGGACTGGGTTGCCAAAACCTCCTAAATTTAGAGATGTTTGGAACAAGAAAGGGAGTTTGGTTCAGGCCCATCCACAACAGCAAATTAAACACAAGTCATCATCTGTGCACGCGACATTTTCGGCATGTCCAGAGCCTGACGGGAGTTGACATTCCTTCTCCCAGAAAGATTTGCAGAATCTGTGCATTGAAAAGCATTGAGGTAAACCTGGTCTGAGGGCCAAGTGCATAAATTAGACCTGTCCCCTTCCTTCAGTAAATTACAGATGTACACGCCGTAGGTTGGCTCGCTGTGCTCTTGGCAACTCCAACAGCTCTGTGAGTGTGTGTTCACAGAAAGGGAGTTTGTGTCATACTCACACATTTCCATTTTATTTCCTGAGATCTTGGTGCAAGGAATATGTTGTACATCATTTCTTCCCTCCATTCAAATCAGATACTGGGTTAAACAGACTGAGAAAAAAGAGTAATATTAAAATGTTGGCACGCACTGCACTTTCTCAGCAGAAACTGTGTCGCTTGCACATCACTTTGGTTTAAATGATGTAGGTCAATGTTAGGTCAGCAAGAAGTGCTGGATTAGCATCTGCAGAGACTGAGGTCCTCTCCTCATTCACAGAACAAGTCCAGATCAAGAAATGGCATTAAAGCTTCATGCACAAAGCTGCCTTGGAAGACAGAGATATTTCCTCAGGCCAACCAAGGGCTCACCTGTTCCTCAAGCCCTTGGTTTATATGGAAACCAAACTGGCCATTTGGCAGAGTGACAGGGGTCTGACACTACCAAACTGCTTCTTCAAACACTGTCAAGGATTTTATGAGCTGCATATTTGCAGAAGTCCATGTACCTGTGAAATAACTGAATCACTGTCTTCCATGTGTCAAAATGATGCCATTTCTGGGCTGTTCCATCTTCCTCCCACAGACCTACCACGTTTTAGGTGGAATGCATGGCCTGAAAACCCAAATACGTGTGGCAGCTCAGACTGGCTCTAGAGAAGAAACACAGTGAATGGCACTGGGAACCCCACACAACATCCCAAAGGGATGCAGTTCACGCCAGGCTTTCAGCCCCTCCCAAACTGGATTATCTGTGTGAAGGTTTCCTCTATGACCTGAAGAACCAGTAGAATTTCATTGAAGGCTGAAAGCCTCATGTAATCAGACAACATGAGAATTCAGGTTTCTAAAAAAATAAACCCAGTATTCTGAGCATACTGCAGGAACTGCTGCTACAAAGTTATGCAAATTCCAGATCTTCTGTTTCTGTAAATAAAAATTTTCCAGGGGAGAACATACAGAGGAGACAGTCATATGCTCTAGCCTGAACAGGGATCAGGAAATTCAGGCTCTAGTCCAGCTCCACTGAGACACTTTGGCTCACTGGTTTCCACTTGCCATGGTAAGACCAAAACAATGGTAATAAAAATCACAATGAAAGCAATTGAAAAATATTTGCATAATTATTTAGCATGTGTTTGCATGCTTTGCATGTTAAATAAAGGATTGTTCCTCATCCCCCGCTCTCAGGACAGATAGGGAAGTAGAAAGTGTGGAGCCGAGTGGGAACAAAACCTGATGTGTGTAGAAGTAAATTCAGTTCTGTAGGAAAACAAGCTGAAATGTGTATTCAAGAGAGACTAAATATTAAAAGATTCAGAGCCTGGTGGAAAAAATCAGGGAGTTCACCCAGGGAACAAAGGCTGAGACACAGAAGGAAGGATGGAAATAATTGTGGAAGAAGCTGACGAATGGGTGGGCCAGGCTGGAAATACTGGTAGAGCTGAAGGTGGTATCATGACAGGTGAACAAAGGATGATGATGATGATGATGACGATGATGATGATGATGATGATGATGAAGAATCCCTTTTCAGTTTGCACAGTGATGGAACACTAGTCCTGCTGACTCAGGGTGAAACCCAGACAGTGACTGGGAGATTCTGCTGCTGCAGGGCAAGGGCCACCTCGGAAACCTCAGTTATCTCAGATCTCAGCCACTTCCAAAGCACTGCTGAAGCCAAGCACCTGCCTGGGGAAGATATTGCTCCACAACCATTTGATATGGCACATTTACCAGCAGGTTCAACCAGTAATTAATTGAACAAAGCATTCAAGGCAGTGGGACAAACCCATGTGGGAATAAGCCTGAGTCACATCGTGCAGGAGTGGCATCCCTGAGCCGAGCCCATCCCAGAGCTGTTCCCTCTTCATCCACTCAGGCTCTGCCACAGATTGAGTTCTCTAACTGAAAAACCAAGCTCTGCCTCATCTGGGACAAATTTACTGCCTTGATCTTCAGACCCCACTTTATGTGGACATGCCAGATGAGGTTTCCTGAACACTCACCCAGGGAGATGGAAATATCAACAGGAATTAGCACAGAGGAATGTCACCTTGGCACATTTAACTTACTGTGTCCCCTTGGTGCTTTGCCAACTTTCAGCTGAGGCTGGTTGGATGATTTGTTGAACTAAATTAGGGAAAGGCTGATTTGAGAACAAAAAAAATGGAGCTGAAGAGGAGCTGGGGCTTCCATACTCAGGAAGTACAATGATAATCCCCTATCAAAAGACAAATACATGATACTCTGGCAGTAAAATTCATGAGAGCATCATGAGCTATAAATTTTTTAAAAAGGACAAAGATGTAAAGAAGAACAGAGTAACCCAACCATGGGAGAACAGCAAGAAAAGCAGCTGGTTCAGATATTCATATTGACAAAATTCTGGCTGGATATCAAATATATCCCTTCCCACCCCAAAATCCTGTGGGCTTCAAGGGAGCACAAACATCCCTTATCATTCTACATCATTAATTGCCAGTCCTATTCTGTCCAACTGTCAGGACATTGACCTCTGAATTCAGACATGAAGTGGTCCTTATCAAACCCTTTCCCCCACAGTACAGTCCTCTGGGTTCATGTGGGGAGAAGCATGACTTGCCATATGGAACATATCAAAGTAAAGTATTTTTATCTTATGTAGAGGGCCATTCACAGTCTCCCACTGGTGTTTGCCATAAAACCAAGACAAAGTGAGGTTGTTTCAGCACTGTCTGGTCTCAAGGACTGTGGATGGATGTCCATCCAGTTTTACTGCAGTCTGGAATAGAATTTCTTCATGCAAGGAGCACATTTAGCTGTCTGCAAATTCCAGAGATGTTTTTAGTAGAAGTGGAAGGTTGTGCTACCAAAGGAGAACATGAGCCAAAGATGTTCTATTATCCATATCCTATTAAAGGTCAGCCAGAGCTCTTACCTCAGTGCTATAATGTGACCAGAAACTTAATTGAAAATATACGAAAAGGTTATTAACGAAGAGATGAACCCGTAGTAAATTTAATATAGCCCACAGAAGGACTCTTGCTAGAAAGAGAAGGTTACATAGATAGATAGATAGGCCTTTAATTAAGGTGTATTGCTGGGTTAAGTGTAAATTTTCCAAGCAAAAATGAAGATAGAAAACTGGTAATTGCTTCCAATTTATATTATAAAAATCAGTCATATTCATTTTACTTCCTATGACAGCCTTACTTAATTCTAAGCTTCATTCACTTAATTGGAAGGGAGAATTCTTTGAGTAAAAACATAAGGAATTGAGGAAAGAGGCAGATTGCAAGAATTGAATGAACAGCACTTTAGATGAAATCATTAAAACCCCTCATCCAAGATTCTCAGTAGATTCATGTTTGCTGTCCTCAAGGGATATTTATTATCAAAGCTGAGTAGGAAAAGATTGGGAATTATATCAGAAAAAAAAAGTCTTTAATGGTTTCTTGAAAAATGAATCTGAAGAACTCCCTGTTCCTATTACTGTCATAATTTCTCCATGTCTCAAAGTTAGTGTAGAGTAGAAACTCAGGTATGTCTCTCACTGACACCTCTTGCAGCTCTGGTGTCACATGTAACACAAAGGTTCACGTGCACAGGAACTACATTTACCTCAACCAAATTCTCACTTTGTTCACAACAGAGTTACAGGGGGGCGTACGTTCAAGGAGGGCTTTGTTGTGAGTATTCACACAACTCTCTTTGCGTAAACCAGCTTCAGAAAAGAAAAAAAAGCCTTCCTGAAGCGGTGATTCTTTGTGAGTTTGGGAGTTAACTGATAGTGATAAGGAAACAATACGTGGTGGCCGAGGTGGCAGATAAGAAGCAGAGATGTGAAGAGCTGACATTTAAAACTAATAGTCCTGGAGAATACCAGTGATTCACAAGAGCAGATCTCAGAATCACTTGATGACTACTGTTGAATAATAAATCTACATCTCTTTCGCAGATAAAAAAGTCGTTTAACGAAGTCGTCTTAACGACGATTGAGTTCTGAGGGAGGTTTAGTTCTTCAGGGTGAACATTCACAGAGCTTCATGATCTGTAACTGCCCGCTCTCCTTCCCGTGACAAAGCCCAACACAGGACGGCGTTTCCACATTTACTATTCCTGGACAGGAGATAGAATTCTGTAATTAGAATCAACCAAGGTGCACGGAATTTTAGTCCCTCCACGCATAAATGAAAACCGGTGCATCACGAATGATTCCTGGCACGGGCAGTGGGTTCTGCCACAGGGAAATGCATCAGCAGCACCATTCCCAAGGCTGTCTGGGATCCATTTAAGCAACCATTTGAAAAGGATCCACAGCAAAAGTGGGGAAAGCTGGAGCAAAGAAGATACTAAATCTCTCCCTGTCAGAAGTCAAATATGTTAGAGAAATTACTCAATGGATGGTTTTAGTCTGCATCTCTGGTTTCTGGAGGGAAGTGACAAGGGACAGTGCTCCATCAGTGGATGTAAGAGAAGGTTAAAACATGCAGATGCCAATTGTTCAGAAATATAAAATAATCATGTTGCAAAAGTAATTAATACTTTCAGTTTTCAAAGGGCTGAGGAAGCTTTAACTAATTAAACAGCAAGGTTAGAGTAATTAAAACTCAGATGTTAGGTTGCTAAGGGGAACAGAATAATAGACTGAATTAATTATCCTAAAGAATTCAAGCCTAAAACACCAAAACATTCCTATGTTTACGTGAAAGGAATGAGATCTCAGTATGTCAAGAACATTGAAGGTAGCAACAATAAATTTTTATCTGTCAGCGGGAAGGGAAGATAGAGCTCCAGAAAGCCCAGAGAGGATTAGGGAGAACAGTAGACAATTGACAGTGAAACACAGACAAAGCTGGGAACAGAACTATAAAGTGCTTGAGGAAATCCCTAAATCCGCTGGTATTAAAGCATTTACAGTGACTTTTCAATTTCATGGCAGCCTCACTATCAGAGAGTTCTGTCATTTCTGACAGTGGAAGCAGGCTCAGGTCTTCAAGTCAAAAAAAGTTTTAGTGAGGTTTGAAGTTATTTCATAAAACAATTTTGGATGATTTCCCAAGATACAGCCATTAGCTACCAGCGAGCCTTAGGTGGGAATACAGAACCAAGTTTAAAAAAGGTAAGATACAGGGTGAAACTGAAGTATTTCAGCTGCTGGGCAGGGAGCACACACTGTGAGGGTTCAGTGATACCTTATCACAACAGCTTTCCCCATCCTTTGCTTCTGCTTCTGAGCTACTTTTGCCACAATGTTTAATGACACTGAAATAATCAAAGTTTTTTAAAAAATGCAAATAAAAATCAGGGGGTTTGTCTGTTTTCTTTATCTCAGATTATGTCCATGATGTAATTTAAAGCACAGCTCCACACTCAACTGGACTGGCACCAAGAGGAGCCAGGAACCTGCAGCACGAGGGCAGAGATGAACTTCCAGGAGCAGAAGAATTTTATTATAATGGATTTAATGCTTTGCTTTTGTTTTCAGTAGACATAAAATAATCTGCCTTCAGGAAAAGAGAAGTGAGCTAACTTCCATTTTCCAAGGGGAAAATGAGCTTCCAGGCAGTCACCACAAACCTGCTGAAATGTTGGGTGTTCACAGCCCACCTTCCCCTTCTCACTGAGAGGCACAGAGCAAGCACATTACTTTGGCACTAGAAGTCAGTTCTGATAAACATTTGTTAGGAAATAAGCCTTTGAAAGAACTTCTCGGATACGTGAATAGAGTAAGATGTGAAAACCCAGCAAAAATTGAAGAAATATAATGGAAACTCCCTTTGCTGTCAGTAAGAACAGGGTCTAGATAAGCATAAGAAGAAGGGAAAGGGGTTATTTTAGGGGAAAAATATCCCTGGTTCCTGCCTAGAGGGGCAGACCCAGCCATTCTTAACTGGAAGTACCTCCTGTCCCACTCTGTATCAGTTCCTCCAGCAAACTCAGAGTGGTTACACCACAGCTCTATCGCGCCATGGTTCTGGCAGGACACAGCACGTGCAGGGAAATGAGGCTGTTAAGATGAACTCCTCACTGCCTTTCCTGCACGTGAGACCTCTCTTACTTGATCCTTTTGCCTGTTTGTTCTGACACAGCCATGAACCTCTGGATCCCAATACTCAGCCAGGCCCAGGGGTTACTGCCCACCCAGCTGCTCCAGGCACCATTTCTCAGCATCCCTCACTTGTCCCCTCTCCTGCCACCTCTGCATCTTTGTGCCTTTTCATCTGGACCTTTCTCTTTCATTTTTAAACCTCTATTTCTTCCCATGTGCAGAGTCTTTACTAGCATGGTGGCACCTTCCCTGTCATGTTATAATAAGCTGGTAGGCAGAAATGATTTTTACAATCACCCTGTGCTCAGAGATGTACCATGTAAGTGGTCTGAGCTCTCATGGACAGCACATAGAGCAGGAGAGCAGAAACCTGAGCTCATCCTGCCCCTGACACCCAGCTCAACCTCAGTTCCACAGCCTAATCCCAGCCCTGCTGAAGGCGTCACAAAGGGATGTTGGATGTAACAGCACAGGACGAGCTCCTGCATCTCTCCTCTGCTGTTGTTTAAGGTGTCTCTAGAGTGAAAGCGTGTGAAGTGTTTTCAGAGATTTAAAGTACTACAGTTGTCATCCCACAATTCTTATTCATCCCTGATAATTTCTGCCTGTGGGAGTAGGCCCATTGGCTCCATAGTCGTCATTATTTGTAACATTTCTTGTATTATTCACAACACATCTCCTTCTCTGACATAGTTTTATTAATTTTAGAAGTGGAACATTTTTAGCAGCAAGCTTTACATATTCAACAGATGCATGATATAATTAACCAAGAAATGTCGTAAGAAACACAAAGAAAACATTCTCATTATATTCAATATTTAATTGCTCACAGTTATTCTCAAGTCAAACCTTCTGCTGCTCAGAGAGAGTTGACACAGATCACTTACATTTCATGGGGGTTTTTTTAGTGAGCCTAAGAGCTCATTTTCTTAGTTTTAGACTTTTAATCTACCAAAATGAAAAAGCAAAATCACACCCTAGGTAAGGCTGTAGCATTAGTACTTTACCCTCAATTTTGCAAACACCCTGTAGGGATTTTTTTTTACTCCATCAAACAAAGGTTTGCAAGTCTTGTCCTGTATTGAATCTACCTGATGGAAATTTCAGCAGCCCCCGAATGATGCCAGGGTTTGTAGATCCTTCTCTCCATCCTTAAAGAGCAGTAAAGTGGGTGTAAAACACAAATACCGTTTTAGTTCAAACTGCCAAAGTTTAATTTTGTGACTGAGTGGCCCAATTTTTTTCCCTTCATTATCCTAAAAGTTGGAATTGCTCATTCTCTCTTCTTCTATCCATTCTGTGCTGTTGTTACAGAATGAAGCAAGTACTTTTTCCTCTAGGAAAGAGACTCATAGGACAGAGATTCCCAAGGTGGTCTGTAGAGTAGTTGTCTCCCCTTTTTCTACCCCAAAAGGAATGGTAATGAGCCAAAAATCTGCTACAAATGCCACCTATAAAGGGGAAAAAAGTTGCCAAGACACGCTTAGTACATGGGCAGACTGGAACAAGGTTAGGGGAACGATTGCTGGCATCCATGGAATCATGGAATCTATGATCCTAGGGGCCTACGGTCCCTGGCACAAGGCAGTGGATCAATGTTAGCTTTATCTTACATAACTTCAGCTGTCTAACATCAATAATCTGCCCCCTCCAGATTCTCTACATGTTTTGCTGAGTATTAGGAAGTGGTATTAGGAAGCAACTTCAAAGGACAACTCATTTCAGCCCAGCAGAACAAAGTGAGGGGGATGAGTCACCTCTGGTGCTTGTCCCCTCTGCCAACAGCTCAGGACTTGGGTGGCTTGTTTAGGCTGAATGCTTAACTTCAGATGGCTCGAGCTGGGTGAAGTGAACCACACTCAGATTTGTATTCAACATCAAATCCTGCTGCTTCCCACAACCTAAATTATTTTAGTCATCAGGTGCCTTACTCACTGCCTTTTGCTGTTTTGTTCAAGGAGCATTTACGGAGTAAAAAGCCTTTCCTAGAAATGAAAAGAAGAATGCTCCTTGCATTTTTAACTCTGTTTCTGGTAGCCCAGTGCTCCCTGCAGGAGGGGGAGGTGTGGGTGTGGTGGGCTCTGTGTGTTTAAGAGATGCCAGTGATGCTGCAGCCAGGGAGGAGGAGATGTTTCCAAGAGCTTCCTGGCAAGCAGTTGGTCATCCAGGCATCAGGAGAACAGAAACATGGGATGACTTGGTAGCCAGAGCTGTGCTGGTTGGTGCACCAGAAATCAGCTCTTTCTACAATGGAAGCAGATATCCTGATATCTCAGCAGCTGCTGGGGGTGTCTGCCTTACAGACCACTGAAAATCTCCATGTTGGATTTTAAAGATGCAGCTAATGGATATCCCAGTGACTCAACATGAGTCAGTCCAATTAAGAACTGAATCAGGCTCTCCAAATATTCCCATGAAGCTCTTCCGCTGAAGATTTCAAAGTGCATTACAGAGATTCAAAGTGCTAACAAGGAGGATAATCCAATGATGATATCAGTTCTGGCATGACACAGTGCCCATGTGACCAGGGACAAGTCCATTTAGAGACACACTTATTGCACATATTTAGAAGCCACACAGAGATTTGGACTGGAATATAATAAAGATTGCATCTTGACAATCTTCTCTGTGGAATTCTATAAACTGGTTGTAAAATTTTATAGATAGAACATTCCACTAACTATGGCACTCTAGGGGCTTTCCTACAATAAATACCTGTCCTGCTCCATTTTGGAACATAAACTGAGCTTTACTGCTCAGCCAGATCTGTTGTCTGAACCATGAAGCCCCTGCTCCCAGCTTTCACAGAGGTTCTATCTATACTGCAAATCCAGAAGGAGAAGGGCACAGGTTTGACCCCTGATCTCCCAGGCTGTGTCACCATTAGAACCCTCCCTGACATGGCACTGGCCTGTCCCAGCTACTGCTCTCCCAGACGATGCTTTGGAATACATCAAAGTCCAGGGATTGTTCCCTGTAGACCGTCTGGATGAGGCCACCTGCTTGGGATGCAGGAATGGGGGGAAAGAGTTGAATCATGTGGATGTGAGTCATGATACACTACTTTATGTTTGGGTTATTTTCTATAGCCATATTATTAGCTATAGCCAGAGAGACCAGGGAATGAATGGTCACTCTTCCTGAGGCACTGACCTACTCTTCCTGAAAAAGCTGCTCCCTGAGAAAAGCCCTTTGGTGAGTGTGCAAAGAGAAAGCTGCTGGCTTGGGACAGGGTTTGTCCCTTGCCGTGGCTGAGCTGGGGATGGCCGTCTCCTGGGCTGCCATCCAGCTGGATTTGGCACCAACTCATTCACTGCAGAAAGCAGAAAAAGAAACAGGAAAAAACGATATGAGGTTTCCATGGCTACGGGACTGTTTACTTTCTTCTGACTGTTATCGCAAATTTTGCCATCCAAACAAGCAACAGATGTTGGAAATAACGTTTCGGTTTGGTGAGCGTTCATTTCGGATACGCCACAGGGACAGGTACTGACCTGCAGCCCAAGGAAGTGGCACAAGTTCATCAGTGGGCAGAACATAAAGTACAGATATCCACACTTCTAAACACTGGGCTTGGAGCTCTTCCTCAGTAACGTTTCCCAATTACATTGAATTTCTAGATTTCATGTTCTTTTGTGATGGTTGTTGAAACTAAAAGGTCAAGAGTAACCCCACATCAGGCTTTCTGGAGAAATAGCAAAAACTTCGATTTTAATATTCTAGAACAATGAAGAGAGAGCAGAAATCAAAGCCATGTAATCAGTTCCTGTTATCAATGATGCTGGAGTGCAGAACAGGCTATCCTGTATTCATTTATGATGTATTCCAGAGCAACAGGTGGAAGTACAAGTCATGCTTCTTCTGTGTGTCTGGTCAGCTTATCATTATTATTCAGATAACAAAATGCAGCTTAAGTAGAAAAAATCTCAACAATTTTCATTAACCACTAACCAACCCTCTCCTTGCTTTTCCTATGATTCTAGTTCATCCTATTTCCATAGTTCATCCTTCCCACTCTGGTCCACTTTTTGGAGCAACACCTGGATCCTGCCTTTGCTACAGAGCCTTTTTCCTTCACTCTTTCAGATGAGTTCATTTCTTTAACACACCAGCAGCATTTACTGAAAGGTTCTATAGAGAATTTCATAGCTCTGCCCAAATTTCCAGCATGTCGTCTAAGGACCTTGCTAAACCACAATCTCAGTGCTGTTGATTTGGTTTTCTTGTAAATTAGACTTTTTTTCACAGTATAATAGATCAAAACCCCCAGCGAGTTTCCCTAGATGTCTTTGCTGGCTAAGCAGGCTGCACAAACCACGAGCTACTCAACAGTTAATAATAAGCAGCTTCTCCCCCCAGCACTTGGTTTGAAAGGACTACAAGCTCTGAGTCATTGCACAGTTGATTTGAGCTTAACCCTAATAGCTCTGTTATGTCCTGGCTTATTCCTAAATCTTCTTGGAAGCAGGAGAGTGTCAACAATAAACTTGTAAGGTTTAACACTCTTTAACACCAGGTAAACTGCTTTATCTCAATTAAAAATATCGGTAGTGTCCTACATCACGGAGCTGTAAAGTAACGCTGGAGCAAAAGCATGTGCCTGCTGGTATGTGCCTGAAGAGGTTCTGGGAATTAATTCTGCTTTGCAGAACTATTCCAGTTATTCATGTGACTCAGCGGCGGAGACCGGGATCTTCCTGCACTCCAGGGTGACGTGCTGATTCAGGCTGGTTCAGCAGCCCGGCAGAGGAGACACCTTATCAAAAGAAAAGCTCTCTTTGGGGACAGGCTCTCCCAGCAGCTGGGAAGGAAATTTCCGCTGTGCTCCCCGCGCTGCTCCGGTGGGGTGAGATTAGCGAGTTATTATTAGAGCTGGGTGATTCTTCTTTATTGTGGGTGAAAAGGGAATCGTTCTTTTCAACCAATAAATTATTTCTGTACACAGAAAACTGCTGCTGCTGCTGCTGTGGTGTGCGTCCAGGTGTGATCCCAGGACTAAGGGCAGTGTCACAGGAAAACAGTGCTCTGCACCTCTGCTTTCAGTCATACCTGAGGGGATTTCAGCCACACTCGGTATTCACGTTTTCTTTATGTTTAGAAAGGATTAATACCTGGCTGACTCTTGTTACACACACGTGGCAGAGGGAACAGTAAATGGCAAGTCATTTATCACTACCCCCTAGACTTACTCAACTTGGTATGGAAAGACATGATCAAGATTATACAGGTTAATGGATTAACCCTTTATAAACCATTGCAAATAATCTCTGGACCAACAGGGCACTCATCAGCCCCATTATCTGATTGAATGAAGGCATCTGGGATGGAAACCTGAGCATCTCAGCCACTCTCTGTGGGCAACACAGTCAAGCGAGTGAGCTGAGTCCTCCCAAAGTAAACATCCGAAGTAGGTTTGTCAAGCAGTACCCAAAATATTTTAAGTGACCAGCCCAGGATCTCACAAAACACTGTGGCAGATCAAGACAACTCACATTTCCTAATTTCTGAGTTCTCAATCCACCAGACCACAGCTGCCCTATAATCACATCATGATAGCTCTGCAGCTCTGCAGAGAAGCTGTGAATGCATTTAATCAAGGGTCCTAAATCTGCCAGCTCCAGAAAAACAGACTTCCTTCAATATTGTCCACAATCCAGTGTTTTTATAGGAGCAGCCAGTGTAGCCAAGCCAGCAACCATCCAAACATTACGGTACCCAGAAGTACCTGATGAGGAGCAGGGGTTACATCCCACACCTGTACTGTGGTTTCACACTTCATCCTGATACAAATAACAATTACAAAGTGTTTTTGAAACGTGTCGTGGCAATTCCAATACCAAAGTATTGCTTCCTGTACTCACTGTTCCTCCACAGCCTCCCTCCCCTGGCCTTAAAAATTGGATTTTCTCTTGCAGGAGACATTCTTTTCTGTCTGCTCTTCCGCTCACCTCTCCCACAACAAATGGTATGTGAAAAATATAGGGGAAGCAGTAGATTTAACCCCTCCAACGGATAAAGGAATAAGTACAGCAGAATGTGATACATAAATTAATTTTAAAAATCCATCTGCTGACACAGGCTATAGTGGTATCAGTGAACTGGAGCAGAAGAGATACTCTCAGTAAAACTGAAAACAATGCTGTCCAAAACAGAAAGGAAAGGGGAAAAAAATCTAAAACTATCTCAGGATGTTTTTCCTTTTCACCCTGAAGACCTGGAGGGTTTCTTCAGGACTAGCCAGACTACAACTGCTCCTTTAGGTACAGCCTCTCTCAACTGCCTCCAGTCCATAAAGCTGTAAATTCTTTCCAAAAAGAGAACTTCAACATTTTTATCTACATGAGAAACTTAACCAGCAGGTACTCAGAGGAATAAATCCATGTGGTATTTGAAGGTTAAAAAACAGAGGAAATCTGTAGCCTGGGAAAATAAGGGACTTTCCATTCCCGGTGTAATGAAACGACAGATTTAAAGTTCAGAGTGAGAAAAGTCACTGAAAAGAATTAGACTTCAAGTTTCCCGAGACATACAGGCTTTGTTTTTCAAGGCTATTGATAAATCTATCAGTCTCCCGATTGCTGTCCCCCTCACCCCCTGCAAAACCCTCTAAAAGAGGAATTTGCTGCCTTAATTGGAAGGGAAAGGGTTCAGAGAATATCCACTGTAAGGTCCCTCTGAAGAAGGAAAGTCCCCGGAGGCAAAACAATAATTGGTTTTGACCTTCCGCAGTTCAGGAGGCGTCGGTAAAGACGAGACTTAAACACGGCCTGACAACTGCGAGTTCCAATCAAACTCAGAAAGAGACGGAAATTGGATAAGCAAATTCCTTTTTGTTCATGACCCCGGTCCCGCTTTCCTTTGCCCCTGCAGCATGACACATCAGAATCTGTCCTGCGTGCCATAAATCACTGGCAGGGCAGCCGCAGCCCCTGAATGGCCGTGTTGTGTGGGGCCAACGCTGAGGGCGGGCGGCGTTCGCGGGGCCCGGGCCGGGCTCGGCGGGCCCGGCACAAAGCCTGCCTCGGGAGGAAGGAAGCCGGGTGATTTCATTGCTGTTTTCAGCGCCGTGTCAATTCCCTCACTCGGGCTTTGGAAGGACTCTCCACAGCAGCACTAGGAGCCGCTTGCCAATTTAAGGAAATTTGGTTTTGAATGCAGAAGCCCACAATCCTCATTCTGTCAGAGGCTGCAGCTGACAAAATGCTTTCCTTTTTGTACATCTGAGCTCATAGAGGACACTCTTTGTCATTCCCTGCCACCGCTCCGGCAAACGTAATGTTTCCTGTGTCACCTTCCGCATGGCAAGTGCATCTTGTCTGGGTGTCCCTGCAAACGCCTGGCAGAGCTGCAGGCACCTCCATGCTTCCCACAGCTTGTCCCTGGCTGTGCCTGTCACCCCTGCTCCGCCTGCCACGCTCCTCATGTTATTTGTTACCTGCAGACCCCACACAGGACTCAAAACTCCTCTCTCTGCTTTAAGGACAACTTCAGTTAATAAAGCCTCCAAGGCGGGCAGAGGAAAGTTTTCCTTACAATGGACCTGAATGCCAACATACAATTAAATGCCTTTAAAAACTAAAAGAGAAATGGCAAAGACTCACCACAGCAAGGCCATGGAGCAAATAAAAACCCATGAACTAATGGTGAATTTTTCCACCAGCCACTTTGAGATGGTCACCACTGAAACCCGAGCCATGTAATTTGCAGATATGACTCACAAGAGCTGGAGGTCCAAAAGCAATAAGAGCAAAGATTGCAGAGATATCAAGGCTTTGGAGACAAAAAAATTAGTTATTTTTAGAGTCTGATGAGACAGAGGTGAAAGTGTCAGTGGTCTACAGTAAGGTTAGTGTGATATCCAGGCATTTCCACGAAGTTGAAATAGTTTCAGTTTCTCCTGGAAAGGAGGTGAAAGCTGAAATGGCTTTGTACAGATAGGGTTACACGAGTTACGAGCAGTAGGACTGTCCCAGAGTGCCAGCTCCATGTGCTTTGACCTTTTCTCAAGTTTTGGGAAAAGTTGCTTCTCAGACATGTCTCCTTCAGCTGAACCTAAGCCCTGTTTCCATTAGCCATGGCTCTCCCAGCCTTTTCGGTGTCATGACAGCTGGCTCCTGCTGAGTCCATGGAAAGGACTCTGTCCCAGCAGGGCTGCCTGGCTCTTTTAGGCCAGGAGTGCCCAAAGATCCAATGTGACATTCCGAGCCTGACAGCCAAGCGGAATATCCCGACAGCATCCAAAGCCACAGTGCAGCTGCTGCAGTTCAGCAACGCTGGGACTCTGAGCTGGCACCTCTCAGTGACCAGGGACACTGGGCCCCAGCCGAGTCCCACCACCACAAAGCACCACCACCACTGGTCTTTGGAAAGGCCAGATTTGGAATACACTTCAGAATTCCAGATCTCTGCTGTCTGCATTCTCCAAGTCTTTGCTACCAAGATGCTTCCCCACCATGAGTCCTACCTTGTCTCATTCCTATTTTAAAACTTTTGGTTAATTCACTTTGATATGAGGAATTCTAGCAACAGACAACTGCCCTTCTTGCTCTAAATTTCATTCCACAGACTGAGACTTCTATGATGCCCTGCTCCCAGTTTTTCCCTCCTGCTCTTAGGAAGTATTGCAGACTGTGAGCAGGAGAATGAATCCTTGTCTATAACGTTCAAGCTGTATGTAGACAAGGGGAATTACTAAAACTGGAACAGGCTCAGCACTGGCACTTTATGTAGGACAATATGTACCTCCTGAGCTGGGAGTCCTTGCTGAAGTGACACCTCTGCAGAGGAAAGCTGACATTCCCAGGGATGTGTTGTGGTAGTGTAGAGGCTCCTGCAAACACCCAGCAGGGCAGGTTAGCTGGGAGCATATAAAAAAGATCTATAAATAACATTTTATAAACAAGGTTCCATAAAAAGACCTACAAAAACCAAAAGGGCATTTTTTCAGTTGTTGGGGTTTGTAAAGTGATTTTATTTATTTTTGTTCTACTGAATGAATGGGAATGAAGCTTTAGAGCCAGATAAGAAAAGAGAAAAACATTCATAAAGTGACACATGAATAAATTCAAACTGCAAGATGCTGTGTGCCTTTAGCGCCCCAAGAAATCAAACTCTGCTGAGTTCCCATCACAGTGGCACAACCCATCCCAAACCCATGGTCCTAACCCATCATTAAATCTTTACAGGCATCATTTGACACTTGCTCAGTGCTCAGAAGGAATGATCCTCAATTCCAAGAAGTCTTAATTTAAGTAGTAAGGAATACTTGCAACTTTTGTTCCTGCATTTTGCTTTTCATTTTCGTGTTTTAACTTCCTCTGCTTAACATATCCTCTTTAACTTCCTCTGCATTTCACAGTGAACAGCAGGCTTCAGGCATCAATCTCAAAATGGCTCAAAAACATTCTTGCCTCATTTCAGAAGACAAAGCAGGGTGGTAGCACACTGAAGGAAGCTCCCCAGGCAGGTCAGGAGCAGAAAGACTCCAGTCTCTGCAAAGTCACAGTGACTCCTCCATCTTCTCCTATTTTCAATGCTGTGAGTGGCAAGAAGGAAAGCCCACGATGGCAGGGGTGGCATTAGGGCAGGGAATGAGCCAAAACAAGTGTCCTGAAGTTACTGCCTAACTCAGGAGCAGGGGAGGGGTTTCTATCAGAATCCTTTGGCTCTCCCTGAGGCTACAGAGGATTCTGTTAAGAAGAGGCCAGACAAGGACCCAAGACAGACAATTTTCACATTCTGTTCCAGTGCAAGGCTCCAGGAGAGAGCCCAGCAGAGCCTGCTGAAGGCACCTCCTGTCTGAGACCTCAGTTATCCATACTCAGCTGTTGTGGAAGACACGGGATCCTGCTGGGCTGCGGCGTGTCCACAGAGTCACACTGGAGACACGGCCGCTCTCCTGACTTGGGGGGCACTTTGCCCCACAGATCATTTTGGGTCACCACATTTGTTTTCAAGGTCTGTTGAACCCCTCAAATGTACATTTTAAGGATCACCAAGGCAGAGGCTGCCGTGCTTTCGGTGGCATCTCTGTCGAATCAGGCTCTCCTCAGAGAGGGGGCACCCAGCACTCCCAGACATCCGTGCTATGGGAATGACACACCAGTCACACTGTTCACACCAACTGTGGCAGTAAACTTGAGTTCAACTTTGACATTTAGTTCCTGCACAGTGACTCATGGCTGCCCATGGTGCTCCGTTTAGGGATGCAAGACTCCAAAGCCAATGCAGGCAAAAATCAGCAAGCTACAGAAATTGGAAAGAGGCATTTGCTGAAATGAGGTGCCTCATAATTTTTATATATTGCAGGGAAGAAATAATAGATGAGGGCAAGTCCCAGTTGCTGTCTCTTTTTGCAGTGAGATCTGGCCATTTATATTTAAAGTACTTTTCACTAAGTGTACTTTTACCTGGTCTATTTCTAATAAACATTTACCAGCCAATGGTGTCATTAAAACTGCTCAGTTTAATAAAACCATCATCTCTTCTGATTTCCAGAGTTTTAGAAAAAAATGGGATCACAAAGTTTGGAGTGAACTGAATAACACTGTGAACAACACTGCATGCATTGCTTATTATGTTCAAGTGTTTATAATCCTTGACTGACTTACAGTTCCTGAGAGTCACTAAGTGACCATTTGTGTCCCTTCTGGCCAGGTCTGAGGTCTCCCAGGGCAGGTGGAAGGTGACAGCAACGAGCACATTCTGTTTCTGAAGGAACACTGAAGAATGTGGGAGCAGGGCTCCACTGTCATCCCAAGGAACCCACCATGGTGAAGCCAGGACATCAACCACAGCTGACCCAGACACAACCAAGTCTCCTCTGCCTGTCCCTTCTCATTTTACTAGCGATGTTCTGGAGCTATTTATGCAGCTGGTGCAGCGAGAGCACTAGGTAAAATAGTAATTTTTAAATACTAAATAACTCTATATATGGGTGTCTGGAATTACTTCACAAATACTAATTAGGACAAACATGGTTGTATGTAAATTAACAACTAGAGGTTGTTTTCTTAGGCTGAGTGAAGATATTCTGAAGACAAAGTAACACAATTCAGCATTTCCTTAAAATCTGCACTGTGTACAAATACATCTTACAAGGATGTGCCCTCACTTTTTCAGGGGCTGAAAAGGTGCTCCTTTGAAATGTTTCATTTCCCAAGGTGCAATTTTCTTGTACCTCCAACATCTCTATGAAACCCTGAACCCCACCTTAGAGATGGAGCGGAGCTGTGAGGTCTGTGATGACTTCATGAGCTGAAGCACAGCCCAGAGTGCCCAAATTTTCCTCACATTTCCACCTATAAGATGCATTACCAAACTCCTGTAGCAGAAAATCTGTAAACAGCTAAATGAAGGCATATGCTCATCAGCTGCCTGGAAAATGTCCAAGGGAAAGTGCTCAGAAACCCAGCTCCTTTCCCTCACCTACATCACAGAATCATTTATTTGCCTACAGCACTTTGAGGCAAGTAGTACATTCAAAGGTTGGTTAAAGACTTATTGACAGTGGTGGGGGGAGGAAAATTGCAGTGGAGGTCAATAATCTGAGCATTTTTGGACTTGAGCAGTGCTCAGATTTAGGAACAGGGATGCTATTTCAAGGTTATGTTTGCTAATATTAGTGAGTAGTCAGACATACCAGAGTGCTGCTTTTATTTTTGTGCTTCTATTTTTCCTTAAAGTCAAAGTTTTGATTTAAGACAAAATACAGCCATGGCTGCAGGAGTGGCAGAAGGGATAACATATCACCATTCATCCAAGTCATTTGGATTAGTGGGTTTTGGAACAAAGAGGTTTCAGTATATTTAATTTACTTGTCTTAGATTTCTTAAGTTTGTTTCAAACCACTCAACCCTTAAAATCTCTCATGGGTCAATGCTTCTAACCCAAGACTCGCAGGAGATATTCTAAATGCACCTAAGTGGTTTAGGATCCTGTTAGGCTAGAGATGAATTTATACTCCCTGAAAGGTGCAAAATAAATAAGAAACTATTCTGCAGGACCTGAGTGCTTGTCAACGGGTATAGATAATCATTCACTGGTTCCAGACTCCCAGACTGGTTTGGGTAGGAAAGGACCTCAAAACTCATCACATTCCATGGGCAGGAGCACCTTCCACTGCCCCAAGTTGCTCCAAGCCCCGTCCAACCTGGCCCTGGACACTGCCAGGGATGGAGCAGCCACAGCTGCTCTGGGCACCCTTTGTGTGCTGTCTGCAGTCAGGGGTGACCTGCTGGTGACCAGAACACTCAGTTAACTCACACTGCTCCTCACACAGATTACATCACACAATCTGCTTGTTGCTCATTTGCTACCCAGCACTGGTCATTAAATAAACATTAATGTCACGGGCAGGCATCTTAACCAGGAACACAAAAATAACACCAGCTGTAAAGAAACAACTTATTATACACACACAAGTAGGTAACACAGTCCAGGAAGGCACCAGGTAATACAGTCCAGGTGCCCTTTGGTAATCCCTTAAAAATAACCTCTTACATCTTTCACGTAAGACCCTTTCCCCACTTAATTCCATCTTATTACATTTTATAGAAAACTCAAATGATGAACCTTCAGTTTCTTCAACAACGCATTAGTGTGGTACAGATGCTCTGATTTGGGGTCAATTTCAGTTCTTAAAAAACAAATTACTCATAGTATGTGGGAGTGAGAAGTATTACTGTTTACCTACCTAGCTGCTCTGAAACCAGCAGACTCCCCTCACTGCTGTACTACCTTTTTGCCATCATGATTCCAAGAAGATAACTGGCAAGTAACAGCCTCTGAGCAACTCTGCCAAGAGGTAGAATTCACAGTTGAATATTCCAGTGGCATTTATGTATGTATGGATGCATGACAAGGCATGGGGATGTATGCAAGGTTAAGCCCTGAATTTGGAATTCTAAACCTGGACTGGTTTATGTGAAATTCTCACTTTACTGACCTTAAACTCAGTTTTTCTCCTTGGAGAGTGAGCAGCTCTCACAAACAGAATCTTCAAGGTGCTCAGCAGAGGACCCAAGTCATCTCTTTAACACTGGGAGATTTACCATCCAGAATCCCAATGGGTATTCTGGAGGATGAGCCCTTTAAGATTGTGCAGGAGTTTTGCTGTTAATGGCATTAAACCCCCCAAATGTTGTCCCCATTTTAGATCCCAAAATTTAACTCAAATATAACATTTTCCTCTAACCTACTGCCATTATTTCCAACTTTCCATGAACGCCTCTGTGGTGAACACCTCTGGCAGCACCCAGAGAGGCTCTGTAGGGCAGGAGGAGCCTGTCCTGCTGTGGGTGCTGCAGACCCTGCTCCAGGTCTGGCTTTCAGAGCAGGAGCAGCAGCGTTTCCCACTTGGTGTTTGATGCCATTCCCCTTCCCACGCGCACACAGGGAATGTGTGGCCGTGGCGGGAGGTGAACACTGATCCCAGGGCAGCATCTCACATTTCACTGCCTTTTAGAGCCCAGACCAACACTGTGCTGTCACTGTTCTGCCTTTAAACAAGCCTTTCATTTTAGTGCCCTGTGCAGGGCTTTTTGTTTTGCCTTTGGGTTAAAATCCTTTTAACTTGGGATTCTTTTGTGAGAGTTTTCATCCCCCTTCTGGATGTCCCACCCACTCAGCATCACTTGAAATGAAAAGATTGGATACCAACTGGTCTCCAAGTACAGAATGAAAGAGAACAACAAATTCTACCAAGGATCTCTCTCAGACTGCAAAAATAAAAGATGAGTTTGTATTGGCAAAGGCCTCTCTTGATCTGTTAATATCAAGGAAGACAAAATTATCTGTGTTCTTTGTGAAGCAGCAGTTGTTTTAGTGGGGAAGGAAGCCAAGACAGCTGTTAGATAGTTCAGTACAAAATACTGACAGTGACACACCAACAACAACACCAGCAGTGAGGGACTCAGCCAAACCGCCAAAACACCAAATATTATTGATGTTTCTGCTTTTCAAAGGTTTGACAAACTGATAATTGAGAATTTTTAGAGTGAAAGATGACTTCTGAGTTCATCTTGGCCTATTCTGCTTAAAGGATGCTGTGGAAAAAGCAGCAAAATCTCTCAGCTACAAAAGACCCCATTGAGAAGAGGGAGGCAGGTCTTGGTCAGCACTCAAGATTCAGTGGGGAAGGAGCCATCCCTGTTTAGTTTGGATGCAGGACTTTACTCCTTTGAGGAATGAGAGGCCGTGAGATTTCAACCGCTTTTGAGGAGTCCTCAGGTCAAGCTACTTGAACAAATGGCTTTGTCCACATGACCTGCAGCATGCCCAACCGCATGAGAAAGGATTATGAAATCATTTCTTCCACTTCCCTCAGGCAGGATGAAATACGGGGTGCACTGAGGCCGGGAGCAGACCGGAGCTTCCTGGCTGGGACCTTGCTCTCACCCTGTCATCTCACTTGGGTGGCTTGACCTCTCCAGCACATCATTTTCTCCATTTCTAACTTCCCAGGAAGGGTTTATTTGCAGATCTCCAAGACTTTCAGATAGATCTAATATCTAAATACCAGGAATTTAACTCTGCTTTTGGTTGTCCCCTCATACACCCCACGAGGTCACAGCTGTACAGCTACAAAGTTAGACATTAAGCTCAGCAAGAGAGATAGGAGGTAGGGAACAAAATTTGGCCCATCAGCAGGAGCTCCAGCCATCAGTGCAATACAGGCTGCTAAAGACTGCAATAAATGTGCCCTCTGGCCTTTTCTGGAAGGTTTCACATCCAATTTCTCCCAGGCCTCTGTGTCCTCTGGAAAAGCTTTCTTTTACTTAGCTACACCCTTCCAGAGGGCACTCTTCTTCCCTCTCCAGCTGCACCTTCTAAGCTTTACTAACTCAAATTACTGTCTAAATTGTACTTATGGGGGAAAAAAAGTCATTTTTTATGAGTGTAGAATTACACATTGGCTGTTTTCTTATAGATTTGGATCATAAAAGAACTTAGAGAAAAAAAACCCATATAAACTTACAGCCAGCTTGGCTGCAGCAGCCTTTGTCCTGCATCAGTGGATGCAGTAGAGAACAGAGTGTGATACATTTTTATAATAAGAAACAAGAAAGACCCCACAGCTCTGATGGAAATCGAAGTCCACCCCACCAACAGAAAACTTCCACTGATGAACCTGTTCCAAAATGGAGCTCAGCCCTAGATCTCCCCACAAACACTTACTGTGAAATTATAATGAACACCCTTTTCACACCATCAGTGACTCCTGCAACCTTTTCCCCCTTCTCCCTTTTTATAAGGGATGCATCACATCCTAAATTCCGTAACAGATGTTCTTTACAAGGCTAGAATAATTTACAATGAGTGTTGTGGGCGTAGGGAGCTCAGACTTTTCAAAATCCCTGGGTTTGCAGTGGACACATCTTGCCTGTAGCACACACGGTCAAACTCAGTGAAAATTCCTGAGCTCCTCTAACCTACATGTGGGAACTTTCCCAAACAGAAGTGAATTTGACAAGCCAGCAAGTAGAGGGAGATAATTCTTAGAATTCAAAAGTCAGTAGAAATATTTAAATCTCCACAGCAACATTCACTTTTGGTGTCTGTTATTTCCTATCTCGGTTTTCTGCTGTGGCTCAGCACGGTTTTCACTCAGGGAGCAGATCCTTTTGACTCACCAGACAGAAGATAACCTTGCCAAAAGGGAACTTTCAAGAAGCTGCCCACTGAATTCACAGGGGATGAAAGGAAAGTTGCACTTCTAACAGCAACATCACCTGACAAAGTCTTTGGCATTTTATACCTAAAAAAAAAAATCTTTTCTGCAACTTCTCTTAGTGTTTTCAACAGCTGGATGTTTTACTGTATTCATAGGCAGGTCCAAATATAAATAGTAGTTTCTCTACTGACCCACATACTTGGCCTATATTCAGAGTCTTTTAAGATGTTTCCATTAGCTGTGGAACAGTGTCAGGTCTTTCTCCAGTGCAATTTTATTTATGAGGTCTTGTTTCCCAGCACAAAACAGGACTAGATCAGCTGGAGTCGGCTCCTTGCTTACAGCTGGAAGCCTGTTTTCCTCCTACCCTCCATGGACATATACCTTTATCTTCAGTATCTTTCATGGCTGCATTTTTAGATGTAATTTCCAGTGCTACATGAAGAAAGGAGACTGAAAGAGAGGATAAGCCATAGCTAGGGGGAAAACTGAGAAAATAGAAATCAAAGAAGGAAGCTAGTGAAAGCTGAGACACATGGCTTCACAATTACTATTTTTTAAATATTTTATAACTACATTTACAATACTCCTAACGCATCTGGCCTGTGAAATCTCCACTCCAGAGAATCCAGAGTAACTGAATTAATCTAACTACAAAACCCATGGCTCAAATTCTCTGGCCTTTGTCTGGGGAAGTCTTTCATTGGAGCTTTCAGCTGGAAAGAGACTGCGGGAATTTGTGGCCGTGGAGCATGCAGTTACAATAAATATATAATTCATCATGGAGAGGTTTGTTAAAACCGTTAGGAATAAAATAAATGTTCTTCTTTCCTATTGAAAAGAGATGTCAGTTTTTCTCTTATGATTACTAAAAGGGCCAGCCAGGGAGAATAAAGGCTTATTACAAGGGAAAGCATATAGAGCCCTTTTATGAACTCTGGCTGCAGCCCTTCTCTTTGCAAGACTCTTTGTTTCAGTTTGTTTTTCAGCAGCTGTATCTGATCTGTATCTCGCACACTTTCATCCTGTGGCAAAACACAGCTGCAAAGTGACTACAAGTTTCTCATCTGTCCATCTCTGTGCATTCTCACAGATGGGACAGGTATGAGAAGCACCAAACCCGGCTTTGGGGTGTTAAATCTGATTAATAATGGTACAGAGAGTCACAAGGGCTGGCTATCTCTTGGTTCATCTTTCTTGGAAGGATCAGTGATAGCACTGTATCACCAAAGACGCTGAAGTTCACCAGCATGAAGTGAAGGCAATTACTGGCATAACAGAGTGCCTGGGGTTGCCATCCCTTAAACAGGGTTTTTAAGGACAGAAATATTTTGTTTTCAAATGCAGGATAAGAAAACTAATCACCACATGTTTAGTCTAAGCCTTCCACTCTGAAAAATCCTCGACGCTCAAACACTAGTGCACAAGCACAAGCAATGCACAACAGCCTCGAGCATCCCTGCCTGATTTTTGATGACTTAGTTAAAAATATTACAGGGTCCCATTGTACAAAATGTGCATGTTAATGCTTCTTTTAGACAAAGCTGCCTCGAGAGAAAAATATTGATTTTACACAGGAGGGTTGCAGTGAACTCAGTGCATCTTGGACACCAAAGAAGAGCCATGGATATCCTATAACTTCTAGACTTGGCATCTCCCCCCAAGTATTCCCTCTCCTGAAGTTTCCTGGTTTCTCAAAGCACATGCTCTGTAACGAGCTGCTCACCACAGATGGGTTACCCTATTCCAACCCTGCAAAAAGACCACTAGGAACAGCCACTTCCCAAACACTCCCATGGAGCCCTGTCCTTCCTGCTCCATGTGCTGCTGAAGAAACCCACAGTTGCCAATTGTGATTTACAGAGAGGGGCAAGACACACTAATGACTGCGACTCCTACCACTAATTACCACTTATTCAGGCACTAATGGACTTCGTTGGCCAATGCAAGTCAATGTAAAAGCCTTTGCAATTTGAAGAGAACGGCTTTAACTTATTAAACATTGTGGGTCTCAGGCATTGGTAATGGTTCACATGCCCACATTTCTCTCCACAGTTAGAAAAAGGAATGTACAGCACCAGCACCTGCACTGCCTGAGTGGCCACGTTTGACCTGGGCTGCACTTACAGCTTTTACTGCTCTCCTTACTTCGAGTTTAAATGCAATCAACAAAAAGAGTAGACTGGCAAACAGAATCAGAAAGCCTCCAAAATCATCAAGAGACACCTTGATGGAAGGTGGACTTCCTCTCCAACCTGGCCTTGGACACTTCCAGGGATGGGGCAGCCACAGCTTCTCTGGGCACCCTGTATCAGGGCCTCAGCACCCTCACAGGGAAGAATTTCTTCCCAATATCCCATCTAACCCTGCTCTCTGTCAGGGGGAAGCTGTTCCCTGTGTCCTGTCACTACAAGCCCTTGTAAATACACTGTCTCCATCTTTCTTGTAGACTTTTCTTGTAACCAGAGAGAAAAGCAAAATATCAAATATTCTGCAGGATGGAAACTCTGAGTTATTTTTAGTGAAAGGATCAAAATTAGTTCATTAAGAACTTCTGTCTGATAATGTCAGACCATTCATATCTATAATTAATCTTTATTATCACTGTAATTTTTAGAAGCTGAAAAGAGCTGAACTCTGAAACATGGAGTCAAAATGAAAGTTGCTTTTTCAATCTCAAGTAGTATCAGTGTTTCCATTGAAAACATCATCAAGATCAACTTCCCCCAAAATTCTGATTTTGGTGCCAAAACAGCATTTTCAAGAAGAAATTTATTCTGCTAGAATTAAAAATAAATTTTAAAACCCCAACAAAACAAACCAAACAAAAACCCCAAAACACAAAACCTGGCTGCCTGGCAGCCTCCACCTCTCTAAAAATAACTGAGCCAAGTCAAATCCACCCACCTTTCCTCTCCATCACAAAGGCAACCTCTCACAGTTTGATTACAAACCTCAGGGCACGCTGTGGTTTCGCTTCCAGCTGTAGGTCCCGGAGTCGGGCTGATTACAGGAACACCCCATGACTTCCCACATGAGAAAGGATTTTCTCAGAAAGAATTGGCCCAGACAGCAATGCCAGTAGATCTGTCTTGGCAAACAGAACATTGGCTGTGATGAACACTGTAGTGCAGAATAAGCTCGTTCCCCACATGGGCAGGTCCAAGGTGGAAGCCCAATCCCATCACACATCTGGCAGCCCAGCTGCTGCTCGGAGGGATGACCTTCCCACTCTCTGGATGGAGGCAGCTGTGCCAGTAGAGCTTTCCAGTGAACATCATCACACCCATTCAAGTGAGCAAAGGCTTCTCTCGCTTTCAGGACTGAATTTTAAACCTTAGCTAAGAACATTTTCGGATCTGAGCTCTGGATTTTTCATTTGTGGGGCTGAGAGACATTTAATTAAGAAACTGAATGAACTCAAATTTTAAAAAGAGCACCATTTCCAGAAACTGATTTAAATACTCTTTTAGAAATCGTTAATTATGTATTTAAGTTTAACTTTTTACTTACTGAACACTTCTTTCCATTCCTACACACAAATCCCACTGTTCCTCACATTTGGACAACCTGGTCTTGTGGAAGGTGCCCCTGCCCATGGCTTGGGGTTGGAACTGGATGAGTTTTAAGGTCCCTTCCAACCGAAACCAATCAGGGATTCCATGATTTAGAGTTGTGCAAAACCTTCAAAATTCTTTTGTTTTGGTAGCTGTTACTTCCATTTTGCACACGCTTTCCATGGGTGTAGTCAACTTGAGAAAGAGGGAAAGCAGGGAGGAAAGGGAAATCCATGATCCACAGCAGGACAGGGAAGACAAGAAGAGCACACCCGTGTTTCTCAGCTGCTGTGCATTTACAGGCAGGAGGTCTAAGGAAGGAGAGAAATCAGGTACCCACTCTGGTGAAAACAAAGGTGTTTCCGGGTCACTAAAAATTCCAGAATTATTCCACATTTTCTCCAGTCTTCTTTTCCACTGCAAAGACCAAAACCTGCCCCGTCAGATGCCAACCAAGCTGTTACTTGTTTTGTTTTGCAGGTTGCTAAGGAACAGGGCTGTTTTTGCTTACTTGCCTCCCTTGGGCTATTTCACAACACTTTGTAATATACACTGCTCTTTTTTGCTGCACATCTGGTTTTGATTTTAGGTTTCAGAACCCCCTCTGAAAACTGAGATATTAGTTTTTCATATCTATCATCTAGACAAAGTGCATCAGCCTGTCAAACTGAGTGCACCGGTGAGACACATTTAACCCTCTCAAGTTACCCTCTCAAAAGCTATTTTCATTTGTTGTCGAGTTCAGACAGTGGAAGTAGCTCAAGTATTTTGTCTAATTTGCTGTGTGAAATTAGCTGCAACCACCATTAAATTTTAGGTATGAAATAAAAACTACCCATTCCTTCAAAACATGCCATTGGGTAGGAAACCCTTCTGCCTCACAAATACTAAAGGGCCATGCCGTGGATTCATTGCTCGCCACCCCATCAGATGCTTGACAACTTCTCCCAAAGCTCCTAATCTTTCATTTTCCTTGGAAGCAGCTACTCCCAGAAAGCAGCTAACCAGCACGGAGAGGGGTTCTCCTGTGTCTTTGGAAAATGGTGTTGTGGGATGGCAGAACTGCCCAGTTTGTCCTTTGGGGCAGCAGCTAACACATCCTTCACCCCAGCACTGGAGCTGGCCACAGGATCACGGAGTCGCTGAGGTTGGGAAAGCCCTCTAAGACCATCGAGTCCAACCATCAACCCAGCACCACTAAACCATATCCTCAAGTGCCACATCCCCGTGTTTTTTGAACATTCCCAGGGATGGCGATTCCACCACCACCCTGGGCAGCCTGTTCCAATGCCTGACCACGCTTTCAGTGAAGAAACTTTTCCTAATATCCAATCTAAACCTTCTCTGATGCAACTTGAGGCCATTTTCTCAACCATACAAACGAAGTGATGGGGATAACGTATTCCTGCTCTGCTGTTACCCCTAAACCAAATGGTCCTGACCTAAGGCCTCTCCCAAAGCCTTTCTTCATACTCTGCAAGCAAAGCTCTGACAGAGAGGGGCTGGGCAGAGCTAACAGTGTTCCTTTAGTCTTCACCCATCTGGTCCCAGCATCATTTAAAGTTGCAATTAAAATTTATATCACTAGGCTAAGGTCACTGGGAAAACTTCTGCCAAGAACTACATACATTTGACACCCTGCAGAGAAAAGAAACTGCCTCTGCTTTATCCTGATAGTTTGCTTTTCCCAACACCCTGAGGATTTGTCTTCATGCTCTTCTCAAGCCACTCTGATGACTATCTGATCCTATAAAATTGTATATGCCAGGGAATCCTCCTGTCTCTGCAGGACACGGGGTCCAGCAGGTTTCAGAGCCCTGGAGCAGGGCCAGGGTGATTCACTCTCTGCCCCACAGGCTCTGGCCCCTGGGCCTGCCCAGCAGTGCCAGGGAAGTCCTGTAGCACAGCAGGTTTGAATGACACAAGTTTTTCTAAGAATCACCAAAACGATCTGGGATTATTTATTAAAAAATACCAGCCAGGAAAGGCAGGCCTGGCACCTGCACTTTGTGCTGGGTGAGGTGCAGGCTGCTGGGGCTGCCAGGGCAGGATTCCCAGGTGGGAAGAGTGAGGTCTTCCACAGGGCATCCACCTTCTTCAGCAATACCAGACCAACCCTCAATCTGCAACTTTCATCTTCAAAACCTTAAGTGAATATAAAATTTGAAGGCTGATTTTCACCCTTCTCCTGAGACCTATCCCAGCAGTGTTAAACATTCCCTTTGAAAAAGTAATTGACGCCGTAGAGTTCATACTAGTAAAAAATAAACTTGGGAGACTCCCAAATTTTTGTCTCACAGACAGACTGCCCTTCCTAAACAGGAGGACGATACCAGATGACCACTCCACCATGGAGGGGATGTAGGTTTATAAGACTGCACAGATGCCAAATCTTGTGAATTTTAGAGACCTGCTGAGCTCTGGACACGATGCCAGTGGCTGCACCTCAAGGTGCTGTCCCAGTGCTACTCAGCTTCCTTCCTTACAGGGCACTGAATGCAGCTCAGCAGCCAAAGGGAGATGCCTGAAGGACAACTGGGCAGTGTGACACTAGATTTTCCTTACCCCACCTTCTCCTGGACACAGCAGAAGTCAGCCAAGCATGGAGCTCTGTGTGGCAAACCCAGCGCCTGGCAGCCAGTCCCCCTCCTGTTTGGGACTCTCAGGAGTGGGCCAGGGCTAATTGTTACAGGGTCTCTGTGATCCACACAACCACAGACACTGTGGTCCTGCAGTGCAGCAGAGCTTGAGAGCATATGGGACAAAAAGCCCCTGGAAAAATCTCAGGATAAAGCACAGTCGATGTCGTCATTACCCCGTCACAGCTTCTTAGCTGCTCTGGGGGCAAAAATTGAAACAAAGGTATTAAATGTGCTAAACCACATCTTTCCATCCCTTTGCATCCAATCTAAACCAACCCAACACTTGGAGCCCTCGTATCCAATTTCCCCTCCACACCCCTCTTCCCTTTGGTGTGGTTGGGCTTTCCCCTCCCACCAGGCCAGCCCTGGAACACTCAGGCAGCTCCCTCCACCCAGTGAGGGTCCTGCCCAAAAGCCGTCCTGTGGCGTGAGCTCACCGTGACCTTTCAGCAGAGCACAGCCCTGTGTCCCTCCCCTGTTTGGAGAAGCTGGTGGGGCCTCATCTGCAGCCCGGGTGCTTCACTCTTAACCAATTAATCTCTCTTCCCACGAGGCAAAGGCTGGGCTCCCTGCTGGCTTCAGGCAAGTGGTTCACCCTGGTGGATGGGTGGCAGGGCAGGAGAGGGTTAAGAATATCATGGAGCAGTGGGGGCATAGGAGAGCTTAATCTGGAAGCAGTTTAAGTAACCTAAGGAGAATCTGATACAGACCAAAGACACACAAGTACAGATGCATTTAATAGAAGCCTCTCTCTGCTCAAGATCTACAGCTGAGACTCCTGCAGCAAAATGTGCTGTTTGGAACATCCTGTGCTCCAACCACCATGGCTATGGGAGGAATCGGAGCCAGTATTATGTGCTGGTGCTCTGAAGGACTGAATGTTCACTTCAGACACACGTTTGGGGGATTGTATATTTATGCACAGATTTTGGGATGCAGCACATCCCACTGCGAACTTGGACAGCAGCTTGCTCTTCCATCTAAGAATTCCTCTCTTAAGAAATCTCAGTGTTGTGTAAATAAGGGCACAGCCCGAGCTGTTCCAGCAGCAGCTGAGCCAGGTTAAGACGTTTTCACCTCCAGCCTGCCCACAGCTGTGTATCCACTGCCCCCCATTAGGGGTTACCACCCTTTTCCATGAGCCTCATAACCACATCTGCGGACACTCCCAACTCTGGCTCTGTCAGAGTGATCCAGCTTAGCTTAAGTATTTTTTAGTAGGTTTATTGTGTGGGCTTTTTTTTTTTTTTGCCTTTTTTTTTTTTTTTTTTTGAGCTAGCTCATCTTGAGATTGATATTTTCTTGACTCAGTTCAGCTGCAACTGGAACAGCATCTCTGACCACACTCCAATAAAATGCTTGTAAAATTGCATCTGTCAGTTTCTTCAGTCAAAGCCTGTAAGAGTATTCTAAAGATAATACATTTAATATTAATCCCCTAAATATTCTTTTGTCTGCTATTTCAGTGTTTCCTAGGTATTACTGGAGATTTAAATACCTCACGCTGGACTGATCATTTTTGCATGCAGCAGTCGTTATTCTCCAGCACCTTATTTAAGGAGATCGAAGATTATCAACATTCTGAAGAAACCATCACAAAAAAAGCAAACCCAAAATCTCCAGTGCCTCCCTCTTCCAGAGAATTTATGTTTTTCCTTAGGTGCAAGTATCCAGTAAGTCACAGGGGAACGTGATCAGAGACTGTTGATGCATTTACACTCTTTCTATTATTACTCTATTTCATTTTCAGTTCTTGGCATATGGGACTGAGGAGAGCTGTGCAGCCAGGGCCTCTCCTGGCTGTGCCAGGAGGCAGGAAAGGTAGTTTGGGGAGACACAAATATTTGCTTCGCTGACCTCTGTGTTTGGCTCCTAAGTAGGTTTGATTTGTATTCTGGGCCGTGCTTGTGCTCTCAGGGAACACACATAACTCAGGCCAATTGTATGAGATGGGAGTACAAAGAGGAGCCCAGCTCAGGCTCTGACATTTAACAAGCCAAGAGGTTTGAAAATGGAGCCAAGTCCATTGGCTGGCTTGGCTGTACGAACCAAAACACAAGCCTCGCCACTGGAATTGATTATAGAGACATGAAAAGAAAATACATAAAATGATACATAAGGTTCTTGTAACCTCCAGGAGCTGATGCCAGAATACTCTTGTTGGCTTGGTCCTGCCCTGGCTCGACACCACAAGTGAGTGCAGAGCTCAGCCGAGGCCGTGCTCAAGTTTTCATCAGATTAACTCTTCAGCCCGGGTCAAAGCAGCCCTTCTCGCCTGCTCCCAGATCTGAGCCTTCCTCCAGCCCCCGGGGAAAGGAGCTGAGTGTGTGAGTGCAGGATTTACAGCCCTTCAGCTGGTGCAAAAGGTGCTACAGCTGCCCACAGGAGGAAAGGAAATTGAATTAAAGGAGATTAGGAATCTATACAACAGAGTAGCTAGAAGGCTCTTTATGCTGAATGTAAAATACTCCGTGAGCCAGCCCTATATAAAGTGTATTCTTCCTCTGCTGCAGATCCCAGTTATCCCTCAACACAAACTGGGGGGCTTTGGCTGGCATTTCTTAGCTTAATTACAGCTCATAATTTAGTTAGCAAGCTTAACCTGTAGACCACTCCGCTGATTTAAACAACAAAACCCAGCAGGCACTAAAATGGTATGTTTCTTGGAAGAGTGTGAGTTATTAACATTATTCTTTCAAATGCAAAGATTTGTGCCTTTCTGTAGAGTCTCACCATTCTCCAGAAAGACAGTTTTTTCTCAGTTTGAAGTATTTGATATGATAACTTGAGATGATTAATGTGACACTTTCAGGAAGGGCTCGAAAGCAGACATTATAATTTTACTGCAATACCAGTGAGACTCAACATTTCTCTGGAAATGGGCAGAACGAAGATGATGTTAAGCATTTTCCAGTAACCCTTGTGCAAGGTGTTGGGATCTTTCTGAACTGACCACTGAAGGGATTGTCTGAAAAATTATTTAAGCCTTTATCCAAATACCTGGAAATCTGAGTTACCACAAATAATTTGCTTGTGGACAAGCACCTTTCCCTTCTGAAACACCAAACCCAAGGGCTTGAAGCAAATAAAATATTCCTGGAAAAGGGCAATGAGATGATCTTTAAGGTCCCTTCCAAGCAAATCATGCTGTGATTCTATGAATACTGGAGTCCAATATTCAGGAATACCATATCTTCTAAGGAATGAGTAATTTACTATTACTGCAGTTACTCCTACAGCAATTTCCCTTCAGATTTCAGAAACTCCTGTGTTCTGCTAACAGAAGGCAGGAGTTCAATAGTGCACTCAAACTCTCCCAATTTAACTTGAGGTTTAGTCTTTTCTAATTCAAAGACATTTCATTTGAAAGTGTTTTTGCTTTATAATAAACAGATAATAAACAGATTCTTGGTTTCCTACAATAAAAAGAGAAAAAGACTGTAAACCTCAAACTTTTAAAAGGGCACGTGGGACTATTCTCTAATTTTACTCTTTGGCTGTGGAATCTATACTCATTAAGAGTGAAAAGTTGAGCTCTGATTACTATTTGTGCTTTAAAAGCTTGCATTTCTACCCCAAGTGAAAGGCAAAATGGGCTGATGTGCTTTCACTTTTTGGTTTTAGACTTTTTATTTTCGTTTCCTGTTGCAATATGGCACCAAAATGCAAAGTTTGGATTTCTTAGAGTGCACAGAAACAAACAACTAATGTAACACACTTTAAAAAAATCTTTCTAAGAGAAAATATATGTATTTAAAGATCTAATATATTGAAAACATTTTACAGACTGAATTTTAGCTACTAAGTGATAGAAAGGGTCATGAAATGGCCCAACTCTTTCCTTGCTATGAATCATCCTGATGTGCTGATGATCCAAATATGTAATTCTTCCCTGTTTTGCTATATTTTTCTAAAGAAGTGTAATAGATAAATACTAAAAATAATATAATTGAGTTGCAGACATAAATGGAGATTGGATTCCTGACAGCTAGCAGGAGATAGACAATAATCTAACCTGACGGGAGAGGGCAAGGAACAAGAAAATGTTTCCATCTCCTCATTTTACTATTGGAAATGGAAATATGACATCGCATCAAGGTCATATTTTGGAATATGCTGAGCTTCTGTACATTCCGTTGTTGTGCTATAGTAACAAGCTTTCTGAAAGCCTGGAAAATGGGATTTTATTTGAGGCTAGGGAAGGGGTGGCAGAGCCAGGACCCACATCCCAGGCTGATCCTGCTGTGGATGTGCAGCATCTCCCTGATGCAGCTGTGGCCCTGCCCAGGCCAGGCACACCCTGCTCCCCATGGGCTTTGCCAAATCCTAAATGTCGAGCTGGCTGCTCTCAGCAGAGCCCAACCAAGCCTTGTGCAAATCAACAGCACATGGAGGGGTTTTCCCCATGTTCCCCGTGGCTTTCCTTCAGTTTGGCTGGAGAGTTCAGAACATCCTGCACTTTAAAGGGTGTTTGGGAACCCTGCTTTCTCCTACAGCTTGGGAAAAACCCCTTAATTATTATTTCATTAAAACTGTTATTTCAAAACTTGTTTTCATTCCTAAAGCAGAGCCATAATGACCCAGCCAACATTCTCAATGCAAACACACTTAAAACAAAATGGTTTTTAGAACAAACCATTAATTTCAAGACTTCCTGGTAATATATATTGCTGTTAAAGCAAATATTTTTCCATAGGTTTTGAGTCTGTGTTATCAGGGTTGCAATAAATTCTGCTATTCCCACATAAAGTCATTAAAAATAGAAAGGAATTATGTGTCAACTAGATTATTTCCGTTGGATCAAATGAATTAATCTCATCCTTATTTTCCAACCTTAATTCTAAACATTTCTTGAAGGAACTGAAAAATATGTAAATAGGAACAATCACTTGAAATAAAAATATGCAGGGCACGTTCTAAAAATATTGACATGAAGTGATTGACATTATCAGAGGATCTCTTTGCCTCGAGAGCTCTCGATAAAATTAAATTGTTTCTGACAAGTTCCTGAAGAAATGTTTCATTCAAATGAAACCATATTTTCAAAGAAAAACATTTTGGAGACAAATTTGTTTCCCCCCTTTAGTGCAGAGTCCCTCACAACTCAGGAATAGAGGGGACCTGTTTGCCCTGATGGGACTTTCAGTCTGAATTTGCCTATTTTTAGTGCCCTGTGTCAGAACTCAGCGGCAACCTGGGGATTTTGCTTGCTTTTTTTGTTTGTTTTTTCTCACTATGAGTAATTTGTGCTGTAGACTGATGTTGCTGCTGTTTGTAAACAGTGGGTTATGAGCTGTTCCTAAAAGCTAGAACGGGTTTTACCAGAAGGGAGCTCGGCCTTTCCTTTAGTTTTTCTTTCTCCTGTTCCCTGTGTGTCCAGCTACACACTCAATTCCACGTTATTCTTGTAAATGCAAGAGCAGAATAAATGTGGGAACCACAACACTTTCAGCTGCCCCACCTCATTCTCACCCCAGAGGTTTCTAAACTGCTCCTCACAGCCAACTTCTGCAGATATGCACGAGCAGCAAACCATGGCTGCCTCCGAGGCATGTCTTGTCTCCAGACTCATTTGCAGCATTTTTCTTGGGACAAGTCCCATGGGATGGATTTGGAGGCTGTTATTTATTTTTGCAACATGGCTGTACTGAAATGGGGAAAATTCAAAATAGGGCATGAGCAATAGAAACAGAAATGAAAAGACCAATGAGTTTCACACACAACCACTTTTTGGGTTGGGGTGTCCAACCCTCTCAGCCTGAGGGTCAGGGGTAGTTTTGGGAGCCGTTGTGGGTCCTGTGGATTAGGTTGTCCATGTGAATATAACATCTGGCTGAATGTAGCTGGATTTCAATTTACAGACTTTTTAAGCTCTACTTTAAATATTCCCCCTCTTCTCCAAGACAAAATGTTGGTAAAATGATGGGAGAGACCTTGTAATACTTCCAGAAGATCAGCTGTGTTGCGTGTTGAGGCTCTCTCGTGCTGTTTCAGCAGTTCAGACTAGAAACTGGAAGCAAAAAGGCATCTTGCTGGAAGAACCCAGAATCAAGAAGTGTGGAGCCAGGTTGCAAAACCAGGAAAACAATCAGAGGGAAGTAGGTGACCGAAAAGGAGGAAGAAAATGTTTCTAAATGATGCCTGTATTTGTCTAGCTGGGCAGCAGAGTTACCAACTGACCAATGCAATAAAGGGAAATCTGCATTTTAACCCTGTTTCTTACGGCAATGTATGGAAACATTTCCTGCTGGAGTCATTGCTCACTTCTTCTTTCCCCAAAGGTATCCATAAGAATGCTGTGGATTTCAGCTGGTGAATTTTTCGCAAATAAAGGAGAGAGCTGAAGAAATGCAACATTGTTTTATAACAGTTTCTCAATAACAAGGTTTTTGATCTTCCTAACATTATCCAGAAATAAAACAGATATTTTCTGCTCAGCTGAACCCAGCTGGCTGTGTGGAAAACATTTCAAAATCTGCCACAAATCTTTGGGTTTTTTTCCTGATGTCTGTTAATTTAGTTAAAACAAATCAATTAAATGTCCTAATTACAACTGAAATATATAATTACATTGTGCACTCAGTTCAGTGCATGCTAATGAAGCAATCACCACCTTCTTATTAGTCACTCTGGAAAACTAAACCCAAGTGGGAGCTGAGAAATGTTTCTCTGTCTCTTCATATGAGGCACTTGGTCCATTCTTTGCTTGTTTCTAAATTTGAAACATGGGCAAAACAGGCAGAAAAAGATACAGAATCACTATATTCTTTTTCTTTCCTTATAGCAAAAATTCAAGAGGAATTATCACTCCCTAATGTGGAACAGCTCAGAAATTAGAGCCTATTTTTAACACATATGTTAATATCATGTCAAAAAGTTTCAGCAAATGAGTATAAATTTTAAAAGACAGTACACAGCTCTTTAAAAATTACTTTTCCATAATGCCTAACTCTGAATAAGCTTCTGAACAGGTAGGGCTTGATGTTAAAATGTTGGGAACACAATCTGCTGCTGAGTATTGACATCTGTTGGAGGTGGGAGTGCTCAAACTGCTGATCCCTGTCAATGCTGTTTCCTATCAAGAACAAGCAGCTCTGAACTCTTTATACCTTGGGTACATCCTCTGTTTTCCTTCATCCCAAATCTAATTCAGATAAGAAGTATTTTGGTGAATGTGCTTTGCCTGCCTAAACAGAAATATTAGAGCAGCTACTTAAATGGTAATTGATAAATGCAGAAAATTACGACCATTCAAACTGCAAATCAGTTAGCAAAATTCAATGAAGGTTTAAACATTTCATTGCATTAATGATATAAATGCATAAATTTACAGAGTGCAACATCCAGCCACTTGGCAGCCTTCCACTGTATTTACTTAAAGGTGATAATGCATTTAAAAAGCACTTGAAGCAGAATATGTATTAAGCACTACTAAACTTGCAGAGATTTATTAGCACAAGCTTTTAGACTGTCTCTGCCCTGAAGCAAACTCATTTTTATTTCTGAAAATTAAAAAAATAGAGCAATACATCATTTTAAGAAACATCAGCGAGGCTGGTATGGGAGTTATCTTAAAATCCAGTATTTCTTCATGACAAGTGCAGGTCTGTAGCCTTTAGCTCATATGGGACTGACTGATAAGGCTGCCCCAGAAATGCTGATAATATCCACAGGATGTTCATTTACACATTAGTGAAAGAATGGAAGTTTGGAAAATTCTCTAGGATCTCCAGAGATTAATGATCTGGCACTTCCAGCACCTTAGAGTGCTCTGATTTTTCAGGCAGCACTGAAATCCTGTCCTGTCCAGAAGAGAATCAGGCACTGCCAATTCTTTGAAGAACTTCAGGTGATGAACACTATTAATTCTCACAGCAGATGTGAGCAAAGAGAGCAGGAAAATATTTGCAGGTATTTAAAGGTATTTGCAAAAGTGTTCTATGAGCATTTTTAGGGTAGAGTGGATGCAAAAGGAAATATCCTAAATATTAAATACAGATCTCAGGATAAACCAGCTTGATATGTGCCTGCACCACTCTCTTCAGTGAGCAGAGATCCACAGAGCTTGTAAAGTAAGTGGGAAGCAGGGCTTGGGACTTCTCTTTGAGTTGGAATAAGACAACGTGATTGAGGTGGTTGGTCAAACAAATCTGGGCATTGTGTGTGTTGTGTGTCATGGATGGATCCCATCGCTTCATTTCAGCAAACACTATTTGTGGCTGAAGAATCAAATCAGAGTAACTCACCCACTATGAAGAGTTCACCTGCTCCATTCCCACGTGTCAAGGCTCCCAAATGCACCTGGACCTTAAACACAAAGGGCAGCACCTTCACTTCCATGTGGAGGACATGGAGGACATGGATGAAGGGTGGCATTTCTTGTCACCCAGCAGTAGCACATATCCCAAAAACTGTGTCAGGGCTCTTCTCTGAAGTCCACCACACCATCCTAATTAGTGCTTTTAGGAAGAAACAACATAAATTAGTGAAGATTTGCAGCAGGAACCTTCCCACTTCCCACCAAGGTCAGAGGTGCTGGAGGCATCTTGAAGCCAGCACCACTCCTGCAGACTGCCATGGTAAAATTCTGACTGTCTCATGCCTGGTATCATCAAGAACATGGACTGCATGTGTAAAAACAGCCTGTCTGATCTGCTCCACAGAGACACATCCTGCCCTTGGGTTTTTGAGTCTATACTGACAGGGCAGGCACCCTCCTCCTGGCTGGGGCATGTTCTGAATGGCTGAGTTGCAATGAGCAGATGACAGAAATTTCTTTCAAGTTTAATGCTTTTCTGGCCAAAATCCTCTCTAGAATTTAACTCAGCAAGATCTTTAAATACAACTGAGAGCAGAATTTGGCTCAGGGAATGTTTCCCCATTTTATTCCCTACAGCTTTTCATTACCACCTTCTAAATGTGTAACGAAACCAGGAGTGTTTTTACGGTGCTCTGTATGAGAGAGTTGCTAATAAGTAGCTCCATTAAAAATAGTAAACATAAATCATTTATTCATTTTATGCATTTCTAAGTCCACTTGAGAATATTTTTGGCTGAGCCAAGGCACAAGTAAGGGTGTTAATTGTTATCTTACTAGAGCAATCAGTTAATAAGGCAGTTAGGAAAGATGTTTGTTAGGAGGTTCTGGGGTGCCTGGAGGCTACTGAAGTCATTGTCTGGGAGAGAACACGACCGCTGGAGCTCGCAGGAGTCTGGTGGCACCAACCCAAAGCCCTCGAGGCCTCTGTCTGCAAATTAGCTGAGAGGAGAGAGCAGACACCAGGTCTGAGCAGGGAGCTGTAAACAAGAGGTAGGAACTCCTGGCGCAGGCTCTCGGAGCAGAGCAGTGTCGGGGGCCCCGCGAGGAGGCCAGAAGGGCTCAGTCAATGGGGTGGGGATGGGGAGGGAATTGGGTTCAGTTTCCTTCTCCCCCCAAACAGCAGCAACCTTTTCTGGGCTCTGCTGTCTCCTCAGGCCAAGGAACAGGGCTCTGCACCACTTATAAAGCTGAGCACCGCGGAGCAGCTCTGCTCTCCCTGCTGGCCTGTTCATCCCATGTGAGGACCCCAAATTTGCACTTTCAGTCTCCTCCAGGAGAGAAGAGCTCCTTTATTTACTGTCCTGGCCCACCAGAACTGGATGGACATCCAGCCCAGTGTGGTACTGACCAAACCCATCAACTGAGCATGGCCAGATGGCCTTTGCTCCCACTGTACTTCCAGAGAGGTTGATCCCACTAACCCCACTCTGGTATGTGGGGCATCAATCCAGAGCCAAGGACAGAGTGAGTTTTCAGATTAAATGCTAAAGGTTCAAGGAGAGCAGCACATTGGGGCATCCTGCTCTTCTTCTGTCTGATCTCTCCCTGTTCACTGCTCAGTAACTTCTGTTCTCCAGTCACCGCTGCGGCAGCAGGTGCCAGGAGCCAAACATCTCCGTTAGTGACTTGCAGGAGGGAGGTTATCCCGGCCTCCCGAAATCGAAGGAAAACCACAGCTGTCTGCCCTCAGCCTAGGGTGTGTCAAGGAACCTGTCCACAAGGGAAATGTTTCTGGTTATGAATTATATGCTACAACATCCCAGTGACTCTTTTAGGGATGCACTCCGAGGTGCTCCAGGGGAAGCCTGTTCTAGGAGCTAAATTCTGTCTGTGGGATGGAGGAAATATTAGAGGAATTGCCGGAGAAGGGAGGGGAAGAAGCCACTTTCTGATGTACTTCAAAGCCAAATAATCTGGCTCCTTCTGTCTGACATCTATGGGGGATGATCTTATGCAACTTCAAAACATTTAAACTGATTTGCAGCACAGAAATAATTCTAAAATGCTGCTCCTTTCACTTGTCCTCCCTAATCCAGTTAGGCCTCAAGATATGGCTGTAGGAGAGAGATCCCATTTCACTTGCACATGGGAGACCCTCTTTACTTGAGACAAAACAACAAGTCCAAGAACATATCCCAGATCTGTCCTACAGTTTGGGATAGTACCTAGGCAGAGGTCTGTTCCTTGTCAGTGAGGGAAATACTGTCATTCCCATTTTGCAGATGGGAAATTGAGAAAGAACGGGTTGAATAGCTAATCCAAGGACACAGGAAAATCCATAATCACACTGAAAAGTGACCCAAGATCCCCTGACTTCATCCAGTGGGATTGCTGTTGGGCAGATTCTTTTTTTCTCTCAGGAGATTCAGTAAAGCTTCCAACAAATCTAGCATGAACAGCCCAGAGCTGACACTGTCCCTGGGAGCTCCCCCTCCAATGAGAGAATGTAGATGGAAAATATATATTAAAACATTTAATTCATTATTTAATAATCTATTCGTTTTTTTTTGCTGGAATGGCTGGCTCAGGAGTACAACCTTGGCCAACCACTGCCCTGACAGAGCTCCAGCATCTCTCTGCCAGAGAAACCCCTCCTTCCCACAGACAGGGAGATATTTCAGAACCATCATTCTGTAGAGCTCAATTGACACTTCAGAAGACGACTTTGCTTTTAAAGAGATTAAGTTGATTCCTTCCCATAAATTCAGTAGCTACCCCAACTATGCCTCATTGAGAAAACTTATTCTGACAAGAGTCATGAATTATAACCAGGATAAAATGTTTCATTAAAATACAGATAAGGGAACTTAGGAAGCAAGGGCTTTGTACGGGTAAAACCAATTTTGCTGCAAAAGCAAATCCGCAGCCATTTTTCAGGTCAGTAAGTTGAAGTCTGGGTGTTATAAATCCATCATCGATGTTTTCTTACAGCTATAGTAGCTGACACATCTGAATCCCTGGGAGCTAAAAGCATGCCAGGAGAAATGAGCACCATCAAAACACATCAGAAGGAGACGTACAGCAATGGCTGTAATGTACCTGACTGCTGACGGGACAATATTGGCTTCCCTTCCCCGAGAGTGCCCCTGAGTAACAGTTCATCATCAACCACTGCCTGTCCATGAAGGAATTGATTTAAAGGTATCAATTAAAAATTAGCCCCAGTATCACTAGAGGGATGGGTTTACGCATAATTAATGCAAAAAGCTTAATAGCATTCTTTTTGAGGTTCATTTGAGTACCCCTGATGATGGTGCATGTGCAGCATTCCCACTTCCAGGGGAGTGTAAATGACTGCTTCCTGCACTGATCCACTGAAGTAGTTGTAAAATCTTGATTATATCCATGTCAGATGGGGTTTGGTTCAGAATAGAACTGCCTAGAAAATTATTTCTCCCTCCCCCACAAAACATTACCAATTCATTAAAAAAATATGTTAATAATTAAACAAACAATTGTGGATAAAATCATCTCCAAGATTTTGTTTTTCTGGTGAAAAATGCGTGTGAAAAAAAAGCTTCTTCCTCACAGTGTTCAAAGGTCATGTTTATGTCTAGATTCAAGTAAACAACAAATTTGTCAGTAACATTTTGATCAAGAGCATTAGTTGCCCTAGGTGATAATTCAAGTTAATTTACAAGCAAAATGGGGTCATAACTTTAATCTGTGAAGGAAGAAAGTCCTAGGGATTACCGCTGCGCCATCATTCAGTGTCGGGCACTTCTGCAAAAATCCATGTCAGAGACAAGAGTTTCCAATGTGTCTTGTCAGCTGAAATACCCTAAAATGGAGGTACCAAGGGTTTGAAACTGGGTTTGTCTCACACCCCCACAGTGCTGAGCGATTTTGTCCCTTTCTGCTCTGTCCCAGCACGCTGCCATCCACAGTGTGTGACTCAGGACGGGGAAGGGGAGAGCTTGGGGTCAGCTGTGGGGCACAGCAATGATCCATCAGGATAACTCCCTGCCCAAGCCAAAGAAACTCCCAAGACAAAGCACAGCAAAACTGGGGGTGAGGAGAATCACTCTGGAATGTGGTATTTCAGGTATCTCTTACCTCTGTCCTGAAGAACCCCCTCTCCTCATTTTTTCCAGAATTTTATGAGCTGGCATGTAAATAATGAAGTCAGAAGAAGTTGTCTCAGTGACTTCTGTAAAAAAGACTCAAATTCAGTATTCTTCTTTTTTTTTTTATCTAATCTGGACAAAACTGTAGGAACTTGGTGCTTTGAAATCTAAATTTTGCAAATGCTTTTGGAAGCCTTTATATTTTAGAAGGCTATGTATAATATATTCTATTACGAGGACATTCCGCCACTCTCAATGCATTCATATTTTAGGTATGCAACACTACCACAGTTTCAAAAATAAACATCTGAGGAAAACTCTGGGGTTTTAAAAATAAGACATTTGTGGCTTAATGTTGTTTGAAGAAATCTGGAATGGTATTAATCATTTCAGTTACTCATTGATTTTAATACAAATGTACTGAGAGATGAATACGCATCTCCTGGTCATGTTAACCTGCCTTCACCAAAAAATAGTATTTCATGTAATACAACAAAATGCTACAAAAATGAATCATTACCTTCTAAATCTAAGCTAAGACCTTTAAAAATTGAAATTATGGGTGATTTTTAAAAGTAATTTTTCCATATTTTTGCAATAATTTTGTCTCTACTTTTAATGCTTGATTTATCTACGCATTCAGAAATCTTTTTCTACAACCGTTCAAAATAATACTGAAAAGTCAGTGCCTGGTTACTGAGTACTTCATGACCTGGGAGCTCAAAGGTCTGTGCAATGTGAGGGACTCTCACAGCATGAAGTAGGAGGGTGAATTTGCAGTACTTTTGCTCAGTACCCTGGAACTAAATTCCTCTCAGAGACAGAGGATGAGGTGTGGGGCTGAGTTCCTCACTTCCACCTGGATCAGGAGCACCAGGAGGGATACAAAGGCATCCCCATGCTTTCAATATCCCCCTTGGTTGCTGCATCAGTTTGAAGAGCTGTTTTTAGGAGGAATAGGAAGCACCAATCTGCTTTGCAGCCACAGCTCCTAATTCTCATGTTCCACCCAATGCCATTATTTGGAGATCGACTTGTGCAATTCTCTATTACTGGTTTGGTTTTCCTTTTATTGCAAGAATGGAGCTGACAGCTAAACACGTGTACCTACATTATGAAATCTTGCTTAACAAGGAAGAGCTAATTAAGCTGTTACACTGTTGGCCCATGCTCTGAACGCTGCCAGCAACGCCCCACGACTTCACTGCCCTGGGAGGGACAGGGATGTGACGCAGCACTCGGGGGCTCGGGAATGGGAACATGCCAACAGAGACAAGTACCTTTCCAGCCATGCATTGCAAGAGTCTTCTTGGCATGGCCAGAAGAGAGGAGCCACCACCTCCTCTCTTCCCAAAATCAGTGTGCACACAATAGGGAGCACAGGAACTTCTCCCACAGCTTTTTAAACAAAGCAACCCTGAGGGTACAGTGACAGAAATTCTGTGTGAAACTGCTTAAAGCCAGCTGCTCACAGGGAAACCTTCCTTTGGAATTCTAGGCCTCAAAGTTTATGGCTTGATAGCCCAAGTCAATCTCCTCCATACCCTGGCTGGGATGATCACTGTCAGCAGCACTGAGCAGTGCCTTTTGCACGTTGCCAGCACTTCCCAGGAAAGTGTCTCAGCTGAAGGACTCAGAACGCACCACATTATTCCAAGAGGATTACATTATTCCTGATGTAGTAGGAATAAAAAACATTCTGTATTGTAAAACAAACACAGTGTAGCCTTTTTGCACAACAAAAGCCTCCAGCCACAACACCAGCAAGAATTAAAACCACACTTCCAAGATGTCCAGCTACAGTATGTATTTTACCATTATTCTGCAGACATATGTTCTGTGTGACTTGGTTCATTTATTTCCTTTTTGTTTTCAAAAGCTAACACATGGCCCTGAACAAAAATTACACTTAATTTTTTATTTGTTCAACTCAGTTAAAATCACAGCACTTGCTTTGTAGAGTTTTACATAACAATGTGTTGCTTTGTATGCCTTTTATGTAATTTAATTTCATTAAACTAGCCTGAAATAATTTAGACAGTCTACAGAGAGTTTGTGTATTCAGTGTTAGGGACTTGCATTTTACGCATTTATTCATGTCAGACTTAAAATTCGATTTGAGTGTGGGAGTTAGCAGCTTCCCTGTCCCTACATAGAGATAAATCCACAACAGGTGACAGGATTAATTCTTCCATTCTATCCGGGACTACAATGGAGGGCTGCTAAACTCTGGTGCTCTTCTATTCAAATGGAGGACCACTGGAAAAAAACAAAAAAGATGATTCAGGAAAACCATTTTACAAGTTTAAAGAGCTGGGAACTGTCTTGTGGAAGGCTGGGATTGCCTAATAATGATGGTTGCCCGATGGACAGACTGGATGAAGGAGATAGTTGACAAATGAGATGATGACAGTCCCTCACTGAGCTGTCTGGAAAAAGAACAAAATGTCAGCAGGAATAAGACAGACTGTATAAATCAGGGAGAAGCCATGAACTGAAGGAAACCTGGACATCTCAAAGCTGCTGACCAAGACACACAATACACTGTGGAGCAGCCAGGAAATCGATGCAGGTTTCCTCAGTTATTGTTTTGTCCGGGTCTGTTGTTAATAGCTTAGACAGACCTAAAGGATCCCTTTGGAAGAGCTGCCCTCCTGCTGAACAAGGCTGGACTTCTGGGAGTGTGGCTGAACAGGGGGAAATGAAGGGATTAACAGACTCTGAGGGTGAGATCCTGGTTTTGTGGAAGGGGAGCAGTCTGGCTGAACCAGCAGTTCCTGGCTCCTGAAAACTAGGGAAAATATCAGTGTGACCACTTAGGGGAGTCTGAGAGGGAGATGACCCTGAGCAATGGGGCCAAACACATACGGTCACGTTGGGGTTGAACTAAGGGAGCTTTCCTGGCTCTGCTGTAGCAGGGAATCAGAAATGAGACAGGAGTGACTCACAAAGGATGAAAACATTCAGCACAGACACCCAAGGTGTCAGGAGGAGAACCCCACCGTGGGTCTGACTGCAGCAGGACGTGCCCACACGGCATTAAGCAGTCGGTGCCAGATCACTTTTGAGAACAGCAGCTGATTCTTTCTGAAATTGCTTCCCCAGCACTGACTGTTTCTCCCGAGGAAGCCAGTGGAAATCAAACGAGCCGTCAGACTTGTAACACTCGAGTCTGCACTTCTTGTCCTTCGTTTGCTTTCCTTCCTCTTTTTGTGCCTCTTCTGCTTTCGTCGGGACGGCGTGAGGAGCAGCGGGGCTCTGACATCAGAGCTGGGGGCGGCTGCGACACAGCGAAGGCCGACGAGCAGAGGAGGAGGAAGGAGGGCAGGAGAGGAGGAAGGAGGGCAGAAGGGAGGAGGAAAGAGGGAAGAAGGGAGGAGGAAGGGCAGGAGAGAGGAGGAAGGAGGGCAGAAGGGAGGAGGAAGGAGGGCAGGAGAAGAGGAGGAAGGGCAGAGGAGGAGGAAGGAGGGCAGCAGAGGAGGAGGAAGGAGGGCAGCAGCAGACGTGAGCAGCTGTCACGTCCCCGGCCCCGCTGTCAGCTGGGGCTGCGCACTGCGCTCCTCGTCCCGTCACAGCTCCCACCAAGGACTGGGCTCCCTCCTTCTTCCTTCAGCTGGGGCGACGCTGCACTTCCAAAGGCTCCAAAACGCTCCGCACGCATGCTTTAAATTACAGATAATTCATTTTGATACGCCTTTTCCTTGGATCCGTAGACGAAATCAAAGGCAGGTTTCCCTGGGAGATGCACATCAAGCTCTGCCTGCAGCTCTGGAGTGTTGCAACACAGCTCGTAGCAACCAGGGAGAAATCAGTTCTCCTTTCTATGGCAAGGGGTTGAAGAACAAAATAATTTCATTTTATCTTAGGAAAACCAGCTTTAGCAGATTGGTGAAGACCACTTCCTCTGTATTTTTGAGGCCTGACCAACATCAGGACCACAACTCCAGCACAGTCAAGATTAAGCCCATTGTCTAAAGAGATCATTATTACACTTAGATTCCTATTAAGGTTTCATGGTACCAAGGGGGGGGGGTTGGGAGGCAAGTAATGAAATTACAGGCCTTTATTGTACAAAGGCAACTGGAGACTTTTTTTAGGATGCTATCTATCAGCCTGTCTGGCAAATGTCTGCCTAGTAATAATGTATCCGTCTGCTGAAACAAGCCTAAATAATGCATCATTATATCAATAATTAATAGGCACATGGGTCAACAAGTTCAAGATTGTTACAGGCAAAGGAGATGTGAAGGAAATGGCTCATTCCAGGCCCTGCCAGGCCTGACATGGCAAGCACAGCTCTGCAGGAAAGTGGTGGAAGGAGTGTTGGCAGCCAAGTGCCAGAGCAGAATGTGCAGCAAGGGGAATGGCTTGTGTCTGCTCAGGCCCCACTTATTCACCCAAAACAGGAACCCACCAGGATAGAACTTCCCACAGAATAGAGAGGCAGGGAGAGTATCCCATGCTCTTGATTTGGGAACCCAACTTCTCTAACTACATTCAAGAGCCCAGATGAAATGTGAGACAAGAAGGTATTGCTGATTTTAGTACAAACTGAAGAGAGCAACAGCTGAGGTCACCTACTGACCAAAAAATCTGTGCCTGAAGTAACTTGAGGTATTTTAAAATGGAAAGAGAAAAGAATCAAAGTTACCATATGAAAATTAAATCAAAATCAGAGAGGAAGTCAACATAGAAATACAGAGGATATACTAATAATAACATCTTTTTTCCCAAGAAGAGTGCTGAAAATCAGAGTATTTTGGTAATTTTAATTCCTCACTCTCAAACCAGGAGGGTGGGCTCCCATCCAAGAGAGAAGCCTCCTGATATTATTTGGGATCCAGCGACAGAAATGCAAAATTGAGGTTGCTATTTGTAAAACAAACAAAGAAAGGTGACAAACAACAATTGTGAAAACTTCATCCCCTGCAGGTTTGGTCAAGTATCCACATTTCACGTGTTCAAGCTGATCTGTGCACACGCTCCCCGCACACAATGGGACCCAATGAAAGTAGTATTAAAAATCTCAACTTAGATGTGAATACAGTATCTAGGGGAAGCAATCATAGTGCCTATGTTAAACTTGTTTTAATAGTAGTAACTTAAATACTTGGGGGAAAGAACTAAGATTTTGGCTAGGTTGGGTTTTATGGTGGTCATTTGGTTTTTGGGGTTTTTGGGTTTGGTTTCTTGCTGGGTTTTTTGTTTGGGTTTGTTTTGTTGGTTTTTTTTTTTTTTTTAACACAGGTCTTGTATAAGAAAACACAGCAAACATCACAGTTCCATTTTCAGAAAACCACAGCCTACTTACAACCAAGGCAGTACAGAAGAAAACTGAAAGTAGAAAAGAGAGTAACAAGTTGCAAAGGCAGTTCTAGTAACAAGTCATTTTAAAAAGCAGATGACCAAAATAGAAAAATCCCAAATTAATAGTTACAGTAAACTGTGCTTTTAAAGTTGTGTGATAAGTTAGTTACTGAAGATTCTGTCAAAGGGATTTTCTTCAGAATGAAGTCTGAGAGTATATGGAGGCTGGTTTGTCCTCTGGCCCGTTTCTAACCAGCAAACACTGATTGTGCTCACTCAAGGAATTCCACCAAGCTCAGAGGAGGGACACCAGCAGCAAGTGAGGACAATACATGATCTGTTTCTGAACTCAGGTGAATTAATAACAGAAACCTGTGTAGTCCCACGGTTCATACAGTCAAGGCTCTCAAGAATGCATTATGAAGCCAGAGCCCATGGCTTTGGGGTTCAAGTGTGCAAAAGCACCAGAAGACTTGTGCATCACCTCATACTCAAGAGGCCCAAGCACTTGGGAGTAGATTCTAAAGAAATTAGAATGCTGAAGCTACTTTTTCTCTCTAACTTTTTCCCAGATAACACTGTGCTGCTTTCTTGGGAGTTTCTGACCCACCAAGGAATCCACCCATGGAGGTGGCTGTGTGGGGCTGTATTCAGTCAGCACACCCCCACTGGGTTACGGAAATCTGCATTTAACCCTAGAACTGTAAACTTTGCCAGTAAATTCCAATGCCATTTATTTCCATACCTTGCCTCAGGACAGAGGTTCTCATTCCCTAAGGAGGACAGGCCCTGGGAAGTGCAAGGGGCTCTGCATCGCTGGGCAGTGACACAGGAGCAGGAACACAACACCCTGCTTCTGGTAAGGGCAGTGTCTCTGTTCCCTCCTCATCCCCTCCCACCTTCTATGGAAGGAAAACCAGCTGCTTCTGAGCCCCATCTATACATCTGAAATCCTATGGACAGGGCTAAAAAGTGGAATGTACCTCTAAGGGCATCTGTAAATGATTCCAAAATGCAAGACACTGAATAGGAAAAGGAAGTATGGCACCAAGACTTAGGTGGAGTGTAAATTTTCCAAATTAAAGACACAACAGTTCTACAGAAGAGATCAGATGAGAGGATGCCTGACAAGAGGTGTGGAACATCATTTTATAAAGAGCCTTAGGGATGTAGATACCCAATACTCTTTCATTCCTAGTGGCTGATTCCCTTCTCCTTTGAACATCCATGTGGGCTGGTGTTAGGTTCCCTGCTTCTCTCCTAAGGATAAAACAATGAAGGCCTTTTTTTCCCAACATATAGAATTGAATTTCCAAGGTTCACTTCTGGAGTAAGAGCAACCACTTCACATTCCAAAAGTACTTTATTGTAAAGACACAATTCCCTCAACTTAGTAGTCCTGAAATCAGAAGGTACCTTTTATCAATACACATGGTCCTCACCATCTTCTGACTCTTGAGCTGTTGTTTCTCTAGCCTCTCTTTACACCAGCTCCATTTCTATTGTGCAAAGTTCCTCTGTTCTATTATGCAAAACACTTTTCATCCATTTAGACAAAAGAGCTGGACTTCAAGAGATCCTGTGTTCCCATAGCAGAAGTCTGGTAGTCAGCAAATTCATATGGTTCATTTTATATGTCCAGTTACTTGATCCCAACTCCTTTCTCACCCACATGATACGAAGGATTATTCTTCTATTCATGCCTCACAGTCTTTTAATGGATTTAGGGCACAGCTCTTAAAAATGTATAAGAGAGACAGGCATCACATGATTTTGCTATGGATATTTTATGAGCAAGTCTGGGTGCATGCTGTGTGCTTGAAACAAAAGACTGCACAATGTGCTACCAGGGCAGGAGCTGTGTCATTATGTCTTGCATTCAAGGCTTCTGGGAATCTTGGGCAAGAAAAACAACAAAACAAAGGCATGGGAGAGACACCAGGATGGAGTAAATGGGTCAAGACAGCACCGATACAATTTGTTGCTATTAAAACCTGTAATTCAGTCATCTGTCAGAGAACAAATCCGATTTAGGAAGCAGCAGCCGGGCCCCTCCTTTTTTATTGGCTGCTATTTGGGGGTTGCATTTGTTAGTTAATTGACTTAAACTACTACCTTGAAAAGACAATACTGGTTCCTACGTGCTTCTTGCTTCTGCACCTGTAACAGCCACCGTGAGATGTTTTGGTACCAAGAACCACTTCAGCCATTATTTATCACTGGAGTGATTAATTGACATCTGGAGCATAAACTTCCGCTGCTACTGGCCTGGTTAAAGGTGTTGGCTGACATTTTTCAGAGCATTCAACCACCAAAGAAGACATCAGCGATGTTCAGGCACTTGAATCTCTCAGATGTGTTTTCAAGGAATGTTCTTGCAATGCTTGATCTATTCCTTGAAAAAGATGGACACAGGATGGAAGTAGGGATACAGTTCACTGTCCCCTGCTCACCAACCTTTCCAAATCTACTTCTTTTACCACCACTGCAAACACAAAAAAAATGATATTTCTATTTTCTTTATTCTCTGTTGGGGTCCCTCCCCCGCCGTGTAGCCCTGGGAGAGGGGCCCTGAGGGCACAGACACGGGGCTTCCCTGCCCCTGCTCAGCCTCGTTCCCATGGGTTGGTTTGTGTTCCCCTGTGCGGGCAGAAGGACCCTTGGTCCCGTGACTGGAACAGTTCCTGGGCAGAGCCCCGGCCATGCGGCTGGAGAAATAAACATCTCTGAAACATCTAGCAAGAATCTGTCTGTCCATATATATTTCCTTTCCACGGGACTCCTGGTTTGATATATGCGTGTTGCAGGATCCCCACTGCAACAAATGGTGGAGAATTGAGAGCAGAACGATCCCCGATCCCTAAGCGACTGATTTGTGTGAGTAAACCCTGGAAACTTTGGATTCCTCTTCTTGGTTTTGCTTTGCTATTCCATATCTAAACTATGGAGGAACCGTGGGAAGACTCTTGGCTCTCAGAGCCGCATATGGACATTTATCTTAAACTTAAAATGATTCTTGAACAACGATTTGTAAATTTTAGCTTGATTCAAGCTCAAAAAGAACTGAAACACTTCCTGGCATGGTTGTTTAAGAACTTTTTCTATGTTTCTTGGGATTTAATTCTTACCAAGGGCTTTTGGAAAACCGTTTGGACACAGTTAATACTGGAGTCAAAATATATGCTGATGGAAGAATATTTTCGTGAATATTATTTAGTTACCGAGACTGTTGAGCAATGTCAGCTGTGTCCTGGTGAAGGGAAGCCTGGTGCAGGGACCGTGCGGCCCAGGCCACGTGCACCGAGCGCTCTGCGAGCAGCAGCGAGGCAGTTCCCGCGCGCGGGCGGAGCCACGCGAGCCGCAGTGTCGGTGGCGGAGCGAGGAGCGGCGGGACCCGGCGGTGCCCGCACGGCCCCGCGCAGCGCGTGGTGGAGCGAGCCCCGTGAACGCCCGACTGAGAGGGGCGGCGCGCGGGCGGCGGCTGGCGGCGATGGCGGTGGAGCGGAGCCGCGCCCAGCCGAGACGCGCGCTGCAGCAGGGTGTGGGGGGGTCGTCGCTCGGGGGCCCGGCCGAGACGTGGGTGCAGCGCCCGGCAGCGGCAGCGAAGCTGCGACCAGAGGAGGCGACGCACGGAGAACTGAGCGGCGCGGCCCGGCCCGGCCCGCGCAGCCCCGAACGCGACCCCGGGAAGAGCGCGCAGGCACCAGCAGCCCCGACAATTCCAACACGGGAGCGACCGAAAGAGAGAGCAAAGACGCAGCGAGACAGAAAACAGCAGCCACTCGGAAAAAGGAAAAGATCATAGTAACTAAGATCTTAGGGATAGTAAAATGGTATAATGTTAAGCAAAATTATGGTTTTATAACAAGGTGTGACAACCAGCAAGACATATTCGTGCATAGAACTGCTATTAAAAAGAATAACCCTGAAAAATGCATCCCAAGCTTGGGAGATGGAGAGGTGGTGCAATTCAAAATTATACGAGGTAGAAAAGGGTTACAAGCATCGCAGGTCACTGGGCCTGATGGTGTTCCTGTAAAAGGCAGTATATATGCAAAAAATCGTAGTCATGTTAGACAGTATCTCTATTGTAAGTCCCCCCTACAGTCTCCCTTTCCTAATCCCACCTTTCCCTTTTACCCTATGTCCTATTACCCCCAGTGTATTCCCAATCCGTTTTTTCATCCATGGTTTCCCTCACAAAACCATGCTTTTGCCAATTGTTTCCCCAAAAATCCCTTTCCAATGCCGAGTGGGGGATGAAAAGGGGGAGGGAAGAAGTTAAACCCTCTCCTGCCTCAGTTTCCCCACAAAGCATGCTCAGAGAGTCCTGTCTCCCTTCTGTCAGCCCTAAGATGTTCCAGAGAATCTGTTTGGACATTTAAAGACTCAGGAGGGTGGCTTGTTTTGTTTTGAAACTGTTCTTGTTATGTTTATCCAGTTGTTTTCATTCTCCTTTTATTAAAATAAAACGGGTGAGGTGTTGGGGTCCCTCCCCCGCCGTGTAGCCCTGGGAGAGGGGCCCTGAGGGCACAGACACGGGGCTTCCCTGTCCCTGCTCAGCCTCGTTCCCATTGGTTGGTTTGTGTTCCCTGCGCGGGCAGAAGGACCCTTGGTCCCGTGACTGGAACAGTTCCTCGGCAGAGCCCCGGCCATGCGGCTGGAGAAATAAACATCTCTGAAACATCTAGCAAGAATCTGTCTGTCCATATATATTTCCTTTCCACGGGACTCCTGGTTTGATATATGCGTGTTGCAGTATCCCCACTGCAACAATTCTCTTCGTATCATTTTCACTATTAGATAACTACAGACCAGCACACTCATGTGGTGCTTTACAACTGCAGAGCTGGAGGAAACTGCCCAGCTCGGTACCAGTAACAAATACCCAAATTCTAACTGCAAGCACATGCATATAAGGGCATCTACAGCTACAAATGTGGGTGTTTTTCTTGCAATCTTACTCAGAAATGAACTTTTAAAGAATCAGCTTTGCCAGAGATATTAGCTTCAATCTTCAGTTTCACTGCAGCTTCCTCACCAGGGAGGGCACGAAGGAATTTTTATGCATTACTTTTACGTGTCACTCTTTTTCCTGTTGGGAAATTTGAGTCTCCTAACAATATATTCCATGGATCCACAGCAACCCCATAGTAAGACTTAGAACACACACTGTCTTTTGTAAATATTACCTTATTATACTAAATGTAACAACTTCAGTTTGCTATTTATGGGAATGCTCTTCCTCAAGATGCTTCATAGTAGAGAAATGTAAATACCTCTGAAGTGGTAGTTTCTATAGAGACTTATTTTTCCACTGAATTGTAGAATAAACAGCCCAATTTTCTACAAATCTGGAGCATCTCTCCAAAGTGGCAGATAATGATACTTTACCACTCTGTAGCCACTTATGTCTTTGAAGCTTGCTGTAAATATGAACCACTTATGCCTTTGGGAGTATCCTTAGGTATTATCATTAGCCTCACTAAGAAAGGGAGGTAAAAAGAGCAGGTAAAAGACTTTACACAGAGTAGGGTGGCACTGCTCAGCAGCTTCATGCGCACCACACTTTTACTGCTGGCTCTGTGACAGTTCACCTTATCCCAGCCTCAGAAATGATCAGTTTCACTGCCAGCAAGATCAGGTCTCTCTCAGCAGCAGCTCTGGATTGAGGGCTGAACATGACCCCAAAACAGGCAGCAGGATTTTTTGGAAGCTCAGTCAGGTTTAGCCAATGGATGTGTGAGGAGTTAGCAAGTTTATCTCAGGTTTGGCAGTGTGGCTGCTCAGAACAGCCCTGGTCTGGGGCTGGTTTGTCTACAAGACTTGCAGCTTGCAAAAAAACTAATACTGGGAATCCATTTTTCCTGGTGTCAACACAGCCTGAAGAAGCTTCCGTGACAGCAGCCATGAGGAATTTCTGTCCTCCCCTCAGCCCCTTAGGGAATGCTGTGCCCATCCTGTAAGTTGAGGGAAGAAGCTGAAACTCTCCTGGGCAGAACAACCACTCCTGGCTTTTTGTTGCCCTTTTTTACAGGGAACAAACACAAGAGCACTTAAAACACAGTGAGAGTGCAAAGCCCCGCTTGCCCATGTGTGTCCCCTGACCCCTTCCCTCTGCACTGGGGCTGTTCCTGCCCCCTAGGCTGCTGTGGAAAGGGGCCTGGGCACCATCATTCATCCCCCAAGGTGTTTAGCTGCCAGATCTCCCTGTGGCTGATTGTGCTGCACATCCCTGTCCCTGCCACCCCAGCCCCGCGCAGATGCCGCGCGTTAGTGCTGAGATCAGTGTGGGAGTCGTCCCTCCTCCACACACCAGATGGTTCTGCATTTGTTTTTAGTGCTTACCTATCTGCTCCTCGACTCCTGAGAGTCATGTGAATCTGGGAAGGGAAAAAAGAAAAGACTTCCCCAGCAGCTAACAGAAAAAATAATTATCAAGAAGTTTCCTTTTCACGTGTTATCTCAAAACACAGAGAATGTACTCAAGAAGCATTCAGAACTTTCTCAGAAAGGAGGGAAATCAAGAGAGGGGCAGATATGGAAAGTTCCTCGGTATCCAAACAGTGTGGACAGCTCAGGCAGTGCTCCCTCTGCTCCAGGGACAGATGAGACACCCTTCAGACCAGACTAGATTGGATTAGATTGTCCAGCAATCAGTGCTGGACTAGATTGTCCAACACTTTGGCTGCCTTCCAGTTGCACTGCATAATGAAGAGCAGGTATTTTCCACTTTAACCTTGTCCTTCCTAAACCAGCAGCATTCAAAAGATGGTGAATCTGCCTAAATTAGCAATGACAATCCATCTGATTTCACTCTTTCACTTTTAAGAATGAACATGTTTTGATTTTATCGAAACAAAACAGGTCATATTTCTGCACTACCTGTGAGTAAATGAACCTGTAAATATAAAAATAAATACAAACTAGTGCAAGCGAGGTGTTTTGTGTGTGATATTTCTTCTCTGGACTTTTCAATCCAGTACAGTCCTACTAACTGTTGTGATTTATTCTGAAAGTTGGACAAGATCCAGTTCCTGAGGGTATATAATTATGTCTAAAATTTTTTTCTCCAACTTGATTGCATGAAGAAGCCTTAAAGTGCGACCGACCCATCTGCATTCTCAAGACTTAAAAACAGGAAGGGAAATGGGGAGATCTCCAAATGAATTTGTAAAAAAGCATCTGAGGAGCACCTTGTGAAAGCCTGTCTAAGGTTTGCGGATATCTGACACAGACAAGTGTGGTAGTGCTGACATCCTAAGATAGAAGTTAGGTCATTTTATCCCTGGAGCCTTGGATCCTGTCAGGATTGATGCTCCTTCCCTAGTAACCCTCACTTAGCATGATAAGCAGGCCAGGAGCAAATCCAAAACATGATGAGGTCAAAATTGCATCTTTTATGATCACATTGTTGTGAAGGGAAGCAATAGGAGGCAGCAGCTCAGCTCACAGCAAAGGAGACAATGGCAAAGTATAAAACCTAAAAATAGGGACCTCTGCAACAAAAACACCCTCACCCAACTACGCAAGCAGAGCCACTCTTCCCTGATCCTTCCTTTCCTTTTGTAGATCTCTCCCACCTCCTGCTTGGGCTTCTCAGCTTTACAGTCAGAGCAATCACAGAGCACACAGAGGGGTGACGTGTGCCAGGCACCAGAACTGGCTCCTGCTTCCTGCGGGGAACTGAAAGGGTGTCCAGCAACTCCTGGAGGTGATGGCACTGCTAAAACCACTGCTGGGGCCTGCAGGGATTCAGCCAGAAGTGCAGCATCTCTTCCAGCGGGGGAGAACAGTTTTGGAAAGACAAGGGTCACCTCAAATCATCAGGCTGGGTATCCTCATGGAAAAAAAACAAGTTTTAGGTTCTTTTCCATCACTGTATTATCTTTCATTTTCTTCCCATGGCTAGGGCTTGATGAACATCCATTTTCCTTTCCCCACTGCCAATGTCTGGTGCTCTTACATCCTGTCCCACTTCATCCATATCCCCCCATGCTGCAGAGCCCACTTCTCCCCAAAAGTGGTTTCATTTCCTCCCCCACTTCTCCCACCACCAGAAGCCCTCTTTCCTCCTATTCCCAGCAGAGAGTGCTTTGCTTCCCAGCTGATTTGAATTCCTCCCTCCTTCTGTGGGCGAAGAATCATTCAGAGCAGTGGCATTTCAAACTCTGCAGAGAAGGTAGGTAGTCTCAATCCCAAGTGGGAGTGAGTATCAAGTACAGTGGTAGTGGGTGCACCCAACCCCAAGACCAGCAGTTCCCAAACTTTCCTGGTGTTTAAACAGTGCCTAAGGGCTGGATGCTTCCTCCTGGACATTTGTGCTGATGGCAACTACCACAGCCAAAACCAGTGCCATGCTATATATATATATATATAAATATGTAACCTTTAATCTGTAATCTTTGTACTGTGTATCATTATTATACCATATCATTACATGATGCCATTATCATCAATCACAGAAGATTCAGAAAGAAGTTAGAAATATTATCTAGAAGAAAAGACTGTAAAAAAAATGGGGAAGAGGTTTCCATTCCATTTTAACATCTGGGAGGACAGACTTCTTACCATTCAATGCTTCTATTTCATCAATAGTGTCCTTTCTATGAAGAACCACTGAATGCAACATTTTTAAGCTTGTGGCTTATCAACCAACTACTGTCTTTTCTGCTGAAAGTGGAGTTTAATTCTTGCCTTATCCCTGCAGAGGTGATCTTGGTTCCTGCATCACCAACAGACCCCTTCTAGTTACAGGGTGATTGGAACCAGCAACCACAGAGTCTCACCACAGCACATGTCTCAGTGACATTTTCATTCTGAGTCACCATTTGATTCAGGACAAGAAATAAAATTGCCACTGGTGGAAGTTCTGCATAATTCTTTATCACCTGAGCACATGGAACAGAAAAGCTACAGAATGAATTAGTCTAGAACTTGGTGTGCTTAACAAATGTTGTTTAATGGCTCTGTTCAGAACACCTACATGTTTTGTTCCTGTTACTTGTACAGCTCTTACATGTGACAAAGAGACTAATTTTTTAACAGAGGAGGGAGGAGAGAGAACAGCTATGGACTCTTTTTTTACTGAGTATAATAATAGTAATATGGGGCTCTATACCATCTATGTCTCAGTGACTTCTTTTAAACATGCTTAGCCTATAATTGAAGGATAATTTTTCTTACTGCCAACTCCATCAGCTCACACTGACATCAGAAAACCCAACAGTGTTCTGGCTAATGTTTCATCACCAATAAAGAATTTTGAAAACTGAATTTTCCTCTGTGTGCACGAGGATAATCCTTAAAATTATGGCTTTGGTTGTACCCAGCAAAGAGGCTGCAGCAGATACGTGCCCCATCAGTGCCTGTATGCACTGGTGCATCCTGGACATGAATCACAGAATGCCAGAAAGGTTTTGGTTGGAAGGGAACTTAAAGTTCATCTTGTTCCAGCCCCCTGCCATGGGCAGGAACACCTTCCACTATCCCAGGTTGCTCCAAGCCCTGTCCAACCTGGCCATTGACATTTCCAGGGGACAGGGCAGCCACAGCTTCTCTGGGCTCCAAAAGAACCTTTGCAAACAGATGTCATATTGCTTTTTCAGGAGAGTCACCTCTTAGATTGAAAAATCTACTTAAAACCAATAAAACTTTTGTTTTCCTTTGGTCATGCTTTTTTTGTGTCTGATCCTGCCACAGTTCAGATTCCCGTGGTGTAATTAAAGAGACCACAAGTGACAGAGGAAACAAAATATGTGCAAGTGTTACATATAAAAGTATTGAGGACAAAGGTTCTTTTAAAAGCTCAGTTTGGAGCAAACTGACATTGCAGTTTTTCTCACTTGGATTTCAGACAGAGGCTAGCAAAATTTACAGTAACAAACCCTTTAATTCTTACTCCATTCAGAGAATGACTCAGCACTGCAAGGAAAAGCAGCCTAAATGTTGTGAAGTTTTGACAAACCAGCCGAGGAATGAGCAAGCAGGAGTGCAATGTGGAAGCAGTCACAGAGTTTACATCTGAGGAAAACTTTGCTGATTACATTTTGGAGGTGGTTTGTCACAGGACGGCCTCACTGCAAAGTGAAATCCCATGTGTGCATTGAATCCCGTGCCAAAGAATTCCCTTCTGGGTATAAAACTGGTCAAAGAATTCCAGGAAGCCCTTCCTTACAGAGGAAGCTAATTCAAAGTCCCCAAATGCATACCAAAAAAATAACTTTCCTTCCACATTTCTCAATCTCAGGCACCTCCTTCTGCCTTCAGGGTGCCTCCACCACTATTTTCAGAGTCCTCCTCTTTCCCCCATATCCACAGACAGCTGGTCCCGAGGAACTCACTGGCCCAGCCCCCACTTGTCTCCAGCTTGGGATGACTCGTGCTGCTCCCAGATACGTTTCTTGAGAGCAACCCTTTGATAAGCTGCACACTGAGATAACCCCGGGTTCCCTTCGTGCATCTCCTGACAGACCTGTCAATTTGTCCAGCTTCTGGAGGAGACACTGTGAGACCAGGAATGGAGGGGTCAGATGAGGGGTATCAGAGATAAGGAAGATGCCAGGATCTGGGGGAGGGCAGGGGGAAAGGGAAGAGGTTATGCAGGACCAGAGGCTGGAGCTGATCACTGTGGAAGATGCTCTGGGGTGAATTTGCAGTGTGGCTGCAAACCTCTGTGACAGCACAGCTGGGAAATCTCAGTGTGAATCCCTTCAGTTTCTACACTTCGCATACAAAAAGAGCATAAATATTTTTCTTCCTCTGGCTAATTCTTATGCAAATAGAGGGAAGTTACAAGTTTTAAGAAGTTGCTGCTCCACTGTCCAGGTTCACATCAAGTCTTTGCTTCACAGATACCAAAACATGAACACATCACGTCTGGGAAGAAAAGCTTCATTCCAGATCCAGGCTGGATCACGGACAAAAGCTAGCATAACCTCAAACCTCCAGGAGAAGCCATCAGGGGACACTAAGACTGATCTCTTCCTGTGCCTATTGCAACACATCTGCTTGGGCTGGGATTCCGGGCCATCCCCTTTGTGACGAACATCAGCAAGCAGCGTGTGCTCCTGAAGGCTTTTACATCTGCGTCCGACTCACGCTCACTCCAGAGGTTCCTGTTTCATATCCGGCTCTGATGGCTCTGTGTGTATCATGTACATTCATTTCAAGTACACACAGGGGGCACAAACAATTGTAGAAGGATTATAAAGTCTGAGAATTTGTTAGGGGCCAGCTTGGTGTTAAAACCACACTCCCAGTTCACAAATGCACATGGACACTCTGCACCACAGCTTGTATTTGAGAGGAAAGCTAAAGCACAAAAATAAGAAATTTGGTTCCCAGAAACCTTCTAATGTGCACCTTCAGAGAATTCCTAATTTTCAGAATTGTTACCAATGTGACAAACTGGCTGCTGGAGCCAGCAGCTCTTCCCCATCCCAGTAAAGTGCATTGCCATAAGTCCTTCAGAGGCAGTGATCTCTGTGAGATGGGAACAGAGCAACAACAGACACAAGTGTTGGCTCCAACGAATTTGAAGAGAAACATTTCTCTCAAACAGTTGAAGTGTGTTGCAGAACTTTGAAAATCTTGTAGTTTTCACTTTTCCTTTGGGAAAGAAATATTTTGATTTCTAACAAACAGATCTTTTTGCATCTGAGGCCTGCATGGACACTGCTCTGACGGGGAACACGGCCCTTTTTGCCATCAGAGAGCTCCTGTGCTGCCTATTCCTGCAATTCCAGACAGCAGAGATGGAATTCCAGGCTGCTGTGGGGCGTCCTCAGCTCACACCCACAGAGACTGAACACGCGATTCTCTGCCGACATGATTTTTCCTACATCTACCTCTGTGCTGGGCACTAATCCAGGGAAGTTAAAAACCCTCCCCCATGACACCCACTCAGCACTCCAGTATCTGTTTCCCAATCCTGATAAGTGTGCCTGTTATTCTGTTCTAATCTTCTCCCAAACACACCAGCATGCCCTGAAATGAAACAGCAAAGGAGAACTCAAACTAAGCATTTACCTGCAAGCAATTTTCCAATAAAAAGCAGAAAAATATGTCCCAGTCCAAACCCAACACAGCATCACATCTCCTGTCTGTGCTCCTCAACAGCAGGGACCATGTCAGGATATTCATTGAGTACTACACTCAGCAATCAGACACGAAATATTTCATGCAGTAAAACACCAAGGGCAGGTTGTTTGGTTCTGCTTTTCATTCTACAGGTTACACATGTTTTGACAAATTTATCTGACTTGCAATCAGTAAATAAACAAGGCCTAAGATACTTGATGAAGGAACTGTATTTCCCTGATAGAAATACTTTCCCATATCATCCCCAAAGGAAATGTAAGTCTTCAGTGAGTAATACACCAGTCCTACTCCCATAGCCTAGTCAGTTAGATCCAGATTACCTACATCCCCTGAGCAAGAACTGCAACACAGTTACTGCTGCTTTTCAGTAAAATCCGGGCACAGACCAGACTCTCTGAGTTACCTGGTTAATGCTGTCAGTCACTGTGCTACAGATGTGCTCCTGTGAGCAATGCTTACACCTCCTGTCAGCTCTAAAGGTGTAAGAGTAGAGTATATCCATGGGAAAGACTCATTACAGATTCCTATTTCAATTTAATCTTCATTGACAAACGGCATTTTGGGCTTTAGGACTCACATGCATTCCCTCTCTGAGACAACAGGAAGATCTTCTTTCTTCCAGCTCCCACTATCAGATGTGCCCTAAAAAAATCTCCTGAATTGTTTCAATACCAACACAAGGATTCTTCAGACTGAGGAAGAGAAAGAGAGGGCTGTATACCACATGAGAAAAAGGACTGCTCCTGCATCACTGGTTCTCCTTAGAAACTTAGAGGAGGCTGCTTTGTGTACAGAACTTGGCACTCTGGGAGCATGAAAGCCCTCTCAGTTCACTACAGGCACAGCAGATCCAAATGGATCATGGAGATGGCTTTTTGTGTGTATTTATAGCACCTCACAACTCAGGTTGAAGACTGAACATCCAAATAAATGCATCTGAGGAATCAGAGAGTACAGTTTTCTCAGTCACCAAAACTGCTCTGCAATTTTTCATCTCCATTTACATCTGCTTTTCTGTCTCCTAAAAGTGCTTGTATATATTTAACTGCTTCTAATGGACTATAAAGAACTGTGAAGAGTTTACACTTCCCTGAACATGACCTGAAGGCTTCAGATGTATTCAGACAGAAATCACATACTTTATTAAAGATAAATTATGGCACTACAGAATCAGATATAATTAATATAATGTGTCCTCATTCTCCAGGAAGGGAAAAAAGAGAGTGACTATCACTGTGAAATATCAGCTGTGGATTAGACAGAGTAAGAAAGAAAAGGATTAAAATCTGGATTGTGGCTCTTGGTCAGATATGCATCTTTAGTGGAGCAAATTTCACCTAATAAGTCATTTTTCCTCCATCCACCAACCACTAATCTCTGGTAAGTATGTTCCAGGTTACAGACTAGAGTGGAAATCCATGGAAAATGCAGGCAGGGTGCAGATCCTGGATACCTGTATTTGTGGTGCTGTTGACACAGCAGCGGCTCGGGGTGCTCCTGCTCCAGCCACGTTTCCTGTTTCTATAAACATGCTCTGTTTGAAAAGGGGCTACTCTGGGCACACATTTGCACTTTATGGCCACTCCTGTGCCAACATAAATCAGCCCCAAATGCCATCTCGGTGACATAATGTAGGACTTATGCTTAAGGGAGTCCACATCCATAAGTGAGTGGGTTCCAAAGTAATTAATTTGAGGAGTCCACTTACATTTCAATCTCCCAGCCAGACAGGCTGCCCCGTGGTTCCCTTGGCTTTTTTGCCTCAGACTCCCCAAATTTCACTCTTCCATTTCCTCCACTTCCTCACCTTTCAGGGTCAGAGTTTAACACCGCAAAGGGAAATGAAACAGAGAAAAACAAAACAAAACAAGCTGTGAAGCAGATTAAAGCCACATTTGACATCCAGAGGTACATGGTTCCTTTTTCAGCTGCAGATATGAAGTAGTAACAATTTCATGTCCGCAACTCACAGTGTAAGCTTGTGTTTTGAAAACAAAGGAGGTTTTCTAAGTGCATCTTTGCTCAAAAAAAAATGTCATGGCTTTTAAAATCTATTCTATTTAATGGTCAAGTCAGCTGAATTCTTAATTACTCTTTTCTAATTGCTTAGAAATGGCCTGGAAAGTAGAGAGAAACCCTCTTACACTTCCCTCCACTCTTGGTGCTCTAAATGCACCATCTCTGAGGGGAAGGTGCTTGCAGAGCAAGCCACAGAAATGTGTGCTTCTGCTTCTTAGAGAGGATGGGTCTGCCAAGGGCCTTCTCCTGAGCAGCACCAAGAGAATTGCCATCAGCCCATGGCTCTTGCAGAGCTCCTGCTCTGACTGCACTGTTCAGCAACATCCATCTGCTCAGAGAAACTCACTCGCTGAGGACAGAGTTCAACTCCTTTCCCAGAAAATTAACTCCTACTACCTTCTGTGGAGGCTGGATCAAATGCAAATGAGAAGACATGCAATTAGTCATGGGATAAAATGGCCCATAGGATTCAAGAGGAGAGATGCTTTACAGGAGGCAATTAGCTTCTGCTTACCCAATTTATACACAGTGCCCTGAGTCAGTGGGCGTGAGGCCATTTCATGGGATCAACCCTAAGCCAAGGATTCCATGTTTCCCCAGCAGAGAAAGATGGAACTGTTCCCCACAGCCAGCACAAAGGTTCTTAGCTTGGTCCCACATTTCTTCCTATAAGGCCCTCACAGCTCATGAGGAGGTCACAGGGATTACAGCCCATTTTTGCAGATCCCAATCGATTCTGAAACTGCAGTGTTCCCACATTTGTTTGTGCAATACCAGTGCAGAACCTGTTTCTATCAGACAACCTGATTCAATTTTCATGCTTTTTGAAGAAGAGGACAGTGATGATGTGGACATTTCCAATGCAGAGATCTCCTCTGGTTCATTTTAAATATTCAACCTGACCTTCACAAGGGATTCCAGCTTTGTTTCTGGCTTAGTCTGATGAGTGTGTAGCCCATGCCAGGGCAGACTGAATACTTGAAGCACAGATTTCTTTCTGTAGAGGTCATAATTCCAGCATGATCGATACAGAGCGGAGGAATGAGAAGCCAATAAGAGAGGTCAGACTTCATGGACCTGGTGAGAAAGGCCCAGAAAAAAGAGCACAAAACCCTGTAGCAGGGCATGAGATGGCATGGCAGGGACTAACCTCTCCCAGTGAATAAATATTTAAACTTTTACTAAACTACTAACAAGGAAGAACTGAAAGACCCTCACTTCCAAGTGGATTATTGCAGTTCTTCTTTCTCATCCGGGACCCAGAAAATCAAATTTCAAAATCCTCTGCCATGCTTTTGAAAATCTAATATAATTTGCTGAACACCAGTGGCTTTTTCTACAACAGTTTAAATAAACGTGCAACACTTAGCCATGATTATGGAGATCTGAGGGAGGAACAAGATTTTTCTTTTTTACACTTGGGAGTTATTCCTCTGTACTTGCCTTATGTCTGAAGAGATTTAAACAGAGGGGGAAAATGTGGAGGGAGTTATTCAAGGGAGTTATTCAACAAAATAAAAAAGTGCATGTGTACACTCACAGAAGCAAAAAAAAACACGCAGAAAGTTAAGTTTTTTTATAAAAAATCTCCTTTATTTTAGGGGAGAAAATGTGATGATTGCATGATTTTTATGTTTATGTAAAGATAAATGGACAAGTAGAATAACTGAACAAAGCCATTAATCAAGACTAAACTTCCCAGGTACAATTCAACTTAATTTATGGTCATATTGGACCCTCTTGCTCATGTTCAGAGTTTTAAAGGGTGGTTCTGGAGCTCAAAGGTGAAGCAAAAGTAGCTTTTCAACACATCATCCCAAATTCAGAACTGAATTCTGCTGCCACAAGGCAAATGGATGATTCTTCCAACCTGGAGATGGAAGAGCCCTGAAAGAGAATGAACTGCAGGGATCAGCCCCAGCTAACACAGGAACAAGCGAGATGAGAGTGGAGGAGATAAAATGAATGTGCAAGTAGGAAGGAGACACAGCACAGACTGGGAGCTTGTCTAGATTTTTTGAGCTTTTAGGAAAATAAATGTCTTCCATCACGTCCTGTCTCTTGCTTTAGTGATCATTTTGCAACTTCCAAATTTTTATCAGCCAAAAAGAGAACAACACTGTACTTTGCACGTGATGGTAGAACATGCTAAACTGATTGGATGATACCCTGTGCCAGATTAGGGATCTCTCTGGTCCTTCTTGTATCTATGGTTGCAACCACGCACACAAATGTAACAAAAAAGTAAAAGGAAGTTTGCAAGAGGCAGCTCTGAGCAAATCTGCCCACAAGAAGTTCCTTTCTTCTCCCTAAAAGTCAAAGCCTCATTTGCACTCTGAAGTAATTCCTCTGCCTTACACAACCCTTAATTATTTCCAATCCTTGCTGTAGTCACTGTAAGTGTCTTGATAAACTGGATAAATGCACCTTTTGGAGGGTTCACTTCTTCCTGGAGATTTTGTGGCAATTAATTTATTTTAAGATCCAGATAGCTTCCAAGATGCCTTAATCAATAGCACATCCTGTCCTCACCACGAAGCTCCTGAAATTTGTACGTGTCGAGGCCAGACTCCAAGAATGCAGACAGGTGCCCACAGGAGGGGGCAAAAATGCCAGAATTTCCCAAGCTATGGTAAACATGGGGCCGAGTTCCCTGCCCAGCAGCTCCTGCCACACATTTGGGAAGAGGAGGTTTGAATCCAGCCAGTTATTCTTCCTTATCCTGCTCCAGGGAGCTGCACCACCAGACACCCACCTGGGAGATGTGCTGTGGATGCCCATCTTCCAGCTGCCCCTGGAACAGGATTCTGGCTGCTAGGAAGTCCTTCAGGAAAGACTAAGGGATGAAGAAAGTGGAAACAGAACAGCTGCAGGGATACTCCCTGCCTCTGCTATTCCCAGAAGTTGTGGTCTTGGGGAGAAGGGGCAAGGAGCCTGAATTGATGGGTTTAGGTCAGGGGAAGAGGTGGAACAACTCTTAAGAGTATGTGGGAGGACCTGGGAGATAAAACCAGAGAATTGCTGCAGAGAACCAGAGATCCTTTGGTCAGCATGGGATCATGCAATAAACCAGGAATGAAATCATGGCTTGAGCAACGACTTTGTGCCATCAATACAATCCTGTGGGGAGTAGACATGGAAAGGGTGGACTCAGCCTGGAGTTTTCACACTTAGGAGCACAGGCAGGGAGCCCAGCTAAAGAGCTGAGGGGGGAATGATTTATGAGGACAGAGCTAAATGGCTAAACAACAAGTAAGGGCAGACATAACAATCTACAAATACCCACAGAAGTAAATGTCAAGGAGTGTGAGGAATTTTTGGAACAGCAAGATAAACTTCCCAAGACTAAGATGCAGTGGCTTGTAACACACTTGCCCAAACAGCTAAAGTTTTGGTCATGACTGGCTTGAGCAAAGGATGAGCAAAGGGAAAGGCAAGGAACAAACCTGTGCTGTTCAACACGTGAAAGGGATTATTCAACTCTGTCCCAGGTAAGCTCCAGGTCTCTATCACCAGAGAAGCTACTGGCAATGTTCAGCAAGGTACAGGAGTTGGAGACAGGACTTTGGAGCCCTCCTGCAGCCGCTTTTCCCCTTGGGATTTTTGTGGTAGCAGCAATTACAACTGTGATTTAATCGAGACAGTTTCAAGTTGATTGTACAGATGAAGAAGTCACACAGCTGCTATTGCACAACATCACTCAGAGCTAGAAAGACTACCCACCACAGCAGTGTCACTACAATTAACATCCAATTTGCCCTGGATAAAGGCTGAGTGTTAAAATTGCACCTGATCTCATGCCCGCTTCAGCCCCTGAAATAGCTCTTAACTAGAAGTGAAGTTTGTTCTGTGATGAGCACCTGCATGAGGGGTGAGATCCAGCCCAAGGTCATGTCCCAGGGAGGGAAAGATTTCCAAGGAGGCCTGGGGGATGTGCCTGATGCTCCACATGAGGAAAAAGAGCTGCTAGGGCTACACTGAGCAGCAATACAAGGGAAAGGGAAGGAATGCAAAGCAAAACTCGAACAAACAAAAAGGACCTTGGAGTTTTTTGTTCACAGTGTGGCATTGCAGCTGTGGCAGGGTCAGGAAAAGAGACAGCAAGGTAGAAACAGAGAATGGGATTGGCTCTGAATCCCTCAGACTGCAAAATTATTGCCTCATTAAAGGAAATAAATTAAAGGTAAAGGGGAGAAAAGAGCTCATACACAATCTTGAATTGTGGTAAGGGGGAGAGGAAAGAGATGAAACAAACCAAAGGCACAGCCACAGGAAACAAATGCAGCCCTAAGATACCCTCTATCTCCTCTTTTCTGACAGATGTCCCATTCCCAGTCCCCGGGGATTGGTTTGTGCACTCAGGAGGATAAAGCAGTTTCCTTACTTCTTCCTGCCTTGATTGAGACACTGGATCACTAACATGGAGTGTTGCTTAACTCAGGGCAGGAACCTACTTCTCGCTTAGCCCTGACTTCTGGAAAACAATCTCAGTGCTGGAGTTCAGTAAAGAGGAGCTACACAACTCCCATGGTGAGGAGGGGACTGAGAGAAACCCAGGGAAGCTGCAGGGGATTTATTTTGGGAGAACATCTTTAGGTGGTCAGGGGATGGTTGTGAGGTTTCAATACATGCACAGAATGAAACCCATTGCTAAAGTGTCCTAAAGAGAAAAGGTGGATTTCAGAACTATTAAAAACAAACTGCACTTTATCTCCCATTTTAAGGCTTGGAAAGAGATGACCATCCTAGGGGAAATGCCACTCAGTGTCACAACAACATCTCAAAGCATTTTGGAGATTTAGGTGTTGATTAATGAGACATTCAGGTTCACAAGCCAAAGAAGCCGGGGAATTCTTTTTGCCAAAGGTTTACAAATGGCAGGCAAAAAATTACTGAGGAAGAAAGGCCTTGTAATTAAATGCTTAACTTGAGATTCAGGTTCTTCTTCTCACCTTAATGCCTAAAACACAACAAGAGGTGCCTTCCATACTTGTAAACACTGTGTTCCTAAAAGGGACAGGATACAGAGTACAGCTCCCAGTCCTCAGCAAGCTGTCAGGAGCCTACAGTGGGAAGAGCTGCCTGACTGTGCAGAGGTGTCATTCCTGTGGTAAATATTTCTAAGAAAATTCAGGTAGTGGTGTGGTACCCAGAATTGTGCCAGGGAGAGATTTTGAGTCTATTGTGTTTGTTTCCTTGCTGAGGAAGAAAAGTGTTTTTCACCTCCCAGACTTCTCTGGGGCTTTTTCTCTTCAAGGTTTTTTAGAAAACTCCTGAGCAGGAAGCTAAAACAATTACCTGAACAGAGCCAAACAGTCTGTAAGCTTTGACTCTCCCAAAGAAGCATTTTTTGATGTACAACAGCTTCCAATGCAGGAGACAGCTTCTGCCCTTTAGTTTAGTGGTGTGTTACAACACATCACACTGAAAACTGAGGCAGAACACAAAAAAAGAAAACAATCCTTACAGTGAATCTTTACTTTTGTTGGAATCCTTTTCTGGATGTTTATGGCAACCCATAAAGTTGCTGAAACATGCCTGCTGTATTTTTAATTGTCATTTTAAATGCCAAAACCCAGAAGTCCTGCTTGTATTGTATGTGAACACAGTGTCTGCTTATGTTCAAACCCTCAGGCTCTTTAAATAACTCCACTGTACACAGAGAACGTTGTTCATTTTGTTTTTACAATTTTTGCTCATGTAGAAGGAGCTCTAACGTCCTGAGAACATAAATGTATGTTCATAAGCAAGGAGCGAGATCACAGCTGGAACCTACCTGAGCCTTGGATCGCGTTTCGGCAGCGGCACGGGCCGAAAAAGCCGCTTCTTTCTCAGTTTAATTTACAAGAGCCACAAGTGGAACAGCACATAGCAGACTTACTGACGTAAGGCACAGGTGAGTGCACGTTACAGGTCCAGCTCTGTGCCTGATCCACAGGGAATATCAGGCTGTTTCAGCCAGACTTTAGAGCCATTACCGCCGTAGCCCTGGAGGAACCTGGGCTGAACCCTGGTGTGTTAGTAAAGGTGGCAGCTGCCATAACAGACTCCTGTGTAGGTTACAAATTTGGGGCATAAAATGAGGGTCTTTTTATTGATTCCAGTGAGTTTCGTACCAAGCCTCCATTGTTCTGCCCTAAAGAATAAACCATTAGAGAATTTATAAGCTAATTTGTTGGGTTTTTTTCTTTCAAGGATTAAACAGGAGCGGATTGTAATTTCCTTTAAATGCATCTATTATTCACGAGTATTCAGTAAGTTTTATTATGGGCTTAAAAACAACAGCATATATATCTTTATATTCAATTCCAATCTCCTACATGGGCTGTGAAACTCACATTTTATGTTTAGTTGTGATTGACCATGAAAGTCAGAGGGTAATACGTGTTCCCTGAGTAAAGACACAGACAGGTATCTGGCCAATGTTCATTTTTCACATTAGTTTTCTGTAAATAATCTTACATGCAATTTTGCCACTTCCTCTCTGCAGGAATCTCTGGGAGTAGGTTAGCAAACTGTGGCTTGAAGAAGGCTGACACAGAGTATTTATGAACAGAGAGGAAGTAAATTAATTCCAGCATTTGATTCAACATTGGAGAAAAGCTTTTTGCAGTATTTAATCACCCACAGTAACAAGAGGAGGTACAGTCCCTCCTCTAGCCTGGACCTATTACCAGGAAAGGAAAATTGTGCTGAGTTAGGACTAAAAACAAGGGGTCAAAGAAAGAGACACTTCATTTCTCAGTGTCCATCCCATAATGCCAGTCCTGTAACAGCTGCCACTATTTGTAAAACATGCAGAAGAGGGATAGGTGGAGGAATGAAGCCAACGCACACAAGGTAACACCCTTTTTAAGCAACCACCACTTTCTGCAATGACCTGTACAAGGGTCATTGGGGGTTTTCCTTCCCTTGGACTCCGAGCTTCCTGAGAGGAAGGAGAGTTGAAATACAGGAACCAGTGGCTGCACACCATTTCCAGCAGCACAGGAGACCTTCCTCACTGACAGTGGTTTAGGAACCACATCTGAATCTCCAAACTTCCTGGTGTTCTCCCTTTGAAAGGAGGGAAGACGGGGGAGGAGATGGGTGGAGAGGGTGAAGAGGTGGTTCTCTTCTTTGAAAGGCCCTGCAAACACGGCAAAACTGCTCCCAAACTCTCAAATCTATGAGGAAAAAAGGTTGCGATACAAGTGGGAAATACAAGAAGTTTTAGCTAATAAAACATGCTGGACTAGCACCATACTTCTGCTTAAAAAGCTGTTTATCATAAACAACAGTTACTTACAGTATCACTGTGAGATCATTAGAGGACTCAGACACTGAAGAGCATCTGGTTCATCTGGGTGAGGCCTGGAAAACAGTGTCACGTATCAGCAAACACCAGCAATCGATGGATTTTTTGTGAGGGCTGTTGGAACAGGAGGAAACGCTCAAACTCACACTGCTGGGCCACTCTGTGGTCTAATCCTGGCCAGGGAAAAGAAAATCTGCCCCTCACTACATCTGATAAGAGAAAAACTTCAATTCCCTAGATAAGAACATCAGTTTGGCTGGGCTGTGTTGCAGATAATTTTTTCTCCTTTCAAAGGGTTAATGGGACCCCAGAGATAATAAATGGATTAAGCAGCTGTGTAGGTGCTCAGGAGATGAATATAGGTTGATTTTTCACAAACTTAACCTATGCAGAGTGAGTCATAATTTGCACCTTGCGTCATACAATAAATGGATCTTTTAAAAGTCAACCCACTGTGAATGGGCTGTGAGCTCTCCAAAAGCAAGAATCCTGCTCTCCTGCCCACAGGAGGATCAAAACAGCTCTTCTCCCTAGGTTACAGTGTGATGGCAATAACAGGGACCAAACAAACCACTCCATGTTGTGAGTTTGCCACGTCGCTCTTAAAAGGTCAAAAGGTTTTGACTGAAACAACAGTTTTTGTTTCATGAAAGATGAATTCTTAATCATAAATGTGTATTAATCTCATTGCTGCTCCTGCTGTGCCTTGCAACGCTGCTTCTTTTCTCAATTATGCCTCGCATCAACTTTTTAATTAATACCTATGCTAGGAAAACCTTGAAAGTTTTGATAAATGACATCTGCTTTTGTGCATTTCAACCGTACACTTCTGTGAGAAGGAAATGGTTCTATTTTGTAGTCAGCCAGGAGAAAGAAAAGCAAGTAGAGAGGAGGTCTACATGTTCACAGGGATCTCAGCACTGAGCAGACAGAATAATCATCTTTTGTTGAATACGAGCATAACAAAAAACAAATCCAACAATTGCCTTTTGTTCTGAGCAAGAAAGGCAGGGCTTTAATAGTCTTTAAACGAGATAGAAAATTTCCATCCAAATGGAACCATGGAGTAGGTAGACACATTACAATGTTTTGGAGTTCAGTGATTAAATTTAATACTGTGCCAGGCAGTGATTAGTTGATGAAGGGTGTTCAAAACTAGAATAGAAACAAGGGAAGTGTGGCTCCAGTTTAGCTCTGGGCCTCCCCAGCAGTTTTGTGTTCAGCTTTCTACTTTAATAGCAGTGTCAAACAGAAAAAAATTTGGTTTGATTTATTTCCCTAAGGAAACTCAGTGCAACTGTAAACACATAAAACTTCAGCATTCAGTGTCAGATCCCAGAAAGGACCTGAGGTACCAACCAAAGCACAGACACACATCCTCTTCTTCAGTACTTTTCCACCTTGCTACCTCAATCCCTGCACTCAGAGCCCAGGTACATGTGAATCCTATTAGTAAGCACCGAATTTTCCCAAATCACTGTGCAGGAGACCCCTAATTAAGGCTTCTGAATCCCAGCCTCAGAGCTGGGTGCCTGTGTCCCTTACAGATGTTTGCCTTAGTGCATTAACCCCCCTGGTGAGCCCAGTATGACGCATTGTCCTTAACACTGTACAAAGATGACAAATCCCCCTGGAGAACAGGAGAATAAATCCCTTTTAACTTGGCTGTGACCTCTCCTAAGCCAGCCCAAGCCAGCCCATGAGCACATGGTGTTCTGAGAAGTCACAGCACAACCTGAGCCCAGTGGGTACAGGTAGATCAAATCAACTTCACCAGCAGACTTCACCAGCTTTGCAGAGGATGTGAAAGTTCATCTCCTGGGTTTCTCAAATGGAGAATTACCCCCTAAATTCTGACCAGAGACCTTTGAAGGAATTAAAATTTTCACTTTTTTTTTTTTTCAGTTCTTTTCTTCTTCCTTTCCTGTCACCACCTATTCCTACAGTCCAAGCAAAGGCCATCATCATTCTAATTTGAAGCAAGTCCTCTTACATTAATATCTATTTTGGCCCAGACCTGCTCTTTGCTGCATTAGTATAAATCTTTTGTCTTTTCATGGACTTTCTCCAACTATATTCTGGTCTAAGCAAGATTAGAATCTTATTTTGGTGATAATTTGTAGGGTTATGCTAAAGGTCAGCATCGTGCAGGCCACAGATCTTGGTGAAATCTCATCTATTCCAGGGGGAGAGAATTTACAGTTACAATTTACTATAATAGTAACATGATTTTTTAAAAAAAATGATAACTTGTAGATAATGTTTCAAGCTTCTCCTTGAAATTTTAAAATCCATCCATCAAGTAACAATAATTAATCACCAAACATGTTAAGTATTCAAAAAAACTGTGGATATGGCACTTGAGGACGTGGTTTAGTGGTGAACGGGGTGGTGGTGCTGGGTTGACAGTTGGATTTGATGATCTCAGAGGTCTTTTCCAACCTTAACAACTCCATGATTCTGTGTTATGTGTGTGAAGTTAGTTGCAGCTTTCACTACAAGGAAGTAAAACAAAAAAGTGTAGGAAAAACTGTGTTGGAGTCTATTTAACACTTCAAATGAATGCTTGTGTAAAACTCCTCTCGGATTCCTCCATCACAGGCAACTTCCCTGACTGCCAGAAGGCCTGGGAGCTTTTCCCATCAATGTGAGAAGCAAGAGATTTGCACCTTAACAAAAATTTCCAACATACTCTTCACGTATTATTTGTGCTCCAGGTGGTGGTAAGACATAAATCCTGGAAGTTCTCTCCACAATGGTCGAATGCCAAGAAATGGAGCAGTTTACTGGAACAGCAGCAGTTTCTGATGTCTTTGCAATGCCAGTTTCAACTAGAAAGGTACAATATTTTATATTCTGAGAAGCTGAGCTAGACCATTTTGGCAAAGAGTCTGTCTGCCTACCAAGGGTGGGGTAGGTATTTACTATCTCTATAATGACTTCCTACTGCAAGTGGGTCAGGTAATTCAAATAACTCGCCAGAACTGCCCTTGGTGGAGTCTGGTGAAGTCTCGCCTGTAAGTAAATAGTCCCTGAGCTGCAGAGGGCACATCCTCTGTCATGTGATGTCTCAGCCGTTTCCTGGCACTGCCCCTCCGACAAATCCTTCACTTTATCTCCCTCCCATTGTCACAGTTTCACCGCTGCTGCTGCTGCTGCTGCGCTTTCTGCTGTCAGTGGCCTGCTGTGAACTGGAAAAACACCTGCTGAAAAGGCCAGTCAAGTACTTAAATGATACCAGAGGCTCCTCCTTCCTCTGCCTCCATTATGGGCAAGCATCCAGTCTGTCAGTTGTGCTTGCCCAGCTCCAAACCAAATGTTTCAGCATCCGGCCTGCACAAGTCATCAGGTTTAAACAAAAACTGCAGCAGAAGATTAGCTTGTTGCCTGCGATCAGTGCAGTGCTTGGCTTTCCCTCACGCTGAACCTCGATGCCTGATGTTCAAACATGTGGATCATGTTCGTTCTGGCATTTGGAGTGGGGTAAAAGGCACTGTCTGTGTCTGTGGTGAGGTGGGAAATCCCAAATTCGGCAAGCTTGCAGAGGTGCTGCCTTGCACAGTGGTTGAAATGTTAAAAGAGAGGTATGAAGCAGCTCAAATAATAAGAAATAACTACCAGCTCCTACATGGCTCCTTGAGGCACTGTGGATGGAGAAGGATGTGGCAAATTAGGCAAATTAGGGCCAGGAGTTGGACTTTGATGATACTTGTGGGTCCCTTCCAACTCAGGATATTGTGTGATCCTATGAAATCTCCCTTTGCACAAACAGCCTCTCCTGAGAGCTGCTGGGGAAGGACACACAGGTCATTGAAAGAACCTGCAAGCATTCATTATATGCTTGTTTGCCAAAAACACAGTGGCATGGCTTGGTTCACCATAAACATTTTGGGCAATGCTCTTTATATTGTACCAATAACTAAAACCAATCAGCAAAAACAAAAAGATGTTCAAAGACTCTCATGAGCTCTGGGTTAGATGGATGCATTCTGGGGAACAGCTTCATGGATTTTGGCACTGCAGGGTAGCTTTTTAAAACAAAATTTCCAAAAATGAACAAGTTATTTCATAGATGAACTGTGTTGTCATAAAAAGTTTTGCTTGTCTATCTTTCCAAACAAGCACACTCCTGTAAAGAACAAATGAATGTCAACATTATTCCAAAATGTGTTAGAAAATTAATACTGCGCCCGTGTGTCACTTCAAAGTACTCTGTTTTGATCTTGCCAAGGTTATCCCAGTGGCTTTACCCCACAAAACAAGCCACAAACACAGCAGTGAATGAGTCAGGACGCAGAGCTGACTCTAAGAGCAGGAGCAATGCCTCTGGAGAGCGCGGCCAGCGGCAGGCATGGAGCAGAGCTAAGGGTGCCGTGCGCGGTAACAGCTGAATGAACAATGACTGGCAGAAAGAGAGAACACTTTGCTGTAAAACTTTTATTTCAAGCTCCTCCACTTCCCATCAATGCAAAAGGCTCTCTCAGGGTCAGGAACACCCGATCTGATGGACCCAAGTCTGCACTGGGAAGACGTGAGCCACACGATGCACGCCCTGAGCGGGAAGGTGGCCCACAGGCCTCGGCACTTCTGAGCAGGGCTTTGAAAACAGTTTCCAAGGGCCCTACACAAAAAGTCCTTTCAATAGTGCTCCATAAAACACACCTGAAGAAAGCCCGTTAGCTCCACGCTCTCTGTTTAGCTCAAGTGTTGTTTTTTCACACACAGAAACACGTGTACAGACTTAGCACACCATACAATGCCCCACTAAAGGCATCAAGTGCTGGTTATAACTCCATCCAAGATCAACAAGGTCTTTTTCCACAAGCAACCCTTTGTGTTTGGGAAGCCTTTGCCCTGAATTTTACTGTCTCCAAGTCAACTAACAGGTGCTCTGCAATCAAACGTGAGCTATTTAAGTGCAACCTGCATAACAACTTGCCAGGCTGGCAGGCAACCTTAAATAGTAGTTAGGGACTGGAATGGGTAAGTTTTATGCAGACAAACAGAAACACTCCCAACAGGAAAAGAAGGGAGGGGGGGAGGAGGAAAGGAAAATGATATCTTTCTTGGTTTCCATTTAGTTTTCTCTTTAATATGTTGGCATAATATAACCCTCAAAGAAGAGAGCGAGGCTCCCAAAACCAGACACCATGATAATCTGACATTATACAGTGGTTGTTCTTAAAATTTTCCAGTTTTGCTTTGGACAACAACATAATGTGCTGATTGTATATGGGATATTCTCTCCACTTGCACGGGGCACCGATAGCCTTTACTGCTAATACTGGAAGTGTGTTATTTCAGGCAATTTGACTTATATTTTTTTTTCCCTGGAGAAAGCACTTTGGGGTAGGAAAAAGAAAAAGTGAAAAAGCTTTCTTAGCTAGATGCCAGATGTGTCATTTTGCATTGTAAAGCCACACCACAATTTATAAGCCACACAACTGCTCATTTGTTTACCATTCCCAGATCAGATTTTTTAAGTCTGTTTCTGGGATCAGTGCATTGTAAAGCATGAAATGTGATGTTTATCAAACAAAAGTCATACCCATTTGGGATGCTATACAATTACTCAAAGGTCAAATACACCTCTGCCTAAGTGTTAAGTTTCCAGGCAGTGAGGGAATTGTATCATTCAGGAGATTGTAACATTCCTGTAAGTGCCATCATTTCTGCTACTGGAATGTTTCAGTCTGCATAAAAACAAACGCTTACCTCTTCTCTCTCCTCTTCTTCCCCTACACAGCTACTGGCACTGTGTCTTTTTACATTTAATCATAACTATTGATATTTGTGGGGCATGGGCAGGACAGACACAGAAGAGAGATGTTCCTGGGCACTGCTGGTTGTGAAACAGGAGACACAGGGCGCAAGTCAAACCCATAAACAGCACCTATGGTGTTATAATAACAAAAAATAGATTTACTTTTATTGTGTGGTCTTAACACACATTATACCAGGCCTGGGAACACACAGACACAGGAACAGCCACTCCAGTGAGAGTCAGGAGAGCTTCAACTACTGCCTAAAAACCCACAAAGCATCGTGGATGCAGCTGGAAGACAGACAGCACCTTCCCATGGGCAGTGGGACGTTTACTGGGATATACAGATCTCTGCATGTGAACTGGCTCTGCTTGCAGCAAAAAAAGGCATCTCTTGTGCACAACTGGCTGGAACTCGATGGCACAGGGAGGGCAGATGAGATCACTTCACCTGGCCTGGCCTGCCAGACAGCCCCAGCTCGGCTGGTGCAGTTTTGCTCTTTGAACACTTGCTCAGTATCAGTTGTGGAACAGTTTATCAGCGTGGGCTGCTTCCGTAGATACAGTCGTGACCCCTAAGAGTAGAAAAACTTGTTTTGTTGTAGTGGAGGGATTTTCCTGAACTAGGTTAAATAATATTTATTGAACTAAAGTCCACAGTTGCTGGAGCTGCTCTGGATTGACATGAGCATGGCTGAGATCTTTCATCTTTTCTTTCATCTGCTACAATGCAGAAAATCACTGTCTGTTCATTTTTGTATTCCTTCAACCTTCAGACCAGAAACTCAGAACTGGCTTTCTGGATCCCTTGATCTGTCAGACAGAGAAATCTGACAATTCCTCAAACCACAGGAAACTTAAAAATAGCACTTGTTCCAGCACAGCTAGACAGTGTTGTTCTTGAAATCTGGGTTAGAAAATACTTACAGGGTCTCTGAAAGAGAGAAGCCTGAAGCAGAATGTCTCTATTACTGCATTCCTTTATTTAAAGAATTAACCCTGTGAACAGAAGAGCTACTGAAGCTGGATTTGCTATTGATTTTTTTCCTTTAGACTAATTCCTACATGGATTCCCCAGTGTCTAGTAAGTGTTTTTTCTCTACTCCAATAGAGGGGGGAGAGGGGGAAGCACAAGAAAGGGAGACAGCTTGGGCCTCTGCACTGTATTCAACTTTTTATTTTCACTAAACACCTGGGACTTTATTTTCAAGACCTCTACCCTTAATTGGAAGAACAGGTTGAAAAGTTACTGGAGGAGAGATCCAGACATTTCTTTATCCTCTCTGCCCTGCAAGTTTTATCATCTAGGGAAGCAGGTGCTGGTGACAGTTGTGCAGGAACTCACCAGAGTATTGTACAAGGAACTTGTTAGGATTTCTTTTGGGAAAGTAGGACACAGGCCTCACCTGGCACTAATCAATAGCCTCTACTGAATGCAGCAATTCTGTATTTATTTACCCTTCACCCTCACACTTCAGAGGGGCAACCATGCTGTTTCCCCTGGAGGAGATGACTCTCAGACTGATCTAAATTCAATTAACAGCTCCAGATTTGAACTCAGATGGATGCGACTACGAAGTGCTCCTCCCTGCTAAACATGCCCACTGAAGGGTTTTATTAGCCCACACAGCAACTCCTTCCTCCCTGCTGGAGCACACGTGGATTTAGGGATCTCCCTGGCCAGCAAAAAAAAACCACTCCCTGTTGGTACAGACTAACCAAACAATGAAAGTAGAGCAATAGTTGTGTCACCTTAATCCAGTGCAGGGACCTACAATTACTTAATATGCATTTGCCTATTTTAAGCAGTCCCTCAGTATGATATACTTCTTCTCTTGCCCCTTTTTACACACCGGTTGCAATATTTGAATGACTTCCCCTGCATTTTCAATTACAATGTGCTTGTGAAAGCCTACAGTGTCTTGTTCATAATCCTTTTTAAGTACAGACTATCAACAAGGTCTGTAAGTGTCCAGACAGGAGCTACCCAGAGTGAAGAGGTTATGATTTGCAAATGATATTTCTTTTCCAGGTGGATCAGTATGTGTTTGGGAAAAAGTCTGCTATCTTTTGGGAATGTTTCCAGTTAACTCCACACTAACCACATTTGACTTGCTTGGTTCTGCTTCAAGAACTGAAAGTAGCTTGGCTCCAGCATTAAATAACCGAGCAGGAAATAGCAGAAGGTTTACCATATACAGGCTGGCCAGGGGTGGAGCAACAGATTGAACTAAAAATACAGCAAAGATTGGTTTAGGGACATTCAGATTGGTTCCAATTCAATTAGGAGATATACAAGCTCCCAGTACTGGTGATTAAGTTATCTTCATTGAAAACACATTGACATATTCAAATGTCACCATGCTTCAAAAAGGGAAGTGTGGAGACATAAAAGCTTAATGTCCTAAAATGAGGATCTGGTCAAAAAATGCTTTCTGCACTTTGTCAGCCTGTCCCCAGGCCCTGCAGCAGGCAGGGTGCTTCCTCTGCCCCATCCCACACACAAGTAAAAGCATTGGAGGAAACTTTTAGCTGCAGCAGAAAATTCACTAATAGTGCTAATCTCGTAAGTTTAATCATGGGTGGGGATGGTGTTGATTTTGAAACCACAGGAAAGATAGGAATAGCTTCAACACTCAGATGAAAATGGGCAAGCAAAATACAGTGCTGCAAATTCAATATAAATATACAATATAATACAAATATAAATTTTGAGGAAAATTTTGGCAAGGCAGTAGTTGTAAAGTCCCAAGTCTTTAGAAGCAGGGACTTTAGTACCAAAATATCCTTACAATCAATATTTAAAATCCTTCAGACTACTGTCCCATCTTTTAATTAACTTGCTAGAAAGGTGAAATAAAAGAGTTTATGCCCTCATTTACCTCTGATGAACACTGAGGTAGCATCAGTGCAATCAATGAACCAAGGCAAAACCAGCAGAAATGAAACCCAGTTTCACACTTGGGTAGCAAACTCCAGGTTTGTCCCGATATTATTCTTTCAACACCAAATATTTTACTGTCTCCCAATCACATTCCGGACAAATGAATCCTACTCCAGATCTTAACTGGACTGCAAAAATAAAACCTCGACAGCTCATTTATTGATACAGTGAAATATCCAAACAAGCAATTTTATTGCTATGAAGGAAAATATAACAGCTGGAAAAATAAACCTCCAGCTGTCATTGAGAGTTTGGCTACACAGACAAAAAAACGTGAAATGGCTGAAACAAATAGAAAAAGCCCTTCCCAAGGAATGCTGAGAATCAGAGCCCCAGTTGCTCTGATTCCTGGCAGATCCATGTGGCTGTTGGGTTTGATGGATGAAGAGATACGAAGTCAGGTGGGAAAGTGCCCCCCTGAAAGTAAATCCACATTGTATCTAATCCACTAGGGAGGAAAACTGTGGGAAAAAAATATTGTTGGCAGAGTCTGAGGCAGGAAAGCTGCCACACTATTCTGCTGTACCTTGGAGGAAAACAGGAGCCCAGATGTTAACGCAGGGTCTCCCTGGCCTGGAAAAAGACAAGGCAAAGAATACCTATCCAAGAAAGTTACTCCTACCATTATCAGTCTTCCCAGTTCTATTTAAAGAAAGCAAAAGGGCCAAGAGAAGAAGCTGTTTTGCAGCTCTGCACAAACACCCGCAGATAAGGGTGGTACCAGGTGTCAGCTTGCCCTGCAAAGTCACTGAAATGTCAAGGATTGTTTTTCCTCTACTCCCTTTCTCTTTCCTCCGACTGGGAACTGCCAATGTTTATTTAAAAGATATCCCTCGTATTTGGCAAGAATGCCAGCGGGGCAGACGTTAATGGATTATTCTTTGGGGCTGGCAGCCTGCCAAGGTGATAAGGATAGCCTGCCTGCCCCAAGGCCCAGAGCCGTGCCATTAACAGGGGAGGCAGCAACGCGATCGCCCGGCCAGATGCTCTGCTCTACTGAGCGCAGCAGACTTTAAAAGCTGCCTCCAACTTACATTTGATCTGACCTATAAAAATAATTAAATAAGTAAAGAGGCAGACACGGGCTATAGAGGGGCACTAATCCATCAGCAAGGCCCAGGTCTGGCGCTTCTCTTTGGCAGCGGCGTGGAGAATTTGCTCAAACCACCGTGAAGTCCCTGCGAGTGTTTCTGTTCCCTCCTCTGCCCTTGAACTAGATCTCAACCTGGGAGCCCTGAACTTGCCCGCTAAAAGCAGCACAAGTGAGGGACCTCATAGTACTGCTGCAGCTCAGCAGTGGAATGACAACAAAAGCAGACCTCGCTTGAGCTCTGCTCGGGAGAGGAGGAGCCTGGCTTTGTGCAGCGATCCCCACAGTAACACGCTTAATGCCAGTACCCCCTGAGAAGGCGAGCCCGAAGGAATGTGATATTCTGTGTCTTGAGATATATTTAGATTAACATTGTTTACTATTAATCTTCTCTGCAAAGCCCTTTCTTTCCCAACAGACAAAAAAAGCCCAGGATCGCTCCACCCCTATTATCGTGTGTTTTTTGGAAGACAACCTTTTCCGTGGCCCATCAGACAGCACAGACTATAATTAAGGTGCTTATAATACAATTTAGTAAAAGCAAGAGCTGGGGCACAGTAGCATTTACTGCTGTGATTGAAAGCCTTAAAGGTTCTGTGGAATTGACCAAGTAGTAATTTTATCTGTTTGGAGCTGGCAAAAAAAAGAAACTTGGTGCTCGTTTGAGAAACTGGGCTACCACTAATGAAGTCAGAGCAAATAGAGCTGCTTTCCTGCTTCTCATGAATGCAAACAATGAAGGATTACTCCAGACAGGTGTTCCCTTAAAAAAGAAAGTATGCATAAAAATTTAGCTACATTTTTTTTCCTCTGGATTTCTTTTTTTCTCACTTTAAAGGGGAAAAAAGAAATCCCCAGGGTCACATACTGTTACCTCAGGAAGGTACCACAGCCCACCTTTGCTGGTGACCTCTCCTGGTTCCAATGTGGCCCACATTAAAATAAGGTTCAGGACATGGTGACACCCTCATGAAGAACTGTAAGTCATTCCATTCCAAGAGTGATGGCTGATACTTCCAAAAGAAATTCAGTGCGGAAATAAAAATAAGTTTCTTTACTTCTGACATTTCATTGTGCCTTTGCACACCCACTCCTGAGGTTTTTAAAGAGGATTGTTCTTTGAAACAGGATTCCAGCAGCAGCACAAAATTCAGACATCTGGAGCTTTAGAGCCACCTCAGTCTCAAGGCCATCGTAAGAGGAGTCAAGAGAGAACTACACAAGTCCAGAAAGAACTAATCCAACAGCGACCTGAGGTCTGGAAGTTGGTCTGACTTTTCTGTTCTTTCCTTACTCTGATAGTAAGGCAGAAATTTCAGTTCTTGCCCTGAAACTTTATTGGGTTGCCAACAGTGAAAGTTATTGAATTCTTGGATGTAGCTTTGTATTAGCATCAATTCTCGTGGTGGTAATTTAATGTGGAGGTTGTTTGGTATCGAAGTGCCTTGGACTCACAGCCATGAATTACTGGAGCTTAAGAAAGGCAAGTCACCCATGGATGTAGTGAAAGGTAAGTCACCCATGGATGCAGTGAAGCTTAAGTCACCCATGGATGTAGTGCACAGAGTCTCCAGGTTGTGATGGCACAGGCAAAGCAGTCTGGAGAAAAAAGGAGCACTTCTGCAAAGTGGGATACACAACTTGGGCCTGTAAACACCAGTTATTATTGTTTCTTTATCTCTCACCAGGAGACAAAGGTTCTCAGCAGCAGTTTTACCACAACAAATAGCAATCTGATTCCATGGTATGACAGCTTATTCCTAGCACTAGGAGTGGGTGCACCAAGGCAGGACAGATGGAGGCTGTACCACAATCAACATTCAGTGGGGTGTCTGTCCTCACCCACTCATCTGCCTGCTCATTCCTCCGACAGCTCTGGGACTGCTCTGACCCCACCCGTGAGCTGTTTCTTTCCTGCTGCCTCCTAAGTTGTTTTCCAAGAGCTTTCTTGCTGCCCACATGTGTCCCCTCCTCCTCTTGGACGCTGCATTTTCTACAGAAGCAACAGATTGCAGAGATGTTATCCTTTTGATCTAATGAGAGAGAAACTCCTACAGCAATGATGTGCATGCGCTTCTTTCCTCATTATTTAGCAAGGGGACTTAGATGTACACATCTCTCCCAGGATCCTACTTTTTCTGTGGGTCCTACCTTTACTGCCCCTGCTCTCTCAGCTTAACAAGCTTTTCTCTCCCCAGCTCTACATCTGCATCATTTCTGCTGCTTCTCGCCGTGCAGCCCTGAGAGCCCCCGCACTTTCCCTGCCCTCCCTGTCTCCTGCTGCTGCTGTTCTCCAAGGGAAAACCTTTCACACACAGCGAGGGCAGCAACGATCTCAGTCTCACTCCACAGATGCTTACTAAATCCTTAATCATCGTGTGTTTGTCCATGGCTGGAGTACAACACAGGGTTTCTGATTTCAGACACAAAAGCCTGGCTTTCAGTCAGGCAGGATGGACTCCAGGGTCACTGCTGAAACACCACCAGCACTGCTCCATTTTCTCTGCTATCCCAGCTCTGATGAGCTCTTTGTGGTTGAGCTTTATTTTACAGGGATATCAGGTTTCTTTCTCATTTTTGCTCACAATCATTTCATTTCTGAATCATGGATTCCAGGATGGATTTTAAAACTGGCAATGATCGTTGCACTGATACTGTTCTAAGATCTCAAAAACTATAATCTCACACAAACAAATGTAGCCTTTAAAGTCATCTGGGGAAGAGAAGAAATGGTTATACTCATATTACTACAGGCAGTGAGGCTCTCACAAACCTGTGTGTTGGTGGTAAAGAGAACCCAGCTCCAAAACGTGCTCCCCAAATTGTTTTCTAAATCCCCTGGAGCACCAGCTAACAAATCCATGTTTCTGTGCTCTGGTTAATCTCAGAAGAAAACAGCACTGTTTAGCACGAAGCCAAACTCTCACTGACTGAAGGAAGTATAAAAGTGCATTTTCTTAGTAATTAGAATTGTACCTATTAAAGGGCACTTACTGCAAAGGACAACTCTTTGCTTCTCATTCCCTTCAAAACCATAACAAACCTCAGGATTATCAGTTTCTTTTTAGACAATTTTCCTTTACATGCCTCACCTTCTTTCTAAGCACTTTACTGGATTGCTTATATTTCTCTGTAAATTCCACCTGCCTCCCAAAGTCTCCTGCCTGCTGCTGCCACAGCACTGGTGGGCTCCCCCTGCCACTGGTACTGACTGGCACAAAGTGCTCCAGCTCCCAGGGCTGCAGTTTGAACCCCATAAAACAGCTCCTTCCCTTCTGGAGCCTTGAAGGTCTGTGGAGGTCATTTAGAGACCAACCAGCAGCTGCTGCTGATACGGGGGAGGAGGTTGCCCAGACTGAGGATCGTGGCTTTAAGGGAGCACCACACGTGGGATTCTTATCTGAGGATAAAGCATCTCTCCATCACTGCCAAATCTGTCCAAGGATGTGGACACACTACACAGACCTGTGCACGTACACACCTGTATTCTGTTCAAACTCCAGAGTGCCCATGTTTTTTCTGGTGTTAAAGTGTCTCTTTGGTCAGAGCAAGGCAGGACTGTGAACACCCCTTCTGAACATCCTCCCTGGGAGCCCAACCATGCCCCAAAACTGCTCCCATGCTCTCCATTAAAGTGGAAAGAAAAAAGAGCACAGCTCCTGCAGCTCAGTTAGGTCAAATACAAGGTTTCATTTGCCCGTTTGCCTCATTTTGCTGTCATCCTGAAGGGAAAAATAGGGGGTGGGAAGGCACCAGGAGAGAAAAGCATCATAAATCATTCACTGTATTAGCAGGAGGCTGGGTCGGCAAGCCTTGCTCATTAAGCTACCTTAAATTTCATCCAACCTGCTTATCCCCCAGCTGCAGGAATAACAGACCACTTGAAAGGTAATATTTTTGCTATTAGTGAAGAAAGGAAAAAACGTGATCTTTGCTGTAGCATGGGAATAATTTTTCCAGAGCTACACAGAATGAGCCTGAGTGAATATTGCTATTTTTGGCAATAGCCCTCCTGTTTAGCTCACATCAATAATTTTAATGCTTTATTTGTGGTTTGGGCTGTAAGAAATGGTGAAAGCCTGTGGAGAAAAAAAAAAAAGAAAAGTGTCAAAATTAGCTAAATAATTTTGAGTTCATGACATTCATAAAAATACATGAATGTTTTCAGAATTCTTAGAGTCCATACATGCTCATAAAGCTGAGCTATGAAAGCATTTTATTTTACATATGCAAACATCACCGAATTACTCTTTATGAGGTTTTAATTGGACCTCTAAGGTTTCGGTGGTTACAATGACAGACTGTCAAACACATTCTTAGATTCCTGTGTCTTGCAACATCAGGAACACAGAGAATCTCATGTTTTGTCCCAGTAGCATTTTTCACAGCATTTTTCACTTTTTATATCACAGCAGCACTGAGTCAGAGGCTCTGGTGTTTGAGGTGCTGCCTAAACAAAGAACTAAACCAGACTTTCAAGGTCTCAAAGCTCTTTACATTTGATGGGGAGATATTTCACTCCAATAATTACAGCTCATGTTGCATCATCCTCCTCACACTCCCACAGCAGTTGTGACCCCTCTGTAGGTGGCCAGAGACCCCAGTGCTCCCTCTGAACATCACTTTTCCTCCTAGGTGCCACTGCTTGCTTCTTCTGTTCCAAAATCTGCTTTGGGAGAGAGAGCAGGACTCCTGGACTGTGTGTGGGAAAAGATGTACCATAGGTGGGAACATGTTCAGCCAAGAAATCTGTTGTCTCCCAAAGCTCACTGCAGACTGGTCACAGGGTTCAAAACACTTTCTTTCAGAAGAAAAAGCTTGATTCTTATCTTACTCCTGGAAAGTGTTCCCTTCCTCTTTTACAGAGAAAAATACAAAAATTTTTAGATTTTTGTTTAAAATTTACAAATTATCGAAGTCCTGATAATTTGTAAAAAATACAAACCAAAAATTATGCAGTTGACCACCCTTACAAAAAAACACATTAAAGCATGAACCAGCCCAGCCAAATATTCACGGTATCTTAAATACAAGAGGAATCACACCCTAATTAGTCATATTGCTCAGGCTGTTGTAGTTGGGCATGTGCTTCATTACTCAAGTGGATTAATCAAGGAAAGGTATTAGCTGGGACAAATTTTGCATCCAACAAAATCAAGAAATGAAGATACTACTGGCATTCACGAAAAATAAAGATTTTTTCATGTTTTTACAGGCAAACAGCTACACAGAAACATCCATTCAGGCTCAGCAGAACTAGTTTAGGACTGTTGCTAAGTGAGTAACTTGGACTAGAGGAGGAAAAATAATTTTTACTACTGCATAGCAACTCTGTTTTTTTCTAAAAATTACATGTTTAAGTTCTGCAAATTCTGCAGCCGTCATTAAATTCAAAATGATCACATTTACAGATGAAAAAGTAAAAGTGCAAGAAGGGAAACTCTCGTGCCTCTCCCCAGTCAACAAATGCCCTTTAATGATGTCAGGCTGAGCCTTACATATAGAGCTTTAAGTGACCAGTAAATTTTATTTTATTTTTTTTTCCATTTGAAGCTAACAGGGTAGCAAGGCCATCTGCATGGTGTTTACACCATGTACTGGCTGCAATTAGAAGCTGTGAATTTGGTCATTAGTTGACTGGTTTAAACACAACTGCGTTGGCTGAAATACGGTCGTGCCGGCTTTAAGAGCAGCTGTTGTGGACTGTGTCATTGTAGTTAAGACCATTCCTGAAAGCTGGAGATAGAGGTTCAAGGCCCTCTGGAGAAAACTCAGCTTTCCTACAGCCTGGGTAAGAATTCCCTTCACTAGACTTGAGTTTTAAAATTCTATTTATTCTAAATTTAATGATGAGTATTTGATAAAACAGCAATGCATTAACAACAAAGAAAATATTATGGATATCAGATAAACTAAAGATAAGACTAACTAGGAATGGTGATAAGTGCATTTTCTAGCAAAATTACAAAAATAAGCTATCATGATAAAAGATGAATGCACGGCCACCTTGATTCATTGAGTGTACAGAAGATAGGAGTTTTCACAATGTCTCTCAAAGATGATGGGTTCTCTTCCATTGTATTCCAACATGTTCAAATTGTATCATCCATCCTCAGCCCAAGACCTCCTCCCTTTTCACGCATCTTTTAAAAACCAAAATTACTGTTTTAAAGTAGCTTTGCTGCATAACCTCCTACCTCAAGCCACTGCCTGAGGCACAGCTACTGTGAATCATTATGTAGAAAAATATCCCCCTGAATAAGGCAGTGAAAGAGCATTAGAAAGAATATCAGGATCTCCAGACCTGGCACAGAGAATCCCTGCAGTACAAGTTGATGAGAACGAGCAGATTTCCAACAGCATAAAGCTTGAATAACAGTGGTTGAAAGGAACTAAATAGGAATCAGCCCCACACTGATTAGGGGCTGTAAGGGAACATGTGGCCTCAATCATGACAACACTGGGTTTGAGAACAAAAGCTGCTTCTCCCTTTCCTGGGGACACTTCTTGAATTACATATTCCTTTACACAGGAGACCTGCTGGGCCATGATACACAGATAACCACTAGCCCAGGCACAAGGCTTCCTTCTGCTCTACACCACTGTAATTATCTTAAGCAGGGTTTACAAATAAAAGCACTACTCCCCAGCCCCTCAATTCAGTATATTCCACCTGTCACGATACATCCCAGGGACCACAAACCAAACGTGGCCTCTGACTTTAGTTCAAACAACACATGGCCCAGGGTTTCCAAGTTATTATTTGATAATACTGAAGGTATTGCAGTGTGTGGTCCATCAAAGGCATCTGAGCTGCTCACTCACCCCACAGTGAAGAAAGCTTTCCCATGCTGGTGTCTTTAAGCTGGCCTGTAATTTGAAAAGGATGATTTTTAGAGCTGGTTACAATTTAAACCTTCCAACTTTGAGCAAGTTTTGGATTATAATGTCAATGTTCATTAGGGAGGGAAATATGAGAAAAATTCCATTAAAATTTAGAAAATTTTAGGCAACTTCTTGTTTTATTTCACATTCAGAGTGCTCCAGCATCCTTGTACACACAGTAATACACAAAGTAAATGCAGCATAAGGAACTCCAGTTCATAGAATCACAGAATGGTTTGGGTTGGAAGGGACCCTAAAGATCATCTCATTCCACCCCCTGCCATGGGCAGGGACACCTTCCACTAAACCAGATTGCTCAGAGCTCCATCCAACCTGGCCTTCTGGTTCAGAAGGGGAGCTCAGTTTTATAGAGTTGAATTCATTGTGATGTCTCCTCGCACATCAGAAAAGTACATTTCAGCCTAATGTGCAAAAGCATTATGTAAATGTCCTTCCCCCTTTCCAGCCTTAATAACTTTTGAACCAACTAGAAGATTTCAAAGATATTTAACAGCACAGAAGATTTGTAAGATATGAAACTTCTACGAACTATGTGAAAATGGGTATGTGGGTAGACAAGAAAAAGGTGATTAGTGCTTCCAGCAAGGGAAAGGTTGCAAAATGGGCTTGTCCTTAATGAGCCATCATCGGCTATTTTCCATGCTGGAAATGAGAAATATGATGCTTTTCCCAGTGGTGAGATATTTAATTACAGTTTTGACCTTATATTCACTAAAAAAACCCAACACAGAATACCAGAGTCAATGTATTTTACTTCTCCTTCTTTGGATTAAACTCTTTGTTTGGAAAACAGGGTAACAAGAGAACTTTCTGGTTAAAATAGTTAAAATGTGATGGTTGATCTGGAGGTGAAAGAAATGGGCAAAGAGAAGATGAGCAGCACTTTAATTAAAAAAAAAAAGTTAAAAAAAAAAGAGCACCTGCTAACTTTGATCAGATTTCCTGCACTGCCCCCAGCCTGCAAACACAAACAGATGGGGTGCCTCAGGTAAAAGATATCTGGCAGCATGGAAAGATCTCTTCCCACTGGTAATGAGGAGATGGATCATATTATCTCACTAAAGTAAATATTATTTTAAGCCAAAATCTCAGTTATATTTCATGGGTTTTCTCTTTCCATTTCTGAACAGATTCAGCTGGGTTCAAAGTGAAATCATCTGGCATGTTAATAGGATTGATCTGTAGAAAATTATGGACTAAAGGACCCCACCCAAACCAACAGCGAACAGCCAAATGCCACCGCTGTCACACATTTCATCTGGGCCATTGCTGCAGCCTCAAAGTTATCTGGGCACAGAGCTCCTGGTGCAATTAATTCCTTGTAGAGAGTTGTAAAGATGAGGAATGTTCAGGAGGCCAAGTGGGGAGTTCACCTTGTCGTCTGTGCAGGAGCCTGGGAGGCTGCACAAAGCCGTCATTCAGAGCACAGGAGCGCTGTCATTGACACAAACACTTTCCAAAACATTCTTAACTGGAGTTTTGGTGGAAGGTGTGACACAGCTTCAAATATTTGTTTCTTTGTTTCCATGGGAACAACAGCACAGTGGTTTAATAATAAAACAACATCGATCCTCAGAGTTTGAGAAAGTTCCTTGATTTTTGTTTTGAGTTAAAGATTTACTTTTCTATGGGTTTCCCCTTTTCCCAACAACCAATGAGTTAAACTGTTTTATTATTTTATTTATTAAACTGTGGTTTAATGCCCTTTCAGTACTTTGGGGGGAAATCCAAAACATGAACAAGTATTGCAAAATTTGTATTGTCCTGTTGCATAAGCCAAGCTCTCCACTAAACACTTTCACGGAAGTTCACATTTGGTAGACTTGGAAAAATTCATATCAGATCTTTAATATTCACAATCTTCAATTACCCTCTCTGAATTACGTAGTCTTGACAAAACATCATGGAAGGAGCAGAGTCCAGAAGCTGGGGTGCAAAATGTTGTCAGCACTTGAACTTTTATCCCAGTTGTGAAAAGAAGGGAGGAAGTTCAAAGGTGGTTGTTCACACAGCTTTATTTTAAAATTGTATTTTAATATAGTCCTTTTCTCCAGTCCATAGGAAGAGGAGAACTCTTCCAGAGGGTGTGTCAGAGCAGCAGTTTACTTGAAAAGTTTCTGCAAAAGGCAGCTCAGAGGCATCTGTTCATTAACTACCCAGAGAACCCAAGACAGTGGCCTCTCATGTTAGGCACCAACATCCATGTTTAAAGTTGGGCTATGGATACATTCCCCATGGATTGTGTGTAAATGTATGGTACCTGAAAGTGGTAGGTTTGTTGTGTAGAAAACTGGAATTGTGACAAATAAGCAGTTTTGAGACTGAAGGCTTGTTTTCCTAAAGTGACAGCAATGTGTGCTCAGACCTTATTCTCAAACTTGATGAACATATTTGAATATGTACAATTCTGACTAAAATATCTGATGCTTTTGCGGAACCAGCTGCATCAAAATACACACAAAATGTTCTTTCCCCTCAATGGGATGTGGGTGTTTAGGTACATTTCCTTCTCCTAAGCATGAGTATCAGTAATATTCAAAAACCCATGGAAATGGTGGCCTAGGAAGCTGCTCTGACCAAAGTGCCTCTTGTATGATAAACTGTGGGAGAGTGTGAGGAGAATCTTAACACCAGTAAATACTAACCATGCCACTGGAAAATAAATAGAGACTGACAAATTATTGCTGACGTAATCCCCGTGAGAGTGTCTAGACTAAGGGAGTCAAACCTCCAGTCCGTAGGCTGGAGCTGGCTCCCTGGAGCCTTTCCACCAGCCTGCAGCTCCTTGTGCAATACCCACTGCAAGTCAGCCCACAGGCACCTGCTTGGCGGCGCCCAAGAAGGCCACGGAGTGCAGACAGGGAGCCAGGGAATGAATCCTGCTCCCACCACAGCTGTCTTGTCTTTCACTCCTGCTTCTCCAGCCCCAGCCCGGGAATCCCCCAAACATCCACCATCTCTTCATTTCTGCATCAGGCACAGCATCTCCAGGTCTACAGAGCAATGGATTCTCTCAGCCTCACTTTGTGTTCACAGGTCTAAAAGGGGTTACTGTTCCACAAGCAGTGCCTCCCTTTTGTCTCCTGCCAAGGGAAAAGAGGCAAGATGCAAAGGAAAGATTTCTTTTTTTCAAGTGGAGATGAAGCGAAGGGTACTGGAATAAACCCAAGCAGGAGCCAGAAATTACTAACGTGGAGGGAAAAGCCCAGAAAAATCAGGAGTTGGAGGAAAAGCTGGGATAGAGATTTCTTGAGGAAGCAGCCACTGAGTAGTGAGAAGAGACATAGAAATGTTTCATTAAGGCATTTTCTTTTTTAGGTAAAAAAAAAAAGTCTCTTTTTTTTTTTTTTTTTTTTTTTTTGCTTCAAATGAAATCTGTAACATTCAAAAATAAATAAATCTCTCAGCAGTGTGAGAGGAGTGCAAAATGTGTCTCTTCACTCGTCACCCACAGACTTGAGCTGAAATAGTCATTTGGCCCTTGCCAAGGTGTGCAGCTACTTCAGTAGTGCTGTAAATCAGAAGGTCCCCACATTCTCCACAAAAGCAAGAATCTGAAGGTCACTAGGCATGATGCAACAGTCAGGCATGAAATATCTCTCACCAGACCTGGTACTTTATCATCAACACTGGGAAAAAAAAAAATCTATGATGCACCTGTACTCCTTCACATCTGTCAGGATGGGGTGAGAAAAGGCAAGGAGAAAACAACAGATTGGTTCAGTGCAGGCAGGTAGACAGTGCAGCACAGCCACCCTGCTTAACATAACAAAAACAGCTTCCCCAAGCAGGGTGGAAATTATAACTTCCCTGAGATTTGGCAGATCAAACAGATGTGGGCAGTTTTGACATTTCACTAACATTTAGATCTCTCATCAGGCAGGTGACTTCATTCCCTCTGCCAAATAAACAATCCAGCGCTTGCTCACCATAAGGAGACTCTTCTAGTTATCTCCAAGTCATCACATCACCAACATCAAAGAGTAAGAACAGCCCCTTTGCAGTAAGGAAAACACCCCAGTACCTGTAGGAATTCAAGGCCTGACCCACCTCTCTTTTGTGAGAGGTGGCATAAGGTGAAAATCACCACAAGATGAAAATCACGTGGCTTCATGGGGTCTCCATGGGCAGCTGTGCACACCCCGCCATGGGATGAATGGTCCTGCTGTTTTCCAGGCAGTTTGATTAAATTACAGCTGCTTTGAGATACTTAAGTGAACTACCAAAATGAGCAGAGCAACCAAAACTATCACACACAAGAAATCACTGATTGTCCTTCAGAGGGAAGAGGCTGTGCAGCTACTTTGTGTCTCAGGAGGAAAGCGCTCAATTACTTGAGGAGAGAATCCAAATAAATCCTGTTTCCTTGGGGACCTTCTGCCTTGCTCTTGGCCTGTCTGTCAGAACAGTCTCTATTTCAGCCCTTTCACTGGACTTTTGGCTGAAGCCCACCTATGTGTTGTTTTCCCAACAGTGCAAAAGCAGCTGCTTTCCCAAGGCCTGAGAAGATCCGTCTGACACGTCATGCTCAGGGCAGAGCAGGCAGGGAACCCTCCTGGCTCTGGGACATTGCAACCCATCCACACAAACAGACCCAATCTCCTGCATCCCTGCCAGCCAGCCAGAGCTTTTATTTTTTTAGTTGCTTCAACCATCTCTATGTTAACCAATGACTAGGACCAAAGAGAAAAATAAAGTACAGAGAAAGAAAGCAAAAAAACCCTCTGTCAAAAAACCATTCCCTATGCCAGAAGCATTAGTTAATGAGTCTGATTACTGGAAGGCAGTCTAAAGCCTTGGTTAACTAGGAAAAAAAAAACCACAAAAAGAAAACAAAACCCCCTAATAATATACGAATTAACTACTCTCCATACCTTATTGAGGGCAGTAATCGGTGCAGAGGGAACCATCCTCCCAGTGTCTTCCCATTACATCCACCAAGGGCATCTCCCCTGACCCCAGCAAGGACAAACCATGCTCTGGGGCACAGCCAGAAGGCCCGTGAGACAAGCCAAAGTAAATGTGCTTTTTCATTTTGTAAATAGATGTCAAAAAGGAGATTCAGACCTTTTGAGCCATTCTGAGATTTGTCTCCTGTTTATCTATATCTCAAGTAGCTCCAAAAATGTCTCAAATTCTCCCAATTCCAAGGAGACACGATGAGGCTCCAACTTTTTGCTTTGAGATCTCTAGAAGAAAGGCAACATTCAAGTGCCAAATACTACAGGTTTCCAGTGGTCTCCAATATCCTGAATATATGTTATTTTTAGTATGTGGCTGGCAAAGAAAGGAAGTGTTAAATCTTGGACCAGTATCAAATCTGTCCGAAAATTAGCAGCTAGGAACATCCTCTTTGATTATTTATTCCACTTTCCATATCCGAATGGCCCCAGAGGGGCAGTAACAATGACAATCACTAGGAAAACACCTGCTGATAGCAGGTTAGTACAGAGCATTTGCCTGGCTCTCCCCATGAAAACATCCTGGAGTTTGTTTCCTCATTTTTGACAAGCAGATTCCTGGTGCAATTGGGATGCTCTGTCAGGAAAGGGCCCCTCATGCTTTGCTGCAACTCCTCCATTGCAACTTTTGTAACAGAGCAGGAGACAAGAAGAAAACCACAGACAATCCACTTCCAGGTGCCTTTATCATTTTCTCAGAGGTCCTTATGGTACTGAGTCGAGTCGCTTGTAACAATCCCAGCCCAAGAAGTGCATTACAATTTGTCAGGGCTCATAGAGGCTCCAAGGCCTTTCCTCTCACTATCTGCTAGCAGCTTTCTAAATTAAGAAACATATCCTGCTGCAGCTTTAACAGCATTTTGATCTTGATTACATTGGGCATGGTGCTGGGCCAGCCTTCTTTAAATCACTGGAGTTTCTATGGGCACCTGTCAGTGTAAAATTGGAATTCATGCCACCTGCCTGTGGCCTCCGAGAGGGATGGTGGAGCAGAGCACAGCTCTAGTGTCGTGTTTCTCATTTATTCAACACTAAATCAAAACAGAGATGTCACCACCGTGCTTGCAGCTCTCCAGGTTTGCCCACGCTGTCAGAGAGGGGTTGAGTCAATGGCTGGGAGTTCTTGGCACCATCCTCAACAATCAGGGCATCTCCTGCATCACAGGTCAGTCTCACTCACCTGTTTCCTGCTCGCTGTGTCCAAATCTCTGGTGCCCACAGTGCCACATGGCTCTGTCTCTGTCACACTCTCTGCATTTAAAGGCAGTGGATCTGTGAGACATCCACACAGGGAGTTGCAGAGCAGGAGGGATCCATGGTGCATATGCAGCTGGCATAGCACAGGCACTCCCAAGGTGCAGAACACAAGATGACATCCATAAAAAAAGCTGCTTTCTTAGTAGTAGTCAGTGCAAGCCTATTTGGAACCTTCTCCCTGAACCAGCCAGGCCCATCACCACTGTCAACCAGCTCCTAGCAGCAAAGGTTTGGGTCTTGACTCCAATTTTGGCTGCCTTGCTGTAGCAGAGATGAAGACTTAGCTCCAACACACGTGGAATGGCCTCTACTGAAGTACAAAGCAGCTTTAAACCCTGCTCATCCCCCAACTCCCAGCATGACCCCAGGAACACCTAAAAGGTGCCAGGGCAGGACAGCACAGCACAGGCAGCTGTCACACGTGCCCTGCACCAGAGGGAGGGCACAAACAGCTCTGAAATGCAAGGGGAAGCCTGCAGTGCTGCCAGCTAATAAGGTCAATACAAACGACATCAGCCCCTGTAGGTCAGAAGGAATGACAAGGGGAACATGCCACAGAAGGATGCATGGAGAATTCACAGATGGACAGGCAATCTCAATTAAACTGTCCTCCCCCCCATTCTCCTCTGAATTACTGCTCTAAAACCCCTTAATTATCTAAACTCAATTAGTCTTAGAATATTTGAAGCTTCCTGTTCAGACTAATTTCTCTCTCTTTCCTCATTTGCAGTGCTTGACTTGCATTAAAGAACACTTAGTGCCTGTGGTAAGGAGAACTTTACAAAGGCAGGTCAGGACTTTGGGGTATTCACAATCTCCCCTCTATTCTTCCTGTGCCTGAGAAGATCATGCACTTAGTCCTCCAGATGAGATTTCAGCAGCTCTGACATGCTTCTTCATGCCTTTTTATTTTATATCTTAAGCCAAACATTTCCATTGCTAGTAGCAACTGTCATTCATTGCAGCTATTTTCGCTCCTAAAGATTTCCATGTGTATTTTCCACAGTTATTTGCAAAGCAGTCATTTTCTATTATTGCTGTTATTATTCCTGGGAAACAGAAAAACCATGGCATAAATTCCAAGAGAAGAAGAACATGGGTGGCAAAGCAGATACTAAGAGAAGACAATAGAAGGAAGCAGTTAAAAGATTCCCTTTTGTTTCAGTGATGCAACTTCTCCATGTAGCCTAAACCTGCATATTTAAATTCATATTGCAGCCATAAAATAACTGAATTTAGAGTTTCCTACTGTTTTAGCCTCTGCACTGGTGGAGACCAATGTAAAGATTTAATTTTTTATTAGATCCCTGTAAGAAACCTCAATTTTAAGGTTTTGTGCCCTTCTAGAAGTCTGAGTATCCCGTTCTCCCTCCAAAACCTATATGAATATAGGGCCATTTCAGGTGGTGAACCCCATGGGACCCCAACTAATACACGTGTTGGTAGACTCATACCTCCAGGATTGCCTAAAAAAATTTTAATGCACCTTTAAGTTTCACTACCTTGATTAAATCAGATTTTTAGTTGTACCTCTGCAAAACATGCACTCCGAGTTGAAAATTTACTACTTCCATTTAGCTTAAATCTATCCAAAAAAGTTTAAACTAACCTTTAAATGGTCACAGGTTGTACTAAATGAAAATATCTGTACTTAAAGCAGGTCCCTGATGCCTCATGCAGGCAAACCCTCATGGATAGGAAACTGAAGCACAGACATTAAATGCGTTGCTCAAGATGAAGTAAGAAATCTCAGGGCAAGCCAGAACTGAAGCCAGTCTGAGTCCTGATTCAGCACTTTAACCACAGCTGTGTCCATGAGGCACTGACTGCCTGTGCTTGGGATGCTGTGTGGGATCAGATGGAAACTGCTCCACTGGAGCTCCACTGGGGAGCCAGACACCTCTGACTAAGGGGCAGGAGCAGGATCACACCTTTCCTGTTTTAGAGGAAACTTCTCCCTCCAGAATCGTTCTGGCCCAGAACTGGCTGGAAAACAAGAATATGTTTTGCAACTGGTTTTGAAGTTTTGCATTTAGTTTTATTCTTGCACTGGGCTAATAGAAAAGTAGACCTTTCTTTTCATCAAAGCAGAGACACAAACCTTTTTCCCTCCTGTCCCTTAGAAGTGCTCTTAGTGAGAATATCACCCATCCCCTGTATTCTCAGATCTTCTCATATGCTGCAGTCTCTTCCCTCCACAAGTTTTACCTCTGAGTGAAGAAGGTTTCCAACAGACCAGTGCCTTTGAAACTATTACATTTTTACCCAAAGTTCTGATATTACCAAGTCATTCTTTCCCAGAGAGTAACATTTTCTTTAGTCATAAAATGCAGGAGGAAGAGGCCATAGACCATGTCAGTCCTGGGTCTCAAGAATCATTTTGTGCAGTCTATAGTTGAAAATGTCCTGCAGGCTTGGTATTGTGGAATGGCCCATTTGTGTTTTCAAGCCATGTTTGGGGTCTAGGTTTTTGTTGGGTTTGGTTTGGTTTTTTGTTTCTCTTTATAGATGTTGATACAAAGGGAAACGATTAAGCTTTGAACTTGTTTTCTAAGCTTTTAGGCTTCAACCTAAACTGCACTCCTCATATGAACCAAGGGGTGACTCCACTTTCAGGTGAGCATCATTTCGTTGTTGTGCCTCTTTTACCTTTTACAGAGAATCCATGTACAGAGTTTGGAAAGATGTTCCCACCTTCCAGCCCCCCAGCTGGGCTGCAGCAGCTATTGCTGAAAATGCCAGCTTGTCATTTTAGCAGAGAAATTTCTGCAGTGTCAAATCCATATCAACTTCAAGTCAGGCCCTACAGGTATGAAAAACACTTTGGCTAAAATGCTGTAATTTATGCAAATTATCTAAACCTGTGAATAGTGAATATTTCAGCAACCAGCAGGGATAAGAAACTTTTTGACTTTGACTTGGGTAACAGAGCCTCCTTCTTTCACCAATAAAATGTTGTGGAAAAGAGTAAAGTAAAGCTAAAACTTCATAAACTGAGTTATTCTTACAGCTTGTAAAGACACATGAGAGTCATTACATTATTTATGCACATGAGGGTACTGGGATAGACAGGATTAGATGATTTACCCAAGATCTAGCAGTGAGTCAGTGACACAGTTTTCTGCTGTCCAGTGAAAACACAGATGTACAGTAAGCTGAAAAGAATTCATTTATTCCCCATATCAAAAGGATAAAGGAGAGAGCATTCCCTCTAGCCCAGCTCGTGGTTCCAATAAGTGTTGATAGAACTGAATCTGGCAAGCAGGAAATTCGCTGCACTAGTCACACATGCAAAGCATTTGCTGAAAACGAAAATCTTAAATTACTCAATTATCAACAGTTTTCACTTGCCCAAGCCACAGACATATCAAAGTGGTTCCTTGCTTTCTTGAGGAATTAGAAGGATACAACCCATCCAGTATCCAAGGCATGGCATAATCCACCAGGACATTGTGCAATGCCAGAGTCTTGCCTCATGTCTGAGCTCAAATTGCCCAAACTGCATTACTGGGTTTCAGTCAACACCAGCTTGGATGGTGGGGTTTTTCACTTGTCCATGGCTCAGATTTTAGCAGCCTGATAGGATCAACACTGGAAGAAGGAACAATTCAGCTGAGGCCTTGTCAGCCCTCAGAATGCCCTGAAGTGGGCCGTATCCTGCCATAAATATTTGCACAAAAATCCTGCTGACCTCAGTGGTGGTTCTGGGTACAAAATGATGGCAGGATGTGGTCACAGTGATCCTTCTAATAATAGGTTTTCCATTGAGATCAATGGACATTGGGCCCCATTTCATTGCCAAAGCTTGGTTCGGAGCTCTAAAGAGAGACATTGTTTTCCTGCAGCAGGGAGCACACAATTGCCAGATTTACTTCTGGCAAAGGCAGAGATTTATTTTTAATGCTGAACAACACCAAAGCCATCTGATACTAATTAAGAGAGTGTCTTCCTTCTGAAAATCTCAAAGAAAAATAATCCTCCAATGTGGCTGTTGGAAAGACACACAGAAAACATTAAAATATTAGTATATCTGCATCTGAAGTCAGATATAAAGTAAGTGAAAAACACTTTACCTGAATGCAATTTTAAGATGAGTTTTGCATACATGGAAGTGACAGGTGCTCAGCTCTTTAGGAAAGTCAAGTCTATTTAATATAGGTGTTGAAGACCCAGGCCCCCAAATAAGTTCCTCACAGGCACATTCCTGAGTCTGTGGGCAGCACCCTTCACTCCATTTTTCCTGAGCCCATCCCTCCCTTGGTGTTCATCACAGCTTTGATGCCTATATGTAGAAATCCTTATCTTCAGGATCCTAAAGGATGACTAAATGTTTTCCAGTGTTTTATTCATTATCTGAGTTCAACTTTAACCGATTTTAATCTTGTGGTTCTGCTATAAAGATAAGCTGTAGCCTGCCAAGGAAATAAGCATTTCACAGGTTAACAGCACAACTCTTCTAAAGAGGAAGCAGGTTTGTTTTCTGCCTTGTTTTCTGGAAAATGTTAAAACAATAAAATGAATAAGAAGCAGTGGAGAACAAGTTGTAAAGGAGCTAATTTCCTGCTCGCAGCAGCTCTGATAAATTTCAGTCCTGGATGACGGGGGCTGTGGAGAGCGAGGGGAGGGCTGCCTCTTCCTGGAAAGCCAGACAGGATAGGATTGATTTGAGACATCTTCATTGCCAGAACAGCTGGTATTGGCTAATCATCAGAAAACAGAGACTTCGACCTACAGAGAACCGGGAGCAACGGAGACGTCTAGACCAAAACTTCACGTTCCAAATGTGAAACTGAACAAAATACCAACAGAAACATTAAAAAAATAAAATAAAAAAGGGACCAAAAAAAAAAAAAAAGAAAACGCGCCCCTCCTCACACACAAGCCTTCCTGGAGCCAAATGCCAAAGGAAGTGCCAGTGCCCTGACTAACAAAAGAATCCTGAAACGCTGCAGGCTGCGGTGCCAGCAGCACCCAGTTCCAGTGGGAGGCTGCCTGACACGGCTGCCGGATGCTCCGTGCCTGCCGGATGGAGCAGACAGCTCAGCATGAATCATGGGGCAAAGGATTCCTTCAGTCCGGGAGGAATCGGGACAATACACAGCCTGCCTGCTGTTCGCTGCCTTTTTTTTTTTTTTTTTTTTTTTTTTTTTACTACTCCTGACTTTGAGGGACCAGCCGTTTCCTTCCTGCTGTGGGCGTGCAGGCGGCACATGACAGCTCATCGATGGATCCGTGTGTGTGAGCGAGCACATGAACCGCAGCGAGAGGAGCCAGCCCGGACCCCCCGGGCTGAGCTGGCCCCGTTAACCCACGGGACCCCCGCTCTGCCCAGAGCACAGCTCCCATCATCGTCCTCCCAGGGCACCCGTTCATCCCGGTCATGTGCTTTGGACACACTCACGGCATTCAGAGTCAGCCCTACAGCAGATTTTAGACGGTTGGAAATCCTTCCCGGAAGGAGGAATGTCTCCATCTTCCTGGCCACAAGGCTGGAAGCTGGACAGAGGGTAACGAAGCTTTCTTACACCCCTCCAAAAATCTACAAGAGTTCCTTAGGGTTACAGGCAATGCTGGCTTTGGTTTACTGACTCCTCTTGCCCAGAATGAGGAGGAGAAATGCTTCTACTGGGCGACCAGGTGTCTTCACTCTCATCTCTGTGTGTCTGGGAACTATTTGAAACAAGCTCTCCTGAGTCTGATGGACCACTTGAAATTACTCTCGCTGGCCATCAGATTTCTGATCTCTCTACACATTTCAGGTCTGTTCTTAAAGTTAAGGTTACACGGAATTAAGCTGTCTTCTCTGGATCCTTTGAAAGGTCATTCCACCAACATCATTCGTCTCTCAGTTTCCAATGGCACTTAGCAAAGTTTCAAATCAATACCAATTTTTTTCTCTCCATGGCTTGTCAGCCAACTTCAGCACTACTAATTAAGCTTTTCTGGGTCCTGTCATCCCTTGGCTTAGATGATTCTTGCCTCTAATGATTCCTCTTCTCCCACTCCCACCATGCTTGCACATGTTCTAATGAGGATCATCCACCAGCTTTCTGTTCCCCATATTTTATGGGCTCCTCAGTTTCCTACTCTACACAGAAAGCACAAGAAGCAAAGAAGAAATCCTGTCCACAGGCATGAAAAAACTACAGCATCTCTATGCAGACACAAATCCTTCTGCACTCCAGACCTTCAGCCCAAGTTCAGATTCCACCAAATACATGCAAATGGCAACGGTCAGAGTTTGGCTTTAAAGCAACAGGAAGAAATGTGGTGTTTAAAGAAGAGAGTGTGTCACCAGCTTGAAAACAACTGCCAACATACCCAGTGGGTATTATTGGCCATGTTCTTAACTGATTAGGTATTTATCAGCTGAGAAATTTTCAGAGGTACTGAGTATCCTGAGAGGGGCTGCAGAGGCAGCCACTGACTCTCTCTACCCTCACTCTCACCTTTCCTATTAATAGAACGGCATCCAACTCCCACTGCTCTTTGTAATTGTGTTTATCATCTCAACCAAGCCCAGCAACAGCATTAATTTAAGATATTTACTATGGGAAAGGGTGAAAGGAACAAGTTCTGGTTATGGTCTCCCACATGTGGGGAGGCTCCTGCTTGGCTAACGAAGCGTGAATACTGATAAACCTCCTGGCTGTGCCTTTTAGCCATGCCCTGCCATGGCTCCTGAATCAGCACAGTATGGGTGAGCTGTGGGTAGGGGAAGGTTCATGATTAACTGCTCACTGCTAACAGAAAAATGGTTTGCAAATGAGTTGCTTTAATCCCCAAGAAGTGTCTCCAGTGCCTACAATTTGTACGGTCCCATTGTACTCTTGTAACAGGTGTTTCCCTTCCATGAAGCAGTTCTGGGTTTGTTGGCAGTGGAATAAGCTGCATCTTTGTGGAGTGACAGTCTATCATCCTTTCTACACACGTTATTTTCCCTTTTGCCCAAATCATACAAAGATACTGACTGATCAAGAATCCATCAGTCACTTATCAATTAGAAAAGGAAAGTTAAATGCAATAGACTAAACAGACTGAAGTAAAAAGTAAATTCTTCACATCTGTATTTCCACCATGTCTGAAAATTCACAGATTTTGACCTGCCGTGGGAGATAAGTCTGTATATAACAAAATCATATAAACCATTCACATCCCCTTTCTGTGGTTTCAAGAGGATAATACTCACATTCTCAAAAGAATCACTTAACTTTATCTCCACATCCTAAAGTGATTCAGTCTTTGAAAAAAAGAGTTGTGATCCGAGTTCTTGTTACATTTCCAAATTTCATACAAGAGGCTGAAATAAAATATTGGCATTTACAACAAAACCACAGCATGGTAATTCCATAAATGATTCCTTCAGCTTCTAAGACCCAGTTGCCTTCAGTGGACCACCACTTCAAACCTGAACTTTGCTGACTGGCTTAGCAATTTGTTCCTGCTATCATGTGACAAGTTTTTGAAGCTCACATGTGTAATGGGGCATTTGCTGCCAGTATCAAAAGAAGGGAAAAAAAATTTAAAAATATAGTAGAACATGAGGTTCCAATTGTCTGATAAGCAGAAACATCTGTTGGAGTCATGAGCAGTTGATTAGTGGAGTTCATTCCCAGGGTAAGGTTCCAGTAGATCAGCTCTTCTATCTAAGTATAGGATTGTAGTCACTGGAAGCATTACAAAGAGGTACAAAGAACAGGCAAAAGAGACAGAAATAATTTCTTAGGGTACCAGGATCCTTAAAAACCAACTATAACACAGCAGTCTTGGGCACTGCTTCACATTATACCGGCATGTAAAATTAACAGCTGTATTTAAACTTCCCCACAACAGCTAAACATCTGCCAGTCTTTCAGCTATAAACCTACATTGGTTTTAAAGCTGATAACTAGAGACTGTAAAAATTCTTCTGAAAGATAAAACACAAGGTACAAGCTGTCAGTCTGGGCATATTTCCTACTTGAAAAATAATCAGACTAGGCTGGGCTCAGTGTACTGGTCAAAACAATGACAAAAACATGAGTTGTTTTTTTAAGATGCTGCTTGGATTTCAACCGACAGCTTTTCCAACTCATTACACTAAGACAAGGATTAACACCTGGGAACATTTGCACAAAAAGCAGAGGCTGATCAGAATTGCTAATTCAGCCTCTAAACTGCAGTGATACTGGATGGATAGAGCTGTACTTTCATTAAGGTCAGTGTTGCAGATCTGTGCTCACAACACCACAAGCTTTGGCACCCAGGAGTACAAGAAACCACCAGGAAGAGGATGTCCTTAAGGCTAAGCCTCTCCTTCATTAACTTGAATATCTAATTGTAGGTTTACTGGGAATCTCAATCCAACTCTTGTTCAATTCCTGGTGTCAGTGGCCTGACCTGACCTCCCAGTTTCCTGGTGTTCCATCTGCATCCACCTGTCACCTCATGCCTATTCCCCATCCAGGAATGGGGTACTGTTACATTAAAAATAACAACTAAAACTTGGTAGCTAGCAATTTCACTTCCCCTCCTGACTTTACTGACTATTTTGTCTTTACCAAAACCATAAAATAAATACAAAATACCTTGTAAGATTGGTGGGGTTTGTGTTCAGTACACAGTTTGTTTCAATTTACTGTACAGCCTTACCACAATTTTGGGAGATTTTTATTATACAGAAATAAAAGGTGTCCCCCTTTTTATTATGAAGAACAAACTTCCAAACTTCCAAGATGCTACAGCTACCTAAGGAAATGGCATTTTCTGAGGGCTATCAGGGGGTTGATTTCAGGCTGTTTTCTGTCTATCTAAAGCAGAAGTTTCTCTTCACACTTTTAAAGTAAAAATGGCATTTGACTGTAAACATTATTATCAGATGTTCCTAAAAGAACTTGTTTCCATCTGAATAGATACAATATTTACAAGTATTTTTCTGCCTTCCAGAACGTATTGCACTCCCACCCCTGCAATCCTTTCCATGCTTTCCAGTTCCCTGTAAGAACCTTTCTATCATTAAAACCCTACCATGTGCTTGTTTTTTCTTACCTAAGCTTACAGGCAGGAGGGGAATTCACCTGCCAGCACCTTTCTTGAGGTGCCAGTGAAACCAGAGATGTTCACTGGCTCTGACAACAGATCCAACCATCCTTCCCTATTTGAACATGTCATCGACTTCTGAACCCACATGTTACAGTGTGTGAGTCCAAGCATAACCTCGTTTGGCTTTTCTCAGCACACATGTGGATCCTCTTCCCAGTGCTCCTTCCTGAGAATAAGAGTGAAATTGTTTCATCCAGGGGCCTTTTGTTGACCCTCATGACTGGCCCTTTGGCTAAACCTGACTTCTGTGGAAAAGATACATTCAGTTCTTCTCCCCTCCCACATAGCTTGAGACATTTTGTGTGTGGCTTCTCCCTTTGTTTCTTCAACAAATCTTTTTTACAGCTCCTCAGTGTACACATGGACTACCTTTTCCAAATCACCTGAACTCACTGGATGTAAGCCAGATGGAACATAAACTTCAGACACCTACACAGGCACAGCTATATGCCTAATAAGCTAATTATTGACTTAATAAATACAGGCCCTTAGCAAGGGTTCTTGTTTCAGGCCACAAGCTACTTTACCAGGAACATTTAACTTCTATAATATAAATAGTTTACACCTGGCTATCTTGGCATATGAGCAGATAAAGCTGAAGTCCATCCACAAAAGACCAACAGACCTGCCCTGGGTTACTCTTATCAGGCCTAGAGGCTTTCACTCCCTTGTTAATTTTACTAGGTAAGTGCCACCTTTTGTCCAAAACTGCAAGCACTTTCATGGATTGCCATTAAGATCTAATGACAGAGTTTGTTGCTGCAAAGACATTTCATGACACAAAAATTCCATTGCATCAGTTTGCTAATACCATAAAATTAACTCCAATTTATATCAAATACCTAAATTTCCAAAATTATTGGTTCTACTGCACCTCTAGCTCTATGATGAGGATAAGCTCTTAGTAAGAAATGAGGGCTGAGATGAAAGATCTTTGGTGAGCCACAATGTTTCCAGAAGACTTGGGGTCGCTTTCTCTCCACCATGATTTACAAACAATAGAAACCTCTAAATGATCTGCTCATCATGAGTGAGCTGTGGGGCAGCTCTGTGCACCTCAGCATTCAAGGTGGAAGAAGGTGCACTTAATCAGAGCAGAAAGATAGGGAAGAGGAAGACACAGCTCTGTCCCTTCACACTGTGCACACTCCTGCCTTGTGTCATTAATGGTACTGCTCCAGGAAACACACACGGCCTTGGACGAACAGAGGTTTGGGAATTTATCTCATTACTGGGCTGAGGAAGGATAAATACCACCAACACTCAACAGCCAGGATCTGTCTCAATTCTGCCTTCTCTTCCTGAGAATGGATGGAAACAGCCCCTGTGCAGAGGCTTTGGACTAGACAGAACAAAAGGAAGGGGCACTGGAAAAGGCTCTGGGAGCCACAGAGCACAGGGAGCAGAGGAGGCACTGCTTGGTTTCAGTGTCTGTCTCCATTATGAGTAAGAAGGCCTCAAGAGCTGGGGTGTGGCAGCTCTTTGGCACAGGCAGAGCGGGTGCGGGAGCCGACGGGTTTCCTCCAGGATAGGCTGGAGTGAGAGCCAGGGCAGGAGGTTCCTGTGCCACTGTGAGCCGGGTTCCAGCCTCTGCCAGAGCCGGGTGACTCACGGGGGGGACGGGGGGGGGGGGGGAAGGCAAGACTTGGCAACCTGGGCTGTCTCACACAGCAGCAGGTTTTGTTCTCCATGGGATAACCCAAGGACTGTGTGGCACATGGCCAAACTCTTGAGTAAAGGACTGCAGTCCTTGTCCCTCTCTGGCCACCTTCCTACTAGCAAAGGACCACATCAATTCATGCAGCATACAGGCTTGACACATCCTCATCCTCCCTGCTCCCCAAACGATGGGGGAAGGCTTCACAGGAGTGGTGCTGGTGGGACCAGGAGTCTCCTGCTCCTTTCCCCTGCAGCAGTCGGACCTGGCAGGCCCCAGGAGCTGGGAATATCTGCTTGGGACAGGACGCCACTCCCACACAGCACAGCAAAGCCAGGGCTGTGATTCACAGGGGGAACCACTTCCTTTGGGACAGAGGTAATGGCTCCCATTTCCTGCTCTCTACCTACCCAATTTTTAAGGTTCCCATCCTCACCACAAGCGTCACACAACTTGCGCAACAGCAGCTGGGCTGTGTAGTTCATAGCCCAGCAATTCAAGGTGTTTCTGGTTGATATCTTTAAAGCTGGGATGTACCTACTTGTGAGGAGAGCCCTGGGAAATGCCACCTTCCTTTTGGTAAACTCCTTCAGGATCACCATACATTGCTTTTGGGGCTCATGTAAAAAACTCAGGCCCTGTGAGTTTTATTAAGCCCCCATCTTACAACTGAATAACACACTCATGGTCTGGCCCCTGTGACACACTGAACACTGGGACCTGTGGCTGGCACTGTGTTCTCTGCAAAGGGGTCGAGTAACCACGTTCAAAGGATAACATGGCATTTCACTGCAGTGGGACTGACGGTGTGATTAGAGTTAGGCAGGTGACAGTGCTCAGTGCTGAAGTCTTCTCTGGAAAGCAACCATCTCAAAAAAAGTTCAAAGTATGATACCCCAAAAGGAGATACAATTAGGAGATACAGTCACCATTTTTACAAATCATCAGATCATAAGATAACTCATGTTTAAAGGAACCCCAAAAGGACATATAGTTCAACGTCCTGCTCAAAGCAGAGTCAGCTATGAGGTCAGACCAGGTCACTCAGGGCTCTAACTGGTCCATTTGCCTTTAGGATGCCTGTTGCAAGCACTGATGAGTTTGGGTTTTGCATTAAAACAAAAGAATTTGTACTTAGTGAAAAAGAAATTATAACATCCTTCGAAATATCAATATGATCCACAGACTAGCAGGAGTGAATTAACAGCAAAAGACTCCCCAGTACTAATTCCTCTGTTCTGATTTCCAATCTACTCTGCTAAAGCAATGAATAAACTGAGCTCTGGTAGTTGATTCTCTAAATTCTGTAAGTTTGCTCTCTACAAGTGGCAATGCCATTGCCAGCCTTGAGCACATGGCTTTGTATGGTTTACATAGAAACACCCTTTACCAGCAAAGTGTATTTGCTTCCTGGCCAAACACACTAAGAGTAAAATGTTAGCTTTTTATAAACTGCCTGCAGAGCCCATCCCTGGAAGCAATAAGCTATTGGTTAAAGATTCCTTAGACTGCTAGTGACGTTTCCCAATAATGGTCCCATTTATAAACACAGATTACAGTTCCTACGCATGGGTTTAACAGCATTGGCTTGTTCTAAAGTGTGCTTTACCCTGCGTTATCAGAACAGTAGCTGAATTCTTCCTATTGCAAAAGGGCAAATTCAGATACCTTTAGTCACCTTTTTCCATCATGAGTCCCACTGAATTAACTGAAGATTGATGATCAGACAATGAACAAAGGGCTGAGCCTGCACAGAGGGCTAACATAGAGTTACCATTACACTGTGGGACTTCAGACCACCTCTGTAGTGGAAAGGGCCCTAAGTTTTCTAAATTTCACCTTCAAATCACAACCTTTCACTGTTTTATCAGTGTGGTTAAAGCAGTGAAACCTTCTGAGGTACGTAAGTTTATATTTTCTGAATTCTACATTTAACTTAGTTCATATACTGGAAGGAGACTGTCCTTGATTTCACTGTAACTGCATTCAGCCAAAGGATTGCAGATGGAATAGTCTATAAAAAATACCAACACCGCTAAAGGTGCTCTGCTTTAATGACAGAGTATGGAAGACAGGCAATGTTATTCACTTTAAAAGCTATATGTGGGCACTTTCTGAATTCAGTATACTGTGCTTCTGGCAGTCCTCCCACTGTCATTTCATGTGTTTGTCTTCCCAAAAACACACATCTTCCAAAGCTCTGGGTCACAAAACACGACACAAGGTGTATGCCGGGACCACAACCAAAAGGCAAACAGAAATTCCAAGGGGAAGAAGTTTATTGAGTGGTATTCCCTAAATTCCAACCTTTTCTGGCTACCCCCTACCTTGTTTGGCAGAGGCAGGAGCATCCCTTTGGCAGGGTTTTCTTAAGCTTTTCTTTGCTATGTTTAATGCCCAAAGCCTACAGCTGTAAACGGTCCTCCTAAATTATCGAATTCCATAGGTGTGTGTCACCTCCTGCCTCGTGGTACCAGAGTGTCTATCAACCTCTTCCTTATTGTCTGATCAACGATCCCCTCTAATCACCCTCTTCCTTATTGTCTAAATATTTCCTTTACTACCATTCACACATGGGAATAACTTGTTTTAACGTTTTACATGACAGATATTTCAGAAACCAGCAGTATAAAAACAACATTAGAAACACAGACCAGCTCTCAGCTAACAGCGTGCATTAAATGAGCACATGGCAATCTCCTTTTTCTTTTCTTTTTTAATCTATACCATCAGTACTCTTAACCCCACCTACTAAGTCCATAGCACACACCTAGCAGTGGTACAAAAGGAGCTACAAAACATGTTTTAAACTCAGAAAAAAAGATGGGGATGGTATGCCAGATTTATAAAGAACAGCATTTCATCCCTGCAACTGCATAACCCAGTTTTACAATAATAATAATAATTGTTTGTGCTGCTGACTTCCTTCAACACCTGTGACCCTGTTTGTCGTGGCCTCACTGCCTGCTGGAAACTTGGCAAAAGACAAGAGAAGAGATATTAGGGAACCAATGCTACATCCTGAGAGAGGCCATAAAGTCCAAAGGTTGAGCAGGATTGCCAGGAGCAGCCTGATAAAGGAAGGAAGCATGTGGCTCTGAGCAGACAAACTGCTGCGCCCGAGCACAACGTGTTCAGAGGCTGGAGCTGCACCCCAACGCCGCCCACGCTCCACAGAGCACGCACTATCCAGGGACTCTTCCCAAACAGCCCCCTTGAAAAAGAATTATTTTAAGCCCCTTTCTGAAATGAGCATGTGACTGCTCAGTGCCAGAATTTCACAGATCTTTAATTTTAAAAAACACTCCTCTTTATTATTTCAAATTAAGGTAGGGTGATTTGTTGATTTAATAAAAGAAAAAATCCTGTGCAAGACCCCATCTGAATTAGCATATTCAAGCTTTTCCAAAATCTGGCTCCAGTGAAGAACTTGTCCTTAAAAATCTATCAGACTGTAACTAAGCTTGTCACTTGGCATGTAAAATAAATAAGCCAATAATCAGATCCTTCAGAAATTTTCAATGAAACCTGTAAAACTGTCTCATAAAATACCCAGCATTTGAAGAGTTTTTATTCAGAAGGAGAGTACAGCACCTAAAGGTTTCACATTAGGAAGAGCACGGGGCATTAATAACTTTTCCCCCCTCTTTCCTACTCACCACTCGCTCAGTTACACGAGCACAATGTTTTGTGATGCCACACTGTGAATCTGAGCAGAAAACCCTTTCCTGGCTTTCAGCACAAATGAAACCAAGAGCCCAGCATGGCCCCACGAAGGACGGAGCGAGCACAAGCAGAGAGCAGGGACTGGCAGCCAGGGGAGGGAGGAAAAAGGACACGGATTGCTTTGAGCTCATATTGCTGCTGAGCACTTTCTATTATAAAACCATAACCTAATATGCTTTCAAGACTCCAGCTCTGAGCTGCTTCCCACCGTGCGTCTCCTTCCCTGCGCGGATCCTACAGGGATCTATCCCGTTCCCGAAATGCGCCAGCGCGTCGGACACCGCTCTCTATTATATTTTCATGAGTCACTAAACAAGAGGAAGGAGAAGCCCAGCAGTGCCCCTAAACTCTTCCTTGAGAAGCAGCAGCACGGTCCATAAGGACGGCTCTCCCTGTGAGTGCAATGCCTGGCTCGGCAGAGCTGTCCTCCCTGGGGAGCTCGGCCGTGGGAAGCAGGAGCAAGGAACTGCCTTTTTAGGACTGTGGCTGAGCGGGGCTGGGAAGAGCTGGGGCAGGATCAGGGCTCTGGCAGCAGTTCCTTGGCCTTATAAGGACAAAGCCAGGTATTTTCCCAGCCAGCACATCCAGGTAAGGCCAGGCAGGACTTCCTGGGCTCTCCCACTGCCCAGGGAGACCCTTGTGCACTGTCACACCTGCTCAGTGCAGACCTACAGCCCCCCTATCCCCAGCCTCCGAGCATTTCAAATAGGCCTTATTAGGAAACAGGGAAGCTTAATTAACTAATTGAAAGATCGTTCTGAGATCTGCAAAGACAGATGGTTTGTGGGTGAACCATTCTTGATATTAATGTGACATTTTAAGGCATTCTCAGCAACATTTTGGAGCGCAAGTCTCTAATGTCAGGCATCTTTTTAGCTCCCTACGTAAGAGGGAAGGTTTCCAGAGGTGAGGAGCAACTGGATTCTCCAAGGGCTTTAACAGAAGGAGGAGAACACCCAAAGCTTCAGACAATCAGCAATTTGTTTAAAAATCTTTAAGAACACGCACAATTAAGACTCCTTCCCAGTTGCCTAAAAATTAAGGCTGCTTCACAGAAAAGCCAAAAGGTTTTAGTTTCATTCCGTTTAAGTGAGATTTCTTGTTATTACCTGTTTTATTTGTCCAGGAGGCAAAACAAACTAAAGCACTTCAGGACAAATCCTCCCATATAGGATATATGTGTAAGCAGCCCTGACCATGAACTCTCCCATATTGTTGCTCTTTTTACTTTCCTGACTCTGATTTTTATAAGTAAAAAAGGAGGCTGTGACTGAAATAGAAAAAAAAGTACCACTTTCCCCCAGCAATATCCATTTTTAAATTTGATTTTTGAATCTTTATCAGAAAAATAGCCACAAAAATGGAGTATCCTTGATACTCCACTCTAGAAGTTTGGCCATTTTTCTTTGGGGAAATAAAAAAAGTAATCTCCCTTTAGATATGGTTAAAAAAACAACTTGCAGTATAAAGTTAAAATGAGACACTACCCACCCAAGATTAATCCAGCTTCTCAGTTGTGAATATGAAATGGTACATTGAAATTCAAAGAATTACCAAGACATTTTACCATCTTAAGTTTTTTGAGGTTAAACTTTGATAACTGCCTGCCTGGAAATGCTGAAAAGTGTGGGCTTAGCTCAAAGCAGCTACTTTAAACGTAAAGATATGAGAATGACTTGATAGTTTTGCTCTGTACTACTTTTTAAATCCACAGACAAGTGTCTGCTCTGCATCCCAAACTACTGCACCATTTGTGCTTTCAGGTAACAATCACAGAAGGAAGACCAAAACTTGGATTCCTCTTGCCACATCCCACTTGCAACATATTGGCAAGAAAACATGGGGGAAGTGCTAATTCCCCCTGGGTAATCACAGGGCATCCATTTCTAGGATTCCTTGTGAGAGGCCCATCCACAGAAACGAGGCTATGGACAACAGGAAAAATTACATTAATCAAATACATTAAATATGTGACAAACTAGCCTGAGTTCAGACGTGTAGGACTTTCTCCAGTTGTTGACTGGGCTGGGATTACATTTCCATAGCTCCAAAGGAGCACCAGGGCAAGGCTATTTTCATAAAAGGAATAAAAGTTTTGACACCAGGTTTCATATTGTAAGTTTCTCCTTTAAAATAACCTGCTTGCCAAAGCAGTTCAGCTGCCAGAAGGGGAGAGAGGCTGGGAAACTTTATTCCCTTTTAAAAGCAATGTGGGCTGTGCTGCTCAGGTACCCAAGGCATCGCTTCAGAACCAGGGAGCGCTGGCTCGTTAGGAGCAATTAAAAAAATTCTGAGGGGATTTTAAAAACAACAACTTCCCAAAACAAAACATGCATATGTACCACGTGCATTTGTTTATGCAGCTGTAATGAGTGATGAAATCCATTTATGAGCTGAAGTCACAAGATTCTAAGCAGGTCTTTGTTTAATCTCAGTAAGTCATGACATTTCCCTACTACTTATAATAATGTGATCTGGATCAACATTTTCAAACTTATGCACCTGGTTTTTAACACTGCTCACCAACTGCACTTCTCTTCTGCTTCTCTGCAGACAGAACAGACAGGTTGTTTTGGAGGCATCACTTCGATCAAGCACCCTAAAAACAGATAGAGAAACCTGGGTTTAGTTGAACACATGCCTGCAGTTCTTGAATTCAGCACATCTTCTGCAGTTCTTACTCAGACTGAGACTCTGGGCAACCTACAAAGAGCGTAAATAAAAATCAATGAGACCATTAGTGGGATGAATACTTACAGCATCAGCCCTTCTATAACCACAAAGTCTGCCCAGATGGATGCCCTTAAAAGACTTTCAGAAGGTTTGCTCCAGACAATGACTCTCGTTCCAGCACGTTGCTGTGACTTGGGAGAATAAAATGAAGATAAATGCAGCTGTTTCTGCTTACATTAATGCAGCATTAGTGCCCTCAGTAACAAAGGTAGGACAGAGTATGCAGGAAAATAAAAGATCCAGCACAAACAACTATTAAGTTACATGTTTTGTGTATTTATAAACTGTGCTAGGCTTTAGATGTATTATTATATAGCTTTAACATCAGTAAGCCTGCATATAAATCAAGACCATGGTTTTAGCTTTGATATTAAGGAGAAGAAAAAGGACAAATCCAAAGGTATTTGGCACTGCTGCTTTTGTCATTACGCTGCTATTAGCTTTGCAAACAGCTCTGATGTTTTGTGAGGATCAAATCAAAACTAAATGAATCCAGGTCTGCTGGTAATGCACTAGAAAATATAGAGTGATTCTGTATTAGTTCTTTCAAGAAGGGAAAGAAGGTTAGCCTCCTGGGCTGATCAAAAAGTCAGTGTAGCCAATGCACCAGGACAGGACATCCCAGACAGAGGAAAGTTCTCTGGGCCTATAAGGTGTGAGGGGAAGTGTTGCTCCAATACCCCTTCTCTGTTCTGTCTCTCCTTTGGCCCATTCACCTCCTGCTCTCCAAAGTCCCCAGCGAGCCAGGAGAACAGGGGCATTTTCCAGTGTGTCAGCAAACCAAGATGGCAGGAGGACATAAGAACAATGCAAGGACCTTTCATCTGGCATGTTTTATTCCAAGCAGCCCCTTTTTTACATGCAAAAACATAAAGTACAAGACAATTTGTCCAGCAGCTTGGACCCAAATTTAGGAAGGCTCTAACAAGGCCAAAGCCAGATATGCATAACCAGCAAAGTCTCTGCATCACCCAACTGGCACCAACACAGTGTGTTCCTATTCCTTGCAATTTTTACAATTATTTTTGTTGATATAGGAAAAAAATATGCACTATTTCCTCAGAAATGTATATATGCTAGCTATATTCATGGGAAAATAAACTCAAATGCTACCTTCCTACCTAAATTCTAGGTCTATAAGGATTGTACTTTATATTTCCCCATTTCCAAAGTCCTCTTCAGTTATTTTCCTTTCGGTTTTGGGATTTACTGCATCAGAATGTCCAAAAGAAAATGGCTATAACTACTGAAGTCAGAGTAACAACTGAAAAACACGTATCAGTAAAAACCATTCTTTAGTATGTCAGCCCACATGAACTAAACCCAGCTGAAAACTTCTGAGAAATTAAATTAAAATAAATAACTGTGAGAGTTAAGTAAACAGTTCCCTTACTGGATTTGTTATAACTGACTAAAACCTTTCTTCCTCTTTCCACATTAAAGGAGAGGCTTAAAACCACATTTTGCATATTTTACTAGTTCAAACCTTTTCTAACCTGGTTCCCAGGTCAGACCAAGTCTAAAAAAACTTTAAAAAGTGAATCTAACATTGTTCTAAAATAACAGAATCCAGCTGAGTGTGAACAATAGGACTATCAATAAATTTCTACTCTTATTCCCAGACCCAGGGTGGAATTCTAAACATTTTTTAGCCCTTAAGATCACAATTTATTGAACTGAACTTGCACACTAGCTTTAGCAATCAATGTTACCCATTTGATGCCTCTGAATGCTTTCACCAGAGAGAGGAACTGCACGTTTGGAGAAAGAAAAACATTTCTGTGATTGTTTTAAAAACCACAGTTGAAAGTTTCTTGAAAGGTCAGAAAGCAAGTTCTCCTGGTAGACACAGATTAGCAGGCAGAGGGTAGGCAAGGTGCTCAGGGTGTATGGGAAGGGTAATCCATCAGACTGATAGCACCACTATGTATATGGTACAATTATATCTTATCTCCCCAGCCCTGCAACCAAAATAAACCCCATGGAAGCCTTGGAGTCTGCTTCTGTTGTCTTTAAGTACACACCCCTTAGGGTGGCGACCCAGGACACACCACACGCCTTTTACCTCATGTAAGACAAAAGCAAAACAAATATAATCAGTATTTTTCCTTTTAGGACTCTCACTGAGCCTCTTTGATGTGTTTTCCCTAATCGTTTTCTCCTTTTAATCATCACACTCAGGGGTTTCTCTGAGCTTATTATGGTTTAGGTTTTATGTAACCTCTTCCAGGCGGGCGCCTTCCCAAGCTCCCAGCACAGCAACTGCTGTAACAGTACACAGCAACTCTACACCGAGGAATACCTTGGCCAAATGAAACCAAAAGGGAAATTTAGATGAGTACATTCTGCTTAGGTTGGAATTTTGGCTCAGACACAAGAGTTCACACTCCTGGTCTTGCAAAAAGAAGCTCTAACGGAGATACTGAAAATGAAAGTACCTCTTCTACTTCAAAGCTGAAAATCCGGCCGCTACTACAAAGTGTTTTTCTGCTCTGGGAAATTTTGCTTATCTACACCCGTTCATGAAGGGGAAATCCTTGGTCCTGCAAGTTACCTGTGGGTTTGCCATTCACTTGACTAGCCCTGAGACTCTGCCAATATGATTTACTGGTATAAAACTAGTTTAATTTCCAATTCCCATGTGGCTGCTTGCCAATATTTCTTTGTCTTATGAGCAATTATTCACATTTACATTTTATCTTGATTCTCTTTAGCAACATTCCTATTTACACAGAGAATCCTTCCATGGATTACTACATTCTTTTCAGTTTTACCTAAGAAGTGCATTGGTGTCCTATAGTTCCAAAATTTTCCTGATCCCCTATTACCAAAATGGCTCAATTTATAACAGGAACTATGTAAAACTCACATAAATGAAATACCTATAAAATATCCTGTAAACAGCTGCCCCCCATCTAAGCTGCCAGTAGATTCATGAGGTTCTGAAGTTAATTTCCATTTATCAGCTAAGAATTACTGATATCACTGATACTCATTTCTGTTGTTCCATGTCAGGACGCTGCCCATGGAGGAAGCAGGAGCTGGGACAAGAACTGGAAACATTTCCTTCACGTGGGAAGGTGCCCTGCTAAGAAACTGCTAATTGAACCTGACAGCAGGCGTATAAACAACATTAGAGGGAGTGCTCACACATGTACTCCCAATAAAGGGGAGGACAAGGCGGTGAAAGTCAGAGCTATTACAAGACAAATACAAATTAAGGACATTGTTTTTAATCTCCAGGATACTAAAATATTTCTGAGAGCTCCCACTGTTTGGGAGAAGAGGGAGGGAAAGAAGGGGGCAGGGGAGCAGTGAGCTCTGCTAAGACTTTTTTAATTGTTTCTGTCACGTTTTGTGGGAAAATCATTCTAGAGAAAAGCAAGAGAGGATTTCGAAACTAACAGAAAAAGACTTGCTAAAAGGTACTTTGCTCTCTGTAAAACTTCCCATGGGGCCTGAAAAAGCACCCTGAGCATGCCCTTTATCACACAGCTTTGCATATTGAATGCTGTTTGTTTCAGAGGCAGTTGTATATTTTTACCTGGGGGGTTATTCCTGTAAATTGTCCCCTGATTACTGATCTGTAAGAAGCAAGTGAAGGAGTCAGAGCTACCACAAAGATATAAATACAATTATTGAAGTTCATGGGATTTTCAACATCCCCCCTCATTTTCCCAAAACTTTAACCTTTGAGTGAACACTGCCATATATATTTTTTGTTTGGCTGCCTGGTGGGCTACCTGAAAATCATCAGCACTCTGAGAAGAAAGCTGCTATGGTTTATTCAGAATTTCCTTAAACCGAAGTCCTGCTGTGCATTACCATTTCCCAGAAAGGTGCATTGTTCTATCAGCACCCCTATCAAATTCAAGAGCAGAGACGCGCTGTCGGGACGTGCAGCAGCTCAGATAGGCCGGGCTGTTGCAATCCTGTTGCAATCCTGTGCAGAAAACAGAACGTTAACACCGGCATGCTGCTCCCACGCCCTCCCCTCGCCAGGCTTCCCATTAACTCCGTGACACCCTGCAAGGCACAGGATTTATTTACACAACACCACTCTTGAGACGAGCCTTTGTTCGGCTGCAATGTTGACAAGGCTTAGGAAGCACTACCCGCCAGAGTAAAGGTGTATTAAGCATCAACTGAGGATGAATGAAATGCTTTGAGACTCGCTTGATCGAGTTTCCAGCTGCAGCACAATTCCCTTTTAGCCAGGAGCTGCTGGGACAAACTGGGGAAGCTCCTGGCTTTCACAGAGAGCAGTGGCTGGCACTCACATGGAGGTTCCGCGAGGACTTTAATCCGGGATATGTGGTGACACCCTGAAAAGAAGCAAATTCCTCTCTGCCCAGCCATTCATGTTTTTGCTGGGCTGCAGTTGGGATGTGTTTCCCAACACCCTTCACCTCGCGGCTGTGTCAGCGCCAGGGAGGGGACAGCGTGGGAGCCGGAAGGAGGCAGGACTGGCTCTTGTGTCAGCAGGGCCGGCCGAGCACACGGCGCGCCCGACGTCATTCCAGGCGCTGCAGATTTACATCTGCTCAGGAGCGCTCCTCCGTTTTCCTTAAAAAGCATGTATGGAGAGCAGTTTACAGCGTAACGTAGGTGTAAAACCAGGCAATCTCAGGAGCAGATTTATGGGGTGGAAGCGTCCAAAGGGGTCATGAGCTTCACCTCCCCACTCCTGCAGGGGCAGCGGCTGTGGCACCCATCCTCTTCCCTGAGGGGAGTATAAGGCAGGAGAATTCCCGTGTTTCACGTGGTCATCTTCTTGCCAAAGGTCTGGACTGAGAAACAGGGCTTATTCTTTAAGAAACGACCAGTGGGAAGCTGGAGAGGTGCTGGTGCTGTGCTTCAGCATCCCCCTTCTGGGAAGCTGCCATGTGATAATTCCTCCTGCATGAACACCTCCAAATCACTGTCAGAGCCCCTCAAAGCACAGGCTCTTAATGTAAAGAAAACAAAATAAACCCCTCAAAAAGCAAGCCCATAGCAACTGGAAGATATTTGGTCAAAAATGTCAAAGAGTGAGAGTTAAACTGGCATAAATCTAAGTGCCAGTATATGCTCCGCACAGTCCTGGGTCAGATTCAAAATGCATTACAAGACTCATGAACCAATAAAAGCGTCAACGATTGATATCCTAAAAAAAAATGGGGGCAGTAACAAATATTTTATACCAACAAGTTAATCCTAGATCTTCCAGATGAAAATCCATTGCTTCTCCATACCTATTCCTTAATGCATTTTTAAAAATAAAAATAGTTCATATCACTTGTCCAGCATTTATTCCCCCCAGATCTGCCTGCTTTACTAGGACTTCAGTCTCATGTCCATTTTACAAGCAGGGGAATCAAGCTACAAAGATGCTAAAGGTGATTAAGGGCCATTCAGCAGGGAGGCAAAAGCAGGGAAGAGTGCAGTTCCCATTTGACTCTGTTCTCCTGTTTTTCCTCTTTGGGTATACAGAAAATAAGATTACTTCTCATTAAACTCACAAGGTTATAGTAAAGAGGTGAACAATTTTTTTTGCCAAACTTTTAAAGTTTTCTTAGTTGTCTTGAAGGGAAATATATTCCCCACCAGTACTGCTTAAGGGTTAGGTAAATACTCTGCTGACCAATAACAGAAATGTGAAATATACCCCTGTTCTTATTAACATTTATGTAATAATCCAGGGCTGAAATTGGCTATCATTGAACTGACCTCAGATCTCTGACATAAATGCCTATATGAAGCACCTGGCAATGGGCTGGGAGCATCCACACCCAGAAGTGCTTTGTCTGGGCTTGCAGCTCTGCCAGCCACACACCTTTTCCTACACCGGCTGCAAGGAACGCAGGAACTGGAAAACATCAGCACAAAACGTGCTTATGTAGAGCAAGGCTACTGTTGTACCATTAACTCTTACAACACACGTGCTTCACCTCCCTCACATGACTTACCTGAGCCCACAGCCCTCTCCTCACTGAATAGAAACCTCTGGAAATCTGTGCATGTTGCAACTGGTACCTAGCTTTCTAAATACCACACAGCCACGTCTGGAATGGCTTTCTAGTTGTTCCCTATATAAAAAAAAAGGTAAAATTTAAACCAATCTGAATTTCAATTCACAGCCTTTAGGCCTTTGCTTTAGTGTTGTGCTTTTATTCTGGAAATTCTCCTTGATCTTATGAACTTGTTTTTAACATACTCAAGTGTTACTGCTTTTTTTATGTTTCTTATGTTCTCAGCAGACTGTAAACAGTCCTGTGAGCTGAGCAACCCATCTGCCAAAGACACCACCAGCTGCTCATGGACCTGCTCTAGCACACATGGGAACATGCAGCCTGAGCCCATTGTAACAACACAAGATCTCAGGTAGCGATCCATGTGATCCAAATGATTCTGAGCTAAATTTTCCATCTCTTTTTCCTTCTGAAACAAGGGAACATATAGATGCTGTAGTGTTGGCAGCTGCATACAATTTTTACCGCAGAAAAGAGGAAAGAACAGCAATTTTGAGGGGTTGAGTATCCTGGAGAACTCTCCTGTGAAGTCCTGAGGGTCTGCTGTGGGTGAGACTGGGACATTCCCAGCCCGTGAGGGGACAGGGCTGCCCGGACAGGGAGGAGCAGCTACGTCACTGTGTGATAGCTCAGCTAGGATCAGAGATCAGGTTGTTGTTTATTAATCAGGTGGGTCTGAGGAAGAGAAGCAGTTCAGTAGCACCTTCTCTAAAACAGAAGCCTTGAACTCTGCTTGTGCTTCCAGGCACCATCCTTCCCAGGCCGTGCCCTTTCCTCCCTACATTGCCTTCCTTGGCTCTTTGGCAACCCTAACTGCTCCCACACCATGACTCCAACATAAATGACTGTCATCCACAGTGAATGTTTCCTGTTCATTTGAATTACGTGAGCAGGCACTCTGTAAACTTCCCCACAGGCTCCACCACACTAATCCCTGGGAAGGAGCAACCTGCAGAACCTACTTTCACTGTTGAATGCTTTCTCTGTTTGTTGCTCCTCCTGTCAGAGCCATTACTTGAATTCAGACAGGTGTCCTTACATCTGTCACCCACCAGCCACTGCTGACATTCAGGAACAGGAACTCGCTGTCCGTGGCCAGAGCAGGAAAGCTTGATTGCTCCCTGGAAATCCCTGAGCTCTGTGCTGCTTTTCACTGGGCAGTTTTGGTCTCACGCAGACTCGCTTCCTCCCCTTCTCCTGTTGCAAGTACTGCTTTATCCCAGGTAGCCAGGAGCCTACTGTGCCAACAGCTGCTAAGACAGAGCAAGGTGTCAACTTTGACAGGATGCCAGATTGTTTATTAATTAAAAATTTAAGTACTCTGAATCTGTCCGGAGACCCTAATCAAAACTGAGCTATTTTACCTAGGGCTCTGAATGGTTAAATCCAGTTATTCTGAGATTTTCACTCACAACTGGCAACCAGAAATAAATCCATTTTGTTGACATTACTGTCTGTTTATTGAAATACCCAAAGACCACAAAGCTAACTTCAGTTCTCCACAGTGAAACCCCACCTCAGTAACATGGGAACAAATGCACGCTTCCAGCAGGATCTTTCCCCCTGAACACAATAAATATCTTTTCGAAGGCGTTCACCTGCTTCCCCAGCACTCAGCATCAATATGCTTCTATTTGTATGGTACATTTTTCCTGCTGCCAGCTCCCAATGCCAAGCAGAGCCGTCTGCTTCCCATATGCCACCCGTCCTCCAGTGCCTCCTCTCCTGCTTACCTTCTCTCTCTGGGCTCCCGCTGTGGATCAACTGCTACTCTGCCAGCCTTCTTGGTGTGTAGAGGATTTTTCCGACTGCAAGCTCCACACGATGGGAACTCTGCCCAATTCTCTATTTCCCGGAGCACCAGCTAAGCTGTGGTATAGAAATAATGAGCACAGAGACATTATTGGTGTGACATTTAGATTTGTAACATCCCAAACATCCTCCTAGAGCAAGGTGTCCCTGCCCAGGGCAAGGGGGTTGGGAGATGATCTTTAAGTTCCCTTCCAACCCCAGCCATTCCAGAATTCTAAAAAGCACAGGAAGCAAGGCCCCAGGGTTCTTTTCAGACTCATCTCTAGACAAGGTAGTTAACTTCTACTTGCTCAGGGTTTTGTAAAAATACATACAAGTGTTAGAATAAAAAATTATAAAGTTCATTACTTATTTGAAAATGTATTTCTGAGCACTTGCAGTGAGCACTGAAATCCTCTATAAAGCCAGCTGGGAATAGGAAGCACAACAGTGAGAAATTTAATGTAACTATTGAGTGAAGAGGTCATCCCATCCACTTTAGAGACAATCCTATCACACCTTTCATTCAGATATTGCTGCACATAAACATCCAGGGTTTGAATTGCTCAGGCAGCATTCTTAAGAAAATGAAAAACGTTTTTAGTGGTTCTTCCCTCACTTCTGCAGCCATTCTGTGTTTTTACAGCACTGCTGTCCTGCCCCAGAGGTAACCCAACAGGTCTTGCAAAGCCTCCTAACTTTGCCCCACCTCCATCATTCACAATCTTGTCTCTCTAACCTACTCATTTTCCCCCATTCCACAAACTATTAGTTTCAAAGAAATTCAGAGATTAATTAAAATGATTGGTGGGATGAGTAGGTGAGGGGGACAGGCTAAAGGGCTTGACAAGAAGAAAGATGAAAAGGACTAAGTGCGTATGGCTTGGTTATGCGATGACTAATGGAGGGTGGAGGAGATGGACACGATACTCATTTACAAGTGCCTGTGGTTCTGAGGAGCATTTTTCATGTGCAAAATAAAGACTCGCTCAAGACCGGCTGGGTTTTTTCAGAGTTTTGGTTCCCGAGTCCTTCATGTCAAGTTGTGAGTCCCACTCTTCCCCCAGCCTATGCATTCCCACCTTTCCCTTGTGTCCCCAAATGTAGGGATTTATTTTTATTCCAGACTCAGTTCCTGGATCTCCACCTGGCCACAGGAGTCCTACTGGGAGCAAAGAGCAGGAGGAGAGGCCACGGAAGCCGGGGGTGGATGAGGTGGCAGCTCTGCCACACCTCTGCTGTGCTGCAGACTTGGACCCACTTGAACTGACGACGCAAACACACCCTGAGGAACCAGGAAGGAACTGGGACCAGCAGAATCTGGGAATTATTTTACTTCCACTTGGCCTGAGGAAACTCTGTTCCTCGTACCCTCTCACTCGCACCTTCTTTTACTATGCTTTGATGGAGTAAATAAGAGAAAAATACTTGTTCCTTCTAACTCTTGTCTCCCCCAGTTGGAGAAATCTGGTCTATAGTAACTCCTTAGGCAAGCAGAAAGCAGTGTGAGAAGATACAGTAATTGCCAGTTTTATTCACTTTAAGAGGTAAAGAAGGAGATCACGTTTTGAAAGCATGAAGTGTTTTTAAAAAAAAAGACAATCTATATAATAATTTTCTATACAATAAAAATGTTATGGAAACTTCTCTGAGAACAAGAAAAAGCAAAATAGTCTAACATATCGAAAGAAAATTGTATGTTTAAATATTTAATATACATGTAATGTATATATCTCTAATAGAAGAAAAACTATACGGAAAAAAGAATTTTTTTTCTGCAAGCACTGTTTCCAACATAAAAAAATCAGGAACTGCTATGTATCCTTTTTTCTTTCCTTTTTTTTTTTCCCCAAATGATTTCGAAATAAGCCAAAAGCATTTGAGATACAGGAGTGAAACAAAAAAAACAAACCCATTTATTCCTGGACACCAAATATAATTTAGACGGATGTGGTGTGTATAAGAAATTTTAATTTGTCCCTGAAAAGCCATTTAATTATTCAGATTATCTGATTGCCTCACTCAGGCTTCTATTGATTGATTAGAGAAGTTTATAAATCAAAATCTGCATTACTGCTGCCTAACGCATCGGCCTCTCAGCAATACAGGGCAGGGATTGGCAATTCCTACCCACAAGTTTGTTTATTGAGCCATGTAAATGGCTATGGTTTGTACCTGGGTCAGGAAGTGTTCCTTCATCCTACTAAAGGAATATTTACTTAAGGACGTCAGGAAAGGGGGAATAAAAGTCCTGAATTAATAGGTGTTTAATAAATCAGGGCATAGCCACCAGAATTCCCAGCTCCTAGGCTAATGGCCACAAAGGATCATTATCCATCAGTCCCACTTCTGGATCTGCTCTACTCTGAAGGTCTCAGGTGCTGAACCTGGGACTGAAATCTCAGCCAAGCCCTCCCTAAGGTCCCATATTAGGCAGAAAATCCTCTGGGAGCAGCCAAGAGCTCTTGCCTTTGATTTCAGAGCTCTCCTGCTCTTCACAAGCAGCTTGACTCTATTGCAGCCTGGACCAAATAACCCCCAGTGAGCAGCAATTAACATAATGAGTGTCCCCCACAGCTACAGGGCCTCAGCTCCAACACGTCTCCAGCAAACTGGAATGTCTACTCCTGAAACTCCGCCTCTGCAAGAGGAAGGAAGTACAGAACTGAAATGGGTGGAGGGGAAAAAAAATTAAATTAATCCCTCCAGCCCAATCTAACCCTCACTGAAGTTAATCAAAACCTTGCATTGATATCAGTGGGCTCTAAAGGCAGTTTTTCAAATCTGTAATAAATAGAGTGGTTTAAACTACACTGAGCATGTTCCTTGTAGTCTGAACTTTGCTTTCTAGGACAAAAGAAACATGCAGAAGAAAACCCCGAAAGATAAAACAAAACAACTGAACTCTTAACCAATTAAATACATGAAGTTAATCAGAATAAATTTTATTAGTAGTATTTGTCTATACAGCAAATTAATTGCATGGCTTCCTATGTACCACAAACCACCTCCCGTTTTTAGCTTTATTTGGAAATATTTAAAATATTTTATTTCAAAATAAAAACCTCCACACAATAAACGACTTAGAATTCAAGTCTTGCATTTCTCCAGAATTTCTTCCTTGCCCTTTATAAACACAAAAACTGCGGGGTGACACAGAGAAGATCATTTATGGGCTATCTCCGGGAATTGTAACACATCAAGGACCGCCACATCAGGTCCGACGAGATACCCATCTCTGACAAGAGCGAGGAGTGGATCCCTAGGGAGGCACACGAAACCAGGGATGCCCCTCCAGGCACAAGTCATTTGCAGCTCTGGGATTTCCAGAGCCAGTGTAAATGTTCTGGGATTCACAGACCTCAGGTGATTTCTCTTCTGTGAATTCATCCAGTCACGTTAAAATCCTTCAGCCCACCCTTGCCTGAGAGTTCCACCGCTGAACCACAGTTCTGTGAAGACATTTCTCTGGTTTGTTCTGAACCTGCTAGTTTCACTTGATGCCCCCTGGCTCTGGTGCCAGAAGAGTCAGTCACTGGTCTCTATTTATCTTGCATGTAAAGATTAAAAAGATTGAGCAACTGCTTTGAGCACTCACTGCACTAATGAATTTCAGAGATCTTATGCATGTGCAGTAACTTAGTGCTGTTTGGCTGAACTGTTTCTGCAGCTGAAGTCTGAGTTACCTGCAACCCAGAGAGATGCTGCGAGGACACCAGCAGCACACAGCAAGCCCCCACATCCATTCCAAACTTTGTATTTTGTGCCACAGAGCGTTAACACAAACACTGCATGTATAATTTCCATCATTCCAGTTAACACCAGTGCCCACCGTGTGGCCAAACAGGGCCAGGTGGGAACACCAGGAAAAACGCGAAGAAAAAAACTCCAACAACTTCAAAGAGGGGAGCTGGACCTTCACTTTTCTTTCACAGCTGCTGATGCTCTGTTTGCCTCATTGCTCCTTCCTATACAGTAACTGGTAATTATGTCATTATATCCAGAAAAAAACAGCACTGGAGAATTTGAAAGTGTGTTTTCAAAACTGGACCTAAGTTTGTCAGCTTCACATATTGTGAGAAGGGATTGAACCTGACAGACCAAGTTCTGCAGTGACAAAAAGCTGAACAGCAGGTAACAGCTTCATGTTGGAAGCATACGGAGCACTTGTTGCACTGCCGGCAATCAAACACAGAAGTACAGCCCTGCAGTCCCTGTGCCCCGCCGTATTGTCACCGTCTGTCCTCAAATACCTGCTGCACTTTATTCCAGAGGTAGCTGCCACTCAGCATTCTCAAATCCCCACCACCCCGAGAGAAGGGTGTGTGCGGGGCAAGGTAAGAAAAACGAATCCCTTTTATCAGCGCTCTGCCCTGGAACGCCGCTCGCACCGAGCAGCTCCAGCGGACCAGACAGCTCCCATCTGTTGCTCCGAGGGGAACATGCCAGCACAGACTTTTCTCCTCCACCCCGATCCTTCGGCTCCAGCCCTTATTTTCCCTCCAGACTAACCTGGAGGTATTCCACAGCAATACTAGGGCACTGTCTAAAATTAGGCCGTCGCTGTCCCCTCCCCGTGAAGGACAAGTTCAGAGAACCCCATCCGCAACCCGGCTTTTTCCTGTCGGGTTTTATTTCCCCTCTGTATTCTCCTGGTTATTATTCCTGAGGCCGGGAATTGACGTCCCGGGTCTCTGTGAAGGCAAAGCCGTGCCGGGGGGCGGAGGTGCGGGGGCGTACGCGAACGCCCGCGGCCGAAACCCGCGGCTCCCGCAGGGCTGGGCGGGCGAGCGGGGACGGCACAGGCCCCACGGGGGCTCAGCCCGGGGCGGGGAGCGCGGGGCGCCCGCGGCGGTGCCACCCCCGGCGCTGCCTGGAAGCCGCGGGGGCGGCGGGACGGGGAAACCACGTGGGGCTCCCCGGGAGCGCCACCTGAAGGGCCGAACCACCGCCGGGGGAGGGAGGAGCGGCGAAGCAGGGGGGAAACACCGCAGCCCGAACGCCGGCGGAGGCACCGGCCGCCAAGCAAACGAACAAACACAGAAACGAAGGCGCAAACACACCGGGAGCGGCGGCGGACGGCGGGCCGGGGCCGAGCGCGGGGCCGCCGCCGTTGGTTCGGCGCCCGCTGAGGAGGCGCCCGGGCGGCCCCGCCAGCCAACCCCGCGCGCGCGGGACGCGGTAACCAGATATTTCAAAAACAAAGACGTCAGCCCACACTGCCCCGCGCGTGCCCCCCCGGCATTACGTCATCCCACAAGGCCCCGCGCGCTCAAGAAGCTTCTGAGGGGGGGTGGCCATGGCGACCCGGGCCGGGTCCGCGCGCCGGGCCCTGGCCCCGCCCCCCCGGGGACGGGGCGGTGGCAGCCAATGGGGAGCGCGCGGGGTGACATCATGCGCTATTTTTAGCGGGCTCGCGGCCGCTGATAAGTGAAGGGCTGCACGGCGGGAGCGGGCGCAGAGCGCGGGGCGGGCGGGAGCGAACGAGCGCGACTGAGTGCGGGTGCTGGGACGGTGGAGCGGGAATAGCGCGGAGCCGGGCAGGGAAAGTACTTGTGACGGCGGAGCGGCGTCCCGGCACCACCGGCAGAAGGAGGAGGAGGGCGGCGAGGCGCCCCGCCAGGCCGGGCGGGCTCTCAGCGCGGCGGCGGCGGCGGCAGCAGCAGCAGCGATCCAGTAAGGCTCCGCGTTTCCCCTTCCCCGGGAGGGTCGGGGTGCCCGCGGGGAGCTGAGCGGCGGCCGGGCAGCTTCCCCTTCCCGGACTGTGTTCTATGAGTGCAAAGATGGAGCCTACTTTCTACGAGGATGCGCTGAGCGCCGGCTTCGCGCCGCCGGAGAGCGGCGGGTACGGATACAATAACGCCAAGGTGCTGAAGCAAAACATGACGCTGAACCTGTCCGACCCCTCCAGCAACCTGAAGCCGCACCTGAGGAACAAGAACGCCGACATCCTCACCTCGCCCGACGTGGGGCTCCTCAAACTGGCCTCGCCCGAGCTGGAGCGGCTCATCATCCAGTCCAGCAACGGGCTGATCACCACCACGCCGACCCCGACGCAGTTCCTGTGCCCCAAGAATGTCACCGACGAACAGGAGGGGTTCGCGGAGGGCTTCGTGAGAGCTTTGGCCGAGCTGCACAACCAGAACACGCTGCCCAGCGTCACCTCGGCCGCCCAGCCTGTCACCAGCGGGATGGCACCTGTGTCCTCCATGGCCGGCAGCACCAGCTTCAACACCAGTTTGCACAGCGAGCCCCCGGTGTACGCCAACCTCAGCAACTTCAACCCCAACGCGCTCAGCTCCGCGCCCAACTACAACACCAACAGCATGGGATACGCGCCCCAGCATCACATAAACCCCCAGATGCCCGTGCAGCATCCCCGGCTCCAGGCTCTGAAAGAGGAGCCGCAGACTGTACCTGAAATGCCGGGGGAAACTCCTCCCCTGTCCCCCATTGACATGGAGTCACAGGAGAGAATCAAAGCCGAGAGAAAGCGCATGAGGAACAGAATCGCGGCGTCCAAATGCCGGAAAAGGAAGTTGGAAAGGATTGCTCGGTTGGAAGAAAAAGTGAAAACTTTGAAAGCCCAGAACTCAGAGCTGGCATCAACTGCCAACATGCTCAGAGAACAGGTTGCACAGCTTAAGCAGAAGGTCATGAACCACGTCAACAGCGGGTGCCAGCTCATGCTCACACAGCAGTTGCAGACGTTTTGAAGAGACTCTTCAGCGAGAACTGTGTTGTGGTACAACTAAACGGGAAAAATCCAAAGTGGCAGAGGCATAAAGCTAATGGCAAAAGCTGAGAGGCTGAGTCCTGCCTGTGCTCCGCAAAGCGCATGTGTGGAAAGACTGGCAAAGCCTTCAGCTGGAGCCGGGAGTGCAGCGGCCAGCGCTGCTCCGGGAAGTGCTGTTCCTGCTCGGATGAGATGTCAGATCTTCGTTTAACATTGACCAAGACCTGCATGGACCTAACATTCGATGATCATTCAGTATTAAAGGTTAAACTGCAATAGAAACTGTAGATTGCTTTATGTAGTATTCCTTAAGAAAAAAAAAAAAGTGGGAGGGAGGTTTGTGGGAGGCTGATAAACAAAAAAAGAACTGTTCTGCCTGCCTTCAAGTAAATCGTGTATGTACATATCTTTTTTTATTTTATTTTATGAAAGTTGATTAATGTCAATAAACTACTTCATGACTTTGTAAGTTATTTTTATGTTGTTTATTTGGGCACTGCCCAGTATTGTTTGTAAATAAGAGGCTTTTTTTTAGCACTCTGAGTTTACCATTTGTAATAAAGTATAATTTTTTAATGTTTCTGTTTCTGGAAAAAATTCTAGAAGGTTCTATTATATTTAAGAAAAATAAAATAATTAAAATGTATTTTCCCCTCACACTTTTTTTTTTTTTTTTTGGCTAGTACCTGAGTTGGGAAAATGCCCTTTGAGCTGCACTCTGAAGGGTAGGGATTATGCTGAACTTACTCTATAACTCCAGATATGTCCTGGAAAAGGTGTGAGGAGGGGAGGGAGAAGCCAGGTCATGGCCACTAAACTCATACAACTTTTGGGGTTGTCCTGAAGTTGTATTTCCCAGCTGCAGCCTGCCTGCCTTGCCTGCTGCATTCTTGGGGCCCAGTTTAGACATCTGACTTCAGGCAGGGTTGTGGAGGGGTAGAAAGGCAGGGAATGAAATTGTTCCATAACTGGAGCAACTGGCTACTTGATCTGACATGCTTTTTATTAAATTAATGCCCTCAAGAAGATAAGGCAGGTGGTTGTATTAAAAAAAAATAGGCTGTAGGCTTCAAAAATAAAAATATTCACCTTTATCCCTATGTTTTCTCAGGTAGGAGGTGATTCTTGTCTGTTAATATTTATGACAATGCTGCTGTCAACAGTAAAATAATTTTATAACCCTTTCCCTGTCTCTAAATCCTTTCCCTTTTGGGTGTTACTCTGGGTTCTGACCTTCTTGGCAATAGAAAAGCTGGGAAAACTGAACCTAGTGGGAAATGAAAATAGCAACTTGTTGAAAAACAGCAACTCCTGTTGCTTGTTTCCAGCAATTTGCTGAAAATAGCAACTTCTCAGGCAAGTCCCAGGTATTTTTTACAAAACAATCCTGATTTTTAGTACAATGATAATATACAGGTATATCTTAGAAACATGCTACTTTACTTGAGTGGGGGTGGGAAACAGCTTTATTACCAGGATTTTAAACACTGTACCCAATCGATTTTGTTTAATAAACCTATTTGAAGGAGACCAGATATTTTCCTGTTTGCTGTTTGGAGCCAAACAGCTAAGGGAAAATAGATATCAGAAGACTGCCAGAAAATATACCAGAAAATTATTATTCTCAACCAGGCAGTTTTAAAGTCTTTTTTTCCTTAAATTAGAATAAGCCTAATTTTAATTGAAGTGATAGTGTTGGTTAAGGTCACTTCACAAAATGACTAGATAGTTTTTTATATATATATATTTATACATACACGTCTTTACTGTTATCAAAATTATACTCTGAAACTTGCAACTACTATGGGTCAGTTCCTTACCGGAAGCAGGGAAGTATCTTCCTCTAACTTTCCCCCCCTCACCCCATTATACACATTTTATCACACAAGGGGTTATTTTAATGTTTAAAATATACTAATTTGGTAGTGTCCTTCCACATCCCAAGCATGGGTCAAGGTAGGCACCGTTTGGAGGGTGTTTGCTGCTGTCAGAGGAATACAACTGTAACAACACCAACCAAACAAAGGGTTACTAGGAGGATTCCCAAGTTTGCCAAGAGTACATTTTGCTGATGTCAGCAACCCGGAAGGTAAGTTGATTTTGACCATATGTAGGAATAGACAGCAGAGGGATAATACACAGCTCTGCTGGGTGTGGTTTTACAGGGATTTAGCAAGTGCCAACTCGCAAAATAAGCAGGGCAAGGAGATTAATTACCTGCAAAGGTGCATGTTTAACTCTCAGCAGCGCTGGGATATGGAAGAAATGTTACTAGCAAGCATTCTGCTTAATCACCTAATTACGTAAAAAATAAATACATTATATAAAATACTATGTTAATTAAACACAGCTGAGTGACAGTCTGCTCCACCCTAGCCTCATGTGCACACACAGACATTCAGCAGTGCAGTTGTGTGTTTTCTCTCAGGGTGACATTCTGTGGCATGGGTGAAAGAGTTCCTGAGCAATGGCACTGCTGGGTCAGTGGGCACCATGTGATGGGTTGTTCCTGTCACATCAATAATTTCATTGATGTCCAGTCATAGAATCTGCCAAGCAAGGTGGGGTTTAGCACCAGTTAGGCAGCTTCACAAGGAGATGAAGAGCACTTCAAGATGAACCTTTTCATTGGTCCCTCATCACATTTGAGGATTAGGCCTAAAAGAGGGCAAAGTAAGTTTATAGTCTTTCCACCTCCATCTGTTTTGTAAACAATGTGGTGGGCCAGGAGCCTGTTGCTATCTGGTCCACCTCGGCCTAGATTAAAATTAAGCACTCTCAGTATATTTCTTAGTAGATCACTGTGTGATCAATACACACAAGGGTAATGAAAGACGTGCATGCGCTTGTATGTGGTGAAATGCAAAGTTTTAACACTTACTTAACTGCCAAGACTAAAATTGCCAAATGCACTATGGGCCTTACTTCTACAAGGAATAGTCAGTTCTCTCTGAGATTCAGAGAGAAACTCTTTTTGTTGCCCCAGCTGTACTCACAAGGGAATATTTTGCAAATAACAGCATTGTGAACATGTATTTTGTTTGGCTGTGAGTGTTGTCAACGGATTCAGGAAGTGAAGTCAGAAAAAGGCAGGGTTTCAAACAGGGCAGGCTACACAGAAATGCCTGGGCAAAGAGCCTCTAATCAGAACAACATGTTTGGGACACAGGAATATTAATTACAATTTGGGTCTCTATTGAAACCAATAGAAGCCTCACACTTCCATCTCCATGAACAGAAGTGAGCTACAAAGAGGGGTTTGACCATCATTGTTCACTGAATAATTTTAAATCCAAAGTACTTTTCATTTTAGGAAGAACAGTAACAATTTAATTTATTCTCCAATGGCACAGAGTTAGAGTCACCAGCCACTTTCAACCTCAGAACACAGTGGAAGTTTGTACAGACCCCCATGTATCCGAAGGTCTAAAAAATACCAACCTCAAAACAGAGGACTTTAAATACCAGCCTAAGGCAGCACATACCCATTTAACAATGAAGTCTAATGACCAGAGATTCCTTAGCTATCTCTGTTTTATAGGAAGCTGTCAGGAAATCCAGAAAATATCCCCCCAATCTATGTGAAAAATGGCTGACAGTTCTGTCCCATGCAGAAGTCTAAGAAATCCATTACAATAATTACTTTCTGAAAAGCAGCTCAGGCTGGAACAAGCTCAGGCACCACTGGAGAGCACCATGGCGTGGGCTGTGCCATGTCCAGGAGAAGCACAAGGCAGAACTGAAAAAAATCCACTTATCTTTAAAATCAAGCCTAGCACTTTCTCTGTTCTCCACCTCTTCTTCCCTCCCCTTATTCCCAAGACTCCTGTATAACAACATGGAGTTACCCACATCAAGAACTAAAACCAGTTCAGGCAAAGTTGGCTGTGTAGAAAATAAAAGTTGCAAACATCATGCGTGAACACCGACTATTGCTAACAGGCAGATGGACTCAAGGAAATATTTGAAATTACTATATACACAAACCCATTATGAAACAGAATATACCTTAGGAACATCTGGCATTAGCTGAGGGACCGGGGAAGGAAGGTGGTATTAGCCTTACAAGTAGAGAAAAGGAAACTTCAAAATGCAGATGGTTTGCTTTTTAGGAAGGTAGTTCTTCCAGAGAAGTGCTTGTTCCTTGGAATCACATGCACTGTCAACACCAGAGCCTGCACCCAAGGGCTGGTGGCCATCCTAATTCTACACAGATCTATTACTGTTGACATGAACAGGATAATGTATCCTCTGAACAGAGAATGTGCTCCTTACAAAGGAAACTTGTAGAAAGTCATCATATAATTTACCGTGAAAGCCTCTGACTACTGAAACACTTTTAGAGTGGTTTTGCACAGCAGGGCCCTCTTTTCCAATTCTGCACATTATTCTTTGCAGTACTTTTTTTGTTAAGAAACAATGGAACTACAAAAATCAAATTAGATTTTCATCATGGTCCCTTCTGTCCTTAAATATCCGAAACACTAGAAGCACAGTTACAATGGGAAAGAATGGCTTTTAAAAAAGTTAATTAAATATTGAAAACACTGCTAATTTTCTTAGTTATAGAGTAACAACAGACATCAGTGGAAAACCAAACAAAAACCTAATTCAGAAAAATGAGCAAGTAATCTGTTTTTGAAATCTCATACAGAACTTGATAGGTCATGACTGAGCTGATTAATCCAAATCTCTATAAAATACCTAGAAACTGTAAACAAAAGCAGAGGAAAATTTATTATTTATTTTCCTCAGTCTCACAATTATTTTCTGATTTTGAGTCTTGTCTTCTCCAAGCAATCTTTAAGTTGAATCCTTAAACAGAAGGACGAGCAACTTACTGAAAATTCCTCTGAACTGTGAATTTCATTCCTTATTCTCTTTTTAATTAAAACCAATTCCTGTGAGACCTGGCAGCATAATAACACCAAAGATGTGGGAAACAGGATAGAATTCCAGCAGATGGAGCTCAAAAGCGAACAGCCCTGGAACCAGCTGCACAGATGCCTGGAACAGGAGCCTCTTCTTAGATGGTGTAGTAGCCAAAAAAGACTTCAGATGAAACCTGTTATCATACAAGTGTACTAAAACCAGAAAAATTTAAACAACTTTCCTGAACTCTTAAAATAATCACTGCAATGAGGAGGGAGATCCTGCATGACTTAAGTCATAGAATAAGCACAGTTATTTCAGAGGACACTAAAGAGTTCAAACTGAGTGCCCATGGCTGTTTTTCTGAATTCTCCTCCCCAGTGATGATTTAGCTGGCATGGCTTTTGGATGGCTGCTGTTACTGCACCTTTCTGTCTCAGATAAATCATGAAAACACACACGACACAGGGATCATCCAATACAGGTTGCTATCCAAACTCATAAAGCCTCTCTCTCACACAGCACTGTATTAAAAACAGAAAACTGAAGAAGTTTTGAATCTCCACTGAATGGATCACTGGTAGGTTTAAAAGCATGGCCAAGCACTACCAAAACTGGGGCCTACCTATTTCAAGTGATGTGATTCTCAAAGTTGCTGACCTTCTGTGACTGCAAATCAAAGCAACTATGAAAAGTTCATTTTCATTTGTGTCCAAAAGTAGTTTTAGAACTTTTAACAGCACCAAAAATTGTGACCTTCTGCACACACCTTGCAAGCTCTGGTGGTTGTTTTATTTTCACCTTGAGAAATCAGACACAAAAATCCGTAACACTTTGGAGATATAGCTCAGGATTTATTCAGTTTAACTTCTGACACCTAACAAAGCTGGGGTAAGAGGCACCACAGGTTCTCCTTATGGTTGTCAGAAAAGCACAGGCCCCTTCAGAGCATGATCTGGATAAACCAAATTGCTGGTTGAAGTGATCTGGGTGAACTAAATTGCCTGTGCCTCAGCAGTCAGGTTTTTTTGACTTAGGAGCCTCCAGTCAGATAGGATGAAACCAAGGAGCAACAATTACCTGATTAGAATCAGGAGACATTCACTACACAGAACATTTCTGAAAACATCCACCACGTGTTAGTGATGAACAAATTTCCCTATGCAAAGCTTCACTCTGCTGCAGCCCATACATAATGTACACCTTTTTTTCCCTATCCAAATATTATCCCCAAATATTAACTGTGCAAAACTCGTTGCAAGAAGTAATTAAAAACAAGACTTAGAATGAACCCTCCAGTGGTGTCTCAGGGCCCCAGTCAAGATATGATCTTTATCATGTTAATAATCACCAAGTGTCTGACCCAAATACCTGAAGGGGAAAAAAAGAACCTGAATTCTCCAGGCAAAATCCATCTCCTATTTTCTTGTTTGGCTCTGCTCTCAATCATACAGATTGTCTGTTCTCCCTGCTTCCTGACTGAACAAGATAAAGTATTTATAAGTACATATATTTTAAGTAGTTAAGAAAGTGCTTTAATATGCAAAATTACATAAAAACTATGTAAAAATATACAGTAAATACAGCTGACTTCAAAACTGACAGTACAGGAGTTTGCAGTTAGTCTCCAAAAAGGTTTGTGACCAAAGCCAACCCCTGGAAAGTTAACATCAAATTTCTTTCCCTAAATGATGAATTGTAAGCAGAATTCAGTGGCAGGTTCCTTCTCCTTGAAGCAGAGATTTCTAACCAGTATCTTTCTGGTACAGCACAATTTCCAGTTTTCAGGAGCACGACCTATGGAAAAGCAGGCAGCTTTTCTCTAGGCAGATGTATCTGTGCTTTTAATACATCAGCATTGTTAAAGACTTCTGGATTTTATTTCCCACTTCTGCACTCCAAAAACCACCTCAGCTTAGTATATTTAGGGAAGTGCTGTTCACTACACTTCACAACTACTGACAGTTTAGGCTCTGTGTAATTTTTGAGAAGTAACAATAAAGTTGACCAATATGGCTGTTTCTCAAAATACTGACATTTACCAAAAAGTAGCACAAGTCCTGAAGACGCTGAATATCCCAGTTTTGGAAATCAGGCCACTGATAAATATTTGACAGAAAACATGATTTGAAATCACAGTATTTTTTTATGTTGGGAAATAGGGAGAAGGAAGGAAGGAATTCGGAAGGAAGGAATTCGGAAGGAATTCGGAAGGAATTCGGAAGGAAGGAAGGAAGGAAGGAAGGAAGGAAGGAAAAATCTTAGTCTCAGACTAAACTTTTATTTTCGTAAGAAAGTTACGCAGCTCCAGCTCTTTCAAAGGAATGGTCTCAAACTGGTCCAAGTGTGCACATCTGTCTTTTTGTGCAACCTGGGGCCTCGCTGAACAACCAGGTAGCTTTAGCTGGTGTTTGATGAAGGTACCAAGGAAGGAGCTCAGGTTTCTGTGCCAGTTTGTGGACAGCAGTAGCAAACCACTTGGACACTACTGCTGCAGGCAAACACCGTCAGATGCACCTCCTGCCCTTAGAGAGCTGAGCTTTGATGTGTATAAGAATTTTTTCTACCTCGGTGTCAGCCTGAGCAGCCACCTTCTCCCTTCTCCTTTTCTTTTCCACTCCCTCCTTTGAGCTGGTAGTGCTTTTGGGAATATTTTAACCTGCACTGTTCCTCTGATTCTGTTACCCACAGAGCTCTACCAACCCCTGAAATGACAGGGAGCAACAGGGGAGGTGGAACATAAATGCAGGTACAGGCAGTGAGGATGTGGCATCTCCTGAAAGAAATGCTCACAGCAATATCCACGTTGCCACAGATCGAGCCAGAACTCCTAAATTCATTCTTCCCAATGGAACTTACAGTACAAAAATGCCCAGACAGATTTTGCACCAGTTTTACTAACTTAATTTGAATTCACACTTTTGGTTAAACAAGATCAGCTTCCCATATGGACAAACCTATAAAACATGGTTTGACTTTCCCAGGGAACATTTTTCATGCAGCCATTAACTTGAACAAGAACTGTGAGACATTACTATACCTGCTTATGAAACTGTTTTTGTTAGATGACTAACTTTATGCATATATGTTTAAAATTATTTAAGAGGGCAGTGAGGTTATTATTCCAAGTCTTATAAATGGAATTTCTTGCACATGTTCCTGACATTGGCTTCTCTGTCTGTTTTGAATTTACTGACAAAGTACACTACCACACCCACAATTAATTTCAAGCTATTTCCTTGGCCCCCTCTGTTTGCTCTATTATCATCCTTACGTGCAGAAACTGCTTCTGTTTTTCACTGCACAGGAAATGCCAGGCTGGCAACATGAGAAAGGCTTGGATTTTAACTAAATGTTAATGGTTGTTGCTGTGGCTTGAATGTGGCAACCATGAAAAGCTCTCACATTTAGGATCTACACCACCTATTTGCTACTGGCAAAGCCAGTTACAGTTCCAATCAAACTCTAAAGGTAACAACGACAACACAGGAACAAAGGTAACAAAGTAATGAGCTCAGGGAAGGAAAGATCTTGTGAAGTTACTCTTTTTTTTTTCTGTTACAAACAGCACAATTCTCTAACCTGTTGCAAATTAGGAATACTAGCAGCTCAGTGCCACCTGATTTTCCGTAGCCTAATGTAGTTCCCCCCTGGAATTTAGTTCTACTGTTTTGACACTTGCACAGCCCAATCTAAGGAAGAAAAGCTCCCATTATCCCCTTTTTAACACACTGCCCATCCCAGCACAGGAGCACAGCCCCATCAATCCAGGAAAGCACTTCCAACCACCTCACCCCTTCCTGCCTCTCCGGGAGGGTCTCACTTCTCTGCTGGCAGTCGTGATCTAAGGAAATTAAGAAGAAATAGAACTCCTTGTCTTTATAACTGTACAGAAACAGGAACAAGCAAGACCTCGCCATTAACATACAGAACCCAGATTCCTCCGTGTTTCTGGGGTTCAGCTGATACCACACCAGCCAAGAGCACAATCAGTACTGAATTTGAGTTCTAATTCCAGCTGCAGCTTTACATGAAGAGCTCCTTCATAGTCCCACACACAGTTTTCCATAACTGCTGATTGAGATCTGCAGTGTAGAAATACCGAGTTTGATTCTCCTTTTTCCAGGCAGTCCAGGTCTTGGCTTAAAAAACAATGCTGAAAAGCCCCAAACCAAACAACTATGTCTTGGTCTATATCTGCCCTCTGGTTTGGATCTTCAAAATGATACTGACTTCACAGAGATCTACTCTCTGATTTAAATGACTCAATGAGTCTATGAGTTCAAAAAGAAAAGTTTTATAAATAAAGGTTGAAAACCAGCAGAAACTCCCCATGTAGTAAAAATTATCACTTTTGCCTTACAACTAAAAATGATCATTAAATGATGATGCTCCAAAAATCTATGAAAGTCTCTTCAAACTCCTCAGAAGAGTCAGAATAAAAGCAGAGCTCTCAATTACTGAGAATTTTTAATGGCTTCCTATTTCTTTTGTGGACAACCATCAGTATTTTCATAGTCCAAAGCCTCTCCCATATGAACAACAATATATTAAAATGTATTTTGATTCACTTATCAAACTAGATTAAACTATGTTTAAACATTGCTGGTTCTAGATCTAAAACTGGAGTATTAAGATTCACCACATTACAAAAAACCTACGATTCTTCAAGTCCATTTGCCTAATATACACTTGCCATGCCTAACATTACAAGCCTCATCCTAATCTGGAATTTAGCTATTATTTGATACTTTATGCTCTAAGATTCCTTCCTTAAGTCTGAAGCTTTAATTTAAGCCAGCTGTTCCACAATAACTCAACATGTGTGGGATTTTCCCACTAGATGAAAATGCTAAGTAGGAATTTTTTATTTTTAAAGATGTATTATGCCCATTAAGAGATGGCTCCTTTTAAATAAAGGCAAATAAATTGTCACAGTTGGTTCAGCCATGTAATGTGAAAATGATCCTGTGCAACACAGCTGGGTTTGTCACTGGTATTGCCTTGGCTGTGTTATGGGTTAATGTACAAACTTACGTTGGCTTTTTTAGCTTTCCATTTTTACTGACCTGTGCACTTTGTTTCATGCTGATAATTAATGCACAAACATTAATACAACAATGTAATATTCTAATTCAGTATTTTTTATTCAAATTAATTTTCTTCTGAACAGCATACACTGAAGACTATTTGTGCTCATAAGGGAGAGTGTATAAGTGCACATCTGTACTATAAAATGCTACTGGTGTATTATTAAAATACAGACAATTTTAGCACTGAAACATATTGTTTTTCAATACAATTTTGATCACAAGAAAATGGCAAATGGCCTCTAGAAAAAAAAAAAAAAGCACTGTCATGGCAGAGGCACTGGCAGGTGAAGGGTTAAAATCAATGCAGGATTTGAGAGTACCAGAACGTTTTCCTGCAAAGTCCTTCTATGGTGTGATCCAGGGGAAGGTCCAACTCAAGTGCTGGATGTTCATACAGGATTTCCTATGACTAATGCTGTCAGCATTCAAGACTTTTGATTTAAAATGTGGGTGTTATACACAGATAGGAAATTTACCATTTACGATTTCTTATTCGAAAATGAATGGAAATTACTCTGATTTTCAGATTCATTTGCTGTACATGGAATGATAGCATAAAATAAGGAAGTCACTAAGTGGCATATGCTGGGATTGCCTGCCAAGCTTTTACACAAGTCTTTTATATTTGGATGGGATTCACAGGAAGCTTGTACAGGAAGGCCTTTTCCTTCCTTATTTTTCAAAAGCTTTGCTGGATGGAAATTATGCCAGTGAGTAAAAGAGGGGAAGGGGGAACAAACCACCATCCTGGTCATTTTGGTGTCAATTCAAGCAAAACTGGAAGTCACATCTAGATGACATTGATGCAACCTGTTGTACAATAAACTAACAAAACCAAGCCTAGGGAGTGCAAAAGATATTTTTTGATTCAAAAGATTCAAAACCAAAGTAATACAGAAACCAAACCAAACTGGAAAATGCAAACTTGAGATGTAATCTGTTACAATTAAGTTAAATTTGTCAATATTTCTAACAAACGTGCCATGGCCATGTACACTCTCCAGTAGGTTTGCTCTGAATTCTATTGCAAGCTCTGGCTGCTTCAGATAATGTTTAAATAGAGATATTTTATTGAATTAAACATGAAGTCACTAATAGCACTTGAGCTGTCATTACAATATCCCTTCTATTCACTTCTTAATGTCACGTTTATCCCATTTTCATGATGTTATATTAACTTTTAATTGAAACTGAGATTTCCCTATGTCTTGTGACACAAGGGAAAAAGAAGGTTGATTCCAGCTATTAAAAATCACTATTCTTTCCTTAATCTGGGTCTTCTAAAATCCCTTGTGGGCATATTACTGTTCTATTATTGAGCCAGGGATTTTACTTCACTGGGAACCATATGATATAAAAGTACATTTACAGGTAAATTACAATGGGTCTAGATGCCTGTTCAGCATCTACCACGTCACCTCACAGGAGTCCCACAAGTCTCAGAGAACTCAATTTAAACCTCAGGGTCTTGTAAATCCTATTTAGGCAAGGAGAAGAAAAAAAACAACCAAAAATGAAATAAGAAAAAAGCACAAACCAAAAAACTTTTAAAACTTTCTCAAACAAGGAATGCTTCAACTGCACAGTAAAGGAAACTGAATTTACAAATGAGTGCACTGAGGTTAGAGGGACAGTGTGGAAGAGACTCAAAAAGGCATAAGGTAGCAATATGCAAAGGATGAAGAGGAAAGTAGTGCAGGGACAGTGGAAGACATCAAAAGCATTAGGAAGGATGCCTGAAGAGATGCAGCTCTTGTAAGGCTGTTGGTGGACGTGTGCACTTGTCTCCAGCTGGACATCAGAACCAAATATTCAAGTTTTGAAAGCTATTATTTATTAAATAAAAAGGATGCTGAAATAATGAGTCAAACTTGTGCTTTGTCCACAGAGCAGCTGTGGCACAGGTACCAACCCTGTGTGCTGTGAGAAAAGGCATTGCTAGGGAAAAGAAAATCCATGCTGCTGTGTTTGCATTACTCCTGTGACCAAAACTATCTTTCTTTCAAAAAGCCTCTTTATGCAGCAAATAATTCTCTGCTCCTAGTGCAGACTAAAGGAGCAAGGAATAAAAGACTTAGCTCCAGGTATAGGAATAGAGGAGTCTGAAATGCAAGTCTCCAGTTCAGATGGGACTGCACATGATCTGCACAGCGATGGAAAGTGAGGGGGCAGCCAGGTCATGCCTTTCCCCTGCTGCATGAATCACTCTTTGAATGGAAATTTGAGTAGGAAGACATAATGGCTTGGGAACAAAGAGAGCTGCTGGAATATCACAGGTGCAGCCCAACACAGAAGGGTGTTTTGGGACATGCCAAGGAAAGCAAACACCATGAATCTGGAGTTGTCAGGACTTTGTGATTTAGGGAGCTCTCCAAATCAACAAGGGTGTTTCTCACAGAGTCAAACAGGCAGGAGGACAGCTGAGGTCCTGAGCCAGTGCTCCAGTTAATCAGGTCCTCGATGCTAGACCTTTATTCAGAATTCAGAAAAAGATAGGAGTTGCTAATGTTCTACTGATGTTTCTGGGAGTCAAACTTGCACTCCTCTGAGGCACCTCTCTGGAGCTGGATGTGTAACCATATCCTTTGCTGAACTGGAGCTGAGGTGAGGTGCAGGAATCCAGACCCTGACACACAAGAAGACACTTTCTGGGGGAACCAAAATAGGCAGTTAAAGGCAGAGGATTCAAACGGAAGACAGGGGAAGCTGCCAGAACTCGGAAGAGGAGATAACATGAAAGAATCAACTCTATGTGCCTCAGAAAACCCTCTGAATGAGAAATACTGTGAGACTGAGCAAAAGCTACCAAATTTCAGAACTGAGAACAGACTAAAACACTTAAAAGAAACAATTACATGCCTGAAATTTTCTGCTACAGCAGGAAAGTTAAACTTCATTTTGATGTATAACAAACATAAACTGAATGCAACTAAAAATCCAAGATGATTTTAACCAGTTGATCAGGTTGGAGTACCACTAAATTATAATAAAGACAAACAGAATAAATAAATAAACAAGCAATTGCTTCCATGCATTTTTTCAGAAGAAGGAAAAGAATACCAATTTTTTTTTTTAAATGTGGTTACAAGCAAGCCCCTTGAGTAATTTGAATCATCTGAAGACTAGGAAAGTGCTATAGATGGAGAGATTTAGATAGAACAGTGAAGATGTACTGGTGATGGATTTTTATAATCACTTAGAACAAAATTCTCCTTGGCACTGGTGCAAATTCAGAATCGTTTTCACTAAGTACTCTACCTCTACAAAGCCAATTTGGCCAAAAGGCTTCTGAGGGAGATGCAGTGACAGCACCACACCCTTCTGGGAGCAATGCTGGGGTGTGAGGAGGATCCTCACTGTCTTCAACAGTTACAGAACTTCTATAAAGTATTTTCTTCTGTAAGACTTCACTGACAAAGCGCATGTCTCTGACTCACAACCAGAAGGGCTTGTTTGGTTTACACTGCAAAAAAATCTGCCCATTTTGGAGAAAAACCCTGTCCCTCTCTACATTTGGTTTTGCTGATCCTTGAAACTGCCTCAGCATTTAGTAACTCAGTACTTCTACATCATTTATGTCTTATCCTAATGATAGGAGGGCTTGCGTTTCACCATAGCTGTTTTCTGTTAGCCTAGGTCTGAAAGGAGGCATTTATAGCTCTAAAATTACAAGATAAAATTATACCACTGATACAGCTTTCAGCCAGTTAGTGTCCACAGATTGACAATTAGCTCTTAAATTTAAATTATGCTTGTGACAGGAAATAGGTCTGCAAAATAAATAAGTATAGAAACAAATAACCAGTAATACTGCTCAGTTAGACAAAAAACTTGCAAATTTTTTTTAACTTTGCATTATGAAAGTTGCAGTTGCTAAATACATCATTCATGATATCACAGCTAACATTTTTTCTGTTTCTTTTGAAAGAACTTTTATTTTATTATGTTCTGAAACAAGAACGTTTCTTTACCTCTGTGAAGCAAAACTAGCAATTTATTTTTCCTTCAACCTCCACTGTGTAGCTTTTTAGAAAACAGCCTGGCAAGTAATGCCACGAAGAACTTTAGAAAAATACTTAAATCTAATTATTCAAAACCTGAATGGCAAAAAAAAAAAGGTACCTAAGTAGTTTGGTCACTCTTCTTAAATTCAGTTAGAAATGTATGATAAATTGGAAAACAATCCTAATCCTCACTTTGGCTGAGTTATTGATCTTAAGCCTCATTCCTACAGCTGGATGCAGCCAGCCCGCTCTGTCAGCATTTACAGCCATCAGTGGCACTTTGCAGATGTTCATTGTCCACTCACAGTTACCCCGGCTTGGGAACTTCATAAAAGTACACATTAATCTTTGGGAAAAAAAGCAGTTTGCATTGCACGGGTGCAGCGCTTAACTGACCTTCATTTGTTTATGCCTGAGGAAACGGCCCTACAGGGCTGAGATAAGACCTTGGCTTGTTTTGGAAATAGAATAAAATACCTGGGGTATTATACCAGCTGTTGCAATATTGGTATTTTGAAAGCATCCATGAAAAGTGAGTAAATCTGGGAAGCTGTGCCTTCTGCAGGTCCCTCTTTCAAGCCCTGTGCCTGCCACAGGCTCCACAGGGGTGGCTCTGTGCCACCAAGGAGTGCAGGAGGATGGGATGGGATGGGATGGGATGGGATGGGATGGGATGGGATGGGATGGGATGGGATGGGAGCCCAGCTGCGAGTCAGGCACAGAACACGAGACTGCCCAGATCAGCTTTCCCTGCCCTCAGCGGGCCCCACTCAGGCCCTGACCCCTGTTCTGCGTGTGCCACTGGGGATGGCACTTCCCTAGGGAACACCTCCCATCTAAATACCAGCCAGGAAGGCCCCAAGCTTGCTCTCCACAGAAATATGACTGACACAAACTCATCACTCAGCACCAAAGCTCCCCTTTGGACCTCCCTCATTTACAGCAGTTCATCTTCAGGCAAAGCCAAGCACTGCATTTTGCCTCTTGCAGACGTCCTGACTGCTCAGCTCTCCCAGCGTTAGAGCAAGTGAAGCTCACTGTAATCATCACCATGAACACTTCTTGTACTGCTGTTTCTCAATCCAGCTCTACCTAAATATAGCTCCACCTCAACCAGCTTGGCCACACTCAGGTTTCTGGTTATCCAAAACAAAGCTCTATTCATGAGCCATGTTTATGAAGAAAAATGCCTCGATCACCCAGACATATTTCTGCATCCCTCACGATGTTTAGATAATGATGTTGGCTGTATTATCTCTTACAGGCTGGTTATAGCACAGCGAGATAAGTTCCCAACCACCAGCTCGGCAAGAGCCTCGGTGGAGGAATGGTGACCTCTGCAGGTGCCTCAATCCCGCAGCCACATCCCCTCACAGGCTCCTTTCACCACACTCAAGATGTACTTTGGGTTGCTTTCATCTTCGAGAAATTAAAATAGAGAAAATTAAATGTATATTTGATGATGACATGGCAACATAAAATCAGCTAGAGAACACGGGCATGCGTTAATTTAAGAAATAAATGTTCATCGCTGAGAAGTCAGAAAACAATACTTCAAAGGACAAAAACTTCAAAGCACTCTATAACTTCAAAGCACTGCAGCAACAGTAATAAACACTTAGGACGTGTCTGTGAGGTAGAAAAAAATTTCCTTTTTTAATGCTTGTGTAAACAGGGAACAGGGATTAAGGGATTTGCCCAAGGACATGAGTTAGGAGCAAAACTGAGATTGTATGTCAGAAATAACTGACTCAAGTGTCCCAGCTACAGCTGGATTTAAACAGTTCCCTGCACAGCCACTCATCCAGCAGAGGCCAAAATTTATATCTTTCCTATCAAGGGCATCACTTGCCCTTCAAATCTACAAATTTAGTAAAGCCCACAATTTTATTTTTAAAATAACTTAATAAATAGCCTTTTAAAATAACGTAATAATCCAGTCCACATGGCGCTAAAGAAGCCAGCAGAAATAAAAGTGGTCTGTGAAGTACCTTATGCCCCTCTGACAATAAATAAACATAAAAGATAACAAAGAAGCCCAAAGATTTGCCTCTTATTCTCTCCAGCTTCCTTATTTTCTTAGAAGTCCAGTAATATTAAATACTGCCATTTTTATTTTTAATGCAGTTTCCTGCTGATCCGACATATTTGTGGTCTCATGCACTTAATTAAAAGAGAAGAGGTGTTGAGCCTTAATATTTTTCCCTTCTCTGAAACATTTACATGTCAAATACAGTGAGTTAATAAGTGAAAAAGATATAAACAAAAAATTACGCTTCAAATAGCCAATTCTGAATCTCTTTGTGAAGTCATTGTTGGAACAAAGGCTTAATTCTAAAAGTAGTTAGAATAATAATTTTAAAATAAGGGCTTTTAAAATATAATTTCTAAAAACGTATCTATACAACAAGCTTCCAAAATTTTCTTGTCAATGTGATTCTTGTTTTAAGACAGAGTTTCCTCATAAGTCACATATTTATAATGAGAAACTTTTCAAAAAAAACCGCATAATTATGTTTTGACAACTGTGATTTGCATCTCATAACACATCATTTGCCGCTTATTACTTTCCAAAATAAAGTGAAATGGCTCTGAAAGAGATGCTGCCTGCAAATATTGTTCAAATGTTCCTCCTCAAGGCCAGGGAGGAGAACTGCACCCTTCCATCTCTACTAGGACCTGTTTACTAGGGAAATTCCTGTATTCAGAACACTGGGAAATTACTGCCTTACTAATGGAACCTTACAGAATATCACCATTTCTTCTTTTAAATTTTTCAGGAGTTCTAAAAATTCCCGTGTCACCTATAACAACTCTGCTCAGCACGCACGGAACATTTTCCCCTGCCAGAACTCACAACTTTCCTGTGAAGGTGATCAAGGATTGTTATCTCTATTTCGCATGGGAAGAATAATAATGACAATATAAAGATCCCATTTCCCCAAACTAAGTAAGAACTGATTTACTCAAGGCACAGATAGACCTTCAGGATCTAGGGAGATCGAGTTAAGCCAAATCAGAAGACTAAATAATTTGCAGCTCACAGAGTGAGTCGCTGGCAGATTTGAGAACACCATTCAGTGCTCCTGACTCCCTACATTAAACCACGGTTTTCCATGCTATGAGTTAACAATCATTAACTAAATGACAAAGGTTTTGCTATTCTTGGTGTAGTGCCCTTCTCTGCATTTCAGAGGAATTACAAGGCTCTTAAATTGGCTGTCAAATTCGCTGACTTGGTAACTGGCTGGTTTTCAAAATATATATTAAAAGTCTTGCCTTTCCCTGCTATTTCTTCAATAAAACTTTTTTTTTTTAATAGAATAAATTTTGTGATCTTACTTATAAAGTCAACAGCAAAAAATTAAAAATCTTATCAGTCACCTTGTACATACTATTAAAGAAAATACATACAAAGGGAGCAGGACCCAGCAAAAAGGGCACTGAATGAAGAAACTAATGGCAAAATTTCCCACTTGCTTAAATAAGGTCAAGATTTCAACTTTTTAACTCATTTTACCTCCAGCTTTTCTCAAACTCTATAATCTCAGTTTTTCTCTCAATTGGTTTCAAAATGTGTGGATAATTACTATTTTATTTCCTTCTCTTCCATAGGGAATTTAAACACCAATAAGTTAAATTAATTACAGCTAGATCCCAAGGTCCTACATCCATATGGAAGACTACACAGATTTGAAGCTCTAATTATACTTTAAATATTGCACACTGAATCACACGCCTTGATCCACCTCATGTAAAAGAATTAACTTTTCCAGACAGACTCTGTGTTAGAGCAGGAATGACAAGGTAAATGGCCTTAAATATACCCCTGACTGGAGCTGTAGCTCATACTAGAAAGGCTGGATCACTTTTTATAACCAGCTGCTTAAACAGTTTATTTTTATCTAGGTCTTTATGCTTTTATTTCATTGCATTATAGGGTTTTCACCTGCATAGCTGGCAGTGTGCACTCTTTCATTTCAGATCATACGAGGTGTGTGATCATGGCAACAGTAACTATGCTGTGAATTTTCTTTTGTCATGTTTAATTGACTGGTCATTTAGGAGCCAGCTTGGCCAGAGGAACAGAGGAACTCAACTAACAACTATCTTCTATTCAAGTATCAGATTCACAAAAGCATTTTTTTAACCCCTAATTATGCATTAAAAATCTGGAATAAGCCTTCCAAGTGAAATATCTTCAGATATCACAGACTTCTGTTTTGTTATTAAGCTGTACTCGTTGCTAAGGAAGAACAGAGAAGATCAAAGGACTTCTAACAACTGGAAACTCAAAGGTGAGGGAGTTTTGATTTCTTTAAAGATTTATCACCGATCTACAATGGTTGTTCGTTCATAGTTCTATGAAAAGACTGAAAATATGTGAGCCTGCTTTGCTATTTCCTATTTACCTTCACACAATACCTCAATTCACTTTTTGATTAGCAACATGAACATGCATTTAAGCAGCCTGTTTACAAATCCATACGCAATTGAAGTCCTAAGGACTAAAAAAGAAGAGCTCGTACAAGGCATAAATGACCCAGACCAGCTCCTGCACTGGCTGATAGAAAATGGTATTTTTACCCCAGAAAAAAAGCTGGTCCTGAGTTTCTACAGGACACGAACAGAAAAGAACTCTCGGGTTTTAGACATACTCATTTCTCAAGGTGAACGAGCCTGCAGGCTCTTTTTTTATCCATGTTTAAAGCAAGTGGAGCCAAAACTTTACAGCAAGATAAGAAAATACGTTAGTGAAGTAAACGAAAGCATTGGAGATGCCAGAAGACAATTGGTTGGGTATTTACTTGAAAAAGATAAGGTTTGGGTTGAAAATAGCAGTGAACAGCGCCAGGGGAAAAAAGACAGACCTGTGGGAAAAAAGCATAAAGGGGCAATTAAGAAGAAAGGAAAAGTAACTCCACTTTCAAGGGCAACAAAACCTAGAAAAGATCATGTTGCTGTCGATATCTTTGCTGCAGTTGCTAAAGGCTCCCTGCCTGAGTTAGAGAAAACACTGAAGGATAATGATCTCAGTGTGCTAAACCGTTCCAGTGAAACACTTTTGCATGTTGCAGCTGCCAATGGCCATCTATCCATCATGGAATATTTGCTCAGCAAAGGTGCAAGGACAGGTGCGAAGGACAGGAAAGGGAGAACAGCCCTGCACAGGGCTGCTGAGAAAGGCCACGGAGGTGCAGTCAAGGTGCTTCTCCAAGGTGGTGCTTCCATGCACGCTCTGGACAGGGAAGGCAAGACACCACTTCACTGGGCTGCAGAGAATAACCACAGTCACATATTGAAAATGCTCCTGAAAGAAGAGGCAAGGAGTTGCAGGAACCAGCACAACTTTTTGCACATGGCAGCTCTTAGAGATGAGAGCAGCCTAGCCAAAATGCTTCTAGAGGCTGGTACCTCCACTGAAGGAAAGGATGAGAGAGGACAGACTGCTCTCAGTTACGCTGTTTCTCAGGGATCTGAAAACACTGCAAAAGTACTTCTAGAAGCTGGAGCCACTGTTGATTCCAACATGGTTGAAAGAGCCTTCAACAGCGACCACCCATCCATCTTCAAAATACTACTGGAATATTCTAAAGATCTGTCCTCTGATATAAAGAAGACAGCTCTTTTTAGAGCTGTACAGAGGAATCTGCATGGTGTTGTAGCAGCTTTAGTAGACAGAGGCACAGATATCAATGCCCGCAATGAAATTCATTACACCCCTTTGCTGCTGGCCTGTGAAATGGGCAAAGCAGAGTCAGCACAAGTTCTCATGGAAAAAGGGGCAAACTTGGAAATAAGGACTCCTGCTGCAGACACAGCTCTGCACTTGGCAGTTCGGGCTGGGGCCGCTTCCATCGCAGATCTGCTCCTGCGCAAGGGGATGGACACAAACGTCAGGAACCAAGCCGAGGAAGCCCCGCTCCACATTGCTGCGCTCCAGAATAAGGGAGCATTGGTAGGCCTTTTAGTCAATGCTGGGGCCAAAACTAACACTGTCACTAAAGACTTTGCTACTCCCCTGCACATCGCAAGTCAGAGAGGTCACGCCGATGTTGCCCGACAGCTGCTGCACCACAAAGCTCACGTTAACGCTCAGGACAAGCAGGCAAAGTCCCCTTTACATTTGGCTGCTGAGCAGGGAGACAAAACAATGGCAGAGATGCTCCTGAAGGCCAGAGCTGATCCCAACGCACAGGACAAGGAGAAGAAGACTCCCCTGCACGCTGCAGCCACAAGAGGACACCTCAGCATTGTGGAAGTGCTGTTGGCTAACAAAGGGAGAGCTGGAGCTAAGGACATGGATGGATGCACCCCGCTGCACTATGCCACCATGAAAGGAAACATAGACATCGTAAAAATTCTGCTGGCCTCAGAAAAAAATAAAAATATTGACGACAGAAACATTTGGAGGAAGACAGCCCTGCATATTGCAGCAGAGTATGGACATGGAGAGGTGATAAATCTCCTCCTGAGCCACGGTGCTGCCATCAACGCCTTGGACAGCAGCAGGGACACTGCCCTGCACTGCGCCTGCAGGGCCGGACACCTCAGTGCTGTGAGCGCCCTCCTCAACTGCCCACGAGGGGAAAAAGCAAGTTTGCTTGCTGTGAACAGCCTCAGAAAGACTCCACTGCAAGTAGCAGAATTTAATAAGACAGAAAATCAGGCTCAAATTGTAACCCTGTTGAGAAAGAAAATGTTAATAACAAAATGAAGATGTAAAAAAAACCCCTTAACATTTAAATTCTCTTTAATGTATTTTGAATAGTCCTATTGTAGAGTATGATTGAGAATTATGCTTGAGCTGGCAGAATTAAGTCAGCAAAGGTGATCTTGGAAAAAAATGGATCTTAAAGACACTTAAACTTTTAAGTATTGATCGGTCTTCTACTTCTCTCATGAATGTCATACTTGGGACCTATTTAAAATGCTCTAGCCTTAAACACATTGTGTTTGACCTCCTCTAGTATAAATCAAGACAAAGATAGAAAATATCTTTTCATATATCTGTGAATATTAGCCTGTATGGATAGCTTAGTTAAGCATTGTTTGGTAAAACTACAATTAAAAAAAAATCTATTATGAATAAGATGTCTGTATCCTCAAGGTATTCCTGAGACTACAACAATTATTAACAATTATTTTTCTTTCTTTTATCATACCATTGTCTAGATTTTGCATTTTTAAGTAGAGAGAACAAAAACCGTTGCATTTGTCATTTATTATTTTCACTTTGAAACCCATTCCACCACAAAGATGAAACGTTCAGAATAAAAAGGTTGCAACAGAGTTTGTTGGTTCAAAATATTTGTATTGAGATGACAACACAAATATAAACAGAAACACTTTCTGAGTCAACAGAAAGTTCTCTGGGGTTAATGATAATTAACCCTTACACTTCCCTTCAGATTACAAGCCAAATTATCTTAAACACTCAAATACCTCTTGTGAAATGAAACACATTGAAGAACGTATGAGAATAAAACCGATTTTTTCTTATTGATAAAACACTTTAACTTGACCCTCACAATGCCCTGGTGAATGAACAGACATGACCACATACTTGAAGGACACAGGGGCACACAGCCTGTGTGGGTACCCAGGATCACAGAATCATTTAGGATGGAAAAGACTTCTGAGATCATCAAGTCCAACCTTTGACGGATCACCACCTTGTAAACCAGAGCACTGAGTGCCACGTCCAGTCTTTTCTTAAACACCTCCAGGGATGGTGACTCCACCAACAACCTGGGCAGGGTGTTTCAATGTTCAATCACCTCTTCTGCGAAGGAATTTTTCCTAATATCTAATCTAAACCTCCCTTGGTGCAACTTGAGGCCGTTCCCTCTTGCCCTGTCCCTTGTTCCCCGGGAGCAGAGCCCGACCCCCACCTGGCTGCACCCTCCTGTCAGGGGGTTGTGGAGAGAGAAAAGGTCTCCCCGAGCCTCCTTTTCTTCAGGCTGAGACCCCCAGCCACTCATCACACTTGTGCTCCAGGCCTTTCCCCAGCTCTGGACATGCTCCAGCCCCTCCACATCCTTCTCGCAGTGATGGGCCCAGCCCTGCGTATATCTCTGAGGGTGCCCCTCACCAGTGTGGGCTCCAACCTTCCATCGCCGCATCCCGCACTCCTCCTCACACCCCCTTTGCCTGTCACCCCTTCCCCCACCGCCCAGCCATGTCCCTTCAGCTCCCGGCCATGTCCCCTCACAGCCCGGCCACGTCCCCTCACAGCCCGGCCTTGACCCCTCAGCTCTCGGCCCTGTCCCCTCACGGCTCGGCCCTGTCCCTCAGCTCCCCGCCCGCCCCTGTTGCCCCGCGCTCCGCCTACCCCAGCGCCATCTCCGCCTCCGCCGCGGCCGCTCCTCGGGGCGCTGCTCCCGCCCATCTCCGCGGCGCCGGGCCCGCCCCTTCCCGCGATAGCAGCGGGCCCGGTGTCATGGCGGCGGCGGAGGAGCCGGAGGTGGACATTGAGGGGGACCCTGCGGCCGCACCGGGGTGAGTGAGGGTCGCGAGGGTCCCGCTGCGGCTCCGGCCAGCGCGTCCCGTCCGTCCGCGGTGGGCGGGGGTCGTGAGGGGGGAGCCGCTGCTGAGGGGGCCACCCGGGCCGGGCGCTTCTCGCCGCTCCGGGAGAGACCTGGGAGTAACACGGAGTGCCTGTGGAGAGCGGGCAGCGCCGATGTGGGGCATCGTGGGGAAGGGCACCGAGAACGGGGCTGTGGTAGCGCCGGTGTGAGGAGAACGCGGAACCGCCCTCATGGGATCCCTCAGAGCCCGGAACAGCGCTGCGAGGCTGCTGGGAGAATCCTTAAAATACCCCTAGAGAAGGTGCTGGGTTGTGTAACTGTGTTAGCGAGCTCGCGGAGGCAGGTAGGCTCAGAAAGCTGAATGCCGGGAGGGAGGTGCAGGAAACTGATTCATAGAATTATGGAATGTTAAGGATTGGAAGGGACCTTAAAGATCTTCTAGTCCCAACTCCCCCGCCATGAACAGGGACATCTCCCACTAGACCATGTTGCTCAAGGCTTTATTCAGTCTGGCTTTCAACGCTGCCAGGGTTGGGGCATCCACAATCTCCCTGGGCAACCTGTGCCAGGGCTTCACCATCCTCAAGTAAAGAATTTCTTCCTAATATCTGACCTAATTTTTCCCTCTTTCAGTTTGTACCCATTAGTCCTTGTCCTATCGCTACAGTTCCTGCAAAGAGTCCCTCTCTAACTTCCCTGTAGCCCTTTCAGAAGGGAGCTGGAAGTTTGCTATCAGGTCTCCACACAACCTTCTCTTCTCCAGGCTGAGCAGCCCCAGCTCTCCCAGCCTGTCTTTGTAGGGGAGGTGCTCCACTGCTCTTATCAACTTCATGGCTTCCTCTGGGCTTGCTCCAACACTTCCATGTCCTTCTTATGTTGAGGACCCCAGAGGTGGATGCAGCACTCCAAGTGAGGTCTCACCAGAGCAGAGCAGAGGGGCAGAATCGCCTCCTGTGCCTTGCTGGCCATGCTGCTTTTGATGCAGCCCAGGATGCCATTGGCTTTCTGGGCTTCAGCAGATTCATGGATAAGGGATGCTGGAGTGAATGGGCAGTGACTGTAATGCCTCAGATCAAGCACTTGCAGGTGCTGGGAGAGAACGAGAGGTTTGTACCAGAGACACACTGCCCTCAAGTAGCCCCTGCCACTGCTGCAGACAGGCTGCTGGCAAAGGGGGCTGTTGATCCCACCCTCTCCTGGATATGCTCCAAAAGAAGCAGGAGTTGTATTGATTTCTGGACATGGAGACTCATCCTGATCTTTTATCCTATAAAGAGATGTTTGAAGTGCTGCACAAAGCACTTCAGAGTAGTAGGTGAGTTTGATTTAGTAACACTGCAGGGAATATAGGGCTAATTAGACAAGTCTGAATGTTCTGGAAGCAAAGATTTTTGAAAACAAGTAATTACATGAATTATTAAGGAGATCTTATGCTGCATGAAAATAAAAGGAAGTTGATCAATGATGTTAATCAGTGACAGATCTCTAATCAATAGTTATTTACAGAAAAGATTAAGTATAAACTGGATGAAGTCTGTAAGAGCACTCAGTTAAATATTGGGAAGAAACTCTTCCCTGTGAGGGTGGTGAGCCCTGGCCAGGTTGGACAGGGCTTAGAGCAACTGGTCTAGGGGGTTGGAATGAGATGATCTTCCAACCAAACCATTCCAGGATTTTATTCTATGGTTCTAACCACCCTGTATGACAGGATTCTATTAAATCTTGTGTAAGTAGGAGCTCTCCTCGACAGGAAAGCAGTTTGTTTTTACCTGATTGGGGGAAAGATGTAGAAATGTTTAGTGGAGATAATACAACTCGATGACACTCTTAATATTAAAAATGTAGTTATTCTGAACACTGGAGTTTCTTTCAGAGATCATGAAAACACAGCATCAAGCCTGCTGCAGGATCACTATCTTGATTCATCTTGGAGAACTGGCAACAGTCTTGTAAGTATTTTTTAAATGAATGCTGCTTCTAGCAAGGTTATCAGAGCTTCTGTGTTCTCTCTTCCCTCCATGTAGACACTCTTTTAGGTTTTTAACCAGTGGTTTTTCCTTACTTTTAGAATCTGTTTATTGTCAGTACTCAAGTACAGTGCGACAGAATTCAGACACTAAACTGTATTTTTGTTATTTGCAGCCCTGGATGTTGGACAGCAGCATTAGTGAAGAAAACAGGGCTGTCATTGAGAAGATGTTGCTGGAAGAAGAGTATCCTTTTGCTGATTTGGATTTAAGTTTTCCTGTAGAATGCTAAAAAACCTCTTCTTTCCAAAAGAACTGGACAAACCTTTCTCTGTAAAGGTGACTGAAGCCCTGTCATCTTGTAGATAGATCGCAGAAATCCTGCTGTAGAAATGGCAGTATTTGTTTCTACAGCTGGGTAATTCTGAAGCAGTGTAATTTATATGCTTATTAAAATTCTCGCATGTACAAATATCTCTGGTGCTTTGAAAACTTAATGACTGTTTCAGATATTATTTATCTAATAAATCACTTTCTGAAAAAATATGGCTCAGCCAAAAGGAAGTAGAGAAAAGATCTATGAAAAGGTAAGATCTGTCTGGGAAAAATTCTTACTTAGCTGAGTAGAAAGAAAAGTCCTCCTAAAATAAGTTTATTTGCCGAGATATGCACCAGCAGCACAGTTACTAATTTTTATTTTCACTCTTTTATTTGCAGCCCACATAAGAAAACTGGAAAAGTCATGTATGTACATTTTAACATTGAATTGCATTGAATTGCATTTTTAAGTGTGGTGTCTGATTTTGTTAAGTTACTAGATACTATTTTAATAAAAATCAAAGTTTCTTTTATTTGGCTGTATAAAATTATTTAAGAGACCTTTCAACAGGAAGAAATACTGTTGTGTGTGACAACAGGCTGGAGTAAACCAGGTTTGGGGTTTTTTTTTGGTAGCACAGTGGTTTACAATAAAAAATTGGTAATTCTAGTTGGCTTTTTTGCCTGATCTTTTCTGTTGCCTGCTTTTATGTATTTCTGTGCCACAAGTCACTGATGAGTATCAAGTTGCCTTAAATCTTCCATTGTGATGGACAAGCTGATGTGATTCTCCGTATTTTATTTTTGAGTCACATTCATGTTTAAAGCAATACTTTGAGTTTTACCAAAGATGGGGAGTAGTCCTCTTGTCAGAAGGTGCCTTGAGTGACTGGGATTGGAGAATATCTGGATTTGGGAAAGCACTGATTTCTGCTTCCTGCATTCCCAGGGTGCGATCGCCTACAAAAGCACCTGGCTGCTCCTTGAAGTGGACATCAGAGGAAAAAGAGCTGTTTGAGCAAGGACTGGTGAGTATATATATATATATATAAAAAATAAATTGAATTAATGAGTTTATCTTGAACAGCAAAGGAATTAACACGTATTGTAAACACGTTGTACAATCACAATGCTGCATTAACTATGGGAAGTACAGTGTGTCCTTAAGGTAGATCAGGTAATCAAGTGAAATCCTTTACTGTTGTAAGGTCTGCGGAGATTATATGGTTGTGCCAGTTGTAAAAGGGTTTGCTTTGCCAGGCACAAGGATTGCTTGGGATAGCAGGCAGCAGAGTGCCTGAACTGGGTGAAGAAGATCCTCTAGTTAAGAATAACAAGAATTCTTACTACTGGATGCAGTTTCAGTCTTGGTAGGACATGAATAGTGAGGTTCTTTACCATGGGTCTGCTGTACTGTGTGTGTATTTTAATGAATAATCGAGGTTTTGAACTCGTTTGACACATGCAGTGCCATGTGTGGGATGTCAGAATTTGGGTGACTTCCATGTGCTTTGTTGTTTTAGGTGAAATTTGGCCGCAGGTGGACGAAAATTGCCAAGTTGATTGGCACTCGAACGGTTCTGCAAGTCAAGAGCTACGCTCGGCAGTACTTTAGGAACAAGGTAAATGGAGCATCCGTGGAGCTGGCAAAAAGGTGTTTGCCAATGGGTAGCTTGGTTTTAATCTGTCTTTTCAGGGCACTGCTGTCAAAGCAGGTACTCTATTCATTCCCATATTCAGAAAAGTGCAATATCCTATTTGCAGATTTAAATGTGAAATCAGACCTGATTTCAAATTCCTAGCATGACCAGTATTTTTATTGCTGATATAACTAAACAATAAATGTAGTATAATTGTGGTCTCTTATACTGTTGGTTGTTAGTCTGAAAATACTGGTTTTCCACTATATAGCTGTTTTTGCTGTGTGTTGTAGTTTTAGCTTCATCCTCATTTGAGATTTCGTGGATTTTAAGAAGAAATAACTACTTTCTAGGGTTTTTTGACTGGAAATACATGTAAATTTCCACTTGGGCTAAAGTATCCCAGTAATGCTGTGTAAAAGTCAGTTGCAATGGATTAAAATAAATTAAAAGGATAAATCAAAGAAGAAACACTTCAGAATGTCTGCTGCTTTAATAAAATAGTTCTGATTATTTGGCAGGCAGATAGATGGGTTTGGTTTGTTTCTCCCTGCTAAAAGTGTTTTATATTTTCCTAAGGCAAAAAATGGTGATTCTGAAAAAGAAGAGCAAAGTCAGTGTGGGAGCAGCCTTCCCATGGAGGATGGAGTAAGGGTAGAAGCTGGAAACTTGAGAGGCCGTGCAGACCCCAACCTGAACGCAGTGAAAATTGAAAAGCTGTCAGATGATGAGGAAGTGGACATAACTGATGACATGGATGAACTACTCACTCCTGCCTTCCAGCAAGAAACTGCAAAATCTGAATTTCCTGTTATTCCAAGAAGTACAGTTGAAGAAACAAAAGCAGTGGAACAAGGTTTTTCATCTGCTGGGCACAGTTCTGCAACTGCTTTACCTAAAGAAGATCCTCACCATACCAGGCCAGAGACAGTGGATGCGTTGGTATTTCCTGCGGTGGCAGCAACGTGTTCCCAGCACCTGAATGGGGATAACTCTGTGAATTTGGATTACCAGCAGTACAATAACTTCATTGAGAAAGCTGAACAAGGTGGACCAGTCACATGTCATGGGACTGCACAAGGAACTGATCAGGAGCTCAGTGAGGAGCAAAGAGACCCAGCTGATAATGGATTGCTTTTTCCTTCTTCGTGCCAAGTGGATGAAGATCATCAAGAGGAAGCAGAGGAGCTGAAGCCACCTGATCAAGAAGTGGAGGTTGACAGAAGCATCATTCTGGAAGAAGAAAAGCAGGCTATTCCCGAATTCTTCGAAGGGCGCCAGGCCAAAACACCAGAGCGTTATTTGAAAATCAGGAATTATATTTTGGACCAGTGGTGAGATGCATTAATTTATTTTATTGAAATAAGTGATTAAGATATCCTGGTTTGATGTAGTTAAAACACTACTTAGCACTAATAGCTTACTTCGGAAAAGAGTAAAATTAATTGTATGGTAGGTTGCCAGTGAACAGCATTCATTATTAATGCTTCTTCTGCATCTTCCCTATTTTTTCTCTGGCATTTTGGAAGCTGAGGAATGAAAGTACTTAGAAACATTAAGAAAATTAATGTCCTGTACCAGAACAGGCTGCATTTGTTTTGGCTATGCTATTTTCTTGCCATTTTTGCCATCCTGTATGTAAAGAATGGTTTTAATAAATGGTTCCTTAAAATAACCAGTGGCATTAATTCTGTAGCCCTGCCTTTAAAGAAGGGCAGCAAGAAGTAATAATCTGTGCTAGAGCAAATAATGTTGACCAAAAGAATGCCTCAAATTAAGAATCAATTTGGAGTGGTGCTTGTACACTTAAATATTTGATATTCCATATCCCAAGGATTAGTGTAAGGAATCGTAGTGACTTGTGGTAGCAGGCTCAAGATAGTTTGGTTGCCAGTGTTGGTTTGTGCTTGCTTTGAAGTAGAAAGAATTACTGAGTTTAACTTTGTTCTCACTCAGTTGTCTTGTGCTCTGACAGCTTGTTCTAGTTGCAAAGAGAGACTAAAATGCCATTCCACACCAGAGAAGTGTTGAACTGAAAAGATTCCGTATTAGTTTGAAAGGAAGGAATAAGTGCCTAGAGAGTGAAAACAGGACCTCAGTTAAGGTCACACAATTCCCTTGTCCCCTCGGGGTCTGTTCTGCTCTTTGACAAGGTGCTGTGCTTTGTTTCAGGGAGAGATGCAAACCCAAATACCTGAACAAGACCTCGGTGCGTCCTGGCCTGAAGAACTGCGGGGACGTCAACTGCATCGGGCGGATCCACACGTACCTGGAGCTGATAGGAGCAATCAACTTTGGCTGTGGTAAAGATATTTCTGTTGGAATCAATAAAGAGCCTCCTTTGGTGTCATGTTGAAGGACTGCCCAGCATTAGGGTGTGCTGCTCCCACAGAGGATGCACATTCATCCTTGCTAGGAAGGACCTTCTGACAGATTGTCTCTCATTACCCTGCAAAATCTAGAGGAGCTCGTAACCTGTTGGCTATGAATTTTGGATTCACACAAAACCTTTTATTTTTTCTTTCTTTTCCCCTTCCCTCCTGTTTACCACCCACTAGCTGGTGGGATGTGTTTTTTGTTTTGTACTTTTCTGTGTATCCTGATGCCAGCTGCATCTGAAATTCTGCTGTATCTGAAATTCTGATGACATGGAGGAACTACTCACTCCTGCCTTCCAGCAAGAAACTGGAAATTATTCATTTTAATGAATAATTGAGGTTACCAGCTGTATCTGAAATTCTGCGTGTCTTCTTACTAGTTGGAATTCGAGTAATTGTTTCTTCTCCCATGCTAAATTATAACTAATTCCTAAATAAACCCCAATGCCTTCATCCTCAGGGCTAGTTTTTAAACAATTGACATGTTAAAATTAGGTTACCTGTTAAAAGTGAACATACAGCTGTAACTTGATGTTGGCTTAGAGTGCCTGAATGGATTTTGGTCCAAAGCTGCATGACAGTTACTTAGGAGAGGAGCAACGTGTCTTGCAAGTACATTTTGTCTAAAATAAAGTTACTAAAAATTAATTAATAATAAGGAAGGATGTTCAGTTGTTTTAAAAGTGTAGTGGGAGAGGGCTGTGTCATCACTCAGAATTATGAACGTCAAGAGATGTCTTTTCACTGTGAGGGTTTTGGTTGCTTTTTTCCTGTGCCATTTGCTGCTAACACTTACCCATGTCATTCCTGTGTGTGTGGCAGTGCTGAGTGGCCCTGAGCTCTGCTGACACAGGAATTGTCCCCTGTGTGTCCTGCAGAACAGGCTGTGTACAACCGGCCCCAGCCCGCCGACAGGAGCCGCTGCAGGGAGGGCAAGGACACGGTGGAAGCCTATCAGCTGGCCCAGCGCCTGCAGTCCATGGTACAGCCTGGGGCAGAAGAAAGGGGGAAAATCCTCCCAGTTTGCATTTGCAAGCCAGGGCACCTCGGGGAATTTCTCCCCTCATTCAGGTTGCAGTTTCGTTAGAGTGCCCTGTGATTGGGGTGTCAGTCTAGGTACAGGTGTCTCACACCCACTCACTTGTTCATGTACTTTACTTCAGTTGTCTTGCAGGCCTTCCCCTGCAGCCCAAACCCACTCCTCCCCCCAATTTATTAGCCAGAAAATAGTGAAGTGCATTGCAGTGTGTGATTGTTTGCATTTCAACTGTTAAATACAGTAGGTATGTGTTACGGCTTACTGAGACCCCTATGCACACAATTAAATGCAGTAGTAACTCATTTATAATTGCATGAATTACCAAGGCTTGCCAAAGTTAATTTTTATATTCACACTTAATGTAGCATTTTTAAGTACTTCACAGCAAAGTAAATCAGTTGATGAGAGGAAAACTAAATCAATCCCACTTTAAAACTAGTAAATTGAAATGTAAAGAACTGTAGCATACACTAAATGTAAACACACGGAGTTTATAGCTTTGTGTGTTGTCTGAGCAATAATTCAGAGCTGGATATCAATGCCCTGTTGCTGTCAGGGATGCTGATATTCCAGGGAATACCAACAGCCTTTGCAGCCTTAAATATCACTGATGGTATTTTGGGACAGATTGTGAGCTCCTTAATTCTACAGAGCTCGGGGTGTTCTCTCTCTTATGGGAACATGTCAGAGTGTCAGTACCACTCCTGGGGCAGTGACCTTTTGGACAATGTCCTCATGGCTGCCTAGATGAAGGAAATGCAGTTTTTTCAGGATAAGAGCTTTGACTCATGGTGGTTTCTTGCCTCAGCGCACGAGAAGACGGCGAGTGCGGGACCCTTGGGGAAACTGGTGTGATGCAAAGGATTTGGAAGGACAGACATTTGAGGTAACCCTCCTGTGTTTTAAACGTGCCTTAAATCATCAATTCTTGCTAATTGCTGGCAGGTGGTGTTGCATTAAACAGACAAGGGAACAGTTGTGTCACAGGGACTTACCCTCTCTTGTGGAAGTGTAATTTGAAAGTAATGCAGCAGCTGGTACATCTTCATGCTGATAAATACAACTGCATTTGGGGTTTGCACAGGGGTTTTATGCCCATAAAAACTCTTTGCCTTGTCTTGTAGGAGATTTCATGACCCGTTGCTTTCAGTTAACTGCCTTAATGGTAATGGTAGGGGATGGGAGAATAACATTTAAATGTTACATTTTCAGTCCTGTATGGTTTCCTTATGCTCCTTATGCAGGTGATAATGAGTTCCTAATATTAATTCTGCTACTAGCAATATCCACAGAATATTGTGGTTTATTAAGTGCTTTAAAAATTCATACAAGGTTAAATATTTTATGGGAGAATTGGAAAGAAAATATTTGTCTGTTCCTACAATTTCAAATTATATGAAAAGTAAAGAACTGTAAACATCCAATTTTCCTGTAGAGAAAATCTTCTTAATTTGCAACCTTTCAGTAATTTCCTGTAACAATTACTTCCATAATGTTATCATGCCATACCTACTTTTGAGTAATTGTAGTTTAATAATTGCAACACTTCCTGCAAAATACATATTTGGACGGAAATAAAGGTTGAAAAACTTCATCCCTAAAGAGCGGTCATGATAAATTCCGGCTGTGGTAATGGCAGATTGTCACACCTGGATTTACACCTGGTTTGTGATGTGGGCTGTGATTTTACTGAATTTAATTGACTTGGAGAGTGAGAGAATTCTCTCATCAGGCATTAAACAGACACCTTGTGGACTTGATCTCAGATTGTCACTCCTTCCACACTGCTTGGTTCTGCCATGGCTGTTGCCTCTGTCTTGAATAGTCTTGTAATACACTAATTATATCAATGGTTTTGCAATCAGGGCTGAAAAAGCACTTCAGACATTAAAATATTGAATTTTTTTAAAAAATCTTTTCAGCATCTCTCGGCTGAAGAATTAGCAAGAAGGAGAGAGGAAGAAAAACTGAAACCTGCAAAATCTTCTAAAGGTTCGAGACAAATCAAAAGGTATTTGATTGCATCGTGTTCGAACACAGATCTGCTAGGAACTGAACAAATGTCCTGTGTAGTGTCAGGCTGGAACCCTGCAAAGCATTAATATGTATCGTGGTCTGAAATAGCAGGGATGCATTTCAGATGTTCCATGTTGGAATTCAGGAGTGTGGGAAGTGACATTTCTGTATTTGGTGGAAGTCATCCTAATGTGGGATGAGAAAATCCAGTGAAGAAAACAAGGTTATTCCTCCTTTGCCAAGGAGACAGTGGGAAACTTGAAAAGTTTCCTGACTGTCCTACATCTTTAGAGAAATTTTCTTTCATTTTATAGTTCCTTTGATCCCTTTCAGCTGATACCATGCTGTTTGTTCACGGAAGAGAAGCAGGTATGTGCCTCTGAGGGAACTACCAAGAAGGCTCCATTGCTTTGGGTTACTTTTCTTATCCTCATTACTGTGTTTGTCATTTCAGGCACCCTTTCAGGTGAAAGTGTCTTCCGAAGCACTTTTAATAATGGATTTGGTGAGCGTTAAGTTTTGTCTTTCAAAAAGCTGTGATGTGTATGCTGTGGGTTTGGGGGATTTTTTAATGAGCAACATAAGAAGACCAAGAAAATAGAAGAGTTCGCCCAGAGAAGCTGTGGTTGCCCCATCTCTGGAAGTGTTCAAGGCCAGGGTGGGTGGGGCTCTGAACAACCTGGTCTAATGGAAGGTGTCCCTGCCCATGACAGGGGGAATAATGAGATAATCATGAAGTTTCCTTCCAACCCAAACCATTCTGTGATTCTTTCCAGTCAGACCTAGCAGTGAGAATCTAGTATTAAATAAAGCCCCTAAAATGAATGGGTTTTGTATTGTGCTTAATGTACAACTGTTGACCTTCTAGAAAAAGTAGTAAGAGCTTTGCTACTTTACTGAGAGCTTTACTACTTACTACTCTCTGTCATACTTTAAATCTAACTTGCTTAAAGCTACTTTCTGGAACAGACTGCCCTTTCTGAAATCTATGGCTTCATTTTCTCCCAGTCTGGGAACTGATTTTGTGTTTGCAAAGCAACGTGTGGGTTTTTTCAAGAACAACAGGCTGTACCAAAATGTGTGCAGTTGTTCAGCTCTGCCCAGGCTGCAGTTTTTGAAGCCAGCATTGCCTCGTGTATGGAAGTGTTGCACCCTTGCACTACATCTGTGGTGTGTATATAATAAGCAAATTTAATCTTTTCTGTTTGCTTTAAATGAAGTACTGGCTATTTGAGAGTCTTGAGTTGTCTTGAGCTTTCCTTCTCCATATCCTTGAGAAGTCACTGACTTGTGAGAAATCCCACAACTTGGACTTTCCTACTTGTTTGATCTCATTCCAGCACTCTCACGTGTCTCTGGCAGAAGTGATTGGGCTGCTCGGTGGAAGGTACTCTGAAGCTGATAAGACCGTGGAAGTAAGTGTTTGTCTTTTCACATTTTCTCTATAATATCAAAACTGGAATGATCACAGCTATAATTTGAATAAATGTAACTTACTTCTGAAGGGCAATTAATTAATTATATTAAAGTTGAAGTTCATTACTGTAGTCTTGAAATACGAGAGTTAAGCTTGTGTTCAAGTGTCAGCTGCATCACGAGGAAGATCTGGTAAATGATTCTTAAAACTCTGTAAGTTTTATGTAACTGCTGGAGGTTTCTTGCATTGATGCAGCTGGAGGTTCTTTTCACAGGTGTGTGCAGCAGAGCCGTGCAACAGCCTGAGCACAGGCCTGCAGTGCGAGATGGACCCGGTGTCCCAGACTCAGGCTTCGGAATCGCTGGCGGCCAGGGGCTTCCAGGTCATCGGCTGGTACCATTCCCACCCCGCCTTCGACCCCAACCCCTCCATCCGGGACATCGACACTCAGGCTAAATACCAGGTACAGCAAAAGCACTCAGCAGAGCACCCCGACAGCCCTGAGGCCTCCGTGGTGTTTATGGGTTAATTCACTGTTGCACCAATGCATCTTACATCAGCTCAGCATCAATTGACATAAATGCTCTTTTTAGATTGCAGCATTGCCTGAACAAGATTGGAGTTTTGTATGTGGGGTTTTTTCTGTGTTTTTGTGTTTTTAGAGCTATTTTTCCAGGGGTGGTGCCATGTTCATCGGAATGATCATAAGCCCTTACAACAGGAATAATCCTCTCCCCTATTCCCAGATCACCTGTCTGGTCATTAGTGACGAGATCAGTTCTGACGGTTCCTATCGTAAGTACCCGTCTTTTATTAACCAGTGTCCTCATTTGCCTTCCCCTTTTGGATCTTAAGGGGAAAATGTCCGGTTTTGAACCGGAGAGATCAGTATTTATGTATTTATATTGGTAATATGATGGTATTATATAAATAGTGTAATTCATAATGGTAACGTGTGCTGGAAAAACCCATGCATTTCACTGAAAGAATAAACCTGCAAGTTTCTGTGCTGTCAGGACAGGAATACACAAGTATAAATATATACAAGATTGATCTTCTGTATTAGTAATTCCCACAATTCGTGAAAGAAGTGAAAGGGTTGGGACACGGGTCCCTGTTATTTACATACAGAATCCATATGAACAGCTTAGAAACTGTCTCATATCTTACTTGGCTTTTGCTACGTTACAGTGTTCTGAACAGATTCTCTGCTCGAGGAGACAGAAGTAAATAGCAAAGAATTGGCTGCTATAGTGGCCAAAAATCCCTAATTTTTGGGTAGCATGGCATTCAGAAGGTCAAAGGATCACATACATGTGCCAGCTGTCCAGGGGAACACAAGGCATGAAAGCTGAAATGGTGCTGGCATGAACCCCCACCTAAGGGAACAAATTCTTGATTAAAAATACCATTGGCATTTCATGAAAACAGGATCCTTTCCTTTCTTGAACAGTTAAGGACATACCACATAAAATTTGCTGTATTGCAAGTGATGATGAGATCTTCTGCTCTTTTCCTGACATGGATTTGAGGGAAATTCCCCTGATAACAGTAGATAGTTCTGCTAGCTACCTGTTCTCTCTCCTCCTCCCTCTATTTATAAAGTCCTGATTTTGGCATCCACACTCCAAGGTTTCCAGTTCTCTTGGCACAGCAGTAACTGAGGCCTTGTGAGCCCACAGTTCCCTCTGTTTTTTCCTGTGGAAGCAGGAAGGGGAGCCCCTCTGCCTGGAGCCTCACTGCACAATCCTGGGGCCGGGGGAGCAGTGGCCACATCTGTGCCCCAGTTCCTGTTTACCACACTGAGAGTCCTGCACTTCTATCCTCTTTTCCCACACATCCCACCCTTGTGGGGGGAGTTAAAATACTGACAAACTCTATTGCCCTTAGAAGACATTTTTGTAGTCACGTGCATTTTCTGTCGGAGGATTTCAGATTTCTGTTTCGCTCCTGAAGTCAAGGTTTTACAAAATGCCATCTCCTCTGGTTCTTTGGAAATGATTTACTGAAATGTACAGTCTCTTTCTTCCTGATTTTTGCTAAACAAATTGTGTTCTGCAAATAACTTTCTGATTCTCCTTTAAAATATTTTCTAACATTCTCTTCCCCCACATGCAGTAAATGAGTAGAATTTCTTCATTTTTGAGCAAAATTCCTTTGAAATTGAGAACTGTAGTCAGCACTTCACCATCAGCCCATTCATACTTAAAAACTAAACCTTTTTAATTAATTTAATAACCATATAAATCTTACAGAGACTAAAAAAGTGCTACTAAGTTATAAACACTTAATTTTTCCATTTCTGGGTTTGTTGTAGATTTCTGTGCCCTTCCTTATGGAATGGGAATTGGCAAGGGCAGGGAGGAGAACAGATTTGTTCCTACTCCCACCAGAATTAAATTTGGAATCCAAAACACGTCATCCTTTTACTTTAACCTCTTTAATGTTGTCAAGGAACACAACTACAGGCTTCTGCAGTCAGTAATAAATGAGGAACAATTATGGGGAAGGGAGGGATTGCACCTAAACTAAACAGGAAAAACACACTGAATAATGATCTTCAATTGATTGCAGGCCTGCCCTACAAATTTGAAACGGAACAGATGTTGGAGGAGCCTCAGTGGGAATTAATATTTGAAAAAACACGGTGGATAATTGAAAAATACAGATTTTGCCATAGGTAAGTGTCTAGTTCTGTTACAAACACACAGGTTGGAATGTTTCTATGTTTATTGTTATGTTCCAGTCAAGACCTGTGGCTGCTTTCCCCAGCACTCCTTTTTGTTTTTCTTCCAACAGCAGTGTCCCCATGGATAAAATTTTTCATAGAGATTCTGACCTGACTTGTTTGCAAAAAGTAAGTTTTCTTCTCTTAACTTTTTAATGTTAGATGTGTTTTTAAATGCAAATCTGTTTCATATCAGGAGAAGTCACCTGAAGTTAGTTACACTTCTACAAATCAGAGATGTAAATTGGTGACAATAAATGAATTCTGTGGCACAGCTTATTTACTTACAACACAGTGAAAATAAAGATCCTCCTCTGGGAGAGGTGGGGATGTGGTTATGTGCAGACACCGGGTTTGACCCTCAGTTTGGAGGAGAATTAATGAAAAATTACTCAGTCTTTTCTCAGCATTTTGTGTTCTTTCACTGTCAAGACCTGCACACACCTCGAGAGCAGCCTTGGCCTTCCTGTTCCTTTGTTCCACCAGTAAAATACTGCTGTGCCATGTTTATCATGGATAAGGAGGAACCTTAATTTTTCAGTCAGTGTAGTCACTGCTCTGGAGCTCTGACTAATGGCAGCTGTACCGTTACTGCACAGCCAAGACAGAAACTGTGCCCAAAGCAAAGACATAAACAGAAAGCTTGCACACAGTAATTGCACACATTGAACTTTTTGTTTCCTCTCAACACATCTTTGCTTATAAACCAATATTGAGTTGATAGATGCTCTGAAATTTAGCTGTTGGGTAACTGGTTTTGAAGACTTGGGTTTAGATCACCCATGTGACTGTTCCTTTTAAATTTATGATGTACAAACACTTTTTGTAGTGTTAATCCTAAATAAATAAATAAAAACTGCTTTGCAATGCTTACCAGATGAAAGGGGGTAAAAATGGCAATTTAAAACAAATTTCTTTTTCTCTTGCCTAGCTTTTGGAGTGCATGAGGAAGACTTTGGGCAAGGTAACAAACTGCCTCATTGCTGAAGAGTTCTTGACTCAGATAGAAAACTTATTCCTTTCCACGTACAAGAGTGAGAAAAGGGATAATGCTGAAGGAAGTGAGAATGAATGTTCACATGAATTGCCGGTGTGATGGCTTTGGAATTTTGGTTTTATTTTTTAATTTCTTCCTCTCCTCTCCATTCTGTCAACTCTTTCAGAATTTTTATCCGTTTTGATAGTGAGTGTTACAGAATCCAGTGTCATCTTATTGTTGTGGTTTAAAACCACTTTGAAAACTCTTAATGTGCGTGACCTGTGTGCCCAAGGAATGCTTAATGCTAATGAGGTTAATGATTGACCAGCCTGATGTTCGGGAAGGAGCACACCCTGTCAAGAATGCTGTGCATCAGTCTTCAAGGAGAGTTGGTCCTCTCTCAAGTCCTTCAGTTTGGAAACTTTATTTCATTCTTTTATCTACAGGTGCACCTCTAATTCAGAATGAATTTGTTCCTTTGCTTTAGGGAGTGTAAGTTTGAATGAGTTCACAAAAGGGAAACTTAACTGAGAGTTTTGTAGCTCAGACTTTCCTGGTATCCAGTCTGAAGTTTCATTCAGTGGTAGCAAAATACATCACCCAATTTCTTTTTTTACTATTACTTCTCATATTACTTTTCCCCATTGATTCTGATGGTCAAGTAGCTTTTTGGCACGTTCTCTGCCATCCTGCTTCTATACTGGGGAGAAAAAGCTGATGAGTTTCATGACTTCTCAGTAGTGGCTGTGTTTGTTTCCAGTGGAAATGGTAACTCCTGTCTTGCTACAGGTTGCATCTTTCTGGCCTTCCATTCTACAGGAAGGTTTTTTGTTGTTCTCCAGATCATTGTGGTTTGTCCACTTCTAATTGCCAGTGTTTCCTGTGGAAACAAGAGCTCCTAATTGATGGCAAACTGAGTGCAATGAGAAGAAAAGGATTTGTGTTTTTAAAGAAAAAAATCCCCACTTTTATATTCAGAGTCTTCTCTATAATGTGCAGTTCAATAGGAAAACACTGGTTTATATCAGTTCCTCAGTTATGATTTCATACAGGTATATATTTAGATAAATCAGTCACAGATTGGTCTTGATTGAGAAGTTTCCTGATTGCAACTTGGAAATGTTTCATGAGCTGCATCGTTGTGAATCATTTTAGCAAAAGTGTGCTTTAAATGTTGCTTTCTAAATACTAAGGAAACTTGACTTGTTTACAGGTATTACTATTTACACGTTTATCTTGGGCAGAGTTTCTCAAAGAGGTCTAAAATATATTTGAAAGTCTCAAGCAAGACTTAGAGTTTATATCTAGAGGGGAGACAATGGACCTAAGTTTTATGTTAAGAAAATATGTGTGTGTATATGTATAGTTCTACATAACATAAATGGAATTTTAAGATTTTATATGTTTCAGCTTCTTGTTTGTATAAAGAGTTTGAAAAGCTTTAAAATCCCAAGGAGGGAACTCCTTCACAGGAAGTTAATGTTATATTTTTATCAGGCTTCATGAGTCTCTTTCTGTCACTAAGGGGAAGGTGCAGAACCTGATCAGACAAAAATAGGAGCCCTTGAAACTCAGTGATTTTCCCACATTTAAGAGCTATAGACTCAAAAGTACTGGTGGGTGTTGTGTGCTCTCTCTGTGTTCAGATGTGCTGGTGCACAGCTTTCGGTCCCACTACTGTGTGTAATTTACCACTTGATGTATCCATCTCTATCTGGCCTGTTGACCCAGCCTGCATTTACTCTAAACTGTCATCTTTGGGGCTTCCTGACTACCAGTATTGCATGGATTCCTGGATTCCTGGTTAAGCTACACTCCAGGTGGGAAAGCATTCCTCCCTCTCAGTCATGGGCTGTTGGGTTGCAGTTTTGCACAGGTTACTCTGGGAAATCCCCCGGTGTCAATGTCCTGACAGCAGTAATTAGAGCTGGTTAGGAGGAGGATTTTGAACCTCCTGTGTTACAGCACCATGAAGTAGAAACTGTTCGTTGTCCACATGGTATTCCCAGCCCTTGAAGGATGGGTCAGGATTACCCAGGTAGTGGTAACAATGTCCTGGCTGCTTCTTTCTGTAATGATCGCTGAGGTAAAGTAACACAGTTGTATTATTGGATTTAACAGTATTGTTACATAAGGAAAGGTTTGAGTAACCCTGACTTTTGAAGTGATTTGTTTCTGAGGACACGGGACAGGATTGAGCCTTTGCCATGCACATAAAGGCTCCAGATTTCCAAGCATTTGTTGCAGGGTAGTGTGGGAGAAAACACAATGTTTGTACCATCAGGGTCCAGTCTAGCACACAGAATTCTGTAGGAATTGGAAAGAGCACAGTTGTGATGCTGAGTAATGATTTAGTTGACATGAGCCAGGGTAAGAAAATAAACCGACCTACTTTTCATCATTTAGTTTCACCGAGAGGTTAATGATATGAGTTTGGAAGTTGCATGCTTCCCAGGAGATAAAAATCTGTTTTACTAATATACCAGTTCTACTACCAAACACATTTTAGGCATGAAAACTTTTTATTATAAAGCTTTTATTCCCCCATCTAGGCTTTGTTTCAGTGGACCTGTGCAGACTAATCTGCTATTCCTTTCCATAGGACCAGTGTTACACCTTACTAAATTGTTGCTCAGGACATGAGAAATTGTTGAGTAGTGAGTAGAATGATACAGTTAAAACTGGAATTCAGCAGTTTAGAAAAGGAAAAAAGAAACAAACAAAACCCCACAAAATAAACCCAAACAACCTCCCTGAAGATGTCAATTCTGGCAAATATCCCTATGGACATTTGTTGGCTGAATCATGTTTTGCTCTCCCAGTTAGCAGCAGTGCTGCCTCACAGGGATGCAGATCTTGTGTGCAAGGGGAGGGAAAATCTCTATTTTTATTTTTTTAAAAATAATTAACTTTCCAAAAACAATTGCGTTGAAAAAAATAAACAATCCATAACCAAGCAAAAAGTTAACGCTATTGCCACTGATATTCAGTACTTTTTTCCTTTGCTTGCTTCTCTGCTATTTCTGACTGATGATAGACAAGAGTCTACTAATAAAGACTATATATGCAATACCCTGGAAGATGTGTCTGTATTTGTAACAGCTTCTTGTCTCCGAGCACTGGGTCTGGAATTTCTTTGTTCGTGTCGGTGGCAATGACCAAGTGACAGAATAAAGCTCGGTTCCAGCAGAGGGCGCTTTGTTACAGCTGCCGCAGGAAAGGTTTGGAACTCGGAGCAAAACTGTTCTTACGAGGATGTGTAAACTTGCGGCCAGGGAGCACGTTTAGGGCAGGAGCCGTGTGCCTCGGTGTGGAGTTGTTTCCTTCATTTGTTTTACACCCCTATGCTTTAGTCTCCTTCAGAAGATTATCCAGTGGTACTTGGGGCAGGGATGCTGGGATGGTAGCCCAGTGTTTGCCACACACATCTCACAGTCCTGAATCAGCAGTGTGAGGGGTTTGCATGGGCAAAGCCTGAAGGTGCCCAGCAGATGCCTTTCCATCAGCCATATTCCTTCCCCAGATCTGACCCAAGTGTGTTGGTTCCAGCTCTGTTAACCAGGCTCCTTTTCTGCTGTGCTGGAGAGAATTTGCTCTACTGGGCAGGGCTGAGCCATGAGGACAGAGTGTGTGTAGGGGAACGAGAGGCTGTGGAGGAGGACAGTGCACCCCAAAAGGGGGGTGTGGCACAGCTGAGCACCCCAAGTGTCTGCATGGGGAGAGAAAGGTGCTGTGCTGGTGCTGTGCACCCCTGAGGAAGTGAGGGATAAGGGACTTCATCCATCCCCACGGGAACAAGCTGGTGGTTTAACATCCCAGTGAACACTGTAATCATATGTGATGCTGGACAAAGTATTTAATGGCCTAGATAAAAGTATTCGGGTTGTTTAATTGCTGCTTTACGTAGACCTACTGCCCTACTTTTACGAGGTTTAGAATTGTGCTGAGAAATTGTTTCCATGGCAGCAGAGATCACTAAAGAAATAATGCACTCCACATTTCCTACAGGATTATTCCTTTTACAGCCTGCTGTTCTAAATAATTAACTCTGGTAGTACTGTTACAGCTTAGCATGGATTAAAAGAAATAATACTTTTTTTGGTGTCATAGAGGCATTACATATATTTTTAACATATATAAATATATATAAGTACATAGATAGTTGGAAAAACTTGTCTTTAAAGTAAGTCTGTTCCTTCCTTATTTACAGAGGGTGAAATCCACCAGTAAAAGAAAAAGTCAGTGAAGAAGTACACTTTTATTTTGAACTATATTTCACATTTGGCATTTAAATAATGTGAAATAAAATAAAGACAAGATATGAGGAGGCAGGTGATGGATTAAATGGATTTTGACTTTGAAGGAGGGAGGTGAAATTTTTAAAAAAGGAGATTATTGTAGTGTGGGTAAATGAATGACTTAAACATGGGAAAAGAGTTGCTAAACTATTACAGAATCATCAACATGACAAATTGACTTACCTGGTAATTTTAATAATACTTATAGCTGTAGATCTCAATTATTTTCCAAGAAAGGTAGCTACAGGTATTGTTACCTGAAGGAATGTCCAGATTGTGTCCTGCTTTGGCAGAGGGTATTTACATCCTGTTTCCATGTAGAGCTCTGATTTTACACCTACCCTGAGTTCTGAATAGTCCATGAGTGCAGGAGCTGGCACGGACTGGAAGTGGGGCAGTGCTCAGGTAAGCAGCACACAGGTAGGAGCTGACTGCAAGGCACGTGGCTGGCAGTACAGTGCTCACGCTGCCCTGTGGTCATTACTGGTCCCAAAGTAACGATTTATAAAGAGTCTGACAGGGTTTGAAAAATCAAATGAATGGGACTTGCTTAATGCAAACTGGAAAGTCTCTGTCAGCTGCTGCCAAAGCACATGGTAATATGGGTTTGTAGTTCATTGGGAGACTTGGGAGCCACTGGAGTGTTCTGTGAAAGGTGTCATTAAAATTCAGATTAAAAAATTTCTTCAGAAATAACGAACAACTTTGTAAGGGTAGCATAAGCATGAAAATCAGCATTCCTAGTGCTGCCTTGGGATGAGCATGTGCCAAAGGAAAGGTGGGAGAGAAGCTTTCCGTGCTGGAAAATGAAGCTGTACTCCTGTGCTCTCTGTGCAGGAGAGCAGCCATCAACCTGGTCGGCAGTGGTTCCTCATGAATTGACACCTGCTCCAGGCAGCAAACATAAAACTCCCAAAGGCTTTATTTAATAAGCTATGAAAGTAGAAAGTCCATAACTGATAAGAATCTAGATAGTGGAATGATACAGATGCTGTGCGGTGAAAGACAGAGGAAAAACCATGATGGAAGTGGAGGAGTGGAGTGGAGGAGTAGGATTTCTTCCAAAAGAAATGGGAGAAACTCCTTAAACACCCATTTGCATATAGTCCATAAAAAGTCTAAAGGGAAAGGGCCAGCTGCTTGTCTTTAATCCATAAGGGAAGCCCATGGTAGGAGCTTGGCTGCTGTCTCTTCCCTGTTGTTTCCTCATCAAGCAGGAGCGAGGGAGGCGGCTGGAGGCAGGTGCCACTCCCTGAGAAGTAACAGGGAGCCAGGAAGCTGTTGACTGGGATTTGGGAAGGAGATGCCAGTTGTTTTGGAAGAAAAACCTGTTTGGTGGGTCCGATTTGAATCAATAAAGGGAGCAGCACACCAGGGTGTAGGAATGAGCAGGCTCCATCAGTGGATTAAAGCTTTGGATGCTGCCTGCTGTCACTCAGGACTTCATCTGTGCTTTTCTCCTGCACTATGGAGCATCTGTTTGGGGTTGTGCTGGGTTTAATTCTGGCAGTCGCTTCATCAGCCCATGACAGCTGTACCTGTGCAACCAACAAGTGGGCAGTGTGTGCCCAGGACAGCCCTGGGAACTGCACCTGCAGGCTGGCAGGTTCAGATCACCCTGTAGACTGCTCAACCCTGACTTCAAAATGCTTCCTGATGAAGGCAGAAATGATCCCCCTGAAGGAGAAGCGCTTCTGGAGACCTCCCCATGGGCTGTCAGACAGTGATGGCATTTACAACCCTGACTGTGAGGACAGTGGTGTCTTTAAAGCCCGGCAGTGCAATCAGTCCAGCACCTGCTGGTGTGTGAACACTGCTGGTGTGAGGAGAACTGAGAAGGGAGACAGGAGCCTGAGCTGCAGCGAGCTGGTCCGGACAAGGTGGATCTACATTGAGCTGACACACAAGAGAAGCTCCAGAGCCTTCGATGTTCCCGACGTGGCAAAGGCCCTGACACAGCTGTTTGAGAGCAGGTACAAGCTGCACCCCAAGTACATTGCAGCCATCAAGTACGACCCCCCACTTATCCAAATCCGCCTGGATCAGAACAAGAAACCCAGGTGGGATGTAGATATAGCTGATGTGGCCTATTACTTTGAAAAAGATGTAAACAATGACTCTATATTTCATTCCAACAGTCAATTAACTGTCTCAGTCAATGGAGATGCTCTGGCTATTGAAAAGCTCTGGATTTACTATGTGGATGAAAAGCCCCCAGCGTTCTGCATGAAGCAGCTGGCAGCTGGCATTAGTGCTGTGGTCACTGTGGTGGTCCTGACTGTTGGCATTGGCATCGCTGTGCTGCTCATCCTCAGGTGGCTGCACACAAGGAAATATAAAAAATTTGAGAGTAAAGAAATGAGGGAAATTAAAACCCCAAGCTTAGAGCTGCCCTGAGCTGAAAGAAGAAAGGCAACTACAGGAAGAAAAGGAAAAAAAAGGCACAGAATACAAATAACAGACTCAGTGTATGTGATGGACTTGGAGTTTTTTCCTTCCTACAGGAATTTGTTCATTGACTGTTCTAAATTATTCTTGTTTAGTAAGTATAAATTTTTGGGGTATAAATGAATTTGGGAGTCAGTTACCTAAATATTTTAAATGACTCCTACTTTGGAGGGTAAGAAAACTGTTACATCTATCTATTTAACATAACACAGAATGCTTTCACTCCTGCTGCAGGCCTGGCTCAGATTGCTTAAATACTTGAATACTCTGTGGGGTTCTTGGTGTATCTACTTACTGAAATTAAAACACTTGCCTCAACATATTTGGGCTATATTGCTGCTTTTCTCTTGGTGGACTTTTTTAAAATGCAGTTTGGTTTTTGTTCATGGGGTCTTTAAAAAAAAAAAAGTTTCTGGAACATTTTAAACAACAAATAACTTCATAAATATTACTAAATAAAAAAATAAGGTAATGATAAGACACTCTGCAGCATGAGAGGCTTTTGTAAAGTCATCTGTTAGGAAACATCCCAGGTGTTGGGTCGCTTCCAGGTGCGGAGATCCCAGGTTCCCGGGTTTGTATTCAGGCAGCACAGTGAGCTATTCCCACTTGTGCTCTTTAATAAGGGTCTGACACTCCTCGTCAGCAAAGATCCCTTGATCCCCATGCAAGTATAAGTTAACCTTGGTGTTCTGCCCACATTCCAACTCTGGTAATAGCTTTCTGTCTACCTAAATTCCCTGGGCAATTTTAATGGGAGGAGATATTTTTCAGTGTTGTACAGCTTCACAGAAACACTACACAATGCTCTGGGACAGGCTGAAAAAGAGCTTTATTCCAGCTGAGCTGTGGGGAGAATTTAAGAGCAGAGTGTAATTACTGAACTTGGAATTTGGCCAACACACTACAACTGGACTGCTTTGCTACCTACTCATCTGCTGCATTCCTTGTCTGGGGAGTCATACCCACCATGAAGGATATTTTAAAGAAAATAATGCTGGTTGTTGAATGTTGGGATATTGTCAGTTCCATTCTCTGTGCTGAGTGTGGATGTCTAAGTCCATCACTCTCATCTGCTTCCTTCAGCAGCACCTGCTCCACCTGGGCACTGCAGCAGGGCCAGCAGCTCTTTCCTTCTCTGAATTAGTTTCAGTGTTGCTCGTTTGTAATTCTAACAACAGTCAGGAATGTGCTGCTTCCACGACAAACCATAAATGTATGGCTCTGGTTCTACTGAATGAAAAGGATAAGGGAAGAGGCTTTGATTTTGTTTGTGTTTCTGCCTTTGTTTACAGATGCTGTTGGGTATTATTTGGTTCAACATACACCATTTCCATTTGACCCCACGCTTGTTCACTCACCTGCTGGGAAACTCTGGGTCCATAGTTTGGGGCAGATGCATCATGTTTTCCCAAAATAAGATTTTTATGCAGTTGCAGCAGCAGCACTAATACATTCACAGTTTTGGAGCAGGGTCTATAATTTATTGTGTGCCTTACAGCAACATGTCAAAGTTGGTTGGTTGTCACTCAGGAATACACACTTGTGCCGAGAGAAGATGAAGTGAGAATTTGAGATCTAGGCTGGATCTTTCCCTGTCATAGGAAAACTCAAAACTTAGCCTAACTCCACACAATTTTGCAAGTAGCCATCTATAAAACAGATTAAATTAAAAATCTAGAGCTGAGCAGCCCTCAGATAAAGAAATGGAGGATGAGAATAAAAATTTTCCAAGTACATTGCTTAAACACTTTCTTACTTAGGCAGAGCAGATCAAAGCCATGTGTTTGAGAGGCTGGTGCTGTCCTGCCATCAAGGATCATGAGATATGCAGTCTTTTCTGGGGATCTACCATGGCTTTCAACAGTCTTTTAAAATCACTGCATTTTTCTCTTTTCTGTCATAAGAAAAACATATTATTTTCAAGGTGAATTATGAGATTTTATATTATAATGTAAACATTTAGGCATAACATTGAATAGGACTGACAAAAGTACCAATTGTTGAAAAACTGTTTAACAGGTAACAGTGTCAGCATCTTTTCCTGGCTCCTGCTTTTCTTTTTAGTAGATGAGATTGAGAAGAGAGGCTGTTGTGGTGCCATTCCTACTTTTATTAACCATTAAAAGTCCGCCCCATGGAAGCCATGAGTTGTGGTTGGTTATTTCTTTGCTAGTCCTTAAGCACCAGTGGACTGCCCACTGGTCAGGGACTGGAAATGCACTAGGGTTGGTTAATAGGAGGGATAAGGTATCTGCAGTTAATCAATAGAATGAGAAATTAATTGAAGCGCAGGGCTCAGAGAACCTCTCCTTGGACTAGATCATTCTACTTGAATAAATCTGTGTAGAGCTACTGTAGGATGGGGACTTGAATCAACCAAGCAGATCCATTGCTCCTGCTGAGTAATCATTTGTCTCCTGCCACCTCTCACCAAATCTCATTTGCATGTGGCAGATCATGTATTTTAATGTAACAGTCCATCACGTTCTGCCTGTTTGACTTTCTTACCACTCCTGATGTTCTCACTGAAAAAGAGGAAATGGACCCTTTGTCAGCTTTAAACTTTGGAAAATTAAAATGCTTTTTATCATTCAGATTTTGAGGATGTTAACTCTAAAATTTCTGGTTATCCTTTTCCGGATTACATCATCCTGTTTTAATGGAATGTTTGCTCATTTTATTTAAGTAATTAGGCCCTGTGCTCTCTGCCGTGGATTCTGTGGGTGATAGCAGAGTGCCTTTCTGCTGTTGCCTACTTGGGCTATAAAGCGGGGTGTGCTTGCTTTAACAATGCCAGAGCTGGCTATTGCCTAAATTATGTTCTGCAGTTCCAACTGGCTGCCTTGGAAAGCTCAAATTAAACACATGCAGAGAAAAAAAATCCCCTCTCCACACTCCAACTCTGAAGAGGCCAGCGCTGCCCTTTGCACACAGTGCCACTACCCCCCGTGCAACTGCACAAAGTGAGCTTTGGCCTTCGCTTTCAACTAAAACTCACTCACGATCAGTGCCAGAAGCAATGGCAGCACTATAGCAAGGAAATGAAAGACAAGGATTAAAACTCTCTTAAACTCTCTTCTCTCTACTCCCCCTGGTAAAATCCATGTCTGCCTCTATACCCAATATGTACCCTTGAACTCTTTGACACAAAATGCCCGTGTTAGTTTGTAGGTGCTGGTGTGTGCACACACCTGTCTGTCCCACACCTACATTAGAGACACACACACCACTATTTGTCAGAGCAGGGAAGCCCTCGGGAAAACCTTGTGGCAGCAGATCCTCCTCTGCACTCACCACTCTGCAGCCTCCAGCTCTTATCAGTGGTGGAACAGTCAAACCTGCTGCTGTTGTGGAACAGCAAAGAATCTTCTTTTTGTCCCATCTTCCTCTACTTAAGAATAATCTCTTAGGGATGTTTAGACTGGGATTATGCCAGATTAGGTTACTGATGTGAATCTTAATGCCTGCCATGTAAATACACCAAGGTCTCTCCTGCTGGGATGGTGAAACATCTGCACGTCTGGGATGTTACTGACAACTGGAGACAAGATCCCTCCAATAGTCCTTAAAATATTTAAACCTTGGGGAATCACCCTGGAAAAAGCCAAGCCAATTTCCACTGCTCAAATATCTAAACCACTTTTTCAGTGAACAGTAAAGAAGTAACAGATTGGCCCTTCCTCCACTTCTCCTTAATTGGGCCAGTTAATGCTATTAAACACATCTTCTTCCTTGTGCAGGTATAATTATCCTTTCCAAAGCATTTCCACTGATTTGCCTCAGGGTTTTAAATGCTGCAATTAGGTGGGGTTTTTTTTGTCAATGCTAAAATTAATCTTAAGTCATTACTATTGCTATCAAAGCAGGAAAAACTAGCTTCCAGAACTTTTACTATTATTTTTCAGCAGTTCTAACCAAATCTCTCGTACCAGGCTTTACCTAGTTAAAATTTCATCCACACCAGGCAGCCTGACAAGATCCACATCTCATTTGCACAATGACCCCTGGTCCCTGAGAGAAAACACTCCTACACCAATGAAGCACCAGCAGAAACAATTAGGGAGACTTTGCATTATCTAAATGAAAGATTGAATTATGAAAATGTGCACTGCTGATTTTCCACTGAGGATTTTACATGTGGGCCCAACAGTGCTGGTGGTACATGCACCCAACCTTTTCCAGTTGTTTCTTTTGAGATAAATGCCTGTCCTTGTATGGCTTGAAATGAGAAATCTCAGCACTTTTGCTGCTCTGGTTGCACCCCAAAAAGCTACATGGAACAACTAGGAGGCAAATGAAAAGAGCACTTCTTATTTACAGCCTCTTCACACATGTTTTGGAATTAAATTTGGTATTGAATTTTATAACAACATCTAGAGGAACAGTTTTACAGTATACTTCTACTTGGTTCAGTAACTTCATTTTCTGGATTTTAAATCTACTTTTTCTTAAACGTCAACAACAGACATAATATGCTGCAACAGATAATACCTATGAAATCCTTAAAGAGCAGGATCCTCTAACTGCTATTTCAGTGGGGGAGGGCAAAGGAGAGTACAAGACACAGTGGACCAAGGCAGGATATTCTAGTGTACAACATTTGGAAAAATCTTGATACTTATGAAAAGCATTGTCTGATCTCTTAAATGAATGTGAACTCCTGATATTTCCACTGGCCAAACAGACTAAGTGGCATTAAATCCAATTTCTGACTTGCAGAAGGTGATGGAGTGCATTTTTTCTGCCAAGATTTTAGCCCAGCATTCATGAGCAGAAGTGAATTACACTGAAACTTGAATAACAATACTATCAATTAATACTTAGTTTTTCCTTGGATTTATATAAAACCCAAATATTTTAACATTTTATAGTGAGTTTTTTCATTTGAAGCTGAAGACTGTATATTTTAACAGAAAACTTTTTAATTGTGATTATCAAAATTGGTAGCAGAGAGACTTTAGTACCAAATACAGAAGTATTTGTATACAAAGCACAGAAAAATGCTGTTTATATTCAGAGTTAAACTACTTTTCATTAAGTTTATTGGATGTGGCATTTGCTTGTGTGAATAATTTCATACATATACAAAATGTCATTCAGTTCAGAACAGCTACTTATATGAAGAGATACACAAATACTAATGGATACATCCACACAGGAAAATTGTACCTGTTAAAGTGTTAATTGTTTAATTGTACTTAGGAAATCACTGATGACCTGTCAATAGGTCTTCTGCAGTCTTAAAATTGAAAACTTGCTTTCTGGTCTTCTTCTGAAATGGGAATTACAGTCTTTTTTTTGTAGAAGACATCAGGCTTGTAAGCAAAAACTCAGCTACAAAACTGTCTTAATCTACCTCTCTTTGCCACAGAATACTCTTTTTTATTTCCTCAGGGGAAAAAAAAAGTTATAGGCACACATCTTCATTAAAATTCAAGAGAAGCAATAATATAAATTACTAGTTAGAATGTTCTTTCCACTACACATCTATTTAGAGGAAAAAACACTCTACAACTTTCCAATTGCTCAACTGTTTACCAGATTTTCATCCAGAGATATATTTAGTGCTGGTATTTGATAGATCCTATAATTACCTGTGCTGTATTTGCTGCTTGTCTGCTTTGAAGTTTTAATTGCAAGCAATGATACTTGGGGAAACTTTGGAAGTGCAGAATATAGAACACTACTCTTAGCCCCATCCTTACACACTCAGAACATCCATTGATTTTAAGAGGAATTTAGCCAAGTCAGGAATACAGGAATAGCTCCTATACCCTCTACATAGACAGAGTTAAATAATACAATTGGAGAAACAAATAATTGCAAAAAGAAACATGCAAAGAAAAAACCTCAAACCAGTATGTTTTCAGTAAAAAGTGGAGACACCGAGCTGGAAAAATGACAGAAGAAATGGTAGAAAGCCTTAATGCTTGGCTTAGGAATGGAGCATTCCAGATAAAGACAAGAAAAGCAAGCAAAGTTTAATAAGGACATTAATGAGAGCTTTCATCTCCATTCTTCATTTCCTGACACCTGGGACACACACACACCTTGGGTTACACAAAGTGCTTTGCTGCTGCTACAGCTCAACTGGTTTTGTGACTGGAGCAGTCACAAAAATTAATGCAATGTTACTGACTGACAGATTTTGTGCTTCTTATGATAATGGACCCTGGGCAGGTCTTAAAGGAATTGTGTCAGAGGAAATTATAAGATTAACACTAAATAAAGTTCCTTTTGGGCCTGGACTGCAAGAACTGGTCACTACATATTTCCCTTGTCAATGAACATCAGTGCTTAAGAACTGTCACAGAAGAGGGCTCTGGCAATAAAAAGAGGTGAACTAAGGAGTACCTGAACAAACACTGCACAGTACTTGACTCTGCTCAAACACAGAGGATGTGGCTCTGGAAGGCAAAGATCTGTGTTTCTTTACCTTCCACAACAACAGGGCCTCTGTTTACATTCAAAGCACCAGGGCTTATGTGCAGTCTGGGCTGCCCTGTCATTACCACACATCCCAGCCTCACCCTCCCTCAGCAAATAACCTGTTTTTCACATCACATCACATCACTCAAGATACACTTGTCAGCCAGAAGAGTAAGACAAGAGCTATACATTAGGCTAGCAGCTTGCTGTTTTCTTGGGAAAAACATCACCTCTGCTCCTACCATGGCAGAAGACCTGACTGCTTCCTGCCCGGGAGTGTCACCAGCCCTCTGGTGGCAGGAACCACTTCAACATTTCAGGTCCCTAAAAAATCACAGAATCAATTAGGTTGGAAAAGACCTCTGAGATCATCGAGTCCAACCTGTGACCAATCCTTACCTTGTCAACCAGACCAGAGCACTGAGTGCCATGTCCAGTTGTTCCTTGAACACCTCAGGGATGGTGACCCCCAGCACCTCTATGGGCAGCCCCTTCCAAGGTTTAACAACCCTTTATGGGAAGAAATTCTTCTTGATGTCCAACCTGAACCTCCTGTGGTACAACTTGAGGTCATTTTCTCTTGTCCTGACACTTGTTACTTGGGAGAAAGACTGGCTCCACCTGGCTTCAAACTGCTTTCAGGGAGTTGCAAAAGTGAGACGGTCTCAGCTGAGCCTCCTCTTCTTCAGGCTGAGCCCCCCTCAGCTCCCTCAGCCACTCCTCATAGGACTTTTTCTCTAGAACAGCAAACAAGACAAGGCATAGCACGCGGGAACTCTGAAAGCTCCGGACATTTTCCTAAGGGCTCTTGGGACCCACTTTGAGGGGAGAGCTTGGACTGGATACGCTCCAGCAGTCCCTTCCAACCTCACCCATTCTGTGAAGGAGCTTTAAGGTCTGGAACCTCTGAACTGCCAGGACTCAGGGCCACTCTCAGCCATGAGGTTGTTGCCCACAAAATGGGATTGTTAACTGGTGTGCAACAAGGCCATAATTGCACACTCGAGGTATTTTTTATTTCAGACCTGCGCAAGCACCAGTGCTCAGAATCCACAACTCAAGGCGGACCACCAGACTTTTCCCACGATTATTTACACACAGGAATTCAGAGTTAGTAACTTTCCAAGCACAGCCCCTCTATTATGATTGATTGATTACTAATTGATGATTGATTACTAATTTCCATAAAAGTTACATAGCCCCAGCTGACTTCTACACGTGTTCAGGGGATGGCTCTTCACCTGGACAGGGTCTTTTTGAGCCGTAGACATGATTTTTATTATTATAATTATCATAGTTCAGCTATAGGGTACACAAACTTTGAGTATTCAGCCGAGTTAGCAACGTGTTCACGGATACACATAAACACCTTGATTTGCTACATCCTTAAAGCGTCTTAGTTCCCGGATGTCCTTGACTAGGGAAAGCTGGCTGCTGCCTGTTCCACTGATTTAGGCTTGAAAGCGTACAAAGATCTTACATCAAAGTACACCCTGACTTAAAATAATCCTGACATATTCCACATTTTGCAACCAGATGACACGGAAACACCGCGGTCAAAGCCAGCGTAAGGCACTCAGGGGAACGGGCTCTGCGCCTGATGAGGGGCGCCCCTGCTCCCCGCGCTGCCACAAAATGGCGGGCGCCGCCTGAGGGGAGCAGCGGTGGCGGCGGCGGCGGGAACGGCGGCGGCCCCGCCTGAGGGAAGGGACGCGGGGTCCCGGCAGCCGCTGCAGCGGCGCCTCGCCCGTCCCGCCTCCCGTTCTCCGCCCCGACTGCGTATCGACACCGGCTCCGCGGTCCGGCCCCTCCGCCGCCGCCTCCCGCGGTGGTGAGTAGGGGAGCCCGGTGGAGGAGGTCGTTCCCGGTCTCTAGGAGGTGCAGCTGTGAGGCGGCCAGAGCTGTCCCCCTCCTCCCCGCCCGCCATTAGCCGGGTGGACGCACCAGAGTGACTCGTCTCCTTCATTCCCCACCCCCGGCTCTTCACATCAGCCCATGTCACGATAATCGCGGTTCTCCCTGAGGGTGGTGGGGGTGGGGGGGAAGCAGAGGCCGCGATCGGAGCCAGAGGGTGAAAATGACAGCGGCGGGGCCCCGCGGGTGGGAGGGCCCGGGTCTTGTCCGTGCCAAGGCATTTCCATGTCAGTGAGCCAGAGGCTCCCGGCTGGCGTACACTTGGTTTCGCTGCGTTTTGTTTCTAGGCCGGGAGCAAAGTACGAGCAACGTGCTCACAGATCCTGGTTTTCCTCATGTATAGGAATGGCACCGGTGGGCAGAAGCCCGGCGTGGAAAGGTGATGGCCCACAAGGGACACCTGCAGTCACGCTGGTCTGGTGGTAATAAAAGTGAAAGGAAAAAAAATAAATCAAACCTTTTTATTCTCAGTGATGCAAGATACTGATGTCTTTCACAGGGCGAAGCAGATTGATGTCTTAAAACTGTAACCGGATGCAGTTGTGACTGCGACCTTTTTTTGTGCAACACAGCTGTTGGCAGACAAATACACAGTATCTGTTTGGGGAAAATGAAATAACGATGCAGTTTCCTGTTTGGGTGGGCTTCTTAATACCAGTCTGCTATTCTTTTTTTCCTTTGTTTCAGGGTAACCAACCAAAGAAGTTATGAGTATCATCTGTGGTCTGAAGCTGCCAGGCAGGAACTGTGTTTTCTCTCATTTGGCTTCTTTGTGCAAGCAGGGGAAGTGCAAGAATCTCTCTAGGTCTTACACAGGATGGTGCCGAACTCAGGTCGACAGAGCTGGATGCCAAAGGTTGGATTTGAGTGGAAATGCTAGGAACTGTTTTTTGACTGGAAACCCTGACTCCTATAGAAACTTCGCTGGTAAAGGACTGAGATGTCTTTTGGATGTCCCAAATGCAGAAGTGTACAGGAATGCACACCATAGTTCAGGAAGGTTTTGTTCTCAGTCTTCTCAGCCGCTGGGGAAGACAATCCCATCCGTCCAGATCAGTTCTGTAGGGCAACTCCCACATCACTTTCCTGCTTGGAACATTCAGATCATCAGGTCTTTTCACACATCACCATCACTTCAGGCTGCACCAGTTCCTCTTTTCTGGATTATTGTGAAGCCAGCTCAGAAATTATTTGCCATCATTCTTGGCAGGTAAAATACTGTGTTACTTTCCTCTCAGTGCAAGACCCATCATGCAAAGTGTGAGTGGGGGGAGGATGGCAGGTGTGTTTGTAGTGTTGTTTGGCTGACAGTTTGCTCAACAAGAGGTGTTTTTTTCCATTATCAGAGGTGTTAGATGTATCTTTTGCTCTTTTCTTTCTCATTTACATGTGGTAGAGGGAGATGAACCAAGACACTAAGGGGCATTCCTTCTCCTGTGGGAGCGAAGAAATGGAGTGGAGTGGAAGCCAATTACAGGATAACCTCCCATAAGCTCCTACATGAGATGAGACTGTAATAGAGCATAGAGCAAGGACAGACAGTAACAAATTCCTTTTTAACTATGTCCTAAGTTAACGCTGTTTGTATCTTACAGGAGCATAAGAAAATGGTGGAAGGCACTTCCTCCTGATAAACGGGAGCTCTTTAAAGAAAGTGCAAGAAAAAACAAATGGAAGATCCTGCTGGGTGTCAGCAGCTTAGGAGTTGTATTTGTCATGTTTTATTTTACCCACTTGGAGGAGACACCCATCACTGGGCGCACTCGACTCATGGTGTTTGGCAAAGAGCATTTTAAGGAACTGTCAGAGATGGAATATGATATGGTAAGATTTTAGACAAAAAATTGAAAGTACTCAAAAACTGTTGCTTTCGAGATAGTCTTATTAATGAGATGGGCAAACAAGCCTTGTAGTGTCCTTGATGAGTTTTGAACTTCATGCCCAGAACCCTGCAGAGCCGCCCCCATCTGTTACGCCTTTCTCTTGTCCCCATCCTTTTTAAGAGTTCCCTTTCCATTTGGGGCACATAAAAATTAAAAAGCACATGACTTGCATGGAGCAAACATTCCTAACTGTTTCTTGTCCATTGAACTAGTCCCTGTAATTTTGAGTTCTGTGACTTCCTGTTGTAAAGTGAAACTTGATAAACCATATCCAAGTGTATCCATTTCCTGTCTGTCAGAGACACGAGATAAAAACAGAAAAGGTACAAGGATATTTTCAAATTATATGTTTTGTATAAATTTGTCCACCTTAAAAATTACAACCAATGAATTTTTTTTTTCAGTGGATGGAGCTATTTAAAAGTCAAATGTTACCTGAGACAGATGCAGGCTACCAGGTTGTGGAGACAATTGTTGGGCATTTGTCTGAAAGTAACAAGGACGTCCCCCAAGTCTCAGCTCTCAAATGGGTTATCCACGTGGTGGATGAACCAGCTGTAAATGCTTTTGTGCTTCCAGTAAGTTGTACACCACGCAAAAAATTAATAATATTGAAACAGCACTTGATGTGTCTCCCACTTAATTTTTATTCTCTTCGTTTACAGAATGGTCAAGTGTTTGTTTTTACTGGGTTGCTGGATGCAGTTTCTGATATTCATCAGCTGTCGTTTATTTTAGGACATGAAATAGCTCACGCTGTGCTGGAACATGCAGTAAGTCTTTAAAGAAAGCTGTCTAATATTCTTAAATTATTAATTCTAATTACTCTAATTATGATTTTCCCTATCATTACCAACCAAGCTTTCAGTGTGACTCTATCTAATTAATGCAAAATTGAGTTTGAAATGAGTAGTCTGCTACAGTAGATCCTTATTATTCGTGTAGCACTTAATAACTGTCAGAAGACCTGTGGTAGTCCCTGTTAACACAACGGCTGCCAGGGATTTTTTTCACAGCTGTACAGGTGGATTATGGCTCACTTTCAAGAGTCATTTAGAACTTGGTCTGCAGATCCCTCTTTTACAGCACAGACATAAAGAACTGGAGGTACTCAGCAACTCTGTTACTCCTGTAATTGTTACCTGCAGGAGTGGATACACTTCAAAAAAGTATCTTAAAATACATCATACTGTTACTATTGTAGCACACAGTTTTAGAGTGTCAAATTTTAATAATACCTGGAGCTTGGTTCTTGTATGATTTTGGGTGAGCAACAGTTCACATCATGGTTTCTTGGGCTCGGTTGAGCCAAGCAACTCTTTAAACTTCTAAAAAATATTTCTGATAATAAAAAAGAGCTTATCTTGTTTGTATGGAATCTGTGTTACCTGACTGGCAGAAAGAGAAGTATTGCATGATGCTGCTCGTAAATGCTCTGATCAATTTGTTGCGATGTCAAATAGAGCTCTGGAAAACAGAGCAATCTCTTAGATTCTGAATTTAAAGGAAAGCAGCAGGAAATAAAAGATAAATATATTACCTGTACTGTCCCCTTATGCTATTAGTGATCCTGTCTCAGTGATGTCTTATCTCTTTTCAAATTAATGTAAAGAAGGTATTTTTATAGATTTTTTCATTCACATTGAGGTGTTTTTTTTACTAAAGAACTTTTTTCTGCATGTTGTCACCATCCTACCTCAAGCTTTGAATCTCTCAGAGAAGCTGATAGGCAGAATGTATTTGTTCCAGCTGTATTTATGCAGCTTATGTGAATTCTGGCCTGAAAGTACCTTACATCCTAGTGGATTTTTTTTTTTTTTTGGTACTAGCAGGGGAAGTTGTGCATGCCCTGTTCCTGTGGCTGCATAGGAGAAAAAAAACAATCAGTGATTTTTAAAGTGTTTCCAAATTCTGTTATATTCTGAAGAAATGTCAGACAGTAAGGAATGAAAACGGGCAATTTCTGTTTGCAGGCAGAGAAAGCCAGCCTGGTTCACTTACTGGATTTTCTCTCACTCATCTTTCTCACTATGATTTGGGCCATCTGTCCTCGTGATAGTTTGGCAGTTGTTGGCCAATGGATTCAGAGCAAGTTGCAGGAGGTAAGACTGACTGACATTTTGTATTGTCCTTCCTGAGTTCCTTGGAAAGACATTTTAAATCTTTTGCTATACTAAATAGTAGGTTTGGGGGAAAAGGCAAGAGGAGAAATGTAAGCAAAAATTAATATTTGAGTCTGTTATGGAATGAGATATGTTTTTATAAATCTGATTCTGCTTTAGTTGATGCTGATTTTCATTTGTCATGTTGAAGAATTTTAGGTTTCCCTAAATGACTGGATTTAGTTGCACAGGCTCCCGGAACCTGCTTGCCAGTTAAGACAGATGATTGTCTTTTAGAAAGGTAACTTGCCCTTTAAAGTTGTAGATGGTAAAATGCCATGTTTTTGTTTTAAATAGTTGTTAAATTGTTCCTAAACCAAATAAAATATATGGAATTTTTAAACTATATTGTTAGTGGTAAGAATGGTTTCCGAGATTAAAAAAAATTGAGAATCTAAACACACTTTATATAAAGCATGCTATAGTACAAGTTACTAAAATAACCTTTTCAGCCAGAAAATACTTCAGCAAAGTGAAATTCAGAGGCTTTCTGGTCCCAGTTTCCTTCAGCAGTTTAATTTACTCTCTGGACAGTTACTGATCCATTTATTTTTTTAAAAAGTTTTTTAAATAGAAATTTGCTTAGATCGTAAAACTGGAATCTGAATTAAAATGAAAGAGCTCTTTGGTTTCTTTGACTTGATGCTTTTCCTGAGTGTCCTGGGGTGATGTTATGAAGCCGCTTTATTCCTTAACCATCTGCTCAGTGCCCAAGGACGCCGTGCCTTTAAGGTGGACCCGGGGACGGGGCCGCTGAACGGCTCAGCCCAAGGGCTCCAGGGGCTCGGCAGGGAGTGCACCGGGAGCGCTGTGCTGCTCTTTGGGTTTCTTTTGTGTTCTGGCTAGCTGGAAAAAGGTTCTGTTGGTTTTTCTTGTTCTTTTTGCCCTTCCCTTCCCTTTGCCTCACTGCCTCGCTTCCCTCCTCGCCGGTCTGGGGAGCCTGCGGGGGTGGCCCCGGCTGGTCCGAGCCCCTGTGTCTGTTCCCTCTCTGGGAATTTGTTGTATTTTGAGGTTTGTTGGGTTTTTTTAAATCCTGTTCTACCCTGTTTTGTTTGTGTGATAATAAACAGTTTGTTTTTTTCCACTTTCACTTGCTGTGACCCACTTGTCTTATTGGTGGAGGAAAAGGGGAGGCCCTTTCCTCCTGGAATCTGAATTAAAGTGAAAGAGCTCTTTGGTTTCTTTGACTCGATGCTTTCCCCGAGTTCCTCAAAAACATGAAATTAAACATAACCAATCTGTTTTGGTAGTTCTTATGCTAATGGGTAGATGTGTGGATTCTGAACATAAATTATCTCTAAAGAGCTTGGATATTTGCACAAGTAGCTAAGAAACCAATACATTGATGAATGCTAGCCAGCATTTTGAAGAGCTGAATTTGGCAAAAACAAAGTGTGAATGAATCCTGAGACTGCTCATAATTTAGACAGCAAGATTCAACTCCCTGTCAGCATCTCTTTTCCTCTCCACAGAGAATGGGTATTTTGGCATCATGGATTGGAGCTGTGCTTTAGATTGGAAAGGGAATCAGGGTTTAAGCTGCTAGTCCTGTGCAAAGGAAACATCATCTCTGGGATACTGTCCTGGTTTAAAAGGCTGATCAAACTTCAGTAATGTCGATGTGATTAATACTTGCAAAGCTTTCATCCCATAGACAAAAGAAGCTGAATAGAAAATTCAGGTTTTTTAGTCACCCAGGAGTGCAGTGTCTGTTTCCTCCATTCAAAATTTGCCTGTTGTGCTTACGTGAAAGTGAATCGTTCTGCACATTTTCTCAGGATGTTTCTCTTCCTCTTCTTCCATAGCTGTATTTTGCTTTTTAAAGCTTTAGCATCCCATTCTGTGAAAGGGTTATTTAAGCTACGTTGTGGTACTTGCTTCTGTTTCAATATTTGTTTTTCTCTTATGTCCTTAGAGGCTTGACTTTTTGACCTGCTGACTATTGTGTATTTTTTATTATTGACTCTTAAGTATTTCCCAGTGATTCTTTGTAGGCCTTTGGTTATGTGAGCTCCAGTTTGCCTTTTCCCCCAAACCCAATGGATTTTCTTTCCTTAATAAATTGTTAACTTTTCTTACAACATTTATTTGGGGTTGTTCTTTAAACATGTACTTCTGGACTGAAGCATATTGGCTTTGTTATAGAGCAGCAGTTATTTTATATGGGAACTAAAGCCTAGGAGTTATTCTTGGAATAACACGAAGCATGACTCTGAGTTTTACTCACGTCCCACACACCAATATGCATGGATGCAGTACTTCATACTCCTTTCTTGTCCACCTCACACCATAAGATTTGTCTTTCAGGTGAAAACTGGTGATTTTGGGTAGTCAACATATACGTGGAACTCACTTTTCTTTAGCATACACAGTCTCTGGTAATTGATTTGGAAAATCAAATCTGTCTTCTTTTTTCATGACTAATTTCCGACAATGATTTTAAGTCAGTGTTTGAAGTTCTAATTTTTCATTTTAGCACATTCACAAAAGATTTTTGTAAACCATTTCATTTTTCAGTAGCAGATGAATACCACTGTATGTTAAATGCCTCAGGACTCTTGTATGTTACCAGTTTCATTTCCATGTCTAAAAAATGTTTAATAATTAATCAAATTGTTTATCTGGCTAACTGAGAAATGGTGCTTCAGGAATATATGACAGACTAATATCCAGGAGTTTCTTTGCTGCTTAGTGAATATATGTACACCAACAGACCTGGAACACTTTTCAAGGCAATAAAAATATGTATTCCACTTCAAGGAATTACTTTATCATCAGAGGTTTAAAAAACATATTTATAATTGCAATGTTTAAGGTCTGTATGGAAACTAAGAATTTTGAAAGTGACCTCATCTCTGCTTACTTTTAAATAAACCAGCATGTTTGGCTTTAAAAAACTATTAGAGGATCAGTTTTGGTTGGCTTCTATTTTTGCCCTATTAAAAAAAAACTTAACACTACTTCTTTGGAAAGAAGAAAAAAGTTACAGTTATCTTTCTAATAATCTTTATATATTCAAGGGATTGTACCACTTCTTTGGTGCTCTTCATTTCAAACTCTTTTGTGGTTTATTGTTTGGTTTTTGGTGGTTTTTTTCCCTGAAACTTTTAAGGAGGACATATTTCTATAGCCAGATAAAGAGCTGATAAAACCTTTTTGAGCTGATAAACCTTTCTCTCTTCTCTAACCTTGCACATTGCCATTCTTCAGTTCATATTTCCTAATGGATGACTAAACCAGGATGTTGTGACAGGTTCCTTATCTCTACAGGAGCAGGCTGTTTAAACAAGTCCTGATTTGCATTTACTGTAACATGACAGACTAGGGCAAGGCTGCCCAAATGTACATGAATTACATTTGAGAAAACCACCGCTGTCTCTTAGTGTGTGTTAATGCTCTAAAAAATTGGAGAGGAGTTTGGTTTAGCTTTATGTCTTCTGGTTTGATTTCTGAAGGGCAATTTGCAGCTTGTATTAGGGATAATCATGGCAAAGGAGTAATTTCTGCATGAAAATACTTATGGCTACATTCCTTATCGTGGGCAGTTTGCCATATGAAATAGATGATACCAGGCTTAAAGGCATCATAAAAGTTTAGGGAACCAATGGAGTTTTTTACATACAGTTGCTGCAACAAAAATCTTGATGTCAATAAAAGAGTGATGTGTAAAAATTCTGAGGTAAAGTTGATATTGAGCTTTCAGTTGCTGCAAAATGAGATTGGCTGCTGAGAAGGTCTGTGAAAATATGTCTAATTTGAATTAATGTCAACTGAATACAGGATCAATGAGTTACATATAATGGAATTAAAGATTACATTAAGAAAATTAATACTGGTCACTTGCAATGTGAGCATGATAGATAAACCCCACTACTTATGAGAAGGTTAAAAGACAGCTACAAGTCTCTGTATTTGTACACATTCCAAACCAAGAAACAGAGCTTTGATGTGCTTCTTTGCAGTTCATGTTTGATAGACCCTACAGCAGAACCCTGGAGGCTGAAGCTGATAAAGTGGGACTTCAGTTTGCAGCAAAGGTAACTGCAGCTGATTGGTTTTATTAGCAATAAAAATAAAATTAGCAAAAAAATAAGTACCAGACTTTTTTCAGCTTCTGTTACAATCAGAGGGAGTTTCATACTTCATATGGAGGTAAACCGTAAATTTTTGAAGATATGTAGATTTATGAAGTGGTGGGAAATAAAATAGTTTTTAGGGAAAGACAGAGTCATTCTGGCTGATTGTGTGTAATAACATTGAAGTGTGTAAAGTGCATTACCTGCACAGTCTACTGTTTGTGTAGTTTATTGCTATTAGAAGAAACCCCCATGTATTTATAAAAAGGAGAATGCTAAATAGTGATCTTCTGTAAGTAGGATTTAATTACTGTAAAGATTTAAAGATTTAAGCTAAATACAGCCATAACAACAATGCAGCGTAAAGCAAGACAAAAATTGAGTCAGAAGCTACTCAGCATTTTTCTCATCATTTATTTTTTCAGTTCCTTTCATTTTTCCCCCTCAGGAATTTAATTGTATATTGAGGAAACTGAACTGACTCTGATTCCTGGTTAAGTGCAGTAGACCCAGTTGTCAGATACCAATGAGAGCAGCACCATCTAGTGTTAATATTTCATAAGCAAAATTTCCTTTTAATAATTATTAATGTTTCTTCAAGGAAGGGTTTTTAAAATTAATTTTCATTCTGGGATTAAAACTGCATTTGTAATATGAAATTGTCTAAAGGAATAACACAATCCTTGAGAAAAATGTAATTGCTGTGTTTGTGCTCAGTGCTTTCTAATACTGAAAAAGTAGGGCTGTACCAGAAAGAAATAAGTGAAGTGACATGAGCATTTCTCTGCTTGTGCAGATAACCTTTTCATAATAATAATTTTATTAAATAAATTCAAAGGATAAGGCACCACATCTATTCCCGGGATGGGGAATGGGAAGAAGTAATTTTCTTATCTTCTGACTGCTTGTCTCTTTTTTTTTCTTAGCAAATGAAAGTCAGTGTAAGAAATCTTATTTATTTTTCTCCTTCACTTAAATGTAAAAATAGCGAAGTCTGTGGTGATACACAAAAGCAATTCTAAAAATTACTGTTCTATGACTTTCTATGGTTAAAGATATACTTCTTGAAGAGAGTCAGAAATTCTGCAGAACTACTGTTTTAATGTGTCATGGATTCCACAGTTCACCCATGAAAGGCCATGTAATCACTTAACAGAAAAGCATTTCCAGTAAATTTTTAAGTATACATAAGTAAGAATTATTATCACGTTGTATTTTTGACTCTCAGCTTTTTCCTGTAAATTTGCCTAAATCTATGGAGATGGTCAATTTGTTCTAGTAAATATAACTTCAAATTCGCAGCTGAGCTTTTTTATAAAGAAGAGCAAGTATATGCCAGAAATTGTAAACCTTTTCTTCCTCCTGAATTTTATTAATTCAGGTGTAAATTTTTTAAGATCATGGAGTCACACAGATGTTAAAAGGAATAGATCCAGTGTCTGTCTGCATGAGTTTTTTATTGCTTTTAGATATTTTGGAACAGCTTTTTCCTGTCAGGCAGGAGGACCATCTAAGCAGACTTCAGAAACTTAAAATTTAAGATGTCTTTTGTAATTCAATCTTCATTAGATTGTGTATTTATTACTTTAAACACACAGTGATGTTTCCATTTCCCTTCTGCTTTCAGGCTTGCGTGGATGTCAGAGCCAGCAGCGTCTTTTGGCAGCAGATGGAATTGGCAGAAGCCATCGAGGGGCAGCCCAAGCTGCCTGAGTGGCTCTCCACACACCCTTCCCATGAAAACAGAGCTGAGCACTTGGACCGCCTCATCCCAGAGGTGAGCAGGGCTCAGGGAAGGGTCTCTTCCTCTTACAACAGTTGCCAGAAGTAGGTTGATATTAATGAATTAATTAGCTGCTTTGGTATTGATTCACTATTACTCTGATAGCACCATGCTTATCTTTATCTTTACATAAATTCTCCATTGCAAAGCTTTCAACCTTAAAGGTTTTATTAAATGAGAAAAAAGTAAGATAGCACAGGTAAAATGTAATTATATTGTAAGTTGTGGTTTGGTTTTGTTTTTCTGATTTCTCATCAAAGTGGAATATTTTTGCTTTTGAATGGCCTTTTGGTATAGATGTGACAGTGCTACAGGTCTCATCCACTCCTATCTTTTTGCCATTTTGGAAAGGTAGTTTTTTAGTTGGATCCCTAAATTGTCTTGACTTCTTTTGCTTTTGTAGCAAATAAAAAATAAAAGAGAGTGTTAAAGCACTTTACTGTGACACTGTTTTTCAGGAAGCCAAACTGTGTTTGGAAATACTCTTTTTTAGAACCAACTAGTAATTTCTTCTTTTTTTTTTTTTATAAAACTCTCTGTCACTTTAAGTCATTCTCAGTTCCAAACTGTAAAGACACTTGAAGATTTATTGGCAGAGGGAGCACTAAAATGTTGAGGTGTTTGCTGACTTCAAAGGAGAGAAAAAGAGTTTCATGAATCCTTTGATGAGAATGAATACAGTAAATATTCTAAATGATGGCATAAATCAAAGTCAGCATTAGGGGTAGGAGGCTGGAGAGTGGCTAGACTGGATATTTTAAATTAATATACACAAAGTCTATAGTTTGCAAAAGCAGGCTGGGAGAATGTTTTTGATGGATTTTCTAACACATTAGAGCAGCTGAATAGAAAATGAATCTTGTTGTAGAGCCTCAGTTTTGGCTAGATTGAACATAAAGGGTTCGGGATCGTTTATTTTCATACAGTTGTTGACTGCCTTATAAAGAGGTAATGAAATAAATCACTTCTTATGTTCTACCCCAGGCCTGAGCAAATAAGTTAAATAACTGAGCAACTGTGTAGAACTGTTATTTCTGTCTCATCTCTCGTAGTTTAGCAGGTGGAGCAAACCTCATCTTTTTATAGCTACTCTCACTTCCAAGAGCCCTGGAGGCCAGGAAGATCTTCCAAAAGATAATTGAGGGGGAAGATGTTTTCATTTGCCTTTTACCTTAAACATTCTTTGGCGTCAAATGAGAAATACTGTTTGTAGCAAGTTCACAAGATAAGTGAGGTTGGCACTACAAAAGTGGAATAAAGATGGAAGAAAGTGTGTAGAGGTGCTGTCAGAGGCTTCTTGTCTGAGGCATTGACTCCCCTTCTTGTGGGAGCTGCTGCCTTCAGGCTGCATTTCAGGCGTGGAAAGGGAATCCCAGGGTTTTATTGTTGCTCAATATCAGCCCCTTTTTGTTTCGTTGTTCACATACTTTGAACATTTTAGAAGAGGATGTTAACCATATATTAATTGCCATTAGATACTCAGAGCCCAGGGAGAGAAGTTAGATTATCAAAAAAGGCCTTTTTGTCTCTAGTACCTCTCTGTGAAGAAACTGGTACTTCTTAAGACTCTGTGCCAGATCCATCATGAGCATTGGTTTCACGTGCTGCTGGTTTTGGAGCTGAAATGATTTTCAGGACAATACAACATCACTCATTAGACCAGCTGCTATAGATGGGACAAACAGGGACAAGCTTTTGGACTTCTCAGGCCACATGAATGTTTCTCTACAGACTTTGGAGCAGGTTCACAATAAGATGCAGTCACATAAAGTGAGAATTTTTCTTCACGTAACGAAATGTCACATCTCAATGAGATGACTGAACAGTGTCAGGAAATGTAAATTAAAGTTGGCCTATCACACTTTACACACTTTAGGGGACTATACCCTTTCAAGTAATTAAAAGATTGGGAGTAAATCAAATGAGTGTTTTAGATCTTGCATCTGATTTTCTGAGCAAGTTGGAAGCTACAGCCACGCTGAGCAATCAGTGAACAAGAGAGCTATAAGCAGTTACCAAGTGGTGCTGTCCTGGAAATGAAATAAAGCAAATGTAGAAGATTTACTGTGTTTTGCAAGTATTTTCCTCTCAGACAGGGAAATGTTTGGATTGTAAACCAGGAAAACAGAGTATATTCTTAAATAGGAAACTGAAATCTCTTAGAATTCCTACATGGGGGATGGAGAGATGCATTTCATTCTCAGAAAGAGAAATCTTAAAATAATTTTGTAGTAGGGGAGAAGATGATCATTGTTCTGGAGAGAGAGACTGTGGGAATGTAGTGCCAAAGAGAAGCTACAGGATCTTCTAGTTCATCTCAATGTTTTATTTTCATGTTCTCTGACTTGCTACAGTGTCTGTTTCCTGGTGTGCTGTTCAAATGCAGCTCTGTACTCAGTGGAAGCCTCAGCTAAACTGAATAAAGCAGAAGGTTATCTACTAAGCCTTGCCTGTGATGCAAAAATTCATCTTGATGTGACATTTGCTGTTTTAGCATCATGTTGTTGGTTCAGATTCCATTTTTGATTCACTATAACTCCTGTTCCCACTTTCTTGTGGAAATGCCAAGGTGAGATCATTTAGAGACTAATAATAAGTTTAGATATATCAACTGCACTGCTTGTCTTGTTCACTAGGTGAGTTAACTTGTCAAAAAAAGTTAATTCATTTACTTTGGCAATACCTATTCTTGTCAAATCCACATTGGCTGCTTATTATTTTTATAAATTTTTGTGTAGCTAATGCTTTTCCTCAGTCTGCTGCCTTTTGGTATGGGAGGTACAGTTATTTTGCTTCCTTTTCAAAGGTGAGTTGGTAAATTTGCCCTTTGCTTATGATGTGAACATTACTTCAGATAATTCTAGTACTAGAATATGTTAATTAAGTCCTATCAATGTGGAAACAAGAATAAAACCACTGACCTGCATTTCCATCCTCCTCATAAAGTTATTAAATATTTTGTCACAATTTTTCTTTTCTATGCCAACATCAGTGGAAGATTGGAAGTATTAACATCATATATAAGCTGCTTTTCTTCTCTATCCAGGAAAGTCTATCAATTCCTTTAATCATCTTTTTACTGCTACTTCATTAAGACTGTAAGGGCTTGAGACCCAGCAGGTAGCCTGGTGTCTGTTACAGTGTTAAGGATTAACACTGGGAGCTAAAAATCACTTATTTCTGTATTTGTACAGAAGCTGGTAGCCTTTACAAGAAGGTGATAGGATAAGGGAGACTTCCCTAATTCTTCTGCCTTCCCTGCTCCCAAATATTGCAGGAAAGGACTATGATTGTATTGATAAGAAAAACAGCTTCACCTTTGTTACTTACAAGCAGGAGTTGGGATGTTTTATTTGGGATCTCCTGAACCGATAAGGCAGGTGGGCTGCTCTCACTGCAATGTGTAGCTGCAGCTGTCCTGAGTAGGGAGGTGACAAGTTAACATGGCTTTTCTTTCCATATCTGCAGTTTTTTCTGTGGCGTGTGAGGTGATGGTGTTGAATAGCTGCCTTCTACCCCCTTGCACAGCTTTATATCTAGCAAGAACTCAGACCTCCACAGGGTAAAAATGTCCACCTGAAGTACTGGTTTTTATCTTCGCTGTTGGGACTTTAGGTGAGGGAAACCATGGAAATAGGTCAGGCACTGTATTGCCAGGAAAACCCAGAGATACAAAATTGCTAAATTAGTTTAAAAGAGGATTATGTTGCCTTTTCCAGGATACAGCCTAAATCTTTATATTCCCATTTGCCTTGAATAGCACTGCTTGACATTAATGCAGTCTTGCAGCAGCTTATGTTCTAAAAGAGAACAAAAGAAAAGTCTTGGTTTGTCATAAATGTCAGTTTAGAAATTAACAGGTCACTGAGGCAGAAGAGTGTTCAGCAGTACAGTTACATTTGGTGACTACATGGACGATCATGCTGTAGAAAAACAAGCTGTGAAAGCTTTATTCATATTTTTTAAGACTTAGACAGGAACAATATTTGCATGCCTAATCCAGACTTTTGTATCCAGTGATTTGAATTTTACATTTCAGCAAGAAACAACTGGAGAAACTCTTGCTACATTTTTGGAGTGTGTCTTTTTCCAAAACCATTTGTTAATTTTAAATTCTATTTGTTTCTAGCCATTTACAGCAAACCCTATCAGTTCACTGTAGTAAAGTTAGGGAAGGAATATGTTTTGGAACCTCCTTATACAAAGAAAAATCAGTTCAGAAGCTCTGCTCTTCTATTTTGAAATCTGCTGTAGTAAGATGTTTCCAGTGCCTCCTGTGGAAGAATATCAAAGTGTTTCAGAATGATGGGCAAATACTTATGCAGAGCTGTACTAGAATATTTGATTTGCTGTTTCAGACAAAGCTGGTGGATATAAAGCAGGTTAGAAAAATTTCTGCTCTGTCTGTAGTGCAATGCTAGGACTGCTTTGAAAACTGCATTATTTTCTTCCTCCTCATGAATCCATCTAGAACAAATTAATCAATGTGTGTTTTCTGCTGACAGTCCCAAGTACTGGCCAGGAGGCACCTGGCTACAACTCAGGACAGGTCTGGCCATTGCTTTTGAAGAATCCATGGTTGAGAATAAAATGGAATAAAATGTACATTTCAACTGGTCTTCCCATGAAAGGATTAAAAACAGAGCTGGATGTAAATCTGCCTGTGGTTTATGCTGTTAGATGAGGCCAAGACAGATAATATTGAACAAAAGTGACCATACCATGATGACCATTGATTAATGGTAACCATCAGACTTGTTTTGGTCTTGGTGTTTCATTTTGCAGATCTCAAAAAAGTAGTTCTCAGTGATGCAGAACGCTCTAAAGTTCTACATGTAATATTTTGCTATATGATACAAAGGATCTACTTTTCTTAATTAGTTTAAACGAGTTGTAGGAGGATCATGGATACCAGTAGTTCTGTGCACAGCTGCTTGCAAAGCATCAGTTTCTTGTGTGCCAAACACACAAGGAGCTGCCAGTTTGTGTGGTGCATTTAAGGTATGTTGAGCTCTGTGACAGTGAACACAACTTAAGCATCCTTTAAAACAGCTGACTTTGTCCAGGTTGATATCAATTTCTCCACAGTGCCTTTGAGACATGAGATTCATCCACTGTCATACCTTTTTTGGATTGCCAACAAGACAGGATGTTCTGGGGGGAATGTGCTTGTCCTAATGAATTTTGGTTCTCTGGGAGATTCCCTGGCTCCTTTGTGCCCCTACTTTCTGATCTGTAAAATGGAAGCAATGGCACTTACTCAGTGAGCAGGACTAACTTAAAGTTTGGTCTCTTACTGCTCATCTTTTTATCCAGAGAAATCGTTACATTCAGGAGACATTATTTTCTCATAACACTTGGAAGCTGTGCATCCAAATGCTTCTTGGAGATAAGATCACTTGTGTAACTGCACTTTAACTATAGTGATGAACCAGCTGGATCTCTGTGCCAAACAGTTAAAAGTCCATTATGTTATTGGAGATTTTCCCTCCTTTTTTGAGCCAGACATCTAAGTATAGTTACTTCAATAATAGAACATATCTGAGGAAGTAAATTATTCAGAGCCCTTTTTTTCTTGATGCAGTCATTTTCATTTACATTTGAATGTAAATATAAATATAATAATATGAAGCTGAGATGCAGTAATAGCCTGTGGGCTGGATACACCTCCACTTAATTAAGTGGATTTCCTGCTGGGAATTTTCTTCTTTCTGAGGCATTTTGGAATATGGATTGATTCAACATTTTTTTTCAAAGCAGCCTGAAAGGGCTACAGAAAGTTTCATTTACATGTGAATGTAAATTAAAAGGTACTGATGTGGACAAATACCACACAAAACATTGGAGAACTTCCTGTCTAATTATGTTGTACCTTTAGAGTATCCATCCTTGGAGATCACAGTGTGAGAAAATAATTTCACTCTCCATTTTTCCCATTGTTTTACCATATTGCTACATTTTGTAACAGGAGTTCTTGGTTTCTGTTGAGAAGTTGTTCAGTAACAATTCAGGCTCATTATTACACTAACTAATGTGCAAATGAAAACCTGACTGGAAAGCCAAAGTCACTGACTGAAAGCTTTCTTGTTTTTCCTATTTGAATGAGCTTGATTTGTTTTCCTATGTGTTCACAGGCTCTTAAAATAAGAGAGAGCTGCAATTGCCCATCTCTTTCTGGACCAGATCCTCGCCTTATTTTCAGACTTAACATGCAACGTCTCCTGGAATTAGCTGAAGGTCGAGAAGCCCCAAATTCTACAAAGCAAGATCCCTCAAAACCAAAACTGGACTTTCCTCACACTCAAAAAGTAGAAGATATGCCAGTGACTTTTGCAGTTAAACCCACAAACTGATGACATTAATTTTCACTTTTTATGGAACTGGTGGTCCCCAAAGGTCTATCTTAAAACACAAAATTGTCTTTGAACCATGAAGAAGATGTAGCCACTCAGATTCTCCGTTTCTTTTATGTGATCTCTCACTCAAAGCAATAAGGAACCATGCCCACATAAGAAGAGCAGTGTGTTGGAGCAGAAAGTTTCTTATTCATTAATAGTTACTAAAATAAATCACTTCTCAGGGGAAAGATAATCTCATACAATCCAGTCACACAGTGTAATTTTCAGCTTTATCAGGCTCACCTTGATCAGAGGACAGATGAGCCAGAAGTGTCCCTAAAGCAGAGGGAAAAGTACAATTTTCATCACTTAAGTTGTCTGATTTATCTTGCCATAATTTGGGTTAGATCTACTCAGCTTCATTTGAGAAATAATGAGGAGAGCTTACTGCCTGCTCCACATACAGTGTGTTTAAAAATATTAAGCTGAGAAGCGATAATAGCTATGGGCTAGTTACACCCCCACTTAATTAGGTGGATTTACTGCTGGGATTTTTCTTCTTTCTGAGGCATTTTAAAATGTGGATTGATTCAACATTTTGCTTCAAAGTAACCTGAAAGGGTTGCACGAAGTTCAGTTTAAAAAAAATGAATGAAATAATTTTCAGGGGAGTCTTCCTTCTGGAAGAAGCACTGAAAGAATCGTGGTAGCACCAGATGCTTTACATAGATGCCTCTTGTCTTTTTTAAAATTATCAGGGTGCTTCATCAGAGAGCAGTTCTGCTGCCACAACATTTGATTTGATATATCCATTTGGGTAGAAATGATTGCTGATGTGGAGTATATTGCATAAGAGACAAATGAAAGGTTTCTTGACTACACAGCTTTTGCAGATGACTTTATCATGAAAGGTGACTTCTCTTCAGGAAACTGGCATCTAATGCTGGGCATCCCTCCCTTACTCCCTCCCTTCCCTCCCCCTGAAGCCACACTTCTTATACCCTGGAGACAAATATGGACAATGCAGGTAAAGCTCTGCCTTTCGGGATGGGTGACCCACTATACCCAGCGTGTTAATCTCTGTTTGCACATGTTTGAATTGTCCTTGCTTTGCAGTTGATGGAATAATGAAATGTTGATCCTGCAGGAAGATGCAGAAAGAGGTGGCAGTGAATGAAAATAAAAAAGGGAAATCCTGTTCCTTCATCTGTTAAGATGTATTTGCTTTTTGTTACTCATTTGGATCAAAACAAAAATCCCGTTCATAAATGGTAGTGCCTTACAGGAAGAAAACATTCAAAATATTTTACAGTGTATCCTATTGTGAAACATTCTTTTTCTGCATGGAGAAGGGTAGACTTAATCATATTTCTTCAATTAAATCCGAATGCAAATTTTTAAAAAGGAAAAAATAGCCTATTCAGTGCTGTCAGTGCATTTAGTTGGAAAAACGGATTGTGAAACAAGTAATGCTTTCACTGACTTCAGTCGACGAAGCCGGGTCCTTTGAGAAACACCAGCAACTCCCATATCTCTATTCAGTGATAAGTTGATGTCTGTGTAATGTTGATGATTCTAGGTCTGATTATATAGGTCTAGATTGGCTGCATATTGCTTACAAGCTGTTTTTTAAATCTCTGCTCAATCCTGCTGGCAGGAGGCAGAAGGTCCAGCCTGACCATTATTCATCCATCCATTTTTATTCCTCGTGACAGGAGGTTTTGTAACAGACGTTCAGTGATGTGTTGCAGCATTTGGACATTGTCACCTGAAGGTAAACAGAAAAATACACCATTTAGATTTCCCTGTGGACCTCAGAGTTTATCCTGCAGCACCAAAACCCCAACGCTGCTGCCTCTCTCTTGCTCCAATGTCAGAGCTTGTTTCGTTATCCAGGGCTGCTGCTTGACATGCAACTGGATGCTTGTGTCTGTTAGGACTAAGGAGAACAAACAAGAGTTTTTATAGCTTTCAAGATGAAGTATGAAACTACACAAATTTCATATTTCTGCTGTCTGTTTTAAGTGACTGAAGTACTGCAGTTGAAGGCTGGAGATGCAATTTTTAAGTTCACCAAGGGAGATTTTTTACAATTTGTAAGTAAATAGTCTTGTAACCATGATCATGGTGATGTGAGAGAAAAGGTTTCAAGGGAGGGGTAACTTCTTAATTAATCTGACAAGGGGATTATGTATTTTTTCCAACTATACTCATCTAATAAAACATACCCCTCTTTTTACAGACATATACACACATATATAAAGTGCACGCACAACACACAAGAGTTAGGCCTCTACACTAGAATACTATATATTAAATACTGCTTAAATTGTTTCAAATGTGTAGTCTTACATTCAATATGGAATGATGAAAAATTCAGGGTTTACTTTACATTTTAATTCATCACTAGTACTTTTCTCAAGTGCTTTGGAAAGGGTTTCTCCTTTCTACTTGTGTCCAACACAGAAAATGCCTTATGTTCATCTGCCTCTTGGAGGGCACTTTTTTCTTGCATTCTTACTGAGTACTCTGTCTTGGATCTGCCTATATTGCTGAAGTATTTTCTTTTTTCTTTGTTGAACAGAAAAATCACAAAAATGTTGCCTTCCATAGTAAACATTTCACTTTTAAAGTCAAAGAACATACAATATTTTTAAGTTGTGTGGGCATATATAATAATATACATAATTTGTTAATATATAAACTCTAATATATTATTATATTATTAATCATAAAAATGTGATTTCAAACTATATCCCTTAGGCAAATGCTATGGTTGCAAGCTTGTGATGATCTGTAGAAACTTTCCACTGCAATTGTAACTCACTATGGCACAGGAAAAACAGATCTGGAAGTGTTGTTGAAGGAATTCAGTGTTTGGAAAACACGGCATAGAAGAGGGAGAATAGTGGCTACAGTGAAAAAAGGTAAGATAGGCCAGTAAAAATTCATCTGCATTTCCACCTCCAGTACTTTGTGCTGCACTTCACAGCTTCCTGCTGGAAGAGTAAATACATGGTACAAATTTCACTCTTAATGCATTTACTGTAGTGGAAACGTTGAGAGATTTCATGAGCAGGGGAGGTACATTCAAGGCATCCTGCAATAAAAATGGCTCTTTTAACCTTTTGGTTTATCAAGTTTACTCATTTGGTTTGGTTTTTTCTTTTTTTTTTTTTCCTTTAAACTTGAAATGCAGAAGTGCCAGGAAAGCAAAGCAAACAGCTGCTAGAATGCTCTTTGTTCTCCAATTCTGTTTGTAGTCACTAAAAGAGAACAATCCTGCAAGCTTGAAGCTTTTTCCATATATTATGTAGGCTACCAGAGCTTTATTTTTCTGGAGTGATGTTTGTATCTCAGAACCCTTGGATGAAAAACTATTTTCTCTGTAATAGTCCATGTAAGCTATTTTACAGCCATCCAGATTCTCTCTGGTGAATATCTTTGTTTTTCCAGATCTTAGGAGCACTTGAAAGCGTGCAGGATGATCACAAAATGTGGTGATGGTAGAGGTGACAGGATGACTTTCCTGTCAGTAGTACAGGGTGTTTTCTTGAGGTTTCCAGTCCATATTGCAGAATGTGGGTTAAACACTCACAGGAAGGACTGATATTAACAATTGGTATTTATTTCTAGATCTCCTGAAACACCCCATAAATACAGTTTTTCCATAATACCTGTATTGGTGATCATTCTAACAGTTCTCTTGGAGATATTGGAGCTCAGGAAGATGGAGATTTTAGCCAAGCTCCACAGAAACTCAATACAAAAATCTGGAGCTGGATCTTTGGCATTCTGAGCCATTCCTTAACTTACACTGTAATGTTTGTCCGTGACCAAACCAGAGTCCTAACAGCAAATTGAAGTGATGGGCTTTGGCTGATGTCTGCATTTCTAAGTTTGTCTCCTTTCAATGTCTCTCTGCAGAGGTTGGAGGTGTCTCTGTGCATACTCCACTAGGTTACAGTTACTTTTTCTTGATGTGGTTATTTCTTAGCTACTTTCTCTTCTGCATAAACTGGTTGTTGTTTGCTCACTGCCCATCATCACTAAGGAGCTGATGCCTACATCTGTTGACATGCTGCTTATTTAATCTCAAAAAAAAGTCGAGTCTCAAGTTTGTGGTTCCACCACAAAATCAGGGTTTGCTGTATATTTATTGTCACGTTACCTGTCACATAAAACCACATAAAAGTTGGCTGCATTTCCTCCTTTTCCATGGCCCAGCCCCACCTTTTCCTCGGGCTGCTGAGAGAGAAATCAGGATAAGCAGAGGAGGCTCTTCACTAAGTCGAAGAGGAGATGGAGCTGGATGTTGTGCCTCTGATAACTTTATTGCTGGGGCTGACAATTGTTGGCAGGTCTGTAAAGAGAACTGACTGAGTGTCTCTGGTGTCGCTCGCTGCTGCCTACACACATTGCAGCCATGCAGTAAATGTGCTCTTTGATCTGCCGGAGCCCGAGGCTGTGTGCCAAACCCAGGCCTAGCAGAATATTCCTGGCTCCCTTGTTCTGGCTGTGCTGGTACCAGCCTGCTGCTCTTGGTACAAACCAGGGGCTCTTACCCTGATTTATGGACATACACAGAGAATTGTTATCTCCAGCACATAAATTCATTATAACTATTAAACTAAGCTGAAATTGAACCTGTTGACCTGGAAGTGAATGGCTCCATAACATTTCATTAATCCTTTGAGATGTTTAATTCCTGCTAATTTGATATTTCAGATACAATCTTCTCTACAGATATAATGGCTTAATTAGTATACATTACATGATGTCTCTTCACAGTACAGCGTGTACAGTATTTATCCACTAGAAAAGTAATTCAGTAGAGCTCAATTATAATACACTGACTAGAGCATAGAAGTTGAAAAGAATATGTGCAGTAGTCATTATATTTTAAGCATAAACATTTTTCAAAGAGTCTTCTGTTTGTTGATATCTATTGCCTTCTAAAAATGATGGTCCTAAACATTTTGTTACATCTTACTAAAATATTGACCGACAGCACTTTTTGGTCCTAACACCAAAATCCATGCTATAGAAATCTATTTTGTAGCATTCAGCTTGCAAATGTTTTTACTGAAGTCACCTGTTTCAGAGCACACAGCTCCGTGGGACAGTTCAGGACAGTGGTGCCAGTTGGGAGTGCAGGGAACAAGTAAAGGGAAAGGTAGTGGATCTTTGGAATGTGGTCATTTTGCTGCTGCCTTCCTGTGGAAAGTCAGTGGAGGCACAGATGTGAGGAAACTGAGTAGTACCTGAATTTAAATGGCTCCTGCCCCAACCCAGCCACTCCACTTCCGACCACTCTCTGCAATCTAAGACTTGAGTTAACTAAATTTGTCTTTTTTTAATCCTTCTAACAACATTGATATATATTGTATATTTGAACTTTAGAGAATCAGAGCTCCTTATTCCTACCTGGGATACGTTGTCAGATTTATTCCTTTCGTATCTGGGATAAGTAACGGAGTAAATGCTGAGGGAATAACGCAGTGTGAGTTTTCAGTCACCAGGTGGCGGCTGGGCTGCCCGAGCCGGGCTCAGGCCGATGAATGCAACGCCTGAGTATTCAGTCCGGATTCAGTAAATTATCCAGGCGATTTTCCCTCAGTGTTAACCGCAGTGACTCCTCCCTAGAGTGAACTCGAAACATCAGGAGGAGAAAATGAACGTATTAGGATAGGACGTTCTTATTTTGTTCTCTAGATTTCTCTTTTTAGAGGATGAAGGATAATGGAGAGAATAAGAGGTCAGCCAGATCTACTTGTTCAGGAGGGATGAAATGGGAGGACTCCAGTTTTGTTCTCTGGTCTCAGTGCTTGGTGTTCTCTCTCTCCTCCCTCCCCCCCATTCCATGTGAGGTATTTCTTAAACTAGGAGGCTAAAGGGCAGTAATTGATCTTGGTGTTTTGAGGAGCTGAACATGTGTGTCTTAAATTTCAGAGACCGCCACATATATGCAGAGCCTCTTCAAATTCTGACCCTGGAGAAGGTTTCTGTGTTTTCTTTAAGCACATGAGCAAAATGGCAGACAATCCTCAAAGTGCTCAGGACCTCAGTTAACACCGTGTCTGGTGGGGTTTTGCCCTCTCCTTTGCTGTATCCTCAGCTGTATCACCTTCCCTTTACTTTGATCATACAGACGAGGCTACACTGCCCTGGGTTTCATCATCTTTTCATCCAAAAAGCTAGAAGGGAACAAAACCTTGAGAAGCAGTAGGGTCTAATTTCCACTGTCTCAATAAGGTCTCTATTCTGTTCACATTGAAATCCATGGCAAAAGTCCCAGTAGTTAGATCTGGATTTCTCCCTCCTTAAAACAATATTCTTCCTTTTGTGCTTTATCCTCTGCTTGTCAGAATCAGCTGATTATGAGCTCCTGCACAGATGACATTTTATCTGCAGTCAGCAGGAAGGAGGCATGAATTAGGGCTTAGAAAAATCTTCAGTAATTAGCCACAGAGGAAGGAAAACATCAAAAAAAAAGTATACAGAAGGAATTGACTTATGTAGTTTGACTGGGCTGGAAAGTTCAGCTGTAATGATAGTGGTTAAATTAATTATGTTGATTTGGTGACAAGGAAGCTAGCATGTCCCCAAATTATGTGTATTATTTTTGAACCCAGATGAAGTCACTGCACACTGTTGGTGATGTGTCAGAGTCACAGATATCAGGTATTGTTCATGTGGACTTGTCACCACATGCTCCATCAGGATGTGATTCATGATGGCACAATTTGGTCACACACAGCCCTTAAGCCAGAATTCGGATAAATGCAAGGCTTTAGTGCTTTCTCTGAAATCTTTATTATTGTGAATAACTGTGATGGACACAGTTTTGGATGCTGTAGTGAGTTGTGATCTCTGTCATGAAAAGACACGTTCTGCTGTAGCTGAAGTGTGTCCTGGGGCTGTGCTGAGAGTGCTGCCCATCTTCAGCGGTGACTGCTGGCATCTCTGCCACACCTGTTACAGCTCTGTTCTGCCTCAGCTGCAGCTTCAGTGACCAGAGGTGTTTGTGGGCATAGCAAACGTCACACACATCACACATGTCCCTGTATGGAATTTGAGAACTTCTTATGGCTGTCTTGGGGTGTAGAATTTAAATGTGCTCCAGCTTCAATTCCTCGTGGCTGTTTGGTCTTTCCTGTTGTTCTGGCAAACTGTTTTTGTAGTAACTAAACTGACATGCTGGCCTCTCTTTCTTTGTTGTCAGCATTGTGGGAGTGAGGATCCACTGAAATAAATTTCCACGTGGCTGTGGAAGCCATCGAGACCTACAGACCTCCTGATGTTCTCTGTGAACATGTCCCAGTCTATCGGGCTATCTCTGAAGAAATCTCCATCTCTTAACTTTGTATTTCCAGTTCTGTCACTTTAATGTTTCATAGTGCCTGTGGGACATATGTGTCAAGAGGCATCACATCTTGGAGGAGGTTTCTGAATGGCCATCATTACCTGATCCATCTAGGACTTTAGAAGGAGGATCTGGAATTTGATAAGGGTAAAAGAGACAGCCAATAAAATCAGCAGAGCATTAGCAGAGAGGAATATTCAGAAGGTTCTTATGCATTGATACCTGATAACATTGATCATTTTCCTGAGCAATAACAGATTTGGGTATCTTTAAACTTCCTCTTTTATTGCCATTGAGGTACAGTCAGGCTGTAACTCATTGCCAGCAGCGGTCAGGCATGGGTGTGAAGGTGGGTGCTGATGAGCAGAAGGGTTACATCAAAATGCCATTATAAAAGCGTAGTTATTTTTAAAAGAAAAAAAAACCCAACACAATATTTATACCAGTTTTGCTTTATTTTATTCCACTAATAACACATTTCTGCCATGTATAACTTTGTCTGCATAGAAACACTCTGCTCTAATGGTTTACAAATTTTCATATGTCAAAAAAAAGTTCCTTACAGTCATTTGGACTTGGTTTCATTTTTATAGAGTGTGTACACAATTCTGCCCCGTGGAATAACACACGTGTTTAATCCTTTACTGCAGGAGCCATAGGCACAGCTCTTTCTCTCTACCACTAGACAGAGCTGCTTTGTGATCTCTGCCTTCCTCTAAGGCTTCTTCCACCTAACCTTTCTTCTTATACCCTGCTTTTGTACTTTAAACTTGGCTGCTTGTGAAAACTGTAAGGATAAGTCCAGATTATTAGTCTGTCTGATACTCTGTTCTGCCTCTGTTTCCAAATAACAAGAAAAGCTTTGACAGCTGAGAGCCCAGGTGAGATGAGGTGACTTAACCCATGGCATGTGGCAGTGGCTGCAAGTAATGCACGGCATCTTGAACTCTGCCTGCAGAGATTTCACCCCAGGTGCTGAGGCATCAGTGACTCTAAATGTGCAATCTATTAGCATGTTTCACTCTAACTGTCTAATGAGTTGCAGGAATCCAGCCTGGAGGTCAGGGATGAAAGGCCTGTGTTGGAGCTGCTTAGTGAACCTGATTCCCCCATCTTTAGAAGGTCAGAAAACTCCTCCACCAAGAGAATGACCTTTGCCAGGTCACAGGGACTGATGGGCAGCTTGACCTGTGCAAATCCCGATTCTGAAAACAGTCTTGGAAGCAGAGAGGAGGGATTTCATCTTTTCAGTGAGACAAGGATATTCTGTATCTTTGTTAGTTTCCTAACACAGGAAATCATGCATCTTTTAAAATAGTATTTAATAGTATGGAATAGAACGTTCTCAGGTTAGTACTGATAGGTTTGGATTGCAATACTTCCTTTAATTCAATGGGATCATGTTTTTAATCTTCTCCAGTCCATCAGAGTGACCCAGTGAAAAGGGAATAGGAAAAATGCAACAAAGAAACTGTCAATACTGAGACAACTTAATTACAGTATTTTGCTTCTACAAGAATTGCCTACATCAAGAATACAAAAATAAAAATCAGCCCCCGAATCCTTGGCAAAATACAGCTTCCACAGGCTTCCTGAGGCTTCAGACATTCTGGAGCAAAGGTGCCTCGGGAAGCTGCATGTGATTTATAGAAAGGAAAGAGTAAAAAATAAAAAAAGAAAAAAGAGTCTATATCTGTAACTGTCATTCTCACAGGTGGGCTTCAAAGATGCAAAACTAGTCACCTAGGAAACTTAAAATCTTGCAGAATTCTCTCCTTTAGTATAAACAATTTTTTAAAACCTCAGTATTGTGGTTAATTTTTTCAGTATAACGTGTGGATTTGTACACTGCGTGTGGAACACAAAGGTGAAGGGTCTGAGGTCTCTCCAAGTAGGAGGTTTGAGCTTTTTGCTCTTTCAAAGCCAATTAGATTTTGGCCAAAGCTTTGTGGTAGAAGCAGAAGCACCTTCTCCACCCCTCCTCTTCTCCTTTCCCAGGTGCCATGTGGCTAGGGCTTTGTTCCCTCTACTTCCTTTGATTTACACTGTCATGTAGACAAATCAAAGCCTACCCTTTATTTATTGCAGCTAGCAAGAGTGTGCTATAGACTTAATTCAGGATATGGACTCAAATCCTTCCCTGGAGCAGAGTGGAGTACTTTGTCATTTGCAAACACTTGGAAGCACAGTGCTTCAGAGCTCCTGTAAACAAGAATAAATTCAAGGAAAATTTTGAATTACATGTGTAGTTTGAATGAATACACTGGAATCAGAGTAGCACACAGCAAGACGAATCTATCCATCATGGGCATTTAGTGTAGAGCCTGTATTTGCTTTTCTTTGCTATTCACACAGATTCGATCAACATCGCACTTCTGTCATTCGCTAAATACATGGGCTCTGCTTGGCGGGACACCAGCTCATCAGTTACCCCGTGAGCAGCCTGTCACAGGGCCTGCACAGGCCATTTGTAACTGTCACATCCCCCCAGATCAGAATCTTCCCAGGGCCTGATCCATCCATGCCTTGGAAACAGGCTTGCTGTACCTGACAGCAGCCTTGCTGCTGTGACCAGGGGTGCTGGGCCTGGTGCAAGATGTGCAGTTGGGAAGTCTGGCTCTCTCGAAGTTGGATGGTAGGCACCAGCACGCAGCTCTAGTTTTTGTCTTATTTTTCCATCAATATCCAAGAACACTGGCACTCACTTCAACTGACTGATTTTGGAATTCTCTCTCTAAAGTAGTGGTCTGCTGTGTTTTGTAGGAGAGCTGCAGGAAAGGCATAAAAATCGTGTTACAAACTTGGGCTGATGTCTAGGCAAACCAGCTAAGAAAGCTGCAGTAGCTGGAGTGAATCTCTGTCCCAAGGCCAGAGTTTTATCAAGCTGTGTGAGTTATAGGGTGCAGTTTTTTGTGGCTCATCTTTTTTTCTATGTTTCTGCCTTCTAGAAAGCTACAGATTTATATCCTTTCCTCTGTCTCTTTTAGGCCTTCAGTTGCATTATTTTTCTATACCTTAGTAAGTTCCTTAAATACAGTCAGAATGATAATTTGCAAATATAACTGGTTTGGATCTGAAAGGGTTTGTTCTTTTTTTACCCCACAGTTCAGTGCTTTCATCTCCAGCTGTGTTTCCTTGTGCTTTTCTTCTTCGTTCTTTGCAGGGGAGTCAAGGAGGTTCATAATGATGATACTGGATAGCAAAACACAGTGTTTACATTATTTTACTCCCCTGTATCCTAAAAAACTGCTGTAGCATCAATCATGTATTTGATCCCTAATCTAGACTGAGTTCTCTTTCATGTCTTTTTAAGATTATGGTTTTTATTAAATGAGTGCCTGATACATTTAACTTCAACAGAGCAGGAATTGTGTAGTGGCTGCATGTAGTTCTAAGCCCAAATTTCCCAGTGATTTTGTAGTAAGGGTATAGACTAAGTGCTCTTTAGGGCCTGCTGAAACCAGCCTGGTTATTTGGATTACAGATTCCCTGAAGATTATTGACATTATAGGTTTGGTAGAATATAATAGTTCTTTGGGAGCATTTGTATTCTGTCACTGCAGTAATGAGTGTCAATAAAAGAATTAGGGTGACCTAGGACATTGCATTCCTGTATCTCTCCATTCCTCCCTTTTGTCACTATAGCAAACAGAGGGGAAATTTTAGTGCCCCTTCTTGTTCTTGGGAGACTGCTGATAAATCTCAGGTTCTTCTTCAAAAAATTATAATAAAACATTTTTATGTCTTGTACACCTGTTGCTCATTAATTCATTTAAGGTTTGTGATCATCTGAGGAATTGGTATCTGTCTGTAAAATATAGCATTTTTGTTGCTATCACATATATGAAAACAGTGAGCTATGGGTGCACTGCAGTGGAAGGATGACCATGCCTCTGGATCTACCTGCTTATGTCCTTTTTCCAGCTGGAGATTTTGCCTAGGCAGACCTTAACACCTCCAGATGTCTGGAGGACTGTCCAGAGCATCTCTCTCAGCATGGCTGCCAAAAAGCCAAGTTTTTCTTCCATTTCTTAGCCCTTGCAGGGCAGCTGCAGGATGTGCTTCACAAGTGCATCAGCAGCACTGTTACTCTCAGCAGCACAGGAACAGGCAGTTCTGTATTAGGAATCCCAGCACTCCTAGCAGACATCCAGATGAAATCTGCTGTTTCCAAGGGAGACCCTGTCACAGCCCAGCAGATCCCGCTAATGCAGGACTGTTCTGGTAATCAGACTGATAGTTCTTATCCTCAATTTTGTGCCATTACCCCTTGATAGCTCCCCTAAGGACTAAAACTTGCTTTTTGCTCTTGCATACCCTTCAGGTCCTTGATGATGACACTGCATTTTCCCTTCCCCCTGCATGCCTGAATCCAGCCTCGATTCACACTGAATCCCAACACACCCGTATCATTTATGTTTTCACATCTTAGTTTCCAGTGAGTTTGTAAATATCTTTCTTTGAAAGTGCCAGGATACTCATAATTGTGTAGATTCTGTATCATGGAGTTGTTTCAGTGACATTTCCCACTTAGGAAGGAAATGCCAGACTTCCACGGTGTCTTTGCTTTTCACAGCTTAGGTCAAACCCTGCCTGCACACTAACATACTTGGCTGCATGTTAATTTTAGTTAATAGCTATTCAGTAAAACAATGCATCCAGCTCAAGATATATGGCACAAATTAAGCTGAATGCCCAAACAAATTCAGCAACAGACCCTGGCCTCAGTGGACTCTTTAAGTCCAGTGTAACATCCATTTACATTGTTTTATTTCTCTTTCAAACTGTAACTTGCTCCCTGTGGGGTTACATTGACTCAGTTTCATTTTCACATTGTACTGGCACCACGATAGTCTTGCATTTAAATAGTCTCATTTCATTTTGATATCATGATGTCACCTCCACAGAGGTGTTGTGAGGCTGCCTGGAGAATTCAGAGCTGATGCCTAGGCAGAGCCATCAGCTGACACATGGCTGTGCTGCACAGCAAGCTCAGCTTCCATTTCCCAGCCCAGCCTTTTCTCTGGGCTGATCACAAAATGGGTTTTTATATCCTTTGAGCCCAGTTCCCCCTGCCACTGGCAGAAAGCATATGTGTATGGAAACTATGGTCTCTGGGAAAGGTGATGGTCATGTGCAGGTCAGCAGTAGCTGGCACAGGACACAAGCAGGGCAGGTTCTTGTGTCACTGCTGCTCCACGGCTGGAGCCAGTGGAGAATTTGCTGTTGTGTCTCGTCTTGGTTAAAGCTACCTGCAAAAATCCCATTTTGCTGGGAAGGGTGAATCCATCCCCTAGATGCCATGGAATGTGGGTATCTCTGGTCTCCCACCTGGTTGTTCTGGAGGCAAGAACAATCAGACATTAGTGAGCAGGTGCTCTGAGCCCTCTGAGAAACACACAGAGAGTTCCTGCAGTGCCCCATGTGCCCTGAATACCTCTGTAACACAAAGCACTTCCAGCTGTAAATGTCAACATCCCAATGGCAATCCCTGTACATCTGTCTGCACTCAGCATTTCACAAAACTCATGAACTGTGTCCTGCCACGTGGAAATCTGTGCTAGATCACCTTCTCCCAGCTCAGCCTGAGCCACTGGGGAAGGAGGGATCCAAGTTTCCACTGTCCATAGCCTGTCTCCAAGGCTAGGACACTGCTCTGTGACTTCATCCCACACCCTCAGCTCCAACAGCCCTCTTCATGGCAGCAGCAGAGCCTGTACGTTAGGTCAAGGGGTTTTTTATTTATAGAGCTGCCATTAAATCAGTCTAACACAGTCATGCAGTATTTATGGTAAGATTAGATACATGACTGCATCCAAGGCAAAGAGAGATTTTCACTTCTTGATAGAACATTCACTCTGAAAGGAAACCCTGGCTTTAATGTGCGTTTCTTTCCCTACTGCCGTAAGATTTCCAGGGGAAAATTTGATCAGGCTCTTTGACTCTAAAGGTGAAGTCTTTGTGGTTAGTGTTTTTCTTTTAATTATTTTGTTTAAAAATAAATGAGTTCTGCAGCTCTTGAGCTTGAGGGTTGGTGGCTTGGTTTTAATTCTCTCCAAAAGCAGTGAGACTACTTGGTGTGAACCTACGAAGGCAATTCTGTGAAGCTGCTGGGTTTAGGCATTTCTAGAATGATGCAAGAATAAGACCATTTGTTAGAGCTACCTCTGGGATCCAGTGCCTATGTGCATTTGTCAAAGGACACAATATTGAATGTTTCATTTTCCAAACACTAGGCTAAGATAAATTGTATCTGGATGTTGAGCCTTCCTGATATAAATCAGTGGCATATCAATAATAGGATTCAGCTTTTAAAGTAAATGTGCTAGGATCCTAGTGGGAAATAGGCTGCATTTCATGGACTTGTGCAAGGAGTATTTTCAGTGGAGCCTGCTTTTTATTCTGGCCCATGGACTAATGGGAAAGTAAGTGTAAAGAGACACAAACTAAAAGGGATTGGGATGATGCTTTGGAACAAGCCTGGCTGACTGATGAAGCACTGAGGGCATTTGGAAGCCCATGCAAGTGCTTTAAGATTAGAGATGAAGAAATGATTCTTTTGAAAGGTCACATGAGACTTGGAAGTTAAACCGAATGGGGAAGAAAGACAAACAATATAAGGGACTGATTATTTGCTGTGCTGGTCTTTGACTTGAGAGGTCCAGGATCAAATCTTCTTCTAAGTCTTAAATTACAATTAGTTTGGTGGTTTGATTCCAGACTTCACTTTTCACATCAGGCCCTCGTGCAGTTCTGAAATCTGTTTGTTATGACCAACATTTTATATTGATTTTAAAGTACTTTTGCTCAGTTATAAGGTCCTCAGTAACACTTTCATGGACTGTCTTTCAAGGCTGACTTTTCCCTCATGCTTTCTGAAGAGTATCTGCTAATTCTCTGTGACATTCGTATTCATCACAACCTGGAAATAGTAAAGGCTTGAGCTTCATGCCCTGTGGCTTTAAAAACATCATTCTCCTTAATGAGAGAATACCGAATTTGCTTTTTTTGCTCTTTGAATTAGAAAGCAAATTCCGCAGTGGTTGATATTCTCCCGGGACTCTAAAACACAATATACAAGTTATTTAGCTATGAGAGCCAGGAATTGCTCAGTTCCTCATTTATCCATGACTCAGAGACCCAGGATACAAAGAAGAGTGGCATTATTTTACCCTCCATGTACACCACACATCAGCAGCAGGTGCACAGTTTCTCCACTGGCTTAAACATGCTAAAAGGGAGAACAACAAATAAAGGGAAGAAAAATGTCTACACCCCAGACAGCAGAGGGAACAAGGATAAAAAGATTGAGAAATGAGCAAGTGGAAACCAAAGAAAGGAGAATTTCAGCAAAGACTGAAGACATGGGACAGATGAACATGAGACCTGCAGTGGGCAAACCATCCACTAACACAAATGACCAAATAGCAAAACCTCATAAACTCATGTACTGGATTCCCTTTTTCTTCTTTAGAAGAAATAGATTTGCTTTCCCACCCTTTCACCCCAGAGAGTGGAAGCAGCTCCAGGATTATACCCAAGAGTTCTGGGTTAGTTTCATTGCTTTGTCACAAGCTTCCTACTGACAAACCCAGGCCGTCGAGTTCCTGTGGTTGTGCTCCAGTTCAGCAACAGGGAGTGATGTCATTGCTTCTTTGCCTCCAAAGGATAGGAAAATACATGTTTGGCAGCTGATTGGAGTGGACAAGGACTACAGGGTGCTTGGTTGCTATCATGATATTAGTCCCTGTTTGCTTGCAACTTTATGTTCTTGTCAATCAAAAGAGAAGGTAGGAATATGCTGGGACATTTCATCTTGAAATACTGTTACAGGAACCTCCTCTCTTAACTCATACTTGCAAAGGCTTTTTTTTTCTCTCTCCATCTGCTCCATGCAGATATTCAGTCTGGACTCTCTGATTCCTAAACCCCCTGTTTCATTGTAAATTAATATTTTACTGTGCCATGTAATGTGAATTAATGCTGGCCCTCCATGACTGTACTTTTATTTATGCTCTCCAGGGCTTAGTGGCTTATGGGATTATAGAGTTAAACTCAACTAAGTAAAGAAGAGTGAGAAATCATACTTTTACTACTACTGAGAAATGTTTATACAGCTGCATGTTTCTGCTTCTTTCACAGTAAACATTGTTTTATTCATGCTTATTATAATATATTCCTGGGTGATAGTTCATACAATGCAAGGCATCTCCCCTCCCTTTTGTATTTAATTATATTTATATTATTTGTTTACTGATGGCAAATACTTTCATAGATGAAAGTAGATAAAAGGAATAGATGAATCAATCACAGAAGAAAGGAAAAACATGTATTAGCAACAATCTGCTGGCTTTTAAAAACTGGGGCAAGCAAGAATGTGATACTTTCTGGTTACACTTACTACTGTCACTGTACAAGAATTCAGGACAGCAAACAGACCTTATCTTTGTCTCCAAAACTTTCTGTACGGAACAGACCTGTTGGGTTTGCTGCCACAAGGTCAGACTGGGAGAGCAAAGGCTACTTAGCCCTCTGCAAGGGTCAAAAATGCAACCTGGAGTGCTTGGGTGGCCAAATATCCTTGGTTTAAGTCATCTCTAGAGCCAACCGACTTCCCAACAAATGTTGTGAATACAGTATTCACACCATTAGGAAGTTGATCTTTTTACAGATTCTTAAAATCTTGCCCACTGCAGCTTCTCTTTAATACTTGCACCCATTAAATCTAATGGTGGGGGGAAGAAGTTCCTTTGATTACTGTTATTGATTGGTCCTTACTGGTGAATAATAACTTTCTTAAATAGAAACATTTAGAACGTTCAGGGCAAAGTCTGCTTTCACTGACACCAATATGAATCCAGAGGCATTTGGATAGATTACAGATTTATGCTGGTGTAACTGAAAGCAGAATTTTGCCTTCAGTCTTTAACAACTCATTAGGAATAAATAGCTTTTTAGCTAATGAAAATGTAGCATTTTTGTTAGCGGCTTCATAATGATATACACGAGTGCTACATTGCCTTGATAATTGGAAAATTTACTTGCCTTTTTTCCTTTGGTAAAACATGGACGCTATTGTAGTTTTTCTATAGGAAAATAACTGAGCCATAAAATCCAGACACCCAAAACATGCTCATAGCATTTAAAAATAAGCAAAATGCAACCATGAGCAACTAAGCTCTATTCAAAACTGGCTGAAAACAGAACCGTGAAAAATATGATAGTGTTGAGTTCCCAGGGCCAAATGGGGACATGGAATTGTGGAAGAGAAGCTTCAGAGTGATCTAACTGCAGCCTTCCAGTACCTGAAGGAGCCTACAAGACAGTCTGGCAGACCCATGATAAGGCCACTGCCAGGTGCTGGTACATTCCCTTAGGAAATGGTAAACCTGTCCCTTGTGGTTCAATAAATCTGTAAGAGTTTGAAACTATCAAATGTGGTTCACAAGCTGTACTTTGATTCCCCAAGTTGTCACAAACAGCACACAAAACTGGTGTGTGGGTCTGTTCCTGGCTGGAGCACATCATGCTGCCTTTGTGTTGCTTTGATTTCCCCACTGTTACTGTCTTTTTTTGCTTTGAAGTTCTTTGCTTTGGGGATTAATTCCTGCTCTGTATTTGGAACGCTCAGTCAAAAACTGTACCTGAAAATGCTGGTGCTTCTGTACTATGAATCACAGTTGGGTAGTATTTAGGAGAAAACAGAACGAATACGTTTCTGCAGGGGAAAAGAGTTTCTGTTTGCTTTGATTTATTGGCAATTCCAATTAACTTCTTTAGGTTTGTGTAGGTTGGAGAAACTGAGCTCCAGGATCCACAGTGGAGTCAACTCCGTGTTTGGCCTTTAGACCAAGTGCAATCATAGACCAGGACAGTGTGGAACACTTCGTACAACTATTTAAGGGATGTGGTGTTTAAATGGAATGCATACATTTGTCTGTATATCCATAGACCGGGTGAGTGTGTGACATTAACTGCCTCAAAAGCAGTTTTTAACCAACTATTTAATGCTCACCTCTGGCGGCAGACCTGAGGTTCAAACATTGAAGATGCCTTGCACGTGTTTCTGTGGGGTTTCAGTCTTTGTGACTTTTGCTTTCCCTTTGTTGCTGCTTTATTAGGAATGGAGACAGACAACTCAAAAAGCAATGTTGTCCATTTCTCAAAATCTGCTTATTAGGTTTAAGTCAAACACTTCTGCTTCCTATCATATTTACAAAAGCAATATTAATAAATATTGACAAAGCTAAATAGTCTCTGGGAAGAAGCAGCCTTGAATTGCTGTGCAAACATGCTTTAAAAATTACCTACAGACAATACTGATGGATTAAAATAATAATCCAAATGAGACTACTTGCTTGAATACTACTTGTTTTGCTTCCCTTTGCATCCAGGAATAATGACGGATCTTGTGCTAGTTTTGAATGAAAACATCAATTGGGGAGTGGATTTACATAATAAAATTAATAGAGCATAGAAAGCTTTCAGCATTGCTTTCTGCTTTTCCTCTGTGTGTCACAGAAGTTATATTTAAGAAGACAGATGATTGCAAGTTTGTTTAGGAAAACAAATCCTCTGGGCTGCATGTAGGAGATCTTTACATATGACAGCTGGCCCAGCTCACAGAACACTCAGGTTCCTTCTCTGTTCCTATAAAGAAAATCTGTAATTGTGCAGAGTGCCACATGTGGGGCAAAATGTCATCACTTACACATTTTTTCATATTTACTTGCCTGCTGCTCTCCATGTAGAGATGCCCTTCTTAGTTATTCTGCCTGAAGTGCACTCACCACAGAGGAGATGGAATCAGACATCTGTTATGCAGTCCAACCCAAAATTTTATTTCGTTGCACTTACAAAGGGAAGATTTTGCAGGAAAATAACTTCCCATCTTTACACCCTGAATAACCAGTGGTTAATCATTTTGTGGTTGTCTGTGTCTGAGCTTTCTGTTCCCGGAGAGTAACAGGAGACAAACACCGGAGGAAAAGGGGAAGGGGAAGAGTGGTTTCAACATCTGAGCTGCTGATTCATCACACCCAGACCCCTTCATTTACTCAGCCCTGAATCTCAGTCCTCCTGAAGAAAGCTCTAAAAGTGATGCCTGGTCCTGTAGCCGAAATCTGTCTTATATCCATGACAGTGACGCTGCCAGTTTTGGGCTGGTGCTGAGCTGCTGTCCATGACCTGCTCCAGGCTCCCCAGATGGGGGTATGAGGGGAGCTTTCTGCACCCCTTGGAGACTGAGCCTCTCACACTGGCAGTCACTTCACTGGCTGCTTTGTGAACCCTTTTTTAAAGGCTTCTAAGAATTCAGTTCAAGCTAAGACCAAAGAGGAATTTACTAATTTTGAGGTAGGGACAAGTTTGCAGTTAGCTACTAATGGAAACTTCATGGTGCCCTAAAGGTGATGGATACATGAAGGTTCAAGATAAAAAAATAAATGTTTCAGGGTCTTTAGAAGAGTGAAAAGTGGTTTCCCTGATCTCACTCTCCTTTGTGATAAATCAGGCTATTTTTGGTTGGCTTCATTGTTTTCAGTCATGTCAACAAGGACCTACTTAATACTCGAATCTGTTTTGTTATTTTTACGTATAAATTCCATTTCATAACAGCAATAATACTTTCCAGGCAGCTCATTTGAGGATGATTGCTCTACTTCAGAGGTAGTAAAACTCTCTGTGTCTCATTATACAACTCAAGGTGTGTGAAGCAGACAATTGCCTATAAACATGCTGCGTGATGGGTGTTAATGCTGCATTATATTTACTGTTTTCTTTTCATGGCTTCAGGTAGCCTGATAAACCTTTTCCCCAGGAATAAAATTTGGAAAATCTTTCCCTTTTTCTTGCCAGAGCATTCTTCCTAGCCTGACAGTTAATGTGCCTCAGATATTCTCTAAAAATTGAAAAGAATATCCTCATCTTCCTACTTTGGCAAGAGGTTTTACAGCATAAGAAAAATGCCTGATTTGTTGTTTATGTGAGCAAGAGTGTCTTTGCAGAAATGTACGGTTTATGCCGAAGTGTTTTAACTTGTGTGTTTAAATTAGGCACCAAACTCTGGTTAATTTCCCAAATAATGTCCCAATTTACATCAGCACTTAAGTATGTGCTGAAGTATTTTCCTGAAAAGACAAGTGATTTTGCAGTTATTCAGAAAATAGGATGATTATTGGGGTTCTTTTGATCAGCCCCATAGAAACCAGAGATACTCAGCTGAAAAAAGAGTCCCCTGCTCGTGTGGCTAGATTTGGAATTAGATGCCTGCATGAGGACATTCATGGCTGAACATTTCAGCCATCATGTGCTTAACCACTGACAGTCTTAATTATTATAATTATTACTACAAAACCCACAAATACTTCCCTGCTCCTTCCCACTCTGCAGTTGTCATCAGGAGGTTCAGTACTTATTTGGAAATGGAAAGGGTTCTCTAGTAGGTGAAAATCAAAAACCTCACACATTTTATTCCTGTTTAGAAGGTCCATCTGATTCTGTCTGGCTATTGTAAACGTATTAGTAAGAAGAATAAAAATACTGCTGGCCAGCTGTTTTGATCTTTTGCGACACAGAACATTTACACCAAGGATTTAAGCAAACTGAGGCAGATTGTTTCATGAGAAGTTCATGTAATGACAGATTTTCAGTGGTTCTGGCATTTTGTGGTTGGGGTCTTCCAGCCAGAATGCAGGTGCTGTCACACAGAACATTGTGTAACCCTGAGATATCCTCTGTTCATTTTTGTGGGCAGGAACCTCAGGCCTTTACATCACTTGTACTTTTATATCTCACACTTTCCTAACAGTAATATGATGATTGGTTTTAATGGAGTGCTTGGGAAAAGGGGGCTAGGAAAGATTTCCTGAGTTGCTGAGCCCTACCTGTTGCTGCCTTTGGCAAGCATGAGCTATAATCCCAAATATAATCACAAATACTTAGGTTGTCTTGCCTCCACTGGAGTTATTCCAGAATCTTGGTCTTCTCATGAAGAACTGAGCTTCCTCATTTTGCTGGTGGCTGATTTATACCGGAAATTTTGGGGCTAATAATGCCCTTTCATTCCTTCTTGCTGCTAATGCCCTTTTGCTTCATGCTTCTTCTTTGAGGTATTTTGTCTTCCTGAGGTATTTAGGAAAAGCATTTCTATCCCTTTAACTATTTAATAAAGCACTTTTGGATCCATCCCCTTAGTGAATCTCTCCAGCTTGTCTCCCTCTTCTCCTCAGCTATGATCTATGGGTACCTGAGCTACCTCTTGCCCTTTCTTTTCATCTGCTCCTTTCCAGCAGAACTCTTCTGTGAGACGAATCATACAATCTAAACCTCATCTGGTCACTTGCTACTGAAACTTAAATAATTGAAATGTCAATAACATACTATTTAAAATCTATTCTACTTAATCTCCCAGAGTGGTGTGTTGGCAGATTGTGAATGTCACACTACTGATGAGCAAAGGACTTGGATAACTATGAGCTTCTAATCAAGAAATTAATCTAAAATTGTATATCTGCGTAAGAAATGCTGGCACAGGAGGCTGAAGTGCTCACTAAAAGCAGTTGGATCTAAAGTGATTACTAAAGCAATTCAGGGCTTCAGGGACTCTACAGACTGGAGGTCTCTGCAGTGATTCAGCCCTTGTACATCTGTTTGGTCCTTCCCTGCTGCAGTGCTCCCTAACAGAGGCAGGGTTGCAGCATCCTCCTCTGGTTTGGACTCACTGAGCCTCAGGGAGACCCAGGAATTGCCCCACTGGCTGAAAATTGTCCCTTTGGATTGGGCTGGCAGTGCTGATGTCACTGTGCTCTCCTTGTGTGTGCCATTCCTCTTGATGAACCTGCCAAGGAACAAGTCTTGAAGCTGTGGATACTCACATCTCTCAGAACTGGTGTCTCAAGGTGTCTGCAGATACAGATGGACACCACCATATCAGTTGCATTTAGAACAGATTATCAGGACTTCAAGTTGTAAAACATATTAGATTCCAGCCAGCCACTCAGTAATGCTATTCCAGGGCTTTACAGTTTATCCTAGTGATTTGAATAATAAGCAGAATAACAGTTTATTCTAACCATTTGAACTGCACATCAGCGAGGTAACTGGGAATTTATTAATAGTGCTTAGAGCTTACACATTGCATTTCAAAGAGACTCACAGACAGGAGGTAATTAATAACCTGGTGCCACTGATCTGTCTATACACTTAGTTTCTCTCACACACCTTAGTTCCTGTGAAGTGCAGTTATGATGGCTGAGATTACAGAACAACTTTGCAGGTCTCAGATGTCTCTGTGTGTAAACAGAGGATTTTGACTGTGGTCTTACAAGAGGTGAAGCAGAGCATCCAAGCTGCAAGTGATTATCTTCTCTCTGGCCAGCAAGCAAAGGGAATAACCCATAGTGGTTTAGTCCTTGAGTGATGCCTGTCATTAGCAGTTTATTTCCCACTGACTGGAGAGGGACAGGCTCCTACCACAGGGGCCTACAAAAACCACCATGGGATGCTGAGGTTTCTAATTGGCACCGAGTGTCTGAAGGCCCAAACACAAATGATGAATCTTTCCTCTGTGCTTTTCAGCACCTTCCACTCTCCCAGGTTGCTCCAAGCTCCAAGCCCATCACTTCCAGGGATGGGGCAGCCACAGCTTCTCTGGGGCAGGCTGTGCCAGGGCCTCAGCACCAGCACAGCCAAAATTTCATCCTAAAATCCATCCTAACCCTGGCCTCTGTCAGTTTAAATATTTGAATAAGAGATCTCTCCTGACACTGTTACTGGCATCAATAGTTTGTAGTCAAAGGGTCAGAGATTCAGGCCTACTATTTTAATAGTTTATTATTTTCCCAGTTGTGTCAGGATTTCCATATCAGAGGTTAAATCCTATCAGTAGAGCTCATAGGCTTCCTGATGACCATCTGAATGTGGGTCATCCTTTCCATGACTAAAGATTCACCTTACCAGGCTGAATACTCTGTATAGTTACTTGGTGTAAATATTCATGTTTAAAGATAAGGGGAGTAATCTACCAAAGATCATACAGGACAATTGTGGAACAAGTGAGAAATGGTGACCTGGAGCCTTTGCTTGGCAGCGAGATTCAGTTTACCTGTTCCATAAAATAATATAAATAAGTAAACCAGTGTTAATGAAAAAGCATTCCAAACCACAGGTTAAATATGTAGTTTTGAGGGTACCTTTGACTATCATAGATTACAAACATCTTCTAAAAATGTTAGGAAGTAGCTTTGCACAGTTAATTTCTTAAGTGCAGAAGGAAATGTCATTCTTGCAGCCTCTGCTTTTTCATCTGATTATTGCTAATGCAAATTACCAGTAGGGAATGCATAAATCTGCACTGCAGTGCTTGAAGTTTGTGCAAACAGCAATTTTTTTCTTTTTTTTTGCAAATATATCTATCAATTTCAGCCCTGTAATGCAGAATGCTGCTTTCTTAACAAAAGACTTTCCAGATCTTGGGTTGTCACAGATGGAAGATCAAAATTTTGTTTCCTAAAAACTGTGCAACCGTTTTGGATTTTGTTAGGTTCTCTCTGCATGTGTAGAACAATGACATTTGATCTATGTAGATGGTTTGAGAAGATGGAAGTTGTACTTGGAGGAAAAGTTTCACTCCTGATCAGAGAGGGTAAAGATCAAACACTCAGCAAAAACATTTAAAAATGGATCCTTTTCCTCCTCTCTTGTAACAGGAGACAATTAGAAAAGAACATAATGTGGGAAGAGTTAAAAAGGAAACAAAGCTATAGAATTGCTGAGCAAATCCTCTCTTGCATTTCAGAGGGGGGATTAGAGAGAAGTTGACATTTTAATATTTTGTAAATTACTCTGCAACGTATTTTCTGATGAATCTAATCTGGCACCTCTTCCAAACTGATATTTCGTCCAAGAATGTTCGGGCAAATATATTATTATGCCAGTAATTTAGTTTTAGCAAGTTTCATGTTTCAGTAAATATAAAAAAAAGGCAGCCTAATTTCCAGAGTTAAAGGAATTTGGCTCATTATTCCCCATGAACAGAGGTAAATTGTTTAACTAGCAAAACTCTGGATTGATTTTCATCCTGCATCTCATATTGAACGTTGTTTACACTGAGAGACGCAAGAGGGAGACTGGTGCTCATGAGGCAGGAGAAAGATGAAAAGAAGTTTTTATTGTGGGACTAACATTCCTACACTCCTGATATCTCCAGTGGTGACTCTTGGTTGTTTTCTGGGTGTTTTGGGAAAACTCTTGATTGAACACAAGCGAATTGCCTAAATCCTTCTCATCTCTACACTTCAGATGACTTTAATGAAGGGAAGAACCCTCTCCTTGAGAGTAACAATCAGGTGGCCTTCAACACCACCCATCTGGTTGCCTCTTGGTTGGTAGCATTTACAATATTTCTGGTAGTGGCAGCACATTTTATAATCCTGAGGAGCCTGTTCAAGCCTGTAAGCTGTACAGCTGCTGGGAAGGGTAAGAAAGTGGGGGGAAGTCTGTTCAGCCTGGTCCTTTTGAAGTGTTGATGAATATCAATTCAAGCCATAATGAGTGCTGGAGTCTGTTGCTTTTGATTGAAATCTAAAATTAGCTGTGTCTTCTAGAATATCTACTGCCTTACTTTTGTGTAAATCAAAGTTTAATATTAGTTTATAAACATCCATCTACATACACTAAGAAAATTTACTTATAAACAGCAGAGAAAATTCATCATCATTACAGTCTCACCAGCTTTATCTGAAATTAAGTTTTGAATCTCAGCTTAAACTCAAGCAGATAATTTCTCTGCAGAAACAAGCTTTGCTACTTACAGTTAGCAACACAGCCTTTCAAGTGTTAGTGTTGATGCAGGAAATAGAAATATTCCTTTTCTTGTTCTTTTGTTTTCAAATTACTCAGCACTTGACAAACTGCTGTCACTTGGCTCTTTGGGAGCTGCTGAAATAGCCAGGTGAGGAGGGAAGTGGGAATTGTATTTTTGATATGCAGGGGATTTTTGGTAGACATTGTGTGCCATTGGCTGGTAGCTGAATGTAGGACTGTAAAAATTATAGACCACATAATATCTGATTTAGGGTTATCAGCATGCTGGCTGTGTAGAGCCTTTTAGGGCTCATCAAGGGGAATTTGGAACCCATCAGCTGACAATAGGGAAGATGTATTAAAAATGGCTGAAAGACTTAAAATCAGTCTGTTTTGCACTGGCTGGACTTGTGGCTAGAAAAGCTGTCCTCCTTTAATTACAGAGCAAGCTCAATTTTTCTAAGGCCTGGCCATATAGTGTTTACTTAATTTCACCACTTTTGATGGAAAAAAGTTGGGAATTAGGCATTGACAAACAGAGTGGGCTGAAGGATTTTCTCCAGCATTGGACTGAGCTCAGTACATGACATCAGGTTTTGTGTACCCAGTCAAACACATTTACTATTACAAAGCAATCAGTCATTTAATTACTGATGAAAGCAAACAGAACGCTCTCAAACATATCCGGGGCACATTTGTCTTTTCTTCTGTCTGTTCCCTCTTTTGTCTTTGAGCCAGACACCCTGTATGTCTTCTCTGCCTGGCACATACCCTTTATTTATATTGTAGTCCTAACACTGTTAATGTGCTCAATAATTTATAAGACAGCTGACCTCAACATTAGGTGAGCTATTGAACAAACATCAGGGAGTGTTACAGTCAGGTTAGGCACTGGAGGCTGAAAACCCCTCTGAGTCCACACACTCCAGAAAGTCCACAAAAGGCACGGAGGGAAGAGGCATCCCTGGGCTTCTGCAGAGCCCTGGCTTCTGTCCTTAAACACTGAAATCACACACTCAGGTGGGTGGACCAATTTTTGTCCTATTGTCTCCTCTTTCACTTCTGTGGCTAAAGGTATAATCTTTGCACACAAACCCTGTTTAAGTACTCTGTTACTAAGGAAACAAACTTGTCAAGTATGGACCATGTGGGAATAATGGTGATTTATTTAGAAAAGGAAAGGTTTGTCATTTTAAGCTCACTACTACAAAATTGCTTTTTGATTACCTTCAAGCTTATTGCATTGTCTTGTCACAATAAACTATGGGAACAAGTGGAAAGGTTAATAATTGTGGGCTTTGTTCTTGTCAGTTATTCTGAAAAGATCCTCCAGGACCTGCACCTTTAGCTCAAACAGAACAAATTTCAGCAGGACTGGAGCAGGATCCCAGACTCCCTTTTTTCTCTTGTTTTTATTATCCTTTTATTTCCTGTCTGCTTCCAAAGCCAGCCCAGCTGAGATGTGCAGATTTGTGGACTGTGACAAGGATGGACTCTGTGACACTGCTGAGGGGAGGGGAGGCTCTTTACACAGTTTTCCAGAGTGGGGGAAGGAGAGGGATCTGAGCAGGAGAGGGGAAAGGGAAGGAGATTTGAGAGTGCTTTGTACGGTCTGAACTCTAATACATCCTCTGAGCCCCATCACTGAAGGTTCCTTGTTTATCAGCAAACCTCAGAGGTTTATTTTATTTTACTTTATTTTATTTTCTGGAAGGCCGTTTAGATCCTGATAATCGGATAAAAACCATTCTAAAAAACTTGAACGTGCTTTGAGCTACGTCTAATGTTCTTTTTGTCAGGAAAAATTAGTATTAAATCAAAAACTTTCCCCTGGAAAAGTGGCTCACTTTCCTGCCCAGGGGTGTGTTCACCAGGGAGTTCTGTTGAGCCACTGTGAGCCGCCTAAAATTCTTTAGATTATTGGGGTCAAATCATTTGAGGAAGAATAGGGCAAGAGGCTCAAATGGTTGAGTTTAGGGGTTTTAAAGGAATGATTTGCATTAACAACTCACACTAAATATTGCCACAATAGGATAATAATTTCGTATGATGGAAAGTTTTTGAGTCGGCCGTTCATTAGAGCATAGTTCAGTTTAGGGTAAAGTTTTGAGGAGAAACACAAAACTGTTATGTACTTTTGAAAATGGATAGTTTTAGGGTTTTTTTAGTGTGAAAGGATGACTCCTTTTGGAGTTTTTATCAAAGTAAGACTATTTGAAATCTAAATGAAATGTTTCCCAGGGCTGAGGGAATTTATTCTCTTATATAATTCACATCTTGGCTTTCTGTTGTTATCTGGATTGGGCAAACTAAAAATCCTTGAAGTATTTCCCAACTTACCAGCATACTTCTTGGAGATGTTGCCACTTTCTCTCAGTAGCAGCAGTCTTTTCTGCTTTCCAGAAAACCCTGAAGGCTGATTGGAAAAGTTAAAAAATCCCAGCTAATATCTGTCTACTATCTTTTCCCATGTGCAATTACTTGCCTCACATTTTGCTGGAAAATTAATAATACAGTAGTAAAGGATGCAGCATAAAGTATTTATGGCAAATTAAAACTCATCTCCAGGACAATTTAGGTAATGGGGACTTGGGCTACACCTGTTCTGCTCCTCACTGGAGTGAACTTGTGAGGAGTTAATTATCAGTGGAAATTATTTTTATTAGCCACACTATGAATGTAGAATAAATTAATCACACCAGAACAGGAGTTTTATGTGTCAATTATGACCAATTTGGTATTATTTACTTCATTAGAGTCAGGCTGGGTAGTGCTTGTGCTTAATGACTGGGTTCATGCCCCTATGTTGTGGAATCTACATGGGGGCATCAAGCTGAAGGTGTGGGATTGGGTGCACTGAGATTTATGCAGTTTTTTATGCAGTAGCAGTGGCAGACACACAGGTACAGCTTTATTTGTACTTTGGGGAGGATTAGAAGTATTCAAGGATGTTCTGTAGTCAATCAGCTGCTCTGTTCTGCAGCCCTTTTTTATGTACTCTTCTGGATTCAGATTTCTAAAAAAGAGCTTCAAAATATGGCCATTTGACACAATCTTCTGAAATTTTGTATGTCTCTCTTCTGACACCAGACTCCAGGCCTGGGTGTTTGAGTGCATGGCCACTCAGTTCTAAAGAAAAATATGTTTGCCTCGTTCTATCTAGAGGTGACTGCATCTTCCAGAGAGGAATCCCTTCAGCCTTCAGCCATGTTCCACAGCCTAGGAAGAACAGCTCAGCTGCAGAGCTTCCTTTTAAGGGGAATTTCCAAGCAAAAGGCACTGTAGGTTTGTTAGAGGATACCAGTGAATTGTGGAGTAATTAATTATTTCTTTGCTTGTTTATTCTAAATGCTTTAGAAGGTGTTTTTGTTTTCGTGTTTGGATGTTAAACACACTGTGGCGATCAAATGCGAAATCACTGACAGAGGTGGTGATCAAGGATAAAGAAGATTTCACTGTCATGCTTGTGAGCTGCACTATAAAAGCAGCTTGCTGCTATCAGTCTGCCTGCCCTTCAGCCTGCTCAATCAATACTTTTATAAATATCTGTTCCCAAGAGATGAACACAAGGCACTGCCCTGCTCACTGCTGGAAGCAGTGCCAGTGAGCCATGACAGCAGGGTGAGGACAGTGGCCTTCAGAAAAAGCCACCAAGGCAGAGAGTCTTGAACCATTTATACATTTTCACCAAAGAAATACCCCTTTGCACTTCCCCACAGCCCTGGTTACAAGCACAGCAGCCACTCATTGCAAGCCAGAGCACATTTCAATAAAAGAACACACTAAACAGGATTAATGTTACATGCTTTGATGGAGGAAGAATCTCCTATTTCTAATCTTCATTTAGTCATACAGCGATTGATTTCCTCCCTGTGCCGTGTGGGGCTGGCATTGCTCCCAAATCCGTCGGTGCTGCCTACAGCTCCCGCTGCTCTGATTTCTTCAGGTTACCTTGCAGCTTGATTAGGCCCTGCTGGGTGTGTGTCAGACCTCCTCAGCAGAGCTGCCACCTGGACATTTGATCACAGTTGAATTCCAGCTGTAAGAAACACCCAACAAAGCCATGTCACGTCACGCAGGGAACAGAGTTGTTTGGGTTCCTGTTGCTGTAGTTACCATGCCTAAAGGAAAAAAAGGCATGGGAAACCCTGGCTGGGGTTTAGCAGGATGTGACATTGCTTAAAAGAGACTTCATTGTAAGGATGAAAGTAGATCTGTGAGCCCCCAGTGATTCCATCAGTCCGAGAGGCACTGCTGAAAGGGGCAGGTGTCCAAAGCTGGGAATCCTGGAGTTTCCTGTATTGCATTTTCATTTCTACATTGAATTCATTATGCAGGAAAGAGCACAAGGAAAGGGCAACATTTTCTAATGAAAATATCCTGCCTTATCATGGAATCACAGAATGGTTTGGGTTGGCAGGGAATCAAAGATAACCTACTTCCACCTCCCTGCCATGGGCAGGGACACCTTCCACTAAACCAGGGTGCTCCAAGCCCCATCCAACCTGGCCAAGCTTCTCTTTAGCCTGGGACCAAGGATGTGCTGTCTTCAGACTTTTCATTAAGGTCTTCTTCCACCTTTTTGGATTCCCTTGGGAGTTAGTGGATGGAAACAGGCATCTACACAGAACAATTCATCCCACTCATTTTAAGACTCTGAAGAGCTTTGGGGAGGCCCCTATTCTCTCTTCCCTAAACAGCCTTGGCAACCCATTTAGACTTGCTGCCCTCAGCCATCAGGTGAGATACATCCCCGCGAGGTGCCCTTGCCAGCTGGCCGGCCTGCATTTCATCTGCAGGGGCCAAATCCTGCCCCAGGCTGTTGGGTTCATGCCTTGCTCAGAGGGGCACTGTGGCTCCAGGAAGCTGCTTTTCAGTTTCTCTGACAGCAATAATGCCGTTCACGCTCCACCCATTCAACTTAAATAGACAAGGATTAATTCTTCTTCTCTAATTTGACATCAAAGTTCCTTGTTCATGCAGTAAAGCTCTGTGCTAGAACCTTGTGCCTCTTTGGAGGCTGTTTCAACACTACATTGTGTGTAAAATCACAGGAAATATAGTTGGGAGCAATGTTTTTCCTGCCTCAAGACCAACTATACCTGGAATTAAACAGATGCTATCAGCATTAGAATAAGATCACTGCTCAGAGTCCTGAATAACACAGCCAGACAAAGGCTTTGGGACTGAATCCCCGTGGGAGGCTGGCTGGGAGCTCAGCTGGGTGTGGAGGATTATAGCTTACCTTCTTTAAAAACATATGTTCTTTTCAAATATCTCTGGTTTTCAGAGACATAAATTATTTTCAGGCCTTTGTAACATTAAAATTGTTACCTGAAGACCAGGAATGATTTACTGAAGAATAAAAAAAGTCCATCACCATGACATGAGCCTCTGTAAATATCTTAGATGTAATTCCATAAAGGTAGATGGCATCATTTCAATTTTTCTCTGCTCAAGTGGCAGTAGCCCAGCAGACTGAACACAAGGCAGGAGGCAGGATGTCTTAGAAATAAATCCAATTAAACTTCTGTGTGTGGATTGATTGTATTTTATTTACCCCGACATAAACCAGATTCTAGATAATCAAAGCTTTGGCTTGTTGCACTATATTCGATTTTTCCCAACAAGTTTTCTTGTGGGAGGCACAGTGTACACAAGCTGATTTTGTAACCCATTTTGCTTTCCTCCCAAGCCAAGCTGGAGCAAATAGAAAAAGTTTGGTCTTGCTGAAAGGTGTTCTGGTTGGATTATCTGTGCTGCAGCACTCCTCTGTTCCTGCTGTTCAGGGACACCAGGGTACCACCAACAGTAAGGTTCATGTTAGGGAGCCTCTATTTGGTTTCAATAATTCGTAGCTTTGATATCTAATATTTTTAAAAAGATGTAGCAAATGTTCTCAGGGGGTATGTGGGAAACACCAAGATGAAGTTCTGGGCTTTGCTGTTGCTTTTTCTCTCTTTCTGGTTTAATACTTTGCAGTAATGGACTTGCTTTAGGTAAGAGAGTCACATTGGAGCTGAAATCAGAACATTTTTTGTGGTGGGAGGAGGGGTGGAGGGCAGGGGTGAGGAGACTTGGCAAAGCTGGAAATGCAGTTCTGGTATTCAGTTCTAAATCATATGTGATGGTCAGAATGGACAGATCATAAAGATCTTAATTTCCAGATGGGTTCGTAGGATGTCTTTTGTGATGACTCAGCTGATGAACAGGATCACACAGATTGACACCAATCTAACTGCTGTTTCATGAATAATTTTCCTGAGGTTTTTAACCCTATTTCTGCTGAAGGTCAGTCTTGGTTTTAATGTAACTTTGCAAGAAATCTTGAAACAGCTGTTAGCTACTTCCTAAGCATTATTTTCCTTATCTGTCCTCTGTCTCTCCTTGCCAAAAATATTCACCTTTTCTAAGTGGTACCATTTTTCTTGGAAAATACACTGGGCATTCTCATTTTGGAAATCAGCCCTTTGAATATTATTTTAATATCTTCTCTATATTTCTTCTCTTTGAGCAGGGAGCAAAAGTCCTTCACTGTTTTGTGACAAAGCTTTCCCTGGGTGCTGAGTGGAGTCAGCACATAAATAAACACAACAGGCTCATTAGTGGGGGTTGTCAACTGTCAGTAATGGCTGAGAGTCGCAGCTTTGTATATAATAACCTGCTTTATTCAGCAAGGGTGAGTTAGGATGCAAGTGCTATTCCCTGGGCTGCTTAAAAAGTGCCAGGACATCTTTAGCTTCCAGCTGGAAGAACCACCAGAGAGTAGCAGGAGGAATCTTAGTTTAAACACCTCATTTGAAGGTCAGAACCTCTAACAGGGTAGAAGAAGTACATTGCAGTGTCAGCATTGGTTATGAGCCCAGGGCCTAATGTAGGGCTCAAAACCATGACCTTCTACACCAGAGGCAAGAATGTTACCAACTGAGCCCATCTGACATTAATTAAACCCTCATTAAAAAGGAGGGCTCTTTTCCTGGGTTGAAATGTGATTTCCTCCGCAAGGTTTTGTCATGCATATTTTATTACGGATTTTAGCATGTGGACTATAGACCCTGTTCTGATCTTTTGGAAACACTGTAGATGGCATATGTTTCATGCAGATGGGAAACAAAAAAGGGAGAGAAATATCCATATTCATTTGTTCTAGTGTGCAGGATAGGTGGCTGTGCAATGACATTTAGGAGCAGCTCAAAGGGAGAAGTTTAGCCTATTACCACATCCTCATATGGGGAAATATTCCATGGGGCAGGAACACACAAACTCTGCAAGATTTAGGTTACATGTGAGACCTCAGGATTATCCAGAGGTTGAATATCACCTGGAAGGAGAATCTGGGGAAAGTCCAAAGCCCATTCTGTTTATTCTCATGAGCTCCTCAGGGAAGCACAGCTACTCACAGGCCTGTTTTACCTGCAGTGTAACACATTTTCTCCTTTAAACAAGCCAAGGCTTGCAGCAAGTACAGGAAAACAGCAAGGGAGAGTTCAGTGATAAGAATGTCTTCATTTGTAACACTATCTGAATGATTTATCAGAATTACTGAGGCTCTTTCCAATCTGGTGCTGCAGGGATTGGCTCTTTGGATGCTTTATTGGAGCTTGGATGCCTGGGCTAGTCTTAGTTTTGCCATTAATTCTGTATTTAATCCAATTTCTCCATCAGTAAGGAAGAGGGAAAGTCTTGAAACAAATCCACAGCCATGTAGTGCTTTAGAATTAATGTCCAGAATCGCAGTGCAGCCCAGTGGAGCACTCTTCCCTCCTGCTTTGGCTGCAGGTACAGGATTTCAAGCGTTGACTCAGGAACTCTGACCCAGCTGAGCCACGGGAATTCCTTCCAGCAGAGGCCAGCACTTCTTCCAGCTCTGCTCAGCGTTTGCTGCTTAGCTGGGGGCAGGGTGTGAAGAAAGCTCTTATGGCTGTGATGTTTCAGTGTCTGAAGCACTTGTCTGAAGCACAGAAGCCCTGAATAAATACAAAATCAAATTTCACTGCCTCAGATAATAATCTCTTTGACAGCACTGACCTCATCAATCTTTTGCTCAAACTTTTTTTTGCACGTTGCTCCTCCTACACACAGCTTTTCAGTTTCAGATACTTTTATATTTTCCTCCCTTTTAATAACACACTTTCAGCTCTTTCCTTCTAGTAGGCAATGGACAACCAAACCTCTGCTCCTGTCTCTTTTTTCTGAGAAGATGAGATTCATCACTCAGGGTTTCTTGACCCTCTGAGGAAAGAAGCTGATCTTTCTTCTTTGCTCAGTGGGAATCCCTAATGCCAAGACACACTTCACTGGGAAATCAATATAAATAAAAAGCAGTGAAATGTCTTTGTTGTGAAGCAACCTCTTTGCATTGCTCGTGAGCTGGTGCAGAGGGCACATCCCAATCTCCAGCCTAACTGAGCAAGTAGCAACACCATTGATTCAGAGTCCATCTTACTTCCCATCCTCTCCTGCACATTGATTCAGCCCAATTTCCCCTCTCAGCTTGTCCCCTCTGGTCAATTGATTAATCATCAATATTACTCACCAAAGACAGCTACAATTAAACCGACATTAGATGACTTCCCCTCGCATTTAATAACACTGAGCTCAATCAGACACCCAACACTTTGTCTTCCTCAAAATATTTCAACCAATGTCTTCTTCAAAATATTTCAACCAATATCCAGAAAATAAAATGCTGTAAATTCAGCACCTGCTGCAAACCTCCAAGAAGCTGAATGGTTGGGCACTTTGTTAAGCACTGAGTTTCCTCATCTTGCACCTTTGTGCTCTTGACAGTTCATCCGTGATCTGCTGTGACTGAGATGTGTCTCTACCTCAGAGCAGCCCATAGGAATTGTCTTATAATGTAAAGGAGCTGGTTCATATAGAGACAGAAATGTGTTTTATTGATCAGAGCAAGGAGAATATCCATGGGAAAACTTAAAATCTGTGAGAGGGTTGGCTGTAAACCAGTGACATCAGCCCTGCAGCTGCTGTCTCTTGAATAGGGCAGCATTAGCTGGCTAAGACTCCTCAGATCACTTTGCTTCATTTGATGGGCTTCCCCTGGTCCTGTCTTATGGTGCTTCTCAATTCTGAGCAAGATTTACTTGCCTTTCTTCCCCCAAACCCCTGAGTTTCCTCAGTGGGGTTCTGAGCAGTTCAGCCCCAGGGTGATATAGTGCTCTGTGAAGGGAGGTCCCATATTACATTTGCATAGAAATAAGTACAATATCTCAAGCCTTGCCTTTGCACTAATTCATGTGTAGATTATAAAATGCTACTGAACTTTTACCTTCTGCCTACTGTCAAATTGAGGTATTTTACCTTCACCTGGGTGCAAACAGCTACAGCAGGTGAGGGCAGTGGAGGAGGAAACCTGTTTTGTTCTTGGAGTGTGTCCGGTGTTCCACAGGCTCATGGGTGTTTCAGGGTAAAACAGTAAAACCAGTACTGCTCTGTGGGTGCTGAAACTGAGCCTGTGTTACTGAAGAGAGAGTAGGATTTATCTGTTAAACCCATGCCATCAATTGATACTAAAATACTTGAATAAACTCAGAGAAATAGAAAGAAAAAAATTATAGATGGGAAGCAATAGAGAGACTTGTCATTATCGTAGTCTGCTGAAAGTTTCCTGTCTTGTATGCATTCATCATCCAAAGACTCACTGTTTTTATAAATTTCCTGCCTGGCAAGTTTTCCATCCCCAGGTTTCTAAGAGGGTTGAAGCCCTAGAACACATATTTAGTGCCCGCCGACAGGTCCCTAATTATGGTTTGATTAATCACAGCAGTGCCTGCACCTGTCTGTGCAAAACATCTTCATTTCTGCTTTGTGACCCGTGCAGGATCTGGGGATGAGTGTAGCTGTGGCTGGGAACACCCAGCTTGGTTTGCTTCCCTGCTGTCAGCTCTGCTCCTGCCCTGGCCACAAGGAATTCTTCCTCTTTTGTGGGAATAGCGGCTTCTTCCTTTGCTGGTGCTTCTGGAGAGGCTGGAAGCTTTTCTCAGGAGTCAAAAAGGGCTAAAACCTGCTGGCATTAACAGCTGATTTTTGCTGATTGCCTTCCACAGCAACGGATTCCCACCAGCCCCAGTGCCATCGATGGGAATGTTCACAGGTTTTCCCCTGGATACGGACAAAATGCCTTTGTCTTTTGAAAGCCATTAAAAACACCAGGAAACGTCCTAGGTCTGGAATTCCTGCAGCCTTTAGGGGTGTGCAGAACTGTGACATTGATGGGTTTTCCTTTCTGAGGAAATGCAAGAGATTTTTTCCCTCTTGCTTTATTTTGGAAAATCCTTCAGGAACTGTTAAGGACAAACCAGGCTCTTTTCTAGGATGCAGATCGGGGTAGTTTGCACAGGATTCAGCTCAATGCCCTGAATGAGGAGAAGGAATTCATAGGGCACTTGAGGGGAATGTGAAACTCCTACTGGGAAATACAAAGAGCACAGAGAATCCAGTGGACTGACTGTGTTGGGAAGGGACTCAAAGGAGAGGTTATAGAATAATTTTCTGCAGAGCATCCTTTTTTTTCATTTTTTCAGAGAAAGACTGAAAAATGAGACACACTTGGAAGGGATCCAGACAGAACTGAGAAAAAAATCTTTTTTATGCCACTGAGATGAAAAGGCCCAACTGAAACTGCTGTTAGGAATGGGAGCAAAACACATCAGCTTTCACCTAATAGTTGAGGATTTGCTGTTCAATTTTCTAACCAAAATCTGGAGGGAAAAAATTTGGTGTAGATCAAACCAAAGCAGATCTTATGTTTTTCACCCTGGAAAGAAAACCAGGAATTCATTTAATCCAGTACAGAACATTCTGTCTAACCTCGGAATGAAATGTTTTCTGTTCAGAATCTTGTAAAAACAGCGAAAGAAATGAAAGGTTTGATTGACCAAACAGGAGGAGCTGTGGCATCTCCCTTTTATCCTACATTTTTGAGACCCACTCTCTTCCTGCTCCAAGGAATAAATGTCATTCTGCATACTTTGCCTCATGCTGCAATCTGCTCTTGGAAGGGCTGTCTAGTGTGGCCTTTATTGATGCTGACACTTCTAGGAATGGTTTTGGAGCCCTTCTTTTGACTCGGGTGCACCCTAAATATTTCCTTTCCTCTCTCCTATTCAAAAATGCCATGACCAAACCAGCCTGTTTAAACACAAATTCAAATATACGTGGAATTACATGGACCAGCTCTACAGCTGGAAAAGTCTCAGTGCATCATCACCTTCATTGTGCAGGAATGAAAAACAATTCTTCCAATAAAACTCACCTCCTAGCATTGCATTTGCTTCTAAACAACGTGGGCTCTCATACTTCAGGAAAGTGTTTCTGGAGATAGCAAATAGCTCCATCCAACCCACCACTTCAAAAATAAAACAAAACTTCTTTTGTTGTGGGTTTCCTATTTTGGCCAGACAAAGGCACATTGTCATTTGGAATTTGTGAAGGACAGAGGATGTGTTCTGAGGCAGGGGTGACAGGATTGCCCCAGCTGGGTTGGTTGAACTGAAATAAAGGGTCAAATATCATAGGGAAGAGTGTTCACTAAATCTTTTCAGCTTGTATTCGAGAAGGAGGTGGCAGAAGAATAAAAGGTAGTGCTGACAGCACTGGCCTGGGAGAAAGGGAGGGAGCAGGGAGGGAGGAGAAATTAAGAAAATAATGGAGAAAGATAGGAAGGGGGAGGGTAGAGGATATAAGAAATCAAGTGCTCGGTTTTGTCCAAGTTGCCCTTGAGCTGGCAGGAAGGTTACTCTGGATGATGTGTAGAGAGATTATGTGTGTGGGGTAGGCTGGGGAAGGCAGATTTGTGAGTCAGCACAGAGGTGATGTGGAACAGCAAGAGAGAGCCATGAGCCAAAGGAAGAGAAACGAGCCCAGCCCAGGCCCTGGGAGATGTCCAAAGAGGAGGAAGGAGCAACATCACCAGAAGAATCAGCAGACAGCAGAGTATTCTCCAGGAAACAAACAGCAAGAGGAGTTTGGTGCATGGAGGGAGCACGAGAATTCAGAAGTGAATTTGGGGGAAATGCAGTGTTGTGGCTGTTACTGATTGGTTTTGTATGGCATGGATATGGGGAGGAGCTGGAATTCATGGATTGGTGTCTAAGCTGAAGTATGCCTGAGGAAATGTGCCTTGAGCCAAACAGGCCACAAGGGAGGGAGGGCAGAGAGAGTGTGAATAAAACGCAGGAGAAGACAGACTAAGGCATCTCCATTCTTGGGGAGACCTTCAGCTCTGCTGCCTGAGTGGCACTGCTGGGGCCATCCCCCTTTCATCCTCCTGCTCCCAAGGGAGCAGCACAGGCAACAGTCCTGGAAACCAGGAAAGGAATGGAGGAGAGAGGGCTCCCAGGACCTAACCACAGCTTGTTCCCAGGCACAGGGCTTACCCTGACTTGTTTGTCTTTTGCTGTGTTGCAGACAAGCTCTGAGAAGGTTTAAGAGCTCAGTCTGCGAGGATGTCATCCTGCTTGTGGAATCCTGTGTAAACTCAAGCATCATTCCACAGCACAGTTATGAAATGTTCACATCTGCACCCTGAAGATCATTTGCAAATGACAATTGTAATTTGTGAATGCCAGGTAATGTTACTGCTCTGATTCACTCCCTGCTACATACAAATGGGTAGAAATAGATGTTTTAATACATCTTTTAATCTTTTGGCGCAACGTAGCACCCATCTTTTGAAGAGAAAGATTTTAAGTGCCCCACTTGCATGACTGAGAGAAGATGGTTTTCAAGAGAAGTCAGGGAGTTAAAAGGCAAGCTTTCAGGAGCATTTCATCCTTCACAGCTTCCACCAGGAAAGGTATACCCATTTATTTTGTGGAAAGTGAAAGCTGGGGAAGGCAGCTTTTGGGGAATCTCATTGAGAAGTCCTGATTTTAGGAGGTGCTGAGTGATGCAGCTGCTCCCTATGGTGTCAGAACAATGCATGGAAATGGTGTAAGTGGGGACTGGATGTCCGGGAAGAGAGACAAATCCCTGGAGGCACCTCTCCATATCCTTAGGTACCTAAATACCTTTAACCATCTGGCTTGTGTCAGTATGGTCCAATGAAATATTAGGCAGGTGTAGTAGGTAGGTAATTTGATTTCAGTTAGTGTCAGAAATCACAGACAATCTGATTTCAGATCATTTCAGCATATTTTTTAGCTATTTTTTAGCGGATCTTTTTTATTTGACTTTTATTTTGAAGCCCCTGATTTTAGGCTGTTATTTTAAACTTCTCTCAGCTGGTGACTCTGATTGCTTTTCAAACCTTCTATTTTCCAACCTTTGTACTCTTATGCATGAATCCAGGCCAAGTTCCCTCCTTCTGTTCGCTTTCCAGTGTCTTTGAGCTTTAAAGTAAGCAAAATGCAGTTTGGGGCTGCTGGGGCTGGGAACCTTGGAAGACACCAAGATGGGTTTCTTTTGCTAATTTTTTTAACTGGCTTTTCTACATTGGATGAGCCACCATCCATGTGGTTTGTTCCCTACACCTATACCTTGTTTAGCTGAGCACAATTAAAATACAATGTGCACGGGATTTTTGCCTGTGAAGCAAAGGTGGATGCTGTCACATAACAAGAAGAAATTAAGAAGGGAGCAAATTTTACAGCTCTCCTGTGATCATTGTTCAAAGGAGAATTCTCATGCAATGAGAATGAAAATCTAATTGATGGCCTGATTCTCCATGGCTGTGCAGCCACCCTTCCCTTCTCTGCTTCTAATAAATGCTCTCTGCCTTCACCCCCACACAAGCCAGAAAAATCCATGTGACCAGTGAGGGAGACCTTTAAGAAAAGACCAATATTTGCATATCTATTATGGCTTTACTCAGTGTTATACTTGTTTCATTAAAATTTCTATTTGGATAATATGTAAGGTCAATACTGTCACTGTTCTGGAAAATTCATTTATTTTAAAATTAAAGCTAAGCACAAGTACGATTCTCCCCATGCCTCCACCTGAATAAATCCACTGAGCTTGACAGGGTCAGTAAGTGAAAGCAGAATTGGGCCCAATGTGTTTAGAGACGGGGGTCTGTGGGGGAGAAAAACAGGCTAATTACATGGATCCCAATTTTCAAGGTAAATCACTTGTTATAGGAGCTCTGTGTTCCTGCTTTTTGATATTCAAGGGATGGTTATTATTTCAGCTGGGTGCCTACTGAGGTCCATTAGCTTTTACACACCAGTTAAGGTTGTCAGATGCTGGGATTGAATCTACACAAAGAAATACCTGGGATTACTTAGAAATACAGTGCTTTCCTGAGGTTTCCAGCTTTCAAGCAGCCATTTTCACATGAATTTGTCTGTCGAGAAGGGTAGAGATGGGAATTCTTATCCCAGAAGAGGAAGGGGATCACTGCTCTTGGAGTCAGGTGTCAGTGGGTTTTCTGGTCTGGTTTTGGGTCATTAACATTTTTTTAGGGCCTCTGCCTTGTCTGGTTTTAAGATTTCCAGAATTTGAGCTCTTTTGTGTGGTCAGTTGCTGTTTACAACTATTGTTTAACAATCCTTAAAATGGCATCTGGTTCAGTCCTCTGAAATCAGGGAAGTAGAAGAAATGATCTAGGACAGCTACTCTGGAAGTCACCTTCAAAGTCTCACAATAATATATTAAAAGCAAAACCTATTTTCAACGTGCACCAAGGGAAATCGTGTATTAAGGTGGATCTGTTTTAATTTTAACATCTCTGGTGTAAAATCAAAGCTTTTTAAAGGCTTCATTTTGTATACAGGAAACTTCTATGTATCTATTCAGTCCTACTGAAATCACAAATCTGTTTGTTAAATGATCATGTTTATTACATATCCATAAACTGGTTACCTTCTCTTTCACCCTTAAGGCTGGAAAGCATCAGATGGTGTCTGTTACCCTTTTCCAAGGTGTTAGTGGTCTCTTATATGTCAGATGAGCTCAGTGGCTTTAATCCCTGTCCCAGATGTGCACAGCACAAAGAGCAGGATCTCAAGCAATAATCTCTATGTCAGTCTCCACAGACACAGACAGGACTCCACTCACCCAGGGGAGAAGGAGCCTTTCTTGACAGCAAAGGTTTTTCCTCCAGCAGAAGAGGAATATTTGCATTAGTGCTTACAGTGCATGGTTCTTTCTCCAGGTCTATTTCTGAAAATTAATTTCATTTGTAGATGAGGGCCTGGGTGAAGTGAAAGTCTACAGTAAAGAAATGTCTAAAGCCACCTTTTTCATTCAGCTCCAGATCCTGTGCAGTGTGCTGGTAGTAGGATAAAAATAACTGTTTTATGGGAGACCGGATCCCAAAGGTGGGATTCATCCCATAGAATTTAGGCATCTAGAAGTTAGCTGGAGGTACCCTTCAGAGTTATGAGAAAGAACTGGTTTCTCCAGAGGGTCAATCAGTGGCAGAGGAATTTTCTTTCAGAGTCTGTGGCAACTTTAACTTTTAGACACCCAGAGTTAGACCATGGGAATCCCTCATTGCCTGACAGAAACCTTGACTGGGGGGAAAACAGGAACTGAAGAATCCCAAATCCACAGCTCGATTGCTGGACTGTCTTCCCTTATTAAATCCCTGATCTATTAATGAAACATAGATGTGCAAGTAGCTTCATGCATGATGTTATTTTGGGGACCCTGGGAATGCAGAAGGTCTAGAATGGGTAACCCATGGTGGCTTTGATTGCTACACTCAGAAAAGCCACCAGGGCAGTGCACAGCACCCCAGGTATGTTCTGCAAAGCAGCAGAAACTTGCACCCTGCCAGTTTTTTCTGTGCTGTAGAAATCAGGGACTGGTCTTCTTTACATGGGGTTGTGCTGGAGATGAGCCTAAGGTCATCATTGTGAAGGGAGAGGACTTGTGAAAATTCAGATCTCTGCTCAGATCTTGTAATCAGACCTCAATAGATGTGAAACTCAATGCCAGAAATGATTGCTTCAATTGTGTTTCAAATGTTATAATTTTAATGTTAAATACTGGCTGAATGTAGCCAGCAAAAGTACAGAAAATCAAACATTTGCTACTCATCCAGAATTAGACAAAGTTTCTATTAGGGATGTGGAATTATTGCTATCAGAAAAAAAGATTAAATTGGACAGCATTTCAGCAATCACCGGTGTATATATGTATTTATCATCTCATTAGAAATGATTAAAGTGGGGGGTTTTTAGCTTAGTAAATGCCAAGATCTAAGAGAAGCCTGAATGATGGTAAAATGAAAACATCACTTGAACATCAGTGAGCAGGAGTTGTTAAAATTGTCATTTCTTTCCAGTGCTTCACCCATAAGGTGATAAATCCAATCTTATCATTGTAGCAACCAGTGTTATCACAGGGGAATAGAAAAGAACATCTGGACGCAGAAAATCCATGGCATTGACCTGGGGAGGCCAAACTGTGATACTGGCCAGGACTGGGAGAGAGGGGTGAATGAGGCTAGAGGCCAGATTTGAATCCTGATAGGATAAATCAAGCTCAGAGCAGGACTGAGGGAGTCATGAGGATTCCTAACTCTGGCAGCAAAGGGATTCTGTAAGCTGCACCTTGATTGCTCTTCTGGACTGGGAGACGAAGACTTTGCTGATTAGGATATAGGGGCAACAGAACTGCAAAAAGTTCCAGAGGATTTTAAGACTGAGCCTTGCTGCAGGGAAAACGTGTGGCAATATTCATTGGAAAAGGAGAGGTGGAAGAAGTGAGGTGTCAGTCCACAAGCAGTGTGGTGGGGAAGGTGCATGGCAAGAGGTGCATGGGGTGTGAGACAGAGAACCCTGCAAACAGAAGCACACACTGGAAAGGGGGAGCCCCTGCTGTTTTGGAAGAAGAGTATTAGTCAAATAAATGCAACTTTCTGCCTGGCACTAATGAAGCAGATCAATAAGGCTACTGGAGCCCATATGGCCATGGAGATTCCCTTAGCCTAAATATTGCTAATGAATGTTTTCAGAAATTGGTGTTTACACTCAGACATTTTTCACCTTCAGAGTGGCCTCGTACGTGAGATAACTGCAGTGTTCATCCTCATGCATTGGATGCATCATCCCTCTGTGAAACAAGTGCTGTTCCCACTTCACAGATACGAAAAGTGGACCAGAAGAGAAAAGACCAACATTTGCAAAATTCACCTCTTATATCAGGCTTTGATTTTTAATAATCTCAGAGATTATTACAAAAAGCCAAATTTTAAACTAGAATGAGGCCACAAAAAGGGTCAAGAGTAGCAAAGGGGTTGGAGTGCAGTGTCCTGGTGTCAGGTCTTTGTGCCACCGTGGGTGTTGCTGAAGAGGTTATTTGGCTACTGCTTATTAGAGCCAGTTCTGCTGCAGCCTGGGACTGCCCAACAGCTGGTGACAGTCCCCACAGCAGCAGAGGCCTTCCCCCTAAACATCCATCTGCAAACAAATAACTCCTAACCTTATCCCAAATGGTTCAGTGGCAGGACTCCAGCACAGGCCGTGGAAGTCGCACATCTGTTTAACTCTGTGAGCTGGATGGGTCTGACCTCCTGACACACTGGCTGCTTTTCTTGCCCAGTGCTGCTGATGTCCTAAAGGGAGGCCAGTCACATTTAAATTCAAAATTACAGCCTGGGCTTCTCAGGTTCAGGCAGTCAGGTGCAAAACCAGACTGGTTTCTCTAAAGGAGCTTCAGTTGGCTGCTTGTTTGCTGCACAAACATATCCACAACCACAACAGGATCGCCAGCTCCAGGCAGCACAAGGAGCCCTTGTTCTCCTTTCTCCTCTCACAGGTTTCTCAGCTCTCTGTCTCCACATTCTTCCCTGTCATTTTGATCTCTGTCTCCCTACATAGCCCTGACCAGACAAGATAATTTTTTTTCACTTGTTCTCTAGAAATGGCAAACATTAAGCTCTAAATGCCTCTGAAAATAACTCGGTTGTAATTTTTCCTTAAAGATTTCTAAAAGATCTTGTCTTCAGCTGTGCAGTTTAGATTGAGCATGTGCTGCATATTCAGTCTATTTCCTGTGAGCTGACTTCCCATGTAATGCTGTTTTGTTGGATTTTCCATAGGATGGGCTATTGGCTGGACCCAATTCCCTGCCACAGCATGAGTGTCCGAGGTGGCTGTAAACACGAACACTCTTCTGTTGTGTTTGTGAGTGTAAATGCATGTTTAAGGACAAGTTACTTTTGAAAACTAGACTCAAAGTACACATTTATCCTGAAATATTAAGGACAATTGAGCTCAACACCAGCACATAAATATCTGTGTGTTAATGCTTCCATGTGCATGTGCACATGTGTGTCCTGTGCTGGAATAACTCAGAAATACACCTAAAATCATACACCATCGAGGTGAAGGGCAAGGTGAGAGCAGAACCAGATTCATCCCCTGTCTCCAGTGCAGATACCCTGTGGAAGGAGGCAGACTAGCCCAGCAGGTAGCAAATGTCTTTTTCCAGGACATGGAAGTGACTGGTGTGTAGGCAGGCATGAAGGAAAAGCCCCGCATTACTTTTATTGTCAGTCTGCCTGTCAGACTCCCTCGTTAGGCAGGACCAGGAGGATGGAAAATAGACCAATATTTAGCTCCTTTTTGTGTCTATGTGTGAAGGCAGCAATTCTTTTTTTACAAAGATGTACTTGGTTGTGTCCAAAGTTTAATGTACAAGGCTAAGATGACCCTACACAGGGCAGTACAAAGGGGAAAGAGAGAGTTATCCCTTCTTAACCCCGAGCTGAGAGATCTGTTCCTTCCATTCTCAGCTGTGTTTGAGCCCTTCCATGGGGCTGCCTTAGTTATTCCTGGAGGGGAATGTCCTCAATGCTCAACTCCTTGCTGCACTCTGTGCTTTTGGTGCAGGGCAGCTGAAAGTGAAAGAACATTAAAGTAACAGGCAGGAGAGAAGAGAATGAGAGCAGATGCTGTCTGTGGATTTCCCATCCACTTTCACATTGCTAAAGGACACAAGAGAGATAGGAAGGGGAAATCCTCGAGCTGAAACAGCTGCTGGACAAAGACCACTTGCTTTTCCCTGATGCTCACGAATGTCACTTCTCTTTCACATCAAACTAATGTTCCCCTTGAGCAGGGTGACAAGGACAACAGCACCCACATCATGGGATGATTGCCCAGGAAGCACAAGCTCCTGGATGGGAAGTGATGCTGTGGTGGTTTTGCTGATGTGTGCGTGGCCCCTCAGCTGATCCAGGGTTGGGAGAGTCTCCCCGAGCCCCATGGACAGGCTGAGAAATAAAACATTTTATCATTAAATTATATATAACAGAGAATTATCATCCCCTAGTGGATGGGAGCTCTAGGATAGGAATGGACATCACTCCTCAGCTACTCATTATTGCAAAGGGTCCTCCCCGTGTCTGTCACACAGCTGAGGCTGGACATTGGTAGTTCCAGTCGCTGGCAGTGTTTCCACAGCAGATTTAATTCTTCACATGGTTCCCACTTAGGGCAGTTCTTGGACCTTTGGTGCTTTTGGTTTTCTGTGGTGAATGGTGAATGCATTTTTCTAAGAAGCTTTTCTTTTAACGATGGACAGTAAAGCAAAATAAAAAGCCTTTTACATCACTTATACACAGTGGATAAAGGATTTCTGCCAATTTATATATATATATATATATATATATATATATAAATAGCAGAGTTCTCTTTTATCAATTTCCCCTGTATCTTAAAAAAAATTATATCAATTTGTGTCTTTCAGGCAGGGTTGCCTGAACAGTAGGTTTGTTTACATTTAGTATTTCACTGTTGGCAAGAAGTGGTTTCGCGTTAAGCATTTGACCATTTGACCAGCAGATTTTGCTGCCATCATTTAAAAAGAGGTGAACATCATTAAAACACCCTCCCAGGTTTAAAACGGGCAATAAATATAGGTAAGAGCTTGCACAGGGGAATCAGGCTGCCCAGTGCACACGTACTCAGTTGGGTGCCCTGGTCACAGGTACTGGGTTTGTATCTGGATCCCCAGCGTGCTGTGGAATTTGAATTCTTCCCTTCACACAGCATGGACAAGCTCTCACACTCGTTTTACTTGGGGCTCTTTTGCAAAGGAAAATGGCCCTGCTGGAAACTAATCAACATAATTTTTTACTCCTCACAGAGGTCTATTAGCAATCATTGCTGTGGTCTCGGGCTATAAATGGGGACAAGCATATTCCTAAATTCAAACCAAGGAATGTTTTGTATTTTGTATAAAATATCCTTGCCTGGGCTTGTGTCTGGACAGCCTCTTTTGGGGCTTTTTGTGCTTTCTCTTTTCCCTAGATGCTGTAGCTGGCTGTCAGATAGGGAGATGCTGCTGAGAATACTGAAAAAGCTCAAATGAGAATGAATAGGAAAACACAAATTCTAATGCCACCGCTCTTACAGAAACCCTGCACAGCCTCTTCCTATAGGTGTGCACAGCAAACAAATATTAGTTTATTAAATGAGACACAGATAGTTTTTATGCTGCCTGCCAATGGAGAAGACAATAATTGTTTTCACCATACAAAGACAGCCACAGATTTTATGGTGTAAAATCCCATTGGAGACAAAGTGCTGCAGATTTATCATGACTAAGCTAAGCAAAGCTGTTCTTAGTGCAGACTTTATCTAGTTCTAGCTCTATAGAAATTTGGTTGTCCCAAAGGTTACAACTAAAGGACTAGTTTGTGTTAAGGGTAAACAAGCAACTCATTTATAGTGTAAGAGTGCAATCTCAGTGACTTACCAAACGTGAGGGAATTCTGTGGAGTAAGGGTGTGTGGTGTTACATTCCCAGGTGACTGCAGAAACCACTGCTCAAATTTCTATTTTCTATTGAGTACTTCTGTTGAGAGCCATTTACTTAATTGATAAACACAAATTTGGCTAAAATTTCTCTGGTTCTCAAAGGGAAGCCATTTGATTTCCATCCCTTGCCCTGGTTTCTCCGGGAGCCTGGGGATGGAGGCTGTGGTGTCTCCCATGCCTGCAGTCAAACTGCATCTCTGCCCATTTGGGTAAGATTTAAACCTAAAATGAGTGTGAAAAATTTAAATTCTCATGTATTACAAGAGCTTGCCCATTTATCGGAACAAAAATTATAAGGACCATTAATTTGTGCATATGTAAATTAGTGGAGAGCGGAGAGTGGAGAGGCTTTGCTGATCACCAGCAGTAGCATGTGATGTGCTCCATGGCAGCCATGCCAAGGATGAAATGTGTTGATTGCCTCCGGGGTTAACCCTGCCGCTTTCATGCGGTGCACAAGCAGCTTGTTCTGCTCACCATGTGGCTCTGGAGCACAGGCAGCAAAGGTCACACGAGCAATCAAGATCAGCAGATCCCTCCTCAGGTAGGGACCCCCGTGGCTGCAGGATTAGCTGCTGAGTCTGAGCTAACTTGGAATACACATTTGCTTTTCAATGTCCTGACTGTGTTAGAGATGTTTTTTGATTCATTAATCCATGTCTGTATTTCCGTGAACATGGACAATGCTTGCTGTTTCTTGTTGTTTGTCTGGGTTTTGTCCTTGCTGGGTTTTTTGAGAAATGGAAACGGGAAGAATTAAAAGGTTAGATTGTTTTGATAACGTGTCTCCCTGCTGACAGGCTGCTTTGAGAGCTTTGCTGATGGCATGACTTCAGGAAGAATTCTCTGAGAAAACTAACAGTAAGCATCTGCAATTATCTGATTTTTTTTTAAATATAGCTGAAGTTTTCTAAAATATTTGGTGTTTTAGAGGCACGAGTTTGTTTGCAGTTTAGAGGACCTGAACATCTGACCCGCTTCCATCATACCTGGAATTTTGTACACGAATTTCAAGTTGAAACTTAGAGACCAGACAAATTTTTCTCTCTCTTTTTGTCTTTACTATTCCCATAGCAAAGCACATTTGCTTCAGGAGCCTTTGCAACCCCTCAGCACCTGCCCTGCCCAGCCCTGGAACAAGGGGCAGCAGTGCATCCCTGTAGTGCCGTCTCCAAGGCAGAGATTTGTCAGGAGAAGCCACTGACCTCCTTGTTTCCTTAGCCCTGCAGATCCTTGCCCTCTCATTGCTGAGTCTCCCCAGGGAGGTGGGGATGCTGCTGCCTGGGGGAAGGAGAGCATTTAATCTCATCATCTGTCCCAGCTGCCATCCCTGCTGAGGCTGGAGAGGAGCTCTGGGAGCTATCCCCAGACAGCAATGCACAACATGTCCATTCCAGAGCATCCTCTAAATGAATCCTCAACATTTTCATTAGAGACACTCCTGCTGGACAATCATGGATTGTGACTCTTCCACGTTTTTCCACAGGCAGCGAGCCTGTGTAAAATCTGCCTGACATTTAAAAATGCCAGCAATTTTATTAATTCCTCAGTTCAAAAAGTGTTTCTTGGGGCTTTTTGTGTGCTAGTTGCAGGGCAGGAGGGTGATGCAGCACACTGCCAGAACCAAGCTCTTTACACAAATACTGGACTCCTTTAAAACTGTGTTTACCATGGCGCTTGTGACTAACTGGGGAATGCACCTGTGAAGGTTAAGGCAGCTGGTGAGAGCTACAGCTGTTTGTGCTCTGTCCCATGCCTGAGCTCTTTCTGCCTGGAGAAGAGCCCCTTCTGCAGGAACTGAGAGTTCTGTGTGTCTGCCAGCACAGAGGTGTGCTGCTGCCCTTCCTCAGAAGCAGAGCACTCTGACGCAGACCGCTGTCCACCAGTAATCCACCTGCAATTGCTAATGTCTGCCCTTGTTCCAGGATCACACTAAATTCAGACCAGAGGACCATGCATGCCAGGGCTTCTCCCTACTGCAGGATTGCCTGCTCCTTGTCACTGCTTTCTCTCTGGGAGGAGAGCTTGATGGTGACTCACACCACTGGATTTCCCATTTAAATGACTGGGATTAGGTATGTTTGCTCTGTATCACATCTACATTTATTTTGAGGTCAAATTTGCTGTTCTGGATTGGAAATCCTTCTCAGTGGTTGGTACAGATGTTGTTTTGTTGGATGTAAATCTACCCATGGGCTGCACATAGTGAATCAGAGCCAAGGTTACTTCACTTTTAAATCTCCAGTGACTACCCAGTAAATAACAGCTCTTGAAATCCTGAGTCTATTAGCAGAAAATACAACTATAGGTCACTCCAAAAGGAATGACTCATTGCAGTGAGGTTAGCAGCGAAGAGGGAAGAGGGTTCTGCAGTCGGTTGATTTGGTTTATTAATGCAACAGCTACTTCTGCATTAGCAATTCTATTTAGTGTGTAGTGACTGAGAAAATCAGATGCCTTCCCGTTCCTGCCATTGGCATGGAGCTGCTTTTTGCTGAAAATGGGAGGGATATATAAAATGATCCCAGGGTAGGAGGTTATGCATGCATTAAGGTGACAGCCATGGGTACTGGCCACTAATTGTGAAGCCACCGTGGGTTAGAGCAAGGTCTTAAATCCTGCTGTTGAGAGCTTTTATTCTTTGACCTGACTTGCTGCAGAGGAATGGGTTTCAATTTGGAATAAATTTTGACCCAAATAATGGAAAATTAATCTCACTTCATTTTACATAATGCTTTATGATAATGCAATTGTAGCATGTTTCGTGTGGGGCACAGAGGGCAACAGTCTACAGAAGCTGACATTTTGCATAAAGAAACAAAAAGAGGTCCTGAGTTTATCTAATCAAACTGATAGCAGCAGTTGAGAAGATCAACCTTTCTAATAATGACTTCCCCTCTTTTATGTATTTTGTGGAGGTGGTCACTTGCAGGTATCAGTTTGTGACACTCAACAATTACATTCTGTGCAGTGTGGTAAATGTGAGCTGAACAGTTTCCTGGGTCAAGCAAAAGCAGAAGAGATCAGGCCAACCAGGGTGAAAAAGTGAACTCTAACAGAATAAGTGTATTGCAGGTCAAGTGCTGCTTGAATGAAGCGATGCTCAGTCAAAGTTGCTGGATACAAAATACTTTCCTTCTTGGGGAGTTAACAGAAAATATGCACTCAGTGAACCAGAAAACTGTGAAATTATTTAATAGAATTAATCCTCGGCTGTGAATAGGAAAAATGTCAGATTTATTTTGCATCTAGGTTTCCATCCCAGCAAATATAAATTTATCCCTGGATTCTTTTGTCCCGATTTTAACATTTGCTCTGTTGTATTGAATATAGTCCTATACCCAGTCCATGTTTTCATAGTAAGTGTCGAGTTACCATAAAAAAATAAGGAAACAATATGTTTTCAAGTAGGATTTAAAACCACAGTATTCATGTTTAGCTTACTTTTGGGTGTAAGCCAAATAATTTCATTACATATCCTTATACATCTGATATTTGTTTTCTTTTATTTGTCAGCACAATCTCATGTTCCTTGATCTGGAAGATATAGACATTAATTTCCCACATCCCTACCAAGGTTTCCTAAAGGAGTATTCTCTCTAACTCGTATTGGAAAGTGGAACTTTTCACACCAGCTGATGCTGTTTTGCCCAACTCTGTCCGTCCATCTCCATCTTCTGCTTCCCTGTCAGCCCTGGCCTTTTTTCCTCTTATCATACCCCTCCCAGAACGAAGGATTCAATGGACTGGCCTGCTTTTATCTCCACACTCTGTCTTGGCCTCCCCAAGCCACCACCTGTTGGAAAGCAGCTTCCTGCTCCCTTTGGCAGCACATCCAAAGGGTGAGGGAGTTTTTCCCTGCAGCTTGTTCTTCTGCAGTATTTTCCTTGCCAGCAGCTCCTTGCAGTAAGGAGCACGTGGACAGACCTTGCCTCCCCAGTGACAGAAAGTGGCACTTGTGATGCCTTGCCCCTCCTGGGTCAGTGAGCTGCTCTTGTCAAGCAGCATCACCCCCTCAATGGTCTGTGCACGGCCGGCGTGGCCTCCCTGCCAGTGCTGTGTGAGCTGGATCCGAGGGGACACTCTTGCTTTGGGGTCAGGCAGGACTGAACGACTGGCAGCTTCCAGCCTCATTAACTCCTCTCAGAGCCCTGTTCTGAGCTGAACTGGGCTGTGTGCATGGCTGGAATCAGAACTCCAGAGGAGCTGCCATGGTCAGCGTTGCCTCTGATGCGGTGCTGGAGCAGCCAATTTGAATGGTCGTGTTCTCTGTCCCAGCTCAAACAGCTCCTGTTAAAATCCTCCTTCGAGCTCCCCTCTGCTTCATTTTCTCTGGGTTTCAGTCAATGTCAAAACATCCCTTGAATGAACAGAATTAGGACAGAATGGGGAGGGCACGATTTCTCTGCTTGCATAGGAGTAGTTTGGGACTGAAATCAGCAGTGCTCTTTGAAAGCTGAGTTATTTCCATGAGGGTGCCTTAGGAGTGCAAAATGTTATTAGAATATGCATTATTATTTTGAATTTCGCCTGTCAGTACTGACATCAGTGACAGGAAAGGGCACTACACTGGAAATACGATCTGTTCACCTTTCCCCAACATGATGCAGCACAAAGACAGGTGATTGTTACACTCTGCTTTTACTTGGTAGCTCGATCCCAAAGGATATTGTATTGCTGGATGACATTGTGCTGCAGTGTCTGTGCCTGATTTTATTTTGAGTAAGTCATACCTCCTTATACATAGATAATGAACCTGCCGTGCACCTGGCACAGGCTAAACAGTGTTATTTAAAACAGGAGAGTCTGAGCATGCCTGAAAGCGAAGTTCTCTCATAAGTATAAGCTGCAAACCCTTATTCAACATTAAATCAAATCAATGTTAATTTGTGAACTAATTAGCATTTCAGGCTTGGAGTTTTTTTTCAGCAGTGTGGTGATTTTGTATATAATGCTATGTGATTGTACCGAAGTACATAATTATGGAGCTGAATACATTGTCTCCTGCTGACATGTTGCAAAAGGAGTTTCTTTCAGCAAAGGATGCTCGCTACATCTGAATTAAAATACAGACCCACAGCCAAACCCCATGCATGGACTCACAGCTGAGGCAATATCAGAATTTAGGGGTCTTGTCGAAAAAACAGGCTGAGAATATATTAACTGAGTTTACTCATTCCCATTTCTATTATATTTTCATGAGGGAATGGCAAGATATCCTTTGGTGTGAGACAGATGAGGAGACAGGTATTCTGAATGGGGAATATGCATCAAAGAAAACTGAGTGGTTTAAGTAGATTTTTTTTTAAACTCTGAAGTCTGACTGCTGGAGAACAGGAACTGTCAGTACTTGCTCAGCTCTGTGTTCATTTTCACCCAGAATCCTCTCCCTGGCAGCAGCCAGCACCAGGCAGCCAGAGATTGTGTCAGGAATTTTGTAATGGCTGTCTCTCTTAAGGAAAAACTGATGGAAGTCTCCTGTACCTTTACCTATATTTACACAGCAACAAGCACTTTAATTTAAATACTATTACCCACACTCTAGTTTGCCTTAAAACAGTTTTAATAATATTTATGCCCTTTGTGATCCTTGATGACACTGATTTTGTTTAAGTAACATGGTTAAGATAAAAGCCTCTTTCTCACCAGAGTGCAGAACACACAATCTGCCCTGACAGGAGAACACTGCACCCATCTAATGTAAATATATGAGATAGTAACACAGCATCTCTTATGGCTACAGCTTGTAACCCTGTTTGGAAAAAAACCCAACAAAACCACACATAAATTGTACAAGGTTTTGTAAAATTGAAGTCAAGCATGTGCACATAACTCCCTGTAGGATCTCCGAGTCAATCAGCAAAATTTCACATCCCCAGAAAACTTTTGTCCAGGTGAGAACTCCTGCTCAGCTGCTCACAGGAGCCAAACTATGACTGATTGTTGTGCTGGGACTCACTGGTCTCCTCCTCCTGGCTTTGCTTTGATGGGGGGGAGTGTGGGGCTGTGTAGTGGTTTTGATTCAAAATATCCATTATTTACTTATTTTCCTTCTGTGAGATAAGAATTAGGAGAAAAGCAAAGCAGGCACAAACCTTAAACAGTTGCAGTACAATGAAAGAGCTTTATTACTAACAGAATTAAAAGTAAAGAGAAAACAACAAAACAAAATTAAAGTAAATTCCCCCCCCCCCCTTTCCAGCACTTCTCCCCTTTTATCCAGCTCACACAAGGGATAACAGAACATGGGATGTTAGTCAGTGTTGCAGTTCTTGAAAAGTCTTTCTCTTATGCTTAAGGAAGAAAAGGTTTTCCTTCAGTTGCACGTGGTTCCCAAACTGCCACCAACAGCACACCCGCCCGGAAACAAACAGTCTGCTGTGTGTAGAACATCTCTCTCATGAAGAATTTCACAGTTCTTTCATACTACAAAACATGGGCCATCACATGGGGTTATTCATCTTTTTAAGGATAAGTTATTTTGGCCTGCACACAGAGGCTTTTCTTCGCCACAAGTCTCTAACAGCCTCTCACTACTTCTATATAGCCTGGCATAGGCATTCTTCACAATCTTCACAGGCACACGAGGATGCTCCATCCCCCCATGTTCTTTCATTGGATTAAAGAGACAAACAGTTTGTGGTATTACGGTTTCTTACCACGGCATGCAAGAAGGTTTCTTTTAAGCTGCGCGCCAGAATTGCGGCACCGCCCTCTTCTCTCCTGTCGCCATTTCCAGCTCCGTCCCACGTGACTCACTTCTCTTTCTCTCTGACTCTGAAACCGCCATGTTGAAGGGTGTTCTTGTTCGGGCTTTACGCTGGGGAAAGCCTCGCTCCCTCTGTGCTGCTGGCTGCACGGTGTCCTCTTCAGTTCAGCATGAAGTGTGCTGGCTGCAGACAGGAGGCTCTGCCGGCTCCCGCTGGCTCCGCCGGCTCCGCATGGAGAGGAGAGGGACCCGCCTGTCCCCAGAAGCTGCGCTGGATGGGTTTAGCTGTGAGCAGTCCATGGCTGGTTTGAGCTGCCTGCGGCTCTGGGACAGTCCCCCCCAGCGACCCAGGGTCCGTGCCGTGGTGCTGAGAAAGGGGGAAAGGGGCAGTGGCCCCGGCCCGGCCCAGCGGGGCCGGGAGGCTCGGAGCCCCCCCACCTTCCAGCAGGCGAGCTCCGACCAAAAGGGGAAGTCCCGCCTTTCTGTGTGGTTTAAATATGTAAATTGTGAGAAGCGTAATTGGTCTTAAAGACTGTCCATCAACTCAGGGTCAACCCAACACAGGCTGTCAGAGGCTATTTTGGATGTTTGCCCTTTTGGACTAACAGGTTATTCTTGCCTGAATTGCACAGAACCACGATTCACACCCTTCTTTATTAATTGAAGAATTAAAACTCAGATGTGCTGGAATTTAAATGGTCACGTTCAGCTGTCTGGGTTTGACTCTGGATGAGCTGACAGTGACACATCATCCTCTCAAGCTGTTGTTTTGGCTCTCTTTGTAGGCTGTTTTTATTTGGGGTCTGCTTCCTGCCTAGAGCTGGGGATGGTTGCAGTTGGAAAGGCTGCAGACTTAAATTTTCAGTCTGGTGTTCCAGGAAAGTGAGGCATTTTAGATCTCTCTGTATACTTAACCTCTTGGTCATTCTTTTGAAGGCCTCAGCTAATTTCAGCCAAATCTGACAGGCCATTAAGTTCTCTCAGATCTCATACAGGTAACAGGCTAAATTGATTCTCAGACCTGAGAAATAGTTATAGACTGAGATTCCAAAGGTCCTGACTGACTCATCTGAGAGGTGCTGGAAGTCCTGTGTCTGGATATTAGCTTTCTTCAAGTCTTGCCTGTGAGATTGAGTTGCCTAAGAAATCAAACAAAGTAGCTGTGACAGTACAGCCAACTCATTCTCTTCTGCTCTTCAGTCCAGAAAACCTTGTAACTTCACGTGATTCAGCTGCACCCACCAAATCCAGTAACATCGGCCTTATGGTAAGATAAACACCAAATATATTTATTTATTAAACCTGCCCTTCCCCTAAACACTCAATGAATTCTCTCTACTACAATTTAATGAAATGTTGTGAATCTCAGCTCACCTTTTACAAGCAGTCATGTTACTTCTGAAAATCTGCGTTACTAGATGCAAACCAGACGAGAGAATTTTCAGTTTTTTCATGACTTTCTTATATTTATATGTTTTCAGGCCTTTAAAGGGTTTAATATTTCTCCCAGTTGCATCTTATGATTGACTCTACACAGTACAAACACCCAAACATGCCCATATTTTCAATGCAAACAGCAGAAATTTGGACTATTTAGAAAAACACAATTGAGTCCAAGAACCACAATAATTACATCCCTGGTTATTTTGAGACAGAGAAAATACTTCAATCCACACTCTGTGTTTATATGCTAAAAATGTTTCTTCTTGTCTGAAGTAGCAAATTTACCTCAGGGAGCTTTATTTTTGGTTACACACTTAATGCAGAACTTTATTTGCATCACAGAAAGATCACATCTTCCCCTTGCCTATTTCAGCTTCTCCATACCAAACCTCAGGCTTTCCTATTATTTGTAAAATTGCTTTTGTTTCCAGTTGGGATCAGATGTAGAAATGGGAAGATCAGGACATATTAGAATTTGTAGCTAGGGGAGAATTCTGCTCCAAGTGCTGGGTGTTAAACTGTGGAGGGGAGGGGGGGGATGCACAAGACAAAGGAAAGGGTTTAGAATAGGTTTTTTTGGAAATCTGATTGATATTACCCTGCAAAAGAACAAGAGATGAGCACAGGAGGAGTGAGGTATTAAAGCAAGGAAAGCAAAATACATTCATAATCATGCTGGTCATGATTTTATACCTCCGAAATTTTGAGGTGAGTGATCTTGCCTATTTGGGAAGAAAGGTGGCACAGGCTTATCAATCAATTAGGAACCCTCAGGACGTATTCCAGGGAGAAGGTGCAGAGAAAATGTTCATTTTTAGATATTTGTGGAGAAATTGCAAGAATGTTTCAGCTTGTGTGGCCAACACCAATCTGCTTAGGCATTTCCCTGGCATCTCCCTGTTTGCAGTGAATTTATAAATGAATTATTAAATGGATTCTACTGTTATTAGGAGTGTATTTAAAAAAAAAAAATTAGGCAAATATTACAAGATCAGAGCAACTCTAGAGATAAGGTCTGTTCTAATTTCTAGCAGCAGCTGCAATATCAAAGGGGTTAATTTAGATCATCAAGGTTTCATCTCCTTGCCCTCTAAGGTCTGATTCATAAAGCTGAAGAGATGAATTCAGAAATTTCCAGAGACAAATGGGGGAGAAAATCAAGATATATGAAAAAGGAGGGTGGAAAATTAAGTTTTGTCTCAGTGTATGTGGTTACCAAGCAGGGCTTGAAATTCACTTACATTCTTGTGCAGATAAGGTGGTGAGATGTTTCCCTCATATCCTGGGCCAATTCTCAATATTGAAACAGATCAATGATCCATTTAGCCTCCATCACTGAGTAATGCAGAAATCCTTGATGATGCATTTAACGGCTTAAAACTAGAGATGAAATTGTTGCCAGCCAGTCTTTGTCTTCTGCTCCTAAAACACAAACACTAATCAGTCACTATTGTACTGCTGGTTTAGCTCATGTATTTGTGCATGAAGTCAACACTAAACTTTTTGCTGATCTTTTCTAAGTACCCTGCTCTGCTCTCAGTATCCCACAGGTTCCAATTCAGCAGGTTAATTGAACACTGTTTAACTACCACTGTCTTTAGCTGAACACCATCTTTCTATTAACCTTAATTTAGTTTTGCTCTAAACAAGCATTTGAATCTTTTAGAACACACACAAAATACCCCCAGCTCAGGATTGGTGTAATTCTAAACCATCCAGCTCAGAAAGTAGAAGGTGTGATAGACAGTTATACTTAAATCCTCTTCTAAACAGATGTGCCACATTGTGGCCATCACTGGATACAGCTCTGGAGACCGATGGAGTCTAGGAGGAGATTTTCGAAACATTAATTTTAAGGAGGGCCATGATAAGTCACTGCTGCAGAGAGAAAGAAAATCATCTGTTCCCTGTGTGCCTGGTGGGAAGGATGTGGGGAATGGTGCTGGGCTTAAATATCCGTTGTCTGGATCTAAGTTCCATATAAACCAAGAAGATAATCAAGAAACCACTACTTAGCAGGGATTTCTGTATTTAGGGGCAGAAGAGGTGATCAGAGAAGGAGAGGATTCGACTGATGCTCTTTGATGTGTTTTTACTTGAAATATGAAGGTAGGAGGAGAAAAAGAACATGGTGTTAATTTGAATCAGTTATGAGAAAAGACCAACACCCTCATGCACCTTGGTTTATGTCTCAAAAATGTGACATAGGCTCTGAGAAAGGAAAAATTTGAAGAGCAAACAGTGGGTATTCTTTAAATGCAAAATAGGCTCCTAACTGAGCAACCAAAGCCTGGCTATATTGTGTCTGGATTAAATTTCCAGTGGTACCAGCAGACAGATAACCCTCTTTCCTTTGCAAACAGCAGACAGCTTGAAACCCAGTGAGAGCCCTGCCTTTTTAATTTTCTTCTGTAAATGCTGATTTCAGTCCTATCTGCTTTATATAACAATTGCAAGTTTAGACACAAACTCAGAAAATGCCAGTGGTCTTTTTTTTCCCCTTGATTATGCATGGAAAAAGTCCAGGCTGTTTCTTCCTGCTTGCTTTTTCCAACACAAAGGACAGCAACGAGCTAAATTTCTGCCTAGAGAATTCTCAGCACAGGTGTGCAGGCAGAGGGATAAATCCCCTGAGCAGTGCAGAGGGGAGAAGTCATTACCCAGTTAGAAACGTAGGGGTTTGTTCATTCTCACATTACTGACATGCCTTAAGTCATCAGCTCAGTTCAGTTTATTAGTAGAAAGAAATTCTCTTATTCTGATCTGGAAACTGTACATTCCCTCAAATTATAAGCATAACTATGGAGATGGGTGGATACCTCTCTGAAAAGCTGATGAACAGGAATGATAAACTGCAGCAGTGTGTGAGGGAAGTCTCTTCCCTTCAGCTGTACCTTGACAGGTACCTTCAGGAGCCAGGAGTGTCTGGCTCTGTCCAGCAGCACAACCAAGCTGCAGAGTGGTGTGGACTCCAGCTGTTGCCTATGGAAATGATGGTCAATAATTATATTTCTTCTCCAGCTAACATAGGGATGCTTCTTATTCTCTGAGGCACCTCTGTAGGAACCCCCAGGTGCAGGGATCTAAATGACCTTCTTCCCATTCTATTTCTTAGATCTTGATGAAATAAAATCAGAATAGTGGTCTGTAATGTATTGAGGGAGGAATGCAGACACAGAGAAACCAGGATTAAGTTCTGATAGCATCAAAGTCTGTTATCTTTTTGCATTTGCTTTTTTATTGTGTGTCTGTGAATCCACATGGTTTCGTAAATTTTCCCTTCCTGATGCCTATCTCTTTGTTCCTTGAGAAAAAACCAGTTGAGGATGTCTGTATTGTTGAATTGACCTCATCAAATTCAGCCCACAGCCTTTAGGAACTTAAAACAGAAAGTCGTGGAGCACCTGCACAGATCCTTGTTTACCTCAGAAAATCTTATAGCTTTAATAACAAATGTTGTCCTAGTTTATTTCTGAGCTTTCTGAAACCATCCTTGCAGAGGGAAGACCGCTCAATGTGCTACATTTTGAATTAACAAGTTAATCTATAGCTTCTTGCTGAAAGTCAGGAGAAGCAATTACAGCTATGTATTAGATCACTTTAATTTCAGGTATATGTTCAGATATATCTTCATTGGCCCAAAGAAGGACTGGGGTTTGGACAGAGAGAGGCAACAGTGATTAGCCAAAGCAGCCCATGTTCCTTTTCCTCATGAAGTTTAATCAGTCACTCGCTTACATGACATTTTTCAAAAGCCCTTCATTACTCTTCAAAGATGCCTGGTTCTGTGACAGTGCTGTCTGTGTTGTCTATTGTTGCTGCTTCACAGGCAGGACCATTGATGTGTCATGTCCAAGAAGGTGCCATTAACAGAAGTCCCAGATTTGATAGTTTGATGCCAATATGAGAATGATTGATGATACAAAACAGTTAAAAAGAGTTTTCTAATTATTCTCTGGCACAGGTGACCTGCCACAACCAACCACAGAGCCCTCTTACACAGAGCAGCATTGTCATTTGCTTTTTCTCAAATTTCTTCCTGGCAAAAATGTTTCTTGCTCAGAGTTGTTATAAATTGGGTGCTCTGGATTGCTGGGATTTGCCTCACTTGTGGGGTGAAAATTTGTCAGGGTAGGGCAGAGGCTCCCTCCTACCCCTGGAAAAGCAGAGCAGACTGCTGTAGCTGCATATCCCTTCTGCCTCTCCTCTGTGGTGTCTGCAGAATTTCTCAGTGCTGCAGGGCATTTTCAGCTTCATGTCTGAGTGCTGCTGGAGTTGCCACCTCATTTGCCAGACTGGTGACCAGACCTGCATCCTATTATCCTTCCTGGTCCCTTCCCTCATAGCATCCTCAGAGCTCTGCACTTTCTAATGACCTCCTACTTCTGTCCTCCTTTTTGGTCCCAAGGTAAAGTGAGGACAAAGAGAAATTAATGCAGATGAAAATCATTCCAAAAAAAAATTTAGAAACTGCTAATGTATGTGGTAGAATAATGCAGTGTGAATTTTTAGGCATTACAATCAGGGAGGGCAATTTGTTTTACCTTATTCTACTGTTTTTGCAGAGCCATGGTCTACACTGGGTGCAGGGTATTCCCTGTGGTAACCTGGTGCTCTCTTAGCACGTGTCCCCCTCCTCAGACCTCATCATCAGCTGTAATTTATCTCACTGGGCCACCCCATTCCTGTAACCCACTTACTTGAGGCTGAATTTAGCCATTAATCTATAAATTTCTGGATTTTTCTGGCTGAGTGAAGAGTCTGTCATAAGAAAATATGAATTATTTAGAAATAGTATTTCAAAACAGAGCAGGTAGAAAGCACCTGTGACTGGGAGAAGACAAGAGCCTTCTCCAGCTGCAGTCATTCCTCAGTGTTTTAGATTTCTCCAGCACACATGAATCATTGGTTGCACTATGGCACGAGTCATTTTGAGGCGAGCACCCCAGCTGAGGGGTGTGTGGAGGTGCCTCAGGACAGGAGCAGGAGTGGTGCATGTTATGGTTATACCTATATATAAGATTGGAGTGAATCTTAGTGAATCTTAGTGAATCTTTGGCCATGGAGCGTCCTTTTCCTGCACACCCAGGAGTTAGTGATGCAGAAATGCAGCAAAGGCGTTAGGGGAACAGTGGAGCTGCTGCAGAGGCAGACACTGGAAATACCTGGAGGAAAGCAAAGCAGGTATAGAAGCAACAGCCTACTTGGAAACACTCTGCCTGCTAATGAAAGGGAAAACAGTGATGAGGGAGTGTGAAGGGGGATTATTACTGAACCATTCACACCTTTTGCAGAGCTCCTGATTCTCTATTCAGACTATTTGACGATACACTGCCTCATGGAATTTGCAGAGTTACTGCACGGTATGAAATGAGCAGGTGTGGGGATTCTTCCTTTTCTTTTTTAACCAGCCATTTCCAAAGTTCGGCTTTCTCTCCCTGTAGTAAACACCCTAGTTTTAAATTCAGTAGTGTAAGGCATCCATCTCCATCTTTTCCCCCTGCCTGCACTGAACAGGGAGCTTTTGGATGCTGAAAGAGATATCTCACAGATTGCAGCTCGCAGTTGGGAATGAGGAGGAGTGATCGGCACCGTGCTATTCTCACATCCCAGTGTGCTTTCTGTAATGTGAGAGGATTATTACTGATGCTCTGCTGGCTCTATTCATTGTTGTGAATGAATTATGCTTTTAAGCTGGGCATTAGCCTAAAAATACCTCCAGTAACTTAAGTGGGGATTATTATTACTGGTTGTGTTTAGGGTTGTTCTTTAGAGCCCCACAAGAAGGGAGCCCATTGTGCCAAGCACTGTGAGATGCTCCCTGCCACAGTCAGGGTCTGTCAAAACCCATATATTTTGGGTGAGGTTGAGGATAAAGCACCCAAATAGGGATTACACACAGCACAGACTTTTCTGCCAAAGAATGTGAGAAAGACTGACATCTTCTTCCTCCTGATACTCTGGTTTGTCTGAGGAAAGGACAGCATCTATCCCCCGCCCTGGTCTGGATTTGTGTGATGTGGGCAAGAGTCCTCCCACCAAATATTTTAATGCTTGTCTTTATCTGCTCCTACTGGCTGCAGCTTTGTTTGCTTTCTGTGGACTTGCCTGGGATGTCACAGGATTGTGGGGTGAGGGATGGTGGGGCAGCAAAGGCAGTGAGTGCAAGCACCGTCCCAGTCCAGCTCTGTGTTTTTCTCTTCAATTTTGTCACGGACTTTTAATGCTGAATTATTGAGCAATTGAATCTGGAAATGCATTTCACCATAAAGAGCATTTTAAAGAAGAAAGCAAGGAGTCAGGTTACTCAAGGCATTGCCTTTGGAATGCTTATGGGGAAAGCTGTTGGGAGGAAACAACGCAGACGAGTCCCTGTGCTTTCTCATTCGCAAAGATTCAGTTGCTGTCTTATTTCTCCCATCATAATTGTCTCTCTGAATTTTCCAGGTGGATGCATCACAGGGGCTGGAATGTAGCCTGACAGGTAGAAATCAAAAGCAGCATGTCTTAGTGATGCTTCGTCAGCTGTGAATAACAAGAAACATTCGGGGGTTTGTTCTGGAAATCCAGATGCCATCCACTGTCAGCTCTCAGCTGCTGCTGCTCTGGGCAAACCTCATAATATGTCATAGGCAGAACATTTGCTGTGCCCTGGATTTTGCTCCCACGGACATTTGCCTAATCTGTCTGTGTGGCAGCTCTAAATCAGGTGTCAACTTCTGTCTGAACTGAAATCTCTATTGCCCCTGCAACTCTGAGTCCAGAGGACAATACTGAATATGTTCTGGGGATGATTTGTGCTTAATTCTTAACAACTTAGGTGACTAAATGCATGAAGTCAGAAAGCAAACACAAACTCTCCAGAGCATTATGTTTTTGCATAGTGATGCTGATAAATAACCCAACAGTGGAGAGGACGAGACCTGCACCAGCCAGTCAGAGCTTGGGAGTGACCTCCCCACCTCATATATAAGGGATAACCAGTCCCATTTCCAGTCACACACCCATTTCCAGCACAGTCTGTGAGCAGAGGTCCGAACACGTTACTCTATTTGTGTGTGCAGGTTTCTATATATTCTGAAGTGACTTAGCCTGGATATTTTAGGATGTTTGTTTGATATAGTGATATACGTGAGAATACAGAGATCTATTAATTTGAAGAACAGTATTTAGAGGTTTATATGTGTGCTGCATGCTGCCAACCACACTTGTATCACTGGGTATTAAACTGGGTATTTTGTTTGACAGCACACTTCATAATGCATTATAGGAGTAATATTTTATCAAGAGCTCAAGTACCAAAAGGAGTGCATTCCCCACAGGACTCTCTTCTCTTAATGTGCTTAAGGTTGTATTCAATATTCAGGAAGCTCCTTGTATTCTAAATCCAAAAGGTACCTCTTCAGAGATGTAACAAAACACGTTTTTCTTCCTCGTAAATTCCATATCAACAAGCCAGTGGTAAAAAGTTAATTAGAGCACCCTTTCAAACTCCAGGCTTCAGCAGGTAAAAATAGGAGAAAAAACAACGAAATGCTTGAGAGTGCTGTGTAATTTCTTCAAATAAAGATCACTAAAGTTTCTGACAAGGCTTTGATGCTGAAGCACTGCCTTGCTCGTAGCAAACACCCAACTAAAGCAAATCCTCGACCTGCGTGACAGGCCCTGAACGCCTCCATTAGCATGGCGTCATTCTAATGCATTTAGCGTGTGTGTTTAATGCTAAATGCATTAGCACTTAATGTCAGGAGCTCCAGACCCGCTTGAGTCAAGGGGTTAACGCAAATTAAGAATTGCAAGAGAGATTTGTCACTCTTTATAGCTCTGTGTTAGGAGTCCTAATTTCATTACTGAAGCTACTCTGTAAAGAAAGAGTATTATTTTTGTGTTAGGCTCTTTTTTTTCTTTAGAAAATAAAGAGCAATTGCCCTGCTCTCACTTGGTTCCACAGTAACACCTCCTGAGCAGGCCCACTGTAACATCATGTAGATACATGCAGTAAGAGAGTAAAGCCTGCAGAATACATTACCCAAGAAAATTTAACCACCCTGTTTAACTATCAGGCTAACATTATAAAATCAAGTTGGGAATGGACACCTATGGCTAAAGGTGGGCTTTGTTTTGTTTATTCTGTCTAAACCCAGACCATTTTGGACTTCAGTTGCATGAGGGACAGAGGCCAAACTATGAAATACAGCACCCCAGGCCACAGCTCCAGGGAGCTTTCCCTCAGCACCAGGTGAGGGTTAAGCAGCCCTTAACCCTCCCACTTGACCTTGCCCCTGTTGGTGTTTGCACAGACAGTGGCACAGCTGTGCAGTGATTCTCACTGGGATCAGCCCAGGTGAAAAACAACATGGGAGGGGGATCTGGATCTACAGAGGAGTTGGGTGAAGGGCTGGAATGAGCACAGAGGGATGGGCATCAGTTTTGCCATATTGCTGGTGACGGCTTAACTGCACAGAGCTCATTTTATTATTCAGTGTGCAGTGAGGAGGATGCACCTGGTCTCTTTTCCAGCACTGCAAAGCAACAGGGATTCATTGCCTTAATAGGAATTTCTCCTACCAGTAGTGTTAAAGTCAATGGGACCACAAACAGAGCGTAGAGAATATGCCAGTCTCGGTAGGGTCAGGATCAAGAGCTGTTGTGTTGATTGACCTCAGGAAAAGATTATTTTGAAGGGGTTTTTAAATGATTTTAATTAAAGCGTGTATTTAGATGAGTGGAGTTTATGCTAATTACACTTGTATGTCACCATCGTTCTTGAAAAAGTTTTAGAAATCTTAAAAACTTGAGCTTCTCCCAGTGCTTCAGTGAGATGGTGCTGAAGCCATCCCCACAGAAAGGCGGTGAGGGAAACGTTTGCTCGGCCATCGCCGGCGTCAGGGCCCAAGGGCACCAACAGGTCCTGACTGCCCTGACCAGCGGCCTCCCTGCAGGAACCTGGAGCCCAGGGCTCCATTTCAGCTTGTCCCTGGTCCTTGCTGAGCTGTGTCACAGGGTAATGTGGCAGGAATTAAGGTGTTGTCTCCCACTTGGTCCCTGTTCAGAGACCTTTGCTCTGTTTTCCTTGAGGACAAGTTCTTGTGCTTCGTACTTTGCTACACTTGGAATGTCTTGCTCCTGACAGTAGCTAGATGTGGAGATAAACTTTGTGTAGCAAATCTGGCCTTGTGGTTTGTGGGCCAGGTCCAGCCTGAGCAATATTTCTGTGTGATTTGCTACCTTTCCTCCAAGGAAGGTGTAAGTACTGCTGTAAGAGCACCCTCCCTCTGCCTTCAGCAGCTCCTGCTGAGATCCGGATCTCAGGGGGTCTGATCCTGCCTTTGTCACTCTGTGAAGGGTTGCCTCAAGATCCCAATAATTTGTTTTCTCCTGTCACTACCTCACTCCTCTGCCCCAGTGCCTCCCAGCTGCAGCCTTGGTTCACACAAGGACCAGAGACACTGTTGGGTCTTCAGAGAGGCCCAAGCACTCATCTCCCTAACTCAAAGCCTAACCCGTGTATTTCCCTTCCCTTTCCAGGCATGCTGGGATCCTTAACCTTTCAAAGTGCTCTTAACATCCTTCCCTTTTCCATAACTTGCCTTGTTGCTAACATGCCAGCACAATCCTGGGATTATGGCTACAACAATGAGTTGCTACACGGAGAGATGGAGCAGAGCTGTACCCCAAGGGAAGAGCCGGCTGTGGAGCAGCTCATTCCCTGTCCTGCTGCACTGCCTCAGCCTGCAGCAGTTTGTTCATGTAGCCCTAGGCCAGCACCAGCCTCATTAACCCTGCCATGGCCCCAGAGCACGTTGCTATCAGATGAGACAGTCCAACATTTTCTGTGTGTGCAAGAGCTTGAAGTGGTTTTCTTAGTCTGAAAACCAGCCACCTGATCAGCTGTAAGTTACATGCTTGACAGCAGTGATAAAACACTTATAAAATAAGATGTATCAATAACAGAGTCTAAATTGACTATAGGAGGTATGTGGCATTGAGCATCCCTCTGCTTATCTTAAACTGATTGCAAGGTATCATTTTAAATTGAGGGGAAAATCCAGTTAAAAATGTATTCAGGGGAGGAAATCAGCACAAAGTGTCTCCTGTAAAAGTGTGCCTTGATTTTAATGTTTATGGCTTTCATTTCATGAAGTGTTAGATGAGTGGATAAGCAACAGGAATGATATGATAAGGTTGTCTGTGTTCTGCATTCACATTTGGGTAAAAATTCCAGACGAGAAAGAGAGCCCTGTGATTTGTCATGCACGTTGTGCTGGCTTTCACAGAGTGTTCTGAGACTGATTTAGCTGATTTTGGATGAGGTGGAAATTAATTAACAGGTGTCAACAACCATGGCTCCCCATGAAAATCTGAGTGGGGAAGGAGAATGGATCTCTGGCTCTGCCACCCAAAGCATCAAGAGAATGGATAGGGAGCAGGGATAACTGGTGATAGGAAGTAAGACAGAAACCTGGAGCTAATGGGAGTGTGATCCTCATTCCCTAACAAGCCCTGCGGGATGTGGCAGTAACAGGGCATCTCCAGGACAGGCTCTTGCAGCAGGATGGATGTGAATGTCTGGCTGGCTGGTGTGGGCAGGAGTCTGATCTTGGTTCTCCCTCCATCCAGCCCTGGCTGTAAGGCTGCCCTGCTAATCCCTAGCCCAGCTGTCTGTGCTCTATAAAATGAGACCTTTCCTTCCTCATACATCCCTGCTTTAGCACACCTTGAAACTGGAGAGAGTGATAAACTGAGCTCAGGCTGTTCCTTGGGAAGAATTACAGCTGTCTGAACAGCCATGCAGGCAGGCTGGGTATTTTCCTCTCTACGTTGCCATTTTGAAGTGACATTTGCTTTATCCAAGCAGTCATATTAAAATCATGCATCTCAGTAACCCTTGTTTATTAGTCTATGCAGTATTTGTAATTTCCAGATGTTTTACTGTGGTTTTGGTAGAGTCTTCTTTATATTGTGGAAACTTTTTGAAAAAAAAAATTAAAACAACAAAATAAACCCAAAAGCCAACCCACCAAAACTCGTTAAAATTCCTGACTTCTTATGTGCTGTACCAAGTATATAAACATTCCTCTGTATTTCAGGGGTTTTTAATCTGTGACCTCCCCACTATAAATCTCAATAGACAAATTTAGATCTCAACACAAAACCAAATTGCTTGGTGTTTATGAAATGCATATATTTGTGTTGTAAGTGCAATCCAATAACACCACTATTGTCAGGATCGCTTTCTTTTTGCTTATTGAAATTACATGCACATTTAAAATAGATTTATAACTGCCTATTTCCATACCAAGCAAAAACCTGGCATTTCACTAGCTGTGCCTTTGATAGTCAAGACTTCTGTAGATGTTTTCATGATTTCCTTCTGGTTAGTGGAAACAGGAGCTGTTTATTTTGATGGTTTTTATTTTTCGCATCTACAGCTAAAATTGCATCTACTCAGTTATGTCAGTGCCACAGTTGTCATTTATTAAAAATACATGTAGTTTGAATGGCACTTTATACATATAGATTAATGGAAACTTTTTTTTATATACTTACAGCAAGTAGAATCTAACTCCAGGTTGAATTTTGCTTCTAAAACCTGAATTTACCGAATGGCCAATACCCTGTGACTTTGCTGGCGCTTGTACTCTCACTCCTAAGTGAAAGTGGGGAGCGTGCCTGGTGTGACAACTCTTCCAGGAGTGCCTCCCTCAGGGGCTGCTTGGTCCTGCTGCTCACCCTTGGCTCTTCTGGGTGCTGCTGTTTGTCCAAGGACTAACAGTGGGGAGCAAACTTACTTAGACTCTGCAGACATTCAGCTCAGCTCAGCTCGAGACTGGCTTGAAAAACCTTTATTCATCTGTGATAGAGAGCAAATATAACCTCAGGGACTTGGGATCAAGCAGATGGAAAGGAGTTTAACCCCAAAACACTTCCAGCTAGAGTTCTTCTTTATACAGCATAATCCTCTTACGTATCCACCTATTTCTTATCTCACTGAGTGGTTGAATATTTTATTTGCAAAGCTTGTATGTGGGCTTCATTTATATTGCATGGTCTGTGTTCAGTGCATGCTGTGTGTCTTTCCATGCTGGGGTTGTGGACTTCCCAGGCTGCATCTCCTCATCCACACGACATCACAGAGCCAAGGACAGACCTTGGTCTGTCCTTGGACAGCTCCCTCTGTTTTTTGCTCTCACAGCATGCTCAGGGAGTGTTTGGACAATGCTCTCAGGCACTTGGTGGAATTTTTGGGGTTGTCTTGTCCAGGTCCAGGAGCTGGACTTGATGATCCTGTGAGTCTCTTGCAGCTTAGGGATGATTTTATGATTAGAGTATACTCTTAAGACCTTCATAGAACTGTTCTTACTTATGCCAGCCTTCACCCAAAGACAAAGTTGGGACTTTTTTCTTCCTTGTTTCCAATAATTTGCTTGCAGCATGTGCTTCTTAGTATGCACAAGTCTTTTTGGGGTCGAGGGCTCACTGGTGATCCCAGGTTCATCCAGCATCAGCTGGAATGAATAACTGCTCCTTGCAATCCAACCAAATGGAGAAGGTAGGATGTTCTGGCAGAGCAGGACCTCACAGGCAGTAATGAGACTGTATCTGAAAAGTGCTAAAGAAGTACCCCAAGAGGGATTATTAATGCACAGAAATAAAATGAAATTTTGAATGCTAAATAACTAAACAAAACCCAAAGACAGATATTAAAGCCATTCTGGAAAGGCTGTAAATCAGTTGCAGGCAATAGGTTGGGACAGAGTGTGGAAGTGCTGGAAACACGTCCGTCATCAGGGAAGCTGTAGCAGCCTTGCTTCCCGACTGCAGAGGGAGAAGCCTTGATCACAGCTGTCACTGAAGCACTAATTTCTTAAAAACTGACTTAAAAGCCAGCATGACGTTTAAAAAAGAATGGGAGTTTATGACTGAAACCTTGTTTTAAATGTTGATTTTCTTTCTTTTTCAGTAATATGCATTTTAATAGAAGTAATTTATGGGCCCTAGGATTTTGATTCCATAAGTTGATTTCATCCTTTTCTTCTTGCTTACCTGTCAACCTCATTTCATCAACTCCTTAATGTAATATTTCTTTCATTAGTGAATAGTGACTAATGCTGGGGAACTGGAGCTGCTGGGGTTGTATTACGTAGTGCTGTAAATCAGGTCAAAACGGTACTTGGATACATAAAAGAAATTCTGCTTGTCAGGTGGGTATTTACCCTGATGCTTTAATTCAGGTCAGTGGTAAGCTTTTAAGGTAATCTCTCATTCAGTGCACTGGGGTTCTTGGAGTGCACAAAGTGGATTTCTATAGCATGAAACGAAGTCAGAAGAGACACTCCAGGAGTGCACCTAATCTGTCTGCTAATGGACACTTAGCCCACTTAAACCCAGCCTGGGCTACTCTAAAATAGCTGCCCCAAAATTCGGGGCCCCCAGCTTATTGTTCAGTTACTGCTGTTGGCTTGCAGGTGAGCATCAGGCTGGGAAAGAGCAACCTGTGTGTTAACTAAGCTAGAAATACATGAAACAAAACAAAAAACCACTTGCATTTATAAGGGTTTGTTCACCCAGAGTTCGAATGTCGATTGGCTCTGATAGTGTGTCAGGGTAAGGAAATGAGTATTTGAAATAGTGACCTCCTCCTCAGCAGAGTGAACGGTATAACCAGAGATGCCCTGCGGGAGAAGGGCAGTGATGTACAGTGGTGTCAAACAAAGCATTTTGAATTGGTCCTTGGAGGTCAGGATGGGTTCAAGGGAAAGAAGACCTGTGTGGGTTGGGTTTGTGTCCAGTACTTTCAGATTTGGCTGTGGGGTTTGTGTTTTGGTTTTTGTTTTACCATCCTCAAACGACAATGATGAGAGGTATTAGGATCTGTTGTTTGAACTGAGATTTCTAAACCTGCAGAAGGAATTATCTCCTGGATATTGTCTCTAACTTGGGCCAGTACAACATTCTGGCTGATGTGTTAAGTGTTTCATCTCTTATCAGAATGTCAGATCTACTAAAACAAGCATATATCTTCTGGGTTTGAATACGTGTGAATCCCTGATAATGCTACAAGGGAATAAATGTAGGAGAATCCATGTTAAGTGACATCTCATTTCTGCCTTTCACTTAGTTAAAGCCAATAATAGGCTGAAAAAGGAACAGATGTAAGCTCAGATATGCTGTGTAAGTACTTGCAGTGCTTATTCAGTGGTGCCAGGTGTGTGAATATGGGAAAACTCTGGAAGATCTGAATAACACCCATGCAGGTTAGCTGCTATCATATCCTGATATCAGATCTCCAGAGCAGGACTGGGAGCAGTACAGCTTTTCTCTCCTTGAAGACTTCAGAATTTCAGTATTCCAGTGCTGATGCACTATTGGCACCGAAAGGTTTAGAATTTCTTTGTTGTGTGCGAAAAGTAGAAAAAACTCATCCAAATTCCCAGAGACTTGGAACCTCCTCCCATTCCTGTCCCAGAACTGGCTGTTGGGATAACAGAATTTATCTAGACACAATTACTAATGTGAAAAGATTGAACCACTCAAAATACAGATCCATGCCTCAGAACAGGAACTGCTTTCCTGTATCTTCCATTAAATGTTTCTGTGCTTTAAATACTTGAAGATACAGATCAGGGGGAGATAGGCATGCAATTTTATTTGGGAAGTCTTTTTTTTTTACTTGAACAAAAGGGTCTAGGAAGAAGTTGAGAAAGGGGAGAATTGCCTTTCCTCTGAAGATTACAGAAATCAGCATTCTTTTAAGCAATCCGTCGTGCCACGCTGTAAAACCCCAGTACCTTTCAATGGAGAAGACTGGGAGCTGACAGGGTTGTATTTTGGGATGTACTATTCCAATGGTGTCCCTGCTGTTATGGAAGTACAGACATGACCAAAGGTGAATCTTGCCCTTCTTTTTAAAGACAGTTGAGGAGTGAATTTTCTGGGGCATATCTGAAGAATCTAAAATAGAGAAACTGTCACTGTGTTGCCCTCTGAAACATCAAATGCTCCTGGTTAGGAATTGGTCCTACAGAACCTTGGACTACAGAACCTTTGAAGGTTCCTTCCAACATGAGCTATCCTAAATCCCAATTAAAAAGACCAAACCACTTGGTGACCCTGCATGGGAACCCCTTCCCCAACAATATTCCTTCTGCAGGTGTGGACATTAGAAGCTACTGATTCTGTAGGAGAAAAGTTTCTGTGTTAACCTGAAAATCTGGCCTTGCCTGTGATATTCAGGATTTCTTTATTTATCATTATTCTAGGTGAGATGTGCAGAACATCCAGACCTCTACTCTGTCTTAAGAGATCACTTGGATTTCTGAAAAGATGCTGAAATTCAGAATACACTGAGTTCACATTACCCTGCTCCCCTGTAATAGACACAAAGGCTGTGTTTTATGTGAAGGCGGCCCTTGCTCTGAGTTTGTCTTTAGGGTTTGCATTCCAGTTGGATTGCTGCTAAATAGTCCTTCCTTTTTTTGGTTCAAGCCTGGGAGGGAGGCTTGTTGGTAAAGTTTAGCAGTAGCTGTGTAAGCTTTATTTTTACTTAGCTGGGTTGTTTTGTTCTTATGACTGTTGCAATCTCCTGCCATCTGGGGGCTTCTGGACCTGCTTCAATAAATCCTGTTCTCTTTTCCTGTTGCTTTGAGGATTTTTGCAAAGGGAAGGGGAAGTGGATGGTTTATGCAGTGGACTCCAGGCTGTTGAAGGAGCATGAGACATATTTTGCTTGTTTGTGCTTACATAAAATTGTCTTGGTAAGCTGCCTCAAATGGCAGCCAAGGAAGAAACCAGTGACTTGTCTTTATTGACAAGCTGACACCATGTGAAAGGGAGCTGCTAATCCCCTTCCTGCTTTTCCACAGCAGAGCAGTGTTGCTGACTTTTAGGAACGTGTGTGTGTGCTCTTGTGTGGATCAAAATGCCGGCAATCATCCTTGAAAGTACTAAGTGGTGCCTACCAAGAACGCCGCCTTCCAGAGGTACCTTCACCAGAATCTGCAGTGCAGGGAAGCTCCCAGGAGAATCACTTGTACGCTGTGGTCATGAGCTTCTGGAAAATTCTTGAGCAGAGGCCTTTCTTGAAAAAGTCACCTCTTTCCACTTGCACATCGCATCTGTCACTTTTGTAAAGTGCTTACACTGTTCTTAGGAATCCTTATTTATAAGTTTCTGTGTGAAGTCCCACTGTTTTATACAGCAATTTTCTCTCCCAAGAGACTGTGAAATGACTCAGCCCAGCAGCCCTCTGTGATTCTAGCATCTGTATGTATGAGCTAGAGGATGTGTGTGATGCAACATTTCATTTTACTTTTTGGTTTATAGACTTATTTTCACTTGGCACATTACTCATCCCTCCCTTTCTGTAAACACACCACTGGTGTAGATTTCCTCAGACCAGTGTTCACTCTCTTTGCTCTTTTGCCCTGCTGATGGTCCTGCTCAAGTATTCTGTGGCCTTATGGTCACCTTTGGTCTGGCTGGCACATCGTCATCGTATCAGCAATTCTCAGTTTCCAAATTGCCATGTTTAATAATAGTGGTTTTGAGATTCATCACTGTCAACTATGACTGTTCCCTCGACCTCCTCATTTTCCTGGGAGGTTATTGGGATAGCTGTATAATGGAAGAATATGTTAAAAGAAATGCAAGTGGCATTTATTACCCCTCTGACGAAGCTTCATTTGTAAATGCTGGTTAACGGAGATGTAGCTGCTGTCCAACGTGCCCTCCGTTAGCTGGTGGAGTGCATGCCAAGCAGATCTGTGCCCTTCCTGCTGCTCTGCAAAACAACTCGCCTTTGCTCTCAGGAGTGAGAAACAAGCTGTCCTTACTCCTTTACAGTAATAATCCATTCAGCGTGCAGGTGGATTAGTTCGAGTGGTTGGGTTAAAGAATCCTTTCTGTAAGAAGAAATAACCCTACTAGGTACATAATTAGCTTCTGCTTTTGCTTTTAATTACTTTAATCCCAGGGTTTAGTCTTTTGGTCCTTTTTTTTTAAAACGTAGGTATTCCAGGCATTCTCTAAGTGCTCTTACAACCTCCTGGCCTGGTGTTGATGCCTTCTTAGAGAACCAGAAGTAACACAGCTTCAGCTTCAGCAGGTCCACAAGAATGATAAACAGCAGCCAGGTGTACTGATTCCTAATGGGAAATATTAACTGGATGGGAGGGAGTGTTCCACATTTGATGGCAAGGCCAGATCCCAGATCTGGAGTTCTCTGGTCGGCTTCATGTTTCTCTTTGGAGCCATTAATCATCTAATTGAGCTCTTGTTTCTTGTTTGAAGAAGCTACACTTTGCACAGCTCTAACCAAGAGAATCTCAGAAATCTTAATTGGAGCATCAGATTTGTGTCACCTTAAATTTGGACCTCAAATTTTACTTGAACATGTCTTCCTTTTTTCAGGGGCAGAGAAGCAAGTGATTGCAGAATTGAGCACCCCATGAAAATGTCTTACATCAGACCGTGTAACTCTTTAAGAACATACTCTCTTGCACATGACAAGCAAAGGGACCCCGATCCCTTTGCCCTTTGTGCGTTCAGGATCATTCTGAGATCATCTACAAACAGGTTACACTATACATATAGGGCCAGAGAACCAATAATTGATCACAGCTCCAGAGATACCTGCTGATGGGCTATTTATAAATCCAGTCCATATTGCCTGAAGTACTTGGGGATAAAAGAGCTTTATATATGCAAATATTCATTTTTCTTCAAAGTGAGGTAAAGCTGTTTCCATCTCAAAGGATGAAAATCCTGGGAGTGTTGGTGGAATTGAGCCCATCTTTTAATGATCCTATCAGCAGAGTTTCCAGGCTGACATTTGATTATCTCTGAACAGCGTAGGGCTGCATTACCACCTCTCCCAAATGGATTGCTTATCCATGCCTTTTGCAACACCCTGGCTGAATTAATTCAACTGTCCCTGGAGTGCTTCCAGCAGAGACAATTCACTGGTAACAACTAAGTAAAAGTTTCCCTTCCAGGATTTTAACTCAGGATTTTAACTGGCATGTTGCGTTTGGTCCCACTTGGACTCATAGCAATCCATTATTACGAACGTTAAGCAGTTATGAGTCTATTAAAAGGGGCTGAAACAAGAAAAATGCCATTTGTGTGTCTTGCTGGAGTGCTGGGGGTTTAGTGCACCTGTAGGACTGTGCCCAGTCGATTGCTGGGCTGATTTTAGAAAGGTGCAGCAGCATTTCCACCTTCAGACTGTTGGTATCACCCTGCCCAGAGCTCGAGCAGCCAGTGCTGGCTGGTTACTGGTGCTGCAGAATGACTTGGTATGGCTGTGGCTGGGTTAAGTTCTTGCTTGCATTCAGGTGACTTAAATGATCTCTTTGTTATTACTGTTCTAAGCTCTGTCTCTGCCTATAACTAGTATGACCTGAAGGCAGTGCACCTGTTGGGAAAACCTTCATTGTTTCAGAAGGAGCAAGCCAGAAAACCAGCTTCTCCTCACAACACGTTTTCCTTCAAGAAGGCTGGGACTAGATCCAGCTTTCAAACTTTATGGATAATGCTCCTGTCCGATTTGTCTTTTGTATCTCTGCCATTTCTATTGGCAGAGCATCAGGTCTGAAAGAGCCTCTGACCCAATAAATGCATGAATTATTTAAGACGTGAGCTAATTTTCTTCGGGCATTGTAATAGATCAAAACATGATAGCAGCACTGAAGATTGTCTTCTGGTATTCCATTCAAGTATCCTTTAAACATTTTAAATATATTTGCATTATGGTCAATTAAAAGGAGCCAAAACAATGCTAATAGTGGATTTCTTTTTACTAATGCTTTTAAAGTTCCTAGATTTGTGCTTCATGCTTGAGGGTAAAGCCCCACCTCTAACTAATGAGAGCTAAGAAGCAGCTTCCCTGTGGGCAGATTATTCCATAACTGCTGCATGGCTGCTGGCTTGTCTCCCCAGCTCAGGAAGGGCTAACATCCTGCCAAAGTCTCTTCCAACCTCTTCCCTTAGGGCATTGTTTATTAATTCAGACAAAAACCTCTGAGAATAAGGCAAAGAAAAGCTGTTCCTTCAACATCACAGCCTTTGTTCCATGCCCTCTGCTTTATCTCCTTTGCAGCTGTAGGGGAAAGCTCTTCAGTGCATGTTCATCTCACTCTCTCTAGGTTTTATTTGAGCATCAACCATTCCCTTTCCATCTGGATCTCCAAACTGCATGGGTTGGTCTTGGCTGAAGTGGGCAGGATCCCGGACAGACAGCCCCTCCATCTGGGCTAATACACCAATTTCAGTGTTTCTCTTTTAATTATCAGCCATAATAATGAAAAGAATACAATAATGTGGGCATGAAATTGCTTCAGAGATGCTTCAGCAAAGGGGGACATGTCTGTGTGTCCAAAGCCTTGTTCAGAGCCATTGTCACCTGTGGCTGTGACAGATGCACTTGGTGGTCCAGAACTTCATCCCATGGGAGCAGCATGGCTGCTCTTCCAACCCACAAATACAATGCCTAGAAACCCATTTTCATACCATTTTTTCAATGTATTGCTTGACATGCAGCTTGTCTCCAACTAGGGTTCACATTTATAACAGGTACTCATTTCTGAAATTATCAAGAAAAAGAGCGCGTTCTAATTTCATTATATAAATAATTTAAATTATTTATAAGGGCTGCTTCAAATCTCTATCTAAAAAATCTTTACAGACTGCATGTGATTTAGTTTTAACACGAATACATTTTTTTCTAATTTTTTTTTTTGGAGAACCTAGAGAAGTGAGTAATTGACTCTTAAATAGTGCTGAAACTGTTGATTTTTAACCTGATTTCAAAGCATGTTTGAATACAGAGCGCAACTCAAAAATTCTTGTGAGCAGCAGTTTTAGTAGCTGCCATAGCAACAAGTAGAGTATCCAAGCCTTTTCTCCCCACTGAGGGCTGGAAATTCCTGGAAAGGACATGATCTACAGATATTTTGAGTGAGTTTTGCAAACATAACTTGCACTGGGACAATCCCTAGGAGAGCAATCCCAATTTTAACCTAGAAATCAGGGAGACATCAGGTATCTAGAGATGGCAGCACTAACTGAGAATAACAGGGAAACTGAAGAATTAAATGTTATCTGGATTTCAATGCAATTTGTGTAGTTCATGAAACGATCTGCATAATTTCTAGTATCTTCTAGCTTAGTCTCTTTTATCTGTAAGTTCTTGTCTCTTCTATCTGTGCATTTTCCTGCTGTTTCGAAGCCTTCATCTCTGTTCTGTTACCTATGCCAAGAAATAAGGAGTTTGATCTTATTAATGCTATCACTGCCATGTTGCTCTGTCCTTACAATAACGCAGGAAAGACTGAGGGCAGAGCTCGGACCAAGCTGCACATTTTGAAAAGAGAAGAGTTTGAGATGTTCTGCTGCTTCTGGGACCTCTGAACTTCTTCAGGCTCCTGGAAGCCAAACAGAACTGAATTTCAGAGCTGTCCTTATCTTAACAATAAGCCAAATCAGAACTCGAGATCTTAATTACCATTTCTAGATTTTGAGTTAACTTTTGTGAACACAATAGAGCTGATTATTACTGAAAGCCTCCTCAAAGAAGTTAAATTAATCTGATAAATCAATGTGGCCAGTGCAGATAAGTCTGGTGGAGCATTTTCAAGCTCCTCAAGGATCTGTCAAAAAGAGTAATGAATACACCAGATTTCCAAAAGTACACATTTTGGAGGCAGAGAGGAGTAAGATAAATGACACACACAAACTTCATTAACTTGTATGCTGGGTAACATGAGGCTGCAAATACGAAATTAAACTGGGTCCACAGAAGCAACAATAATGGAGAATGCAGAAACTGCTTTGAGTGACTACTCCAGAAGGAAATGGCAAAGAAAGGGAAAGCAGTGGTGTGACATTTGTGCTCCTTCAGCATAATAATAATAATAACAATAACAATAATAATAATAATAACAATAATAATAGTAATAGCCTTGCTGTGAATGAAATTCCCTTCCCAGTCTCATCCAAGCATGCTGAAGATCACTTGATAGTAAATTCATCATAAACTGAAGAATTGAGAAGGCCTCGGGCTGTGGCTACTGCAGAAGGTTACAAAGTGAGCAAACAGGCCTGATCCATGCTTGCAGCAAACACTGGAGTTTTCAGGGAAGGTTCTTACCACTCTAGTGGAAAACTTTGCATCTTACTCTTGTTTAAGATCATCTTTCCACCGTGCCAAGACTCTGCTGATAGGTGGTTTTGGATGCCAGTGACACGAGTGGAAATGTGAGATAGTCAGAGCAGCTATGTTTAGCAGAAAGTGGAAGTGATGAGTTCCCACTGATAAAAAAGACATTATTTCTCTTTCTTATGTATGAAGCCAGAAAAGCAAACAAAGGAGGGTGGTGTACACAGAAGAGAAAAAAAAAAAAAAGAGAGCCTAGCCTGAAATTAAGAGGGAGAAAGAGGATAAACCTAGAGCCAAGAAAAAAAGGAAATTGCAAGGTATTAGAGGAAAGTTGGAATTGCCCTCTCAACAGGCTCTGACTTGGGGGTTGTGTCCCTGACCTCCACTAGTGTCAAATGTCAGGCCAGAGTGGCCTTTTCAATAGTCTCATAAGCCTTTCTGACATTAAAGGATGGCAGATAGGCTGAAAAGGACTTAAATTAACATGGGAGGTGCCGTTTGCTCACAGAGTGCTGGCCTTGTGGATCATTTGGGGCACTATTCCAGCATTCCCCCTGTTGGACCACACATCTCTCAGCTCCTGCCCACAGCTGCCTCTTCCTTGACGGCCCGTAGTAGTGGTTATGTGATTTATAACAGATGAATGCAGTCAAATTTAAAGATTTGTTCAATTTTTATTCTTTGTAGATTTTTTGACTCCCTAGGCTCCCAGCTTCCAGCTGAACTCGGAGCAGGGAGTATCAGAAATTTCACAAAGCATTTGTGTTTGAACCAGATTAACAACCACAGTAAACCTTTGGTAAGTCAGCTCTCACTGTTCCCTTAGGATCCAACCAACCATGCCTGCTAGTTTCTTAGAATATTCTGGTGATTTAGGATAATATAAAGTATTTCAGAGGAACCTCAGTAAGTGTTGCACAGAGCAATCCTCAGACTTGGATCTGAACGAGAAGAAACTGCATCCTCGGCAAGGTGTGCTCATGTTTCTCTCTTTGGAGTTAGGGGACAGGGAATGAGAATAGGTAACTTGTTTACAAGCTTTTCTTCTCTTTCAACTCTCTGAGCAATTTATGTCACCTTTTTTCATGGGAGATGCTGAGACAGACTTGCCAGCTCGAGTTGAAAGATAAAATAAAACAGATGAAGGGGGTGGAGGGGGAAAAGCGTTCCAGTTTTTTTTTCAGTTCTGTACAATGATATAAAAAAGTGGGTTACGAACTAAAATATTGAATCACAATTCTTCAGGCAGTTTTATACTTAAATCATAGTCTTGTCAAGTCTGTGTTTGATATGGTTTAATTAATGCTTCCCTTATGTTGTGTTTGATTTTGATGTGTGTGTGATAGATTCACACAACCTCAGGTGATCAAAACCAGGCATTTGTCAGTGTCAGAGCCTGTGCTAAAGTCTCAGTTGGCTCCGTGCACACCCTGGATGAGGAAGGTGGGGATGGGTTATTAGAGGAATGTGAAGTAGGTATTAAGAAATCACCTACAGTAAATGAAGCCAATCCTGTTTTCATTAGGCTGCACAGAAACCGGGATCAAATGAGTTTGGCAAGGGAAGTCAAACCGAGTATGACATGCCCCGCAACGCGACAGAGGGCTCTTCACAGCCTGTGGGTTTGCATTTGTTAGTGAGGTTTGTTCACTCTTCCAGCACAAAACCCTCATTTTCAGCAATCACCAGCTGAAGGTCCTTGTTTTTAGTGAGACAATATTTGCAAACACCTTTATTATTTGAGACAATCCAAAAGGAAGGAAAGGAGACGGAGCATGTAATTGCTCTCTTAGGGCTGGTGGTGGGATGCTGTTTACTGCTCAAGCAGTCAGGAAGGAAGCTCAGAAGTCTTGTGGTTGGGATTTGCTCACAGATGGAACTGGCAGTGACAGCAGAGCCTGGAATCGGCTTCAGCCAGCAATGACTCTTTTTCTCCTGTTTCCCTGGGTAACCTCCTCAATCAGTTAGGATGCACCGTGGTATGTCACCTTCCGCTCCTGGCTCGCTCCTTGTGATGTTTCAAGCATCCTCATGGCTCTTAATTTCCTTAAGTGTTAAGAAAAGTGATACCTGGTATCTGTAAGGTAGTGCTTGATGGGATAAAGTGCTTTGATAAGCTCTTAATTACAAGGATTCTTATAATTTGTTGACTTCCCTTCCCAGCAATAGTGGGATGTTTCTACCACGAGGCCTTCTCAGCACTGTCATTTCACATAATTCTGCTGATTTCATTAACTTTCACTGATTTTTTCTTTTGCAAGTCGATCACAATGATTGATTGACTGGGAAAATAGGTTTTATCGACTGGGAAAATAGGTTTTATCATCCTTAGTCTCCAAATTGAATAGTTGTAGCAGTTGGATTAGGTTAATCCTGGCAGTATCCGCCTTTGGCTGATTTCCACTGCTGAATGGAGCCGCCCTCGTGTGTCCCCCCTCTGCGCCCCCACGAATTAGGGGATTAAGAGAAGAGGTGCTTAAGATTAGCCCTTGATTGACACGTGGTTATGCAAATTGTGAAGGAAACCATGAGATTCCTGAAATCTAGCTGGAATAGTGGAGATGTCTTCAACGTGAGAGCATAACAAAAATAGCAACAGACAGTGAAAGCAAGGCCCAGTTGTAGGAAACTCATGATTTTGAGCCCATTTTCAACTCTCGAAATCTTGTAACCTTGAGATCCGTGCGCCCCCTGAGCAGCTGGAGGGAAAGGAGTGTGTTTTGAGCAGGCAGGAGGCAGTTACTTGTGTGATGTATCCAAATGTTAGATAAACTCTCTCATTTCCATACAGACATGGGAGCTGAAAGACAGAACAAAATGGCTCTGTCGTCTACCACGGGCTACAACGGAGACTCAGTGTGTGATTAAATAATGAATAAAATAGCATTGCAAATGATAATGTCGTATTGTAAATAATTCCATTTGTTTACCCGACTATGGCATTGAAGTTCGTCTCCCTTGGAGACTTCTTTGACTTTTGATGCTGTTTTGCTTTGCATATGCTTGATTTTTTTCTCCTTGCTTTCCACAGAACCTTCATAAAGGTTCAGGAACTGACAAGACTAAGTGAATAATTCACAGCAAACAATTTTTTGGATGAATTTAGCATCTTTATTTCTGTAAAAATAGCCCTACACACATTCTGTATGTTTTGCACTAATTTATTGTTAAATCAGTTTTAAGTATAAATTCCCCTCAAGCCACCATCAATCCTTCTATTTTTATGACTAGAATATAAACTCCAATCTGGAAATAGCGGGGTTTAGAAATTAGTTTATTTGTGACTGAAGAAATGTGCATTGCTTTTGTTTCCTGCATGGATGGCTACGGTATTGCTACTAGTACAAATATGTCCCAATGTAATATTTGGCAATGTGAATCTCAACTTTTAAGTTCATTTTTTAAATTCATATTTAAACTATTCAAGTCTGATCGCTCAAACGCTTTAGAGAGGGAACATAAGGCAATCAAAAGACATCTTGCATGTTTTCCTCTAGAGAAATCATGTGGAGGAATATATGTTAAGGAAGAAATAGTGCAATTACTATTAGTATTATTTGCTTGATTTCTACCTTGGAGAGCAGTAATTTTTTTTGGAGGTGACTGCTGCATAAAAACACTAAATTACTCTTTCAGTGGATGGAGCGTGTGGGCGTGTATATTGTGGATATAGATCCAGACTAGTGTTTACGCCGAATATTAATCCAAAGATTGGAATTTAGTGCATGTAGTGGATGCTACAGTGATGCAATGCATTCTAGTGGGAAGTATCTCAGAAATCCCTTTTAACTTACTCTATGTATCTGTGTGAATCTGAAAGACGTAAAATCAGGTCAAACTACCTGATCTGCCTCCAGACAGTGCCCTGGTCAAACAGCAGCTGCTTCACTTCAACTGTCTGGCAAAATAGGGGTAATGACATCTGAATTAAGCTCCATGAGATCCATGGATGGGAAGCGCTGATGTAAAAACATTGCAGTATAAAATTCAGAACATTTATCTCTGCATAGAGACTCGTGGCATGTATTTGATTAAGTACCCCTGTCATGACTAAAACAGAGACCTGAGGTTTCTTTTCTTTTTTGGTTTTTTGGGTTTTTTTAGGTGCCATCAGAAGATGCACATCCTATCTGAGAAAGCCAAGCATTTCCTTAAATCACAAAAAAGAAGGAAAAAATCCCCAAGCTGAGATGAACGATGATGACAAGCCGAATCAAACCTCTTTTTTGGGCAGAGACAAAAGTTTGTGAGATGTTTGCATTGATCCTTGCCAGGAATTTAAGTGTTTGGAAGCTTGAAGGTTTGCAGGAGAACTGAAGTACATCAGTGAAGGTGGGTTTGGTTTCCTCATGGGAATTTTGGGTTGAGTAGGTGCTACAACCTGAGCTCTTCTCAGACACATCTGATGGGGCTTTGAGCAACCTGACCTAGGGAGTGGCATCCCCACCCACGGCAGGGGGTGGAATGAGGACATCTCTAAGGTCCCTTCCAACCCAAGCCATTCTGGGGCTCTGTGAGTCTGTGAAGCTGTGTACTTCCTGCAGCTCAGATGCCTTTGGAATTCCTGGCTCAGGAGCCCTTCGCATGGCATTGCAGGTGGTGTTTTGTTTCCGAGCCCAGAAGGATGAGACTTGTGCAAAGAACAGCTAATTTGCTCTGCTTTGAGTACACAAGCTGAAGTCTCCACATGCACAGAGACCTCAATATCAATGTCAAGATGTGAAGGTGGAAGTAGATTTTTGTTCATGTTTCATTCCTGTATGAAACTTTTTGAGTAACAATTAAAGGAGGGCTCTGGGATGAGCTGAATAATGGTGGAACAAAAGTCCCTGCAGCGTGCTGCCTGCTTCCCTGTTGTCTTCGAGCAGCGTCTGCTGTAGCTACTGGGTACTGTGGCAGAGAAATCTCCTCCTCATTTCCATTTCAAACTCTGCCTGCTCTGAGATGAGGATAATCAGTCCCTCACTGCAGTTGTGCACTGCAGCATCTTCGCCTCCTGCTCCGTCTCCCGGGGCTCGCTCCTTTGCTGGCCCAGCTGTTTGTGGCACTCTGTTTCCCAGCTGACTCCGAGGCACTGGAGCTCCGCGGCTCTGTGGGAGCTCTCCAGTGCACTCACACTCACGGGCACTTATGTGGCTTTTCTGCTCACACATCTGCATTTAAGGAATGGAAATTAATACCACTTGCATAGAGATTTCTTTCAGAGATCTTTTGCAGGTGTCCCCCGTTCCGTATGTCTTTGTTTGGATGGGATTGCAGAGAAGGATTTGTACATCCATGCTCTCAGCGCAGGATGCCCTTTCTGTGAGAGCTGAGAGCATTCCCAAAGCCCAGGGAGTTAGTCATACCTACAGCAAGCTCTTCAACCCAACTGATCGTCCTGTCTATCTTTGGCAAGTGTTTTTGCTGAAAGCAGGAGGAACCTGTACTGGGGTTGGAACTAAGCCCTCATCTCTAACATCCCACTTGGCATGGGGATCACAAGCCCACAACTGTGGCTTTATTCACTGTTATGTGAACCTGGCAGATTTTCTACCAAACTCCACCCTCTAAAATCAGGCAAGAAGACATCAGGGAGGAAACTACTGGGGCCTCGAAATGAGGGACACCATAACTTAACACGAGAAAGATGCAGGGCCTGAGATTTGACACATATTTTTGCCAAGAGTTGTACTCCTCACACAGATGTGGTGGGTGGGAACAGATTGGGCCGACAGACTGCAGGTTCAGTGCTGTTTTAGAGGGCTGGTTCCTCTTGCCATCCTCACCCAAACCCCAGGAAAGAAAGAGAATGGAAAAAACTCAGTGTTAGAAGGGCAGTCAGGGTACATCTCAATCACATAATCAATAGGATATTTGACAGCTTTATTCATCTTTTATCACCCACAAGTTAAGGGTAACAAAATGTCCGAGGCAGCCATTATCAAACAGCTCAGGGTTTGCATGGAAGAAGCCCATTAAGCAGGAAGAGCTGTTACTCCTGCAATAAATATGTGACACAGGAGAGCAGGTGAGAGATTGGGGCCAGGAAAAGTGGTTTAGTCAAATGTGTCAGGTCACAGTGACAAAAGGTTAACAGCCTGTCACATGGCACATGCCCACAGCCACCGAGTTTTGCCACTATGAACACCTCCAACAAGGCTTCCTCTGCCATGAGGTACAATAACCACAGATGCCTTAATGATCTTACATATGAACGAATATGTAAAGCAGCTTAAGTCTCATTCTCTAGCTATTACAAGCTTGATCTCCTAGAATTAGACAGAAACTTTAATCGCTGTCTCACTACTGTGCTTTGCCAGCTCACATGTGAATTTCTTCCTTGCCAGGGATTAATTCTGCTGTTTGGTGACATCCCATTGAAAGGGTGGACAAGAAGAGCAAGAAATGTATCTGTGCACAGACTGTAATTCTCCTTCTTGAGCACTGCCCAGCAGGCCAGGCACCTATTGACAGAGCTGGCTTAGGTCAGAGCTTGCCAGAGAAACAGTTCACATCCATCTGTGAACAGCCAGGCAAGTTGGATCTGCCGTGGCTATAAGCTGTCACTCAAAAGTATTTCTGTCTTCAAAGTCCGTTTTCAAGCATCAGGAGCAGACACCTTCCTGCACAGGGGAGACGGCAGCCAGGAACGGAACCTCTTGTGGGGCAGCCAGGCAGAATCCCAAGGAAGCAGCATGGGAAGGAAGGGCGATGCCACATCCCACTGGGCCCAGAACGCCTCTTGGTGCCTTCACCGGAGGTGAGGGACCAACCTCCGCTGCCCCCGCGCACGTGAATGTCCGCAGCTGCCGCCTGTTGCCGGATCACGGCTGGGCAGGGATGCAGCTGCCCAGCCTGGCCGAGGGCTCAGGTGTCCCATTTCCCACGGGCAGCTTTTTTCACTTGCCGTGAAGCCGGGAGTGATGGCGAGCACAGCCCCGCTCCCACCACCCCAGCGCTGGAAGGGCTTTCCTCAGCTGTCTGCCGCAGGAAGGACGGGCACAAGGAGCACCCGGCAGCCGGGCAGCGGACCGTGGTAAGAGGTGCTGCTGGGGGCCGGTGGGGCTGCAGGGGAGCGTGCGGGAGGGCAGCGGGTTAGAAGCCGCATCCCCTCGCAGGCAGCGAGTGAAGGAGGAAGGAGAAGGAGTCCGGGGCCGGCTGCTGCCGGAGGGGGGGTCCCCGCCGGGCGCCGCCCCCTGCCCGCGGGGCGGGGGGCTCCCGCTTGCCGCTATTGGGGGGATGCGGTAGCTGCAGGGGACCGGCGCTGCCGCCGCGGGCCCGGAGCCGCCTCCGCCCGCGCAGGCTCCGCGCCAGCAGCGCGGCGCAGCGAGCGAGGCACCGGGGCGCGCAGCCTGCCCGCCGCCAGAGGAGGAGGAGGATGATGAGGATGAGGATGAGCGGGGCGCTGCGGGGAGCGGCGCCGGCTGCAGGTAGGAGGAGGCGGCGGGGAACCGCGGGGCTGTGCGGGGGGAGCCGCCCGCGGCCGCCCCTCTCCCGCCGCCGCCGTCGTGCGCGGAGCGGGTCCCGGCGCCCCGCGGAGCTCGGCGGAGTTGAGCGCAAAGTTTGTCCGCCGGGAGGGAGGCGCTGGCGCGGCGGAGCCGGCGAGGAGGCGGGGAGGGATGCCCGGGCAGCGCGGTGCCGCCTCGTCTGCCGGCCACAACTGCGCGGCTGGGACGTGCGAGCGGGGATGCGAGCGGCGGCTCGCCCGCAGGAGCCGCGCTTCGGGGCCGTGCGCGGGGATTTAACACTTCCAGAGCCGGGCACGGGCAACTTAGAGCCGTAGTGAGCATCTCGGGGCCGCGCTGGGAATGAACGTGAGACACCGGTTCCTTTCTTATTTATGTGTGTGTGTGTGTGTGTGTGTGTGTGAGACTCTCGAGCAGGGTTTTCTCGCCATCCAGCTCTGCATGCCAGCCGGGAAGGGGCAACTTGAACCAGCTGTCCTCTCTTGGTTTAATATTTACAGCCCGAATAAATATTTTGTTGTCCTTCTGCCTTTTTCTCAACGCCTTCTTGTAGTGTAGATGATTAATCAGGGAGGTTAGTGGCCAATTAGGCATAACCTTGTAAGAAAATAATTATGTGAGGATATATGGGGTTTGACTAGTGATGTGATACAGAATACACCCAGATCTTGGTAGCTGCTTCCCCATGTGTGCAAATTCAGTGTGTTCTTGATTTTGAATGGAAATGGAAGTGTAATGACAAATATGTTACTTCCAGGGGAAGACTGTTATTTTCCTTGCCAGTGAAATAGATAGCAGCTTTAAAGTAAAATGTGCATGTCTGGGGATATAGAGAGGGGTTCTCTTTTTCTGGTCAGTCACTAAATGTTTTTCTCCCTTTTAAATGTGGTCTTTCTAGTGGTGCTGGCTGCTTTGAGTGTTTGGTTTGCAGAATGAATTTCATTTCAGTGCCCTCGGAGTCTCGTGAGAAGAAGTGCACTGCTGTGTCTTCAGAGGCTGGTTGTTTTAACTGATCTTGTTAAATAATGCTATTATTAAATGATGGCAAATTGGAGCAAATGTGTTTTTCATTGCCCACAAGTTGTGTTTCTGAGCTAAATTTCTTTTTATGGCTGGAGAGGCTCTTGCACTGCAGTATTACAATACAGCCATATTAAAAAGGTCCTTGGAGCAAATAACCCTAATGCTGCAGCTACGTTTTCAGTAGACTTCAGTAGTTCTATGGGAAGTAATTATGTTGGATTTAAGGAATCTGGGCTGAATTGATTGTGCTTTCTTAATTGTGGTGTTAAACTGCTTGTAGATGTTCATGTGGGTGGTAAATCTGAACCCAAAAGCTAAAGAAGCGAAGTTCCAATTCCAAGGCTTTATTTGTGATGAATTTTTTTTTTTTGCAACAGGTTTTTCTGTCCTTTTTTTTTTTTTTTTTACTTCCTCTTTCTACCTTCAATTGACAGAGAGGTCTGCAGCTTGAATACCTTTCCTTAACCAAGCAGAGAGCAGTGGTAGATGATACCATCATTCTCTTCTGTGTACGGTTTACTCTCTCTGTGGTGCTGCAAGGAAGACTAGAGATGAAAGGGAAAGAAGATTCCTGAGGCTGATGGTGTTGGCAAATTGATTGATTAAGGTTTGCTCTGAGGAACCCTGCTAGGTTTTAGATGGTTTCTTTGGGATGTCATGCTGAAAGCACAGGTCAGCACCTATTCTTCTGCGATCTCACACCAAATTCTCTGGTGTGTGCTTGGGACGTGTGAAAAGCAGGCATGGAACTAAGCTCTTAATGTCAATATTTGGTGCTAAAAATTTAATTCTGAGCAGAAGACAAGCAGGTTGGTTACTTCTCTTAAACTACAGCTCTTCATTACTGGTTTTTGTTTGCTCTAGTAAACAAACATATAGCTCTTAAAATTGAATTAAGTATATAAACTGCTTGAACCAGAAAGGGGAGACAGACTAATAAATAAAGAATTAAGCTATTTTGCCACTGACTGGCTGATTACAGCTTTGGCCTGATCACTCAAGCAGTGCTCCAAGCAAGCTGTCCATGCCCAGCACCCTTTTTCTGGATTGGAGGCTGGGAGTGCTCAGGGTGACTGCAGGGTGACACCTGCTTGACTGACAGACACTTATTGCAGAGTGGCACCTGGTGCTCTGTAATTTTGCCTCTGTAATGACTTTCTCCAGAGAGCTGACAGAGAATTAAAATGTTTGCAGTCAGGTTTTTGGAAGGGTTCCTCAAGATGCAGAGAGGAAGTTAGGGAAGTCCATCCATTTTTAGATGTCTCTAATCCCAAGCTTCTGTTCCTGTAGTCATGCTAATTTCTTATTGATTGTTGTGGCAGTGACTGTTTCAGAGGAGTGCAAATGTTTCCACTCCACACAGGGTAGTCTTAAAAAGAAACCAAAGTGGGAAGGAAGGAGTGGCTGAAAGGGACATCTTACTTCAGTCTTTTTTTCAGGTTGTTCATGGAACCAAGGCCACTGATGGACAGTTGTACACTTCTGAAATTCAATTTCAGTGTCAGGACTAAACTTTCCATCCTGTGTTTGCTGTAAATGCCAGATAATCTCAAGCACTACTTATCATAAGGATGCAAACCTCAAAGTTCTCCATCTTAAGCCCATTTCTCCACTGGAGCAAAACCATGGGAACAGAGGGGTCTGTGGTGGAGAAGAGGTGTCATTTCCCGTGTGGATGTCAGCTACTGTGTGCAAAAGGAGCTGAGCTGGAGTCAAGGCTGGTTCCCAGAATGGCAGTACACAAGCAGCAAAAAATGTCAGTGATTTCTGGAGATCAGCTCTCTCCTTATCAAATTCATGTGCATGCTGCAGATCAGGACCATGGTCTGTGCTTCTCTAACCATCTGATGCTGACCTAAAATCCCTTTGCAGATCCATCTGTGTTCATCAGGTGAGCCTCAGTCATGCTGTAGCCTGGTATTCACCTTCTGGTACCTTTAATTTCCCCACCCATTTCCATACCCTTTGCTAGGAGTGTTTGCTGCGGAAGTAGGGTGCTGTTGGAGGTTTCCCATCCCCCTTTTCCAGCTACGCTTTTTCAAGGGAATTAAGAATGATGCTGCAGCCAGCCCAGCGTGGAGCTGACAAATAGGGATGTCTTCACAGTGACACCTCCTACAAGGGGCAAAGCAGGAGGGTTAGGATATTCAGGAGAAAATCCCAGAATGGGCTTATTCCCTGTGTTCCCCATTTTTCTGAGTACCATTGCTCTCCTGGATTTTTAAGGACGTCCTTCTGCTATCAGAGCTCTAAAGAAGGAATAAGTGGCATGCTTGTGGGTTTATGCTTAACCAGAGATGCAGGAGCAGGCTGGAAGTGAAAACAAGCCAATCTCAACTGCTGCTAAGAGCTCTTGGGAGGGGGAATGAGAAGTATTCTTTGGAGTAACCTGGATAGCAGGTGGAAATGACCCCATACACAGTGTCTATAAAACAGCATGTTGGATAAAATGGTCCTATTACAGGAAGTGCAGAGGGCAAAAAACCTAAGCAGTCTTGACAATCATTTTGGGATTGTTCTGCAAGAAAATCAAGGGCTTGTCAGTTTTTGCTTTTATGCACATAAATCACCTTTGCTCCTCCTGTTCCATAAAATGCACTGGGTCAGGACTTTGCAGTTTGATTCTACACTATTGTGCGTATTTACAGCAGAATACATGTAGCACACAACAGGAGATTCATATTTCACAGCACTTCCATTTTTCATCAGTATGCCAACTTAAAGAACCTCCAAGTTCCTTTTAAAATAGCATTAAGATTTGCAAGCCAGTTAAAAAGGATGAGAATACATTCTGATATTCCTCTTTTATATCTGCAGATTGATGCATTCAACAGCCAACTCCTTTGATTCTTCCAACATTTAAACATGAGTGACTTAGTGAAAAAAACACTGTATGAATATTTACTCCTGTTTTAATGTAGCAGAGCTCTACCGAAGTCAAAGCAAGTGCAGCTGGCTCCTCAAGCTGAGGATATGGCCCAGCAAAGGACTTAGCTAATTGGCAGGAGGCTGGTTTGGTACCATTCCTTGCAGGGCAATATTTTAGAAAAAAAAAAAAAAAAAAGAAAAAAGTCTTACTAACATCAGAGGGATTTCTCATTTGTAAAATTAAATGCTCCTCAGTGAGAGGTGAGGGGATCACTCCAGCTCAGAGAGCGTTTTCCCTGACTAATATATCCAAAATGTATGTTGGGATTGCCCAGCACTGATAATTCACGCACCTCTGGAGTGGAATGCAGCAGCCATTCCGGGCTGGAAACATTATGCAGGAGGGGTTTAGGGAAGAGAAATGAAGAAAAACTAATCCAATTGAAACTGCGAGGGGAATTTAGGAAGCAGAATGCAATTATCCGAGTTGGATATTGGCCAGGACATGTTAGTTAACATTTTTGCTCTTGTGGGAATTTTCATGGGATCTTTAATGACGATGAATGGTCAGGGCTCTATTTTACATCTCATTTGAAAGCCTGAGCTTTCACTTCTTCATGAGGATGAAGTGAATGCTTTGCCTTCCTTCAGGATGAGTTGCTTTACTTAATCTGCTTTCCTCCCACAGGGTCAGGGCTCTCTGGGCACACCTGCCTGGCAGTTCTACATGGCTGGAGTTTTTCTTCACCCTGGGCTGCTAAGTCAGAAGGAAATCCCAATACTCAGCATTGCACATCAAAGCCCAGTTCCAATTTAAAAGGTCTTCATATGGAGAAGCTTCCCTCCGGTTCAACTGGCCGTGGCACAGAGTGACAGAATGGTTTGGGTTGGGAGGGACCTTAAAGATCAACTTGTTCTGACCCCCTACCATGGGCATATTTTCCCCCTTCCCTAAGCACCAGGGTGCTGGGACTCTCCCCTGTTTTATGAGGACTAATGGATGGAAGAATCATCTGTCAATATTAAATATGATAAATCTTACTGAAACTGGCGTTCCAGGAGGAAGGAGTTGATGCATAAAATATTTTCTTCTCTACAATCACAATTTTCCATTTAGCTATCTGAACTTGAATCTTTCCTGAAACAAACAAGCAAACAGGCACTTCTCCTCTGTAAAAAATCAGTGTCCGGTTACAAATGTGTTTTTATATTAGTGCTTTTTGGTATTCAGGCAAGGAAAACAGTAGGATGGTGTTTGCTTCTCGGGGGAGAAGGGGCTTCCTCTTCTTTTGGAGGTTTAGGGATGGCGTGTTTGGTGTGATTTGGTCAAATATCATTCTGGGAACTCAGAGGATTGCTCTGTATCCACTGAGTTACCTTTTAATCTGTTTATCAATGTGCTTGCAGACTCTCTTAGAGGTCATGAAGCAGTGGCAGATGCTGGGAGATAAAATTAGATATGCATCCAGACTCTACTGTATAATTTTGTTAACAAAAAGAGCAATGTAGTAGTAGATACTTCTTTTTTTCCTTTCTTTTTTCTCCTGGAAAACCTGTCCTGAGATTTTGTTTTCCTGCAAGATCAAATATAGGTAGGCTGTGCTTCTAACCCACACATGCCACTGATACTTATGTGCAACACCAATAATTAGAAGTTAACAGGGTTAATACTCTCTTTGTAGCAAAGATTTTACTGTTTATATAGAAAATTTCCCCAAAACTCTCAGGGTAACATCAATGTCAGTAATTTAAAATGCTGTTTCAAAATCACTCAAAATATTCATAATGCATCAAGTGATATATTTTATATCCAAGGATTTTCTTTCTTCATTTTTGTGTCTTTGTGGACAGTTTAGGTTGTTTTGTGGTCTGTGGGAGGATGGGTAAAGCCAATATCTACATTCACTCATCCTGAATTTCTGGTTAAATTTAAAGAGCTGAACACTCTGACTTGCTGTGGTGCATTTCCTACAGAATTTGTGGGATTTCACAGGGGTGAGTGCTGGGGAGAGTTTCACCATTCTGTTACTGTCAGACTTGCTTTAACTTACAGATGGCTCTTAATTAGGTTCATCTCCTCTCAGAATGTGAATAAAAAGCCCCACTCTGAGCTTTTAAAGATGTTCAGAATATGTGGAATATAATGTTAAGGGGCAAAAGGAATCATGATCGTCATCCAAAAGCCTCAGAGGAAACCACCCTAACTCATCCTTTAAAAATAGCAATGTTTGATAGAAGGCTTCTTAGCTGTGTAAGGCTGGGTTTTGTCTCTCATAAACAAAGCGATTTTGCTTATGGACCCCCCATGTAAATAAAGTGCCCATTCCATCTGCTTCTTGTAGCTTGTCCCACAAAGTAACGACAAATGTTTCCACTGCATGAAAGAATTTGATGAATATATTATGTTGGCCAGGTGTAAAGCTGTGATCTGTGACATTTCATGCCTCATGTGGGCATTGTGCTGTCATGTGGCACAGTGAGCTGCATTGATAGAGTCTTTGGGGATAAAGAGAGACAATATGGACAGAAGCTGTTGTTAGGCAAAATAAATTATAGAGTAGCTCATCCAGTGTGAGAAGGATTGGGAATGATGTAGTTTCAAACATTGTTTTTTCAGTAATTGTGCTGTTTGAATTGTGACCGACTTTAATAACATTCTATCGTTTTTAATATTTCTTTATTCATTACATTTTATACACACTCAGGTGGTTTACTGCAAGCTGTGTGGAAATTACAATGAAGGTCAAGTGCTCTCTGTGAGGATAACTTATTACTGAAAATATTAACTGTTGTCATTACTGTTTTCCAACATGAAATTTTATTTGTCTGGTGAATGAAGAGGTGATGTCGGGCTTGTGTTAAAGTGTGTGATTACTGTCAATAGACCAAAGTCCCTTCAGTCACAGTTTTGAGATGTACATGATCACTGAACGAGTCTCACTTTAAATTGATTTGTTTTTCCATATGCTCTTAAGCTGGTACAGGCCCTTATCAGAAACATCTTTGACATTAGGATGGATTTATATAGATTTAACTTTTAAAAGCCTTCAGTAAACTGAGGCTAAACTGAGATTTGCAACTTTACTATTGAAATAGCCTACACTTGGCTTTGCAGCCCTTCAAATGAGCTTAAATTCTTGCTTTAAATTATATTAGTTCAGCATTTTTCATATGGAAAAGGCTTTGGTCCACTGGAGGTCTGTGTAGAGTTGAAGTAAAGCATTAGGGTTGAGAGCAGGCTGTCCATGGCCTGTGCTGGGGTTGGGTAAATCACAGGTGCTCCACAGTGGTTTTCCATACAAAAGACCTTCCAACAGTTGCCCTGCGGTTAGTGGACATGTAATTGTGAATTTTCAGTGAGAGTTTGGAAAAAATGGGATCAGGACATTACCTTCTCAAATCATAATCCCACTTTGAGAGAGTAAATATGTTACTTTTCTCGAAGCCATGGAAATCTGTGGGGGAGGAAAAGGGAAACCTTGGAGCATCCCTGCTGTCCTTATGAAACCTAACACGTGTGGGATAGCAGTGCATCGTTTCTGACACATCACTGAAATAGAATCGTTTTGTGTAAAGGTCAGCTGTCCATAGTGTCTGAAACTGTTTCAGTTTTTATTATGCAGATTTGAGGTTCCTTTAGGAATCAAGTCCAACATGGGTAGAATGGAGACAGAAGAGTTGCAGTGAATATTCCCCCTTTTGGCTGTAGCTGCAGATCAGGGATTAAAGCTTTACCAGCTTTCTCATTGCATTATCAAAATTCTTGCCTGCTGGTTTGATGTGATGGACTTAGAGGTTTCCCTGGTCCAAGGCCAGGGACATCTCAATTTACAAGTCATGTGTATCTAATTTTCCTTCTGAGCTATGTCATTTGAATTCTCTACAGTTGTGTCTTCGAAGTGTAATCTGGGAAAAAAAAGTGGAATAAGTAGGTAAATGTCCTGCTGTCAAAGGTTCTGGACTGCTGTGCTGGGTTTGGGTTGTACAGGTACGTTAGGAAGGCAAGAACTGTTTTACAGGAGCAAAACAGAGAGATTTTTAGCTGAATGTCTGTCTTCTGGGTGCAATTGATCTACACTAGACAAAGCTTTCATGTCAGCCCAGCATAAGAGAGGAGCAGGAGTGGGTTAGCCCAGAAAAGAGAGGACTTCTGAGAAAGACCTATTAAAACCCTCTGGAGAACTGAGTGTGATTAGGAGTCATTTAACGGACTGAAGGGTGTCATAGAGCATGAGCAGGCAGCACCCACAAGTGAGACACCTCACACAGGTGATGTTCTGTGGGAAAGCTCAGTGTGTCGGGATGTTGAGGGTGCTGAAAGCTGACACAGACCAAAGAATCTCCTGGAAAAGTTTGTGGTGGAAGCGAGGACCCAGACTAGGGGTGACACTGCTTCTGACATAGACATGCCAGGCTCACAGATGTGCTCTGGTGAATCATCTCAATGTGTGTGCTCTTGGTGCCTGCCAGGGAGCCAAGGTTGCTGCACCAGGGCCAGCTGGCCCTCTGCTCCCAGCCAGAAGGGATTTCTTTCACACAGGTGAAGAACTCAGCCAAAAGTCAGTGTGGAGCAGTTCATCTCTCCCCTGCTGCCACCCAGGTTTCTCTTGAGTCAAAGCTGTTTGAGTATGGGACAGAGCAGAAGATGCTTCTAAGAAACAGGCAGCAGTGTTGGAGGAGAGGTGTTACCTTCTAGCAAGGCACCCAGTGTAGCAGAGGTGTAGAAAACTGCAGTAAGGGGTTGTGCAGGTGATTTATTTTGCTGTGGGTTTAAGCAGTGACTTTGGTTTAAGCCTGTTATTTCCCTTACTTGCTGATAGGTGCTCTACCCTTGGTGTTTGACAGTGTAATGATCTCTCTGCTGGAGCTGCTTGTTCTTATCCAGTGCCTGTGTTGGATATGTCTGTATCCATCTGCACCTGGCTCTACAGCTGAACAAAGCTCATAGAGGGACCCAGCAGAATTTTAAATGTATATATTAAAAGAAAAAAAAAAAAAAGTTTAGAAACCATTAGATTTCATTTAGGTCGTGTTTGAAGCTTTGTTCCATGTCCACAGCATGGAAACTCCGTTTTTATTGGAAGTGGAGAATCTTGGGTAATTGCTTGACATGAGGAATTAGGGCTTAAGAAGAACACTAAATATCATGAGACTTGTGATAAAATCTTAAGCACTGCATAAGCCACTGAGGGCTGTCAGACTGTAATTAGGTTTGATCGTTATCAGTTTGAGCCAGATTTGCACAGGTTACTGAGACATGGAAGGCCACATGCCCCATTACCAATTCCGTGAGCAACTCAGAACCCTTCCTTGATGATGGTGATATGAGCTGACCAGACATTTTCTTCATTTCCTTTGCATTTTTGCCTCTTTCCTTTACAGGTTACTTTGCACAAGCTCAGGTCATCTCGTGCCCATCACAGGCCACCAGCAATTCCTCCCCTGTGGAGAAATGATCTGGGCTAAACATCACTGTTGTCCCTGTGGGTTATGGTTTGCCCAATTCTTTCTAATTCTGGAGATTGAGGAAGGAGTTTTAATTCTAAATGGTTGTCTTTGAAATTGGTTGTTTTTCTGTGGAAATGCTCGTCTGTTTCTGTAACTTTTTGTAAGCAAATTTTGAAGAAATATAATATTAATTTTAATGTTAAAGTAAGAATGTCACCTTATGCAAGGCCCTAGGGTATATTTGTTAGTGGGAGGATCTGGAATAGAGTTTATTAATAATTCCACTTATTACCGACTCTGTTGCCTTCAGATTACCATTTCAAGTGCAAACACAGTGGAGATTACATATGGCAACATTTAAAAAGCAAAGTTCAGTGCTGTAATTGCGCAACGGAGCCGCTTGGAATTATTTAATAAAAGCGGCATACAAAAAGGTTCCTCGCTCTAATTTCATTAATAATGTATTTTGCATTTGGCTGGAGACATTTGGCTGGCAGCTTTTCTTTCAGGGTGTTGTGGAACAAAGCAGTAACCCAATAAGATTTCCTCGTTGGAGTCAGGCTGTACATCATGGCTGCTAAGAGTGGCAAGGAGATCACAGAGCCCTGATTTCAAAAATACAAACTAGGGATTGGAATAACGTTTTCTAGCTGACAGCAAATGGGAACAGAGATGGGAGAAATTGTGATCTGTGAAGGAAAGTGGCATGGCCATTGAAGCTGATTAATTTGATATGTCTCCTGATTTATTTGCCCTGTTTACTGAAGAAGCAGTATGGACACACGCTCACTGCTGTGCCAAAGGCTGTCACAGGAGCAGTTTATGCCACAGCCAGCCTCTTCTGCCAGGGAGATTTCTCTTCTCGTTGCAAACATGGTATTTTACCTTGCAGATGTCAATGCTGGCTCTCTGGTTCTGTTCACCTTTGCTTCCCCTGTAGCTTGCACACCTGATTGTGCTCCCAGCTCTGCAGTTCCCTGGCTAACTCACTTTCTGCCTCATTTACTTCCCAATGACTGCTGAACACCGTTCCCAAATTCAGGACCAGCCCTCCTTTGTGACTGGCTGCTCAGTTTGCTGCAGTGTTTAATGACTTCTCTTTGCTAATGTTGTAGCCATCCCTCTTTTGAATGTAAAGCTAGGTTTCATTAGCTTCACCAGAAGGAGGGAATGAGCACTGGGGAAATAATATCCCACTGAGGGCACTGTGAGGAATTCCAGCTAAGTGATTCAGCATGGTGGAGCTGGTGCCAGGGGTGGTGTGTGTTGGTACCTCACTGTGTGCTTTCCTGAAGAAAAGCAGGAATTCCTGGTTACCTGATCCATCCTGAACATCTCCAGCAAACACCAGGCCAAGCCACCTGTGTTGTTGGTACTTTGCACTTAAATAAGTGAATGCTGAGGTTTTGGAGAGGTTTAAATATTTTTTCACTGAGCATGAGACCTCCTTTTTGACTAAACCTAAGGCAGCTTGAGACTGCTGTCTCAGAGTTCTGAGCTGTTTTCAGCCTGGTGCTCACAGTGACACAAACACAAGTCAGGGTGTGAGCTGTGAGGGCTGTTCCCCATCAGTTGTTTTTCTCACAAAATGATGTATTCAGTCCTCGGTGGCTCCCAAGGGAGAGTCTTGGAGTGATTCCCTTCTCACAGCTACATCTGCATCTTTGTGGGCCCTCACTGGTCTAAGTCAGTGGTTGCTGACTCTTAAGTCTGTGGGAATATGAATGAGTGTGAGTCTGGGGTTTTTTAGTTTCTTTTGTTAAGATTCTGCTCAGTATGAGTTGAGTGGTTTTTAATGGAGACTTCCATGAGCTGATTGTGGCTTTTTTCCCCATGTGTTTATTTCTAAGATCTTGCTTCCATCATCTTTAAGGCCCTTTTAAAAACCTTGAGTGGGTGTATCCAGATTCTATTGCAGTTCAGGGGCAGCACTGTGATTGCCCACCTTGTGCACTGTCTTACACAACATGAAAGGGGTTTTTTGGTTATCTCCTATTGTTTTAATCTGTTTTCCCGTCTATTTAAAAGTTCTGTATCTGATTTCAGAATCCCAGTTTCTTAAATGTTGGCCAGTAGATGGTATTTGTGCTTTAAAGGTCTTTAAGTACCATACTAACAGCACAGAAACAAAATCCTACATAAACTCAAGTAGTTTTTACTTAATTCCTGAGCTAATTGGGGCAATTAAAAAAGTAAAATTGGGGCTGAGATATGGCATTCATGTGCTGTGCTGTATTCTGTGGACATCTGATTTGTAATTGTCATGTTGGTTATCTCGTAGGTGGGATACTATTTTAGAGCTCAGCATTGGCGCAGGAGAGCTGCTTGTGATTGTTGGAGGATGGGAGAGATGACAGAATGAGACAGGGATCTTATTTTTTTGGTGCTTTTCTCTTGGAGGAGGCTGAATCTGAGAGCCTTGGCACTTCTCCATAGCAGAGGAGCTTGCAGTGATGCTGCAGTTTTGTTGGTGCCACTGCAGACACAAAGGCTAAAACAAATCAAACTGAGCTGAGAGGAGCAGATGGGGCAAGTGAGAAGTTGGGAAATCATTCAAAGTGTTAGACACAGAGTGATTTCAATTTTCCCGAGACAAGTGGGTGCTGTGGCACAACATGGCTCTTTCTGACACTCAACACACGTGAGACGATTTTGGAATAAAAGCTGTATCAGGTGTTCCCTTTCCAAATTTCCCTGCCTGAGGGGGAGAGTTTGCATTTGGCAAGGATTAGCTGTAAGGGGGGTGGGGTGGTGAAAACAAGCTTATCATGAATCCTTTCAGGTGTTCTGTTGACCACTCTGAGCAGAGTGTATAACAAATGAGCAAAGTTCCTTCTTTGGAGGCAAAAATGGAGGGTATCACAAGGCAGTGGGGGTCAAAGAAATTGGACGGAGATACTTCCTTTCTTCTAAAAATGTTGTCTTGATTTTAATGTTCTTCCTAAAGGATACAATTTCCCCCATAGTATGGGAATACGCAAAAGAATAAACCCCTTACTTTGATAAATATGAATGTTGGAAATTTGGGTGTCATCAGTAATGAATCCACAGAAATTCCTTGGAATGTGTGACCTGTATCCCACTATAACACTGTTCTGCTGCTAAGATTGCTCTTTAAGGGGCTTGGTTTCTTTTAAAAGTGTGGAAATGAGATATGAAGAATTCTGGTCTCACCTGATAATTGTGGCCTAAACATGATTTTGCAGTATTTACTGTTTATAATAAATAAATAGACAGTAGATAATTCCTGCTTTAAAAGCTGTGGGGCACAGAAAAGTTGGGTGTGGGAAAAATGTGTATGATAAAGCATAGTTCCATCAGAAAGAAAAGGAACTTAAATAGCAGTTGGATTCTTTCCATCCACCCTACAAAGAAGAAAATTGGTTTGCAGGAAATATAGGTCATGGCACTGTTCTGGCATCTTGATGTTGCTGCTTTGTAAGTACACTGGATTGCTGGCAGCGCAATTTGGGACTCCCATTAGAGCTGCTCTTTGCTGTCAGGCTTAAAGGCCATTTAATATCCCTTATCTGATCTAATGCACTCCTCACAGACAAAGAAAATTTAAAAGATGCTGTGAGTTTGGGGGATTTTTGTTTGTGTGGGTTTTAAAAGGTTGTTTTTTTTTTTTTTTTAATGAGTTACTGAAAGCCCATCTGGAGATTCTTCCTGCTGGTGCATCAAAACTCAGTTACTTCAGTAAGGACCCAAGGATCAAGGGTGCCCCATGAATGTGGCATTGAAGGGAGATTTTTCTCCCCTCTCCATGATAAAGCACAGAAGAAAATTAAACCTTGCATTATTGTGCCATGTGGTTTTACAGATGCCAGCTTATTATTGGAGGAAAGCCTTGGCTTTTTGGACATGGACTTTGATTATGGGATTAATCTAATTTCCTTGTGTTAGGAAAATTATTAAAGGCAGCTGCATTCTGTGATTTAGGGGGTCTGTATTCTCCTCTCTCTGTCCAGCACCAGGACAGGGTCAGTGGTGTTTGTAGGAACTGGGGAACAGACAGGATCTCTGTGGGGACAGGAGGTGATGCTGCTCCCTTCTGAGACATTGTGGCACTAAAATGTAAAGAAAGTCATGATTTTTCTGCTTGGTTCTGTATAACTGGTCACTATGAACAGTAAGAGGCCAAGATGAAAACAGAAGTGTGGAAAGGAAATTTGGATGAGGAATTATAGGTAGCCTTCTCCTATCTGTCCCACAGAACTGCTGTAGGTTTAGGAGTTATGTGCTGTCTATAAATACACCAGACTTGCTAAAAAACCTGCTGCATCTTCACATATCTTTTCTTTTTAAATATTTTGTCTTGAATAATCCTGGAAGTTAATAAATCCGTGAAATCAGATGAAATCAAAATCTGTCTCGCCTCTCCCTCACCCTGTCCTGGGGTCAGTTGTGGCTCATGTGGTTCGGTTTGTTGCAGATTCAGGGCTGTGGTTCCTGGGGTGTTTTGCAGGTTCAAAGCTGTGGTTCCTGGTTTTTGTGGTTCCTGGGGTTTGTTGCAGGTGCAGGTCTCTCTCAGGCTCCCTGTACCAAGTAGGGCTGCAGTCAATTGAAACCCTTGTGTTTTGGTTGAAGTTCTACCAATTTATTGCTGCTCAGTCTGGAGATTTTCAGGTGTGACAAAGATCAAAGAAAGCACCTCCAGGTTTTTCTTGCTGCCCCAATGTGTTTGCAGTGGGGTGTTGTTGCCTGGGAGTTCATTAAGAGCAAACAGAAGCAGCGGAGAGCTCGCTGCTCTAACACCCGGCTCATGGGGTGGCTGAGCTCTGGAATAAGCAGGAGCCCAACACTTCCTGTGCAGCTTGCCTGAACATTTCCTAACCCCCCGACAACTTCCATTCATTATCCGCTGTACCCTTGGATATTAAGCAGTATTTTTTTTTTGAACAGGCAATCAGGGAGATTTCCTGTGATGACAAGTAAGTTTTTCTTTTGGGTGGATTGAAGTGTCAAACCAGCATTATTGTACCTTAGTTTATTTTTATCACTTCCTGCAGGATTTGCAGGACTGATTCTTTGAGTCCTGAACAAGGTGGTTGTGTGCACACACATGCGCGTGTGTGTGTGATTTTAAAAAAAGCCTAAAGTAATACCTTTAAAAAACTATTTATCTTTATTTTTTTTTATATAAAGATGCAAAAATGAGCAAACAGGCCTATCAGTTGTGTGCATCTGACTGAAATGCATAGAGTCTTACACATAAATTATTATTGCATGCAGTTGCATGAACAAGTGGAAAAGCTGGGTTTAGGACCCCTTGAAAATAATCTATTTCTGTTAGACATGCATATCATTTAGATATATGCTTGTCTACACAGTGTATAATTTTTCAGTGGCTTTTTCAGAGGTAATTGTGGAAGGCAAAATGTGCTGTATGAATATGGTACTTCAAATTGTAAAATGCTTCCATGAGAAAATATATGATTAGTGTGCAGATAATGTCTTCAAAGGCCCTATAACAATTCTGAACTCTCAGATGGCTTGGGTAGTCTTTGCTCTCTCTTTGGAGGGACTGAGAATGCTAAAACCATTTACATGTGTTGTCACAAAATAATGTTATGGGGTTAATCCTGCCTGACACGATGCTTCACACCATGATGGAAAATTCATAAATGTTTTCTCCCATTTGATGTTCAAGAAGCCCTTAAAAGCACTCATTTCTGTACGAGTTATTTTCTCTCTTCATGTCCAACTCATCGATTATGGTCAAGTGTTCATTATTATGGTATTTACAAGAAATCAGTAGAGCCAGCTTGCTCATAACACTCTCCCTCCAACCCCTGCCCAGATTCATTCTTGCAGCACCCTGGAACAAAGAGAGCTGAGATTCTGAGCCATGCTCAGATCTGATTCAAGAATGTATTTCCCTGTAGGAAATTTTTAAGAGGTTGAGTTGTTTGTGGTCAAAGAGTCGAAGGTTATGTCCTTTATAGTAAAGATAGGAGTGGTGGTTAGTCAGTTTTGGAGCTGTCTAAATATTTTAATTTGGGGTGAAGTTCTTAGTCTTGTATTTCCTAGCTGTGTGTGTGTCTGTGCCTGCCCCTCTGCTCAGCCCACAGATCCCTTGTGATGGTCTTCTCTCCAGCTTCTCATTCCCTAAGTGGTAAAACATCCCACCTTTCTCTTTGCATGGACTTGGAATTTGTCAGTCTGCTCTGGGCATTGAACTCTTGGAAGAAGCTCTGGGCATTGAACTCAGTTTAATGTGAAAATTTATCAAACAGAAGATTGAGTTGTCCCCCAGAAGCAGTAGCTGCAGTCCTGTGGGAAGGTCTGCTTGTGGAAAAGTGTGCTCTTGGATCCTGGATTAACTGCAGGTGTACTGGGGGGAATGGAACCCGTTCAGGGGTTGTACTGAGTCTGACAGCTGCAGCTGGAGCAGTTGTGGTGTGACACATTGATGCTTCATCTACTCACCCAAGTCCAGATAAAGAACAGAGCAACGCTGTGCTGGAACATGTGCCCTGTGACTTGCTCTTGTGCAGTGTGTTCTCCTTTATAAGGGATATTTTAATGACTTTGGAGGCATGGGGGAGACCAGCTGGCTGTAAAAGAGGTGTGTAGGATTCAGTCTCATCCTGCAGTTGCTGTAGGTGTTGGTTTTTCTCGCTTGGGTAACACATTTGTTTTATTCTGTTGTTGTGAGGCTTGGCCTTTGTTCTCCATGAAGAGCTTGGGCAGCACAGGGTACACACCAGTGCTGGTTATATCCCCAGTGCTCCATGCTGAGGGAAGGTTATGGGAAAGGTTGTGGTGAGAGAGCTCTGAGGAGCAAAGCATGCCACACATCATCACACTGCAGAGGTGTGGAGATGACACGTTGATTCTGTTACTCAGTCCCCTCTGGGTGTCTGTGACCAGGTGATGACACTGATTTTTCACAGAACTTCAGCTGCTTTTCACAAGTTCACGATAATTTATCAGCCTGTGCACCTAAGAGTGTGCAGCTCTTTTAGAACCTTGTCTTGTGTTCAGTGGAATTAATGATGTAAAAGGTGTGCCCACAATACGTTAAATAGCTAAGCTGGTTTGGGAATTCACTTGGTTACCATACCAAACATGGATATGGTAAATAGTTTGATAAATATTGGAATTTTATTTGTTGAAAAACAGTTTTTTAAACATTGGGATTTTATTTGTTGAAATGTACAGGAAAAGGAGCTCATAATCTGGGTTATTCTGCGATAGAATTAAAGTAGCAGAACAACTTTAACCAAAACTTACTGGTGTCCCTTTTTTCCAGGTGTTGTTCAGTTTGTCACCTGGGGTTTGTCAGCTGGGACAATGCTGGGATGTGGCAGCGCCTTGCAAGTGGTTCTAGCAAGGAAAGGCTTCTGTTGACCAGTGCCCACTCCAGTTTGGCTCCTGTGCCTCCCCAGCTGTGTTCTGTGTGCCCTGAGCTCTCCCCAGTCCCTGCTGCACACACGCACCAAGCTCCACTGCGATGCCCACGTGGAGGCTGGCCCGGGCTGTGCTGACCTTTCCAGGAGCCCTGGGCTGCCCTGGAGATGCCTCCCTGCCACCCCACATCAGCTGCACGCACACTTCACCGCTGGTATTTTTGGCATGGTTCTATTTCACTACTTTTTGGATTTTCCCCTGGTCAGGCTTGCTTTTCTGGGATGAGGAGGAGCTGCTGCATCGAGTGTTGGTTTTGGGTAATTTCTAACTCACAGAAAGGCGCCTGCAGCTCAGGATATGCACACTTTAAAATGTGTGTTTATGAATTTAAAGTGACAAACTTTTTTTGCTTGGGTGTTTTATTTTTGGATTCTTCTTTCTTTCCCCAAATAAGCCCTGTAATGAGTTGATCCTTTGACTTGCCCCCAGATCAGACAGTTCCAGTGAGAGAAGCTGTTTTATGGGATTCATTTTGGAAGCTATTCAGGGAAATTATTGTAGGCTTTTTGAGAAATTTAGTGAGAGTGCGGAAGGTCCACAGAAAGGTTTGTTTTTTTTTTCCCTTAAGATTTAAGTAGGATCTTATGAAGGGAAGGAAAAACTCAACCCCTGGTAATTAAAGAATTTTTAAAATAATGAAATAAAATTATGCACACTCTGGGTTTGGATGTGGGTAAGTTCTTAACTGTTCCTGCTAGTGAAGGTTTTAATTTAAATTAGTGCTTTTAGAAGGGAAAGGAAATTACTTAATCACTGCTTCAAATGTGTGGTATATGGGGGCGTGTGTGTATCCCCTTTGCAAGATGTTAAAGAGTTTGGATTTAGGATGATGTTAATAAATGAATGTACAACTTGTAGGTGTGAAATGATCAAGGCAACTACTCTGGGCTGGGGAACCTCAGGGGCTCAGCTCATGTTGAATATAATCAGCTGAATACACCTGAAGTTTTCATCCTGGGGAAAGAAGAAGTGAATCCAACTTGTGGGTCTTTCATAGGGACTTTTTGATTATTTGAATTGGAGAGGGGCATTTCTTGGTGCTTGAATTAGGTTAATGTTTTGTGGGTATACATATGTATGATCCAGACCATGGAGAACTGGGGAAAGTACACGTGGCCTTCTGTTGAACAAAATGATGTCTTTGACTCCTAATGATGCAGGTTATTAAAGGAAGAAGTCAGATTGTTAGAATAACTTAATCTAATTCTTGTAAATGTGAGCCACACTTGGAGTGTGTGATGCTGAACTGCAGTGAGGAGAATAGAAGAGCAGGTGCTGCTGTGGAGGATCCCAGCAGTATCCCCTTGAACTTTACACTAAATACCAAATAACTTGGAAATGTGCCTGGTCTATGCATGGGGTTAATTGACTTCTGAGCACTTGGGCTGGAGTCTTGTTTGTATTTAAGGTACTCTTTGGAATCCCTCTCTCTCGACTATTCCTTTGTGCATACCAGACATCAGGGACCTTGAGGTCAGACAACAGCCACGCTGAAGCCATTCCAGGAGTTTTTTGGCACACTTTCACATCAAAGGACAGATATTGTGCTTGTGCTTCTTGCATAATTTGGGGTGTGTTAAGCCCAAGACCATCTTCTTGTAAATACTTCTGTAAATATTTTGTTTTTTTACATTGTCCTCATGGGGTGTAAGCAGAGTGTCAGGGGTCTGGGCAGGTCTGTGTGGCTTCACCATCTCCATCAATGCCGATGTGTTGGGTGGGGTGGTGTCAGTGCTGCGGTTTCTTCATTAGATTCTCGTGGTAGGTACTGAGGGAGTTCAAGGATGTTGTGTGAGAAACTCCCTTCCACTCTGCATCCTTCTCCTTCGATGTGATGCCCTAAGTATCCCAAACTGTGCTTGAACCCATTCCTGCCTCTGGGTGACACAAATAATCTGCTTGGGATGCGTGGTTTCTCTTCCCCTCCTCTAGCCTCTTCTCCCCAGTGTTATTTTCTAGGTGGGAGTAGCACATTAACCTATTTAAAAATAACAACAACAACAAATAAACCCAAACAAAAAAAATCCCCACCTTGAATGACTGAATTTGTCACAATAATTAAGTATAGTAGCTACAGCTCTGGATGTGTTTCACCTGCTAAGAGCTACTGCAGTCAGCACCATATGGTGGCCTTTTTTTTTCCCTTTTTAATAGACTTAGAACAGCAATTTGTTTCACCCGTGAGCCAGCACCACAGCATGCATTGCTTAACAGAAACAACGTAAGACTGGTGAGCTTTTCATTTTCAGTTTCAAGGAGCGTTTAGCTGAGCTTCAGAGCCTGCTTTCTGGCACTCTCTGTTTGTGTTGTAATTCTTTGATGTATAAAAGTAAGGGGCTGAAGGACAGAAGAGCTTGATTTTCTGACCAGATACTCCTCAGTGCTTTAGTCTTAATGTTTGCAAATAATATCCTAATATTTACCTGCCTCTTCAATTTATTGCCAAGCTCTCAACAATGTCTGTGTGTCACCCTGAGACTGTGGAAAGAAAATTATTGAAGATGTGGAAAATACTGTTTTATTCTATGGGCGGACTGAAGGTGCAGGCTGAGTTATGGGTGTGTCTGTGCTGTGGAACAGGGGCTGGTGCGGGATCCCTGATCCTCTTCCAAAATACAGAACAGTGCTACAGCACCCTGGTGCTGTCCCTGAGGGCCTTACCTTATCTCTAACAGTGCCATGGGGATGTGGCAGTGCTACTTTAGCCTGATTTTTCTCCCAAATGACCAGAGGTACTCAGATTTTTAACCACTTGCTGCCCCGTGCCCCATAAGCTGACATATGATAATGCAAACCCATAAGTAGTTCAGGATCCCCCTTATCTTAAAGCTTTGCTTTTGTGATTGACAGACAAAATGAATACAAAAATAAGAATTTTTGCATATTCTTAGACTCCCTTAAAACTTGGGCAAGTTGTGTGGTACCTTCATAGTCTGGAATGGCATCTCCAGAGTGACATGATGACCTGGTAGCACAGCAAGTTAACCTGCAATGCACAGGACTTGTGCTTAATTCCCCTTCCATGCCACTCCAGGTAAATTGCTTAGGTTAGGGAGGCAGCAGGAGGCAGGTGGAGGGGCCATGAGAATACAGCTGCAAATCACAGTGGGTCTCACATCCTGCACTTGGGAGGCTGTAAATAGCCCATCTCAGACCTTCCCAGGCAAACATCGATGAGGGTCATGCTGAATCCTCATTCAGATGCAAGAGCTGTGGTCCTGGTGTCTTCCATCCTTCCTCCCTGTCCCCTAATTGGCCCTGGGATCTTGCAGTTTGTGATGGCCTTCTAATTCTGGATCAATATCTCAGGTTGCTTTTGCTATTTGATAGTGTTGATAACCTGACTCTGCAAGTCGCTGGCCTCGTGATAACCAAGTCCACTGCTTAATTAGGGATATCTGCTTAAAAATGAGATATGTATCTGGAGGAAATGCAGGTTACAAATGGTTGCAATTAAAACTCATGTAGCAGATTTCCTGCATCTGTCCTATTGTGGTTCCTTTTTCCTTTCTTAAAAGGGTAAGAATGGAACATTTCTAGAGAGCACAGGTGTTCTGTTCAGAGTTCAAGATCATCTCAAGGGGGATGAGTTTGAACTGTCACACTCCCAGCCTCGTTCCTGTCTTGCATCCTGTGTACTTTAACTGGAATAAAATGTACTTTGAACCTCACAAAGCTTTAGAAACAGCAGGGAACGCTGAGTGGTTTTCTCTGTAAGTTAACCAACTTATTTGGAAATAAGGTGTGTGTTTTTTTTTTTTTTTTTTTTTCGTGTGTGTGTTTGTGGACAATGCCCCATGGTACCCCTGTAGAGCTTCCAAAATGGGGGACTTTCCAATCCCAAAGGGAAACTTCTCTTTAAGTTTGCACCAGGAGTACTTGCTCTGCGCAGGAGAGATTTTAATCTGAGTTTTGATTGGAATAAAAAGAGTTATTCCTTGGTGTTCTCTAATGAGCTGGGGGAAAGGGGAGCATAGGGAGGGTAGTGCAGTGCCCAAGAGCTTTTTGTTCTTCACAGTCTTTTAACTTCGTGTGCCTTTGCCACTTTCTCGTGCTCAAGTAATGTTCAAATGGGTTTAGTTTGCAAATTTAAATGAGCTTGCTAATGTTCTCATTTTAGCAATACCATCTAGAGATACTGATTAAAAATGTCACCTAGTGGTTTTAATCTGTGAGGAATGGGCAGTTCTGGAAAAAGTTGATCAGTTTTTTTCTCTGTACACCTCCATCACAGCAGAAATGGTCCTGGTAATGTTCCCTGACTGAAAGCCATGTGTTTGACTGGTTTTGGGAAAAATAGGAATTTGCATTTATTTCTGAAGCACCAGTAAACTCAAATCTTTTCAGCCAGCACTGGGTTTGAAGTTGAAATTTCTGGTTTGAGGGAATCTGGCCCACCTTGCAATTATGGGATGGTTGCCCTGAGCCAGCCCACACTGCAGAGCTTCCCAGGGCCCAGCACCTGCAAACCTTGGCTCCCTGGGAGGTGTTGTAAGGTCACCAAACTGGGGTCATTTGTCCAAACCCTCTTTTTATCAGAAATTTTCTGCTCAGGTGTTTGAGCTGAGATCTGCTGATACTTGCAACACAAAAGATGTTGTGTGTTTCTTCTGCTTGCAGGTCCCAAAGTCAGTATTTTTTTAGCAATTGCTGATATTCTAATCTGTTTTGCAATGCGAAGTCCTTCAGTAATCCAAAAATCACTCCCCAGTCTACAAGTAAAGAACAGGATTTTATCTTGTGGGAGAACAGTATTGTCAAGTGTCCTGTTACTTAGTAGTCAGAGGAGAATTGTAGGAGATACTTCAAAGAGCAGGTTGGGGACAGTTTTAGTAGATTCATTCAGAATCATTAAGGTTGGAAAAGATCTTTTAAGATCATCCAGTCCAATTTCTGAAAGAGATTCCTGTTAGCTCAGAGCACCAGGGACTCGTGGTGCAGGTGGATTCTTCTGTGCAGCAAACAGATGCCTGCTATCAATTAGCACAGACCTGAGGGCACCTTGTGCACTTAAATACAAAACATCACCTCATGATTTACAAAAATGGTGAGTTGTGTAGTGACCTTAGAGCAGAATCATAAAATATTTTGTTATCCCTAAAATTCTTTGAGGGAAAAGAAACTGAAGGACATGAATGCCCAGAGCACAGAGTTCTTAGGAAAGAAAAACAAAGTAAGGGGGGGAGAATAAACCCTATTTAATTTCTTACTGAATTTAGTGTCTTCCATTAAAAAAGAGATGGAGAACAGTGAGACTCAGTTAGCATATGCCAATGCTAGTATTGAATATGTTCTTTCATATATGAAATTATCCCATAAGTGAGACAAAGTGCTTGAATCATGAAAAAAAGCCCAGAAATGCTGATGTGGGAAAGACCTTGGGGTGATAACTTTGTGTGTTGCCAGGCTCTTAGGTGAGATCAAGTGTACCTGTCTCACCTCCAGAAGCTGACAGTCTGTCTAACCTCTTTTTAAACCTTGGATATTGATTTCTCATCTTCCCTAGACAGCCTGTTCTGGGTCTTCACCACTCTTACTGTTAACAAGAGTTTCATTTTTCTAATACCTAATTCTTCTACCGCTTGTCCTGCTGTCAGTTGCATGAGAAGAACTGATGGATGCCCTCTTCTCTTACTGCCTTTTTGGACACTTGTGGATGATGCTTAGCACCTCCTTAAATGAGTCTCAACTTTGCTTTACAGGAAGAAGAAGAAGAAAAAAAATGTTGGTTCTTTTTTTGCTGACAGTGCTTCTGAAATCACTGAGTTGTTTGTGGTGGGTTTGTTGTTTTTTTTCTTTTTTTTTTGGTGGTCTTTTGGATTTTTCCCCTCCAATTGACCTTTCCCATATTTTAAGGAGTGGCACTAAAAATGGGATATCTATTGACAGGAAATGTCTTTATAGTGCAATGGGAAAAGAAGAATAAGCTCCTTGGTCTTAGCATCTCGTGCTTCTGTCACACTTCTTTGATATTTCTGGTTTTCCAATAATACTGTATTTTTCACTTGTATTCATTGTAAGTGGCTGAAGTGCAGATACTTGGCCTTTTATCACCTCACACTTCCACCACATGAATTTTAAAAGGAAGAATAAAATAGAAAATCAAGTAGGAAGTGCTGCACTCTATCAGGTTTCAGCTCTCAGATATTGTACCCAAGTCTCCAACTTGTTGATTTATTCCTTCTCTACTGATTCTGCTCTCATTTCTTAGCTCTGTCACCTACAGCTGTTCAGTTCTTGTTGCTGTTTAGTCCTGTAAGAGCAATGACATCTGATATTGCTGCTGATGGGGGCTATTTCAGAGATCATTTATCAGGAAGGAGTTGGTGACTTCAGGCCTTGAGCCAGTGATTGTGGTCCTGCTCTTGGCAGAGCTTTATGTGAGCCTCTGAATTCAGCCCTGGTGTGCAAAAGATTAGAAACAATTTCTAGAATTTAGGGCTGGTCATCACTGCTTTTGCAAAATTTGTATGTGCTGATTTAAATTTTAGAGTGGTTTCAATCTCCTGCATGCTGTTGGTGATTTAGATTTTTAGAACTCTCTGAAATGGAAAAAAAGATTTTTCATATTATTTTTATAATATTGTCTTAGAACCATATCTTGTCTACGTATTGATGCTGGCTTCAGTGTTTGGCTCTAATAATACTCCATAATCCTCCAGCAAGGAGAAAGAAAAAGAATTGTTAAAAGATCCATTCCTCCTTCTTGAAAAAAGCTACCAGAGTTGTCAGCTCAGGTGATTTTTGGGAAGATCTTAATAGAACAGATCAAATCCCATAAAGATGAATATATTTGCAATATGTAGTTATAGTGTAGTTACAAAGCACTGTGAGACTCTTGAGTCTGATGTATTGTTACTCAGTGATTTCAATCACACGGTGATGCCAATGCATTTGTTTAAGATGTTGGTATTTCAGAGTTAATTTTACACCTGAAATGAAATAAGAAAATAAGGAGAGGACTTTAAGAAAGGGTTGGAGGCGTTGCTATTATTTAAAATTACTTGTGAAAAAAATAACATCCCTTCCATATTTTGAAATAGGAGTACCTAAAAGGCCTCATTTTATCTGAGAACTGCTTAAAAAAAAAAGGAGGATGTGTATTTATGATGCACCCTCCCATGAGTGCTTACAATGAGGTTTTCCTCGATGCACTGTGTGATAATTATTCACATATCACTTTGAAAATATTTACTGGGCGCCATATAATGCAACTGCTCTTGGTTGCCACTGTGTTTGAGAGAATATTTCCTACCCCAGGAAGCAAAATTTCTTCCCTTTTGTGCTTCAGTTTTTCCTTTTCCTTGTGCTGGGTTATTCTCTGACAATATCCCTTCGTTGCTCACTCCTCCTGTGCACAACACCCTTGTCCCTGTGTCCCTGCACCCCGTGTCATCCCATTCCCAGCCAGGTTTCCAGCTGCAGTGCTTCCCACTGCTATCCCTCCTTCCCCCCTGCTTTTCCTGACGCTGCTGTGCTCGCCTGCTCTGTCTGATTAGCTGGCTCCAGGCTGCGAGTTAAATGTCAGTATAATTTTTTTCTTTCTTCCAGTCTTAAAGAAGTGCCGTGAAATGGAATTTGAACACACACACACAAAATTCACTTCTGCTGGGAAAGGCTTAACCTGTAGTGTCCAAGTAGGCACTAAATCCCCACAAGGTTTGCTTCCATTTGTTGCTAGAATCCATCCTCATCAACAGTTGCATAGTGTAAAAGACGGGAAATAAAAATGGTGTGGTCAGTGAACTAATGCCAGTGAGTGTATTCTCTTTTGTTCTCACAGCTTGGGTCGATTTGCTGCTTTCAGTGTGCTCAGACACTTGCTAGAGGTTGCAGTTTCTCTCCTCTCAGGATATGACATTGGCCTTGGTAACAGCGATAATGAGGGAGTGGTGGTGGGTGCAGTTCACATCTTCCCCAAGCAGCTCCTGCCTAGTTTTTATTTATTTAATACAGTATTTTTCAATAAGGAGAAAACAGACCATGATCAGGTTTTTATCTGAGCTTATCGGAGGTTATTAAAAAAAAAAAGACTTTCTGGCAGTGGCCAGCAACCAGGAGTGGTGTCTGACCAACTGTGACCAAGAAAATAGGATGAGCAAGACAGTGAAACAGGCTCTGTGCTACAAATCAATCCAGGGATGACAGGCAGGAGCAGGGTCAGGGTGCAGGGGTTTTGTTCTGAGCCCTGGGAAAAAGATGAGGAAAGATGAACAGCTTGGCAGCAAGAGGGGTTTGGGGTGCTGTTTTTGCCTCTTGCTGACCGTTCAGCAGTTAAGGGGTGGAGGTGGCGGAGGCAGGGATGCCTGGTCAGTCAGGCTGACCCTGGGCACCAGGATGGGCAGAAGAGCCTGCAGAGCCCTGTCCTGAGCAAGGGGAATATCCATGACCTGCTGTGCCAAATCCTGTGACAGATGAGTGTCAGGCCTGCAGGGCTGGACCCTGGACTTGTGCTTTTTGGCAGCTCCATGGCACATGGGAGAGCTACTCATGTACTCAGGGGCTTTGTTGGGTGGGGGCCAGGAGAGCCTTCCATGGCCAGGCACCAAAGCTTGTGCTTTTGATCAAAACTGAGTTCTGGTCTGCTTTATAGAAAGGGACAAAGTGCTCTTATTGCATCATTGACCCCTCTCTCTCAATTTAAAGCTCTTCTGTATTGCTCTCAACTGTTCACAGATACTTTATATGAAGATAAGGATCCTTGTTTGGTTCTTAGAGAGATTTAAAGTAGCCTCAGGGAAAGCAGTGTGCTGGCAAGGGCAGTTACTGTACAAAAAGACATTGCTGCAATAAATACAGCAAACAAACCCAGTTTGGGAGAAGAGAGATGACATTTTGGGAATTAAGTCCTGCCTTAGTATGCTGTTGTTCAGGTCAGTATTTTCTGTCGAGTGACATCCAGGAGCCACAGTCTGAGGGGTTCCTTTTCCCTGGAGGGGGGTGGCTGTGTCCGAGGTGTAAATGAAGATACCACAGATAACAGCCCTGGGAGGATGTTATTGGCTTTTTACTCACTTGACATGGAGTAGCAGATGAAATTAGAATTGGCTGTTGATAAATACCTAGGTGATTGTAGCTGGAATTGGGCTGTGCGAGGTGTTCTTCCCTGTGGATTGCACTAATGACATGATGGAGGGAAAGGCAGGGAGTTCTGATAATTAATGTCTGTTTGATTCCCAAAGATGAAAAATGGAATAAGTTAATATTTTACAACCAGCTCCTTTTGCTTTCTTCTTCAGTTGAGCAGGGAGTCTCTCAGAGCAGTAAACCCTTGATGAGTGGAAAGATAGGAGGAAAACTGGTTTTAAAAAGGAATGAGAGAATTTATTTGTGCATGGCACATTTTGTTTGCTCTTTTCTCCATGCTCATGGGAACATTTTGGTGAAAATCTAATAAAAAAAATAAATTAGAATTTGGCATAGAAATGAAAATCCACCTACTTCTTACTTGAAATCTGAATGTTACTCCTAAGCCAAAATGCATCTTTTAAAAAAATAAAAGATAAATCATAGTGAAATTGTGTGCAGGGTTTTAGCTACATCTGTTAATGGCTTTTTCACACTGGTGCATCTGCAAGGCCTTTAGGAATCTCACTTTTAAGCTCTCTGCATGTTTCTTCACAGAATCTTTTGTGTCTTCTTGGCTGGTTTTAAGACCTAAACACACTTAGATGCCCAATTCAGTGTCTCCTCAAGACTTGTTTACGTCTGAGACCTTGAGAAAGACTCTTGAGCATAGGTTTCATATGTTGACACTTTAATCCTGTCCTATCCGAAGCTCTGTGGGGAAATAATTTAAATATATAAATATGTTTCTATCAGACAAATTTACATTTTCCTCCCTTCTCGCAAAAACTCACCCTCCTGAAGATTTGTGATTATCCATCCTCGGCTGGATAATCCTCTCTCCTTCCTTTCCCCCAAACAGAAATGGAGACTTGAATGGTTGGCAGAAAACAGGCACATTTGCCTTCAGTAAGCAGCTTATGCCTGACAACAAAAGGAAACTTTTGCTTGTTTTAAAATGTCACTGGGCAGAAGAGCTGCCCTGGGAGAACACATGGCTTTTTCAGCATTCGTTTGTTACCTGAACACCTCTCGGATGAGCTGTCTGCTTTTGTGGGACTCGGGGTCAGAAGTTTAGACACCAAGGTGGCATCAGGACTTCGGACAATAACAATCTGTTAACAGACATTACAGGAGCAGCAGATTTAAAAAATATTATTTCATTAAGGCAGGTTTTTCAGTCAGGTTGGTGAGATCAGCTGAGAAGCCAATGTTGGAGAGAAACCAGTTGAATAGAGCTGTAAGGGTACAGCAAGTGCAGGAGAGAGATGTGCTCTTATTTTTGTTAATGTTGGGTGATAACCTTAACTGGTGAGTCCTGCCCTCCTCCTTTTTCTTCATTAAGCATTTTACAGCTGGACTGGGCCTTCTGACTCCTGATTTTTCACAGCTACCGCTGCTGCTCACAGTGAGCAGCAAAGATGCCTTTGTGCTGAGTAGCTCAATTTTGGCATCTGGCCATTCCAGGCTTTGTGCTAAGCTCCCTGCGTGAGAAAAGGGGGATCACTGTGGGGTTGGAGGATTTGTCAGCACACTGGGGTTTGTACCTTGCAATCCTACAGCTTGTTTGTCTGGCTATCGTGCATAGGAACCTTCACTGTGGATCGGGACTTTGTTGTACCTGTAATTAAATATTAAAAAAAAAGAAGGTCATCCCCCACTGAGAGCCTGGGAATGTGAGAGATGTTTGATGCATTTCTATAGGCACGTGTGGGGAAAAAAAAGGGTCAAAATGAACCACTCTGAGAATGGGTAACCTCAGTTTGCCCCTTCCACAGAGTCTTTTGTAAGGCATTGCAGTGAAGAACTGAAAAAAAGATAAGGAGATGTTGTAGAGGTTGGTGGAAGCTCCTGCGAAGGGCCCAGATCAGGTGCCGATAAAATCCAAAGGTGGCTGAAACTGTGACCTGTAAGGAGTATTTATTGACCAAAGAGAGGATCAGTTCTCAGTGTAGTGATTGAGAGATGAGAGGTAAGGTAGAAAAAAGATCTAATGAAGGGTTGTTTAGACTAAAGATAAGTCACAATGACAAGTCAGAGATGGAGGACTTTTGTGAGGTTTTGGGGGTTTGTCTGTTCACCACTCACCAATGCACAAAACAATTTGCAGTACTGAGATTTCTCTCATTTGGACTCCTCATTTGTCTGTTCATTTACCTTGGGCTTTATGAATTGGCATGCAAATCATAGCCCAAGCTGATATTTATCTTTCTGTTGTGTGTTTGGCTTATCTGTATATTTTCGAGGATGCTCCCTCCTTTCTGTGTTGTTAAGGTCAGTGGCTCTCTGTTCCATCTATCCATCTCATGGTGAGCCTGGGCAGCCCAACGTGAAGCTATTTGTTTAACCATTTCAGCATCTCTGTCACCCTCTCGCTGGTGATTGAGTCTGCTGAAGGGACACACATCTACCCAGCCACACTTGATTTGTTGCAGGTCATTTTTCCCCCTCCGCATTCAATTCTCCCTTGTCATCACTCAACTGCTTCATCCCTCAGCCTGTGTGCGTCGACCTCCGCTGCTGCCAGCCACACCAGATGGGAGCAAAGCCGTGTGCCCACCGTGCCACTGTTCCCATCCAGGCCTGGGATGGCGTGTGCCAGCTGGCTTTGGAGGTGTCATTTCATGTGTCCTCCAGTTGCCACTGGTTTGGAGGGTAATTTGGCCTGTTGATTTTGGTCAGAAGAGTGATCTGTTCATCTGTGGCGAGCCATCCGCTTTGTGTGCAGTCCATGGCACGGTGAGGAGTGGGATGGTCAGTGCACCTGACCCTTCCTGCTGGACCGTGGTCAGTAACTTCTGAGGGCTGTTTGTGGACATTCAGGATCTGGCTGGCTCAGAGTGTCAATGACGTGCTCTGTTCTGGTATGTGGGTTAGGGACAGCATCCAGTTGCCTTTTCAATTACCCCCACTCTCCTTTCTTTTCCAATATCCTTTGAGATAGTGACTGGGAGCACTGCCTATGGTTTCCAGTCGCATGCAGTCAGTAGATACAGGTTTCACTGGTGTGTCTTGCATGTTCAGAGCCTTGGATCCTCCTGGGTGTTGGTTCCTGTACACCTGGAACATTCAGAAGTGCTGGCACTGCTGCCAGCGCCTTTCTGCCTGTGTCGCTGTCAGTGGTGGGTGAAGACAGACTGATGCTGTGTTTGAAAACACATTCCTACACATTTCTCTCTTGCCACTTGGCTCAGGCTGTGCTGCTCCATTGGGAACAAGGCCAGAACACAGCCCTAATTTTGCACTATGCAACCATCAGCTTGAAAAGGCTAACTCCATGAAACATGGCCTCACCCAAAGTGCCAGTAGTGTCCATGCAGGTGCTGGTGTGTGCTGAGCACAAGTGCCACAAGTTACTGCACTTTTTCTCCTGGGAACAAGTGGGTGGCATTAGGAGTGACCATGTTCCTAGTGATGATGTTTGCCATGCTATCTGCTGACACATGGTAAGGGCTGATTGTAGCTTCTCCTTACCTCACTTGAAAAGTGAAGCTGGAAATATTTCATTGCTTTGTATTTTCTGCTGCATATAAGTGTAGCGGTACTTCCAAATGGGAGGTTCGGACTTCTCAAATGTGAAATTTGGTGCTCATGTCTCAGCAATTTCTTGCTCATCAATGTGTTCAAGTCATTCTGCATTTGAATGGGTGAAGTAAGGTATAATTAATGTTTCTATTGTTTTCAGTTGTTAGGAGAAGCAGACTGAGCCAAAAATTGCCTGACTCTATTCTTAAACAACAGGAGTTAGATGGAATATATTCCTAAACAATCAGACTAAATTATGTGTGTACTTTGGCAGACTCCAAGTGAATGACATTGAATCCTTAAAACTGTGACCATTAAATCAAGCACTGGCTTTGATAGCCTTAATGAAGAAATAATGTTTTGACATTCATACCTTCATAAATTCTGACACTCCCAATTGCCATTGAGTACCAAAATACCACTGTCATCTGCAGTAACATGCTCTTTAAGAATTTTGCCTGAACTGTATAAAGTTGGGCGCTTTGTGTTTGGAAAGGACAAGCATTTCTTGTTTGTGCTTTTATTCCCCTTTCCTTGGTGGCTGCAGGGCCTGCTGTCTGAGCCCTCAGCTGTGCTTCAAGGTCTTGTGCAGTGACTGTGGTGTGGGTCAATAAGGCTTGGGCTGAGCCGGCAGCCTAAGTGATGTGTTGGGCACTGACTTAGATATTGATGTACGACTGCTTCCTTTTCCATCCTCAGGAGGGACTTTAAAGCTGCTCTTTCTTTTGTTGGTATTGCCTTTTGTTCCCATTACGTGGAGGACAATCCAGTGTGAGAAAGATAAATTTCACAATTTGTCTTGTCAGGCTGCGAGATGGAGTTTGCTGTTCCGCTGGCCGGGCAGAGGAGCAGCGGAGCTCGATCCGAGCGCGTGTGGGCGGCCGAGCACGGAGACCCCTCGTGTCCTGGTGGTGTTTGAGTGCTCCCCTCCCACACAGCAGCCTCCAAATGCACCTCAGGAGCTCACACCTCCTTGTCTCTCTCTTCCTGCCCACCAGCGGAGCTCAGCAGTGCTGTGTCGGGATGGAAAACCACTGAGTTCCCTGCTTGGAAAGTCATCCATTATTAACGTACAGTCCCCACTCCGTGTGCTTGCACTGCTCAAGGATTCATTACGTTGCCTTTTAGTTGACCTGACAAAGCTGCTCAGTGCCTTTCCTCCCAGTGCAAAGTCCTAGATTCAACTTTGCTCCTGGGACCATGTACTCCAGCCCTGGCTGACCTTTCACAGGAAGGGAGCGAGAACACAGCTAAGACATAAATTTCTGGAGAGAGTTGGGAAAGTGTATAAAAAACATTTTGCTTGCTGAGAAGGGAAAAATAGCAATGATCATGCTAAAGGTAATAGGAATCTTGCTCACATTCCTCACTGTCCTTTACTGCAGCATATAAATGCGTGGTGGAGAAATCCTCTCGCTATAAACTTATGTTATTGTTGACCCATTTTCCCAACAGCTAATGGCTAGGACTGAATACATATTGCTACCGTTATAATTGTTAGATTTTGCCTCACTGCACCGGGAATTCTGTGAATATTGTGAGTCTGGCCCAGAGCTCTTTGCTAATCAAACACAAATTAAAACTAACCCAACTGACTGCTGTAAAATTATTGGTACACTTCCCTGGTAAATTTACAGTCTTGTGTACTGAGAGAGCTTGAGACCCTCTCTTAAAATACATGACCATATCTGTATTTTACTGAGGATGAAAATGAGATGCAGTAAGGTCTTTAACTTGCAGCCACACAGCAGATGAGAATTGGCTGCTCCTAGTTCGAGGCTGGGAACTCTACCTTTGGTAGAGAGGTAGGCATTAGCTAGATTTACTTCCAGTTTTCTGTATGTAAGAAGTGATTTGTAGTCTTGGTATTGCATTTCTTGCTTCAATAAATAGCTGTTTTCTGAATGCTGTATACTGGTGTGGTGCCAAAAAAGGCCATTACAGGTTTTACTGCAATACATTCCAGCAAAGAAATACATTAGACCTTTTTTTTTTTTTTTTTTTTTTTTTTCTTTCCTTTACCTTTAAGAACATCAGCCAAAATCCTGCAGTTCTGAGGCAGGAATAAAGGCAGATAACCCCCATTTTACTGAAAATGCACATTGCATGCTGTCGATTGCCATTTTCCTTGCGCTGTACTCAGCGTGGCATCCTATAGCACAATGTAAACAAAATTATAATCTTATCAAGCAAGCTGCTCCTACAGTGATGACAGCTACTTAGATTGCCAGAAGCAGGGCCAGCAAAACAGAGACCATTTTAAAGCAGCTGACAGATTTTTTTAGCAGTGTGGGTTGAAAACAAATTATAATAAAGATTTCATTACATGCTATTCAGAAGGGTCAACACAGTCAGTCTCCAGCAGACCTCCAGCATGGGATGCAGATGGGGTCAAGGATCTGGACACGGCAATATCCTGGGTGTTAGGATGAGGTTGGGAAGACTCATGGGGTCTAATTCTTCTTGGGTGTTCAGTGCTCTGGGATTATTGCACCATCCAGTTGATGGGATGGAGTCCCTTCCTGCTTATTCCAAAGCCAGCAAAATGCTTTGGGCTCACTAAGGGCGCAAGAGGAAGGCACTTGACTGTTCTGCTAAGTGTGGGATGTCCATGAGTCACCTCCATATTGAACTGGTTCCCAAAATCCTGCTTTGGTGTGAATTTGTAGCATTTATGATCAGGGCTTCTGGTTTCGCTCACTGCAGGAAGACTTGCCTCACCCCATTCCTGGTGAGGCCCCAAAATTTAAAATTTTGCCCATTTTAGAGGCGCTAATGAAATTGTCCTAGGCCACGCGATCTTAAGCATATCCCAAAATTTAAAATGCCCCAATAAAAACTTGCTGCCTCATTCCCTATTCCTTGTGTTGACCACTGCATCTAAAAAAACCTGGAGGCATGGAGTGAAATACCACTGTAGGAATGGCAGCATCAGTTTTAGCTTGAGCTCAGGAGAACTGCTCCATCACACACTTGTTTTTAAATATGGCATGAAAGGTTATGGCCCCAGTGCATCTTGTTTCCCTGGCAGAAAGGAAGTACATTTGAAGTTGGCTACGGAACTGTCTCTCTTGCTTGTAAAATGTTGTTGCTCCTATATATTTTCAGCTATTCATGAAGTGTATTGCATATATAATTAAAACATTAATAAAAATAACAGCAGGAAGAGTTCATCAGCAATTCAAATACAAATATTTGTGAAAATCTGTCTTCTCCAACATGTTCCTTTCCCCTCTGACTGATTTTTTTATTTTGGGTAAAAATATCATAAGCAGCATTGCTTAACCATTTTCACAGCTCCAGTATCTCTGTAGGATAGTAAATTTATTTAGCTATTGAATTAATTTACCATAGATTGTGCAAGCTCATTATTGTTGTGCTCTTCAGGAGACATCCCAGACATACTCAGGGCAGGGGAGGCTCCTGTCTGGGGTTGTGTGTCCATTCCCACTCCAGGACTAGGAGTTCTTCCATGGATTTGGGGGCAAACCTGGCACTCCCCTCTATAGCTTGGCACTCCACAGAAAGAACCAGGCATCTTGGTCATGGTTTTCTTTCTGAAAACCTGCTTTTTGAAGTATGAAATGGAACCACAGCTGCCTGGGTTGTGTCAGGCTTGGGAAGGTAGCCAGGAGATCCCACCTGGCATATCCCAGGATTTTGATGGCACTTGTATACTCACCTTTCACAGCTGACATGGAAATTCTCAGTGTGTGGATTCATCTTTGTAAGAGCCTTAAAAACCTTGCAGCATGTGCCTACTTCCTGAGCTCATAAGATCTCTTTTTAAAGTAGTGCTGTCAAATGAGTTAGACTGTTGTAATTCTGGGTTATTAAATTTCCTCAGGATAGAATCTAAATTGTACTTTGCCCCTTATTACTCTGATCTGTTCTGTGTCTGTGGCATTTACTATATTCCTAAGCAAAATGTTTGGACAGTCTGTAGCACTCGTGTTGTTTTGGGTAAGGACCACAGGATTCAGCCAACAAATGTGTCCAATGCATTGGTTGGAAATAGGTTCTCTTTACAACAGATGGATTGAAAAAAGATGGAAAAATGAAAAGAAAAAAAAAAAGGCTGATATGGACAGCACAGCTCACTTCCTTAATTAAAAGGACCCCTTATTTTGAGGTGTTTTTTCTGCTTTTCTGGTTTACTTTGCAGGCTTTTGTTAGTGGATGAGTCCGTGGTCCTGGAGAGAAGGGAATCACTTTCTGAAGAGGGTTTCTCCATGGCCTTGCTGTGGTTTTTCTGCATTTCCTGACTGATTTAGCATTTCACTAAGTAGTGTCTTTGGAGTACTGAGCTGTGAGGAGGATCTTTCTTTGAAGAACAGAAAGAGAAGATTTAAAAACTTGGCTGCTGCAGGATAGTGAGCTCTAGTGCTGGCAATCCCTGCTTCGGGTTCTCTCTTCTCGTGTCTGGCTCGTTGAAGGAGCAGTGGACTCTTCACCCTCCTGCATTTCACACCAAGCCATTCAAGATTTTGCAATGAATCCCATGCTTTTATTGCTTAAATAGTCACTGTTTGCTTCCAGGCCAGGAAACCTGGGATGTCCTGCAGGGTAGCCAGCCTGGCTCTGTGGAACCAGCCACAAGACACTGATTTAGTCCCTCTCTAAGGAAAGCAGATCTGCTTTCTGCTATTCTGTGTGTCGGTTGACATTAATCCCCTAATTGAAGCATCCAGTTTTGGGATTAAGGTGATATTTATCAGCAATAACCTGCTAAAGAAGCACAGATTTGTGGTAAATGTTGATTTAGACCAACCCTGCCAGCTTGTCCAACACACATCAAACTTTTCCCTGTTTCTTGCTTCTTCACATCTCCCTAAAGTCACCGAACTAAGCTGCTGCACGTGTTGGTGGAAAACTGCTCCAGTCAGCTCTGTGACATGGAAATGTGTTAGCCTGAGCAGGCCTGGACTCAAAGTGTGAAAGAAAACAGCCTCTGAAATTTAAAATCAGATAAATGCCACCAGCCAGAACTGCAGTTTGTAACAGCAGCACGATCCGTTTTGGGAAGAGAGAGGACACAAGCGTTTGCTATCGGAAAACGCGGCAATTGTGTAAAGTCAAAATTCCCTGAGCAGCAGGTTGACCTGAAGATGATGAGCAGTGCCTTTGCCATTGGGTTTGTGAGTGAATTCAGTTTGTTCCTAAGACCAAGTGGCACCAGGAATTTCAGAGGTGCTGGGAGCCCAGGGGGAGGCAGCCACCTCTCTTTTCTGCAGGGAAAGCAAAATAAGGTTGACATCCTTTTATCAGAAGCTACCTGGGTTTATATCCTTAACTCTGTTTCCTGTGGTGACAGGGAGTGTCAAACTGCTTATCTCTGACAGAGCGTTTTCTTCCATTCCTTACAAATACCTTTAATTTGGTGTGTGATGTTCAAGTTCTTTTCAAACATGTTGTCTTCATATTTTCACACAAGTGATTTTTCCCCTTTGTTTTCTTTTAATTTTCATTATTTTCTTATTCTTCCCAGTATTTCCTTCCTGGCTTCAAAAGGGAGCAGACTAGGTAAAGTGAATTATATCACAAAATGGAAAAGAAATGTTAGGCAAGGGAGGTATTGCTTTTTTTCTTCTGGATATAAGCCATTATCTTGTAGCGCTGCAAGAATTTGAATGCTTCAAAAACATATGTAATTGAATGAAACTCTACAAAATTCCTTAAAAAAAAAAAGCCACAGACATGCTTTGAATAAGAATTGAATATTGTGATGTGTCTCTTGGATGTGGTTAATGTCTTCTGTAGATTTGCTGCTCTAGAACTCCCTGTAACAAACAGCAGGATTTGTGCTGGGGAAGGAGTGTCATCCATTCCAAACTGCCTCAAGTTTTGGGTTGGGATTGGGGTTTTTTGGGTGGGTTTTTTTTTTGTTGTCTGTATTGTTTTATCTGTTTTTTGCAGGCAAAGCCTAGGACTGCAGTAGGTTAAAAAAAACTGGAAAGGAAGAGAAAGTAAATAAACCTTTGCTTTTTGATTCATTATGTTCATTTCACAGCTGTTTCAGTACATTCTGTTTTGCTGTCTTGTAGGTAGTCAGTTGGAAAAACAAATTTGGAAATTAGGCAAATATGATTATAAAATGACACACAACTGAGAAACCTAAAATCTGAGGAGCAGGTGAACTGCCTGAAACAACTTACTCTGGAGTATTTTTGGCTGATTTCTTAGCCTGACTCACTAAGACAATGTCATGTCCTGTGACTGAGTTTTAACTAAAGATGTCTGTCTCTTTTTTTTAAAAATATTTAAGTTTTTTTAATGTTTCTGAATGCATTCCAGGGCTTTCCAAACCTGAGTGAGATGGAGTCTTGACCTCAGAGACAACTTTATGGAGACAAAGGCAACATTAAAATCTTGATACAAAGAAAATATTGACTGATTTATGAGGGGTCCCTGTATCTTTAAATCATCCTTTCAAAATGTGTTATGTCAGCATGAAATTTCATGGTAGGAATAGTCAGTTTTAACCCCTTTTAGCTTTTCAAAGCTCAAATAAATCACTTTTGAATTCGATGTGACTTGTGAAATACAAGTGTCAGGCAAGTTAGACTCAAATACTGCTTGTGTGATGGGGTTGTGCTGATTCTCATTGCTTATGCCCTGAAATAAGAAATGAATAAATGAAAGATAACAGCTCCCAGTTATAGCAGAGCCCATCAGCAGGTGAGGAACAGGTGATTCAAATAATTCCCATCTTGGATTTATGTTGTTACATGAGCAATATTTCATGGAGTTTTGTGAGGGGGAGGAGAAAGGCAGAGTTGAACAGAAATCCCAATAGATGCATTGAATAAGCAAGAAAATGCAAAATGTGAAGTAGAATACTCAGCAATTATGGAAGTGCTGTGAAAAACTGGGCGTGGACCAAAGACCTTGGGACCCCACAGTGCAGTAGTGTTGCCAGAGCAGTGAAATCCCAGGTTAACACTGGGATTAGGGAACTGGGGAAGCTGGGGCAGCTTCACTGGGTGGTTTCCAGAAGCACTGACTCAAGAACTGTCACAGTTCTGGGCTGCATTTTTTCCTTTGCAATAGTTACTCCATCACAGCCAGGGTTGTATTTCATTAAGATTCCAGTATTGTATTTCATTAAGATTTGCTGTGTAATTAAATTCTTGAGAAGTTTTGCTTCACCCAGTCCTTCTGATACACAGCTGATAGACTTATCATTTGGGATATGTTTCATATTAGGGAAATTAAATGCCAGTGTTTCAAAAGGCTAGAGAAAAAAGCACTGAAATTTATTAAACTATTCTGTAATTGTTGTTAATGAATGGTGGGTTGGGGTTTTTTTTTTTTTTCCTTTTAAATTAGCTGTCCTTAAAGCACAAGTGTAGATGAAGAGGTATTGCATATTTCTGGACTCTTTTCAGGTTCCCAGATGCCAACCTCTTGTCTCTGCATGGAGATACTGGATGTCTGAGGGGATGTGGAGTACAAGCTGCTTATTCTATTTCATGGCATTTCTCAAAGATATAAAACATGTTTTCATTCCTGAATTCAATAAAACCCAAATCATTTTAGCTAAAATTGAATTGTTACCACGTCTGCCTCTGAATCATGTGGAGAGGGCGCGACTGGCGGAGGCACTGCTGGATTTCCAGTGGAATTCTTCATCCTGCGTCACATTGACTGATGCTCAGCCATCTCCCAGACCTAAGCCCCAGCCACCAGCCCACAGCTTGTGTTAGAAAACATCTACTTCATTCTCCTGCACAGAAACACATCTACAAAACTGTTAGAACGTTTTGGCTGCCGTGCAGCGGGAACTGGGACAGAAATCTGTTTGATTGAACGTGTTCCCATCAGCTGCCGTAGGTGATTTATGGGGTTCTCTGGGAGCAGTGGTTGCCAGAGCCATTAGGGATCAGACAATGTGGGATGGAGACACCCATCCTAGCTGCACAGGGGAGCAAGCCGGGATCTGGGATGACTCTTCTTTCCAAAGCAAATGTGTTGAACCTCATCTCCTTTATCAAAACCACTGTCATCTAATTTTTCTCCTTATTCTGCCTATTTTCTCTGAGTTTTTTTCCTTTCTTTATATTTTTCAACTCCTCCCTTCGAAAAAGCCTCATACAAAAAGGAGAGATGGTAGAGAGACTGAGGGAAAGACATCAGTGAAAATTGAGAATGGGAAAAAACGTAATCAGCTGGGATTTCTTTTTGCAGTTTGGGTGAAAATGTACAAGAGGAAACATCCATGGACTCCTCCAAGTTAAGAAAGTATGTTTGGTCCAAAGTCTTTTCATTTAAATATTTTTATTTGCCTTACTGTGGTGCATAACTCCTGTTCCGCATTGGTAAGTTCTACCTAATCATCCCTAAGGGCCCGGGGCTGTGGAATTGAACCTGAATTTGTTTCATGGGGAGCAGAGCTGGAGAGCTGCGTCTCTGGGCCAGTCCTACATTTCTGCTCTTACAGATTTCAGGAGCATGCTAATAGGATTAGGTACTACAAAGCTGTTTTGCATTCAAAACTATTATCAGAGGGAGTGTGCTGTGGAACAGAATTTCTTGCAAAGAGCGCTGACAGCAGAAGCACAAACTCACCGTGAGATTCCACATCAGCACTCCCTGCTCTGAGCTCCCTCTTCCATGGCTTTGGATCTCTGCTATCCCAAACCTTTCTCCTTTTCACATGGCTCTTCCTCCAGAAGATCCCCTTGGGATGGGCACTCTGGACCACACACAGATCCCTTCGTGTCAGGGTGTTGTACGTGTGGCTGTGTCCTGGGTTTTGATGCCTTGGAAGGAAGAGCTGGACTGGCTGTGGCTGTGTGGGCAGCACATGCTTAGTTTCTGAAAACAGCCTTAGCTGGTGATTTTGCAGAAGTCTTGGTAGGCTTTGTCTCAGGCCACTGTGTTTCCTAAAATGAGCAATATTTTTACTGTGCTGCTCCCCCCTGCCGCCACTCCTTTCTTTTTATCCATTTTGCCAATTTCTACGGCACTGCAACCAGAAGTGTAAAATTACCAAGTCAACATATGCTGGGTTAAAAATAGAACAGAAATCAAGTTCCTGCTAAGGGATAGAAAGCTGAGCTTCAGATAATTGTAAACAGGAATTGACACGAGGTCCAGCCCAGCATCCCCTCTCCAGCCGTGGCCATGGGCTGGGGGAGTATGAGCAGGGCAGGCACATGTGACACTTCTCCTCTGATGCTTCCCAGGCTCCAGCTGTTTTCTGCTCAGGGACTTGGTGCCAGGAGTGATTTCTGTGTAGATAGTAAGCATGAATAGATTTTCCTTCTGTGAACTTAATCTTCTCTAGCCTTAAGCCAGTTCAGGCTTCTGACATCCACAGCTTCTCTTGTTAGGTACAAAAATCACCTTTGTTTGTTTGTGTTAGACATGGCTCCAGTTTGGTTTAAGGGGTCTTTGTGTCAGTAGTGGAAAATTCCACCAAGAAGGTGTCCCCATCCATGCTGCCCATGCTCTCTGTTTCCTTTCCCCCTAATGATTCTTAGCATTTGATCTGCTGTCTTTTTTTCCTTTGCCTGTTGGTAGCATTGGGCTGACATTTCCATGGTACTGTCCATTGTAAACCCAGGATTTCACTCCCCTGCAGTTGTGGTTGGCTCAGAGTCCATCATTTTGTATGTGAGGTTAGGATTGTTTTTCCCACGTGCATATTTGACATTTATCTCTATTGAATTTCATCTGCCATCTCATATGTCATATCATTTCATAAGGTCCTTCTGCAGTTCCTCACAGTCAGCCTTTGTCCTCATTACCCTGAATAAATTGATATCAGCAAACCTCCTCCCCCTGCTTTCTAAGAGGATGATGGAGAGTGTAGATCCCTAATTTGACCAGTGAAGGAGACAGGCTTTAAGTCCTGCAGGTCTGTGCATCTCTCTTGGTTAATTTTACTCAGTATTGCTTTGATAAGTTCAGTGTGCTGGGAAGTGAATCCATGTGTGTCCTGTTTACTCCAGTGAGTTTTGTTTACAGGAAACCAGAACAAACTGTGGGGAAAATGAGTGCTAACATTTCAGCTTCTGATGTTCATCATGTGTGTGTAGGTCTGAGTCCCTGAGTTGGTGAGTGGGAGAGAAGCAACAGAGAACAGGGATCACATAAAAATTTTCCTGAACTGTTCTCAATTTAATTCCTGTGGATAACATGAAAAGCAGCAATAAAACCTGGAAAATGAATGGAAGACTCAGATGTGCCCGCTCTGATGACTGTGATGTAGGTGACTTGGAAGAAATCTGCCATTGGTGTATTGCACTGCTTTTCAAAATGGACACAGTTGAAGTTGTAGCAGGAAGGCAAAGACCAAAGAGGATTTGATCAGGTGCATGAATATACAGACAGGAGGGGGAACATTGTCCTGTGAAGCTCCTTTGCATTTCTCTCTTCTGCAACAGTAGCTTTTATTTCAGCTAACACAAAGCCTTCGTGGTTTTTGGCAGTATTTCAGGCAAATCTTCAGATAGGGATGAACTGTTCTTGAACCAAATCTCCAAAGGATTTGGCACAAATGTGCTCTCCTGCAGTATGAAATGTAGATTTTTGTTCAGTATTTATATTTGAATAGACATTAACGAATGCCTAAAGAAAATCAGTATCTCTACTTTTTCTCTTGCTATTTGATTTTCCTTTGTCTGCTTAATGCTTATGCAGATTGAACTTATTGTGCTGGGAAATCCTACCTGGTGTCAGTCTCCCTGCTGGGGCTGGGACGTGCTGGGGCGGGGGGGGAAGATGATGTAACTGTGACAAAACATTTGCTGATCAAGAGTATCATTTTCAGTCCTGCCTGTCTGACACTGATGCCAAACTGGAGGAAAATCCATCCCTTAATTTGTTTGGTTTACTTGTAATCTTTCCTGTGAGTCTGCTACCAGCACCACAATGTGTGAAGTTGTACCACAGAATCATGGAATGGTTTGGGCTGGAAGGGACCTTAAAGCCCGTTTTATTCCACCCCCTGCCATGGGCAGGGACGCCTCCCACTATCCCAGGTTGCTCCAAGCCCCGTCCAGCTTGGCCTTGGACACTTCCAGGGATCCAGGGGCAGCCACAGCTTCCAGAATCATGTCAGTGAAGCAGCTGCCATCACAGGATAACGAAATACCTGTGGCCCTCTTGGCGTTGCTGAGTCAGTAGATTTATTGCTCTTCTGTGTTCTTTAAGGGTGGTTTTTATACACCACCTGTCAAATTGTAAGTCCTTGGAACAGATTAGCCCTGCAGAAGGGATGCCCCAAGTTTCCTCTAGACTTCCCACATTGCACTGAGTAATGATTCTGTATTAATGAAAAATTGAGTTTGTTTCATTCACTGTCACGTTTGAAGCACGAGGATATTTTTCCTTCCCTAGGACTGGTTACATTTTAATGCATGTATTCAAAATTCAAGTCCAATCTGAAATGACCTATCAGCTATGATATAGTCAGGGGAAAGCATCAAAACATGATGCATTGAACATATTTTACATTCCTAGCCTAACAGCATCCTTGAGTTGATTTTATGCAATACATATATCTGATATTTGATTTTGATGAGAGGGGCTGTAGATGCAGATGTATTTCTCTGTGAATATATTTTGGCACTGGTAACACATACATTGCTTTAATTTTGAATGCACAAATCACACTGATGACTTTTTTAAAGCTGTGATTAGGCAAACACAGCTGAAAGGGTCAGGAAAACTGTCCATAATGACTTTTTAGAGTTTAATAGGGAAGGAAAAATAAATTATTATAAACCAGGCACGGCATGGTAGGTTCCAAAGTATTTCACTGAGTTTAGCAGATGTGGCAGGTTCTCAGCTTGTTTATTAATGGACAAGTAAACCTTTTATTAATCTCTTTTTTTCAGTTAGAGTAGACTGTGATATATGTAAAAATACTTTATTTAAAATTATTTGTATCTGAGTTGTGTTTCTCAGAAGGTATTGCAACTATCCTCGTAGGCTGCTATTTAGGGCTGAAGTGAAAAGCTAAATAACATGCAAAAAGTGGCTAATTAGAAGCTGCCGGCTTGTTTCCAAATTTCTAATTAGATTCATAAGTCCTGCTTCAAATAGATGGAATAACTTTTTTTTTTTGTGCAAAAGTAAAAAATAAATATTTATCATATCAAAACCATTCCAATATTTCCCTGAGCACATCAGGATTATAAGACAGAGCTTTGTAGCTAAAATGAGTCCCTCAATGGCTTCCAGAGCAGAAAGGAAATACGAAACGATCTCAAAGCAAAAGTTATTAAGAAAATTTCATACACCACACCTTATTAACATGCAGACTTCAGAAGGGATGTTTGGGGGTAACTGGAGACATCTGTAAACTCTGGGGCACACTGTGAACCCTTGGAAACCTTGCAATGAGATTATTTTAGCACAAACCGCATTTTGTGGTGCTAACAGAGATTTGATGGAGAATTTTAAAACTTTCCAATCCTGAGAAAAATGTCAACTCGAGAATAATTCAGCTTGTTAAGCCCTGGAGATGAGGTTTCAGCAGATACCAGTCCCAGGAACTGTCCAGGAACCAGGAATTGACTGGGGACTTTCTCCCCCGTGTCCCCGGCTCATCCTTTATCTGCAGAACCTCTTGCCACTGGAAATCCAATTACAGTTAAACAAAGATTCACCTCAGCGCCTCATGGAAAGCTTTGAAAAACATTTTGTTTAAAGACAGTTCTGCCCACATCTGTCTAGGTAGGGAGCCAGGATCTTCTGAAGGTTTTAATGCCACGTTGCACCCTCTCCTGAAGCAGGATATTGGCTAATCCTGACATTAGTGTTCATCTAGACCAGTCCCTTTATAGCTGCAGGGGCCGTATAGGTCACACTCTTAGTGCCTGTTTTCTTGTGAGGTTGGCTTAGAAAGCTGACTTCATTAAAATGAAATGTTTTCTCTTTCCCATTAGTTTTTTGGTCTACTTTTTGCATTGTGTCATTTCAGCCCCAACATATTCAGGATTTTCTCCTCCTTCCATGCACTCCTCTTTTAAAACCCAGCAGGTAGAAAATCACTTTGACTAAAGCTGAGATTCTCACATTAAAAGCTGATTGTCCAGCTTTTCAAAATATGTGATTATATAAAGTATCAAATACAGTGAGAATTGGATTAAAAAACCACGAGGGCCGATATGGAGACAAATGGTAATGAGCAGCAGGAAAAGACAGTGCGTACAAATACAGTAATGGATAGCAAATGTCAGGAGTTCAGCATTCAATTTTATTTCCCTGTTTTTATGAGGTGAATTTTTATTATCTATGTCATGGGGATTGTGTGTGTGTGTGGTTAAGGGAACAGCTGAAAAAGGTGTATAGAGGAGAGAGGTTAGGGGTCAGGATAGTCAGAGGAATTTAGGATGAAGAGGACTGGGAAGTAGTCAGGGCATGAGCCTGACTAACATAACACATAAGGGATGAGACTGTCAGGCTCTTTGGGATGCTACAGCATTTCTCCAAATTCATGTTTGCCAGCTCCCTCAGGAATTGCACAAAGTTGATGCTTTGGCCCCAGGTGTGTTGCTTCAGTGTATAACAGGGATGGATCCAAAACTGTCTTCCTTGCATGGATGCAGAAAAAAAACCTGAAGAAAACCATAGGTTTGTGTCCATGCAGCTTCTCCTTCCCTCCTTGGGGAGCTGGCTGGGAATTTTAGGGATGAGATCTGATTGAGAAGACTGGGGCTCAAGCACAGTAAAGATTTTCAGCATACTGCAGCAAAGAGAGGTATTTTTCCAATTGAGAAGAGTGTCAGGAAAGCAAAGATGTTCCCCAGCATCCTGCTAAGCTGTAGATTCCACCAGTGAAAAGAATAATGTTGATTCCAAAATTTCAAGTGGGCCATTTCCTAACGTTGAGTTCAGCAGCTGTATTTGCAGCCTGTGCATTCCAGGGCCATGAGAGCTGTTTCCAGCTGGGCACAGGCACTGGAGATGCTTCACTTGTGCTGTGGGCAGCTGCAGCCAGGTACACTGTGTTCTCTGCTGACTTGGTGATTCAGTTTTGCCCTTTTTGTGTTTTTTTTTTAAGTCCATTCTGCCTTTTTCTTTGTTCTTCTCATCTCTGTGTTCACTAATGAGTGCCAAAGTGCCTGGGTGCTCTGTACAGCATGTCCTTGATCGAGGATGAGTCACGAATGGCAGAGCTCCTGCCATACAGACTGACCCATAAACCCTGGGCTGGTTTGAGGATTAGAACCAGCTTCTGACAGGATTGTGCTTCTGAAGCTCCTCTTGGCCACCTCTCCTCAGCCTCCTGCTCTCTGTTTGGCAACTTCTGAAGTGCTGCTGCCTTTTGCCTGATTCAGGATTAAACGTGTGTCATTCCTGGCTTTCCCTTATCCTCTGTCCTGGCTTACATGGAACAGAAATGACCTGTGCCTTGTTTGAAAGTAGGCTTTAGGGAGGAGGGTAGCAGAGATGCCCTGCAAAGTGATTGCATGGGTTTAGCAGGGAGTACTTAGTCTGGATTTCATACACAGAGAGCCCAAGTAAGGGAGAGCTCCTTCCCCAGGTTTGAGACTGCACTGGTTACACATTGTGGTTCACTGACCCCTCTGCAGCTGGGGAGTTGCTGCGAGAGCATTCCTGAGCACATCCATGCCAGGGACCTGCAAAGGGCACTTGTGCTGTGAAACGTGAAACTCTTCTCTCTTCCATCTCGGTGCCTCACGTTCATTCCTGCTCCTTCAGTGACCTCCTCATCAAATGTGGTCCATTTAAAGATTCACAATGAGATCTGTCTCAACTGCCAGCTTTGCAGCAGCAGCCTGCTCTCCAAGAAATCAAGCTGTGTGCTGTCTGCTCCATCAATCATTCCCAGCCCGTCCTGACGGGGAGGATTCAGAATGGAGACTTGGCTGGTGACCAGGTGGTTCAAACATGGAACAGGCACAGGGCTGTCCTGTGCTGCAGGCTCTCCATGCAAATCCTGGGGGAGAGAAGCTTCCCCTGTTGCTTAAGAAGGTCAACCTACAGTATTACAAACCAGGCTTTGTTTTAAATTTAATTTTCCCCATTTTTGGGCTATCCTATCTTAAAAATTAGCATTTGATAAGAGCAGCAACATTTGGTTGTTGGTTTTTTTCCCTTTCATTTTCGTGAGGGCAAAGTTTTGGAATTGACAGCTTTGGCATCCCTTCCCAGCACTCCTGTTGGGGCAGCACTGGGTCTTCACCAAGAGCCTCATGGACAACTTCACCAGAGCCACACCTGTCATCGTGTCTGCTCTCCCCTCTGCTGTCGTCAGGGCCGGAGACAGGCTCTGTGTGCCACATGCATCCCATGCTGCAGCATTACACAGCACTCAGGAGCCTTTCAACAGTTTGGAGCCACCCATGGCAGGCAGCTCGGTGGATTAAAGGCTTGTCCAAACTCTCAGTGGCTGTTTTGAGAAGTCGGAGTGTGACATGGTGTCACGCTTTCTCGCGCTGTGACGCGCCGCGTGTGTGTCACGCTCAGCACACGCACAAAAGAGCTGCTGTCCCCTTGCACATTCTGTTTGCTTTCACACATGGCTTGCTGAAGGAGTGAAAGGTGAAAATGCATCATCATCAACTGATCTTTGTGGCTGGGTGAGAAATATTTCTTCAGTCGTGAGTTTTGCAGACTTTCTATAAAAGTTCCTGGGTTTGGAATCGGGATCAATGACAGCATTTGGGAGTGGGGAAATCAGAGCAGCCTTCCAGGGTGGGGGACAAGAACTGTCACCCAGCAGCAGTAATTGAGTCATTAATGTCTATCATGGGGAGGCAGGGCTTGGAGCAGGTAGACCTAAAACTTTGCAGGGAAAAGCCATCAAACAGACAGTTACTCCCATTTTTGCAGGCCTGTCTACAAAAGCAAAACCTCTGATGTTAAGATCTGCAGTAATTTTGCAAAATTGTTTCTCCTTCTTAAGTGAAAATGAATTAAGTCATACTGTGAGCAATATTGTGGTCAGTGCCTCGTAATGGAAAAACAGCAAATAAAAATTACTCCTCCAGCAATGATGGGTTAATGTCTTTTTAGTACCAAATAAAATTTTGATAGTTATCGCTGATGTATTTTTTTAATAATTGACTGGGATGCTTAATAATGCTATGTCTAATTTAGGAATCCAATTTATTGACAAAACCAGGAAGAAATCATCATGTTAAATAGACACAAAAATCAGTTTAATGCAATTCATGGGGAGGCATTGTAACTTCACAGCAGGCAAAATACAATAAGCACTAATGTAACCTTATAAAATAAGGATTAAGACAAAACCTCCCAGCCTGTCCAGAGTACAGCATGAGATGGTATGGAGGCTTGGATGCCTTGGTTTAAAGCCTGGTATCTCTCTGTTCACCCAAAAAAGCTCTGTTTTTTTGACCACTGTTTTTCACTTTTTACCTTTCACTTGAGGTGCCTTCAGTTCCCTTTTCAAAATGTCTTTTCTTCTATGTACTCTTCACAGTATTTTGAATAAACTCTTCCATCGTGGCAGGGCTTCCTTCAATCCTGTTCATCTTAAGCAGCTGAGTGTGTTTAGTGAGTTTATTAATTACCATGTTGGGCTCATTAAAGTGAGCACCTCATTTGGAGAAACCTCCTGGGGACTCCAGCGAATACACACGTACTCATTAGACTGAATGTTTTCCACTTGTAGATCAGCATTTTGATAATAAACACTTCATAATCCTAAGGAAAATGGTGCAAGTTGAAAGTTAGAATTTAGTTGAGGATAGGTTTTTTGAGGTTTTCTTTTTTTCCCCATGGGCATCAATATGGCTATTAGCTCTGCAGCTATGGGTCATCAAACAACCAGCAAAGTAATTTCTCACATGATTTCTGCACTGTGCTTAAAGAAATTCACCTCCTCTGTCCTGCTGGTTCATGCAGCTCATTATAGGACACTTGGCTTGGCTGTTGGCAAGTCAAAATCTGAAGTGCCATGCAATTAAATGTAGTTTTGAATTTCCTCCCCTTCCAGCAAGGGCACAGTAGCAGCAGTGTCTGACGTGGTTTAGCACCAGTAGCTGTGCAGTTTAACCGAATATAGGTGGAAGATTCAAAGTCAGATAAAACTATGAATTGGGTAACCTATAGCTGGCTTTAAAGTTAAGATTAACAAGGTGGCAGTAAGGTATGGTGGTGCCTTGGCTGTGGTGTATTCGAGAGGGGCTGAATGTGGAAAGATTTTGCAAAGCCTTGTGATGCAGTGACAGGTCAGATAAAAACCTGGGAACATTTTAAGTTGGTCAGTTAAAATGCCTCTGCTGTGTGCAGGGCTGTGCCCATTTTTTGGACTGTATCAGGTCGGCTCATTTGCAGCAGCTCTGCAGTCAGGCTGAGGCTGCAAGATCCCACCTCTCCTGCCTCTGGATGAGCTGTCTGTCACAGCCCTTGAGTGCTGAGGTGCTGTAGCAGTTTGGTTAATCCCTTGCAGGGAAATCTACTGCACCCTTCTTGCTTCCTGCTGGAGAAAACAGTCCCAGATGATTTTGTCCGGGATGAGGATGTTTGGTCAGGCTGTTGGAGCAGTAATTTCTTTCCCCAAAGATGAGCAGAGCTGTAGAACTGAGCCCCAGGTCAGGCCATGGATCAGCAACCAACCGCTCACTTTAAATTTTAAAATCCAGAGGAAAGAGCCTAAAAACCAGCTGGGGAACTGGAGGCTGCTGGTGCCCTCCTCTGCTCTTGTAAGAGGAAACACAACACCTCCGCTGAGTTTCTCTGGGGGCACTTAAGGTGGAGTTTATTTACTGTGTAACGTGGTAGTTTAGTGGGATTCCTGCTTGCTGCCTAATTAGTTCCACTAATTTATTTGGAATAATGCTTCTTCCCTTTCTGTTGAATGGCTGGAAGTGGGTTCTGGGAGCCCATCTATTCCCTCATTTAGCCCTTGCACACTTGCAGGATGCTGTGCTCGCTCTCCCAGGCCCATTCTGGAATAACCATTACCTCTGTAAGCACTTGACATCAGCAGTGCCCAAAGGTCCTTTGGGAACAACTGCTGCAGGCTTTGTGCAGGCAGAAGATGTTCTGATCCATTTGGAAGCTGTGTGCTCCTAAGGAGCTCCAGTGTAAGGCAGGCACTGGAGCACGGGGGTTCCTGAGAGCCTGAGATTTTTGTATACTTTAAGTTTCTTCTACTCCATATCCTGCTGCCCGTTCTCTCTTCCCTGCCCCTTCCCAACCTTGCTTACTGTGTGCTTATTTATCACCCTTAAAAATGATGTAATTAATTCTATAACATATGCACACTTGTAACTAAAACTCTTTAGCTGGAGAGCAATTTGTGCAGAAGCAGACTTGGTACTGGATATTCCTGTGCAAGTGCTGCTTCTCTGGTCTTTCCCATGGACATCTGGCTGTAACCTTTGGGATTTTATTAGGTGGGGTGCAAGAGAAGGGGTTGCATACACACAGGTGTTGCTGCACAGCAGTTGCCTCCTGGCAGGGTGGTTAGGACTCAGCACCAGTGGGTCAGGAAGAAAAAGTGCCAGAACTGACCCTATGAATCAATTCCTTTGTCAGAATTACTTCCTTCACTTCACCTTTGCCATGTGTATGCTCAGAGCCAGGAAGAATCCGCTTCGGGCTCGCACAACCACACGGATGCTCTTCAGCCTGTCCCAGCTTTTCCTCAGAATTTCACATGCGTTTTAAAACTGTGTTCTAGTCAAGATGGTATTTTCATTTGGTCGTTTTCCTTTTGGCAAAGGAGACTTTTCCCCCTTCCCCTGGCCTGGGAGCTGGAGGGCACTGCAGGCTGCTCTGCCAGAGCTTGGTGCCTGTGTGAAAGCAGACATGAGCTAATCAGGCTGGCACAACAACGAGCTGTTATTTATGAAGCCAGCCCTTTTCTAACTTTTCCTTTGTTTATGCAGTGTAATTTCAATGTCATAAATACTAAAAGGTTTACCGCTGAGAGACGAGAACTTCCCTCATTCATCTCTGCAATTAAACTTCTTGTGCCCACGGTGGCTTTTCCTTTTAACTGCCTTTTAGGATGGAATCCAGGATTTTAAGAGGTTTCACTGACTGAATTCTTTTAATGAGGTCAAAGAGGTTTTGAGGGAATTTGGAAGAGTATTTAAATTTTTTTTGTTTTCTCTGCAGGTTTAGGCTTCCTTTTTCAGCACAGTCCTTGAGTTCCTGAGTGACTTTGAACAAATTGTTTTTCTGTGTCTTGCTTTCATCAAATTTGTAACAGGATAAACCTTATTATTGACTTCAACTATCTTTAAAGTGTCCAGTGAGCTCCCCTAGAGCTGGGTATTCTCCTCATAACCACTCAGCTGCTCCCTTTCTTTCTTGCACAATCTCTGCAGCCTCTGGGTTTGTTCTGGAAATGTGTCACATAGTGACAAATATTCTAAGAAAAGGAATCCTACTGAGTTTTGCTGCAAAGAATTGGGAAAGTTACTGTGTGATAATCTCAAGGAGCGCTGTGCTGTGCTTCTATCAGCTGTAGAGGTGCCTTTGTTCCATGGACAGAACTCACCACCCTCACAGTGAAGAACTGGGTTTCTAAAGGTTTGGGATCACCCAAGTAAGTTGTCTTTGGACTCTCAGTTAACTGCATTGTCCCTTTCAGTAGCAGTCACAGATTTTGTGGGTAAATTTTATCTTGAAGAAGAACATAAAGAAATTCTGTGGTCACTGTAGAGCTGTAATTGTTCTAAGCTGTAAGTATGAAGCTGCAATTGCAGGAGAAGCTGTCATGAATCAACCTACTCTCATTTCAAACAGCTGTTTAATGAGAGCTTCTTGTTAGATCCCCTGTTAAGAATAGGCCATAATGAGTATGATGAAACCACCTCATCCTTGAAAACAAATTCCTTTCCATGGCTTAATTAAAAGTGGTCCTAGTACTTCTGTGAGCATACATGATAGCTTAGGAAAGCCTCTGTTTTAATTTATATAAAGAAGTCTCAATTAAGCGAAATAGATAATATGTTGCTTTAATATTATGTAGTGAAAACTGTTCTTATTTCTGAACTTCTGCTATCTTCCAGTCAAATATATTTGTCTTAACACAGCTTAACAGCTTTCCCTGAGAGACCAGCGTGACAGCCATGTACTTGTATGCTTTTAGCTCTGTCTTAATGTGATGGAAGAAGTGCAGAGCAGAGCAGCTGACTTAGGCATGATTTGTTGGTGAGTTTTTTGGGGGAGCAATTACAGGTGGCTGAGCCTTGTGAACTATTTAGACCCAGATGTTTTTTAGGAACAGGCAGCACCAATTAAAGCTGCCTGTGCGATGGGCAGCCGTGCCATTTGCCCAAAATGCAGCAGCAGTGCCATGTGCTGCAGGAGGGGTTCGTGTTAGTGCACAAGAAGCTGGATGAGCAGCAGCTGCTGTGGCCAGGACAGGTTTGTCACACTTCAGTGAGCCATCCCTGCTGCCCCAGTGCAGGAAACATCCAGGTGTGGGAGAACAACCCTGCTCCACACCGCTGGCAATCCCCAAACCTGTTCTTCCTGCTTCCCGTTTGCCACATCGAACCACCCCTTTCTCTTTGTAGTTTCCTTGTAAGATGCTAATTAAAGAAAGAAATGTTGGTTTGAGACAAAACTGCCAAAGTGAGTATTGTAAAAGAGCAACTGTTTCTTTGCATTTGTCTGAAATTGCTGTGCCCTGGGGAAAAGCAGAAATATAAAAGTTCCCCATGCAGAGACTTCCCGGCTGTGATACCTGAGGAGGAGGGGACAGGAAAGCAGATTGGTTTTGTGCTGTTTCCTTTGTGGGGCTCTCTCCTGACATACTGAGAAATCAGTGAGTAAATTGCATGGAAATGCATGAGAACCTTAAAAAGGGATCTTTTTAAAAAGAAGAGTGAAGTGTTGAAGGAGGGTTGCCAGCTTGTGTGAAGAAATGTGTTGCTCATTGGGAAATGTGCTCTGGCCTGGCCTTGGGCATGGACTGTCTTTGGGGGGTCATGGACAGCTGTGCTGAGCATTCAGCTGGGGAAGAATTCAGAGTTATGGATCCAACAGTGAGGAACAACCTGAAGCTCCCTGTGTAAATGTAGTCCTGCCACAAAGGTATTGTCCTCTTCCTCTTTCCATTCTATGTCTTGTAGCTGCAGCATTTTGATTTCCCAACAGAAGGCACATTTGTAGTTTGGACAAATGTGTTCTGATGTATCACTTGGATTGTTTTCACGTTATCAGATTTTCTGTACTTGGTAAAGACCTGCTATCAGTGTGCCAGTGCAGCATGGTGGTTCATCACATGAAAGCAACGGGAGACTCAAAGCTAGGAGTTAAATTGTGACTTGGTCTGTACTGCAAACCCCTGACCCCCTGCACTGAGACACCACAACAGAGAGCGTTAGCAAAAGGATTGTTAAAAAACATTAATAACGAAGGAGTTTTTGTTTTCCTAGTGATTTCTGGTTTGTCTCCTGAATGATCAGGCTGACACCTTCATGGCTGACCCTTTGCTTTCCACTCAATTTACAGCCCTGATCTTGTACTTTTAATTCCATCAATACTGCAGGCTCTAATTTTTACAGATTCTTGGTTTTTCTTGCAAATGTCAATCACACTAAACAATTTAGGTGTGATCTGTCTTTCTCAAGCTCTCCTTCACACAGAGCTGCCTCCCTGTCTTCTCTGAGTGGTTTGTTGCAGATGGATTTGCTTTCATGCTAGGTGGGAGATCAAACCCTTCAGCAGAAACTGCCCCTGGTAGCATTGCTTGCAAGTTTTATTAATTGCTCATTGATGGTGCCTTGGTTTGCTGTTATTCTGTTGTTTCCCCTAAAAAGAGGTGTATTTGCTGTGCTGAGTGATGTTCATAATTGCCCCCCTACTTTGCCAAAATGCTACTTGTGAGAGGCTGAGAGATTGCAAATGTCAAGCGTGGGACCCAGGAGGACAATCTACCAGTCACTGCTGAAATGATTTGAACTAGTGAACTCTTGTTAAAACTGTTAATTGCTTTTTTAAAAACACTTAATGGAAATTGCCACATTTAAGTAGCCCATAAAACCACGATGACACCAGCCTTAATCAGGTGTCACAAAAGCACATCCATTATAAGCTACCTGGGCTGAAAACTTTGACGATGGAAATCAGATGTGACAGCCTGGTGTTTACAGTCCCGCATCTCTCTGGAAGAGGGGAATAATTTCTTTGTTTTACTTATGAAGAGACTCTTCTCTGAACTGCACCTTTATGTGCAATAAAACTTATTGAAGAGAATGACCCCAGGGAACTCAGGAGTCTGTAGGATAAGGTAGTGCTGCCTGGTTTTGAATATTTTATACTGGGATATGCTGATTTGTTTGGTGACCTTGCTGCAGACTCAAAAAACCCACGAAGAGCTCAGTGAAAACCACTGTGCTGTGTTTTTCTCTGGGGTGTTTTGTTGATTCCAAAAGCCAGAATGCTGCAGGGAGGAAACTCTGGTGCTGGGCAGTGAAGTCCTGTATATTTTAGGTAATAGAGGTACTTGGGAGTGGATTTTACAGAGTAACATGATTATGGGACATATATTTTTTTTAAATGTCAAATGAGTTAACTATAAATCCCACTGAAAGCTTAGGTGGGCACTTTATTTATGAGGATACTGGGATGTATCTATTTGCCTCTTCATTCTGCCTGCTGAGTCTTCTTGGATTGTGTATCAACACATGACCCACTGGAAAAGATCTTTGGAAGGAAGAAAAGATGGGAGCAAGCCTTAGGTGAAGGTGTTCATGTGTGAGAGGAACATTTATGTTCTGTGTATCCAGGTCAAACTCAGCCTCCGGCCTGCAGCTGCTGGGAGCTGGAGGCAGGGTGTGCTGGGCTCCCTCCTGCTCCCCATGCAAGGCTATTCCTCTCCTCAAATCTTCCAAAAAGGGGAATTAATTGCTCATTAATTGCTCATCAGCAGTCTCAGAAGAGGCCTAAAAACAGAAGTGGCCCAGTGGAGTGACACACTTTCTAGTCCATTGCCACGGGCCATTTCAGGTCACGGCAGCTTAGCGGGGCCCTGCGTTAAACCTTACAAACCTCTTCTGTTGCTCAGGGTGTTGTTTGCTATCCAGCCCCTTTCACCTTCACATTTCACACTCACATTGTTTATTATACATTAAAAATATATATATCTGGAGTCACTGTTGGCATTAAGAATTCGACGGAGCTGTGGTAGCAGCAGTGTTGCCAGAATGGGCTATTTTAAGTAGGGTGTAGTGACAAACACTGGTATAAAAATGCTACAAATCACCCATCTCAGCGTTTCCACCTTCATGTCATGTGGAGCTCCTCTAGTACTATGATGATGTTTCTTTTTTTTATCCTCCTTAAAGTTTTATACTGGCTCTTGCCACAAGTTATTTGAGGTAACTTCAGGATATAACCTTGAATTCCAGTGATCTCCCTGAAAGACTTCACAGAAACTCTTCCACTTCTTTTGGAGTAAAAGTTCACTTTATTAAAGCAATTTAGTTTATTGACAGTGCTGATCTTGAGCATAGTTTGGGAGGCATAAGGAGGACCTTTGCTGCCAGTATCCTGAACTTTCCCAGAGCTGCTATGCAGCAACTCCTTGCCTCTTTGAAGCTGTGAAAGCACATAAATAAAAGTAAATACGAAATTGAAATAGTAAGTCTTTATTGCACTTGAGTGATACTTTGCAAAACCTTACTTACCTGTGTACTGACATTTTCTACTACTATTACTTTTTAAAATATAAAACTCTGAAGAGTGCAGACAGATTACCAGCAGAGATAAAGGTAATTTAAGATGGAAAATTTACAGTGGAGCTTGAAAATCCCTTTTTTTTTTGAGGTGGCTGATCTAAAGGAAATGTTCTTAGTGTTCGTTCTCCAAAGGGAAATTTTGTCTCTTCCAGTCAGGGCAATAAATAAAGGTGAAAGAACCACCACAAAAACATCCCTGAATTATTAATTTGCCAGAAACAGCACCTCAGAAGCAAAAGCCTCCTCAGGATAATACAGGAATGTAAAATACTCATTATTCACCAAACACGTAAGGATTTGCACAGATAAGTAATGCAGCTGGGCCCACACACCTGAGATCAGTGACAGGTGTGAACCAGGTTTTGATTTTAAAAACAAAATATATCTAGCTCAAGGTATCTTTGTAAGTCGAATGGGGAATACTATTCCTGTGCTAAGAAATGAAGCTGCTGTAAGGCATAATGACATACTGGCTTTAGTTTTGATATGAACAGGAAAAAGTTCCTATTGTAATGCTTGGCCCAAAGATTGAAGGCTGCAACCAGAAATACAGCAAGAGCCTTATGAGTCCCAGTCCCTGCTTCTGCAACCACATATCCTTTCTCTTTAAAAATTAAGTGTACAGAAGAGAGGTGAAATATTACCAGTGGATCGTTTACTATATCCCAGCAGTTCAATCATCAGTGCTGGAAAGTCAATATTATATTAACTTCAAACTGGTCTCTACTGAAGTTCTCCAAAATGATGGAAATTCAGAGGTCCTAGTTTCCTAGCTGTGCATTTGGCTGTTTGTGAAATGTCATATAAAAATGATGTTTTGGTAAGTGATCATTCCTGCTGTGCTCCCAAAGGCAGCAGTTCCGTGTTACATCAGGTCTGCTTTCGGAATAGAGTTTACTACAAAATATGTCATGTAAATTAAAATAATATTGACATAAGGTGGTCAGATAAGGAACAGGGCTCGATGATTCCTATTGGAAATTCCTTGAATATTTCTCAAATTGAATGTCAGCAATAACTTCTGAATGTCTGTCAACAGATGACTTCCCAGAAGGTGTTTGTTTTCCGTCCTGACCGCGGTGGAAGATCATTATCTGGGATATAGATTGTTTCACCTGTATTCTTCCTGCTGCTGCCTAATTGGCATCTATAGAGTGTTTTAACACCTGGATTAACAAAGGCCTTTGTCTTCCATTTACAGAAGATAAAAAAGGATTTGAGCTTTTTAAACTAAATGTATTTTGCAGTATGGTAATAGATGAAACTGCTTCCTATTATATAAAATACAGTCAATTTTTGCTAAAAGCTTCAGGGGCTTCCCTCCAGCCCTCGGTCACATCCCGTTAAGCAGCCTGGGAGTTTGCCAGGGGAGCTGGAAAATCTGAGTTTGTTCCCCAACCTGCTGCATCCCAAACCAATGAAATAATTTAGTGGAAATACTGTAGCACATCAGGCTGTGTGTGCTGCATGGCAGGTGTGTATGTGGTGGCTTCATTTAAATGCTGTGGGTTTTAGTCGATGTAGATGTGTGAGTCCCAATCTGCATTTCTGAAGGCTGGTGTCTTGCTAATGTCTGATTCCAGTATTTGTACAGTTCACAGGAATCCTTCAAGGGTTTATTTGCTCTGTGTTCATCTGGGATGGAGAGAGTGTACCATGTAAAATAATATGTCAGCTCATAAACTGCATGTACAGTGATGAGATGTGAGCTCGTTTCACTTTTATCACAGGACCTTGAATCAGGCTTGTTCTGCTGCCAAGTCCCCAAACACCTCCTTGCAATGTGCCTGGAATTCACTTCTCTGGAATTGTGGTTTTTTTGGTGTATCCTTTTGTATTTTGTCAGGCTCTGGTGCAGGGGACTGGTGTTTTCACAGATGAGAGCCAGGAAGGATGCAGCCAGTGCGCCTGGGATGCTGTGGCATTTTGGGTCCTTCCTGAGGAGCTCAGGGCAGGACACAATGTCCACTGACACGAGCAAAACACTGTAATCTGTGCTTCCTGGGACACTCTGGACTGTTTGGGCTTCCTCTGCCCACTGTCATGGTTGCTGCCATGTGCACATTGATTTTTGTGTTTTTTCTCAGCTCTGTCCTCCTCTGTGCCACATGAAGTGCAGTGACGTGTCCTGCTCACTGGATTAACACAGGCCTTTTTCTTCCATTTACAGAAGATAAAAAAAGATTTGAGCTTTTTAAACTAAATGTATTTTGCAGTATGGTAATAGATGAAACTGCTTCCTATTATATAAAATACAGTCAATTTTTGCTAAAAGCTTCAGAGGCTTCGCTGAAGACATGGTGCCTCAGAATGGAGAGGACGAGATGCCAGCAGGGTTCCTTCCTTCTCTTCCTGCTCACCTGCAGAGCTGTGTGGGCAGAAGGATGGCTTCTTCCAAGCCTGGTTTTAATGAGCATAATGTGTACCATGCCCTTTGTGTATGGAGTGGAGATGTCACAGGAGTGGGCACTGAAGAAGTTTAGGCAATTTACGAACTCGACTCGCCCACAGAGGACTTAGTGGGGAATGTAATTCCTTTTACTTCTTCCGTTACTGTTCACAAAATGACTGCTTAAATCCCAGCACTCTCTCCCAGCTCTGAACGCCGTCTGTTAATCCCCTTGTCCTGCTGGTGACGGCTGCAGCGTTGGACAGCAACTGTCGCTGCAAACTGGGGGTTTTTTTCCATCTTCTCTCACCATCTCTCCCCGAACTGATCTGCTGTGACTATGAAGATTTTTGGACTCTCCCATGCCTCTTGTTTCCTTGGCAGAGTGATACTTGTCTCCTCCTAGGTTGCTCCTTTGCGAGACAGGATGAATCATGCTCTGAGCGAGCTGTCGTGTTGTCTCGTGCTCTGGAGGAGCTACTTGTTATTTGTGCTCTTCATATCCTTCTGACAGCTTGTCAGGGAAGAGAAGTTTTCCTTTATTTTCTTTTCCGTTCGTCGTTGTTGACTAATTAGTAGCCAAATAGACAGCATTTGTTTTTGTGATCAAACTGATGGTAATTTAAAGGTTGGATGCAATCCAGAGCTCTGGGACCAAATAATGAACTTTGGGTATGGTTAGGTGAGGGTGTGACTTGGAGTGGGAAATTTTCCATCCGTGGTGAAGGTTTCTGTATTCTGGACTCAATCATGATTAATTCTGAAGTGCCATTTCGACAGTTCATGATAGACAGTTCAAGATGTCATACTCCAGAATCAGGGGGGATTGGTCTGAAATTTTGGAGCTGACTCTGGTCCCCTTGTTTAAATGGGAACTAGCCAGGGGATGAGAACTGAAGCCCCTGAGCAGAGGTGTTGTCTCCTTAAGATGAGTGGTTGTCATTTAAGCTCCATGTGGCTTTCTGGATGACAGATCACCCAAGTCCTTTGTGTGTTTATCTGTACCTGGCTCCAAACAGGAAGGCCATTCTCAACCAAGGGACCTGTTTGTCCAAAGGAGTTAAACAGCCACACGTTTGTGTCCTTTGGAGAGTAACCAGGGCCCTTTTTTATTTCAGCCAGTGATTAATTGCACAGAGCAGTAGGTGGCACACAGACATTGTTCATACCTAACGCATTCTGGAAGGGGGGACACGTGGAACTCCACATCCTGCACCTCCCTGACACAGCCATGGTGGAGAGCAGACCTTGTTGCTGGCAGCTTTCCTGATCCACCTCACCTCATGCGAGGAGACTTCATCACCTTCCCACAGTGGGACCAGATGTCCCAACACGCAGTGTAATATTGCAGAGAGGGGAAAAAAACGAGGTAAAAAGCTCTGAGAACTAATCTCTGTTTTGTCGAACAGTTGGAGAGCTCCTGGCCATGGCATCTCAAACCTGACAAAATTACCCCAAAGTCACTGATTTTACATTCCATTTGGCAGTAGAAAATCTTCCAAAGCATTCAAATTCTGCTTTCCTTCATCAGCTCCATTGGGAGGTGAAATAATTCAGAGTAAGGGATTCCTGTGTTTCACTCAGGCCTGGGAATGATTAGCCACTTTTCTACAGAATTCCTTCTTTAAAGTTTTTCTTGTCTTGCTTCCTCCTGGCACGTGTCCGCTCCAGTTTGATGAAGACCAACCATCTTTGGGAGGCTGGTTTAGAGTGAGACCTTTGCTATACAATTCTCATTAATGTTAGGAGGAAAGTACTTGGGAATTTTATCTCTGTCCATGGAGCTGATTTTCCATCCCAGGCTGCTGCCTTGGGGACAGGCTTAGACCCTGCAGCCTTAATGTGTGTATCAAACACGGCTCTCCCAGAAGGTAGCAAGCCAAGTGTATGTTTCCTATGCATTATTTATGGAATTCAAAATGCATTCTCTTAAAAATTACTGTGGACTGTGCAATTTTTGCATTGCAGCTGGAAACATGAGGATTTTTGGTGTTTGGGAGGGCTTGGGATGGGCACTCGCACAGCCTTGTGCCTTGCACAGGGCAGGAGCATGAAGCTCTTTGAGGTGCTTAAGCAATTAACAGTTGGTCTATTGGAGTTTAAGTTTCAGTGAAGGAGGATTAAAAAATAGCTGTGCAAAGACACAAGTATGGCATAGCAATTCTAGAAAGGTGTTTTGTTTTCAAACAAAAAAAACCCCCATACAATATTTTGTTCATCATTTTTGCAATGAGAGGTACAAATTGTTCCTTTTCAGATGTGATGGTTTGCCAGGCAGGGTGTGTTTATCCTGGTCACTAAGCTTTGTTCAAAGGTGCAAATTTGCCCTTAAAACTGTGTTGTACCCACAGGGTAATTGGAGCACAAGGGGAAAACCCTGTGCATGCAGGGAATTCCACTGCTCCTAACACCCTTCTCCATGAGTGTTCATTCGCCTTTGTAATTTGTACACATCAAAAAACCTTTTGTTTTTTAAATTTTGATGAAATTTTGGCTCGTCTAAGCAGAATGTTGTTTGCAGTATGATTGGACAGGCTCAGTATCTCCCTCACCCCTCTCACCTGCATGGATCCAGGTGAGTTATGAAGCCTTATGGTGCTCTCTGCAGTGAGGATCTGTTAGTGCCTGGACTCTCCTGTCTCCTTGATTAGCCTGAAAAAGTTGTCTGAGAGCCGAGCTTTAGGCTGTGCACTGGCTGATGTATGGTTGAGCTCAACCAAAGACAGATTTATATTTGTACAAGCAAATTTAGGGCCTGTTCCCATGCCTTTTGTAGCTATCAGGAGGAGTTTTGGGTGTTGCTTATTAATGATATGCATCATCTATAAGGCAGGAGGATGAATTATATAAATTGCTGGCAATCTTCAGCCAGCATTTCCATGTGGATTTAAAAGTCTTATTTTCCCCTTGGATATTTCATTCCCACCTACCAAGAGGCATGCCTGGAGTGTGCCAGGGATGGCCTGCATGCAGGTAATGTACACAATAGCTTTATTATTCCCAGGTAATAAAGAGGAATGCATCAGCACATTGCAGGCATTAAAATGTATGGTTTCTCTGTGCCCTTTAATGAGGGTTTACAGGAGTTCCAGTGCTCTACAAAAAATACTGGATTTTTCTCCTACTTTCTTGCAGGGTCTGAAGGGACAGGAGGAGTTTGCTGCGCATGTGTTTTGAGAAGAACAAATTTAGGATAATCACCTTTTTTTTTTCACTGGTCTCTCACATACACCCAAACCTGGAGCTGGGTAAGCTCTTTAGCTATGCATCATTCCTGTGCTGGTGCCTGGAAGAGGTTAAAGTCCCTGTGTCCCTGCTTAGCAGCTGGAATCAGCCATAGGTGCGTTTTCCAAAGCAATGGAAGCTTGGTTTGGTTCCCAGGACTGTGTAATCTTGCACAAATGTTCTTTTAGATATGACAGTAAATCAGCTTTAGTTGTTTATTTTCCTTTTACATTTATTGTCTGTAAATGTACTAGCTAGTAGGTTGTCTGGCTGCAGTTAGCACTGAGATAGGAGGATTGAAAAATGTTCCCAGAAGGAACATTTGGGATGGGTAATTGTGATTGTTCACCCTGGAAACCTGACTCTGAGCTTGTCTTTTCCAGTCAAGGGACAGATACACTGTGTGACTTATGTCTTACCAGATCTACTTTGGGGTCTTATGCAATCAAACACTTGGAAACTTGTCACAGACTAGGGCAGTATCCACAGAACGTATTTAATGGCTGATTTCAGGTAATATTCAGTGCCTGCTGTGATAAAGTCAAGACACTCATGAATTGTTCTCAGACAATTTGGAGGGAGAAAAGCAGCTGGTGTACTTTAGGTATTCCTCACCCATCACTTGGCTGGAGTTACATCTGGAGGCAAGTCTGGGATACTGTCACAGAATGGGTCAGGTTGGGATGAACCACAGTGGGGTCACCTGGTCCCACCTCCCTGCACCAACAGGGTCATCCCAGAGCACAGGATTGCATCCAGACTGCTCTGGAATATCTCCTGTGAGGGAGACTCCACACCCTCTCTGGACAACCTGTTCCAGTGCTTGATCACTGCACAGGAAAGAAGTTCTTCCTCATGTTCACGTGGAACATCCTGTGCACCAGTTTCTGCCCGTTGTCTCTTGTCCTATTGCTTGGCACCATGGAGAATGTGGATTTTTCAGTGTATTTCCGTTTTTTTATGCACCCACATCTAATGGACTGTGGCATGCACACCTTTACAGTTCCTCTCTCTTGCTGGGTAGGGCACCATCATATCTTTCAAAAGGGGTGCTTGGTCAGGCTTTAGTCCCCTGAGAAATGGTGGCTCTGAGCTGCCCTTTGCATCTCACCTGACTTTCATGTTCCCCCTCCAGCAGCACTGTTTGTTTTGGGACATCTGCTCCCCTGTGGGAAGGTGGCAGCAGGAGACAACATGAGATCAGTTAATGACTGTAAGTACGTTCAGGCAATCTGCCAGTCTGAGCACTCAGCCCTTTCTCCTTTTTTTAACTTGTCAGGAATTCAAAGTAAAAATATTGCAGCAAAGAGGCTCATCTAGAAAAGCAGCATGTTAATTACAGGAGGCAGTTTCTTGGCTATCAGTTGCTGTCCTGCACAGAATAGCTTGGAGATATACATTTTTGCTGTGGAAAGACATTTAAATCTGGGCTGCTGGCTTTGGTTCTTGCTGTTTGTTACTGCTACTGCCATTCAGTGAAATCGCTAACAAAGATTTTTTGGAAGCTATAGACTGGAACCCCAGTTTTCTCCATATTCTTTGTCCATATAGACTGGAACCACAGTTTTCTCCATATTCTCAGTCCATTTATCCAATTCTTTGACCATCAGATAAAGTTTCGCTCCAGGTCAAATTTTTAAATGTTATTAGAGAGTTTTGTGTCCAAATATCTGGTGGGTTTTAGAAGTAGCTCCAAGTGCCAGTGGCTGGGAGTGAGGCACCCCTGTCATGGGGTTGATGTTTTGTAATATATAGCATGGGAGAAATGACAGCATTTCAGAAATAAGGCCAAAATTTATGGCTTATATGCCAAGATGTGTTAAAAATATGCAAATCCATAGAAAAGGAGAATTCAGGAGGGTGAAAAATCGAGCCCTTTGTATAAATTGTCTGGGTAGCATCAGATCTGTGTTTGCTGGGTAGCAGTCTTTGTGTGACCCAGGGCTCCATACCTATACAGCATATACAGCACATACCTCAGTCCTTGGGCAAGTTTTGATGTCCTGAAATTAAAGATGCAAATAGAAACCATGATGGGGGCAGTGGGGCAAAGGGACTGATGTTTTTTAGTCTTCAGTGTCTACTTTGATCAGTTTGCTGCATCTTTTCAAGCCTCAAATTCAATTCAATCAGCAAAATAACAAACCCTCCTGCACTTCAAGCCAACCATTTCCCAAATACTACAAGTGGAGGGTTTTACTCTGAAAGATGGAGAGAGACCCTGCAACGACCCCAAAAATACAGTTGTCTGCTCTCAATTATGCTTGAAAAGAGCTTGGGGATTCCAGTGATGGATGACAGTATACAAATCTCAAGTAGCTTTGCTTAGTGTGTTTTGTGATATGATACAGGAGAGATAATTCTTACCCAGTGTCTTTTAAAGGAAATCCTGAGGGTGAATCAATTACCTTTCTTTCTGAATCAATAGAGGTGGGATGTATTGCAGTTACTTTATGCTTCTGCAAGTGCTTGAGCACAAAGGATGGCTGCTGATAATAACCAGTGCAGAGAATGCTGTGCCATTTTTTTCTCTTTCTTCTTTTAAGGACACTACAACCCCCTCAGTTCACACACTTCATCATTCCCAGCCACAATCTTTTCTCAACGAAGATTTAGGAGCGGGAGGAGGAAGTAAGCTCTCAAAACGTACAAAGTACGTGCTGAAACATGGCTTGCAGTCCTAATGGCATCACTTCCCATTCCCAAGGCTCTCCAAACCCTCGGCACTTGTGAATTTTGCCTCGAAGAACATCCACATTTAGGAGATGGAGTAAGGGGAAATGGGATGTGGGCTGATGTAGTGATAGCAAAGGTTAAATCAAGTAGTTGAGGCTCAGCCAAGGATCAAAAGACAGATTTCTTGTATGCCTGAAAGCAAATACCTTTAAGTTTCTTGCAAGGTGCTTCTGTGTATCCCACCACAGACTTTAGTTCAAAAAAAGAAAAAATACTGTCATAGTCAGACCTCATATTTTAAAATTATGTCTGATAACTTACTGCCTTCATAAAGTCATTATTATATACTGTCAAAAGGGTACTAATATGTGTGTGTAATATGATTTAGCAAGAGGCTATTGTGAAAGCTTCCTGAGTACAACCCATATGGTAACCTGAGAGTAGTTAAAGGGCAGGAACGCAAAATGCCACGTGGTCTGTGGTTCAAGTTCTCATAAAAGGTATCTGAAGACAAGTGAGGGCACACTTACTTTTTCCCTATTTGCATCTCTCCAAAGATCCAGATATATCTGAGAGGTCTGCATAGGTCACTCTAGTTAACTAGTGCTATCTACTGTTGTCAGGCTGCTGTCTGAAGAATATGGGGAGACAGGAAGACGGAAACTAGATTAAAAAGGAGGGCTTCTTAAGCTCTGCCTTTTTTGCCTGATGCCGAGGTCCCAGGAGGGCAAAAGCAGTCTGAGGTGACTGAGAACTGCATTGGGCTTTTCTCTCTACGTCCCTTGATCAGGAACCACTTTCCTCATCAGAAGCTGAGAGGAATCTAAAGGCACTACAGAGACAGTGAGGGGTCTGACCACAAGCCAGCTCTGTCTTGGTGCAGAAATGGATTTGCTGTAGGAGAGGGTTCTGTTCTCTGCATTTTGTGGCTTGAAGAGCAACGAATTTAAAAGGAAAAGGAGCCAGTGTGAACCTTCCCACCTGGTGTTGTGGCTGTAGCTCCTGTGTACCCTGTTATTTGAGCACCAGCCCCATGTTAGCTGAGGGTCCATGAACTGTAATCAGATCTATAATGAGTTGGGCATTATGAATGTCCAAGCCTGCAATTTAAAATAGATTTAAGGAATGCCACTGCTGCTTTATCTGGGAATCAGAGGTGTAATACTCCCTTTACAAACAGCCTTTTTCTGCCCTGGAATATGGCATTTATCTACAGGTAGTTCAATAATAGAAACAGGTTAACAAATTAGGTGGAATTCAGGAAAGAAAGATGATTGTGTCTGAAAGGGAATTTTCTGGGTGAATAACAAAATAGTTTTGATATATTTCATTTTGATGGAAGACCAATCAGCTTAAAAGGGGCAACTACCAACAAAAATGTTTCAAGGATATTTAAGGTACAGGAAGGGCTTTTTAGAAAAGTTATGTGCATGTAATGTACTGACAGGGATATAAATGATCCCTGTCTGGAAAAGCTGGATCCTAGAAGTGCTGTGAACACCAAGTAAAGTAGCCACAGATACAGCTGCACCACAGGGGTGCTTATGAGTTTGAGCTGCACCATGTTTGAGTGCCAGAGCTGCTTCTAAAACCCTGAATAGGACCTTAATCACTGAAGGTAAAAAATAAATCTGTATTGTGACTCCATGCACTTTCAGAGGAGGTGGAAATGCATTTCTCTCTTCTCTTTTGCTGGGAGGGTTCCTTTGGAGAGGAGATCCTGCCAGTTTTCTTTTCTGTTCCTTTCCACTGAGTTATTCCCCTTGGTTTCTCCTTGCATTCTTGGAGGAGAGAGAAGCAGCTTTCGTACCTTCAGGGTGTAAAATCTGGCTCTGCTGGAGTGGATGGAAATTTTTCTTTGACTTAAAGGCGATCAGAATTTCCTCCTTAGAGTCCTCTTAGGAAAACCAGATGATTTAATCTGAAGCATCGCACGTTATGATGATCATACATAAAAGAACAACATTAACCTCGGTGCCACATGCAGAATTATTTTTGAGTGAAAATGAGCAAAATTTTATAGAGTATTTTCAAGGCCTCCTCAGTCAGAGAAAATATTACAGATGATGAAGAGAAATAAGAATTGCAGATTGAACCACTGAAAACCTCTTTTTGACACTGTCTCTTTAATTAGAAAAAATGAGCCTAACCAAGATGTATATCATCATTGATTTTTATAATAAGCTTTTAAAGCAAACATACGTGGTGTCACTGTGCTGTTTTATAACATACACTGCTAACCATTTATTCTGTCGTATAACAGTTCACCAGCAGACATATTTTATTATTTTTTCTGTGTAATAAAAAAAGATAAAATCAATACCTATTATATGGCATACCTTCAAGGTTAAAAAGTACTAAATCTTGATGCTAACATCTTTCCTTGTATGCATCAATTTAGAGCAATATAAATTCAATACAAATACATTTTCTAGCTATATGATTAAATCTGGATCCTAAGTGTAACAAAGGATTCAGACATTTGGAAACGGAACATCAAGAAACTGTCACTGGGCAGTGCCTTTGTGTTAAACTTGTTACATTTTGCAGGAAATCTAACTATGGAAGCCTGAGCAAGCTGGTACATGGGCCAGATACGACTGGAAGGAGAGGTGCTGTGATTTCCCATACTGGGATGTAGTTTTTGATCCAACAGAAAATCATCTGGCCTAATCAGATGCCAATTAAATGGCTTTATAAGGTCCTCACGAAACTGGAGTGCGTTTCCCCAGCCCTGTGGCTGGCAGTCATTTTGCGACAATTACTGAGTACACTTAATTTAATGATGAGAAACTTCAAAACTGAGAAAGTGAAAATGGAAGTGTCAAAGCCATCAGCAGACTCGTCTTTGCTGGGTTCTAGCTGTGAGTGGAGGGCCGGGGTGGGAAGCAATGGGATGATGTTGCAGCCCATTACTGTGCACTTTGCCTCTGCTTCGAGGCAGCATCAAAAGGAGAAACTCCAACGCTTATCTCTGCTTATTATGAGTTGTTTCAAGATCTAGAGTGATTGTGGTAGTTGTAAATGAGGAAGGACACGCTATCTCTGTTTTTTATTAAGCAACTAAAGCTTTTGGCTTTCTGATGCAGTGATGAGCGTGTGGCAGGTGTGAGGCCAGGGACACTTGGTGATGTAACACACACTGTGTGCACTTGGTGTGGATTTCCTTCAGAGTTAAAGCAGAAATCTTTTCTATTCATTGCTGCTTTTTCATCACTCAGCAATTAATTGTGTGTTGAGGTACTTATGAATATGCAGTGCCTGTTTCCTGCCTGGGAGCAGTCTTCTCCTGTCTGCCTGGGAAGCACTTGCATGGAGTTAACCAAGCAATAGCTGAAACTCCTTGTTCAGAGTAACAACAGAGTAACATGCAGAATGCAGATGATGCTGGAAATGCTAATGAACGGATTCATATTGATGGGATAAAATTGTGCCCTTGGGTTCTGAATGCTGGCAGGCAGGAGGTTTACCTGGGTGCCATCCCAGTGAGGAACATCATCCTCGTGTTGTGATGCTTACGGCAAATGAAATAAACTTCCAGTGCTGAAGACAAACAGAGAGCACTGAATGCCTCTTACCCTAAGAGTCTTCTGTTCCTCTCTGCTGCTGGATAATAGCATAAAATCATTAAATGTGAGGTTTTCTTCCCCACTTGGCTTTAGAGCTGCTCTCAGCAAGTTCAGATACCAGCTTTCACCTGGAAAAATCCTTTGCTCTGCTTTCAGTAACAGCCTGAAAAGTTCTTTAATGGCCTAACTTGTGCGACTTTGTCTCCCAGCTGACTTGCAGAACTCCCTGGAGCAGAATGGCCCATGTTTTCCAAAGTATCTGTCAGCTGAAACTCCTCTTCTGAGAGGTGTGCCTGGACTTTTGTCAGTCAGATGAATTCATGGATATTCCATATTTTTTCAATTATTTGGACATTGCAGAAGGATTCCCTATTGTAAGATGAGAAAAATTCTTTGGGAATCTCCATCCCAGGTATCAGATTGTCACCAAGCTCTGTAGTCCTTTGAAATATGCACTTACCATTAACTACATCTCTTTCTATTGACAGAATTTGAAGGAAAAATTCCATGAGCTGCCTAATATTTGTACTGTTGCTTTTCTTTTTTTTTTTGAGGGCAGCTGTTTAGTGAACCAAATAATAGATCACAGACACCTTCTTTGTACGTTATACATTTACTGGCCTTTATTTTTAGACAAATGTTCTCCAGATAAAACAGCTTTTTTTTTGGCCTTGTTTTAAAAAATCTTGAGATAATTCAGCTTGCTTCTTGCAATGTTAATAATAAGATACAATTTATGAAGGAATACACGGGTTTGGGGCTTTTTAAAAATAATTTGGTGAGGAAATAAAAGGCCAGCAGATAGATTAATGTCTTACACGCTAAGTGTAAGTAGGAGAGACATTTCACTGGCAAGCTGTAAGCTTCTGGATGCAGAGGATTATAGGGAAATGCTCCCACAACCTTAGCAGCATTACAAACAGCAATGCCACAATGAACAGAACAGCCTCATTGCAGCGATCTAAAGCCACTGCTGTTTTCTTTAAGGCAAACATTGTTTTTATGCCCTACAGATAAATCCCATTTTAAGCTTTGATCAAAGCAAATACACTCACTTTGAGGCTTTGGGCAGATGTAAATTGCTTTGTTATACACATGCATTTGCATACATTTGCAAGGAGACATGTAATGGTGCCTTTTATTTTTGACGGAGCGCTGGAATTCAAATAACCAGTGGTTTTCTGCCATGAAGAAGGCAAAAGTTTCTCTGCAAGAGAAATAAATAACACAAGTGAAGCAGAGCTGAGGTATGAGCAGAGCTCTGTCATTGCCAGAGAAGGGCCAGGCAGGGCCCTGAACATCGAGAATGGTTTTATTTTATCTATTTTGCTGTTCTGTCTGGTGAACAAATGTAAATGGAATAGTTCCTAGAAGGGACATTTCTCCTGTTTGGCCACTGCTGGAGTGACTGTGCCAGCAGTGTAGGAAATGTGCAGGTTGCCAAAGTGTTGGGTATCTGTCTTTGTTACACACTTCCATTTGTTTTCTCATTTCTGTACTTAGTTTTCTGAATTAAATTGGATTAACTTCCTCTCTCTCCCAATTAATGCTGTTAACAGTAATAACAACCATAATGTGTGAACATCTGGCATTTCAGTACACAGTAAGCTTTTAGAGATACCATATATGAATCTATTGAAATCTGTCTCTGTAGTGATTTTCCCAGCATTTTGTGGATTAGACAATGATTTCTTCTTTCCTCTCCGCTTTCCTTTCATTATCAAGGTTTGTTAATCCTTTAGATGCTAGGGTTAGATAATTAAATACCCCTTTGTAATTACCGTGGTGCCTGTGGGTTTGAGACCTCCAGCTCATTAGGCAGTGTGCTGTCCTTCTAAGATATTGGAGGGAAACACTTTCATACTCATCAAAGATCTCTGTGGCAAATTAAGGTCAGGGCTGGCTCTGACGAAGGCTGAAGGCGAAGGCTTTATTTTTATTTCATTAGTTACCACTAGGGCACTTCATACCAGAAACAGCTGAACCCAAATATCGAACAGCCAGTTCTTCAAATCTTCCCTGCTTTCAGTAGCAAACATGTTGCCCTTATAAATTACCAATGATGACTTGGTTTTAGTGAACAGAGAGATTTTGTGCGGCTGCTGCACTTTCATTTGCTCTAAGGTGAACATTGGCCTTACACCATCTCTTATTTCTATTCTGTCACAGCTCTTGACTGTTTCCCAAAGCTTTTTATTATGGCTGAAGAAAGAATTGAAGCAAACCTCCAATTATTCCCCCTTGTAATTTTGAGAAATTGGCTGATAAGAAGTCTGAAACTCACACTGTGGTTGTTGCCCTTCACTCCATTTTGTGTCCCAGAGATTTGTGCTGACTTTTTGTTGCCTGTTTTGATGTCTTTCCATATCCACCTTCACTTTGTTCAGGCGGTTCTGGTGAATGCAAGACTTGCTCAGGAGGGTTTGGGTTGCAATGTGTGGACTCCTCGTTGAGTCCTTCATTGTGCTTTTGTCCAGTAAAACCTGGTATGATTGGGTGTCTCTTCACTAAAATGGGAAGCAAAATAATTCCCTGTTATAGAAGGATCACAGAATGTTCAAATGGTGAATGATGCAGCACTGCCTGCTTAATGGGAAACAAGCAAATGGAGCCAGTGAGCTCTAACATGAAAACCCTGGGGAGACACTAAGAAGGAAAAATGGGAGATGGATGTGGTTTATTCAGGAAGAAAACCTATTTTTAATCTAGAGAAGAGCTGGAAAGGAGAAAAAACTCTTCTCCGAGCAGAAAGATGGACTGGTAGGGATGCAGACATAGAAGATGAAATGGGTTCATTGCACATCCCCTTCCCACCCATCATACACTGTCTCCTGTGCAGGGCCTGGAAGGAACTGGGAAGCTAGATTGGGATGTGAGCAGGTCTGAGGCACCCAGAGAAGAACCTGTGTTGAAGCTTGTTTGAAAAGCCTTACAGAGGCACGGTTAATTTTCGCGTGAGGCAGGAGCAGCTTACGAGCAGCCGAATGCGCTCGGAAGGGAGCCTCAAGATGTTTTTCCCTACTGGAAAATTAATAGGGAGTAGCAGGCTGTGCTTCTGCTGGCTCGAGGCAAGCAGTGGGAGGAAGGGCATCCCAAAGCCTGCCGTCACAAGCCTACCAGCACGGAGGGGGAAGGGTGTCACCACCAATCTGCCAGATGGAGCATGTTAAAGGGCAGCCCGCTGAGCAGGGCAGGCAACAAGCCTGAAAAGCCAAGCATATCGAGGAGTGCTCCATCTCCCCTAGGAAAAAACAGAGCTGCAGCCAGTGTTTGCAGTTGCATCTCCCTGATTCACTGAGGCAGAGCTGAGGGTGCAGGTAGAACTTTGATTTGTTGGGTTGTGTTAGTAAACAAGTGCATCTGGTTGTGGCTCCTTGGCTGCGGGGCTGGGCACGGAGCTGACGCTGAAATTCCCAGCAACCAAGGTGGAGCTGAGATGTCCCACGGAGCACAGCACTCCAGCACCCAGGAATAAGGGCTGCTGAGGTTGGGCAGGACCTGAAGAGTAAAGCAAATGCCATTGGGCAAAGCTGGATCCTGCTCTAAATCCCAAGAAAACCATCATAGCCTCGTCATCATTTGTGTCTCCATGATATTTATTTTTCCCACCTCTGACTCCATAACAGGCATCAGAACCAAAAGCCAACTCTGTGTCAGCTCTGTTTGAAGTGTGCTGTGCCTCATGTGGTCACCTCTGATCCTGGGCGTGTTCTGCCAGCTTTTGTTCCCAAGAATTTTGACTCTATAGGTATGATGGCCTTTGCTGACATGGAAGTTGAAGGCCATAACTTAACACTCTGATTTGCAAAGTTTTCAGTTTACAGTGCTCTAATGCATGGAGCTGTGAGCAGGTTTCCATAAATCTCTTTTTATCTCATCTGATGGTTTCTTTTTTGATGTTCTCCTGCCAGCAATTTTCCACTTTGCTGGACAAATGAATGCATATAGGGAGAACATCCATGGCAGCTGAAAGGTTAATGGAAGGAAAACGTAGTGACATCAAAGTAAGTTTTATTAAGTGAAGCTTTGATTTTCTCCATTATGGGCTCTTTTGTATGAATAAACTTTAATTCTCTGTAAAGCACATGAGCACAGACTAAACAGGAGCAGAAAGCAGGAGAGCACAGCAAAGAATGTTAATTTGTTGTTTTTCTATAGTTCCTTGCAGCTGAAGGTCACAATGATGCATTACAGCTCAAACCTCTCTGCTCTTACATGTGTGTTAAATATTACCAGTTTCTTATTATAAATAAATAAGCAACTGAAGCAGAGAGTTGCATATTTAAAGACAAGAATAAATGTCTAAGGCAGCCCTAGGAAAAGGGGATGTTGGATATTTCAATTCCCAGTTTTGGCCTTCCTCTAAATGAGAATTTTTCCTTTTTAAGGCTGTTTCTGTGCAGATACTGGGCCCAGGCTCTGTCAGCACTAAACGGATAAATAATAATCATCCCACAGATTCGTGGTTGCACCTGACACACTGAATTTATTTGAGAAAACTTCTACTGCTGGCAAATACTGATTCCATACCTGCATGCCAATTATGGGATAAGTACCTTTTGTGAAGAAGAGAAAAGCCTATTGTTTTAAAGGTTTTCCAGAAAATTATACACCTGAAAGAGGTCACTTTCCATTACGTTTCAACAATTCCAGTTCTCTTAAAAAAATCTGCACGTAAAAAAGAAAAAAAAAAAGATCCTGTAATTTTCTAAATTGCGAAAAGATTGTTCTCTCTCTTTCTTGTGTTCTTTCCACCCGGGTTAGCTGCTGTGTTATCAGTGCTGCAGGAGCTGAGGGCTGGGAAATGCAGGGGCAGGTTTCAATTTCAGGTGAAGCTGTACAGAACTCGCATCTTTTCTTCTCCAGGTACAGTGTGGGGTTTGTCTTGGACACCTGTGGTGGTCAGAGTTTCTTGGGGAAGGGAAGATGAAGAGCAGAGTAAGGATAAGAAAAAACAGGCAAGATTTCTAAATGTTGAGAGAGTGACCCCCTTTTTCGAGGGCTGAAGATTGTTGAGAGCTCTGAGGAAATGTTTAAGGGAGGAGAAGGCAGGAGCTCCACCTGTGTTACACGTGAAGGGTTTGTTGTGTGGTTTTAAAGAAACACACCTGATTCTCTTGTCAGTAGCTTTATTGAGGGATTAAGTCTTTTTTGGTGGAGAATAATGCGAAAACAGAAAATCATGACTGGCACATACAGTTTTTAACAAAAAATTTAAGCAAATTTTTTCCATAAACATTTACAGTTAACAGTAGACAATGTATCCATTTCCAACCCTGATGAAGTAGTATTTTTGCATAGTTTTGGGAGGAAAACCCCCAATTTTCTCCTATATTCAGTGATAGGATTTATTGCTTCAGTAATGGGATTTCCTGTAAATGCAGATTTTGTAAGGATGTTCTGGTCCTTTCTGGGTCAGGTTCCATTCACCCTCTGTGTTATGGCAGCTTCCACTGCAGAGCAGATCCATAACTTGGCCTGTGTGGGATTTATACTCACAGCCTATATCTTACTCTCTCTAAAAAAAAAATCTCTGGAAAAAACCTCTCTGGAAATCCATTGTGTCAGTACAAGTGCGTGTATAGCTGATCCCATGCTGGGGATGTTATTCCTTCTTTAACTAAACCAGCAGCATTAAAAACTGGTGATGTAGGGATTAAAAGAAGAGGAGACAAAAAAAATTAGAAGGAGACAAAACCACAAGGTTCCAAAATCCCATTGAAAATCTATAAAGCTTTAGCACAGGAGCTATTTATATCCTTTTGTAAATGCTATCCACCTTTTCTGGGTGCAAAGTGCAGATTCCCAGCGGAAGGCCAGCTGAACAGAGCAAGGCTAGAGGAGGAGGATGGGAAGAAGATAACAAGGCCACTGGGGAAGCACACAAGGCAATGGAAATTGTCTCAGGCGTAGCAGAGTGGTGGCTAAAGAGGTGTCAAAGAGGAGGTGTGAGAAGGGTGGGCACAGAGGAGGGGGAGAGGGAATGAGAGGGCTTAGGGAGAAGGGAAGAACTGTCATGCACTTGGGAATGCTGGCTAGGAGGAGAAGCCCAGCTGCCCCTTGCCACCAGCAGGGCCTCAGGAATAACCTCGGTGGTTCTGCTCACACCGTTGTGTTTCACCTCTTTAGAAACAGCAAGGTTTTAGTGTGGCTGCTGTCTGCAGTTTGCAAAGGTGTCTTGTTTGCCAGGTAACCAAATGGCAGAGTTTTCCTTGCTAGCGGAAGCCAGCCCAGTGAATCCTGCTGGGAAGGGCTGTTGTGTCTCATGGCAGAAGCTGGGTCGGGGCATCCCTGAGCCAAAGGGTCTTGGGGATCAACAGCCAAGGCTGGGCAGGAGCAGAACTTCCCAGGCTCTGCTGGGCTTTTTCCCACCTCCATTCAGGTTACATTTTCACATGGAGGAAGGTGGAATCAGGGAGGAGACCTTATCCCTGTCTATCAGTATCTAAAGGGAGGGTGACAGGAGGATGGACCAGGCTCTGCTCCGTGGTGCTGAGCAATAGGACAAGAGGAACGGGCAGAAACGGATGCACAGGGAGTTCCACCTGAACATGAGGAAGAACTTCTTTGTTGTGCAGTGACCAAGCACTGGAACAGATTGCCCAGAGAGGGTGTGGAGCCCCCCTCAGAGGAGATATTCCAGAGCAGTCTGCACACAATCCTGTGCCGTGTGCTCTGGGATGACCCTGCTTGAGCAGGGAGGTGGGACCAGATGACCCCACTGTCATCCTGTGAAGATACAGATAAATAGGCAAAAATTGCCTGCTCTTCTGTTACTTTATAAAAAGTACTTTATATATACACTTCTTTAATCCTTCAGAGCAAACAACTCAGCCAGGGATTTTATTCTTGCCTTAAATCCCCCTGCCGTCGTAGAATTTCATTTTACTGTAACTGATGAATTGTTTTAGGGTGGCACAGAGTTTCATGGTCAAAATGGAAATGAGCTGAAGAAAGCAGAGCATAATTGAGAATTCGGCAATTTTACGTATCAGTTCCCCTATGGTAATTGGCCTGCAAGATGAAATATTTAAAAACACAATCAAACCCTGCCTGTGTACATGAGGCTGTGTTTGTGGATCTGTGTGTTAGCACTGCACCATGTATTAGTTGCTTGGAACTAATTAGTTGCTAGCTACTCACAGCATCTGTATTTCAGATCCCATGGGACTCTTAGGAATGTGACCTTATTTTAATGCTTTTCCGTGCTTTGAGAATTCCTCCTTTGTATCTGCTCCTAGGACGTGTTTTGTTGCTTTAATAACAATAATGCTTAGCACTCGTTTTAGATTTAGATCCCAAGGACATCTACGAAAGTAGACAAGCATTATCTCTGTGATAAAATCACATTCCCGCTTTAGAGCTGGCCACTTAACACCACAGCAGGCTGGTGCTGGTGCAGGGATTACAATAACTTGTGCTGGAAGAGCCAAAGGTGGGACTTTCCTCTGGGTCCCAGCTGTGCAGCTCCAGCAGCTTCTCCACACACACCCATGGGGAGTCTGGCCTGCAATAAAGGGCTGTTTTAACAAGGGAGTGCTGTGATCCATCAAAAAGCACTGTGGGAAAGGAGTGGAGAACATCCATGGACGCACAGTAGGGGCTGGTGGTAGAGGTGGTGGTACCTGTCCAGACAAGGAAAGAGAAGAGAAACTGGCTCTGCTTCTAAACGAGTGCCACGTGTCTCTGGGAGCCTCTGAGTCCATAAAAATCGTATCATTTTAAGGCGGGGTTTTGCTCTGCTTCCCCTATTGCACCTCTCTCTGCAAGGCTGGAGAGCCATTGGAGCTCACTAGAACAGATTTATTCCCACTGTAAAGAGCTGTGTTGATGTTCTTGAGGCCCAGGGAAGTTTGATTGAGAGGTTCATTAGACTCTGTCTAGAGTTTGGTGTAATGCTTGGTGCGTAGTGCTTAAACACACTGAAGTTTGCCAAATCACTACTTAGCTTGTATTTTTTAAGAATGTTGTTTGTGTTAGTAGATGATGTAAGATTTTTCTTTTCTTTTTTTTTAATTCAGCATTAGACCCCCATTAAAATTGGAGCTGGTTCAGTGGCTATTTTCTCTCTAGAAAGGCCGTATTTATAGGATGCTGCACTCTGGGATCTTGCCACTTGTGTTCATGGCACTTCTGGTAGGAAGGAGGTGGCTGGACTTTTGTGTCCTGGCTCATGCTCCAGTTTGCACTGGCCAAAATCCAGTAGGAGTAATTATATTCTGCATGCCTTAATTCCCCCAGGAATTTCAATTAGAGTTAGTATTGTTCTTGGTGTCTGATCCTCAGATGTTGCGTGGTGTTGCTGTGTGATTAAACTGTTGTGACATTCCATCCCAGAGGTAGGTAAAATGATCTTGGCTTCACAAATTGTAGAGCATTTCCTTGGACTAAATGGGCAAAATAAGCATGAAAGATAATTACTGTTTATCTGAGAAATATTTATGAGACGGTTTTCTGCTTGTTTGTTAGTCTTGTTTTTTTTACACTAAAGCAAGGAGCGTTTGGAACTCAAGACATGACGAAGAAAGTGTAATTAGGCTGGTTGCTCAAGGTGTTTTAAAGGTTTTAAACCAAATTAAGATAACGTACCTTAATTGCATTTGCATAATGGACAGAGTTGAAATCAGGTCCCTTTTTTTAATGTCTGTGACTTGCTCAGCAAATGCATGTGAGAGCCAACTTTCTACCTGTGGCAAAAAAAGCAAATTAAAGCTAAATCTGGGTGGAGATGATGTGAGCAGAGTTCAGATGAAGCTGTGTGTGTGCAGGGAGGCAGCCAGCCCTATTCAGAGTGGTCACATTCGCATTTGGGATTTACCCAACCCTTGATCTTTGAGATACTGAAGGAGCTCATTCCATCCCACTGCACACTCAAGTCAGGCCTGAATTGCAGAGGATAAGCCCCCTGCAGAGTGCCTCCATGGTTGTTTTTTTCCATCCCCCTATTCACCTGACCCCAAGATGTCACACCTAAGATGGATTAAAAAAAGCTTTGATGACTAAGAAGCATAAATAATATTACAACAGTCTCCTGGAGTCAGAGGAGTCACTGAACAAGGGCAAATCACGTGTGTGTTTGTTCCTGAGCAAGGAACTAACCCTGGGGAACTGAGAGTACATGAAAGTTACCCTCATGTGCTGTCCCAAATCAGCAGAATTGGCTGCCTTTTCAGCCTGCAAGCCCAACTTGTTCCTGCAAGTAATGTAGGTCCTCAGGGGGAGAAAAACAATCTTCCTTGCTCCAGAAATTGTCCTTGGTATCAGATGTCAGTAGCTCCCCCTCCAGCAATCCCAGCAAGGCTGAGACAATCGACAGCCATGCACGAGCACATTAAAATATCATGGAAAAAACCTTTTAATAAGAAAATTTGTGGGTGCTGGGTGATATTTTAGTGGAAAAGGCTGCCTTCCTCAGCTGATAGCACAATGGTTCCCTTGAACTGGTGGCTTTTGGTGTTAGTAAAAATCTTTAAGAGCAGTGTTTTGGGCAAAGTGTGTTTTCTACCTCTTTTGTAATTTCCAAAGCTCTGTAAAACGTGCCTGAGCTGCAGTTTCTCAGCTTTAAATAATTCAGCACTGAAACCAGTGGTCCTTACCATGAAAGAAGTTTTTTCCTTCGGCAGGTCAGACTTGAGTGAAACAAAACTTAGGACACTTGATAGGAAACAAACATTTTGAGAACACCCAACAGTTAAGATAATATTGATAACTATTAATAAACAAACAAATGTCTTTCCAACAAGGGCAAAATCACGATAGCTCATGTAGCATTTGGATGTGTCTGTTCCTTCAAATGTGCAGTGTGTTCTGAGGATGAGCAGAAGGCACAAGTGTTGTGCTGGGTTTTGCCAAAAGCAGGTTCCTGGTGCAATAATATTTAAGGATTTTTACTGAGTGGGGCAGTAGCTTGGCAGAATCCAACCAGCAGCGCTGGGGATCTCCCACAGCTGCTTACAGTGAGCAGAGTATCTGAAGAATTCCTATTTGGGGGATATCTGTCAGAGTGTGATTGTATTTTGGTTGTCCCCAGTGCCAGCGTGCTGCTCCTGGCTGATGGAGCTGCTTCAGCAGTGTCACCTGCTGTGCCCGGCTGTGCCGAGGTGGAGCTGGGGACTCTGCTCAGAGCCCTTTGTTCCTGGCTGTGGCTGTGACTCTGTGTGTTCTCACAGATGGGATTTTCCCTTCAGGCATTTCACTGTTCACTCGGTGCTCATCGAGGGTCAGCAGTTCCTCAGTCCCGTGATACTCCTTGTGCAGCAAGACCTAAGGGATGAAAGCAGGGAGCTCTGGGTTGGAAGTGAGTCTTTGGAATTGCTTGTTTTAACGTGTCAGAATAAGTCCTTATAGGAAGAATTCCCTTTTGACATAATTTCAGCTGCGCTCTCAAAATGCATTTTTTCTGAATATATATGAGATTTAAATTTCATTTTACTTAGAGTCTAGCTCCTTTGTTTGTTGGAAGAGGAGAGACACATTTTGGATAAAGGGGGTTTTGGTTTTTGATTTTTGGTCTACTCCCCAGAGCCTTGTTTGAGTGTGGTCTTTAGTAAATCACACTTTGAATTCTGCAGCTGCACGTGGTCAGAGGATGTTACCCCAGGAAAGATTAACGTGGAGCATTGTCTGTTCTAATGGACAGTTGTGACAACTTTATTTTCACAAGTGACTTATGCAAAGGGCACGCTGTGATTTGCTGCCGGGTAAGTAATCTGAGATATTGATTCGTAAAATGTCTGTATGTTTCCTAAAGAAAATAATCATTACTGTAGTTGTGAGGAGAGCTGTAAAATGCAAGAGTTCTTCTTGGGTAATTCAGTAGGTGCTGAACATGCTCGGTTGTGAGCTCTAAAGTAGAAAGTAATATATGATAGTGAATCTATTTCAGAAAGCATCTTTAAAAAACCACCCTGCTGCATTATTCTTTCAGCTGATAACTATTTCTGGTACATATCTCATTTGCCTGGTTTATGCCATCTGCTTTCTTTCCAAGTTTAGTATAATTATATTAGTTATCCATCAGACTTGGAAAGTTTAAACACTGCCTTGGAAGTGTGTGAAGACAGTTGAAGTAATTGTTGTCTTTTGGCTTTGAATTCCACAGTTTCTAAGTATTGTGTGTCAAAATAGCAGCTCTAAGAAAAAGCTACAACTACCACCTTGAAAAGTAAATGAAGTTAATAATGGTATAGATAATAATCTGACTTTTGTAGGCTGCAGATGTGAATTGTCAGAGGAGAAAGAAGATAAAACAGTATATCATCAATAGGACTAGATCTTAGATGAATTTTTTGCATAATTTGCATAGTAATGAAAGACAATTATGCTCTTAGACTCCATTGTAAGCTCATATGAATCACCTTCAAAATAATTTATAGTACATGTATGGAAAAAAAACCCCTGTATAGTTCTACTGATGTTTCATCTTGGCTATGTCAGCCTGACCTTCAGTCACTGTCAATTGTTCCATTCAGAGCAATCAATGAGAGCATCGTTAGCAGCAGTCAGTGATCACTTATGACAAATCAGTGCAAGGTGATTAAATTGTCAGTGCAAGTGGGCGGGATTGCGGCCCCACGGCAGGAACACTGAAACCTGGCCTGGAGACTCAGGCCTGTGCTTCCAAGAAACAAATGTGGAATGGAAAGAGTAGTAAACTACTCAGAGAAGAGTAGATGGCTTGTTGAAAAAACTGCATGTGAAACTTGAATGACAGAGAGCAGCAACAGCAACCTACGCTCAGTCTCAGCGACATCTTTAATTTCTACGCCAGAGTAAATTCACATCTGCTTCGTGCCAATAATTTTCATGTTTTCCTGCTGCAGTGCAGTTACCTTCATGGAGTAGCTTATCCTTGTTGGGCCTGTACCCCAGCTTTGAGCAGTGCACTGGGAGAAACCTGTCCCTGCTGACACCTGTCCTCAGAGAGGGACAGAGCCTCTGCCTGAGCTGTGAGGAGGATGCGCTGCTGGGCAGTGCAAGCTCTTGCTGGAAGGTTTGGGCACGCTCTGTGTTTCCCAGGTAGCTTCCCTGGATAGTCAGCAGCTTGAATCCAGGTGGAAAATGGGACTGGAGACGATCCAGCTTGACAGATGCATCTGTGACGTGTGGTGCTGAACGCAGTCTTGGTGGATTTTTGGCTTCTAGGAGGTGACAGCGACCATAATTATGGTTCTCTTCCCCCAAAGTCTTTCCTCTCAGGACCAAAGGGCTACTGCAGTTCCAGGTTTCAGATGTTGTGCTGTTTTTTCTGGATCACATCTGTCTTGTTCACAGTTTTCAGTGTCAACTCCAGTTTCCCTTTAGGACCCTCCATCTTTTCTCTTTAGCTACTGACAAGAGACTTCCTTGTCTCCTCTCCCTGTTGATCTGTTAGGTCTTCTGCTGTCCATGGGAAGCCCGAGTCACTCGAAGGGTAACAGACTACTCCAAACAACCACCAGAAAAAGAGGTATTTTTTATCTGCTGACAAAGTAAAACCACTTTTAACAAGTGCTGTGTGCTGCTTACGTGCTCCTTGGCTGGAAAAGGATTGCTGAGAAGCCAGAGGAAAGGAGAGGGAGTGGTGCTTTTTGTGTACGTGTATGGTAGAGTGATAAATGCAATTGTGTGTGGAGGGGAGAACTATGAACACAGCTGGAGATTTCATTTAAAACCTACTTTGTTTTTGATTGAGCTGTCATAGGCAGGTCTGGATCCAGTTGAGGATCTATTTTGGTTCCGCCTTGTGAGCAAATACTATTTCTGGAGTTTGTCTTGATCAGGAAGTGTGCCAACCCTCCTGCTTCTCAGCTCCTCACGCTCCACTGAGCTATGGAGTGTTGCTCATCCATGGGAAGAATCAGGGGTGTTTAGTAGACACTGAACCTTCCTGCACTTGTAAGATGACGTGCCAGCCACCACCACTGCCATTTTGTTAATTAAAAGCTGAAATAACAGTAGGCCCCTTCCCAAAACTTAGAAGTGACCAGTGCTAGCAGAAACGTGCTGTGCAAAGTGGGGATTTCCAGGGGATTGATGCACCAAGTTAAAGACTTGCAGCACTGAAGATCTTGGACTGTGTTTTGGGATCAACCAGAAGAAACAGCAGCACTAAACCCCAGGGGTTGTGGTAAGAAAAGAGCCAAGAGAAAATACTGAGTTACCTACTGGCTGGCAGAAGAGCAGTCAGGTGGTGCCTTGAGTTCCACTACTTCTATGCCTTAGAATCAGGGTTTGGAAATGAATAGGATGTCCAAAGGGCACTTGGAGTTCCTCATGAGATCGACTTTCTTGCTGGAATTCCTCCTGAGATGATTTGATTCAAAAGGGATAGCACTGCTTTTGGCACTAGCAAACGACAAGTGCAAGCTCCTCTCGTGCCAGCTGGTCTGTCCCAGCAGCAGCCCCTCATCTCTCATTCTGCAAGCTCTGACATCTTTCCATGAGTTGCTTTACGCAGTGCCATGGATCCATCTCGAGTTCCTGTGCCCTGGTTCAAGCCTTCTACCTGTGTTTTTGCACCCTTAGAGAACAGATCCCCAGTGGCCCTGCCAGCTCCCTTTCTCCCAGGGGTGTAGGTGTACAGCTGAAATGCAGGTGTCCACCTCTGGGCTTTGTTTTCATGGTAAACAGGCTCAATCATTTTGATAAAAGCTGTTGTCAGTCCTGCACTTCCTTTGTACTTGCCCAGCTCTTTCCAAGTTGTAAAAAGATTCAGTATTATTTTCCCTCTATTTCTGGGAAAATGAAAATCAACACAAGCACCCAGCTGTGTTACAAACTACAGCTCCTGTCAAAGAGATGACCATTATAGAGGTTACATATGTTCAGGCTGAATCTTTGCAGTAAATTTTGCTGTAGAGGGACAAACCACTGGGTCAGAGATGGCCTTGCACACGAGATCAGGTCAAGCCAGGAATTAATATGCCACAACTTGATACCTTCCCTTTTACTGCTTGAAACAAAACCAAACACCCCCTTCCCTACAGCCCCAGGTCTCCCCAGCAGGCATCCTTCCCTTTTCCCTTTTCTTTGCCAAGTTTCACTCCAATTACATGGTGAGTGTGGTTTCCCTTTGAAGTTCCCTTGCTGCTTGGCCCTGTATTGACTGTCCCCCATCCTTGTGTATCATCAGCACATCTGACAAGTTCACAGCTGGTTTCTCCCCTGTAGATGCTGCTGATTAGAAAATAAAAGAGGCTTTATTGAACCTTCCCCCTGTACTCACCTGCTTCCCTGCTCTCACAGTGCTCTCAGCTCTTCTTTTGGAGGGGGTCTCGGCCTTGATTTCTCTTTTAATAGGTTTGGGTAATTTCATGCCTAAAAAAGAATGGGGGAAGAGACACCCTTGGGGTTACAGCCCAGTTTGTGTGCACACACCCTAAGGTGCACACCCATGCACCCCATCAGTTGGGTTGGGCAAGGGAATGTGCCCTTATTTTGACAGTTCCGGTAGGACAGAGGGAGCCCGTCCCTCAGGGTGCTGGAGATCCTGAAAGGAATAGGGGATGTTACTGTGTGGTAGAGAGCTGGAGTGAGAAAGGCATCCTGGAGTTAGGGGAGTATGCTCCTGTTTTTGGGAATAATCAGGCTAATTCCAGTTTTGTAGGATCTTTGAGGTGCTGTGTCATAGAGGAGATGCCTGCTGGCAGACAGCATTTATCACAGGCAACAGAAACGCCTTAATCTCTAAAAGGGCTCCCTCTTTCAGGGTGAGAGGATTTACTAATTTTAGGTATTGTTTGGGTTTTCCTTCCTTTGCTGAAAGTGTCCACAAGGGGCCAGTCTGCTGATTATTTGGGATGCAAACACATCCACGGGGAGATGGAATGAGCCCCTCCAAACTCTGGGACGGCCTCGCAGCCGGTAGCAGGACAGCATCTGCTCCTTGGCTGAGACACGCTGGAGTGAAAGGTTCTCCAAAGGATTTTTTTTTTAAGCCTCTGGTCTCCTATCCCGTCTAGTGCTTTCCTTATTGTGTAGCCACTTTGTGGTTTTAATTAATATTATGATTACACAGCAGACATGCTTCAATAGCGGCTGTTGCTGTGGCAGCTAGACACTTTAATTACGGAGATTAAAACACAAATCAAGGACAATACTGAGCCGTTATGATGATAATTACCAGATTTAAGTATTTGTAGAAAACTGGCCGCTGAGGTTAATGCACAAACACGTGCCCCTTGGTGGCTTCTGGACACCTGTGTTCAGGTGCCAGGTTGGGACCGGGGAGGGAGACCCTCTGTCCCCTTCCTGAAGTATTCCAGTTGTTGGAAGAATTGAGAAAAAAAAACACTTTTAACCTTGTTGGTGACAAATCCAGGTTCAATACCTCGATCAATTGTTCAATTATTCTGTTATTTATTTTTAAGTAATTTTTATTTAATCCTGAAGGAAACATATTCTCATTTCTTACCAAAATGAAAATGCTGTGGGAAAGATTTTTAGTATTTACTTAAAAGAACCTTGGAAATTCGTTTCATGTTTTAAAAGTTTGAAATATTAATCTAAGAATCTTTACTGGTTTAGATCATGAGCTGTTTGGTGTGTTGAAACAGTTTCATACGTTCAATAGAAATTTGGAAATATTCTGGTCCATCTCTAGTTGCATTTCAGATTTTGGGGCTGGCAAGGAAGATGCTTGAAATAATTAATCTGGCTTTAAAATCACCATGTAATTTAGGCTTGCAGATCCAGCCCAGAAAGCTTTCATAAGGCTTAAGAATACTTGCCAGCCTCAAAATATGGTTACATTCTTTGTCTTCATTGGTTTTTTTTTAATTTTACAGGAAGAAATCTGTAGTTTAAGAATCTTTGCATATTGCTCTTGTGAGCTTGTAAATACCTTCTCCCTTGATACATGAGGGCGGGTGTTCTTTCCACTGAATTTTCTGCTTGCTTGTCTGTGTGATCACTTACTTTTTAAATAGAAAGAACAGAATATATCTCCCCTTAATTCTTGGCCCAGAGGTCTGTAACAAATCTGTTGTTATGTGGCAGTTTGGAGCTGTCAGTATGCTCTGCAGTGGTCACTGGGAAATGGAAATGCTGCTCCTTTGGATGCAAAGGACCCTGATACTTTGGTCGTACGCTCCCTGATTTTGCCACCCCGCATCCTGCTACATCATTGCCAAGTCCCACTTGTCTCATTCTGTCACTCTGGCAGGGAACTGAGAGTCTTAATCAAATTAGGAACATGGCAGGTTAAACTCGGGCAGGGAAACTCAGAAGGGTCTCTCCAGAAGGATTCCTGACTGTTGGAAAGCCTCCAAGTCATCTCGTGCAGTGTTGGGAGACACCGGGGCATTGTCACCTGCGGTGCAGGAAAGGAGAATGTTTCTTTTTTGAAAGAATGCTCCACTGAATCCTTCCTTAACTAGACAGAAATAAGGGGCTGCCAGCAGGAGCTGATGGGAACCTACAGAGTGACAAATACCCCAAACCCAAGCCATAGCGGATGCAGTCGTGCGTTGCTCGTCTCCCTGGAGAGCTGCAGGGATGCTGTGTGCCAAGGTGGAAGCAGCAGCAGGGGCACTGCCTTCCCTTTCCTGTCACCCTCTCTTGATCTAAAGTCATGCCCTCTCCTAAAGGGACTCCTGATCCGAGACAGAGCTCAGATGAAGCACAGAAAGTGCTCCCCAGCCACATCGCCTTCCTCTGCTCATTTCCCACATGCAGAAGGAAGCCAGGTCTCTAATTGTTGCTCTGATGTTTGTCCCCATGGATCCTCTTAGGGAAACAAGCTGTTTCCCATGGCGAGTTTCCCTACAGATTTTCAGGAGTGGAATTTTCCTTGCAAATGAAAGAAGACTTTAAGACATTGTACCAAAATGATTTTTGGTCCTGTGGTCTCTCCTGGGGAGTGGGTACTGGCTACTTAGGGCAGGTGAAGCAAGAGCTCTTCAGGCCAGGCAGTGCAGCTTTATTTCCTAGGGGTTATTTCATTTGCAGGTGTCTCCAGCTAACAGAATTACACAGCAGAGAGCACGTGGTGTAAATTAGAGCAGAGTACAAGCACAGAGCAGTGCATAAATTAAAATAATGAATAACTGGAAGTTGAAGAGCTTGCAAAGTCGGGACAGAAGAAAAACCCATTTTTTATATTAGGTTTCATAAAAGAAGGTATCACTAAGGCAAAGAGGTAAAATGCCATTCTGACAGAACCTAGAATGAAACATTGTGGTGTGGGTGGAAGCGTGGTGAGAAGCATCACCTGTTTCCCTGGTCCTCTTGTTTACAGACGTAGAGTAAGAGGCACCCCAGAGTTTTCCAGAATGCTCAAAGATGGCTTGAGCTCGCTCTGATGATCAAGTGAGCTCTTGTCAGCTGAGCAGAAGTGGCTTTGTGCAAGCTTTTAGCCCGCAGTGGAACCAAACTAATTCAGCGTGGTTTCAGTTTTCAGGGAAAAAGCTCAGTGCCCCAGTGCCCAGACACTTCCTGGCTTCTGTGTGCTCACGTGCTGCAGTTCTTGCCCCTTTTCCATGGGGAGTGAGCCACCAGCTTCTGAAATCTCATGGTCCAGGCCAGTGGGATAAAGAGGGTGGTACGGTTTTGTTTTGAAAGGGGAATAATTGTGAACCAGACCATGTTAAAGAAAGAGGGATGCTGTGGAAGTGGCATCTAGGAGGCTTCTTGGAGAATTAATCATCTGCAGGAATATAAGTGCAGCTGGACCACGGGAAGGCCGTGGAGCAGCAGATCCACATACCAGGCTCAAAAAGAACTCAATGTACAGAGCAAGGTTTCAACAGATGGGCTGCTGAAGGACTTGCATACAAGGCTTTCCAAAATAATGTCCCAGAAACAACTTTATTCCTTACATGAATTTTCTACAACGTGCCATCTTCTGTGTTGGCTGCGTGGAGCTGTTGGCATCCCAGCACCCAGTGTTCTGGGACTTTTGGCATACACCAATGCTTTCCATTTGCTAAGGACATCCAGGAGCTGGTAATAAACAGCTCCCAAGGGACTGTTGCTTGGATTGTCCATGCAGCGTCTGAGTTTCTGAATGTGATGGCTCACTAATCATACTGGTGGCATTAAACCAATTAAGAATGGAAAAGCCAATAAAATGTTGCATTTCCCTGAACTTAATAGAGGCTTTGTCAAGCACTTTGGTAGTGCTGGGATTTCATCCTGATTATTGAAACATTTAGAACATTTAGGCACTGTGTTAGTTAAATGCTTAACTAATCCAGATACTTAGGATCAGCAGGTGTGTGTGTGTACATACACACACTTCCTGTGGATATACACTGTGTAAGTGCCCGGCATGCAAGTATGTCCTTCCTCCTCGGGTGGAAGTCTCCTGACACTCTTCCCTGCTCCAATTTGGGCTCCCTCCCATGGGAGACAGTCCCCCATGAACTTCTCCAACGTGGGCCCTTCCCTGAGGTTGCAGTTCTTCCCAAACTGCTCCAGCATGGGTCCTTCCAGAGGCTGCAGTCCTTCAGCAACAGGCTGCTCCAGTGTGGGTCCCCTCAGGCTCCCAAGTCCTGCCAGCAAAGCTGCTCCAGCGTGGGCTTTTCTCTCCATGGGACCACATCTCTCCTGCTGCATGGGGTCACAGCCTCCTTTGGGTATCTCCCTGCTCCGGTGTGGGGTTTCCCATGGGATGCAAATGGATCTCAGCTCCACCATGGACCTCCATGGGCTGCCAGGTTACATCTTGCCTCTCCATGATCTTCCCCATGGGCTGCAAGGGATTCTCCTGCCCCTCGTTCCCCACTGACCTGGGGTCTGCAGGGCTGTTTCTCTCATGTTCTCACTCCTCAGCTGCAGCTGCTCTTGCACAGCAGCATTCCTGTTCTTTACGATGTTATTCCAGATGCACTCCCGCTGTTGCTGATGGACTCATCCATGGCCAGTGGTGGGTCCATCCTGGAGCCTGCTGGAATTTGCTCTCTTGGACACGAAGGAAACTTCTGGCAACATCTCACAAAAGCCACCTGTGTAGCCCCCCACTACCAAACCCTTGCCAAGCGAACCCCATAGGCTTTGTTACTGCTCCAGACTTGCTTGTCAGACCCTTTTGAACAAGTTAATTCAGAGCATTAGCAGTGGTTTCTTTTCTTTAACAGTCTTGTTAATTTGGGAGGCAGTAGCCATTAGAGTACAGTGTGAAAACAACAGCACTATACCTCACGTGTTGGAGAATTTCTGGGTGTTTTGAGATTCCTAACTCAGCCTTAACCTCTTGGTCCTTCTGTTCCACTGGGCATTGCATGTCCACAGCTGGGTCTGTCCCTTCAGTTAATAGGGAACCCCACCTGGCATCCCCAGGAGCTGCCAGAATGCTTCTTCATGCTGCCTTTCTCTTGTATCATGGCACACATAAAGTCAGCTAATTCTGAGCCTTACCTTCCTCCAAGATTTTTTTGTGTTTTAAGAATGGCCCAGTCTGACATTTGCTGCTAAGGTTTGACTCCAGAAAATCAATCCTGCCCCTGATGCAGTGCCCACATCCAGCACGTTTCCAGGGAGAAGGAAGGTAAATCCTGCAGTCCAGATGTACATCCTGCTTTAGCTGACATCTGTGATCCAACAGACATGGCATATGCCTCTATTTCATTCTTCTCCCCTCAGCCCTTTAACAGTGTGAGTCCTAATTTCACTAAAAGTATGTCATTTCTTTAGTGTTTTGGGGGTTTGAATCTAGGACAAGAGTATCAGCAGAGAGCAGCAGGTACAAATATTCAGCCTGTATATCTTATCAGATATTCAAGAATGCAGTAAGAAATGTCAGAGAGAGCTTTCTATGAAATATTTAATTAACAGCAACAGCTACAGAAATGAAAAACAACATCCAGGCAATTACAGTGTTCAATAAAGCAGCTCTCAGAGGATGGAGCAGCAACGGATTAGTGACTGACTGGCATTTAAATATGTTATCAACCAGTTAGGGAGACCAGAGTAAATTTGCTCCCCTGGGGATCAAGCCAGCAGAAGTATTATAACTATATTATTGTTTCTCAGGGCAATCAATTGAATTATATGGTGCACTAGTCTGGGTGTCTGGCTGTTACTCCAGCAGCTGGTTATGTGATTTGTTTCACAGAATCCCAGAATGGGAAATGTTGGAAGGGCCCACAATGGACATTCATTCCACTGGACATTAATCCAGTGCTCTGGGTGAGAGACCCCTGTCAGTTTGCAAAGAGATTTTTCTTGTTTCAAATGAACAATAGATACATTCCACTTCTGGATTTTAAATGCAGAGTGTGCTGGAAACTCTGTAATTTATAAAAGGGGTGGAATATGCTAATCTTCAGATGTTAAATTAGAACACAATGAAGAATTTATGTTATTGTTACCTCCAGGGCCAAATATATGCCGAGAAGGCATAATTAGTGTACCCCTTGAAGTGCCCTCTTATGGTCATGTAAAAATGTGGATGGTTTCACTGATTGGGGGTTTTTGCTATTATAGGTATTTCATTAAAAAAAAAAAAAAAAAAGGAAGCCCTGGAATAAATAAGTGTGCTTTTAGTATGATGGGTGAGATAAAATTCCATGAACTGCAGCCATACCTCAGAGTGAGCTAATGCGTTCCCTTTAAAAATATTTGCAAACTTGGTGATGCCAATCCCCATTTCGTGGTGAAAATGTGCAGGAAAGGCAGCGTGCACAGTGTCCACTTCAGAGGACGTGGGAACATCTTTAGGGGAAGTTCTCATTGCAGCTGCTGGTTGTCCTTTGCTGTTCCTGGACTCTTGGTAGAGCACATGCAAAGGAAGGATGGGAGGGATGCAAAAGGAACTTGTAGGGAGGTGGCAGTTTTTAAAGTTGGTCCTCACAAATAGGGTTTGCATTGATCTGTGTTTGATGCTGACTGATTAGGAAAGCAAATTAAAATGAAGCAGCATCCCTTCAATAAATTACTGGTCCAAATCCTAACACTGTATGAGCCAAAGGAATGATTTGGTAAAGATACACATTTCTTTGATATTGTTGATTCATTCTTGTTATTTTTTTCCCCCTTACATTCCTATAGACTCATTTCCCCTCTCCAACCCCTTTTTTCTCAGTTTCTCTTCCAAAGTTGAGAGCATCCTTTGCTCTGAGGACACTGGGGGCCAATGTGTCCCTGATAAATGTTGGTTACACCCGAAGCAGGTAAATTGGGTGGGATTCTCTGACCCACGTGGCAGGAGAGGAGCTAAAGCAGGGTCCTGTTGCTCCCTGCTGACCAGCTTGTCATGAAGGATCGAGGGGTGTCCTGTGCTGCCTTGTCTTGCAGATGCCCAGACAGAAAATACATTACTGAGTAAGAAATCCTTCACTAAAAATGAGCTCTGTGCCACATTTTTTTGTGTACCTGAGAAATGGCTAACAAAGAAAAAAAATGGGACCAGCTGCCCTGAGATGTTGCTGCTGGAATGAAATTCTGGGTGAGATGAAGTGCAGAGTGAAGAGAATTCATTTTTCATCTCTGTTCCCATTGCACCGAGTGCTGAGCTGTTTTGGGGGTTCCCAGGCACCCCTCAGCAGTCTCTGGAATTCCACATCACAGCAAGGAGAGAGGGGCAGTGCTCAGGCAGGGGAGAAGCTCATGGAAACTCATGGAAATCTCTGTGCCCTGCTTAGTCTGCGCAGTTCCTATTAAAAAGGGCATTGTGGGTCCACTCCAGTGTCTTACAAAGACACCTCGGAGAAAACTTGTCAAGGTGGAACCAATTCTCACTGTGGGAGTTATGAAGTGACCCTCCAAAGTTAAATATTCAGTGTCAAGTTGCCTGAAGCTCACGGGGTTTGCCCTGTTACCCCTGTAACACAGGGAACTGAGGGAAGCAGAACAAGTTCAGATGTTCTGAACAACAGAAGTCTGAAGTTAATTAGTGAAAGTGGTTTGAAGATGAAAAGCACTGCTGCTAAGTGTTATCAGTAGTGGAGCAACGCCGCTGTTAATTATAAATAACAATAATGCTATGGAGCGTGCTACATGCAAAGATCTCATAATGCTTTTGAAATATGAATCACTGATTTATTCTGATATTTGAGATGGGAGGGATGAGGCATGGAAGCATGGAACAACTTGTTTGATTAAAGTGTTTAATACACAAGTAGAGGAGTCCAAGGCTGCAATCCAGATCCCAGACTTGCATTTTACAGGTGTAACTCCTGAGGGCTGTTCTGGACTGGGCAGCACAGTCCAACCTCTGCCTTCTCATCAGCTACACAGGGGTGTCTGCTTGTGCAGAATATTACCCATGAGCTGAGAAGATCTGGAGCTGCACATCTGATTTATCTTCTCGAATGTTAGGAATCCTGGAAGGAGTCAGAAGATGGACAAAGCAATCCAGCTCCGATGCAGCAGATCCCCTGAAAGCATCCCTGGGATTCCAGTTTTGTGCTGTACACCTAAAATAAAACCACTCAGTATTTCTCCTCCTTGCCCCTGCATTGTTTCAGCCTGCAGTGATACTGGGCTGATCTCTCACATGGAGGTTTCCCAACTCAGAGCCAGGTGCTTTTGCCTAGAATTCTCAAAATGAAGTCTGCAGATGAAGTGACTCAATCAGGGCTGAGCAACAGTGTCTGAATTTCAATGAGGGATGCTAAGCACACCCAAGGACCCTCTTCATTTTAGGGATTGACAGTGGGAAAGTAGAATGAACCAGCTCCTGGCATAAAAAGAGCACCTCATCTGGACTTTGCACTCTCTCTCGTTTCTGTGGTTAACAGACGTTCGCTGCTGTATTAGTTTGGCTCTCATCAGCTCCTTTTTAAGTGGGGTTTTTTAGTTCTCCAGTTAATCTCTGTGAAGGAGGGTTCGTTTCTATGCTGTTATTGTCATTAACTGTAATCTCCAGTTGCAATGTTCGTGTGTCTGTTCTGTGCTTCCTCAGGGTAGCTGTGAAGTACTTCTCCACTAACCCATGAGTGCCTCTGTTTCCACATCTTACTGCAGACTATTGTGCATTGTGATCATCTGCTAATAGAGGAGATTAGCTGAATCACAGCAGTCTCCAAGCAAAACATACGACACTTTTTTTTTCCTTTTTCCTCTTCGGTTGCTGTTCTATGCTTGTCTTTTTATACTGGCAATAATCACTTTGTGTTGTTCTTTTATTGCCATTTTTCCTCCAAGACTTCCAACTTCAGTCCTAAAGCGCTTCCTTGTTTCATCTTCATGGCCATTCAGAGTGTTTAATGGGCTTAATAAAGCAATCGAGGCTTCCATCTTCCTCGAATGGAGCTTTTGTTGGAGTCAATCTGCTTGCACAACTGGGATCACAGGTGTGTGCAACCTTTCAAGCAGTGGTTCTTGTTCTCCAGACCAAATTTACCCAGATGTTGTTTCGAGAGCGATCAGAATTATTAACGTATAGTTCAGCAAAATGTTGACAGAATACAAAGCATAAAACACCTTGCACTGAAATTCCAAACCCAATTAAATGGGCTAATTCACCTACTGTTTAATTGGCTGGAAGCCATGTGAGTAATTACGCCACTGACATCTTCCAAAATGATATTCTTAATTGTTACATTTATTTGCATCACAACGAAATACCCACATCTCCGTTGAGCACAGCTCAGCTCCCCTCCCAGCACCAGCAGCACCGGTGAAAGGCAAGAGGCAGTTTTGCATTTCACAGGGTTGCCTTGTGAAAACGTCAATTGGCAAAGCAGCAAAGCAGGGCCTCTGGGAGCTGGGGCAGGAAAATGCAAACTTGGTCTGTTTATTCCTGAACATATGTAGCTTGTTACTGTGGTACGTGGTGGCTTTTATTGTAGCACGCTGCAGAGACGCCTTTCTTCCCTTTTTTTCGCCCTCTCTGTTATTGTTCACTAAAATGCATGAACGTGGCAGGGTGATGCTGTGTTGGTTGTGCTTGCAAACTGCAATATAATATCACACTCCAGAGATGCAGCATTTCTATTTGCTGTCATAAATTTATTTCGTATTTTCTTTCCTTCATAAAATATCCTCCTACTTCTTTATACAAATAATGTCATTCCAAGGAAAATGTATGCAGAACCACTTTACAGAAACCCTCTATAAGCACTGTTTGGTCTTGCTGTGTAGATCTACTCTCTAATTGCTTTGAATTTACTTTATTGCAAGGCTGGGGATTGCTTTGAAGTGATTATGAAAGAATAAGCAGGCTTCTGCAAAGGGAATTTAGGAAAGAAAAAGCTTTTAAGAAATCCTATTTTGAAGCTCCAGTTCCAGAGGGTCCCTGGTTACTGAAATGTAATGCCAGTGCATTCCCTTCCCTTCGCTGCCTTTAACAGTGAACTCTTCATCATTAATAAGACTTACACTGGCATGAAAATTGTTTCTTGAGATCATTTTCCAGCCATGACATTTTGTTGTAGGGGGCCACAATATGGCTGTATTTATTGGCTTTTGGAAAGTCCTTTATATGCATTCAGAAATATTTTCATCCCTCTCTCAAGAGCTTTAACAGTTCTAACCCTGTTCCAAAATACAATGGACACATGATGGGTTTGCTGGCTGTGTGATATCTTCTTTCTGAAGTACATGGCTTAAATGCAAAGTCCATTCCAGTGTCTGTTTGACCAAAAGAAATGGAATGCTGAAAATAAGGAACTCAGATGGAGCAGGTTAATATTATTTTTTTTTAAATAGTGGAATAATAAAAAAAGGAAGTGAATATTTGGGCTAGAATTTTTTATATTTATGGGCAGTCTGGAGATCCAGGAAATGCTGCAGAATCTGATGGCTTTCTAGGAAACAAAAGGGGAGAGTTGTATTTTTCAATATATAATTGGTTAGAGATTTGTATAAAAGCCAAAACTAGATGCATCCATCTTTCTATCTCTCCCAGCATAAACATTAGAGGATGATGAAGAAGGAAGGGAAATCAGATCCATGTTATTTTCTTCAGGCCTTAGGAACAGCATGGTTCCCAGACAGCATTCCCTGTTAGAAACTCTCTGCTGCATTCATTTATGAATTGTTTATTTATCACCAAACTCAGAATTTCCATCCATGCATAGAAGACATGTTGGTTTTCTGACGCAAAACTAATAACATCTGCTCTTAATTAAACATTAATAGTAACAAATGGCTGCCTATCAGGTTTTCATCCCCTGTCAATCTGTGTAGTAGCTGAACATCTTCTGGAAGGGGGATTTCTCACCCTGCCTCACTTGGGGATCCCTGAACCCCAACACTCCCAAAAAGCATCCCCCTTACAGGCATGCTCAGGGCTGTCTGGTTCAGATGTGGGTGCTGGAAAATGAATCACCCACATTGTTTACAGGAGTGAGGCAAAACAGAGATAAACCCGCTGACTCGTGGTGCCTCACACAGGATTCATGGTGAGTAGGGCGTGCTTGGGAATGTGCTTGGATATAACTGATGTGATGCTGATTTAGGCCTCCTGTGCTGACCCCAAATTAATAATACTCAGCTTTAGATCCTTTTTTTTTTTTCAAAAATTGTCTTTAAGATGGTTTTTTTGGGAAATGTATCTGGGAAAAAGTGGGTCTGCTAGTGAAAAAGCAGCAGGCATGGCTGACAGTCCCACAGCAGATAACCAAATAGCGAATAAAGCTGTGGGCACAGAAAGAAGTGAGAAATTTTTGTAGTACATAAGCATTAAACCTGTGATAAGTCATAATTTCTCTAGGAAAAAATGTGTTCCTATTCAGGCAGCCTATGGAAAAGTTTAAATGTGTTGTGAGTGGTTTACAAGCTGCACAGCAGTTCCTGCCACGGTGGGTGAAATTTGGCTGCTCTTGTGCCATTGGGACTGTTCCCTCTAGGGTGAACTCTCCTTGACTTGTTCCCTATCGATTTTTTCCCTTCACAAAGACCAGGCACCTTTTCCCCTCTCCTTTACAGTCCATCTCCACAGAAGTCAATCAAACCTGTAACTCATGTCAAACACCCACTAACTTCAAAACTGCCAGTTCAAAGAACTTTGGTTTATTTGCTGGTTTTGCAGCAGTTACAGCCTAAATAATTAGCTAATACCTTTTAAATATGTGTTTTGAAGATTATGGTTTAAATCCCCCAAACTGTGTCATCATTTGGAAACAAGTCTCTCTAAAACTGCCGAGCCAGCAGAAAGCACAGAAAAGCTCCAGATGGTCCAGTAGTTTCTGGTTTATTTACAGTAAACCAGATCCTTCCCCTCAGCCTTTTATCTCAGAAAATGCAGGCGGCTAGCAAGAGGTGAGGGGCTTTCTGGGAGCTCTGAGAAGTGTCCCAGTTCTTTTACAAACCCACAAGTGAAAAAACAGCTCTGGTGGAGGGGTGCTGGGAAGACACCTCTGAATTTTTTACTATTTTTTCCCCTTGATTGTTTGTTTTGAGGACCTTGACAACAGCGTTTTATTATTTTACGATCGGTGACTTTGAAGGTAGAACTACAAAAGAGATTTGACTGAAATATTTGGGGTATTTTCAACACTCACATCCCCAGTGCTGCTCAGCTCGGCTTTCTCATCTTTTCCAAGTTGCCACCGTTTTCACCGATCACAGATGTTGTCCTAAATCAGAAGAAAGCCCTGATGTCCATCTATGCTGAGATCTACAGAGAACATCTTTCTGGGTCTCCCAGTACATTTTTGTCAACTGTGTTTTCCTTGTATTCTTGTTTGTGCTCCAGCTGGGCCTTCTGTGCCTTGTACAGAGAAGCAAACCCTGCCAGCACATTACATTATTTATAAGGCAGAGATGCTATCAGATCTCACTCAGGTTGGAAGAGACTCTGCTTTCAAATAATTACTGAATTTATGTGTTGCCTCTCAGGGAGACCCTGAAGCGCTGTGTGAGTGTCAGAGCAGAGCTGGGGTTGTCAGTTCACTGCTGAATAGAAACAGGATCGGTCAGAGGGGGGATCAGGGAGTGAATCCCCCTTTGGTGTCCCACTGCTGGAGGGTGTGAGGAGAGTTTAGGTGGAAATTACAACTGTTTAAATTGGAATTTCAGTAGGACTGAAGAAGTTGTAAAGAGCACTGGACTCATACATGACCACTGTGGACAGGGCTTTATTTTTTATCTAAAGGAGTTGTTAATTGCTGCACAGTTCCTTGTGCAAAGCAAACTGGGACTTTAAGTCCGGTGCCCAAGGCACTGCTGTGGTTTTGGCAGAGGAGAGGGCTGGGCATGACCTGGAGTGAATCCAGGGCTGCACCCACAAGTAAATCACAGCTACCCATGGCTGGACTGCTTCACATCCCATCTATTAATGGAGTTTTCCAGTTTTAGCCATGACTTGGCATGATTCTGGCTTCTCAGCAGGGACAGGCACAAGCTGCAGTTTCCTCCAAAGTTCATTTCATCGGAATGTTTGTAACATATGCCTGTCTCTAGGAATGTGTTTGTTGGAAGGAGCGTGTTCTGGAAGGATGCAGGGGATCCATATTTTAAGTGCAAAGCCTAGTGAAGGACTTAATTTTAGTGCATTTGCAAGTGGAAGAAGAGCTCTGCTCATTCTTGCCTTGGCACAATGCAACACATCAGTTAAGCAGTTGGGAAAAGTAGATTAACTCGGTGGAAAGGTCCCAAGTGACACCCTTTGTTCTTTGCAAAATCAATTTTATAAAGGAAGCTTTACAATAAAAGAAGATGGGTGGGGGGAAATGCCCAGGAATGGCTGGAATGGGATGTCAAGACAGGTCTGATTTGAGATAAACCGAATTCCTACTGGAAAGGTTGTTTCACTGCTCTGCTCTTGGAATATCTGAGCAGGGGTGTCTTCACCTGATGTGCTCCAAGTACATTTGGGTTCTGCTTGTTGGAGACTCGTGGCTGATAGGAAAGGTCCCAGTTTAAGATCGTGAGGGACCTTTGTGTTTGGTGCAGCACAAACAAACACGAGGAACAATTTGAGAACATAACAGAGTCTGGGGGCTACAGGCTGAGAAGATGCAATTTTGAAATCTGGCTGAACGAGCTGTGGTATTTTTATTGGTATTTTATATTGATTTATAACTAGCGGCTTTGAAAAGCATACAGAACTCCCAAACTCTGAAAATTAATATTGTACTGATGGACCTGCTTGAACAAACATAGTAAAAAATGTGCTCTCTGTCATGGCAAGCTGAAAAAGCAGATGGCAGTCGGAAGCTGAGCAGCATACAGAAGTTTGAAATTTTAAATTAAATCAATTTGAAGCTTTGTTTGTGCCTAAGGCAAGCTTTCCCCTCAGATGAAGGAGAGTGGCTAGCTGAACTTTTTTACATGGGCTCTGGTTTGGAAAAGGCTGCTGGAAGGTTTTAAATCCTCTGTGGTTTACAGTGCTGTATTAGTCTGGTTTAACAGTAGAGTAGAAATACCACATTCAGGTTGGTCCCAGACAGGAATCCTTTCCAAAATTGTAAACTCCTGTAATGAGATGGGTACAGAAGAGGGGCTGCTGCTTTTCCACAGCGTGCCATAAATATTCAGATTGTGTCATATGTTTCCTGTGCTCTGAAGGGATGTAAAAAGATAACTGTAGCAAGAAAGAATCCTGAAGCAGACATACACACTGGGTGTTGTTCTGCTACAATAAATCAACCTAACGCCTTGATTTAAACATCATGAACTGTCTTGACTTTCCTGGGAGCTCACAGAAGATCATGGAATAGAGCAGGGAAGATGCTCTGTGGGGAAAATGTTGCTCATTCTTTCTAAGAGTTCATTAGTAAGATGGGATAGGCTGGCTGGACCCTGAGGGTCTTATTTTTACTTACTCAATACTCTCCCAGGTTTTAATGAGAGCTTTACTTGAATAAAAACTACATTTTATCCCAGGCCAGTAGGAGATTTCTGTGTCCTGCAGAATGAGCCTTTTCCTGCTGTCTCCTAGTTTTTTGATGACTGTGCCTTCTTTGTAGTTAACCAGCTCTGTGTTGGGACCCTTGGAGCAGGTCTCAGGCTTCTGCTTCTTGGCCACCAATTGCTACCTGAGTTCAGTGGTGAAAAGTTACTTTATTTCTGCTGCTTTGTTTGTTGGCCTCTCCTTTTTGGAAATCATCCCGTTAAATTGGAGCTGTACTCATGTACAAGTTTGTGCTCTACAAACCTGCTGCTGGTAGTTTGTGTGATTCCTACGCTGGTCAGCAGTGTTAAAACCTCTTAAAACCTCATTCCCAGGAATTTTCTAAGTCCCTGAACCCTCAGACCTGCTCGGAGGCAGTGGGTGTGCAGCTGGTTTTGAGAGGATGCAGAATGCAGAGAAGGGAAATACTCATTTCAGCAAAGCATGGGAGTCAAGAGACATTAAAAGGAAATCAGTTTAATGACCTTGAATTTTGCAGAAAGAAAAAATGTAATAGCAAGTTTCTCAAATGATGGCTGAATTCTCAGCCAGCCTTTTAAATACACAAGCCAGTCTGTTCCTGGCTCCTTCATTAGGGATGCTGCTCTGCTGCTCATCCATTTGGTCAGGATGAGTGGTTTGTGCTGCAGTAAACATTCACCTGGACTCCGCTGACAGTATAAACTCTACCTTTGTTTGGGGAAGTAGGTGTTGAAATCACTAGAAATGCAGCAAACTCAACTGCATTGAAATGCCAGCACTAATCTTGCAGTTCTGCTGAGCAGAGCTGTAAAGGAGAAGGGTGTGATGCTCAGACCTTCTGCTCCAGCACATCCTGTGGGGGCAAAATGGGGGATAATGGCATGGCTCTGGGATAAAGAGAAGGGTGAGCTGTGCAAAAGGAAGGACCACAAGTGGTTCCCCCATCAGGCACCCACGTTGGGCAGTGGGGCTGGGGGCTCAGTGGTGTCACCAGCAGGACCCTGCCAGTGACCCTGGGGTCTGGGCACGGTCACACACAGCTCCCTTCTGCAGTGCTGTCCTTGGTGGTGGCTGATTCCCGCTGCCAGGCCTGCACAGTCCATAGGCCACCACTGCCGTTAACATCTTTCCAGTGCTTAGGCACTCGTTTTTCCCGATGCACAGCTCCATTTGCACCCTGCAGGGCGGCGCGGGGAGCAGTGGGCGCAGTGCTCAGTATCGCTGGCGTGTTCAATCCATGCTTCCCTGATCTCTGATTATTATCCCTGCTTAATGCCCAGGGCTCCACTGCAGCAGAGCACTTGGCATCACTGCCGGCTGCACTAACTACCAACCAGCTGGCAAAGGACAGGGAAAGGGAGCTGGGAGAGGGATGGAGACCACATGAGAAAAAAAAAAAAAAATCTTTTAGACCCAAGTACCTCCTTTTTGACAGTCCAGCTCCAGAGGGAGCAGTGTGGTTTTTTGGTAATAATAAAGAAATACAGTTCGTGGGCGAAACAGAAGCTGGATTTGTTTGGCTTCCACTTCATCAATAAATTCCAGTGACTCCATTTGGCTTTAACACTCTTATTCTTTTTGATAGCTTTTTATAGAAATGACAATTAAAATGGCCAGAGGAAGAAATGTGCTTATTTTTTTCTTCTTCTTCCCCTTGTTACTTTTCTTCTGTTCTCTTGCTCTCTCTCAGTCTGCTTTGCAATTAGAAAAGGTGATGCATGTTGATGTGTGCAGTAGGCTCCATAAAGCTATGGGGTATCCTGAGCTGTGGGAGAACTGGGAAGGCCACAGCCTGGGCACCTGCTGCTCCTTAGAGAATTTCTTCTGCTGTTCCACCTTTTTGGCCAACTTCACCATATTTTCCTTCTGTAGTTCTATATGATTTTTTAAAATCTTCCTGTCTGGAAATTATGGAAGGAAGAGGCTGGACAAAACAGTCTGTTGTCTTCAGTGCTGGGCGTCCCAGTGAGGGTTTGGACTGAGAGGTATGTCCTGAATTATTGGGATTTGCTCTTTTTGCATGGAGCATTGTAAGGCTAAGGCCTGAATATGAAGCAGATATATGGGAGGTGGAGTTCAAATATTCACCAAAAAATGAATGTAAAGTCATAGACCCCTAAGCCATGTTCTGGATCTGCCTTCCAGTATGTGCTGGGAAGTTTATAAGGAGGTATTGGGGTATCATACCTCTCAGATACCACTTGCCAGCTACCCAGACATGGACTCCTTTCCTCAGCTTCTCTCCTTTCCCTGATAAACCACCACCAGCAGTGCCCAATCCAGCTGGGACCTGTCGATGTAGTCAAGCAGAGCAGTACATGAGCACTGACTGTGAGTGTACCAGCTGAATTGCAGTGAGAGGGAGCCCAGCTGATGTAAAATCACCCCTTGAGCTGTAAATCTCAGCTCAAGATCTACACCCTTCAGTAGGAGCACTGGCTTTTCCAAAGACACTTCTGCCCATCTTGGGTCTAGGTCTGTGTGCAGATCTTTGCTTTAGGTGTGTCTTGAATGTGAAGAATCAGAGATTAGCTCTGGCACTAAGTTGGATGTGGCGCTGCTGCTGCTGCTGCTGGGTGTTTGTGTGATGAATTAACCTGGCTAATGCAGCTCCACTGCAGTGCTGTCTCACAGCCTTTATGGGTATAAACACACTTACAAATGTGGCAGCCAACTGCATAAATCTTCAGACGTGTTTGCATCTGGCTACCCTTGGATATCCAGATCTAATTATCTTCAGATAATTGAAAATAATATATCAATATGCTGCAATATGAATAAAAAGGACAGGAGTTTTGGAAGCCTCAAACCCATCTATTGTGTAGTGATAGATGCACGTGCTGCACGTTGGGTGAGCTTTGCATCCCTGGGGAATGATGCATCAAGTTTCCCATGGAACAGCTCCCCTGGCCCAAAAATGGTGGCTATGTCTTCTTTCTTTTGTGTGTCAGGAATATGTGATTTTGTTGTCAGCACATTTTTTGTAATGAAAAGCAAATGGTATCCAATATGTCTTGGAGAAAACGTGCAAACAACAGCAAGATTATATGTTGTTAAGAAAAAATAGATCTGTAACTTGTTTGCTGTCAATAGAGCTCTTAATGGCAGGGTAGGAGGGAAGTGCACCCAGTGATCACTGCCTGTGTGCAGTGACACATGTGGGGCTGCAACCCATATGTGTGTTTAAAAACTACACCACGAAAAATTAAATTTACAGTATTGGATATGCCTCTGCAGCGTTTCATGGAGTTGAGAGTGTGTATGGACTTGGTGACTGAGGACTTGGGTCTGTAAAAGATGGGAGAATTGAGAATCCCTGGCTCATGTCTTCAGACAGAAGCCAGAGAGAGGTCCCTGAATTACTGCTCTGCAGTTTGCTGGAATTTTAAGTTCAGACATAGGGAGTAATGCCCTAAATCATAAGTCTGAACAGGGAAAAAGTCAAACCAAAAAAATCAGTGGATTAATGTGTGTGTGTGTCTGTGTGTAGAATAGGTCCAGGAAGAGCCTTCCCTGTTTTTTGCAGTATTCCATTAAGTTTGTCCGAGCAAGTAGCCACTGCATAGAATTTCTCCTCAGCCTGGAGTTGGTTTTAAGTGCCCATGTTATTCAATGTAACTTGGAAAATGGATTTTGTTTCAAAAGCTGTCTCATTCTGTGAAAGATTATGAATGGTTTGCTATTCCTGTTGCCAGTAGAATTGATTGTTCTTGCTTTGAAATCAGCTAGAAGACATCTGGGGGAAAATCTCAGTACTTCTAAAACCCACAGCAGCATTCCCATTGCTTTCACAAATGTCTGATTCTTCCCAAATATGAAAACTTCCTGCTCGTATCCAGTGTACATATTTTGCACGAAGATCTAATCATGATAAACCATGTTCATGAAGTGAATTTCTTCAAGGAGCAAATAAAAAAGGGAATGAATACTTTAAAGGAAGCTTGTGGACCTTGATTGAATGACTGTCCATAAATATTTGATGCCAATATTTGTCCTGCTCTTGCAGAGACTCTTAAAGAGTTTTTCCTCTGTGATCTTTTCTTGACTATTCTGTTCTCCTTTCTTCTCCCCATCTGCTCATCTCTGTTCCAGATGTGAAAATGTACCACTCAAAAGTGGAGCTTCCTTTAAAAACAGTGCTAGTTTTTAAAAAAAAAATAGTAATTAAGAATCTGTAGGCTGGCTGTAGCAGCACTTTTTTAATAAAAAGCTGTTAAGCTCTGCATCTGCCCTCTGCCACCTTATGTACATGATACCGATACTTCTCGGTCAAGCCAAGTTTCAGATAATTACCCCTAAAACCGTCCATGTCCCACACACATCTACCCATTCCTTGAGGTTGTATTGATCCCTTGTTGATAAAAACATTGGGGCTGTGAAGATTTCTCCCCTCATCCCTGCTGGAAGCCAACACATCACCCCCATGATAAATTCTGCTGGGAGGGTCCAGTCCAGCTCATCCCCACTTTCACTTTGGGCACAAAGGTGGCTCCTGTAAGTGAGGAACTGCTGTGCTCAGCTTGGCTTCTGTGCACTAAAGGTTTACTGGTTCTCTCTAAAATAATTGAAATTTTCTGTGCAGTGTTACCTTGAGAGGCAAAAAATTGGAGATGAGCAATTACCTAATTGTAGTTAATTTTTCTTTAGCTGTGGAACACCAGTGAGGGGGAAACAACTGGGATGTAGTTTCAGCTCTGCTGGAGCAGGCAGTGGCCTCACATCTCCCATTAAGCCAAAAGAGATGCACACCTAACAGCCCGTTGCCTGGAATTAGCAGGAGGGATCCAGAGTACTTCTCTATATATTTTTTAATTTTCTATTTCTTTAAATAGCTTTTTGGCATCAAAGGCTTGCCGTTGCATAAATTCCTGGGGAAGTCAGGGCTTTTTGGTGAGAGCAGCTCACGTTGAAGTGTTTAATGTTTTTAGCAAGACGTTGTTACAGTTGGTGGCCTTCCCAGTCAGGAATGACATTAACGAGGGAACTGGTCTTAAGGATGAGTGCCATTTCCCAGTGAACTGAGTGACATCTATGCTCGTTCTCATTTGAAATGTACAAATGCAAAAACGTGAAAATTAATTCAGAATGTCTTTGTGATAATTTTCGAATAATTAAAAACTCTGTCATAGGCTCTTTCATTTCTTGATTCCACCCCTATGACCACTTTCTTTTCCATGGTAAATTGTAGAGTGACCTTAATCTGTGATACTAAAAGAATAGACTTTTAAATCAAAATAAGCGTAAGGGGAAAAAAAAGGGAGCATATTAATTGCTCCTTCTTTCTACACAGTTTTTTTTCTTCTCTTTCCTTCAGGCATTCCTTGCATAAAAATATCCATTCACCAACTGTTCACCAACTGTTCCTCTGCTCATTGCCCTACCTTAGATTTCATTTTAAGACACCAGTGAATATTTGCTCTTCAGCCTCACTGTCTTTGAAGTTTTCTGCAGGGTTTTAAAGGTAGCAATTGGAGGATTTACCAAACAGCAACAGTGAGTTAAGGAGCACTTTCTGCAAAGGGCTGAGGTGTTGTTAAACTTGGGCTTTTGGGAAACTGGTACTGGAAACATCACCCCAATGAACCAAAGTGCTGGCAGTGTTCCTCGCTCCAGCATCCCTCAGTGGCTGAATTCCTCTCAGTCCTACCCTTCTGCTTTTGACACTTCCCAGCCACATCCTTCATCATTGTAAGATCATGTTTTCAGGCTTGGAATTTTGGGAGGGGAGCACCGGAGACACAGGAGGAGAGGAGATGCTACTTTGACCCTATCGGGTGTCAAATATGCACTGTCGTATTCACCTGGTGGTTTTCAATTGGGTTTCTTTTGCCACAGAAATCACAGAATGGTTTGAGTTGAAAGGGATCTTAAAGATCACCTCATTCCAGCACTCTAGACCGGGTTGCTCAGGCTCCCATCCAGCTTGGCCTCATGCAATCTTGTCAATGGGGAAGAGATGGAAGAGGAGGTTTTTGGGCTTTGTGTGGGGCTCTGGCTGCAGCCGGGTCTCTGGGAAGCCTGGATTGTGCTGGAGCTGCAGCAGTGGCCAGGGCAGGCAGCACATCTGCCTAATCTGCTTGAGGCAGGAGGGAGACAGGACACGAGGCAGGGACCAGGGGTGGAAGGTGGGAACTCGCAGTGGGAACAAACTCCAAATCCCACCCCATGCCCTGTTATTTATATCCTGGTTTCCCTCTAGCTATTTACATTGTTTTCCCCTTCGGAAACAGAGGAGCAGATTGAGAACTCAGAGTGTATCTATAACCATTAAAGTAGATGTTCAGCCTCGAACAGTGAGCTCCTGCAACTACCTACTAAATTATGCACAAATACACCAATTCCTTGAAGACTGTGGGCACATGTAATAAATATCTTCTGTTACCAGCCAGGGGGGTTGACTCTGTAGTTTCTTTTCCCATTTCCACGTGGCGGGCCAGGTGGTCTCTCCTGGAAGGTAGCTGAGATGAACAAGGCATTTGGGAGGCAGCATTAGTTATGTTTGCAGAGCTTTCTCTTTAACTTCTAGGGAAAATAGTTATAAAAAGTGAAATACACTGTACACACACCCCCCCTTTTTTTTTTCCTTTCTGGAGTCCTAGCCTAAAGAGCTATGAAGCTGTGCAAGGTTATAGAAGTGTGCTTGGAACAGGAGGGAAAGAAGAGCAGATGCTGGTTGAAATGCCTGCTGCATCATTCCTTTCTTCTTGCCCTTTCATTTTTAGGGGCTCCATCATCATCTAGATGCCTGTGACAGCTTGTCTTCTAACAACAATATAGGCACAGGAATTGAGTGAGACCTAAGGTCCATCTATTCCAGTATCTTGTCTCTGACAATATTCATTACTGTCTCTTTTTGGGGGAAAGTGTAAGAGCCATGCATGAGGGAGATATGGAATAATGTGATTCCCTGCATGGTCTCCTTGGATCTATAGTACTTAGAGGCTGACCTCACCCCTGAAGCACAGGGGGTTTTGTCCCTTCAGGGTTTTTTCCTGTCATTAATTATGACAGTGCTGGACATGAGAGTGGACGTGCTTGTTCTTTCTGTGGATTTTCTTCTCTTCCATCTCTTGGGACACGTGATCTTGCATCTTGTTTGTCTGAGCAGAGCAGGACCTGCTCCTTACAAACCAGGGAATTACAGAGACACTGCAAAAGGACGAAGTGCCCTCTCCTCATTATTCTTTATGTCTGACTATAAAGGACCCAGGTTTTACGATGGAGCCCAGGAGATATTGCAGAGCAGGTATTTGAACATTTTGTTGTGGCTTTTAGCTCTGTGGATTAGTTTGGCCCATTTCAATGTATTTCCTTATCTCTCTAATATAGGGGCTTTTATAGAGCCCCTCAAAGGAACATTAATATGCTCCACACAGAGATTATTTTATGTGCAGAACGAAATCCCTTGCACCTCTGCTTTTTCATCCATTGTTTTTAAAGCCCCAATATACAGTGGTAATTTTGGAAAGCACTTAAAAGAATAGGTGGGATTTGCTCATAAATCAGCTGTGCTTTGATCTGTCTGTTTGCTTCCTTAAGACTCTCTAAAAGGTGATAATATATCCGTATCTTTTATTTCCCCCAGCATCCCTCTGTCACCAGTGGCATAGGTGTGTAAGAATCCTCAGTTTTTAATAGGCTCAGGTTTCTCTCCCAGTGTTTGCTTCCACCTTTTGATTAGTGATGCTTTCATGTGTCTGTGCTGAGGTTTTGGATGCACTCTGTTCTCTCCCAGTGACTCACCACACACTTACATCCTCCCTGCTAAAGTGTGTAAGTGGCAAATGCAGACTCTGTAATGAAATACAGGCAATATTGCTGTAATATTTGAGATACTTCAATTTGGAGAGCAAGCAGACAGGGTACGGAATTTTGGTTTTATTTATCGTGTTGCTCTTTTTGCTAGTGCCGTGAGTCTGTAACAATAAACTGTGCCGTGCCACTTTGATTTAGAAGAAGCTTTACTTCAGGAGTGTAACTGTCCTTTAGTTGCCATCAGTTCATTCCTGGCACATGGGAAACCGTTCCCATATTTTTTCCTTTGTCCTTGTTGGTGCTTTCCTATGTGACATTCTCTCCACTCATATGATCTCTGACCTTAGTGATGCACAAGTCACTTCTGAGTCAAACTACGGATGAACCCTACTCACAACAGCTGCAAAAAATATGACTTGCTGCAGGAGCTGTTTGATGCTGTACTCCGCAGGGAAAGACGTTTGTTTTCCAAAACAAGGGAAAAAACCTTGCTGTGAACAAAAGAGATAAAATATTAACTATCATTTTACCACTGACAAAGAATAAAAATAATTTAAGCCTGGCCATGAACGACTTCAGCAGAGCATAGATTATTTTCAGGTGGAGTGTGCACTCTGCAATTCAAAATGCAGCCGAACGTTCAGGCTTTTTTTTCATCTCAAAATGCCTCAAATGTATTTTATTTTTTTTTTTTAACCAAAAAAAACATGCTTAACAGTACATTTTCTAAGGCTGTTGTTGGCTTTTAATGGCAAGTCAATTTGTCCTTTATCAAAATAGCAACACATGGCTGAACCAACATAAACTCCGTCAACTGTCTCGGGCACGTGGTTGGGCTGCCGGCGTTTGAGTTGAATTGCAGGGAGATGATAAGGATGCAGCCACCGTTTCATCCTGGTTTCCATTACGGAGCTGGATTGCAGCAACATCCCTCCTCGCCTGCACTATTCCCTTGTAACCTAAAAGTAAAAATAAAATCCGTGTTTCAACTCTGGCTGGCTGGATCCTCGCGGGCGAGGAGTGTCCTTACAGATAACCTCGGCAAGACCGAGCGGGTTCTTTGCAGATAGAAACCCTCCACCTTGGTGCTTTAATTGTTGCTTCCCACTTGTTATTTAACATTTCTGCTCCCCTCCTTGCAGCCCATCCATTTTCTGAGTTACATCACGTACGGCTCACAAGCCGATGATGGGTCCTGCCATTCCCATGGCGTCTCCCAGGTCTAGCCGCAGACACAGTGCGAACATCCCCCCAGGGAACGTAAGATGCTCCGGATTCATCGCCGAGCTCCGGGATGCCATCTGCAGTTCCCAACACTCCTTGCCCTTTCAGGGCAGCCACACTTCCAGCATGGAAAGTTAATCATAGCTGTCTCAAACTTTTCTTTCCGGAGTCGGGAATTCATTACCGTGGCCCACAGGGTTCAGCGTTTTGGCTCAGAGCTCTTTTGATAAATTAGTTACGGACTTTCTTCAGTAGTTGTTTGAAAAGTAAGAAAGTTTGGTGCCAAATGGGGAGAAGATTTCAGTGCAGATACGTGACAAGATGCATGAGGACCCGATGCAAATATGGATTATGCTTTCTCTGGTTGTCGACGTTGCCTTGAAATTGTGATTCTTCCTGATTTTTGATTGTTTTTAGAGGCTGCGTTGACGTGAAATTCACTTGATTAGATTTCACTGCAGCTTGCATGTTTTGAAAGTTTTATTTTGAGCCAACACTCATGTGCAGAGTGCCTCTTGAGTTATCTGCCATCAGTTTCTTTGTGGCCAGTCCAGAAAGAGATGTGCCTGATCACCACATTGATTTATTCACAGTGGCAGGGTGTCATTTTAGCTACTTTTTGGGCTTGCTTCCCAATTTTTGGTTTCCTTCCCAATACTGTAAATACTCACTTTCAGGAGTACAATACAAAACCAGACAACCATCTTAATGAAAATGAAACTCTAACAGTGATACACTTGCAGAGCAAGGTGATTTGAGTGCAGTAGGGTAGGCAATTACTGCTGCATTAACATATCCACATCACATTAATGACGAAGTGCCAGGCTCTGGTTTACTTTTGTCTTGTGTGCAGGGAGGGATCATTAGAGTCCCATGAATAATAGGAATCAGAGAAGGAAAAAAAAAACCCTATTAGGGTGTTTTATCTATCTTTCTGCAGTTGTGTTCCTTTTTCTGACAAAATGTCTGCATTAGTATTCCTGAATAACTCTCAGTGAGAAATGTGATTTGAGCGCCGTTGGGATCAGTGGCAGGACTCCCACTGGTTTCAGTGGTGGCTGAATCTGGACTCTAAGAACTTGGAACACATCTTGGTAGGTGGCTTCTTCCAAGCAGGGTTTTAATCTTTAAATCAGTAGGAGATGGACAGGTCTCTCCATTCACTGCAGCTGTGGAACATTTTCAGGACTTCAGTAGTTGCTGGGTTTAGGCAGACAGAAGGCAGATGGAATACAAGTGATTCCACCCACACTGACTGTTGATAATTCAATCTTCTTTCACCTTCAGAAAATATTATCTGATCTATTCTGGTAAAAAATATATTTATTTTAAAATGCCTTTCTGCATGGGTTACAGCTTTATTCCACAGCTGCTGTTTTATTTTTTACTTGTGGAGCCAAGGCAGAGAAAAGGGTCCAGGATGCAGACAATTTTCCTGTGTGGTGCTGCTCTGTCAGCAACATCCAGAGGTTGTGAAAAAGTATCATAATTTCTGCAATATCCAGAGTAAAAGCTGTTGAAGATGGGATGATTCTTATTTTTCATCTATGTAACATTTGGGGAAAGCATGAGTGTTCTTGTCGTAGGTTTTGCTCTTTGGACCCACTGATCCAGGCCGGGACACAGAGGGTGGTGCAGAAACCAGCTCCTTTCAGATAGGTCAACAAAGGCTGGAAGGAATAGGAATGTTTTCCACCAGAAAAACCTGTTCACTGCACGGGACAGCACTGGGCTGTCCATCCTGCATGGAAAAAGCCACCTGTGAATGCCGAGGCATGTGAGAGCTGCAGCAGATGTCTGTGATGGAGAAATCTGAATAACTTTTCTGCTCGCCAATAGCTCCTGTGAAAAGGAATGATCCACCCACCCACCCACTCAGAGAATGGTGTCGTTTATAAAATAGGGAATATAGGGAAGATCAGGTAACCTTGAGCAGTGCTGCAGCCCCTGAGAGAGGGGACAAGAGATGGTTTCTTTGGTTTACTCTTCAACCCTCTCTTACTAGAGATTTCTCCAAGCCTGGCGTGGCAGCCTGACTGCAGATCAGCCAAGGTGATGAAAACATCCCCTGACTTTGAAAACACCCCATAGGCTGAGGGGTTTTTTTTCTGATTTTGCCATCCCAGGTGGCAAGTCCCCCCTCCCCACAGTGTGTGTGGCTGGTGTGCGGGGTGGGGGTGTGGTAGGAATTTGTACCAAGGTGATAAATAACGGATAGATGCACAAACAGGATCTTCATGCTTGTCAGATGTAAAACATTATGGGCTATAATATTGCTATTAGGCTTTTTGGCTGAGATCAAGTGCAGTGTCAGCTTTGGTTTATGTATCTTCCAAAGCAGCCTCGCAACAGACTCAGAGGTTGTGGAAACATGCTCTTGGGTTGGTTTTTTGCTTTGTTCTTTCAATGGTTTTATCTGGAATTGCAGTTATTGAAGTGAGTATAGCTTATCCTTCATATGCTAATGAATTGACATTTACAAACAAGAAACATACGTGTCAGTAACCTGATCAGGAGCTGTAAAATAATTTCTATTTATCTCATCTACTAATATCACTCAGAGAAGGCCTGGGGGTTCCAGACAGCAATAACATAAATACCAGTTTAAGAGGTCTGGTCAATAAAGTGCTCGGCACACACACTCCAAATGTAATTAGTTACGCCGTTCGGTTCCCATTGCGTTACCTATGGATTACCTCTATGGATTAAGCCTTCCAGAAATGTTTCTCTCCTCCCGTTTTCCTCTCCCTATAAATCAGGGAGATCAGGAGGCAGATCCCACCTTTGGGTTTGCCTTCTGTGAGTGTGGTGAGGCCCTGGCACAGGGTGCCCAGAGCAGCTGTGGCTGCCCCACTCCTGGAAGTGTCCAAGGCCAGGCTGGATGGGGCTTCAAGCAACCTGGGTAGTGGAAGGTGTCCCTGCCCATGGCATGGAGTTGGAATGAGATGATCTTTAAGGTCCCTTCCAACCCAAACCATTCCATGATTCTACGATTCTATGAAATGGACTTTCTCCATTGGGCACTGCCACCCCCAGTCTAGGGAATTCCCCTTGGAAAAAAGAGAAAGGGATTTTAGTGCACATTCGTAGTCACCTGAGCACTCAGGAGAGAGATCTGGATGTCCCATTAGGATAAGATACAGAAATTGGAGTCCTATCAAGGTCACTTTGGAACTCTTACTCCATTTAAGAAATGCAGGAACCAATTTCTGGTTGTGTTTCTTGCATGTCAGAGCTGCAGGTTTTCCACCTGGGATGGAGAGTGCCCACCTGGCTTTGTAATTTGCTGATGGGGAGCATTAACCTTCTCCAGTGCTGTCAGACTTGGGGCTAATTATCAACAGGGGTCCATGTTACATGTCTTCCCAGAGCAGATTTTAAAAAGGCCATGAAATCTGTTGTCGTGAGAAGCTGAATCTTGAAGGAGTGGGGGGAAAAAAAAGAAGACGTGATGAAAAGAATAAGTTTGATTTAGCAGAAATAGATCTTTCAAGTTTTGTTTGCTTACCTTGGCAGACCGGTGTGAGCCAAAAATACACTGCAAAAATAATGAGCTGAAAAACAATACTCCACTGAGGGGAGTGGATAGGTAGGATGGCAATGACAGTTCCCCTTCTCTGAGCTTGGATACTGGGCTATACTGGTATACCAGAATATGTCTAGTGGAATATTCCCTGCCCATGGCAGGGGGGTTGGAAATAGAGGATCTTTAAGGTCCCTTCCAACCCAAACCATTCTGTGATTCTGTGATTCCACTGCATAAATTTAATGTTCAGAAATGGAAAGTTGATAAACTTGTGTTGGCATGCTAGCCCAGATCTTCTAGGCCATCCTAACTCATTTTCATTTTATTTTTGCCAAATAAAAACTGGCAAACCATATCCTGTTGAGACCTCTATTTGCATTAGAATGGAAAAAAATTGTGAAATTGGTTAAATTTGCCATTATTTAGTTGAAGAAAAATGTTGGGAAAGATACTGTGATGTCTAAATAGCTCATATCAAAGTTTTTGGAACAGAAGGTCTTGACTTTCACGTGCAGTCATACCTTCATTTACAGTCATTTACTTTCATTAGAATAGTTTTCTAATTTTATGCAAGTGAATGGCTCAGATAGGGAGCATTTTGCTGATGGTACAAAACGCTCTTTCATGCAGAATGTTCCTGCACTGAAAATTTCAGTCTGGGTGTGCTTGTAGTGTCTGCTCTCATACCCCCAGCTCTGTCCACCCACTCTTTAAATGCCTGAAGCTTGAGGACTTCCACTGGATTTTTTTTCAGTCTGTTTCTCAACCAAATGGCTCCACAACGGAGCAGTTAGTCCTGGTGTTATGGAAATGCCTCTGCTTGCTTGCTTTTATTTTCCTCCGTGTCATCCTAAATATTAGGATGGTTTACAGGCTGGTTTCAAAACAGAGAGACGAAGATGGTAATTTTTTAATTGGTAAGACCAACCTCGTGATTCTGCTTAGGGAGAAGATGTGATGGATGGTGTAGTTCCAGATGGTGGAAATGGCTTCCAAAGGGTTGGAAAATAGTATGGAAACATTGGATTTTTACAGGGAATGATTTCTGACCCAGACAGTGCATGAGTAACATCGTTCCATCCTCAGCTGTGCTTTGTACATTCCTTCTGTGAAGCACTTGAGCCCCAAATCCAGGAGGCCTTTGCATGGCGGTCCCGCTCCAGCTAAAGCTACACGAAGCCTCTTGTATTATTTTTTCCTTTAAGGGCAGCTTTTCCCCTGTACGACCTTCCCAGAGATCCTTTCATTCCCCAGTAGGTTTTTAAAAGTTAATCAGTACCTTGTACAGCCCTCAGTGGTAAAAAGTGCTACAACGCAGGCTATTTGTTCCTAAATCTCCACTCGATATAAGCAGCAGCCAGCAATATATGTCCTCATCCACACACACACATACACACTTACACCTTCTTTGGCTGACCTGGTTATTCCTGTGTTCCCATTACCCTGCTAGGCTGTTCAGTTTAACCAGCTGCATGCACTAAATAATAGAAACATTTAATGTTTTGCCGCTCGAGTGGTCCCCAACAACAGTTTGGAACAATCTCGTCCCAGCGGATGGCGGCTGCGGAGCGCCTGGATGACAGCCCTGCTTCCTTCCAGCCATTTCCAGGGCTTTGGTGCTGCCACGACTGCAGCGAGGTGGAAGTGAGGGAAGGAGCATGTGCTATTTTCTGAACACTCTAGGTGCAGACAGGAGCAGGGTGTGTGTGTGTGTGTGAGTGTGTTTACACTTCATGCAAATTTAGATGTTCCTGTAGTGGCACAAACCTCTTGGTGCTGCCGGAGAAGCTCTCAGAAGTTGTTTTCCTCTGTTGTTAAATTTAATTTCAATGTTTTCCTGTGTCACAGAATGTGTTCTCTGCCTTCCTGCCGGGGAAGACCTTCCCCGTGCAGCGCTGGCTGGCTGCGGGCATCCCAGGGGAAAGCAGAGCTGCAAATCAGCCGTGTATCCTCTGACAGATTTTATGAAGAGAGCACAAGCCTCGTTCCCTTCATCCCCCTCTCTCTCCTTCCCCTTGCCTTGGACAATTCATTTTCCAAACAGAGATGCTTTTCCTTGATTTATCTCTGAGCCTAAAGGCCCACATGGTCAAGTTCTTAAAAAATCTGAAATACCCAACCAAAGAACGTGGCAAACCCCTGTCAATGCCTGTCCAGTGATCCAGCTGTTCTGAACAAAGCTGTTCATTCAGTGCACCCCTCAGCCCTTCCTGGACAGATCCAGCCTCTTGGAAACAAGTTCAGGGTGATTCATGTGTGCTCCAAGGCCCTGCAGAGCAGAGGGTACCTTTTCATCTGCTGGCAACTTGCTGAGCCCATGTAACCCTGTGACTTTACTGGAAGAGGGGGAGCAACCCTGCAGAGGGGTTGGTGGCCTTGGCTTGCCCCAGGAGGGCTCGGAGCTGCCGCTGTCTGTGGGATGGGTCGTGTGGTTCCATGGGTTTGGAGAGGCTGCAGGAGGCAGAAGCACTGAATTGCTGCAGGTGAGAGGGGTGTGGAGGTGGGATGCTCCCAAAGAACTCTTGGTACCAAGTGCTGTCACCAAATGAAGCCAACACTGAACCTCCACAGCCGAAGATGAGAGCCCCGACGCGGCAGACGCTCCCTCCAAATGAAGTGTTCTCTGCTCTTTGTCCAGACAGAAAATTGGAAAATGTCAGCTCTGTTTTCTGATGAAAATTCATTGTCTGCCAGCTTTCCTGAAAGCTGTTGGCCCCAGCCTGCATCAAAGGGAGTCCTAAAATACAGCATGTGGCAAAGAGAAGTGGTAGAATAGGGGCTGCTCGCTCCTTGTAGGTGCCATTACTCTCCCTGCCCCCCCCCCCGTGGGTGCCTGGTGTGAGTGTGGCAGCTTCTCTAGATAAAGAATGTTGTTTCTCCAAAAAGAAGGGGAATTTATTATTTTTGCTGCATGGGGAACCTGACATCTGACAAGTATTTCCTTCTCCCAACCTCTGTTCTTCTTTTCTGTACATAAATATAGTGCTTGTGCCCTTCCAAATGCCCCGGCTTTCCTGAAAACCCTCGTGTTGTAGCCATCAAATTGGCCCATGCATTTTTAATGCAGGCTTATTGACTGGATTCAGGAAGCATAAGGATAAAACAAATCGCTGTACTAGGAAGGAAAAAGCCATTTGGCCAAGTGCATCTGCTCACCTTTGATTTATTTCAGCAACTTTCTCCTATCTTTTCAGTCTATTCCCTCCCCTTAAAAATAATCTATTAGTCTTCTAGTATTTTGGCATTTGCATCTGCAGTCTGCTTCTCAGCCTATTCCATATTCACATTCCTTTGATATATACATGTGAAATAATGACCCAGAGCTGAAATACTAGCTAAACCTGGTTTCTGATATAATCCCTGTGGTGTTTAATTGTACTTTCTTTGGCATCTAAAAAGATGGCTTGTGTGATTGCTGTCTAAAGGTATAGCAGTGTATCTTGGAGGAGCTAAACATCGTGTCCGAGCTGGGAGTGTGAAACCAGGCTGAACAAAGCCCCTCCAGATAAATGAGCTGTGTGCTGTTTGCTCAGCAGTGTGGATAACCTCAGCCTTGCAAGTGCTGCCTTGGATAAATGCTGCTGAGGGAATGTAGAAATCCATTCAAATTGGAACGCAAAATTCCAATTCCAAACCTTGGCTGCCTCCCGAAGCCACCCAGGCAGTTCCTTCAGCCATCAGGTTTAGGTGTGCAAATTTCCATCTGTATGGGGGGAAGGGAACTCTGAAGAAGGGTTTTTTCTGTGTTTTCTATGAGGGATTTGGGAAGAAGACTGGCTTTTTCAGTAAGTATTAATCTCCTCTGCCATCTTCAAGCAGGATTTATTAGGATGTGCTGGAGCATGATCCCGAGAGCAGCAGCATGGAGGTACCATCCAGAGCCACTCCTGGGTGAGCCTAAACTTCTGGGATGCCTTTTGGGATGTGGACAGCTCTCCACACATTGCTGTTATGTACTGCATGGCCAGTCCACATCTTCCAGAAGCAAAAGCAGCAGAGCCACGGAATGCCAGGTTGGAAGGGACCTCAAGGACCACCTGGTCCAGCTCTTCTTGGCAAAAGCACAGTCTGGACAAGCTCAGCACCCTGTGCACCTGAATCTTGAAGTGTCCAATTTTGGGGAATGCATCACTTCACTGGGGAGATTATTCCAGTGGTTATTCCAATGATTCGCAATGATTATTCTCATTGTGAAAAACTTCCATCCTGGGTCCAAGTGGAATCTCCCCAGGAGTAATTTGTACCCATTACCCCTTGTCTTGTGGAAAGGGAGTCTCCCTCTTTCTAGTCATCCTTTCAATACTCGAACATGGTGGTAAGGTCCCCCCTCAGCCTTTTCTTTCCATATCGGAACAAACCCAGGTCTCTCAGCCTTTTTTCATATTTAGCTTCCCAGTCCTTGGATCATCTTTGTGGCCCTTCTCTGGGCCTTTCCAGCCCACCCACATTTTTTTTTGCATGGCAGGGACCAAAACTGAGCACAGTGTTCCAGGTGTGTCCTGTCAAGGACCACAGGCAGTGGGATAAGGACCTCTTTACCGCTGCTGGGGATGCCCTTGTTGGTGCAACCCCCTGTTGGCTTTCTTGGCCACAGAAGCACCCTGGTCACTCAACACTGACTTGTCCAAAGATAGGTAAAAATGAGCTGAGAAGGAAAAAAGAAGAGAGGAAAGAATGATCCTATAGAAGTCCAAGTGCTCTGACAGCCCTGGTCTTTCCAGTCCCATCCCAATGTCCCTGGAGCAAAAAACCCCAAAGCTTCCTGTCTGTCTCCTCCCTAAACTACACAAGCTGTGGTGCTTTTCTGCATTGTGTTGCTGCTGTGAGCCTGTGAGGCTGGTGCTCCACATCCTGATATAAATTGTTATCAACAGCATAATAAAGAGTGATACACAGCGCCGTGCCAGCCCTCGCATGCCGCAAGCTTTTATGGTGCTTGTTTAAATCCACTGACAACATTGCTGCAACTTCACAAGATATTGGTGCTTTTTAGCCTAATGGGAATGATACGGTTTGTTCCCAGCTGCCTTCGGGAGCAGAGAGCTGTGCTGTGGGATTGGAAAACTCACTCACAGCCTCAGAAGGGTGGTGCTGACCTGGGGACTTGGAGTGGATCCTTCAACTGGAGCAGGCAGGACTGGCAGTGAAAGCAACCTAAAACTGGTTGTAGGGGGAGGGTATCATCATGCTTTTGCAATTTGCACTGTGGGAAAGGATAGCTTGTGAAAAGACAGAAAAAAGATTTGGTGGAATGTAAATCTTTCTGCATTAGGATGCATTTTCCCTAAAGCATCCCTTAACCAAATGGGCAGTGAGGTTCCCTTTGTCTCAGGCACTTTTCTGTTTAAGTGATGGATGTTTAATTCTGTGATGTGTCCTTAAAAAAAAAATAGTGTGTCTGTGTTCAGCGTTGACCCAAAGCCAATAGAGAGAAAGGTTTTGCAGATTTCTGTGTCCAGTAACTTCAGGGAATAATGCTCCTTAAAATATTTCTTATAATAAGCTTAAGTGGAGAAAATTGAAAAACACCATTCATACTTTGATGTCCTAAAGTATGAAATCAGAACAGCTTACTAGCAACTAAATTCTATCCCTTGACCATAGAGGGAGGCAAGATTCAGGAACATCCTAAGATGAAATAAAGTAGGGTCAGCTTTGTGGTGTAGTGGCTGTGGGATTCATTGGCAGATGGGAGTCATGAGTTCAGGCTCTGAGCTCAGTATTTCCCTTACAAGCTGACATTCCCACTGGGGGCTGAAGGGCTGGCATTTTAAACACAGTCCTCCAGCAAGGCTCTGGACCAGCTGCACGGGATGGCCAGTGGTCAGAAATTGTCCCTTGGGCATGGGACACCTCAGTTCAAATCCCTCAAACTACAGCTTCCTCTGAGATTTTGACTAAGGTGCTTCTGTAAAGCAGAAGTAAAAGCATTCCTGCATCTCAGTGTGGTATTCTGAGCATTATAGACACCCCAGACTGGAGTTTAAAAGGTGTTTAGATGCCTGATGATTCAGTTAGCAAGTTGGAAAATCACTCAGGTGCCTAACTTGTTGGCTTTGCTCAGGGTTTCATCAGCCAGTATTGACTGACAGACCCAGGTAAATAGACCTGGAGAGATTTTCACTTCATGGCACGATTTTGAGAGGTGGATTTTAAGACTCTTCATCTGCCATGGGAAAAGTAAAGTTTGGGAAATAGCTGTAAAGCATGGTTAGACCCCTGCTGCAGGTTATGAGTAGTCTTCACACAAATCCACATGCAAATGTTGCTCTGAAGAGACTTGCTTAGGAATCTAAATACTGACAGGCTTGCCACGCAGTGCAGGAAATTTGACAAAATCTCTGGCCTGACCTTTGAACGACCTCAATCCTGAACTATTTAGTTTGTTGTACACAGTCTGCTTTAATTCACATTAGAAGAAAACCTGTGCACCCCAGAGCAAAGAACGTGGCTGGGTGTGAAGGGCTGCAGTTGATGTGTGTCATATCCTCCCCAGCTGAACTCCCAAAGGCTGGCATTGCACGTGAGCTGCAGCATCTTCTTTCCAAAACCAACTGATTGAGAGGTTGGCTGTGAAGCATTTGAGTTTGTGTCTGTCTGTGTGTATTTACAGGAAGATTTTTCTGAATCAGGCAGAACTGAGATGGTATCGAAGATGCTCTAAAGCCTTATGGATGTTGAAGATTTGGCCACAGCTCTATCATATGACTACTACTAATATATGTACTGCTTTACGCTGAGGAAATGTGTTCATCTTTTACCAGCAGGAACCTGTTAACATTCATGGTGTGGTGGGTTTGTCTTCAGCTTCTTCAGGAGGGTGTAGAGGAGGCTTATTTTGGTAACTGTGTTTTGTTGGACTCTTAATACCTTGCTGGTTATTGACTATAGGCAATAATCTGGTCTGTATTTGGAATATGTTCCCCAGAGAAGCTGTGGCTGCCCCATCCCTGGGACTGTCCGAGGCCAGGTTGGATGGGGCTTGGAGCAACCTGGGATAGTGGAAGGTGTCCTTGCCCATGGCATGGGATTGGAATGGCATGATCTTGAAGGTCCTGTTCTATAACCCCGTGATTTATACCTCAAAGTCTTGCTTGAATTCCTTCTTCAAAAATATCTGGAGGAAGACAGCACAGTTCTGTTTGTGGGGAGAGAGGATGTGGATTGAACCCGTAACTGAGCACCTCACCTGCTCAAGGCTTTTAAGGTGGGAGAATAATTGGCCCAATTTCACCTACAGATTATGGAGAAGAATAGACTCCACAGGGATTCAGAGGATGGATCATTGTTCTTTCTCCTCTGAGTGGGGACAACTGACCTCCCACCTTCCAGGCCTCCTTCAAGTGCATTAGGTTGGGAGGCAGGAACTGAGCCTGCAGATGTGGAGGGAATGGCCATTTTTTGACTTCATCAAAATTTGCCTTTCCTTCCCTGATTGCTTTCTCTGAGTGCTGTAGCACTGAGGGCATGGTACATCAGGCTTTACCTCAGGCTGTAAAGGATTCCCAGCATCCCTGGATGCTTTTTTATGTACCTTAATCAGCGCTGTACCTGCGTTTTTATTGCTGCAGGATTGTGCTGCTGAACCAGTGCTTTACTTGTGCTTTTATACATCACCCTTTACACCTGCTTGTGTCTCTGAAGAGACAAACCTACAGAAGGGTGTCCAGAGCACAGCACTGAACCTGTCCCCCAAAAACCTGGAGAAGCAAGGAATGGGCCACCCCTGTCCTGACTCCTCAATGTTCTTGTATTCATGCTCCTCCTGGATTCATGCACATGAATGTAGAGAAGATAAGAGGCTTCTGTGATTCCCATCAGGAGCTGGGAAGGACTTGCTGGCCTGTTCCAGAACCCAGAGCCATCCCTCCTCAGAGCCTGCACTCTGTAGAAGCAATAATGCATCCCCTTTTCTTTATGGCTTTAATTATTGTGTGCGCTGGGCACGGTGATAAGTGGATATCTTTGTGTTAAGCAGCTAATTAATGTCTGGAACTTAGTCTTTTGTTTATTGTGGGGTTTTGCAGGAAACTATTCTCAGCTGTAATAGAGTTTGTGAAATATGTACTGTAGATCCCAAATGTTAGAGACAAAAGATGAGGTGCTGCTGAGGGCCATCAATGCACATTGACTTCTTTTGGCCCCACATGCATCAAAAAAATGAAGTGAAGCCCTTTGCTGGAGGACTGACTGCAGCTGAGGCACTTTCTTTAATGTCCCATGTGCAGGATGCCTTGTGAGCCAGGCAGGCTATCAAGATACAGTTTTAATTAACATTTGCTTTTTAGATAATGCGCAGTTTGTTTTGGCAAGAGTTCATTGAATATGAAATCTTTGTAATTAAGATACTTAAACCTGCAGTATTTTGTTTTCTGCAGTATTTTTTTCCAAAACTGCATAAATTCTGCAGCATTTATTACCCAGTAGACAACTACTGCAAGAAAGAGCAATTTCTCCCACTGCTTTTTTTTTTAATCTGTTTTTAACCTTTTTGTTTTGGTGCCTTGTTAGGCAGCGTTTTCTTTTCACAAATGTGTTTGAGCAATCACAGAATAAAAATAAAGAAGTGAAGGTATTAAAGTCCCTATTCCTAAGGTAATTAAATATCAGTCTTCTATTGATTTGTTTTAATATGCACATCTAAATGAATTCATCTCTGTATCATCTGAACACCCCACAAAACAATGTAAATCAGGGAGGCATCACAGATATGGTATTTCTCTTTTGTCCTTCAGAAGGAGCCAGACTCTTAAGACAATATGTTTTACATATATAGAGGTATTATCTGCTTCTTTCAGAGATATTATCAGCCTCCTGAAAGAGAAATAAGAGAGTACATATGAAAAGCGTCCTTGGTGTAGATGGTGAGCCAAAAGAATTCATAGTTCTTGGATGTTCTTCTTTTTTTTTAATGGCGCATAAAAAGAATTTACTGAAAAAACTTGGTTGTGCTTTGTATTTTTCTGTCATGGATTCTTAGGATGAGGCTAGAAAGCTGTAAAACCAAACTGAAATTATTGGTGAACAACGAAACCCTGTAGCTCTCTATAATCTCAACAGATTTTCACGAGAGAAATCGTTGTTAAAATAAGTCAAAACAAAAGGGAGAAAACTGAGCCCATTCTGGTTGTGTTGGGAGGGGTTAAGAGGGAAGAGAAGGATAAAATCACTTTTCAGAGTGATTGCTGGGAAAAAATGAGATTCTTCAGAGCACTCAGCGTCTGGTAGGAGAGGGAATATGCAGATCATTGTGGCACTGTGAGTTTATTATTTATTGAGGGATGTCCAGAGGAGCGCAGGAGGAGTGTGAAATTGAAGAACAAATTAAGGGTAAAAGGTTATTTATTTTCCAGCTAAATCCTCTTTCTTTTGAATATTATTAGTAATTCAGTTTTTAGCTAGGAAGCAGCCCAGCCTGAGAAAGCCCCAGGAATTCAGTGCACGAGGTGAGTGGGATCCCACCTCCTCCCTGCCATGCCTGTGTGTGAGGGTTTACAGCCCAGGAGAACAACTCACTCATAAAAATACAGATTTTTCTGAACTGCTCAAGTTAATTCTCTGTTGTCTAAAGCATAACTGTGAGGAGAGTTGAAACCATGCCAGCCTCCCTGTATGCCATGAAAGTGGTTGCTTAAATCACTATGCCAGGTAGCCTCTGCTTCCCCTGGCCTGGGAAAGAGCTCTAGCTCCTGGTCCCTTAAAGGAATTCACCTGCACACAGTGTCTGCACCCAAAATTTGGTGTGGCTGTGGCTTTTTCTCACATTTAGTCCTTACATTTAGCTGTGAGGTGGGTAAATGCTGGGGGTCAGGCTCTTCTCCCAGTTAACAAGTGACAGGACAAGAGGAGAATGCCTCAAGTTGTGCCAGGGATGGTTTATTGGATATTTGGGGGAAATTTCTTCACCAAAGGGATTTGAACAAGCATTGGAACAGTCACCATCCCTGAAGGGATTTAAAAGACAGATGTGGCACTTGGGGATGTGACTTGGTGGTGGCCTTGCAGTGCTGAGGGAACAGCTGGACTCGATGATCTCAGAAGTGTTTTCCAGCCCTAATGGTAAACGTGGTCAGAGCATTTGCTTCTGTCAAAGTACGTGGAGGTCCTGGAGCAGGTGACAGCCTGGGAGAAGCTCCATGTGGGACCTCAGCTGTCACCTGCTGAGCTGTGCCTGGCTGCAGGGAGGAAGCCCTGTGCTGAAGCCCAGCTTTGCTCAGCAGCGGTGCTGGCTGCAGGAACGGGGCATTGATTGCATCCTCAGCATCCCAGGGAGCCTCAGTGCTAATTAGCAGCAGGGATTGCTGGAGGGCAGGAGGGTGCCCCGGACTTGGAGGGGTGTAGCTTCCCCTTTCAGAGCAATAAATCCATATTGGTTAAACTGCCTTTGTTGAGTGTTTGTGGAATCAAAAGCTGTGCCTGTGGATTTGTGTGAAGTTAAATCTCTCTTAGCACACCATCACAGAGAAGGACGACCCTGCTCAAGCAGATGTTGTGGATACTAAAGCACTGAGAAGCTGGGATTGCATCCTTGTGCAAGGAGGGCAGGACATGAGGACCAGGCTTTGCCAGGGATGCAAAGCACTGCAGGGAACGCTGAGGATGAGCTGTGGCTCTATTCCAACTAATGCCAAAATTTGTGTGGGGCTCCACAAGTGCAAATCTAAGCTGCCCGCTGAAAGGATACAGGAATTATTCCTCTGCTGTTGGAATGACAGCTAACAAGACAATAAACAGCTGGAGAATATACATGGCTTTAAATGACCATCATCTCTTACACTCAGAAAATAATGTAATCTCTTCACAGCTTCCATATCCCTGAAGTATGTGCGAGTCATTAGCTGTTACAATGTACATAACCATCCTTTCATTTTGAGGCCTTTTCTTCATTCATTTTCTTCATTGCACAGTACAAAAGATCTCAAACTACATGCTGGTTTAGGCCAAACAAAAATTGCTGCTAAGAATAAAAGAAAATCCATCATTTTGTTTGCTGCTTAGGAAAGCTGCTCATACAAATCCTTGGTGCCTCCGCCCGGTAATTCCGTAATTCTGTCCTTTATGCTCCTACTTTGCCCATAATTTCACACTCCCATTCAATTCTTTTTAATCTGTATTAGATGTGTTTACATTTAGTTCCATTACAGGCTCTTAAGGAGTTTGTTGGGATTTTCCACACTGCATGAAACAGAGGTAGGCGTGCCATGTGCTTCATCCCCATTCTCCATCTAAAAGTGGGATGGGCCAAGACTCAGAGGAGGGAGAAGGTGGATGGGTTGTAGGCTAATGGGTTAATAATGACACCAGGCTGGGCTGTGTCTCTGTCCTGTTCAGAGCCTTTGTAGCTCCATCTGGGAAATTGTACAAGATGGGTTTGCTCAGCCACAAACACACCCAGCACAATGGAGCCGAAAATGAAAACCCAGGATGAAAGAAGCAATGTATTAGTTCACAGACAGCTGCAATACAAAGGTTCCAGGGAAATGTATTTTGAAGAATTGTGAAAGTTTTAGGAGGTAAAGTGGGATGGCTGGAAGGGATACCTGGAACAATCAGTGATGCTGTGCCTCAGAGAGGGACTTCTCAGAAACTGAGGCTAAAAGTGTAATGTTGAGAGTCCAGAGTAGTGAAAGAGGAATACAGAGCTGAGTTAAATGCAAAAGAACAAAGATAAACTGGAGTTGGAGTCAGCAAAAAAAGAAGAAAAAGAAACTTCCTTAGAAATAATCTATAAAGGAGAAGGAAGTTCAAGGTGGAGAGCAGGCCTATAACAAATTACGAGAAGGGTCTCTTTAATACGAATTCAAATGGCTATGGTGCTAAAAAACTTTTTGAACATTTCTACAGTGAAAAGAAAGATTAGTTTCTGGCTCCAGGGAATTAGTATTGATCGTCATTTGGTTTTGATGGGGCCGTATTTTGCCCGGTAGTTGTGAAGGGGTGTTACGTGTGTTATCTCTGGCATCCAAGAATATCCGAGGAAGCCTGGAGGTAATAAATGTAAGTGACGAAGGGTGGGGAGGAGCACAGCGAGAGCCCTCGGATCTTTGCAGCTGAGCAAGACCAGATGCTGTGGAGTTCCAGGGCCCAAGGAGTTAAACAGCAGTGGAAGAGCTGATGGGCTTGTCTAACATTTAGAGGTGCAAATGTTACAAGCCTTGATCTAATTAGCGCCTTCTGAAGCAAGAGCCAGGGCAAGCCATGGGATGTCTGCGCGGCTGAAGTGATGGAGAGTGTCTAGAAGGGTGCAAAAAGTGTGACAATATGTCTGAGTTAGCATTAAGTGGAGTTTTCAGCAGAAGGATGTAAGACAGCACCCTTGGGCTGCTCGGGAAGCAGCACACGGTGCCTGTGGCACCCACACACCCTCCACTGACTCTTTTTTCTCCTCTTGTTTCTTCTTTAATGTAGAAATAAATCCTTTTCTGCCATTTGGAAAAAAAACCACTTTAAAGATAAACACACTGATGTTGGTCTTCTGCAGAGGAATGAACTTCACCTGTGGGGATTTAATTAGCAGTCTCTGGGTAAACAAAATGGGCAGATTACAGTAAAGGGGAGCTGATAAAATTGGAGGAATCGTGGGTTACCTGGTGGAGAGCTAATAGACTATCAGTTTGAAAACAGTATGTAAAGTGATTCTGGCAGTTCCATTTGAAAAGTATCTTCTATCGTCAGTGAAATAAATGGAGCTAAAATCACTGGTGTTAGAAGGGTAATGAAACCGAGTGCAGCAAGGAATACAAGTTTACAAAGAGTAAATCCCGCTAAGAAAGTGCTCTGTGCCTTCAAACAGAATCACTGCCTCTTTTGGCAGCAGGTGATGTAATTAATGTCATAAATTTGGACTTTTCCAAAGCATTTGGTATCGCATTTCAAGAAATCTATTTGACAAATTAGTTTAGCGGGGGTTGCAGTGTGAAGCACAGCCAAGAGACCGCGCAGCAGAAGCTGAATGATGGATAGCCAAGGATTGCAGGCAGGGAGGCACCTAATGAGGTTTTCTGGGAAAGGTGTTAGGTCCAGTTTTAGTTAACCTCTTCATTAATGAGCTGGGAGAGAGAATGTAAGTGTGCAAATTAATGATCTCAGTTCGAGAAGATCTGCAGATAATAAAGGAGAGGGAAATAAGGAACGTGGGCCAAAAAGATAACAAACTGCCTTCACCTTGAAAATACGAATGCAGGTGTTGCTGGAGCTCAGCAGAGCTGCGTGGGAGCACAGCTGGCGCTGGAAGAACAGACTGAGAGAGCAACAGAAGGGACAATTTAGATGTAAGTTGGCAATGAAGTATGAAAATACGAAAAATAAATATAAATTTGAGGTGTATTTGACAGCATTTCATCATAGTGAAGGCGACGTGGCAGCGTGACTCACATCTCTCAGGACACTGGATGGTCAGATGGGAGGAAGTATTAGAATACACACCATGAAAAATATTCTTATATTGGCAGGTGGATGGTTGAAGTGATGCACTGGTGTTTTACCTGTATCCTGTACTTCTCTAAAGTCAAGAAACAAGTACTTTTAGCCTGGATTTGTTATGCCATAAAGCCACACAAAATGCAGACTGGGAGGTAAATCACACAGCTGATAAAAGGGCTGCAAAGGAAGAGGAACAGGTGCAAAGCCTGATGCTTGGTACCTGCAGTTTCTAGCTCTTGTGAGTGAATTTTTCTCCTCATAGAGGGTTTATTCAGATGTGATCTGCACTTTCTGTGGGGCTTCCCAGCTGATGAGTGCTGTGATGTGACATCTGAAGGATTTGGGAATAAGAAACCCCCCCGCCACAAACAACAATAGGGAAAACCCACTTAAATGAAAGAAGGAAAAAGGAGATCAAATGCAGAGTAACAATATTCTGGGGTTATTTCCATCAGCTTGCAACCCCTCTTTGTGTGATCACAGAGGGTGCAGAGATTCCTGTGAAACAGGTGCCTCATTAAATTAGGCTTATGTTCGGGAAGGCTCGAGAGCGATTTTTTTTTTGGAAGGAGTAGAGATAAATGGATATAAGAGTCCTGGGCAGTTGTTAGTTCAGAGCGACCATCAAAGCCCCCAAAATGTTATTTTTAGTTGCAGATGGCTGGTGAGAGAGAACTGAGCGAGCTGCTCTGGTTCTGTGCCGAGGGGCCGGGTGGTGAGGAGCACACAGGATGGAGAGGCACCAGCTCACCCTCACCCTGCTTTGTGCTCCCAGAGGGTTGTGAGTGTTTATCCAGGTACTTCATTAAGTGGAATGAGCAGGGAGAGGGCTTACAATTCAGCTGTCATCTCTGATAAGAACATGAACGAAGCAGCAGAAGTGGATCCCACAACAGGCTTTTTAACCACAGGAGTGAAGATGAGCAAATTCAACCCCTGCTTTCTCTGGAAAGGTGGATAATTGTCCTTGGAGAGTTGCTGCAATATAAGGGTACCTGTATTTTCCTTAAGGATAAGTTACCCTTGCAGTACCTGAAGGGAACCTACAAGAAAGATGGAGAGGGACTTTTTTACAAGAGCCTGGAGTTAGGGGGGAATGGCTTCAAACTGAGAGTAGGTTTGGATTAAATATTAGGAAATAATTCTTCCCTGTGTGGGTGCTGAGGCCCTGGCACAGGCTGTCCAGAGAAGTTGTGGCTGCCCCATCTCTGGCAGTGTCCAAGGCTGGGTTGGATGGGGCTTGGAGCAGCCTGGGATAGTGGCAGGTGTCCCTGCCCGTGGCAGAGAATTGGAACGAGCTGAGCTTTGAAGTCCCATCCAACCCAGCCCCTTCTATGATTCTATGATTTTATGATTCTGTGATTCCAATCAAATTCATATATGAGCTCTCCTTACTGGTTTCAGTCTAACGCCTGCAACTTAGACTTTATGAGAATTTAGACTTTTTGAAATTGCATTTATTATTTCCCTCATTTTGGCAAACAGCACAGGTCTGCTTTGGTCTGGAAGTGCTGGTGAGCTGTTCACTCTTCATAATTTATGACGTGCAAATTGCTCCTTAGGCCTCTTGGCATTGCTCCTGTCCCCTTCTTGGAGTTTTCCTTGAATTTGAGTGGCTTTTTAAGGCAGGACATGTAGCATGCAGTAATTTCCAAGCAATTTGAGGCATTTCTCAGTGACCCAGGCTTGTCACAACTGTACTTTGCAGGGTTTGTTTGCTGTTTTTCTGTGCTGGTCTCCACCATGTCTTAGGCATTTTCCCATACCAAGGAAAGCCCTGAACTCGTGTTGTATTTACAGGAAAGGTTTATGCTGGTGGAAGGTAGGGCTGAGGATGGTCCCTCATTTCCCCTTGCAGAACTCCTGTCTCATTCTGCTGCTGCCACTCTTTCCTGGGGGACACCAGGCACGGCACTGCTGCCTCTTCTGACTCACACATCCATCGTGCTCCTGTGGGACCTGCACCACGGGCTATCCCTAAGGAACAGCATCCATCACAGGGGGTGTTCCAGTAGGACTTTCTTCATCAGCTCTCTGCCATCTCTCCCATTTCCACGGTTTCCTTACAGAGCGAGAAAAGTCCTTCCCAACATGGTGGAAGGGAGCTGCGATGGCACTAGCGAGAGATAGCATTTTGGAATACTCTTGGGAAGAGGACAGTGGGAACTCAGGGGAGGAGATGTGATATTTGCTTCCTCAGCACTGTTTCCGTGGCTGCTGGGGGGAATCTGCACGAGGCAGGCACAGTTTCCCGGCCCTGGAACGCACAGTGCTGAGATGCATTTTCTGTAGCTCCCGTTTGATCTTGTTTTTCTTTTCAAGTCCAACTTGCTACTGCATTCACTTATAATAATCCAGCATCGTGTACCCATTCACAGGGGCTGGTTTTGTCCTGCCATTTACAGACCTGCAGCCCTCTGTAGGCACCATTAGCGTGTGAATGCAGAAACAGCCCTTACAGGATGCATCCTGATTAGGTTCAAGTGTTCAGTGTGTGATAAACCTTTATCCAGCAGATGCATTAGGGAATTCTTTGTTGCATATGAATCACTTACCTGAGCAACTGATGCAAAATACTTTTTAAATTAAAGAACATGAATGGAAGTTTTTCCAGTGCCTTTCTCCATAAATAAATGGTTTTGTTCATGTGTGCTACTGAGTAGGAAACCAAAGGAAATATTTATGAGTGGTAGTAATAGTTAATTCTTCTAAAAGCACTATAAACCCACATGCTCCAGGTCACATGGCAAGCCTCAGCTGACATAAAATCAGAAGGATCAGTCTATTATGGACAAGATATTCCAAATGAGTCAGGGAGTTTGTGTATCCTCCAGAGTGTCCGAACCTGTCTGCTTGTGGAGGGGCTTGCTGTGGCAAGGCAGCTCCTGTCTCCTGGAACTGTAGTTGTCTCATTATTTCTATTCAGTGAAGGCCATGAAGTGTTAGAATTTATGGCCTGGAGAAGAGAAGGCTTTGGGGTGACCTAAATGCAGCCTTCCAGTGCCTGAAGGGAGCTGGCAGGAAAGGTGGAGAGACTATTTACGAGGGCCTGGAGTGACAGGACAAGGGGGAATGGCGTCAGACTGAAAGGAACAGGTTTGGGTTAGGGATTAGGAAGTGTTTCCCTGTCAGGGTGGTGAGGCCCTGGCACAGGGTGCCCAGAGAAGCTGTGCCTGCCCCATCCCTGGAAGTGTTCAAGGCCAGGCTGGATGGGGCTTGGAGCAACCTGGGATAGTGGAAGGTGTCCCTGCCCATGGCAGGGGGTGGAACAAGATGATCTTTAAGGTCTCTTCCAAGCCAAATCATTCTGTGATTCTATGATTCCATCATTCTGTGACTGTTTTTCATGGTCTGGAATTTGCCATTCAGCTGAGCACATTGGTGGGGGGGGACAATGAGTGGCTCCTCTGTTCCATCCAGTGTCTCACAGGCCATCCCAAGCTCACTGCAGAACTACCCAGAGACTGCATGTGATCTGCCTGTTGCTGGTGGGAAATCACAGTTGCCCTGGCCTGGGGAGCTGTGATCCTTTGCAGTTGGATATGCTGTGTACTACTGAACTGAAGATTGTGTGAAATCAATTGGGAGGGGAGGGAAGAAAATCAATGCCTGTTTTTTCAGGATGAAAAGGCAAGATAGCCACACAATTAAGCACTGGAACACATTTTCCACCCTCTTCCTGTCATGTTCTCCTGATTCTGTGTCTTGGCTGTTCATCAGAAGTAATTAAACTCTCTCCCATGGGCAACAATTACTTGCTTAAAATATTTGAGTAAAAAGAATGCATTTATAATTACCTACCCTTTTTGAAGGTGAAAATGGAGATTATCTTTTGATGAAATAAATGTATGTGGGGAGACTTCCCAAGCACTAGAGCAGTGCATCCTGTGGCAGTGGAAATGGCGTTAGGCGTGGGATGCAATGTGCTCCATGGTGTATCCCAAGCTCACCCTAAAAGAGCTGAAAGAAAATCCTGAAAAGGTTTTGATTTCACAGTTAGGCCCAAGTCTGAGCCCCTGCCCATGAGTAAGAGGTGTTTATTCTGGCACATCTGCATATGGACTTGACAGTTTTAAGCAGCAGGAATGAAGCAGGGAACATATTCAATTTGTACCTATCAAACATGGCCCTTTTATTTAGTCACACCATGTCTTCCCTTTTCATGCTAAGAGTTGTCTTTGTTCCTTTTGACTCTTACTCTCAAGGGACTTGGAGCTTTGAAAGTGTTTTATGTTTCAGAGCAGCCTTTTTCCCCCCTCAGATTTGTTTACTGATCCATCCTTGGTAAGACCTTTCAGTGAATGTGATAGGAAGGTTATTAAAAATAAAATATTCATCAGGAAATCAGCCATAAACATGTGGGCTGGTTAAAATTCAACTCCTAATTCTTTCAACCTTGACATCATTTTGCTTTTTACTTAATATCTGTGTATACAAATTTCTGAGCTAATTTATTTTATCAACTTATGCTTATTTCAGTTGTTCCTACGACTCGCTCTTGTCTGCTTAATGGCATCAAATAACATGACAATGGTAAAAATGACAATGACAAATGGAGGGTTGTGACAGATTGGCTGAATTTGAATGTCTCTTACTGAGAAAAATGTTTCAGGAGTGCCATTAATTGCTTTCACAGCAGTGAGTTATGTTTGTGCATCTTGTCTGTCACTTGGTGCCTGTTCCTGCTCTTCCCATGTGGAGGGGTGACAACTCCTTCCTTTCAGTTGCCTGGAACAATGGTGCAGGGAGGCCAGGGTGGGGAGTGCAGAAGAGAGATATGGGAGGGAAAGCAGAGAAGTTTGGTCCTGGGCAGAGGTGGGAGCTGGATTTAGCTGGACTATTAAATGGGAGTGGGAATGGAAGGTACCGGAAAGGCATCTCCGGGAAGCAGGGTGACAGCAGAGGCAGTGAGTGCTTCCCCTGGGAGCTCTGCTGGCTCACACCATTTCCACTGCACCATTTCCACTGAGGCCATTGATAATGCTCATTCTGGTGATTTTGTTCTTCGTTTCCTAGTTCAGTTCTTTTCCTCCCACAGGTTCTTCTTCTTCTGCTTTCAGCATCCTTCTGTGTTCTCCCACCACTGTTCCTGCTGCAGCTTTTGGTGCTCATGCCTGTGGGGTTGTTCACTCAGGCCTTCAACCCTGACATGGGCAAGGATTAGTTATCCCCTCCAACACTCTGTTCCCCATTTCCCCTCTGGATTCGTGTGCCTTGGCTGCCAGACAGGGTAGAACCTTGCTCTGTCTGCTCCATTTTCAGGTGGTTTATCCGTGGATTTTAGACTTTTTTTAATTGGAGCAAAATCCTTTGGGCACCTTGCTTTGCACATCAGTGACTGCAGCCACCGGTCATCTGTCAGTTCACAGAATGTGTGAGAATTGTAAAGGTCAAGTAGGAACCTGAACCATCAGAGAGCTCCCAGCCTCCAGGGTGTTCTCAAATCCTGGATGCTGCTGGCACGTGAGGGGAAGGACGGGTGCTGGATGCAAGGAGAGGCTGTGCCTCCAAAGGTTCTTCTGGGAGTCCCCGTGGTCCTCACTGCTAGAGGTGGGGAGGAAAAGAGCCACCACTGAATTCATCAGTGTGAGGAGCACTGCTAGGAGAGGAATGATCCCGGCATTTAATTTGAAGTTTCATTTTCAAAGCCATTCAGATCACCTCCTCAGGGGGGACCAACTTATTTGGGAGCCTTAGGAACATCTTTAATCTTGGTAATGTTTATTTTATTAAAAAAGAAATAAGAGGTGACCCCGAAAGGGTGGGAGTAACACACAGGGTATTAATTTCTGAGCCTCTCCTGGAGCACTATTCTTCAGAAACAGGAATTTCCCAATTTGGTTTCTGACCCGTGTGTGTCCCTTACCCTTCTGCGAGGTTTCAGTGTGCTTAGGAATGAGAATATAATTATTTCTTTTTATTGCATGCAGGTTCTCTCTGACTTCTTTTCAAATTTCCAGGTTAAATAACCAGGAGATATCAAAGGGCAGGTTTGGAAATACATGTACTCAATTGCTCAGCCATCAGTCTTCGTTGAAACCATGATTATGCTTTAGAGCAGAGATTGATTTTCTTCCTTGACCGCGTTGTCTTTGGGCAGAGCAGAAGATGCTCACGCCTGCATGAACTCTTGCTCTCACCTTCAATAGAGGTGAGCTCTTTTTAAGTGCCACAGATACTTGTTGGGTCAGGAAAATCCATTCAGAGTCCTGAAGAGCCAAGGCCTGGAGTAAAATCTCCATTTTGATAAATCCACCTCTCCTCTGTTTTCCTCCAAAAGGTCAAAGCTAATGATTTCCTCTATGGTTGGCTCAATGGGAAGTAAAGTACACAGAATCAGTTTGGTTACTTCTACTTTGTATATCAGGATGAGGAATAAACCTAAATAGGTTTCCTTGCGGGCTGGCACCTGGGGAATAGAAATCAGGGAGCAATTTGCTAGTCTTAGTGTATTTGTGAATGTGCATTTCTGCTTGATGGCAAATGTTAAATCAGCCTTGGAGTCAGTCACCCACCATAAACCTTCCCTATCCTAATACGCACAGAGATGTACTTGTGCCCCAGTAGAGAATGGATTTTGAATTAGCCTTAACCAGGCAGTGTCTCAGTTTTGCTCATGATCTGCAAAAGGAGAGAGAGAACAGCTCTCAGGGAAGTGGGTATTATGAAATTTGATAGACAATGAGAGATTGAAATTTGAAGATAGTAAGGCATCTGCTTTCCCACTTACCTGCAATAGAAGTACAAGGAAAGCAAAGATTTTCTTGTTCCTTTTGACTTAAATGGGGGTATTTCTCATTTATCTTTTCTTGATGTGAAAAGTTGTTTGGGTTTTTCTTTTCCCCATTAAAATATAAATCTGTATTTCTCCTTTACAGGTGCTTCCTTCTGAAACAGGTTGTTTTAAAACCTAACAGTTCAGGGATGGGAATATGCTAATAGCTAACATTGTTTTTTCTGATTTGTATGTAATTTTTTTCCCATCAGAACTGGTTTTGATCCCAGTTGGGGCTAGAAACTCTTAAAATTTGGGTGTTTTAGCTGATTTGAATTAAGTTATCCAAGAGAGTTTAATTCACAGCATCTGCACCTTGGAAAATGTACGGACAGGGGATGTTTGTCTCTTAAAAGAGTGAAGCCACTTTTTTGGCAGAAAAAAAACTCAGGGCTTTCCTTCTGATACAGAAGAAGGTTGTCTTTGTTTCTCAGATCAAAGTGTGATCCTGTCGTTGAGCCTGTAAAATGCCCAGTGCCTCCCTCCTCCTCCCCTGGATCCTGTAATGCATTGATTCATCAAAATCAATCGCACTTTCATGAATTAGTCATTGCGTTCCTGGCTGCATCTGGACAAATTATGTCCCTCTTCCTGTGTGCTGATATCTCAGCTCTGGTCTCTGAAGCAAATGATGGTGACTGGCTTGTTAATAGGCTGGGCTGCCTCTGATACAGAGCTGGCTGACAGCAAATAAACAGTTATTGTGGGGATTTTGTTTGATCACCTGTGCGGATCACCCCCGACGTCTCTGACGGAGGGACTTATTGCCTTGCAGTAGAGAGAGGAGTTTACCCAGGTGAAAAGTGTTCCAGGATGGATTAAATGCCAGTGTTACCACAGTGGAGAGCACAGATGGGCCTGTCCATGCGGCAGGTTGGCCCGTGGGCCAGCCCCGGAGCCACATCCCCTGCAAGGCTCGTGCAAGACTCTTGGATGTTCTTGCTCAAATAATTGGAGTAGCGGTCCATGACAAGCTCCACAGAGTCTGGTTTGTTACCTGTGCCCACCAAAGCTCTTTACGACCTGTACCCAGTGCTGGGAGACAGTTCAGAAGCAGCAGGAGTGCAGGATGTGCCCCGTGGAGCACCCCATGGAGGGGAGACAGCCTGGCTGCCCTGGGGTGGGAGTTTGAGGCAGGACTTCTCCATCCCCCTCTCCCCAAAGGCCTTACGGCACCATAAGCCCCAAAGCATCCCACCATCTTCTGTGCTGGGAAAATGGGATGTTCCTGTGGGGATCCTCCCCTGGTTAGGGCATGTTCTTGCTGACAGTGATTCCTGGGCCCAAGCTGAGCTCTCTGTGTGCAGCTCTGTCTGAGCAGAGGTACCTGCAGCCACCGCTAACTCATCTGGCAACGAGCGCGGCGTGGGCTGTGGGCATCCGGCCTGACTCCTGTTGTCTCGTGCTTTGGAGCGTGAAATGTAATCATCATTACCCTATTGCTCTCTTATCTCCCCTGGGTGCAGTGCCTTCCATCCCAGCCTCTTGGCTGGGGAATCACTGCTTAAAAAATTCCTCTTGCCTCTTTAAAATCCAGCTGGAGTGTTTGACTTGATGGCCTTTCGTGATAGGAATTTCCTCAGGCTGGCTGTGTGAACAAGTATTTCCTTTTATTTGTTCCAAATTTACTGGCAATTATTGACTGACCCCTTTGCTCCTGCATTATGGGATGGTAGGAAAAGAGAGGGATTGATCCATCTTCAGTACATTGCCCTGCAGAGTTAACGATATTTTATTTTGCTGTATTACGGGAGAGAGAAAGAGATCCTTTTTCATTACAAGTCTGATCAATTCCTAAGTTTTTCAGGGCATTCAAGTTCCTGAACTTTACAAATAGTAAAGAATAAGGTGAAAAGGCATAAAGTTGTTCTTGAAATAAATCGTTGAAGGGGATGAAGAAAAATCAACGGTTGTTCATTTATGTGTATTGCTTTGTGCCTAAATAAATTAGAATCAAAATTGTCCAGTGAGGAAAACGCAGGCCTCTGCTCTCTCCAATGCATAAGATCTTCAGGCAACATTTATGGAGTTTGAAAATAATGTTTCTGGTAATAAATGGTAGAAATATTCTGTTTTCTGCATCAGCAGATATGAGGATTAAAGGATTTGACCATATTAAACAATTTTGCACAGCTTTGGCTCCCAGGGCTTGCAGGCTGCATTATCAGAGTTCATCTCACGGCATTTCCAGACCTGATTTAAGAAGAGAATATGTCCCTGCTTTGCAAGTTGTCACTCCCTAATTTAGGCCATCCCTGACAGAATTAAAAAACCAAAGATAAAGAGATTATTTTTCTTCTCTTGGAAGTGGGCTGGCTTCCTAAGGCTCCCCCTACCCCAATCAGCCATTTGAAATGATGGAGATAATTGAATTGCATTGTTCTTCCATATTCCCTGGAGCTCTGCTTATACTGGACTATCACATTGCTATGGAAACTTGAAAATGGTAGCGGCTGATCTTTGTTTGGGTGAACAAGAAGGTTTCCTCTGCCATTTGTCATCATAACCAAGCTGGACCTGGAGTAGAGCAGCCTGCCCCATGGTCTCTCCAAGGCAGCTATCTCCCAGTCAATATTGTTATTTTTTAATTCTGAATTTAAACCCATGGACCAGTTTGTTGGTATTTTAACAATCCAGTGCAAAGACACAGCACAGATACCAAAACAAGGGTGAAATACTTTTGAGGTAAATAAGGTGTGAAATAAATCCTGAGCATCCTCCTGCCTTCAGGGTTTGTATTAGACCAAGGAAGTTAAAAGTCACTGCTATGCTCCAAAAGGGAATGTTCCAGCTTTCATCTGCCAACAGCAGGATGGGACAGGTATGGGTTTAACTCAGTTAGAGACTCCTGAGAGCCCTAGAGACTGATCTAATTTTAGATTTTTTTTTTTTCATTGTAAAATCATCAAATTTTGTGTGAAAAATAACGTAGATACCCATTAAGTTACGCTTGGGTAGCTCTGTTTTGGATCATTCTTCCTCATCTTCTTGTTTCTTTTCCATAGAATCACAGAATCACAGAACAGTTTGGGTTGGGAGGGACCTTAAAGCCCATCTCATTCCACCCTGTGCCATGGGCAGGGACACCTTCTACTATCCCAGGGTGCTCCAAGCTCCATCCAGCCTGGCCTGGGACACTTCCAGGGATCCAGGAGCAGCCACAGCTTCCCTGGGCACCCCGTGCCAAGGCCTCCCCATCCTCCCGGGGAAGAATTTCTTCCCAGTATCCCATCTAACCCTGCCCTCTCATGATTGTGAAGACATTCCCCCTTTTCCTGTTGCTCCATTCTCTCATCCAAAGTCCCTCTCCAGCTCTCTTGGAGCTTCTTTAGGTACTGGAAGGGGCTCTGAGGTCCCCCCAGAGCCTTCTCTGTACCAGTTTGAGCACCCCCAACTTGCCCAGCCTGGCTCCAGAGCAGAGGGGCTCCGGCACTCTGATCATTTTCATGGCCTTCCAGCAAGTCCATGTCTTTTTCCAGACAAAAAAAAAAAGGACAAAGAAAAAGATGTTTTCAGTCACAGAAGAACTTTCTGTTTTTTTATTATTTTCTAGTGAACTATAGTGTCTACTGCAGCATTAAAATTCTCTCCCAGTGCTTCATGTCACAAGCTATAATTTACAAAGCTTCTTTACCTTTATCAAAGGAAACTCTTCCAACTTTGAAGGTCCTGAATGCAGATATCTGCACACGTTGACTCGTGCTGTCAGCACAGGATTAATCAAGGCTGTCACACATCCAGCCATAAAACCTTTAATATTTTTAACAGGTTTGAAGCTGCTCTATTTATCGCATACATCAGGGAGAACAAACTGTTAAACTGCTGTATCAGTAGGAAATAGTTTTAGTTGTTGCAGAGTAAGGCAGACCTGAGCCCCAAATGCCAGCCAGTTAGGAAAAAAAAACTTCAGATATTAGAGAGATGCTGCTCTTTGAGTCTTACACAAATATTTCTCCTTCCATACTCACATATTCAAATCACAGTGTAGTTGGTGGGATTTGCACATGGAGCCTGGTGAAAACACGAATAAGTTGCTCTGAATGGGCAATAAAAAGGGTAGGGTGGCATTTCCTCTGCTGGTAAATGCCTCATTTCTCAAGTAATCCCATTGTTGACTTTGTCACTACAGGACATTCATTTTGTCACATAGCTCCTGAAATTGTGCACGTGACATCAGAAATCGTCTGGTGTTTGTAGCAGCCTGTGCCCGACCCAAGCACAATGCAAAAGTTTGTAATTTTATTTTAATATTTTTCTGGAGTAGCCAGATTTTCAGCCTTTTCAGTTTCTCTCTGATTTCAACACAGAGGTGGAAAAACTTCTTCAGAATTTTCACGTTGCATTTGGGTAATCACAAACCCCCAGCCAGCAGTGATGGTTTTCAAACCTAATTTGAAATTCTCGAGGCTGCAAAGTTCAATTGGAAGTGCCACCAAGACAGATGTTGCTTTCCTCTGAATTCTGCACTTTAAGCTTTGTTGGAGGTTTGAAAAAGTCTCTGAGAAATGGTGGGGAAGAAATAAAAGGTAATGGCTCCTTTTCAGCTTTGAAACAGGTTTGAGTGTGGAGAAGTTTGGGTCAGTTTTGCTTGTGTAAATTCCTTTGGACAGATAAATGTGCATGTCCATGCTTGGAAATGTGCAGCACACAGTAAGATACGAGGAAAATGCTGCTTATCCACAGGCATTGATTATCTGTCCAGAGAATAACCATGCTGAGATCACATATGGATCTGGACGGCCCTTATCACATACACTGATCCCTGTCCAAGCATACTCCTGCTGGAACAATGGGCTTTGTTCCGCTCAGCTTAAGATGTTTGGGAAGGCACAGGCAGAATCTGACCAGGGAAAAGCTAGTGTGAAGGCCATACCAGCTTTTTCCAAATCTCCAGGAGGAGTTACGGTCATGGTGATACAAACGGCAAGGTGTGCGTGCTGAGACTCAGCAATAGACTGTACTTAGATGTCCTTTGTATGATTTTCAGTGTTTGGTGAGCTGTAAGGGGGAAGATCCTGAGGGATCACTGGATTGCTGCTGGACCATTTCCTTCCTTATGGCTGCTGTCAGAGCTGAGGCTGTTCCACACCGTGTAAGCTGAGCACCCACCTGATTGTGCGTGGCTACAACACTTGCTTCTCCCTTCTCCCATCTGCCTTCCTTGCAACTGAAGCATTGCAAAGGCTAAGCTATCAAAAAGGTGTCCCAATAATGATGGCAATTACATGATTAATTAGGCATGGAAGTGCAGTTGCTTAAAAATTTTCAACAGTTGGCGCTTAATAGCAAAGAAACCATTGTGCAACTAAATAGCCCCCCCTTGAAATGATCAGGTGAATCTAAGGGCAGGTGAGTCCATTTAAGTCTGGAATTGCAGAGTCACTGTAATTAGTTTCTTAATTGTGTGTCCAAACTTGTTTGATGCACTTAGTGTGCATGTATAATTAATGATGATTTATTGAAAAGCACTCTTACTGTAAATGCTTTCCTTATCATTTCCTAAAAATCAAATTGTTGAAGGAAAGATTGGAATCTGATTTAATATGTGGGGGATAGAATTGGAATTTCTTCTTGCATTTTTTACTAGCTTAGAACTGATAAGCCTAAGAAAATTATCTGTGTACAGACTCATATGTAGGAATGGACTTAATTGTGTAAAACTGTTCAATTTACTTGAGTAAAAGTTGAGCTGAGCACTCTCTGCTTTTTAAATACCAAGAGTAGTGTTGGGCTGTAGCAACATGAACTGAGTTTGCATTTCCTCAGGAGTAAGTCCATGGTGCAGTTACGAGGGACCCTTGGAGTGAGCATCCATGTTCCAGTGGTACCTGCATTCCATTCTCCTTCTACTCATGTTCCTTCTTTTCAGTGTTTCCTTTTCCTGTGAAGGGCAAATCTAATTCCTCGGATGTTTCAGACGGCTTCGGGAAGCAAACGACGGAAGAAAATTCATCATGGATTTCCTCAGGTTTTCTAATAATCTTTGCACTATTACCTCTTTCCTCCCTATTTTTTACTTAGCACAGATCTGTCACTGCTCCTTTTTCATCTCACTGTTTCCAGGCTTTGGTTTCCTGCCTTGCTTTTCTTGATGAGCTCAACGCTGCTTCCCCTGATCTTCCGTTCATCTTTGTTTTCCCTGACACGCGCAGATCCCGGATTCGTTCTGGCATTCAGATCCTTCCTCATTTCCTTTCTATCTTTAAACAGTCTTCTCTCATCTCTTCAGATATGACTTCCAAGCTGTCTGGCAGCTTCTTCTCCCAACTACCTCATAGTACAAGGGAAGATAACGTGTGCTGCATGGCAGGTCCAGTGGGGGAAAGCAGAGCAGATTTATGTACAACAGATTGCCTGAGTTTTTGGGTTTCAAATAGTGGTTTAAATGAAAATGGATTTCATTGCTTGAAAATACACATAATCAAAGAAATACTTTAATCATCTGAAAAGTACCATCCTATGAATTTAAATTGAAATATGTCGTGTGTAGGCTACTTGCTGTCTATTATCCTAATGTTCTAATTCAATTTTCTACCTCTTATTCCTACCAGATTTTTCTCAATGTTATTTTAAAAGCTGATTTTCTAGATACGAGCTGTGGAAGGAAAATTAAAATGGAAATTATGACAACAAGGAATCTGGAAGATGACTTAGGTCCTGATTTTTCATCCTATAATATTTGAGTAAACAGATCAAGAACCTCACCGATTTCAGAGTGGTTTCATGTGGAAACACATATATAGCAAGACTGGTGCTTTAATCGCCACTAGAATCCAAATCAGTGTGAAAAAGTCAATTGATTGCCTCCCTTTTTTCTGGCTATACCAGAGCAAGCTGCAGTAACTCTTTCCTTTTAGCCCATTTAGGCCCTGCAGAGCCCAGGGATTTGGGGACAGTGGTTGACTGGGTACATAAAAATTAGTGCAAAACGTGTCAGCAATAACCCCTCTCATCTCCAGAGCGCTTCACAGACATGAATGAATTGTCACAGAAATGGTATAACACAGACAAGTGTCTTGGTCCTGGTTGAGAGATGGAGAAAGTGGGTAAAGAGGATAAATCACTTGTCCTGGGCCCCCAAACAGCTGACCAAAGGGAAGGATTTGTAAAGGAGGATTTTCTGGCCAAACACAGGGAAAGGCTGAGATTTTTGTACTGTCTCTTGTACCAAATACTGCCAGAGGTGGGTAAATACCACCCCTTTACCCCAAACTTTCCCTTCTTTTGGCAAGTTTTGTTGCACCTTGCTCTCAGGGCTGTTCCTACAAGGCCTGTATGCAATAGGTTGGGGTTGAGTGTAAAGGTCAAAAATTGTATCTTGGAAAATGGTATTTTTTTGAATTTCCCAGCCTGATGAGTCATTCATTGCTGTGACATATCGTGTCTGCTTTTGTTAGTCATGTCAGATCAGACTCAGTGAGTGAGGATGTTCCTGCCTGTTCCAGGCTGGCTGATTTCCTGAAAAAACTTAAATTGAGAGCGACACTGAAGTGCAAAAGAGTGATCTGAGGGAATGCAGTTAGTTTGCTTCAGATCTTATTTCTTCTGTACGTTGGATTGACATGAATGTTTTTTTTCATAACCTGCAATTCACAACCAGCTGAGTTCTCTGAGATTATGCACTTTGCAAAAGTGACACTATTTTATTGAATTAAGTAAACAATTTGTCACTGCTGAAACTCAGTGTTAGTAATTTGTTACAAATTACATCATTATTTTACAATACAGGACAAGTGAGTCGGATGAAACACATGGAGCTAATTCTGAATTTCAGGATAACGGATGAAGCCTTTGTTAGATTAAAATATGATGTATTATCTTAAGCCAGTTACCTGGGCCAGGGCTGAAATTTAAATATTTCTGTAATAACCTAACTCTTAATTTAAAAAGCAAGCATATGTTTGCATTAGTACTTCCAGTGAGTGTGTGGCATCATTTTCTGATGATCAGATCCATGAAGAAGTTTTTATTCTGTGCTCTTCATCTAGGGTCTGGAATGGAAAAAAAAAAAAAATGTGGATGTGGCACGGAGGGATGTGGTTTAGTGGTGGCCTTGACATCGTAGCTAGCATCAATGTGATTGCAAACTTATACCTGTGACCATAATCTCTACCTTGCTGTAGTTGTGCATTATCTGCAAATCTGCATTTTGAAGTTTTCAAATTACCAAACTGTAACATCTTAGTGGGAAAGGAAATGGTTTTTTCTAACCAAAGGAAAAAAAAGTAGGAGTTTTCTGAAAATGTTACCAGGTGATCAAAAAGCTGAAGCCTGGAATATTTTCATTAACTGAAAAGGAAAATAAAATTTTAGAGAGAAAGAAGTCAGCTGAAGGAAAGGCTTTCTTTCAAGCAAGTTTGATAAGAATCTGTATGTCTAAATAATAATTAAATTGAAATCAGAGATAAGGAGTTTGCAAAGTCAATATAAATGATGATGATGATGATTTCCAAAACTGGTTGATAAATTAATTGGAAATTACTTTTCCTTTAAAAATGATGTTTTAACAAATCTCTTGATTTTCTGGTTTCAAAAAACTGCCTTCTGAACTTCTCACTATTGCATTTACTGTCTTGGTGAGGAGTTTGTGTATCAGATGAGCAATTAATCTGAGATGCATTTGTCAAGAGGGCTGATGGTGGCTTCCTGATGGCATTGCTTGCTGTCACACACCAAACCTGAGAGACATCCTCCTGGTCACTTTGAGGTTTCTGCCCCTTGTAGTTCCACTAGCAGCATGAGTTCCAGCTCAGAAAAAACAATTCATGAACTGTTTTATTTGAGATATTGCCTGAAGTTGCTTTTGAAAATGGTTGTTACTCACCTCTGTCACATCGATGCTTTTCAAAATCTTATTTCCTGTCCAGTTTCTCACTTTGTCAGACTGCAGTAATTAAGGTTTAGTGGGCAGAATTTAAGCCAGAAAGGAGTTGCTGTGCAAATTGTCCATGTGAGCACAGGGGAATAAATTTAGCAGCCTTCTGGTTGTAAATATTTTATCACTTTATGTGTGAGATGATGACCGCAGTAGGCAAAGGGGGTTAGAGATGGGGCTGAAGATGAAGGAGTGGCTCTCTGCTCAGGATGTGTGTGCCCTGGGATGCCGTGGTGGCTCTGCTGAGCTTATCTGGCCACTGGGTTAATTTATATTTGCCAGGCCTGGGAAATGAAGGGAAACTTGTGATAGGTCACTGGATAAGGGAAGATTCTCTCTGGAAAGACCCAGCACTGGTCCCAGCATGGATTTTTCCTTTCTCTTCCTTTCCTAGGGGAGTTACAAGTGATGCCTTGGTGTGCAGAACACAGGGAGGAGGTTCCAGTGGCTGTGGGGGGTTTGTACTGAAGCCTGAGGATGAGCAGAGGGCAGCCAACCCTCCACCCCTCATCTGCTCTGTCGGCAGAGCATCCTCTGTGTCTGCTGTCAGGAACACATCTGAGTGAACAGTGATTAGGAGATAACTCTCTGAAAGTCATTCTTTTGAAAATTTCCCTGCTCTGCAAATGAGACAAGGAGCAGATGCAGAAATCATCATCCAGCCCTGGGCTCACACAAGGCACCAGCGCTTCAGGTGGTTTCGTTCAAGTGCTTGGTCTGTCTTCTGGCACAGGAGAGGAATCCAAAGCCTGTGCTGTACTTGGGGTACAAATTCTCTGCTGTGTAACTCCAATGTTATTTAGGGAGCTGGATAAAAGCTAAGGATTATGTATCTGGATTTTAGGGTGCTTATAGTCGGAGCTCTAGTTCAGATAAATCTCTAATTAAAGCCCAAGGATGAAAGCACTCCTCCAGGAAGGTATTACACTGTTAATTCTGTTCCTTGCTCAGTTGCATGAGAGAGATGATAGATTGAGCTACCAGATAGTTTATACTTGTGGCATATGGGTTGTTTGTTTTTTGCAGCTGAGCAGCATGGCAGCTCTGGGCTTGCCGCTGTGCCGAGTGTTACAGATTGCATTCACGATTCCTCCATCATTCCCCATTTGCATGGACATTTTAGTGCCTCTGGACCTTTGCAGAATCATCTCCCAGGATTATTAATCAAGTCCCAAAACATTAACACATCCAATCAAGTTAATTGAAAGAGATAGGTTTTATTAAAAAGAAATCTAGCGAGGCCTGTAGCCTATATAATAAGGATGTTCTATAGAATCTGATGCAAAAGAAAAACCTCTTATGTGTGATATGAAGCAACTGGAGCAAAAATAGCTGCAGCAGCAGAGATCTTGCTGTATTTGTCTAACCTGTGGCTTTACAACAAATAGCAAGGCATGTCTTGAATAGTTTAATTTCCCCCTCATTTAAAGCATAAGTTCTGTGTACAATACAGAGTTACGTAATGCCATCCGTAGGGCATGTTTCCAGCAGTTTGCAGCGGCTTCACTTTTTATTTATCCGGTTTGTGTATCTCCAGCATGAAGGGATGGCTGTGGTAGCTGCATTAATGAAACACAACATCCATCCCAGCGACTCAGGGAAAGCCAGCAAATTTATTCACCGTACATTTGCCAGTTGAAGTGTGGGTAATACAACGACATCTCTTTGTGTTGTGATTCCAGCAGTGGTGTGGCTGTGAAGGCAGGGCCCTCATTGTCCCCCTGGTTTTGTGCTGATTCAATTCACAGCTCTGTTTTCCTGTGCACCAACCGCCCCGGGCAACGCGTCCCAACATCTAATGGAGATAAAAGGTCTGGAACAGTGATAAGTCCTGAACCTTATGCATGGTGGGCATGTTTGGTTGAGGAGAGCAGATTAAATCTAATCCCCAGTGAATGTCTGAAATATATATAGTGTAGGCAGAGAAACCTCAGTGCCAGATTGGATCTAATGGTTTGCTTCTGCTGTGTGAAATTACGTGGTAATGTAGATGTAGCAGTGAGACTACAAACAACAAGAAGTTGTTTGAATTGGTGGCTGTGGGTGTAGTAACTGAAGTGTTGTCACCTGAAGTTTCCCTGCACATCTACAATTGTCTATTGGACTGAACTGGTGAATCATTTGCGCTGTGCCCCCATATCTCAATTCCTTTCTTGAAGTCTTACCAAAGATGCCACAATTTTGCCACGGTGTAGCTTGAGACAATCGTGTGGAAGATGGAGAGAAAGGAGAGAAAATGTGTGTTACTGGTCTAGACTTGATATTATATTCTACCAAGGAGACCCTGTGAAGACCCTGACCAAAACCTTTCTTGTTCCAAAACCGTTGTAAGTTACATAAGAAGTTGTGAAGCACCAGTGTAGAAAACATCCTTAACCCTTTCTTCACCATCTTGTATTACTAGTGGCAGAATGACATTACAAGATGGTTTTTTAGCCTTGTGCTGTTCCCTGTTCAAGTATGATTACTTAATTCGCTGATTTCTCATCTAGTAATGCCCTGCTGCAGTGAGTGCAAAGAAATACTACATCTAAAGCTTTTTTTAATTCTTGTTTTGACCACTTATTTATGACCATTCCTTTACCTTTTAAACATCACACTCAGAAATCTAAATTTGGGAACCAAATGAGCTGGAAATACCTTTAAAAAGAGAGAAAGAAAGGCCCAAACCTTTATTAAAGTTACCCTGGCGTTGCTGTGTCAGCATCAGTGTGATTAACCTGCCATACAAATGTGGGTGCTATAAAATGAACCTGCTCCAAGGCAGCTTTGATTTGCATGCTCAACACTTTCCAAGTGTTGCATTCATAAATCAGCAGGGGTTTTTTGTGTGTGTCTCTTCTGGGTAAGTGTTTTTCCTTCATTCTCCCCTCTGTCCTGCAGCCCAGCCTGTATATCATGGCCAGAGGAGACCTGACCAGCATGTAGATTTAAAGACTGATTTTAATTCTGAGCTACAACCTACTGCCCAAGCTTTCTAAAATAAATATACTTGATATTAATAGCTTGTGGGAAAATAATAAAGAAAAAAAAAAAGGGAGAAAGTGACCTTCCAGTGCTTTATCAGGAAATGCAGTATTAGAGCAGGTACTTGTTTCTGCCCATTGCAGCTTGTGGCATCTGAGTTCATATGAGCAGAACTGTTAGCAGAATATACCTAAATCCCATTTTATTTGCAATTTTTCGTTTATTTCAGAGGAGCTGAGCTGTTTCAAACAAACATTGTCCCCGGTCTTTCACTTCCAGATCACTTTGTTTTCTTGGGAGTGCCTTGCTGGGGTGTTGCATTTCTCAGCAAACAGTCCTGGTTGGTTGTGGTGGGGAGCACGGCTGGCTCTGCCCAAACGCTATTGATGCCAAGTTCATTTAAATTGCATGAAGTTAATTGACTCTTTGTTGTGGAGTGGGATTTCACCCTTCCCTTATCGCACTACAACGTCCTCATTTGATGATAATGATTAATAGATTTTCAGTTCCTTTATAAGCACAGTGGTGGCATCTTAAGAAGAGTAAGTAGTATTTTGGGAGAGGCTGATCTGGAGCAATAGTGCATTTTCCTATAGATTTTCCTGTAGTTTATCCATACTGACTGCAAGTGTAGGAAGCATGGCATGGGAACAGGTGACAGTAACCTGGGTCCAGATTCCTCAGTAGAGATTTTTGGACTGACAAGATCAAATTCCAGGCCGAAGGATCTGGAAAACAGTTCTTTGTGGGCCCCGTGTCCTGTACAGACTCCAAACTTTAAAGGTGGCTTTAAATGTAAGAAATTTGAATTGGGATCTTCCCTCTGCTACTGAACTACCTAAGGAAAGATGTTGAGCTTTGGGAATTGGCTGGCTTTTGATAGCTACAGGGCTGATTCTCTTCAGGCTCTTCTGAAGGGGAGGAGACAGAGAATGCATCACATGATATATATATACTTAATATTGTGGTTTTTATATATATATGTACACTTTCTTACTTAGAGCATTGTTTCAAGCAGACAGGAGAAAAGAAACTGGGTAAGGTGGCCTAATTAGGCTTGAAACAGGAAAAGGAGAATATGAAATTTATTTTCTTTTTATCTTTCACAGTTTTCCTCTGCTTTTTCTACCTTAATTTTTCACAATGAACATTGCCCCACATGACCTGCAGCTCTCAGTACAGAAAGTGCTACATGGGAAACAGTCAAGTAGTGCCAACATTTATTGCACCAAAGATACGGATTTGCTTTGTTGGAGTTTTTTTTTTGTGTGTGTGTGGTTGTTCTTCTAATATTACTGTCTTTTCTCCAGGCAAGAAAGCAATTCTCTCTTTGCCTCAGAAACATGTGGTATAACCTCATGTCTCACTGGCAGGGGATTTAAAACAGCCACTATAATTTACATGATAATTGTGTCATATTATTTTTTACTTCCCATGCAAGTTCCTCCTCTTTAGAGATTGTTCTGTCCTTTAGCAAATAGTGCACTTACTGTTGTCTCTGCAGGGAGCTCTTGGCAATCTCGAGACAGAAATATAATGGAAAAATGGCTCACCTGATGATTTCAAGGAGATGACAGATTTAGGGAAGATAATCTGGTGGATGCGAAGGGGAGGAGAATTCCACCAAGCACTGCTGGAGCAGAATGAGTATTGAACTCTGACATCATTGGCTTGCCTATTCTTTCAGAACATCTTTTTTTCATGGTGCTGCAGCGGGGAAGAGGGAAGGAGGTTGGAGAGATGTTTGGGGTTGCTTGAGAGAGAAGGAGGCTGGAGGGATGTTGGGGATGTGCCTGAGAGGGAAGGAGGTTGGAGGAATGTTGGGGATGTGCCTGAGAGGGAAGGAGGCTGAAGGGATGTTGGGGATGTGCCTGAGAGGGAAAGAGGCTGGAGGAATGTTGGGGATTGCCTGAGAGGGAAGGAGGCTGGAGGGATGTTGGGGATGTGCCTGAGAGGGAAAGAGGCTGGAGGGATGTTGGGGATGTGCCTGAGAGGGAAGGAGGCTGGAGGGATGTTGGGGATGTGCCTGAGAGGGAAGGAGGCTGGAGGAATGTTGGGGATTGCCTGAGAGGGAAGGAGGCTGAAGGGATGTTGGGGATGTGCCTGAGAGGGAAGGAGGCTGAAGGGATGTTGGGGATGTGCCTGAGAGGGAAGGAGGCTGGAGGGATGTTGGGGATTGCCTGAGAGGGAAGGAGGCTGGAGGGATGTTGGGGATGTGCCTGAGAGGGAAGGAGGCTGAAGGGATGTTGGGGATGTGCCTGAGAGGGAAGGAGGCTGGAGGAATGTTGGGGATTGCCTGAGAGGGAAGGAGGCTGAAGGGATGTTGGGGATGTGCCTGAGAGGGAAGGAGGCTGGAGGGATGTTGGGGATTGCCTGAGAGGGAAGGAGGCTGGAGGGATGTTGGGGATGTGCCTGAGAGGGAAGGAGGCTGGAGGGATGTTGGGGATGTGCCTGAGAGGGAAGGAAGCTGGAGGGATGTTGGGGATGTGCCTGAGAGGGAAGGAGGCTGGAGGGATGTTGGGGATTGCCTGAGAGGGAAGGAGGCTGGAGGAATGTTGGGGATGTGCCTGAGAGGGAAGGAGGCTGGAGGGATGTTGAGGATTGCCTGAGAGGGAAGGAGGCTGGAGGGATGTTGGGGATGTGCCTGAGAGGGAAGGAGGCTGGAGGGATGTTGGGGATGTGCCTGAGAGGGAAGGAGGCTGGAGGGATGTTGAGGATTGCCTGAGAGGGAAGGAGGCTGGAGGGATGTTGGGGATGCACCTGCTGTCAAGGTGCACAGACAAACTGAGGTGTCACCTGTGCTCTCAGCAGGCTGCCAGCACTTTTCACATCCCAAATCCGTCTTGCTCCAGGCTTTAGGGGGAATTGCCAGGCTAAAGGGGAGCACTCCCAGCTTGGCCCGAATGACGTTTTTCCCAAATTCAGCCCTGGGAAGGTGCCCCTTGTTTATACCACACAAAGCTGGTTAAGAGCTGAGCACTTGTCCTGGCTGCAGAGATCAATCACTCTGGCCTGTGCACGGCTCCACTCTTTGCCATCCAGCTTGTCCCCTTTGAAATACAAATGATAGGAATTAGGATATTAGCAGGAGAGCGCAGGATGTAATTGTATGTTGACTGAAATGTTTCTGATGGATGGACCCAATGAGGTGACATCTCTTATTTATAGAGAGGAGAGCACAGGTAGTTGATAGATTTGACAAGAGCACAGTGGCAAAACAAAATAACACTGAGGCAGAATGAGAATGTATTTGCTAATGGCCTCCCTCGCAGCTGTATACACTGATTTAATCTCTCCAAAGCACTCTGTTGTTTATGAGGCCTGTGGGTACAATTTTATGCCTGACTGAAGAGGTTGCTAATAGCTGCCATATTTGTGTTTAAGGACCTGCAAAGGATTAAGCTAAGTATTTTAAAGCAATGAGCCATAATAAAGTAATAATATATTGAAAATAATAAACAGCCTTTTTTTTTTTCAATAATTGGCTGCAAAACTGGTGAACTTTAAATGACAAAACTACTAATTATAAATGCAATTGCTAATCATATATTCATTGGGGAATGCAAATTAAAACCATGGCATAAAGTCTCTAAGGCAGAGACAACAAGGCATGGAGCAGAATGGTAGGCACCTTTAAAAAAACATGAAACCCTTAAAAAAAACTCACAAGGGAACCCAAAACATTCCTGTAGGAACAAGTTGTGGTGATTACTTAGGATTGATTCGTCCAGGACAAAGCTGTTGCATGAGGGGAGAATTTTCTTTTTTGAGTCCCCAGGTGTGAGTCCCATATGGGGACATTTTGTGTCTTGGTCAGAATGAAATAATCTCCAACCCACATTTAGTACTGGAGCACTGGAGGTTTCCTTTTCCCATTTTTGAAGGCTGATACTCTTCCATCCCAGTAACTTTATTCTCTCCCCTTCTCTAGGAGCTGCAGTTCTTGTGGTTGCCATTGTTCAAAGCACACCAGCACAATCAGGGTTTCCTCTCTTTCTTCAAAGTCCTTTTTAATAGACCAGGTCTGGTAGAGAGAATCTGAATAGATGATAAAAGAATGAGGTTCTTGAAAGCCTTAGTGCTGAGTTATTTTGTAGTTTTCTTTCAGGCATCACTTACCAAAATGTGTCTGGTTGGAGCTTATCAGGGTCTAGACCCCACAGACTCACTGCCTTCCTTCTGTCTTGGTGTGGGGCAGGTTAGGAGGTACTATAGGAAATCCCGTTGCAGACAGACAATTTCTGGGTATGAATCCAGTGTGAATCCAGTGTAACTGCATGCTGGGGCACAGAAATACAGGTACAGAAGCTCTGAGAGAGGTTGTCTCAGCAGAGACCCTGCTAAAGGTACAGAACATTCCTGGAGCTGGAAGAGCCTCACACACTCACCTCACACAGCTCACACACTGCCTGCACTGCTGCTCATATAATAAACATTTCACACAGCCTATTGATAAAATCTTAGTCTCAGCCTGCCCCTCAGTACTGAAGTGTAATTTAAGTTTTGCAGGTCAGGAAGTGACTTCAAGGTCTGTGAACCAAGAACTCATGAAGATGCTGAGGATAAGCCGTGATCACCACCCACATGTTCAAGGGCAGAAGCCTTTCTCAGGCCACGTCTAAGCCAAAAGTCATCATCTCTGTCTCTGTGCCACCTGCCCAGGCCCAGCTTGATAACAGAGAGCAGCTGATACTGTTGATTGCAGTTCAGTGTTCTGTGTGAAATAAGTTTGCTGGCCCTAAGTTCGGGAAAATCCTGCCTCTCCCTAAATCTGTGTGTGGATATTTCCATGTAGTCCCAGCAGTTGCTGTGGTTCCCTGGCTTTGGGGCACGGGGTGGGGGGTGGGGGGGGGGTCTCACCATGATTTCAGGTGATGTTAAAAGGAGGCAGATTAAACTCTCCCACTGCTGTTCCTTGTTGAAGGCAGTGTTGGCTCAGCAGCACCTGAAATCCCTGCTGGATTCTCTGTAGGACTGGCACAGCTGAAGATGTTGCAGGGCCCTGTGTCTGACAGGATGAAAAATGTGGAGGCATGTCGGGATCTGAGTCTCCACTAGGAATATTTGGCTTCCAGCAGAAGCTGTATATATGGCTGCACAGGCATATTTCCCTTTCTTGATGAATGTATAAAATATATATGTCTCTTCATTTGTTCTTAGGAACCCTCAGGTTTCCATTAATGACTTGTGTCCCTCAAGGACCTGGAAATGCCAAGTTTATATAGAGGTGCCAGGTAACAGCCTAAGGACAAGCCAGCACCTCACATGGTTGGTGTCCTTCAGGAGATCGTGTGGATGGGTATTACGAGTCCAAGTGTCTTGACAGATCACTGAGTGGCTCTTCCTGTGCAGCCCCAAGTGCAGCTTTTCCCAGTCCAGCAGCCAAGGAAGACAGATCTAGCTGGAGTGAAAAGCTCTTGGTGTTACGGCGAGCTGACAGCGTTGACCTCCCTTGAAAAATGGATTAGATACTTAGAAACTTGCATAGAAATTTTGGGTCCTTGCCTTAAATATCTACATCAGAAATCCTTCAGAAGAAAAAAACCCAACATTTTCCAGGCAAGGCATAGTTGGAAGCGATAATTTTTATTAATGCTTCCTATAGATTCTATTTTGATTTCATTTTCTTATTTCTCTGGAATCACCAGACTGGGTTACTTATGCCTTTGTAGCTAAAGAGTATTGAAACCCCATCTGTTTTAAATGAAGGTTGGACAACTTTTAGAAGACGTAGTCAGCAGGCAGGACTGATGGAGAGGTACACATGAGCTTTCAGCACAATTTAATGCAGGAGATTTTGTGAGGTGATGGTGGAAATCTGTCTGGAAGATGTTTCCAGTGTGGTCCCTGAGTAGGATTGTGCAGAGCAGATGCCTCTGGCTCATGCCAGTCTCCATGGGAAGGAGGATAGGAGCCAGATGCAGCTGGAGGCTGCCAGCCAGCAACACAGAATTGCAGAAAGTTAATTTTTCAGTGACCACAGGAGAAACACAATTTTTTTTATTTTGTTAATTTGTTAGTGTTACAATTTAGCCTTCAGAGAACCAAACCAGGGATGTGGATTTGTTTGGTTACAAAGCTCATTAGTGTAGCGCCACTGCACTTGATTGCTGGAGAATTTCAGACCAAAACAAAGCAAGTGAAGAAAAAGAAACAGCAAATCTATGAACACTGTAACTCATTAAAAGACAATTTATAGACAGTGAAGGGGCTGAAGCCATTGAATAAATTATTATAATTGAAATTATTCAGTCCTGTTTAAATTATGGAAGATGCTACCAGGTTGTTGTCTCATGCCATCATGCATAGTTCACGTGTAGTGGTCTTCTGAGCCCCTCTGAGATCTCTTACACTGAGCTAAACTGTTGGCTGCATCTTTGTAAACATTTTCAGTCTTTCCACAGAGACTTGGACTTGCTGCAGCTTGTGAGAAGGGTCTGTCTCAAAGTGACTCATGGGGAAGGAATCAGTGCAGGGTTTAGTGGCCATGGCTCTCCAGACCAGCTGGAGGAGGAGGTCTCTGGAAAAGGCTCCTCTGGGCAGAAGCTGGGCTTTCCTGGGTGCTGGTTTGGGTCTGAGGAGGGATTTCCTGCAGGGATACAGCATTTATCAGTCTGTCATCTCATCAGGGTCAGCTGTGGATGTCACTCCTTTAGCTCATCTGGCACTGAAACACCCCACAGCCCAAACACGTGTAGGAACTCCCTGAATGCAGCGGGGAGTGGCAGTTCTGAGACGTCACAACATTCCACTGTGGCAGGGTTTGGGTCAGGATCCGTGGGATCCATTGCATCCATGGGGGGCTGTGAAGGTGATGCAGGGTCTTGGGGGGAAGTCACCCCCCAAGGTGTGGTCACCTGGCTGTGGTCACTTGGCTTGTTCAGGCAGGAGAAAAGGAGACTGAGGAGAGACCTCACTGGGGTCTGCAGGAGGGGGGCAGGGGCTTCCCCCACAGAGTGTGGGGCACTGAAAACAGGTGGTAACAGTTGTACACAGGTGATAACAATTGTACTCAGGTGATAACAATTGTACACAGGTGATAACAATTGTACAGGCCATAAGGACACAATTGTGCGTGGTTTGGGAGCACAGCCACTGAGCCGGGTGTGTGTGGCCACCATCCTCCCGCTGAGTCCTGCTGAGGCTGGCAACAGCCTTGTTCAGGGGGGTCTGTGGCTGCTGCAGGTCCTCAACCACACCTGAGCAGCTTCCAATCCTTCTGGGGGTGCTCAGCTGGAGCGCATTTGAGAAGGAAGGGCTTTCCCAGCTCTCCCTCAAATGCTGCCTTGGTTGGGGATGTGTTGTGTAGAGGAGCAGTTAGGTTACTGCTGGAATATTTGAGGTCATGATGGCTTTGGTTGTTTGTTTTTTTTTTTTTCCCCTTTCTTTTCTGACCGAGTTACTGAACAATTTGCGTGCTGCAAGTGGGAGCAACTCTGCAGTGTAAAAAGGTACTTCTTTTTATTTATCTGCTTTCTTGGAGTACTGTGATATAGAAATGCTGTGTTGTGTAAAACAAGAGGAGGTGTGTGCGCTCCTGTGGGTTTGGAGGCACTGTGGAAGCATTTGTATGTAGACTTATATAAGTCAGCTCTGTGATAAAGGTGTTTGTAAGCAGCAGTTCAGCTGCTTTATGTGCTTGAAGATTTGAGTCCCTGAATTTTAACTGATTTCCTTATCTCTAGGGGTAGGGCCAGGACTGAGGGTCAGGTGAGAGTAATTTTTCGTGCTGTAATGCACAAAAGTATAGGGCTGTGCTTGGCTGTGTGGTGGGAGAACTGAGAGTTGAAGCTCAGCGTTCTGAAAGTAGGATTAAAGCTGTTCTGTGTTTTTGTACAGCTCTGATTTTTTCCCTGTTCCAGGTTATTCTGTCCATTTAATGTGCACAAAGTCTTGCACTATGTGTTTTTTGAATGAGAACTTGTGTTCATCATGTTATTGGCTTTGGGGATCAGTGTGGGGAGTTTCTCTCTGGACTGCTGGGTTTTTTGGCTCCTGCTTTTGCTTTGTATCACCTTCCTGTGGTGGTTTGGCATCCCCAAGAACGTGGATCTGGATGTCACCCAACTGTTCCTCTGTGCCCCAGCTGTGACATTTAATTTTGCCATGGTTGTTTCAGGATTACTTAACAGATTTGCAGGCAGAGGTGGTGGGAGTGCCATGGAAAAGGTGGGTTTGATAACCACTTGTAGAGAAAACAAAAGCAGCTCCAGTGACATCCCTGGCAATTCCCACCTTGGTTGTTGCTGACAGACGGCACAGGGATAAAAAAAACAAGGCTGACACTAATGTAGAACCCGCGGTGATGTCCCCAAGGAAATGTCACCAATTAGCAGGAAAGCTGCTGCAGTTATCAGCTTAGATGAGATTTGGCCATGGAAAGTATGAGGTTTGAAGATGAACCTGTGACTTCTTCTTCCAAATACTTTCCTAGCCACGTGTGGAGATTAGTGAGACAGCACAAGTGAACTTCTTGGATGGCTCTTGTGGCCTGGCAAAGCACTTGGCTGCTCTGGGAGCAGTTGGGAATGAGTTAGCACGTTGTTCTGGTGAAAACAAATCCATTTGTTTGTATATATTTATATAAGCATAAAATTATATCTATAAAATCCTACTATTTCCCACTTTATGGATTATTATATCTATAATAAGATTGAATGACAAAGTTCAACACTGTAAAAGTCTTTAAAAGCCAAGATGGAAACCCTGAGCTGCATGTTAGAGAGATGAAGGGTGGCAGGGGAGGGATGTGGGTTCCTTCACTTTGCATAAGCTGCTTGATATCCCATGTTTAATCTGAAACTGGACAGGGAAAAAGTAAGAGGGGGGAAACTGCTGCACCATCTGTAAAAACTGCCATGACAATTTAAGCAGCATTAAAAACCTTTCCCTGAAGCTGTGCTTTAATAAGATTCCCAGTCAGAAGTCAAACTCTGCCTAGTAATTCATTATAAACTCTCATAGCGCATTTATTAGTGTGGAAATGGCAGAAGTGAAGTGACCACACTGGAGGTCCATGTTCAAAATTAGCAAAATTTTCTGTCATTCCCAGTTAAAAAGGAAGGAAAATGAGCACTGTAAGATGCACTGAGAGTTATCTTCTGTGTTAGCAGGCAGCTAAATGGACAGTGTTAGAAAATTTTTTTTTAGGCTTCCTTAAAGCAGATGCTCAATGTGAGAAATTATGTTTTTTATTTCAAGATAAAGTTATCAAAAATGAGAAATGTCCCATTATAATGGAATTTCTTGGAAGACAAGGGTATGTTTTATCATATTATAGCTCTTGCATCATATTAGATGCTACTTATGTGCTTTATTGCAATCCAAACCTCTTGCTTAATGCTTCTTTTCCAACAATACAAAAGGTTATGATTCACAGCCTCTTGCATAATAGATAAATTAATGAGTTTCTGCATATTTTATTGCTTTGTACTTTTCTAAAAGCCACTAATCTATTTTTCTTGATTACTGGTTATGACAAGAACATTATAATTTTTCTCTGAGTTTCATGGCTGCCAAGTTCAGGGCTTTCAAAACTAATTTCTTTGGCTACCTGTTGGACTCACTAAACCTGATTCTTTTCTCCTTCCTTTTTCCTGTAAAAACTCTATGCAGCCAAAGACCTGGCATATTTTTATCTGAGTACATGAGGATAAATTCTGCTTTGGGGTGCTTGCATGTTCTTCCATTCAAGTAGATTTAGAGTTGTGCATATGAATCTCAGGCTCTTAATTATGTTTCTAATAATAGCAACTCCTTGCTATAAATACATGACTCATCGGAATGATTCCAGTGTGTTTAGGCTGCAGATGTGATTCCTGCATCTCATTAACCTCCCAGTTCTCCACTTGAGATATGGAAATGTTGGATGATTAGCAGAGGACACGGGGAGAAAAAGGTTATTTGTCACTTCTCTAGGGGGGATAAAGCCACAGTAACAAACTGAGGTGGTAAGTGGCAGTGGCTTCAAGCTGTCCTTGTGTCCTCTCTGTCATGGATGGGTTTGGGGGGAGCAGACCCTGCTGTAAGTCAGGAGATGCTTTCCCAGCTGGGGCCACCTCATGTGATGCAGTTTTGACTCCAGATAGTGCTTCAAGCTTTATATTTTTCTCATCTCTTCCTTAGATTGAATTGGTTTGTTTGCTGAAGGAGGGGGAGAATAGGTGGAAAGAAAAAGTTGAAATATCTATTTGCAGTGTTATGTGAAGTCATTTGGGCCAGATATTTAAATTATCTGTTTTTTCAGTTAGTGTTTTAGCAAAGCTTGGAGTTTCAGAGGGATCTGTGGGGTTCATAGGTGTGTAACAGGCAGTTTTGCACTTTGTGCCAGGAGCATGGTTTTAGTAAGGATCAGTGTCTGCACTGGTCTGAACAGTGCTTTGCTTGAGTGGAAAAACTACTGTAACATTTTAAACTGTGTTTTTACAATACTACCTCATTGTATTTCTCCTCTGTGTTTTCTTTCTCAAGGGCTTTAGTTCCTATTAAAACAGGACAGGGATGTGTAAATAAAAATATCATCTTACCCATGGATACTAAAGACCTATTTCCACTGTGCAGAAGCAAATATGTGGGCCTTAGACCACTGACTGCCCCACACCAGGTTAAAATGGGATTTAAGTGATGCACAGGTTGCATGCTGTCCCAGCTCCAAGGGATCTGTGTCATCATCCATGGGGGAAAAAAACCTTGCTTTGTCTGTGAGCACAGCTCTTAATGGTGTGGGTTTGATTAGTAAATTGCATGATACGATATGGGAAAACAAACTCTCATTTTACCCTGGCAATTACTGGTTCTGTAGTCTGAGTGACAGAACGTTTTTATTTCTATGTCCAGCAACAAGTGGTTGCCACGGCAACATCAGCATTGGACACTACTGGCATCCCACCCTTGTCCCAAAGTGAAGCCCAGTAGGTTCTGAAAGTCCTTAAAAATTATTATAGTAATAAATTTTTAAAGTTAATTTTTACTTCTTGTCTCCTTGCCTGTGGGAGGGATAGTTTATGTTCCAGGAAGGTAACACATGAATCTGCTGCATCTTCTGCCAGCCACTGTGCTTGAATTGAGCAAAGTCCAACATTCCCTACAAAAAGAGCTGGAAAAACTTCATTTTTGTTCTCTTTGATGCTTTGCCTACTCCTTCCCTCCTGCTTTCTTTAAGAGGGGGGGAATAAGCCCCCATCAAAACCAAACAGCCTCATCCCTTCCTGCAGTTCCACCCTTACTAAACTATTTTTGAAATCTGCAGCCTGTTTCTGCTCCTCATGAAAACAGTAGTGGAGTTTACAAAGTTGAGTTCTTGTGTTTGCAAGGTGCCAGGGCAAGGCACAGGTAACATCTTCTGTTTGCTGGGTGCAGTGTAGATGCTTTCCATCCTGCTGGATCCTTGTTTCATGGGAAATCTCCATTTCTCCTCACCAGAGATGAGGTGACCAGGCTTATTCCTAAGGCTGCAGTGACTTTTTTTAATCTCTTGCAGTTGCTTCTGCCTTTACTGCTGGATTTCCAGGCAGTCTTACAGCACCCAGACTGTGCTGTGACTGAGACTGGGTTCTTCTTCTGAATATTTAGGCTCCTGCTGCAGAGAGCCCATAGTCAACATCTAAGAGCTTTATTCCACTGATTGCTGACCTGCTGCCATCTCTGATGCTTCAAGAATGCAAGTTTGGGCTTGAAAGATTATGCCTGTTTTATCACAGAATGGTTTGGGTTGGAAGGGACCTTAAAGATCATCTCATTCCAGCCCCAATGCCCTGGGCAGGGACACTTTCCATTATTCTTCTACTAAGCTAAAATGTTTGTTTTCTTGGGCTAAGTGAGGGAGAGCTAAGTGTTTGAAGAACAGCTGTAATGTGGACTCTCCTGCCCAGCACTGGGTTGCCTGTGGTTCCTCTCTAGACTCTCAAAACCAGGGTTTGGTAACAGAGGTATTTTCTACCTGAAAGAAGCAGTGTGCCCTTCCCAGCTGGAGCAGCCTCCTGCCATCCTGGGGTGCCCTGTAAAGGCTGCTCCTTTTCCTTGCTGGGATGGGTGAACAAGCATCATAATTTCTTCCCCAGTGTGCTGCCAAAACCAACAAAAAAATCCCCACACTGCTATACCTACTCTTAGTGTTGACTGCTGGAATTATTTACCATTAATGGCTGAGCAGGTATTTAAACAATCTTTTTTTTTTTTCTTTTCCTCCTTTTTGCAATTTTAAACATAATTAAAAGGAGATAGACGGAACTTGATTTTTCAGTCAATCTGTGGGTGACCCAGCAAACCACATCTTTTTAATTTCATGCATCAATGAGATGATACGTCATGCTTTGTACAGTGCGACAGCTTGCTGCATTGCATAACTCAACGTGCTGATGCAACCAGGCATGCAAAATTAACCTGATCCTCAAACCCAGGGAATTTAAGACAACAAGATCCTCCTCTGCAGCTTGCCTTGTTCGACAAACCTCATTATGCCCTGTCGTCCCTTTTATTCTTCTGTACAAGTGATGAGAATGGAGTATTTTGAAAGAGATGTTTGGGTGATGGTTGTGGAATGTGAATAACTCCAGGCTGGATTGGGGTTGAACTGATGCAGTTTCTCTGTTTGGGGCTGCTCAAAAGAGTGGGGGCCTCTTGTGGCTTTTGGGTTCCCTTGGGACAGAGAGTGGCTGACTGTGGTGCTTCCAGGGCTGTGCCAAGCCTGCTTTCAATCATGGGAAGAGGCTGTAGTTCCCACAGCTCCTTGCACTTCATTTGCCAGCTCTTAGGACTCCTCCAGTGCTACAGAGAGGCTGTGGGTTCAACAAACCTTGTATGGATTCCCCTTTCTCCACTGCCACACCACACACCATGTGAGCACCAGCTGCCATCTGGCCTTTGTGGCTGAGTTCTTTAGTGAAGTGATACAGAGGAACTTTGCTGCAGCTCTCCTGCTCCTCTCGTGTCTTGTGAGGCACTCAGGTCATCTCATCTGTTCCCATCCAGGGAGGAAAACAGGAATATTGCTTGGCAGATGTGGGGCTGCTTTGTGGGACCCTCTGCAGCAACCCTTGAGGTTGCCAGCAGCACATGCTCACTCTTGCTGTGCCCGAGTGGAACATCATCCTGAACTTCAGGGGGAAGAAAAGGCTGATGCTGGGCATGAATATCTCCAGTCACAGGCTGTGACATGCCATGTGTAAGCCTAAGCATCCAGTGCTTTGCTCAGGGCAAAATTTTTGCTTAATATCTGACATCTGTCAGTGGCTCCTTGTGTGTTCCTGGGTGAAGTAAAACAGATTTTTCAGGGATTTCTCGCATGGCTGCAAGGATGGGAAGCCCTGAGAGGCTGCTCATGATGACCACACTTAAAAGTATGGAAAATGGGGAGGTTTTTCTGTTCAGCTTCACCCCTCTGCTTGTGCTCTTGGTTAGAGCAGCTCAGGGAAGTCCCTGGCCATGGTGACGAGTAGCATCTGCTTACCTGAACAGTGAAAATCCAACCAAAATGGTGCTTGGTGGCATAAATAAGGACTGATGTCAGTGTTGGGATTATTGCACTGGTGGGGTTAGGTCTTGGTAGTGGTGACCATGATAAAAGACCCGCAAATGAAAATAGCCAGGATGGGGGGTTTGGGTGACCACAGAGATGTCCAGGTGCTGCTGTTCTGGCAGGAGTAAATCCCTTTGGAGCAGGAGCTGCCATCTGTTTGTACAGCACCTGGTGAGATGGAGTTTGGCACCTTTGCCTGTCCCTTTAATTTTCATGTATAATAAAAAAGGGAAAAGGATCTGCCTGAAATCCATTTCTGAACTTAAGCTCTGTAACAGCAAATGGGCTCCTCTAAAATAGCAGGAACTGGTGTGTCTGGGAGAGGTACAACAGGACCATGACAGTTCAGAGTCCTGAGATATTGTTCTTGCTTGAGTTGCTTTGCGTTTTCTCTGAGTGAGCAGTGCCCTGTGGCACAATATCCATCCCCACTGCATCGCTAAGTGCTGAAACTTCACATCTTAATTCTGTGTGAGTGGTTTTCTCTCGAGGCTGCGATGCCTCTATGGAGAGGGAGCCTGATAGCAGCACTGAGAAGGTTACACATTATGCAGGATGGTGTATTAAAAAATCTCTGCTAATGTCTTTTTATTTTTGTTGTCTTGTACGATCATTTGAAGTACATCCACTTTGAGGTGAGGAAATGCCTGTTTATTTGGAGCTGATGGAGATACTTGAATGGAGGATAACTGGGATATAGGGCTCTGGGATAAATTACTCCACTTGTATTTTCTTTTTCTTTTAATCTGGAATGCACATAAGCCACACAGCAATATTATCATCACTTTGCACTTTCCTTAGGAAGTATCTTAATATTCTATAATCCTCTTTGCTACAGAATGGGGACTGAACTAAGATGGAATTATATTTTAATGTAATTCCTCGTGAAACAAAAGGGGACTGTGTTCAGAAGCTGGCTAGATATATGGCAAATGGGAACTAGACAAGCTGTGTAACATCATGACCAGTTTCTATGGCAACAAAAATGTCAGCTATCCTTTTGGCTGATTCTATTAATCTGTGGTAGAGGCACTGATACTGACACATTTGGAATTTATTTAAACAAGAAGGTGGAAAGAGAACCCCAGAGCAGCTTATAAACAAGGGAGAAGTTAAGCCACTGCCATAATGCCACCTGACATGGATAGAAGGGAGTAACAGGCAGGGGACACATCCCAAGGCAGCCACTCAGAATTTTGTCAGAAAAGTGATTAAGCCATTTCTTGAGAGGAGTTTCCCACTATTGTTTGATTTTTGACAAAATTCCATCTTCCTCTCCAGGGCTGTCATGCCCCAAACTGCTGCCCCGTGTTCATCCCTGTACTGTGGATCCTGTGGCCAGGTAGCACTAAACCTTCCAAGTGGGATGAGATGTGGGTGCCTGGGACATCCGAACTTGGCTGCCTGGTTTGGGGTTTTTCCCCCAGAAGCTTGCTGGCTTCTGTCCTGGTTTTATGCACGCAGAGCAAAGTGGCTGCCTGCTGGAGAAAGCTGTAATGCTCAGTGATTAAAATGCATGGTCTGGCCACTGGAAAATGGAAAAAGCAGTTGCAAGGAGGCAAACCACATTCTGTATTCCCTCTGTGGGTCAGATATTTTCCTAGGGACACTTGGAAATGACTGTGCTGTGCTATTTCTGTTGGGTACTTTATCCTTTATTCTCTTGCTATTGAAAGAGCTAAATGTTTTCCCACTTTCCAATGTACCATGACAATACAAACTGTACGGTGATGTCGGAGCACAAAATAAATATGGATGCAGATACTTGTCATTATGATAAAACAACATCTTTTCATCTTTATCTTGGAATTACAGGCTCCTCGGGAAGATGACAGTGTCTTGTTATGGAAAATGAATTTTCGGTAGTAGAAAGATATCTTTTAACTTATTCTTGAATTCTTCCTGTTTGCCAGAGGCACATAGAAAAATTAGCTTCTTTCCCAATTCTTTTGCTGGTTTTATTAAAATTCATAGTACAAAAAGTGCCATATAAAAGTGCTTGGTGTGTGACTGAAAAAAGAAGAGCTGGAAAATGCAGAGCTGAATTTATTATAAGATTATTAGCTGGCTGCTGGCTGGATTTTTATTTTTTAGTTAGTTAAAAAAAAAGCCATCAATATTTTTTGTCCATTTCTTTTTAAGCTTGTAATGTACTGCAGAGACTACAATATGTATTAATGTATTTCTGATTTGGAGAAAAAAAAAAAAAAAAAAAAAGCCCCATTCCCTAATAGAAAAACCGTCAGAATTATAACCACAATATAGCTCCTGGAAGCAGAGTTCATGTGAACTTTTGAACTTCTTCAGATCCAGAAGAGCTTTCTGATAGGGACATAAATTGTCAAATTTATCCCATGCTTCTGTTAAATCCCATTCCTACAACCTGTAGCTCTGCCTCTTGCATCGCTGTGTCTGCTGGCTTTGTTAAGCAGGCTTTGTGTCAAAATTGCACAAGCGTGTGATGTTTTGAGCTTTTATGAAGTTAAAAAGATAAGCAGTAATAATGTATCTGGTGTACAGGAAAGCTGGGTGGTTTGGGACTAGAAACCTTCGTATTTATTATTGTCAGTTTACAAAATTGTGCGTCTTGCTCCCATGGGAGTTTTCCAGTGTTCTAAGCAGCTTTTTTTTCCATCTTTTTGATGCAGCAGTAGGGGAAGGGAGGTGATGTCACTTGGTATTACAGAAAATGAAGCAGATGTGTCTAAGACTGAACTTAGGGCTTGAAATAGCTTTGCTTTGTCCTCAGCTAGGGCAGGTGAGGATGGAACAGCTCAGTGGAAAACTCCACTCCCTCCTAAGCCCCAGAGCAGTTTCACTGGAAGAGGAGCTTTTTCTGAAGATGGTATTGATCATTTTGCTTTCTTTTCCTATAGAAAACTTTAACAAACTACATAGTTGGGAAGGTTTTTCTAGTCCTGGTAGCTGTGAAGGGGGAGTGCCTTGGGTTTTTTCCTCTCTTGGAATGCTTTCAACTCTGCCCATCTCTTCTGCTGGAGACTCTTCCTTTTGCACCTCCTCACTGAACCCCCACCCGAACTCAGGGCTCCCGCAGCCTGGGCAGTGTCCTGCCCCCAGGAACCTCACTGATCTAATTTTTAGGATGAACATGACATTATTCCTTGTGATCTAAAGACCAACACTTTAAACCTCTTAAATGACTAAAATAAATGAAGCCTGTTCTTTATCCTGGATTAATTGTTACAGCAACACCAGACCTCCGTCTTCAAAGAAGGTGAAATCTCTGATGAGAGGGGTGAAGGCAGGGGAGTAGAATTTCTTCTAATTGTTTTTATTCTTAAGCAGCATTGATGTAGCTGATGCCACAACCATGAGCATCTCTTAATTCAGGTGGAAAGCTGTGCCAGAGATGGTGGTGGGAAGGATGCAGTCCTTCCTTTGGAAGCCACTGACTTGGAAAACTCGCATACTCACAAAGGCTGACCTTTTGAGGAGTCACAGACATTAAATACAGGACTTAATCAAAAGTTAATTTCACTGAGCATCTAACCTGAGGGCAGGCTCCAGCTCACTGTACTTTGAAGTCAAATGCCTGGCTGGTCCTCTGGTGATCAAAGCATCTTTTGAGCCCTAGGTATTAGCAAGGGAAAAATCTGTGGTGCAGAAGCAGATGTATCTCAATTTTAGTCCTTCCTGTACAGTTTTGAAGGCATTGTTTGGGATCCCTCCTTTAGTGTTTTTAAAAATAAGGACCCTTGCTAATTCTTTGGTCAATAGCTGTAATTCTGATGTGGTAGAAAAAAGTGGCTCTGTTTCCATTGCTTGAGTTGCGAAGGTTGGACTGGCTCTGTGGTAGTGCACTTAGAATTCTTTGCCTTGCTCCTGCCCTTTGAGGAGATAAGAAATGATTTTGACTTTTTTTAGGGCATATTTATGTACATATACACTTGCATGCATGTGCATACACATATATAAAATTTATATACGTATATAATGTAATATAGCTGCATAAAGCGTAAATAATCTTGTAATGGTGTATTTTAAGTATCAAGCATTATGTTTCAAATCCGGGTATTCCTCATCTGCCAGATGCATGTCTAATGAGCCAGATGTTGCTAGGGGAGCTCTTCAGTGCAGTCTGCCAAAGGACTGGAAATCACATTGCTGGCTCTGGGCAGGTTTTGATGTGTGTTGGAAGCTGGGCCTCCAGTAGGTGTTGCCTCCCCACAGCAAAATGATCCCTCAATTCAGGGTCCTGTCAGAGCAGGATAGGCCAGGAGTGGAGAGTGGTCTGAAATGGCATGGAGGAGCAAAGTGCTGGCCTGATGTTCATTAGCAAGTGTCACTGCTAATTAAATGCCTTATCTGAGACTTCTAAAAATGATGGGTGGATGCTCTGTGTTCTTTAGAGGTGGAAATACATATTATCAGAACCACTTAATTGTGAGTTGATGGGCCTCCTCCTGGCCATAACTGATGTTGGTTCTTCATCTGCTTATAAAATGGCTGGGCAGGTGGTAAAATAGTAAAATCTCAAGGGAAGATGACACAGAGTCGTGTTCTTCATGTTCTCTGTTCCTTCCACCTCACAGCCTTTTCTTCCCTTCCTCGCATCTACCCATGAAGGAGACCTTTGCTGTCAGGCTGGAGACCTGGATCCTGGGACTGTCCTTGGATCATCCTGAGCTTGCAGTGAGGGTGTTTAATAGGGTTTGGGTTATTATAATTTAAAAACCTGATGCCTGGTAGAGTGCAGTTGCTCTTGTTTAGGCTCTCAGACCAGCTCTGTTGCACAGGGTGAAATGTATTTACTCGAGGGGTTGATGAAGGCGTGTCTCTAACCCAGGCAGGCACAGGTGTGAGGGACTGTGTGCACACAGATGCTTTGTGTGTGTGTGTTGGCCAACAAGGAGTTGAACCACAGCAATGTGATGACTTGCAGCAACCTGTGTTTCTTTGGAGGAAGTAAACCTGTCTTTTCCTCACTGCCAAAAAGGTCTGATCATCAGGGAAAGCCATTATATTCAGAGCTGCTACATGCTCACTCCAAAAGATGCTCCTTGTTGAATTTCCTTCTGCTAAAGAAGAGCAAGTCAGCTGTGACCAGTCAATAATTTCTCCAAAACTCTGTGATCTTTCACCAGTGCACAAGATACACCATTTAATGATCACAAAACCTGCCCTCAGATGCGCTGTGTTGAAGTCCCCCTTGGCAGTCAGCAGATTCCTGGGATGTGTGAACACTGGAGGTTTTCTTTCCTCTGGGCTGTGTCACAGCTCAGTGGGAGATTCACCCCGGTCCATGTCTTACCTCTGTGTGGTACTTCAGTGAAACACACTGAAGCGGGAGAACTCTGCCTTTAATTAGGCTGGACGTGGGCTGAATCCACATAGGAAACTGGGCAGGATTAGAGCCTCTGCTTGTGCAAGCTCTGGGGGACACAGCGCAGTCGGAGCAGACGTGCTGATTCACCCGTCCCTGCGTGTGGCGTTAGCGCCCGTCCTCCTTACCAGACTAAAAACGTCTAAGACCACGCAAGACTGTGAAACTTCACATTTTTAGGCAATTGCTGTTTTTGTCAAAATTGTCTGTAGCTTCTCTTCCCCGCTGCAATATGGTGAGTAATGAGCTATTGGAGTAATGTCTGTTTGAAACGTCCGTAGCCATATGGCAATGTGGGAGGCGAGGATAAAACGGGGATCAGTCACAAGTGTTTACTTTGAAACACAGATAAAAAGGCAAGTTTTGTGCTGTGACTCAGTTACGTGTTGGATCAGGTACTGGAAACAGTAGCTTTTAATTACTTTTGTGTTTAGTGGACTTTAAAATCCCAAGCACTGAAATCTGATGTGTATTAGTCCTCCTGATTGCTCTCTTCAAATCTGCTCCGTGAAATCACGGGACAAACAGGTGCTGCCTTTGAGCCAAACCACAGCCACCTAATCCACGGAGTCATTAGACAGTGAGTATTTCCAGCACTGCTATGAGCTGGGTGTGGATAAAATGGGGAAAATGCCACTAAGGAAGGTTAACAAAACTGCCTGGCTGCACTTGCAAGATGGCTTTGGAGGTTTTGGGTTGTTTTGAGACCAGTTAAAGACACTCTGGCAAAGTGCTTGGCTGAACAGTTTTCTTGCAAAGAGCTGAGTAACTTGGGCTCCTTCCTGGGGTGAGGCACAGCTGTTCCATGGAAGTGAAGTCCTCTGGGAAAGTAGGTGGGTTATTTTAGGAATCGAACTGTTTAGAAGCATTTGTAAAAATATCCCTCTGGAGATAAATCCTTATTTGGGGTCAGGGAACCAGAGCTCCTGCCTCCCTCCTGGAGTCCTGGGCCTCATCTGTCTGCTCCATCCTGGGGATCCCATGTTGGAAACCATTTGGGGGATGAGGGAAAACAACACCTGTCAATGAGGTCTTTGGAATCACAGAATCGGGAATGGTTTGGGTTGGAAGGGACCTTTAAAGGCCCTCTGGTCCAACTCCTTTGCAGTGAGCAAGGAGACTGACCCTCCACTAGATCCATGCCCAACCTGACCTTAGAGACCTCCAGGCAGGAGGCACCCACCACCTCTCTGGATAACTTGTGCCAGTGTTTCACCACCCTGACTGTAAAAAAAACTTACTCTTTATATCAAATTTAAATCAACCCTCCTTCAGTTTAAAACCACCACCCCCTATCCTATTGTAATAGACCCTTGAGTGGTATCAAGAAAATACTTTGGTTCAACAAAGAAAACATCCCATGGCCAAAGTGCATTTCATGTTTAAAATACCTTAGCAGATTAATTAGATTGATGGTCCTGTTGGGTAGGATGAAGGTGAACATGTAGGTGAAGAGAGAAATTTACTGTATCAGTATGGTCTGGCAGTGTCCTCTGGGAATGCATTATTGACTGCTGATCAGCCAAAGGATGCATGTTGGTTTTTAAAAGGAGATCTTGTAAAAGTGGAACATTTTCTTTAATGGAATCATAGAATCCCAGAATGGTTTGGGTTGGAAGGAATCTTTAAAGCTTATCTCATTCCAACTCCTTGCCATGGGCTGGGATACCTTGCACTATCCCAGGCTGCTCAAATCTCTCTGCAGAATAGAAACATGGAACAGGGGGAAAAAAATAATCTCAAACTTCTCTAATACTGTGTGGGCTTTGATTAGAGAGCACTCTGTGTGCTAATTGAATGTTGTCTTCTATTAGCATAATCTTGGGGTTATGTCTGGTCAGTGTTAATGATAAGTGACAGAGATGCGTTTCTGAAACTCCGTTTCATCAGTTGGGAATTACATCCTGTAAATGCAAGCCCAGATCATAATATTTCATCTCTGTGTCGATTTATCCCAGTCTTAGACTATTTATATCAATTTGCTACTGGAAAATGTATTGTGGAATAGTTGAGGTTGGAAGAGGCCTTTAAAATCATCAAATCCAACCATTAATATCATCTTGCATGTGATCTAATTGCACACATATAATGCAGACATTATACACTGTATAATGTGTAAATATATTAAAAATTAAGGCTTTTTGAAATATAAGCAGATTCTAAAGTCAGTTTTGATATAAAATGACTTTGTAAAGGAAACATATTGTATATATTCTTATATGTACAACATATACATATGTTTTTATAAACTTTAGAATCATGTTTAATGCGTGTTCTTTAAACTTGTAGGACCATATTGCTGGGAGACGTTTGCCTGTAATTGTTCACAGGATAAGTGTTTGTGCTCAAAAATCACAGCAATTATAATTATTCTAAGTAGTTGTGCTTCAAAATGAGCATTTAGGAGAGAAATGGGCTTTTTCCATGTAAGCATCATCTTTATATGCATTAAAAAATCCTGGGGAAAGTGGCTTTGTTCCACCAGCATCCAGGTAACTTCAGGAAAATGAAACAGGAACAAACCCAGCGTCTCCCCATCACTCCAGTGCCACATACAAATGCCTTCACAGCTATTTGCACTTGAAATGCTTCATTTGCCAACTCCAATGTGGCATTTGCAAATGCAGATTAGTGACGGGAGCGCTGTTGGCTGCTGCTTCTTCCTCCTTTCAGATGTGGCTCTTACTGGACATTTCCTGCCCAGACTTGTAGGCAGCAAACATATGGTGTGGTAGATAGTTTATGGAATAACTTGCTGGAAGTACTTTGAGTGTTCCAGAAATCTCTCAGGCAAAGATGCCCGATTTTCAACATAACATTCATCCGAAATGCCAAAGTTAAGATATTCATTTGCTCACTGGTATTGTTGCATTCCATAATGCGAGCTCAGACGGAGATAAACTGTGGGTTAAAGTCACAGATAGAAATCTCTGGCTTTATGAGCTGTTTGCTTGAAATGCAATCCCTTTCAGGGCCTGCATTACATGAAAAATTACTATATCTGATTAACAGATGAATTCCACAGCATCAGTAGCGAGCAACAGTGGGATTGTCCATCAGCCTGAGATTCCAGTTTCTCCCTCCACACTCTACGGCACTTCCACCAAATGTATTCAGTGCTTGCCACCACGAAGGGAGCTAATTCTTCCTGGTACTTCTGAACTGTGTCAAGTGCTCTGGGCATCTCTTTTCCTACAATTTGAGGTTTTCACAGCCTATAGAAATGTGTAGCACACTGATTTTCTTATTTTTGTGTTTCCTCCAAGGTCCTTTTCATACCCACCCTGGTACACAGGGCCAGGATTCAGTTGATGTCACTGCAGCAGAGTCTGATTTCAGTTGCCTGGCACTATGTATTTATAGCAACTTATCATAGATGAGGATCTGGATTCAAGCTGTGCCTGAATATGACATTTTTTTGATGGAAACACAGCTGTCTGTTGTCCCAGAGATCCCAGGCACTCCTGCTCTCTTGGCAGCTGCACTTGCCCAGGTGCCAAACTGAGCACCACATACATTTTCTGGTGGCTGCCTTATTCACAGGATTTTTATTTTTTTTTTTAATGTGATCTCATTGCCTGTGTTTCTTGTAATATACCTGGAGCTGGTCCAGGATCATACCTCTGGTAGCCTTTTCTGGCTGACTGCTTGTTTGATCAGCCCACAGTTGATTCCTGTGAAATATTTCCCAATAAAAACCTTCTTGCTCTCCACAACTCCCTGATAGGAGGGTGGAACCAGGTGAGTTGGTCTCTTCTCACATTTAGCAAATGACAGGGCAAGAGGAAACAACCCCAGTTTGTGGCAGAGGAGGTTTAGATGGGAGATTAGGGAAAATTTCTTCACTAGAAGGGTTGCCAGCACTGGCACAGGCTGCCCAAGGCAGTGGTGGAGTCCCTATCTCTAGAGGGATTTAAAAAATGTTTGGATGTAGCACCTGGGGATGTGGGTTAGTGGTGGCCTTGGCAGTGCTGAGGGAACAGTTGGGCTTGATGGCCTTAAAGGGCTTTTCCAACCTAAATGAGTCGGTGACTCTATGGAAGTCATGTTGAGTACTTGTGTTTAGGTACCACAGTGAAACCTGGTTTTCTGTCACCGTTTTTTTTTTTAAACATAGGTTCTGCAGGGCTCAAGAGAGGTGGAATTTGGAGCATTTTCACTTGCCTGGCATGGCATGTGCTGTTGTGGAGAGTCTTGTTTCTATACCATTCACTTGCCTCTTGTTCCCCCAGGGAAATGATGGTGTCCATCTCTAGGCTGGGCATCCATCCCTGTGGATGTGTGCCAGGCCTTTAGCCCAACTAGATTTCCCACCTTTCTAAATTAGGCCTTTCCAGTCCCAAACAAAACATTATCAAGCTTTGCATTTCTTTTTTAACATTTGCATCCCAAGAAAAGTAGCGAGGAAAATCAGAACCTATTCAGCGTTGTAAATACAGCAGATTATTTTCCTCATATGTTAGCCAGCAGTTGCAAGCTAAATAATTCAGCACACTTTTGGGTCTCTATTCAAACTGATGAGCTAAAATAAAAAGTGTTGATTAAGGCAAGCGCGTACCTCAGTGTTGATTGATTTTACTGTTTTGTTTGGTTTGGCTTTTTCCAAACAGTGGAGGTCTCTGATATATATAAATACACCACTGTTCTTGTAAAGCTGCATTTCTTTTGTGTTGTTTTTGTGGGTTTTTCTTCTGTCATTTTAGGATGATCACTTAAAACCCATATTGCAAAACCAGGGTTTTCTATCACAAGCTTGTGTGCTCATGATGGGTTTTATTTTAAATCCTACCTTGCTGCTGGAGTTCAAGCATCACACAAAGCAAACCTGGCTGCAGGATGATGATAAAGCACAAGCGTCAGCTCCTTGTATTTTTCTAAAAGTATTTCATAATTGAGAATGAAGTGTTTTTGCTTTCCCTCTGCTGCTTTCCCCTGTCAAAGAGCTGGAGGTTCCCAGAAAATTCAGTGCTATCATCACACTTGACTGACACATCTGTATTTGGCAGGTGCACTCTGCCCCTGTGAAAGGGGACATGGCTTTCACAGCATCCCAAAATGGTTTGGGTTGGAAAGGACCTTAAAGCTCATCCAGTTCTACCCCCTGCCCTGGGCAGGGACACCTTCCACTATCCCATGTTGCTCCAAGCCCCTCCTGGCCTTGGACATGTCCAGGGATGGGGAAATCCACAACTTCCCTGGGCAACCTGTGCCAGGGCCTCACCAGCTCACAGGGAAGAATTTCTTCCCAATATCCCATCTAACCCTGCCCTCTCTTTGAAGCCATCCCGTCTTGTTTGTGGGGCCTCTTTGGTCACTTGCTCTGTACTTGCACAAAAGCCATAAATGTGTTCTTCTGGCACACAGCACCTGCAGGAGGCTGTGCTGCCTTTCGTGGTGTGTCACCGTGCTGAGTTAGCGGGATTTTGGGAAAAGAAACTCTTTCCTGTGATCCTGGATGGCTTCATCGTAAACAGCCAACATCCTGGGCTCATCCCATTAGCAAACCAGTTTGCAGGGATATAATTACACCTATTGAACCATTTTTGCTATTCAGGTGAGCTATGCAGGTAATAAAGGTGGGGTTTTTTTCACATGCACTGAGATATTTATTCCAAGAAGTCCTGAGCAGGTGGCATCCAGGTGTAGTTGTTACTCTATTTGTATGTGGAAATGCCTGGTTGAAGCACCAGGTAATGGTTGGACTTGAACTGTGTGAGCTCTAGTCATGCCTTTCCATAACCTGCCTGGTAAATTCCCAAACTAAAACTTTTGTAGAGGAAAAAAATCCCAAACCTCATGGTTTTTAGTGGCACTTTATCCAGTGCAGTAAATCCATGGAGATGATGTAGGCAAAGGTAGCTGGTAGTCTGCTAAAGCACTGTGATCCAGGACACAGTAATTGTTTCTTTGGGAAGCTTATTTTATGTGGAAAAAGGAAGGAATAACACTGTTCCCTCTGAAATGAGCCATCACTGGTTCTGTAATTAGCCCAATGTTAATCGTTTGACAAGAGTTCATCCTAATTTTGAAAACAAAGTTGTGTTTTGGAGGCTTAGTTCCCAGAAAATTGATGGAAAAAAATTTAAGACTTGTTACCAAGGATTTAGATAAATAAACTTCATTAGTGTTTGCCTAAATTAGAGAGAAAGTTATTAATGTAAAAAAATTGAAGTGTTAGGAAAACCCCACACATGTTCACTTTGATATTCCTTCTTTTTATTTATAAATATAAATGCTTGAAGAATAAAATTATCAGATTTTGGTCTGTGTTTTCATTGTGGAGGGCTCTGCCTGTGGAGCTGTTTCTGACTGGCACCATTTCAATCAAGTTCAGAAGCTGATTTTCCCCTTTCTGTCAGCACAGATACAGAAAAAACTGCTACAAAATGATCCCTTTTAATCCTGTGCCATTTTTATGTGCTGATTAGAATCAGGGTAATTTCAGCCTGTGTTGAAGGAGTTAATCTTCCTGATGGAGATGTGAAAAGTCGGAGCCATCTTCAATCTCAATATCACATCCTGCCTTAGGGATCATGCTGTGCTAAAACCCCAGATAAAAAGGCCTGACAAAGATTATTGACGGTTTACCTTTTAATGAGCAGCTTGGATTGATTTTTATTTCCCTCCAGGGCTGCTTGCTTTGCCCTGTTTCCACCCATGATGTCATGATTAACAAAAACAACAACAAAATTAAGGCTTCATATTGGAATAGTTGCGGGGAAATAGAGTGGCCATAGCATTCAAGGGAAAACCTGTGCCAAATCCCACTGAAGCTCCAGGAAAAGGCAGAGAGCTTGAATCAGTGGTTGGTGCTCCTCCCAGCAGGGGGAATGCACCTTCCACCAAACAACGCCTCCATTCTTCAGCTGTTTTATGTATTTTAAATAACAGATCACTCTGCAGATCACCAGAAAAACAACAAGACCTCCAAATAAAGAGAAAACACCTTCAAATATCTATATTATTGTTGACAAAAGCTGTGATTTCTCTTTTGTTTGCCAAGTCCCCACCCCTCTAAAGCCAACACTGAACAAACTGCCTCTGGCTACATTCCCATAATTTTGTTCAAATCCTTAAGCTTCAAAAGAGAGTGGCTCTGCCACCACAAAACTATCATCCCAAAAGCTCTTAAGCTCTGACATCATCTATTCTGTTTGAGTCCTTCCATATAGACCTTGCCAGAAAGTGGAAATCCCTTTTTCACATGGGAGAAAGGGTGTGGGGTTTGGTTTTTGGTTTTTTTTTTTTTTTTTTTTTAAATTCCCTTTCTCATCAGTATTAAAAAAACAAAAGAGAGAGAAGGAAAAGGCTGGGGTTTTTTTCCCAGGCATGGCTTTGCAGAACAAAAAACCCTGATTTTTGAAGAACAGGATGGAGTGAAGCCTTCCAGGCAGGCAGATGGGAAGCCGGCGGCACAGAACCATTCTGCAAAGTGGAAACTTTCCATGGAGAGATCCCGGTTTCCAAGGGCAGGGAGGCGTGCGCCTTCTGAGCCTGGCAGGGATGTGGCTCCAGCCCCCTGGGCAGGGTTGGACAACCTGCTTGTGCTCTGTAGGCAGCCTTTGGAGCCTGCTAGGTTGAAACATAAAGTGACACTGTGCGTGTGGCCACTTGGAGGCTGGGATGGGGCTGGAAAATGGGGAATCCAAGCCTGGACTGAAGAAGCCCACTGGGAGAGAGGTATTGCTGATATTGAGAGTTCCATGGGGTGGGTAATCAGAAATGTGGGGGGGTAAGAGCGCTTGAAGAGTGGTACTTGTGTGGAGCTGGAGGATGGAGAGCGTCATTCCTTAATGCACTTGGCCTGCTGCACCAGGGAGGCTGTTGGGTGGAGGATGGAGAGGGGAAAGCTGCAGCTTAAACCACTTGAGCTGTCACTAAAATCCTCATCTCAAAGTGTGTTGTGTTTTTCCTGTTGGATTTTTTTTTTCCTTTTTTTTTTTTCCCCTTCAAAAGAAGTTACATTGAATAACTATGGGCTGTTCTCAGCAGTGTAAAATTTCAATTCCTTAAAACACATCCTTTACCTATCAAATTGGCAGGCTGGAGGAAGAGTTATTCTGCTGCAACTTCAAATCACCACTTCCAAAATTGATCTGGGCTTAGGTACGTCTTTGTGTGTCCATGCTTATTAACTTCATCTTGTGATTAACTTAATGGGCTATGGAATTTTACTCTATGCAAATGCAACTGAAAAACCAATTACTGAAAAGTGAAAAATGAACTCTAGGAGACAGTCATTAGACTATTAGAAACCCCCAGTTCCTTTGGAAACTGTGTTTGGGTAATACGTGGTTTTAATACTGAATTTCCACCCCAGAAAAAAGCTGTTTGGCAATTACACTTTTTTCAGGCAGTATGGAAACATTTTGACAGGCCTGCCTGCATGGACTACTAAGACCCTCTGGGTTTTATGAGTTGGAAAATTAGTCATGGCTTCAATGAAACGTTGTAGTCCACTTAGTACCCTATTTTCAGGGTCCTTAGACGTACAAGCATCCGTGAATTTAGTTTGGATGGCTGGTGAGTGTAATCCATATTAGCTGGGCTGGATCCAGCAGCAGAGATGCTCTCTGGCTCCATCCTTGCAGGACTGTCTTTCAGTCAATGTGTTTCGTGCGGGTAGATGGTGATGAAGAACCTCCTCTGAACCCGGTGAATTAATTTATGTGCACATAGACAGGCTGTGGCAGCATCTATTAGGGCAGCAAGTACATCACTTGAACTGTTAACTGGAAAATGATGCTGATGATGCCCAATTCCCCCATAACAGCTGTATTTTTTGAAATATTTTCATCTTCATCCTCCAGAGTGCTACAGGTGGGTGATCAGCTTAGTGGCATTCACAGGCCAGTGGCCCCAGCTGTGGTTAAAAGTCTCTTGAGAAGGAAGCTGCAGGTGGGGATGTGGTTTATGCTGCCAGCTGTGGTGAGAGCTGACCTGGAGCTCAGAGAGAACAGGAATGCTGATACTTGGTGAGCTGTGTGCTCAGCACGGAGCTCACCTGGTGTTCTAGAGGATGGAGCTCATCCTCTAATGGAAAGTCAAAAAAAAAAATGATGTAAACCCCTTGTGGAGGAAATGTGTCCTCAAGTGTGCTGTGTGCCATCTCTCTAGATGATGGGCTGTGACTGGCATTTGGTGTGCTGAGATGCTCGTTTATCCTTTTTCCCTTCCACTTCCATCTCAGCTTTGCCTGGTTTTCACCCCCTGCAGTTTTGAGGCTCCCTCTGCGAGAGGTTTTTTGTTTGTGATGTCCCCCGATGGGATAGGGGTAACTGTGACACACCCTGTGCCTCGTGTTTGGGGTCAGGGTCCTGCACAGGTGCAGGGATCCCCAGAGAGTGTGAGGCCAGTTCTGATCTTTGTCCAACTCACTTTGTCTGCTGTAAAACACCTTTGGGACAGGGTGACAGGCTGGGAATGGGTCACCCCGGGGAGCTGTGCAAACAGATCTGGGGCAGCAGCTGAGCTTTCATTTTCCATAGTGCCTGGACACAACTGGATGAGAGGTGAGAGGATATCTCTGGCTGTAATTTAATCAATTGATGTTTAGATGTGTGGTGGTGAATGGCTGTAAATGCTTTGGGTGGGTGAATACAAGATACATGTCCTTATTTGTCTTCCTTGTGGTTGTAAATTCCCTAGAAAAGAGTCTGGAAGTGTAGATGAACAGGACTGAGATGTGATGAATATAACACAGAAGCTCAGAGCTAGTGGACATAAAGTGCCTTATGCTGAACTGCTTTGAGTTTATTCCATCAGGTAGCTTAAAGCCATTTAAAATATCTTCTATGCAAATGAAGAAGGGAAAAATAAGAATAATCACAGTACAGATAAAGCATGTATCAAGAATAAAAGACACTGATAAGGAAGATGATGAAGCAAAGAGGAGGAATAAATATGATGTGGAAAGCAGATGTGGAGACTGGGGGGAAGGTGAATAAAAGATAGATGGAAATATTAAGACATTTGTCAAATCCTTGAATGTAAAATGTCAGGGCTTCAAGAACTTGTAAAGGTTATTTACTAACTAAGGCCAGGGTGAAATACTGTGTAACTCCATTGATGCAACACAGACATGTGCGTGTACTCTTTGCAGAGTAGGACTGGTTTGATTGCTTAACACCTAAATAAAAAACAATAATTCTTTGGCTCTTTGTTGCCAGGGAAATGGGGGATGTATGCCATAAGAAACAGATGTAAATTTCTGAGCTTTTAAAAGAAAGAAAGCAGGATGGAGTGGGAGAAATCACACCAGAAATTACAGTCCTTAAGTATTGGAAAACTTAAGAGATAGCATTAATGTAAATGACTTGGATTGAAGAAACTGTAGAGTTGCATTGTTTTAGGTGTGGGAAGGCATGGATAAATTTTCAGAGACCCTTAGGGAATACATTTATAAACAGGCCCTAGAAAAAAATCTGCTTTTAAATCTGACTTTGGAATGGGAGACTTAGAGACAATCCCTAAGAGCCTAAATAAGATACAATGTGGGAAACTGGTTTGAATTGGGGTAACTGAATATTCATTCAGAATTACATAATCACATGCAGAATTGAATGAATTCTTTTCAGGAACCTGTGTCTGTAGCTAGAAGAGAGTCAAAATGTGCTGGGAGTTTGGTAAAGCATCTTTAGACCTGGGAACATTTAGAGGCTGATCCTCTGTGGGCAGCTGAGAAGGGCAGGTGTCTTTAGTCTGTACTTCCGAGATTAGGATTTCCCTTGGAAGACTTGAAGCAATTTAGAATTATCAGCACAGAGACAACAGAAGAAATTGTGAAAGCTTCCTGTGTTAATACCTGGCAAAGGGAATTTGCAGCAGGATAAAAAATATTTTTATATAGTGATATAGAACTGGGAAACAAAGAGTTGGAGCTGAGGAGGTAAGCAGCCTATAATACTTTGGGATCCATCCCATAGATTAAGAGCACAGACAGATAAGCAGGCTGCACAATTTATGGTAAAGCAAGATAAGCCTATGGACGGACAAAGAATGAAATGTAAAAAAGATGCAGGAAAATAACCTCCATGGCTGTAGACTGAGGAGATGGAAAAGGAGCAGATGAGCCAGGGAGTTGGATGATGATGCTGCTTTCATTACAAATGTTATCATCAGTGCATTGCAGCAAACAATATATTAAAGTGTGTGTAGCAGAGTGACATTTAAATCAGCTGAAATAATCTGACACCCAGCTAAGGATACCTCTGCAGTCACATTTTGGCTTGTGTTGTTCTTGGCTATAGGCCCAGGCAATGTGTGGCAGAGGGCAGCCAGTTGTTCTCCTGAGCTCTTGAACCCTTTCTATGTACTGCCCTCACACTCACTTGTGCTGTGTTGTTAGATATTCATTAACATTAACCAATTTGTTGTAATGGCTTTGGTTACCCACACATAATTGCCACCGTCTTGCAAAGGGAGAGGGAATCAAGAAGAAATGCTATAATTGCACTCCAGACCCTTAGAATGAGATTTCTGTACTGGCTGAATGTAAATTCATCTCCCAGATCGTTCCTCTCAGCTATTTATCCTCTGAGAATATCTTAGCTGCTGCTGTTTCTGGGGGGGGGGAGTAGGGTGGCTGTTTATAGAGCACCGTGCAGATAGATCAATACCATTTGCAAATCTGATGAGCTCAGGTATGCTGCAGGTTGCTGTGACCAGGCTGTTCTGTGGCTCCAGTACAACTCACCTGACTCACAGCACTTCTCCCAGGTGCAGAAGTGTGACTTTCTGTCTTCTCAGTGATACATTATTCCTTTCTTTTTTTGGTGAAGCAGCTGCCAGCTGTGGCACAACTCCAAGCTGGAGCAGGGTGAATTCCCATCCTCTGTCCTCTTCTGACAGATGACAAGGAGGCAGAGCCCTGGGCATGCCATGAAGGTGGTAGTGGATTGCCCTTTGCTAAACATCTGTGTGGCTTGTGCCTTACTTGCCACGTGCCTCAGATCCTGAGCACCCAATTTCTTTTGTAGATTGGTGATGGGAAGCAGGTGCAATCTTCTCTGCATCCTGCCTGTCTTTCTTGCCAGCTCAAAGACATTGTTTGCTCCTGGGTGCATCCTTCAAACAGACTGTCCTGCTTCCTTAGGTGCAGTTGTGCTTTTCCAGGTGTTGTGATGCAGCTGCACAGTGAGTGGAGTTCACGTCTTTGAACTAAGATCAGCCCAGTTCGAATTTAAGCTCGTGGGGTAAATTATTAGGCCTGTAAATCTGACTTCTGTAGGCAGAAATCCTCCTCGTTTCTGGGTGTCTGACACTGGATTATTGGGAAAAGGCTTCTGCATCCACACGGATCAATTGACCAGAGGCAGCGTGTGGGTCTGGCATGACCCACCTTGGATGTGCTGCTTTCACATCTTAAATCTGCTGCTTGTGGGGTGTTTGGGTCTCTGGCTGTATTGCACTGAGGATAAAGAGCACAGCAGATCCTTCCTAAATCCTTTACAGTGTGATGTAGCACATCTAAAGTAACCCCAGAAGAATTTCTCTGCAGTTTCCCTTAGTCGCACACTTTGAATTTAACAACGGCTCCTAATCTCACCGTGCTGGAGATGTTCAGTGGGTCGGAGCAGTAGTGGCTGTGTGTGTTCTCCTGCTTGCATTTGCTCTATCAGCAGGGAAGAAAAGTCTTTACTCACCAGAAGATTAATGATTAAATTCCAATTTGCAGAGTTTGGAGCTGATCTAGCCTAGAACTTCTCCTGTATTTATGGTGTTTAAATTTTCTAATTTAAGCGTTTCTGTAGTCTAAGTAAAGTTATTAAGTGTTGAAGCAAACTCTCACAATACTTACCTTGCCCTAAGAGGAATAATCCATGCAATAATATAAATATTTGTAATCTGTGTGCTTTGCATAGTGGTATGACAGTCTCCAAAGATGTCCCATTTAATTTGGAGTTAATTCCACCTTCATTGCTCCATGGATGCACTTGAGGTGCTCTGTGGTGTTTAATTTGGGTTCTTCTGAATGCCAGATGCAGGGAATTAGAGTAATTATAGAGTGTAACTCAGCTTTTAAAGGCTGTTTCCTTTTTAGAGAGTATAAAGAGTATATAAATTGTTTTAAATGTTTTAGTGGGTATTGATGGCCTGGCAGATTACCCAGCTGGAAACAGAACGCAAGATCTTTGTGTTTCTCTATCCAGAGATAACATCACCATTTCTGGCTGCTTTCTTAAGGAAAAATAGAACAAAACAACCAACAAAAAGCCCAGACCTTTCTGAGGGATAGGAAATAACATGTGTGGTGTTCTTTGGGAAAAATGCCATCACCTCGATCGAAATTGTCTTCATGGAGTCACAGAAATGGTTCAGGGTGGAAGGGCCTCCTGGAGGTGATCTGGTCTGACTCTGTGCTCGAGCAGGGTCCTGAGGGCACATCACTCAGGAGTGAATATCTTCAGGAAAGAAGACTCCACAACCTCTCTGGGCAGCTTGTTCCAGTCACCCTCACAGAGAGGAATTTCTTCCTCATGTTCAGGTGGAATTTTCTGTGTTCCAATTTCTCCCTGTTGTCCATGGCTCAGCATCATGGAGCAGAGCCTGGCTCCATCCTGTAGCACCCTCCCTTCAGGTATTGATACACATTGATAACATCTCATCTCAGGCTTCTCTTCTTCAGGCTAAACAGACTTGCCTTGGAGCACTGGCCTTTGCTTTGGAGTGTAGGAACACAGTCCTGGATTTGCAGCTTACTGTCATGGGAGCTCTTGGGATACCAACCCAATGTCAAATCAATATTTTATGGCACCTTCTAAAATCTGTTACAGGGAGGAGATTTCCATGTGCATCTGCAAAAGAACCTGTTACTTCTCTTCTGAAAACCAGCATTTGTGTCTACAACACAAATAAATACAATAAATACCGGTTTTCCCTTTGTTCTACTGCCTACTGTGGAATCTTACTCCACTTGCTCTTAGGTCCCTCCTGAGCAGCACTGTCAGGAGCAAGGGCTTTGTTCTGTGTTAGTGCAGCACCAGGCACAAATGGGCAGGAACATAAAGCTTTTGCTCTTGAATTAGCCTGTGAAAAACAAAGAGGGGGGGAAAAAAAACAAGCCAAGGTGCCCAGTTCCATTGGGGGAACTCAACTCTTCAGCCATTCTGCAAGTCAGCTGCCATTCAGAGCTGGAGCCATTTCCTGCAGTTTTAGGTTTTTAAGGTGTGCTGAAGTTTCAAAAGCAAAGTAATAAATGGTGACAAAATAGATAAATAATTGTGTTCTCTCTTTTTGGTGCAGTCACGACTGCAGGGTTTTAGCACAGAGTAAAGGCAGTGGGCAGGGGTTTTGTCTTCCTTACAGTAATTGAATCAGTCCTACAGCTGTTTGTGGTGCCTGTGTTTTTGGCAGTGGGGTTGGGGTTTACAGAGCCTGTTTGCACCCGCTGGCCAGAGGGTGAGGAGCAGCTGCCATGGGGACCAGGGGAAATTTCACTGCACCAAAGAACTGGCTCTTAGGAGCAGCCTGAGGTTTTCTGCACATTCAATCAGCTCTTCTTGGTTTTAGTGAGGTAGAGAACTAAACCAAAAGGAATATATGTACCCCTAAACCTAAATTGAATTTCCTGTGTAAATGGGGAGCCTGACACTTGGGTGTGATGTGTTTCAGTGCACCATAATTCACCTGGGCAAAATGTGGTCCTGGAGCAGCCTCACATGCTGCACGAGCTGTGATGAGATGCAGCATCTCCAACAGGGGATTGCAAGGCTCTGGCTGCAGTGGGAATTGTCTGACAGCTTAATATTTCAGTTGCAACTGGCCATACTTACAGTAATGAGTATGTAATTATTTTTTTTAAGCCTGGTAAGAGCCACAAACATATGGTACAGTAGCAGAAGAAATTATTTTGGGTAGTAATCCTTAAATATTTTTTTGGCAATCAGAAGACTAGGCCTTTCCCAAGGGAAACAGAAATTCCCATTAAAGCACTTTGCTGGCAAGGCTTTGTTACTGCTCTGCCACCCAAAGACAAGCCCTACCTCCTCCCATCTTCTACTTGGCTGCGTGTCTGGACAATATATTCACTGTTGACAGTGCTTGCTTAGCTTGCTGTCACCTGGAGGAGAGGAGAGCGCAACAGTGTCTTTTCCCTTGCTAAATGAAGGGCTAATGTGTTGACAGAATTACTTTGGGGTTGACTCATCTATTTCTTTTAATTATTATTTTATTTCCTCCCCCCAAAAGTGACTGTACCGATGTTTGTCATCGGTGCAAGAGGAAGTGATGGATTTTTGGCGTCTCAGTGACGTTTTATAGACCTCTTTTGAAGAAACAGTGAGTCATTTGTAACATATGGATGCAACCACTGGACACTGGAGATTAGTAGTAACACGTCCATGTTGTGTTTTTCTGGTCACCCTTGTGCCCAGAGCTCTCTGCAGTTTTTCTGCAGAGATGGGAAGTTCTAGTGGGGCATCCCATAATGATTCTGGGTCTGCACGTCCCTAGGGCAGGTTACACATACGTCACTCCCTCTGATCCTGAGTTCTGTGTGGTAACCACGCTTGCTCCCTCTCCTTCTTCAGCATGGAATAATTCCTGTGGTGTGGACAGCACAGTTGGATGCACAAGCTGCCAGACAGGTTTGTGTCCTGGTGGTGGCTGAAGGGGCTGCTTTATTCTGAAGCAGCAGGGATCTGATCTCAGGTGAAAGAGCCAAGCCCAGTGACCCCAAATATCTGTGTCGAGGTTTACAGGGCTGGGAGTAATTTGCCTTGGCATTGCAGGAGCCTTTGTAGGGGAAAACAAATGTAGGATGAGTGGTCCTCCAGCCAACCTTATTTTCCCTCCTTGCTGGCGCAGAGCACGTTCCCAGTGTTTCCAATGTAAAAGGCTTGCTTTGAAGGGGAGACCTCTGACCTTGCTCTGTAATGCAGTGAGCCCTGGAAGCTGTGTTTTGCTGAAAGCTTTTGCTTTTAAGGGAGAAAAAGAGCCAACAAAGATGCCCTGTGGAGTCAAAGCTAAAAAAAAAGAAAAGAATTACCCCTCTTTAATGTTTGCTCTTAGAAGTTTTAGAGGAATTTAGGCCCAAAATTAGGTGTTAGTTTGGGGAGAACTGATGACTTAAAATGTGGAGATGAGTGTTATATCCAGAAGCACCTCCCGACGCAGGTTCTCTGTTGTCCCATCCTGCAGCATTCCCAGCCGTGACCCTTGCTCTGAGCTCCATCTTTCCATTTATTCCTTGAGAGCTGGAGCCAGTTTCACTTTTTTTTTTTTTTTTTTCCCCTTGCCAAAGCCCGGCTGGAAGAGGCAGAGCTGGAGCAGGAGGAGCCCCTGCAGGAGCTGCCGTGATTGAGGGAATGAAGGCTTGAGGCTTCTTGGGAAGAGCAGGGAAATGAAGCCACATTTTTTCACGTGGTGGGCACATGGTGAAGGCTCCAGGCTTTTCTCCCGAAGGTGGTCTGCTGGTTGTGTCCTTAATCTGTAGTGCTAATGAGGGGAAAACTACAGAGCACAGACAGATTAGTTGATAGTATTCCCAGGAGTTAGAAGGCTGTGGAGACGAGCCAGGTATCAAAGTTGCTTTGATTTTTCTAACTCATGAAAATGACAGAAGGGTTTGTCTTTGGTGATAATTGACCTTAAGTCTGGAGCTCTTTCAGGCAAGGAAGGTGCCTTTTTTTCCTTCTTTTTGTGGGTAAGGCAGCCATAGTAAAACCATTTGGTTCCTGACAGGCAGAATGGAAGAGGGGGGTATCAGGGTGAGAAAGCTCCAACATGAATTTTTCCATCTTTTAACTGCTGCTGTTTCTCTTGGAAACTTCCAAATAAATGCACGTGTTCTTATTTTTAATCCATTCAGTGGAAAGGCTGAATGATAAATTAGATGTTAGCAATAAAAAAGCCATCTCTTCCTCAGAACTGCTTTGTTTATCATGTGATGTGCTGTTGTTACAGAAAATAATTAAAGTGCATATTGATTTCACACTGTTGTATGCAGGGAGTTATTCTGGAGGAGCCTGGGTTCCCCTCAGCTTCTGGGAGTGGCAGAGGAGACAGAGGGTGCATGGTACCCCACAGATGTAATGCAGTCCTTCAGGAAGCTGGATCCCAAAGTTAGCCAGCTGTGTGATACTATTTCACATCTTGGCTCTTCAATAAGAGTTGGGATCAGCTCTCAGAGGCTCTTTTGGGGTACTTTTCTCCCATGTGTTTAGTAATTTGCTAATCATGTCATTCCTTGGTTCTTGAGGGGGAAGGAGGGGACCTTTATTGGGCAATGTAAAGTAAAACGGGCTCAGAAAAACACATTTTGCAGGTATTTATATGGTACCTCCCAGTACAGCAATGGATGTGGAATAGCAGGACTGCAGAGAATCTCCTTTGGCCTTTTCCTTGTGTTAAGTAGCTCGGTTATTGAGTGGGGGAAAGGGACTTGAGGTTGGGCAAGTGGGGGGGAAAATACCCTCCCACAGGGCTGCCCAAACCCTTGGATGCAGGAATGGCTCTCTGAGTGACTGCTGATGATAATCTGCCAAAGCCAGAGGATGCTTTGGGTGGCAGCACCAAAATAATGAGCAGTGTTTTCTGAAATGAAGATGTCCAAAGGCTTTGCTAGGCAAGTGCCTGTGAACTAATTTAACTCAATTAATGTTGTCTTGCTCCTTCCCCTCTGCTACAAATTGGTGACATTTAATTCTTCTTTAGGCTGTGGGAAACACCCACTGTCTGTGGGCAGGACAGATGGGGAGTCAGAACTTGAAACAGCAGGAGGAGCAGAAGCCCTTTGTCCTCGTCAGGACTGGCCTGTTCCTAGGGGTATCCACTCATCCATGGGAAATGAACCTTGATCCTGCCACTGGTGCCAAGAAAACACAAATGTCCTGCAAACTAGAAACAAGATCTATGTTTTAAATAGGGATGATAATGGAAATTAGCACCACTACCTACCTTGAGGGTGGCAGTCTCTGCCAGTGACTGTCGTCAGATCCTGAGTCCTGTTGCATGCGGATCAGGAGAGGTGTTCCAGTAGTTCCTTCAGGTTTTATCGCCTACAAAATTTCAGGTGTGGCAGAGGAAATATTTACTGTCTTCCCAACTCAGAATTTCTCCCAGAGTTAGTGGAGTTATTAAAAAACCCAAAAAAAAGTAGTGTCTGCTCTTGTTAGGCAGTCTCAGCTGGGTCATGCCAAAAGAGATGCTGATGGGAATGCCACAGTGCCCTTGTAAATCAGAACCTGTAAGACTGGAAAGCACAGTGACTCACTGGCACTTTTTCACCTGGGCCAGGAGCTGCTGCTTCTTGTGGGATGTGGGTCATGAAGAGCACAAATCAACAAGGCTGCATCTTTCTGATGTGTTTCTGAATGTTTCCTGGTTTTCTTCACTATCTTGTTAAGAAAGTGAAGCTGCAGCTCACCCCTGGGCAGGAGGCCACTGTGAGGCACTTCCTGTCTGCCCTTCAGACCCTCAAGGCATTTTGGTGGGCATCGGGTTAGTGAGGTGGGAAACAACGGCAGGAGCAGCCTGGTTTAGATTATTAACATGTCTTGAACAAAAGGGGGAAAAAAAAAGAGGAGACTCTTCCATCATTTACAGCTCCTGAAATACCACTAATTAGTGTCTGAGGAATACAGACTGCGTGGGAAGTTAGACGTTCACCAGGCTGTTCATCTGGGAGCCGTCTGAGGAACAGCTCCTGCATGCCGGACATCTGCAGGATTCAAAAAAAAAATGAAAGAGAAAGGAAAAGACACAGTTCATTAACCAACAACAACATTACCAGGAAAGCAACTGGGGAGAGCTGATCGCTGCCACTAACTCTGTCTGTTTACCATCAATTAATATTTAGTCTCCCAAATTTGGAGCTCTTTTGTTTGCGTGCCTCGTGGCGTGCAGAGCCGCCTCGGATCCGGGAATTGCGGCTGGTGGTGGTTTGCATCGGCGTGCCCCGGGAGCCGTGGGCTCGCTGCTAAAGCCTTCAGGGGGCCTCTCTATTAAAGAGATAATAGTACAGATTTGAAAGCTTCAGCTGATTAATTAAATGCAAACACAGGATTGTACTCGCAGGCTCTTTCAAAGGACTCCGAGTCCTTTTCTTAAGTCGGTTCAACCTTGACCTGAGTTAGCGCTTGTATAAAAGATTAAAGGTGACCCAGAAAGAGAGAAACAGGATTTGCATTGTTTTAAACTTGGGTTTGTGTGTTGTGGAGAGGAGACTTTTTTTTGCTGCACACACATGCCTGCTCCCTCCCTTAGGAATATGTCAAAAATGGCACTTTGTGGTTCCTGATGATGTGGGGGCTTTGGGCAGCGCATCAAAATGAAGTGGGATGAGAGAAACTGTCAGCCTGGGCTGTGCAGCACTTGGGCAGTGCAGGAGCTTGACACAAGCTGCATTGTTGGTGATCCAAAAGGGCCAAACCATTAGGTCAGGTTTGCTATGATGTTGAGGGTGGAGCACTGACATTGATCATGCCGTAATCAAACCTCTTCTGATGGGAGAGAGTTTTTAAAGTCCTTGCCAGGAGTTCCAGAGACAAATGGGACTCTCAGCCTGCTCTGCTTCTTGATAGTTGTTTATTAAGTCTTATCAGAGAAAGAGTCACTAGCGTGGTCCAGACATAGCACAAAGCAGAGAATACAGGAGAAAGCTGAATTATCAAGATTACACAGCCTTTTTAAAGGTAAATCAACCAATGGTCACTAGAAATGTACATTATTTTTACTTTTCTGCCAATTTTTTAGTAATACAGCCAGGAACTGCGGAATTTTTTGTCCAATCATCCCAAACTACTTTTACTGCAGAATATGGAGTAGTAGAAGAAGAAGGTTTGGAGAACAACAACAATCCTCCATTTTGATGTTTTTTGCTTTTATCTATTTACTACATTAACAAACCCAAAACCTCTAAATTTTTCACCCTGTGACGATCTTACGTAGTAGTCTATCACCTAATTTACACTAGTGTAGTTTCTAGTTCTTTTCTGATAGTAGGCAGTTTTTTTCCATGGACAGAGGTCAAAAGCTGTGTTGTTCAGGGGAGTGAAACCCCTCAAAACAGGCAGGGAAATATTCTCTGCACTCTGGGTTCCCACAGAACATCCTATGGAAAAATGGGGGATAGCACCAAATCCCTGGGAAACCAGCAAGGGCTGGGCCTGTCTGCCTGGGAAACACATTTCCACCCTATTCATTTGTGTGGAGTTTAATCTTGGAAAAGGCTTCGTTAAAACTACTTGAGTCTCTTTTGGGACTCTTCAGAGCAGAATGTTGCAGGAAATGTTAATATACTTGGGGGCTCTTCAGACAGAGTTTCATTTGTTTTGTTTTACTGTTTAATTCTGGTTGTGCTCCTTACTTGAAAGGGCTGAGCTCCACGTCTTGCATTTGTTGAACAACATGACAGCTTGTGAAGTATGTGACAACGTGGCTTGAGCAAAATAATGCGGTGGACATCCTAAATTACCTCTTCAGTTATGTTTCTGAAGCTTTCTGAACAACTGAGATTTGATCCTTTCTAACTTGAGTTGAACCTTATGAATTGCAGATTGCTATTTTCCGATCAGAACAAAAAAGGTTTTCATTTTCAGGATTCATACGTGTTATTTTAGCAGCTATTTCCTAATCGCTGTTGTAACCCCTTGGACTGTTTAATTGGGTGTTGCCAGGGAGTGCATGGAATTATACTGTTACCAATCACTCTACTATGTTACAAAGGGGAGTTCATCCAAGTGTCCAATTTTTTCCTCACTTAGTTTGTCCCTACAGACTTCTCTTTAAAGTTAACACTTGTCCTTGAGAGTGTGCATAGAACAGAAGCAGTAGAAAGGACCAGATGTAGCGCTATGGAGCTTCTTTGTTCTCCTCTTCATGATAAAGCACAAAAATCCTACATAGTTTAACAAAACTCCAGTATCTGGTCCTAATTGCTGTAAGTAAAGCACGTGTGATCTAAATGTTAATCAGATTTCTGCATTTAATGAGGGAAAAAGCAGCTATTATATGAGAAATGTTCAGGAGCAGGAGCTGTTCGTGTTCCAATCAGGTGATTGTGTATTTGAATAGTATTTCCATTTAAATAGCTTTATCGTCCTGCTGATTCCTAAGCACTGAGTCAAAACAAAAACTAACAGCTAAATTGATATTATTACTAAGGAGGAATGAATAATAGGCAGTAATTCCATACCTGCTGGGAATCCTCAGTGTGCTTATGGACTGTATAGGTGTAAGGGTTTGCACCAACTCTGTGGAACTGTTGCATTTAACAGGGGAGCATTGTGGGGATCTAATTCTGCCCTACTGAGTCCATGTTAGAATCCCGTTAAATTCTTCCTCTGCTTATTTTCCTGTTGATTCCCATGAAATGCTTGGTCATGCAGTGGGCTCCCTTCCCAATTCCCAGCATTTGGAGAAGGCAAGCCTTTCAAGCAGGCACGTTGAAATCCACAGAGGTCCTGCGGGATACGCGCTTGTTTCCCCAAATCCCGTTCACAGCCAGAGCGTTTCCCGGGACAGCGGCACGGCTCTATTGCTCTGGCCACCCATATATCCTAATGCTCCTGAAAGGATTATTTCATAATCTTATCCTGTGAATGCAACAGCTGTAAGCCCAGATAAACTGCATTCCTCTGGGGAAAGTGAGTTGGGACTCGTTTTAACCGCATCCCAGTGGAATTGCATCATTTATGATGTTAAATGGTATTTGGCTGGATGGGATTGTGGTTGAGTCAATGGAAGTGCCACCTTAGGATCCAGTGGCCTCTCTGTTCATATAAAACAGGCTGGTGTAGGCTGATGCTGAAACCAAGCCATAAGCTCATGTGTATTCACAGGGGCACTGTCCTTCAGATAATGGCCTTTGGGAGAGTGCCATGAGAAGCATGTTTTATTTTAGATCTGGCTATTCCTTTCCAGCTCATGTAGCTGCCAGGCGAGGTTGGATACAGATACAATTAGACCTTAGGAATGTTCAGGACCTCTGGTTCTTTCATGCTCTGCTTCACAGCTTCCCAGATGGTAAAAGCCAGCTGAGGTTATATCATGATCAGCATTGAGTCCTGCCTCCTGCACAGTGCAGGCCAGAGGGGGTCACTCAGCAGCCCTTTGATCAGGCTCGATGCTTTGTGCTTGAACCAGAGCACTCCTTGCAGAAATACACCCAGGCTTCTGTGAAATGATGGGGAATCCAGCTGGTCCTGCCTCTCAAAAATAAGAATAAGGGAGAAAAGCCTGCATTTTCTCCCAGATGAGAGCTCCTGCTGTGACATCTGATCAAGTGGGTGGCATCCCTGCCCATGGCACGTGGGTTGAAACTAAATTTCTGTAAGGTCATTCCAATCCAAACCACTCTGTGATTCCATGATCTGATCAGATGATGTGATATTGGAAGGGCCCCATATCACTGAGATTCAGAGCATGTGAACTTGGGTCCCTGTGCAGAGTCCAGTCCTTGCTTGCTTTTAGCTGCTGGGGTATTTCACAGGATATCTCATCACAGCTGCTTAAGAATCTGCTCACATTTTGATACATCTGCTTGTTAATTCTTTTTGTCTCCTGGCTCCCTGTGGACCTGCTGAGCAGAGAACTCCTGTTTGTGTGATACTTCTCTGTTCTTGGTGTTTCTCTTCCAATCACCCTTCGCTTTCACAGAACCATGTACTTAAAAGTTCAGCCCCCCTGTGCATACATACAAAGTAGTTGAACACTTGTACCATGTTTTAGGTAGTTAATTAATAGTGGCTAAAGAGTAGGTATTTCTTCTTTAGGCTATTTCAGTTCTTCAGCAGAAGAGTGACTTTTTTTTTTTTTTAATTTTTCTTGTTCTCTAGTCAAGAATCATAGAAACTCCAAAGAAAAAGCATCTGTAGAATCCCAGTTGAAGGTGATGCTCGGAGGTGAGGAGTCCTTTTGTATGGCGAAAAGGTCTCCAAAGACATGAAATCCTGGTTCAGTGTTTTTAACCACAATTTCTTCCTTGCTTCCTAGTGTATGTACAGGTATAATACTTGTATGACAAGTAACTGGCTGCATGTGAATGTTGGTTCCTTGTGAAAAAGATTGTGTTTGAAAATGTGGTTGAAGATGTCAAAGAGAGCAGAGTCAGGAATCAATCATAAATGCAGATACCAGTTAAATGAGAAAGAAATACAGTGATAGGCAAATGTCCTTAGTGTTGGGCTATTTTTCCCACTGGATATTAGAATTTCACTTTGGGCTTGGTAGAGAGAAACATTTGGCTTAAATGTTACAACTTAACACCTGAAAATCAATTCATATACACAACCTCTTTTAAAATGTGAAGTGGAAAATATTTTCCTGACATCTATGAGAGCCACACTTTCAGCAGTTAAGACTGGAAATGTTCACTAGGAATTAAATCAATGGTGAAGTCTAGAGAACAGATCTGTTTGCAGGTTTGAGATCTGGGATAGATGCTTTGTTATTCTTCTGTTACTAATGACTGCATTAGTAAAGAATGAAATGGATTTACATGGCCAGGCTGGGGAAGTGGAATAAAATGCGGGAATGATTGGCGAAAAACTTCACAGTACAAGAACCTGCAAAGATCCTTTGCACAAGAAGCAAAGAGCAAATAAAGTGTTTGCATGATGACACTGCAAAATTCTCCAGCTGGGGGCTTTCTGCAGACCTAGCTCAGCTTATCCATGGGAGCACTTGAAGGTTCCCCTCCAGTGTCAGGCTTAGCAAAAAAACTCCCAGATTGAGTCAATAGTGCTGAATTGCATGTAGCTTTCTGTTGAAGTGACAATTTTTGCATAGTTTTAATGAGCAGCAGCCCTGGGCCAGAAAACTTAAGCCTGGGCTGCTTCTTGCTGGCTGCCCTAGTTTGTTTTCATCCCTCTCACGTGAGAGCACCGTCCTGGAGCGCGTTAAGCAGCGGGACTGGCATCCATCATGTGGAGTTTATTCCGTCATCTCTCCCCAGGAAGAGAAGCGTGAGCAATGGGGTGTTTTATTTTAATAGCATTTTTGTTTGGTTGGTTTTGTCATCGTGGAAGTCTTTTCTGAGGCAGAGCGAGTTGCTTTTTGGTTTTTAATGCATCCATTGCTGTGTCCTGAAGTCGAGGCAGGGAGAATCGAGGCTTGGATCCCCCATCTGGAGTGGATGGGTGTGAATTTTCTCCTAAGCTTTGCAGTTGATTCCATAGCCTTATGCTTGCCTTGGAGAACATCTGCCTTCTGCTTGGGTGAGCTTTAACTCGTGCTGCAGAGAGCTCCCAAAGGATGGCCCGTGGCACATGCAGGCTGCACTGTCATCCTGGAGAGCTCACAGAAAGGCTTTTTCCAGGAAGATACTGAGTCACAGATGGATTTGGTAGGCAGCCACCAGCCTAGCATTTTGCCTTTATCCCAGACTTTAGGGCAGTCTTTTAAACACCCCGGGCCAAGCTCATGGACAGCTGTGACAGGCAGGGACAAAGCTGTCAGAAGATGACTGAACCATTAGTATCTTTGGTCTGGTCATCATTCCACATTAGTGTCCTTAAAAAGCAGCTGGAGGGAAGCTTTTCCCACAGAAATGTGAGAGCCCATGGGCACGAGAGACCAAGTTCCTGACATCAGCAGGAACCAGCTGCTGACCACTGGGTGTGGGAATAGCTGAATGAGGTTTATTTCTCTGTGGTGGTCCATTCTCCAAAACTTGGTTTGGATCCAGCTACACACTCTCCATCCCTCTGTTTCTCTATCTCTAAATTGTTTTTTAATATTTTTATATATATATATACACACCACTGTTGACAGATCTTTCACTGTATAGATCTTTCTGTGCTATGGAGCCAGGTCGAGGGAAACAGCTTCACAAATAATTTAAAGTGTTGTGGAACTAAAAGGAAACAATTGGAGAGGTATCCAGGCATAAAAACGGGGCAGGGCAGAGGATGGAAAGAAAGGAAAGGTGGAGGATGATCTAAGCACATCCCTTTCAGTTCATAAGAAAGCTGCCAGTGGTGGAGAGCCTTGGGAATACATAATTTCAAAGTTTATACTGCTCATCCAGAAAATGAATGTATCTGGGTTTTATAGGATTAAGCAGTAAAGTTCATTGCAGCTGGATATGAAGTGGAGAGGAGGAATTCACATGGGGGAAAAGGAAAAGAATATTAAATGTGAATTATTCAGCAAAAAACCCAGTTAGTTAGCATGATACTTGATCAGGAAATGATTAGACAATTTATTATTTTTAATAAAATCGCCCCATAAAGGTAAAATAAAGAGAACAAACTTTGACATGTGAAAATAAGAGAAATAAGTTTTAAAAAATGTTTTCTTGCTGTTTCTAGACTGCCTTGAAGATGATGAACACAGTAATAATGCTAAGATTACTGTTGGGCACAAAGTGAACTCTTACTCAGGCACAGAAGCTCCAGCCAACCCAAACGACTGGGTCAGTAGAAATTAAATCAGCAGCGAGCCCCAGATAATATCCAATGGTGGGTTTGTGTCAGGATGGATGGTTTCTTTCTTGTCTCCTCATTATGACTGATTGCAGTCACTGCAGAAATCAATAGTCTGGCCATGGCTGGGCACTGAAATAGGGAGAGGCAGCAGCACAAGAGCTTTCTTGGAGGCTTCCCAAATCCCAGCCCCAACATGCCCAGGTGCACAGGACCTTCTGGAGACACTGAACATGGAGGGTGTAAAGCTCTGTGTTGCCTGATCAGGTAGGCAGGTAATTTATTTCTTTGTATATTCTCATGTCAGGATCTCAAAAGCTTCATCACAGCACTGGAATTCCTCCCTGGACTTGGTTTGAAGTGTGTGCAAATCCAGCTGGGTGGAGGGAAGAGCTCCTCGGAGAATCTTCAACCCAAAGCTTGCTGCAAAGCTCTTTCTGGTGCTGTAGGAAACAGATAAAGAACCAGCTATGATTTCTGCTGGGGGAAGAAAGCATCTTAAAAACTTCGAATGTGGTCTTCTCAGAGCAATAACTGAAATGAAATCATAAATTTTTGCTGTGGTTTTCCAGTAAACTTTTAAAACACAAATTTGGATCTAAATATTTTAAAAAGTTATTTCAATAACTACATACTTGGTTTTATTTTACTATTTCCTTGGTCTTATCTCTGCTTGGATTTTTATGTGATGTTTGTGAACAGCAGCAAAAATGTAATATTCACTTAATACTAATAAGTAAAACCCAGTCTAAATCAGGTGACTTACTGTATATTCCTTGATCACTCGCACATGATTTGAAGGATTTTAAAATCAGCGTTTCAGTTCATAATTAGTGGATCTGCATATCCCTCAGTTTTATAGGCAGGGCTCACACATCCAGAGATCTTCCCTATGTGCTGCCCAGGTTTGTCTCCCAAGACTGGAGAATTTTGGGCCCCTGTTTCCAACTTCTCTACATTTCAATATTCAACAACTTTTGGGGCGTGCTGGGTGTGCCTTAGGCTGAGGATAAGCAGAAGCTTAATTTGTTCCAAATGATTTTCCACCCTTTTCCCTATTGTTTATTATTTATTTTGCTATAATTTATTCACAAGATTAAGTGGGTAAACAACATCACAACTACTTATAGCTGCACAGTCCACTGAGCATAATGATGCCAGTTTTAAATGCTGAGCAGTGCTGATTAGAGCTATTACACGAATATTCATTTGTTTGCTTTACCTTTACCACTTTGCTCACATACTTCACAAATTAGGGTATTATCCGTACTCCCCCCCCCTTATTGTTTTTGCCATCAAATGAAGGTAATTCACCGTTTTCCCATTTGAATTGAAAAGCTAATTGAACTTAATGGCTTCAGAAAAATCAATAATTTCCTACTGTTCTTGGTATAATGAAGCACATGTATGAGATTATCCAGTAAAGACACAAACCACTTAAACGAAGAATTCAGCTCCATGTTGAACTATTTGATTTCTCTGTGTGGACAGTTCAGGGAGGATCCTTGTATGTGGGGAAGCAACTGTAACCATGGTACATTGAATTTGTCATAGAATCATTTTGTTTAGAAAAGTCCAACCATAACCCTGCACTGTCACATTCTCCACTAAACCATGTCCCCAAGTGCCACTTCCACATTTTTGAACACTTCCAGGGATGGTGACTCCACTGCTTCCCTGGGAAGCCTGTTCCAATGCCTGACCACCTTTTCAGTGAATATTTTTCCCCTAATATCCAATAATAAACCTCCCCTAGTGTGAGTTGAGGCCGTTTCCTCTCATCCTGTCACTTGTTACCTGGGAGAAGAGACAAACCCCTACTGGGCTCCAACCTCCTGTCAGGGACTTGTAAAGAGTGAGAAGGTCTTCTATTGTACACAAACTGTACAGCCAGGATTTTGTAAAATTTAAATACTCTATTTTTCATGCCTTGTTTTAGGAAGTGTAGCAAGAATCCCGTATTGAAAGGTGTTTGGGGTCAGAAATCATCTCACGAGAAGCTTCCTCAGCTGCACAGCTCTGCCATGAAAAGGGAGAAATGGGAGCTGGTTGGTTTGAAATGGAAAACGTTGAGGTTTCTTCCCAAATTTAAAAATACAGATTTATTTGGAAACTGCCATTAGCTCCTGTCCTGGTTCTGGCAAAGGTTGAATGGTTCCTAGGAGAGCATATGAGAAATTCCAAATAAAACACTTCTAAACCTTTCAATCTGGATCAAAATCATTAAATCCCTAAATGACATAGGAGACATTAATGCCCTTAATTTAGGGATCAGTGTAGTAGAAAGGGAATGGCAAATATGAAATTAATGACATTTAAATTACTGCTTCATTAGAACACAGTTTTGCCACGGTATTTTACTGAATTTAGGATACCCAGAGATCAACAGCAATTCCCTTTAAGACTCTGGTGACGTTTACTGTGTAATTTTTTTTTTTTTTTTGAAAGGAGTTGCTATTTGTGAAAATGTTTTTTTGTGAAATATTAGTGGAATTAAATGTATTTTTAGTTGCACTCTACAGTAGTTTTAGTTTGGCACTTGAAACTTCTGCATTCATTTTTGTGATGAATGGATGTGGAAAATATAGGATAGACAGTTTCTGCTGGATTTGCAGAATGGAAGAGTGAGACTGAAGTCAGTTCAACTCTGTGTGTTAGGGGATGAAGAGGGGACAAAATGGGCTGTGTTTTACCTCAAAAAATGGTGAAATAATAATTAAAAAATAAGTGCTGAATTATAAAAGCTGGAAATTTTTTAATTCTCCTCCCTGAAAATTTTGATTGGTGCCTTGGTGGTGCTTTTTGAGCATCACGGTGTCCATGTTACCTTCATTCCACGTGCCAAAACTGTCCTCCCATGGGTTCTGGAGTCCCCCATCAGTGGGATGAGAGGTGCTACATCCTAATATATTTACATCTAGACAGTACTGGAAAATTAATCTCCATGAACTAATCCAATTAACCACCCCAGAGCCACTAAGGGAGGATGGCTGAGTGGAAACACTTTAACTTAGGAGACCCTGGCTTTTGTTGCAAATTCTTGGAAGATTCCAAGCAGAATGAATGACTCCATGGAAGCTGCCAGTCCACAAAGCTGCATTTACAGGAGGAAATGTTGAAATGAGCTGTTGAGAGCAGGCAATAATTTCCTGAATGCTGTGTGCATCCACCTTTGGATGTGGTGAGAGGACAGCACGTCCTGGGAGTGTGTTCTCAGATCACAGCTGAGGTGCTTCTTGTCCAGTTCTCCCCACAACGTTTCAGGTTGATGCTTATTGGCATGAAAAAAAAAAAAAAATAAAGGCTGGTGGGAACAAACCACTTCTTTTTAGCACTATAACAACCGTGGCTACCTTCCCAGCATCCTCTCAGCTAATGGCCTGAAACAGGACCAATATTTGATTTCTACTTGCTGTATTTACTTTATAAATAGATACTTCATGGGTTTCATTCTTTACTGAGATTCAATTAGTGGGTTAAATAGATAGAAATATTTCTTACTGTGGCATACTCATCGCTTAGCATCTTGCACTGACCTGATAAACAGGCTGGCAGGAGAGTAAACTTAATTATTTTTTAAGCTAGAGACTGACAATGGAGAACACTGAACATTTCTGAAACCAAGATCCTCTTTTTGGTCATTAAAAAGCTGGGGGAGTCTGAAAGGAGTATGAGCTCAAGGCAGATATCAGTGCGATTATTGAAGGGTGTTCAGAGAGTGGCTTATCATCTCCCCAGCTTATTTACCTGATAAACCAGAGCCTTATGCTTCAAAAGCTCCAGCTGCTCAATCCCAGCGTGGTAGCCACCTCTTAGTGAGGATGAGCCCACTCTGCTGGTGTTGGCAAGCAGGACCTCACCGAGGCCTTTTGCTGCAATCTGCACTTCAAAACACTCCCCCCAAATTCTCAGTTTCATTAAAAGCAGGAACAGCTTGATGTGCAAGGGGGCTTTGCTTCCCTGATTCTGCCCTTTGAACTCGACTTCTTCGGGAGTAAAGGTGATGGAGAAGCTGAAAGGTGAGAGTCTGTGGTTTTGGGAGCATTTGAGAGGATGCACAACACATCCCTGTGAGCTGCTGAGCCCAGGCGTCATCTCTGCCAGCCACTGGGACATGAGATTAAGATCTCATTTCAGATGGCCTTTACCAACCCCAGTGTGAGCAGCAGTAACCTGCAAAAGCAATAAACAGCCTTTGTATTGGCATTTGCACCCAAAAACTGCTGCTGTCCCTGGGGAGGTTCTGTGAGGGGTTCCTGCATCCCTGAGCATCCTTTGCCCCCACTCACTGGCTCGCCCTGCCTGTCACCACAGCCCCCTGCTCCAATCTGCATATTAATCTTGATTCCAAACCATCCTGCAGACACCGCATGCAAATGCACTGAGTGATTCAAATTGGTTTTCTCTGTTTGTAAATGTAGTGTTCTGTGAGTGCTCAGGGGCACTTGGAACATATGCTCCTTGAGATCTGACATTTTTCAGAACTCCAAGCAAGGGAGGAGGCTGTCTGCAGCGTGGGCACGTGTGGCCTGTCCTGCTGCTGATCCTGTGTGAGAGCAGCTTCACATCCATGAGAGGAAAGGGTTTCTTTTTGGTTGGGGGACAAGCAGCAGAATGCAGAGTGTCTGTGAGTTAAGCAGCACAGCCCAACCCTATTCCCAGAAACTCAGTTACAGCAAAGTCTCTTATTCAGGAGGTTTGTGTGAAAATCGCATTACTTACCTCCCTGCCTTAAATTGTCTCTGCAGAGCCTGGCTCTCTGTGGGCTGGTGATCCAGAGGGGAGAGCCTGGATGCTGCTCTCAGCCTCAGAATGGGGCCACAAGCCCTGGGAAAAGGGGCTGGGGAGCAGGGAAGGCACACAGCCTTTTGCTGCCCCTTTCCACACCAAACCCCACATTTTCCTGACCTCTACATGCTCCTTACTACTCATGGTGAGACTTCTCGGTTTCCTCTCCTTGGGCAGTGACACCTGAAGGCCATTCAGTGGCTCAGGTCATTGGTCTGTAAGCAGGACAGGGAGAAACAGCTGAAAGTCCTGCTGCGTTCACCTGAGTGTCCTGCCTGTCTGCTCTTAGGTGAGGCATCCCTGGAGTACCTGCAAGGCTGATGCTGAGCACGGTGGTGTTTTCACATCAGCCCTAACGAGCCCAGATGCAAACTGGGAGAGAGGAGGAGTGGGTGATGTGTCTCTTTGGCCACTTCACTGCAGAGATGCTCCCCCGTGGAAAAACAGCCTTGACTCATCCAGCCTGCATGACCTGTTTGCAAGGCAGCACTGCTTGATTTCTCTGGATGAGGCAGCTGAGGGTGCTGGAGGGATGCTGCATCTCCTGTTGGGTTCCCAGGTGCAGCCCCAGGTGGAGTGTGAGGTTTGCAGGCAGCAGCCCAGGTTAGGTGGCCAGGAATCACCGTGGTGTGTCTGGCGAGAGGCTGCAGTGGCCGTGGTGCTGCTGGGCTGCTCCCCAGGCTCCAGAGATGCTGTTCAGATGCTCCCAGGGCTCCAGAGGCACACAGCCCTGTTCCTCGAGTGCCTGGCTGCACCACAGGGCTTCAGGCACACATTCCAGCACTGATTCCTTCCACTGAAAGGGAATAAGCGCTCTAACAGTGTGCTGCAATAATTAAAATTCATGTTATCCTCTGCCAAGCTCAGACAACTCTCTGTTGTCAGCACCTCCAGAGGTCCTGGTTTAGCGCCTTCTGGTTCATTTAATGATGTAATAGTGAGAAGGAGAGATATTCCTTTCATTGTTGATGTGTAAGGTTTAGAATTAAACGTCTCTGCTGGTTGCTGGGTACTTTCTGCTACTGCCAACCCTGTGAACTCTTTAAACATATGCTAATGAGCCTGACTTGCTCCCATTCCTTCTGTATAATCCATGAAGGAAGAAAAGTCAATCTTAGTCATACTGCCTAATGGCCTCTATACGTTGTAGTTAGCACAAAACCACTGTGAAGTGATGGAGATCCAGAGTTAAATGCATGAATTAAGCAGAACCCCTCTGACCATACTCCATTAAGAGAGAAACTGTCTCTAGGGAGACAAAACAAGATTTCTCTTTATATATACATTGTAAGAGTCACCCACTGATCCTCCAGGCTTCTGAAACATTACTGGCACACTAGTGATGTGGACAGAATATAATTTATCAATATTGCAACAACTTCCCACCTAAGATGTTGCTGGAATGCTGATGTGCTGCAGCATAATTAGGTTTGAGGGAGTGTGTATGTTATCCATAGCATTGCTTTCTCTCCTGCACCTGACTCCTCAGCCCTGATGGAAATGTGAAAGGAATTATGTGTATTTTAACAGTCTGTTAATTGCTTTTACTTTTAATATTGCTTTAAAACACCTGCACGGAGTTTTTCTGGCTTGGCCAGCAGCTGTTTGTGTGTGATTTGCTCAGAAAATAGAGGGGGAAAGTTATGCAGTTATCCTGTGATGGATTAATGCAAAGGAATAACAGGGTTAAAACCTGGTGCAATGACGTTGTGCTGGTGGGGCTCAGCCATGGGACACGAAACTCTGCCACAGCTCTTTCAAGGAGAATCTTTTCATCTGGAGCAGCGAGGAATAAGCAGTCCCTGCACAGACTGTCCCCACTTCAGCACTGTGATGCTGTTCCTAGAGAGGTTATGATTGATTACAGCCTCTTATACAGTCAATGGGTAAAAATAAGAGACTAACAGACCTCGTTTCCTGCTTCATGATCCTGCAGCTCCATTCAAAACTCTGCTGCTGGGATCAGCTTCTCACCTGAGGTGTTTAATGAGTACATGGGTTTCTCTGCTGCCTTGGACACAACCATCTGATCTCAGATTTAAAGCTATTAACAATTAATTTCTCATCGTGTATCTGTCTGTGGACAAACATACCACAGAAGAACCTGGAACTATTTGCATGCAGAATTTCTGTGTTTCAGAATGAAATGGGGCTGTACAAACCTTAGGAGTTATTTGGATGACTTGTTGGCATCCTGCCCTTGTATGAGCTTTCAAGAAAGGGTCTGCTGCCATCTGTGCTCTTTAGCAGGGTTGGGTACCAGTACCAAAAACTCTCATGGCTCCTTTGGAGTGAAAAACTCCAAAGAATAAAAGGACGGAGAGTGTAACACCAGAGAATATTTACTTTTTCTGAGAAATCCATCTGAGTTAGTTCTGTCACAATGATTTGGACAGACACATTTCTTACTGTCACTCTTTGAAATTCCCCAGGAGTGTTCTCAGAGGGGCCTCCCATCTCCCATGGGATGTGTTAGGGCATTTCAGCCATTCTAATAAAGAAACGTGAAAGAAATCTCTTGAGCTATAGTGAGAATCCTACTAGCTACTGTTTGCCTTTTGTATTCCTAAGGATGAGAACAGCTCTGCAGAACCACCACCCCTGGAGGTAACTCTGAAGATCCCCACGGCTTGAACTTGCAGATGGTCACAAGAGGAAGGGTTTCTGTGGTACCTCACTTTGGCTGCTCTCTCACCCTGTTGTGCAGCGAACTTGTTTGTTCTGTAAAGCCACAGGCTTTGCTTTAGCTCTGTAACATTGCCACATTGCTGGGTTTCGCTCTGATATTTATTCTTCAAGCTCTGCTCTCCCCCATGGTGGTTTGGTTTGATGAAAGTTCTTAATGGGAAAGCAATTGCTCAGGGAAATGTGGTGCCTATCAGCTGTCTGATCACAGCTCCCCGTTTGTGGAATTAAACTGAGGCTGTATCAGTGTAGAGGCTCCATGAAGAAAATTTGCTTCATAAAATTCATCTTGCATATCATGCCGCTCTTTGTGCGTAGTGTTCAGAAGCTCGCTGTTCTCTTCCCATAATCTACTAAATAATAACAGTTAGCACTCACATCTGCAAATCAATACTCAGGCTCTCTCTCCCAACTGTAATGGAAGTTTGTTATTGTGTGAAACAGCAACTTTCATGTCTGTAACTGATTGTTGCATTCTGTATTGCTGTCAGATTTGACAACAGTCACCTCCTGAAGCTTTAACGAAAGGCAGAAATTCCCCCGGTGCTTCTGGCAATTACACATTAGTCTTTGTGGAGGCAGAAGATTACTTACTGATTCCTGTTTGCTGTTTCCATTATGTATGTATGCTCTAGTATATAATGGCTTGTTAATCCCTTAAAACAGCATGGCTAGGAATAGTCTTTCAAAACTGTATTTTGGTTCAATTAAAAAAAAAAAAAAAAACAACCCAACAAACCACAACCATCAAAAAAGATGAATTCCATAGAGTCTCTTATAACCACTGGGGTTTTGAAGATGATCTCTATCAGGGAACTTGTCATTATGGGAGCTGGACTGTATGTGATGTGGTGAACTGTTTCCTTTTGAAGATATTAATTTTCCTGCCGTTGATTTGACACGATGTGCTTGTAGTCAAGCCAGGCAAGAGTAATAGTGCTGATGAAGACAGCTTGGTGTGTTATTGTGCTCTAAAATAATTCTGTTAGGATCCAGTCTCTTTCCCGAGATGAATTCCTGTTTTCTCTTGGCAGCATTTGCGATCACTCAGCTGCAAGGCTCATCCAGAGCCCCGTCCCCATGGAGAGCTGCAGGCTGGTTTGGCCTTATTAGAGTCAGATTTTACACCCTCATTAGGTGATACCTCAGCCTTGCTTGCAAGAAATGCAGTGCTGTATGATGCCATGCTCTGTGAAATGGGAGTAGGACCTGGGGAACAGAATGGGATAAAGCATTTGACCCGGTCTTGCTTTGTGCTTCGGTGCAGACCTCCCCCTGCCAAGCTGCTGTTCCACCCTGCGCTGCTGTGTGCAGCTCACAGGCCCACACTTTGGAGTTAGCCCATGGAAAAATGGGCACAACAGTCGCTGAGAAGCCCTGCAAGTTCCCTTGCACCTCTTTTGTGTTCCTTGCACCCAGGCTTGGCCCACATGGCCATGGCAGTGAGAGGTCGGGGCCTTGCTGCTGCCACTGTGGGTCAGAAGGGGAGGACAGGACAGCAGGACATCCCTCTGCAATTCCCTCCCTGTTGCAGGAGTGTTGTCCCTAAAAGCTTTAATAGACAGTCCTGTCCCTGCAGAGCTCGTGATCCAACAGACAAGATGGAGACTGTGAGAGAGAGTTTAATATTATCCATCTTTCTCAGAGGGGGAAAAGAGGTGCAAAGTGATGGAGCACAAGGTCACAGAGGAAGTCCCGTGACAGGACCAGGAATTGAATTCCCTCTCCTGGGTCTTTGCCCAGTGCTTTAATCACAAAACCCACCTTCACCTTTGTGCTTTTCTATTATTTAATCAGCTGAGGAAAAAAAAAAAGCGCAAACTGATTTAATTAAAGGAGAGAGCAAATTTGTAATTTCAGTCTGGATCATTCTATGGTTATGGAAATTTTGGGGAAAGGCGAGAATAAGCATCTGTAATTTTTCTTTTCTTGACAGATGTATTTTCATTTACACAGCTGTGCAAAAATTATATTTATATGTTTTGTGACATCTAATTTTAGCCTAGGAGTAGATCTGAAGTTGGGTTACCAAGAGGTGTCATTTTCTGGCTTGCAGAATAATCCTCCTCCTGGCAAAAAATCGGTCCTGTTTCTTCCCACAGACATGGTTTCTTCCTTTTAAGTGTCTCTCAAAATTATTTTGTACTCAATGAAGCAAATCCTCCAAAGGCTTCATTATTCTGATGGTAGCATCATCTGATTGAATATTTCAATCATAATGTCCTTTGGAGAATTTTAGCAGTTTCCACTCGGGATGTTGGAGGCTCGGATTTGTGCGTGTTCCCGAGGTTTTGAGGAACTGGAAATTGAGATCATTTCAGATGCACGGAGTTCATTGGGGAGGTAGATGGTAATGTTTGCTCTGGCTGTTGACTGGAATACATTAAATCTTCCCTTTCCGATGTGAAAAACACAAATGCAGCTTCTTTGGGCCCTGGTCAGCGAAGCATTTAAGCACATGCTTAGGTTTAAGCATGTGGGTATTGTCCAAGTGTGCTCCTGCCACGCATTACCAGTAAATCCAAAGTGCAATAAAGTGTCACTTGTCAGATCCAGCTTCTGGGGACATCATGAAGACAGCCCACAATTCCTGACAGCAGGAAAACCTGTAACGTTTGCAGCGTGTGCTGCTGAGATTCTCCCCGTGAGCACTCTGCTGTGATGCCCTCCTCTTAGCTCAGTTTCCTTCCCCTCACATCCCCACGTTGCTGGGAAGCCTTGATTCTTTTTCCTTGTTCATTGAAAAAAAAAAAAAAAAAAAAAAAATCTTTAAATTACTCCGAAAAGAAATCCGGGTTTGTTTTGGTACAAGAGTTCCAAAAAGGACAGCGGTTTCAGAGCTTTCTGAAGGGCTGCCACAGCTCTTTGTCCCTCGTGGCCTCCTTCCCCTCCCCTCACACCCCCGGAGAACGAATGAAAGGTTGTGGCACCCACCTTGGAAGGAGGAGCTCCTCGGGCTGACGTCGCCACCTCGGAATTGCTGAGGACTCCTTGGTGAGGATGTTCTGCTTCTCTCAGCCTCACATTAGGTTTTATGAACTTTAATGAACAGTAAGTAATAAATTTGCTGAAGAAATTGGGTTAGCGTGTGATTAACATTCAGAGTGATGCAGATGAGTGTATCAATGATGGGAACATGTGCTCACATCACGATGAAATGCAGATGAGAGGCCCTGGAGCAAGCCCAAGGATGTGGGCCAGCGCAGTTTCATCTCTGTCAGCTTTAATCTCATCTCGAGTGCCACTGCTACTGGCCTGCAGGACGAACCTCAAACCAGACCTCAACATAACTTTTGTTTTCTGTTAGGGGCTGTGAAAACGTTCCTTTACAACAAAGCTCTGTACGTAGCAAGCCAAGTCACTGTCTCTAAAAAACAATATTGCTAGCAGTAGGGGAGAGAGGGAGAAATGGTTGGAAGGTGCCCCTTGGTTTGGTTTGGCTTTTATAGCACACTGCTTTACTGAGCACTCGTTTCAGTCAATTGAAACCCAGCTGAGCCCATCGCCTTGTGACGGCGTTGTTGTGTGGAACAGAGAGAAAGATCCCCCCCACATCCCTTTTAAATGAAGTGCAAAGTAATGCTGGAAAGGGAAAGAATAAATCAATTTTAAGTGGTAATCTATGAAGTTGGACAGAAAATGATGAGAAATGAAGCAACTGGTCATAGGAAATTGACCTTGAAAATGGTGTTTATCTGGCGGCTGCAGTGGCAGAGCCCTGCTGCTGCTGTGGGCCGGCGCCTGAGAGGGAATTTAAATCAGAGTTTCTTTGCTTTGAGTCTTAGTTGGGTTTTGGAGGAGTTTCTTTCAGGACTGTGCTCTCTGACAGTTGTGCCAGTGGTACAGCTCGGCAGCATTTGTTCCTTTGTAGCAGTCTCGTATTTTGCTCTGTTGCTTGAAAGGTTGCAGCACTAAGGCTATTCCCACCACAGGTTGGGAATAGAAATTGTAGGAGAAGGGTCAGAAGAATCACCATAGTTGTGTAATGGATACATATGTTAGGGACAGAGATGGTATTTTTACCTGGCTTTTAATTTCCATACAAATAAACTCATTAAAGCGAGCAAAAGGACAAAAGAGTAATACATGTCACCTCTGCTATTTTAAACGGTAACACCTACTTACACCAGAAGGATGGCTATTGCAGTAGTATGTGCATCTTATTTACAATGAAGGGACAGCAGGATGTGGGAGGTGGAATATATTGAGTTTTCACTGAAACTCCTCTAGCAGAAAACAACTGGCAGAGATTTCCGTGATCTTTGTGTTCTACGGTTGGTGGTCAGCGGTCTGTCAGATTAACTAAATGCTTTTCGGACAATGTTTTTCTGTCTTCTTTATGTACATCAGCTGTGTCCATAAGTGATCCCTATGAAGCTCATTGAGGTGGGTCATTTGCTGCTTTCAGCACCTACTTACTGGGTCTCTCAGGAATTCCCCACTAAAACATGAAGGTACAAGTAGCCAAGTGCTAGGCCTTGGAGAATTTATGGTCTTGGTGGCCAGAAAAATAACCTGATATTAACCCATAAACTTTACTGAAAGATCAGAAACCCTTGTGTCAGTTCTCGTGTGAACCACACACGTGGGCTCCCTGGTTTACCCACCTGGTTCACATAATCACTGAGCTCCTTTGCCAGATTCCCTGTCAGCAGAAGTCAGAAAGCAAACACAGGCAGGACATTTATGGGGCTGCCCAGGGGTAAGAGGGACCAGGACAAAACCCTGGAGTGCCCTGTATTGTGTCTTGGGAAAGACTTTGCCTTTCACCTGAGCTTTGCCTTACACCTGAGCCTCTCAGAAGCCTGAGGCCTTGCTCATATTGGTCATTAAACGAGGCACTCCAGGCAATGCCTGCAAGCAGGAGCTGCTGCTGCTTGTGTGGCAGCATTCACCTTAGCTCTGGGTTCCCAAAGGCTCGTTTTCCTGGATGGGACCTCGTTGGAGATGCTCCAGCTCCAAGGCATTTCCCTTGCCTGGGAGCATTTCCTGATCCATTCAGTCTGGGAGAGGATCTGGGATGAGCACTGGGAGCAGGCAAAGGAAAACAAAGGGAAAGAGATGGGAAGCAGGGAGGCAGCAGGGCTGTTGGAAGAGAGAAGGCAGCCCTACTCCCAGCAGTGGAAAACTTGGATTGATCAAGCACCAGCAATGTTGGGTTGGTGGCATTATCCCAGTGCTTGTGCTCTGATGGAAATCTAACAAATAATAAATCTGAGCAATGTTTCCACACTGTGTGAAAATTAAGGATTTCGAGGCAAGCCTTCTCCAGATATTTAAAATTCAGCAAGCTTTTTTTGTCCTGGGTCTTGAGATGTTAATAACTTTGACTAATTGTCAACACCACCAATTACTATGACTGATACCTTATCATTTCCCACAATGAGCAATGCTAATTAAAATTGATTGTGCTGCTGTTCTGGCACAGCAGCAAGTTTCCTTTTCATTTTTTGTTTAAACATGAGCTTATTGTGCCTATTTGGTGAATTAAATAAGGAAAGCTCATTATTCTGATGTTTATTTTTGAGCAGGGGTTTTAAGCCACATTGGAAGCCTGTTACAAGCGTCGAAGAAATAGAAGAGCTTGAATGAATTGTATTTTTTGGAGTACCAAAACATACACCTAATAATAATATTTAGCACTTTTATACCACAGTGCTTTTTACATGATCACATTTCTGCACAAACATAACCACTTCTATTATCTCTGTAAGGTGGGCAAACACTGTTATTGCTGTTTCACAGATACTGCAGCAGAGATGCCAGAGCTTTGATTCCCTAATAGCAGAGCACTTCAAGCTATTCACTTCAATTAGGTTGCAGATCCCTCTCTTACAGCACTCTGAGCTGCCTAAGTTACGATTTGCAAGACTGGCTTTGCTTGAATTTTATCCAAACTTGGCCTTTTATTTCTCAGTTATTTTTGAAAAAGCCTAATTATTTATTTCTCCCAAAGGTAGGATCAGGAATTCCTTGCTGCTGGTCTGCCTGGTGCTGCAAATGTTGATTCTGCCCATGCAGAAGCCAGGCAGGAGGGATGGGGCTGTGCAGCTTCGTGTCCTTCTGGTTTGAGCCTTTGCTTCATCAGCTGAACCTCCTCGTGTCAGGAAAGGCTGTTCTTTATTGGGTAGAAGCTGCTTGCAGGGAGGAGAGACGGCTGAAAAATAGCATGGAACTTTGAAACTCCTGTTATCCATTTCCTCTTGTACTCTGAATTTAGCTGTGGCTTTATGTGAGCTTTTCCATGGGGAATATTTATGGGATATCTTATCACTGGAAGATGTACCTGGGTTTTTTAACCATTCTGCTGGTTATCTCCTTCTTAAGTGGCCCATTGCAGTTAATAGCACAAGCCTGTGACCTTATCCCGCTGGAGATTGATTTAACCTGAACCATTTATTCTTTCTATGATCAATATGAAATGAGTTAATATGTAATGGATATAAATGCATGGAATTGCCTGAGATATTCCTTACTTCCTCCTACTTAGTCTGTAAAATGAGTCAATGGCCTATGGTAGTTACTAAAAAAAAAGCCTTTTAAAGGATTCTACATGTTGCGCTTTTTCATAAACAAGATCTCCCTTAGGCTTTGACAGAAAGAGAACCCGTGTTTGACTGCCTGGTGCCTTGTACGAGCACTTATAGAGGAGTGTGTCAATCAAAAAATACTTCAAATTTGTTGGGAAAAAACTGAAAAGTCTGGCACTTGAAAGCAAGATTAAAATATTTATATTACAGAAACACCACCAGCAAAAATCATATCTGAAAAGTAAATAGTTCAGTCCTGAACACTGCTTTTTGATTATTTACAGCTGATTTTTGATTATTTACATGACTTTCCCTTGAGCATTGATTTCTTCTGATCCTGATAGGAGTTGGGAGCAACCTTGGGAATCTGTAGAGCTGCTTGTGCCATGGTGCCACGGCTGACCCCAGTGCTCCTTGCTGAGAACAAGGGGACCTGGCCAGCAAGGCTGTCCCTCACAGTGCTCTCCTGAGTGACCCAAGTTAATTTGTTTGTGTTGGGAAAGTGCTGCAGGACAGTGCTGGAGAAAAGTGTCACCCGATGGAGCTGTGGGAGCATGGGCTGTGTACGGTGGCACCGAGGCACCATTAGCAGGGGAAGCTGGGAAATACCACAGTGCCAAACGTGTCTTCCTGGAGCACACCAGACCTAATTCTCCTCTCATCTCTGCTGATGTCTCTCCATGGACTAGGCTGAAGTTGCTCGTGTTTTACGCTGTAGAAAATCAGAGAGGAATCATGGCTGCCTGACTCCCTCGGCGTAACCAGCTGCACGTGGAGGCAGAAGTTTTTGCTTTCTTCTCTAGTTTCAAATGTCCCCTGGAGTTTTGTTGTGAGAAGTCAGTTATGAAAATTGAGAGTGTGAGGGGGGGAATATGTCATTTGGGTTGTGATTTGCTGTTAATTAAAGTTTAGTGTGACACATCCTTTACGTCTGGGGATTCCTGAGTCTCATCTCAGTGGCCTGGGTAGAACGGAGGAGCATCTCCATCGAGATCAATGCTCATTATTATTTTCCTCATTATCATCATGATCCTCATCAGTATTTGTTCTACAACGCTGGCTGTGGAACAGAAGCACAGGCAGAGATGACCTTCGCTCCTGTTCAAAACCTTTCATTTTTAACAGACAAGAGGCTCGGAGGCTGGGGAGGGGAAAGTGACAGTGAACTGACAGAGAATTAGATCCAGCTACTCAGAAGTCAAAATCAGCCACCTCAAGCACAGCAAGCATTTGATGGTCTGACCACCTTGTTTTACTGATTGACCTCTTGTAAAATCTGCAAAAAGGACTAAGAAAAAGACATGTACCTTCAACTTAGAGACCTGCACCTTTCTGCTTAAAAAGTGTAAAATCATTTCTTTTGGAAGGTCTGGGACAGAAAGGACTCTTGCCAACCTGACAGCTCATTGCTTCTGGGTTGAGACGGAGGAGGAGGAGGTGTGTGATTTCTGTGAGTCATCTTCTGACAACCAGCTGATAATCCCCCAACCACCCCCTGAGTGCTAGTAGTTTCCCTTTCTGCTGTGGAAAGTCATCTGGGGGTCAGGAAGTGGATGGTGTTGTTTAGGCTCTCACATGGAAATGGTGTTATACAAACAGAATGGAATTGGGGAAAACTATTTTCATTTATTGGCACTTTAAAACAGAGTAGGATGGTGAGAAGCAAAGACAAAAAGTAATACACTTGCTTCCACTTCTTCCCTGTCCACTCCTTCATGCCCAACTCCTCTACCTCCTCCCTGCCCAGCAGTGCAGGGTGGTTGGGAATGGGGGGTTGTGGTCAGGCCATAACAGATGGGCTCTCCATGGGACTCATGTTAAGTTGCAAGTGTTTTGGTTAATCTTCTTTTGTCTAAATGCTTGTGTCAGGGTTTTGCTGTATTTCAGAATATCCAAGTATTGATAGATTTGGTTGATAAAAGAGAGGGTGGTGCCAATTTATTGCAGAAAACAGGCAGTACGCTTATTTTTTTCTGAAGAAAATAAGGTTTTATGGCGAGTTATAGAATCAATGCATCACTAAAATGAAATGAAAAATCCTAATTTGTTCCTCCCCTTCCTCTCCAAGTGTTGAGGATCTATTCAGGTTCACTCCAATCCTCATTTTTGCTGCATTAGTGGGTGCTCCCCAGTTCAAGCCCTGCACAACCCTGTGTGCTCTTCAGGTTGCTCCAGGGACCTGGTTTGGGGAGACGTTTTGGTTGCACCAAAGTGTTTCACGCATCAGCCTCAGGAGGTGAAATCGTGTCCTCTTGAAATGCTTGCTGTGTGTAGGAGGAGGTTTGGTCTGTTGGGGACCCAGAGAGGCTGACAAGCTGCTGCCTCATGTCTGAGTGCTGTAACCTGCTGTGTTTGTGTAGCACGTGGGTCAATGGACTGCGGCTTTGCTTTCCTGGAAATCGCTCGTGACCGGAGAACTGCGGTGACGTTTGACCTCTCCTGGCCCTGAACCAAAGGGTGTCCCCTTTGGGCAAGGTGTCTGCTGCTCTTTGCATCCAGCTACAAACCTAAAGCTTTTAATGCATTTAAATGACTGCTGGGGAGAGGCTGCACGAAATACTTCCCTCCTGGGAAAGGCCCTTTTACGGCAATAGGGGCGTTTTAGCATTATGGAGTCTCCAAATGGATTTTGTTGAGAGGGGGATTGCCAACGTGCATCTGGGCGTGCTGAGCAGCTGCTGGCACCCAGAGCTGGGTGTTGGGGTGGCTGTGGGTTTGGTGTGGAGGGTGATTTGCCCCATTAGCACAGCACAGCTAATGAGCACAGTCCCTCTAGCGTTGGCAGTGCACGGACACTCATCGGAACTGGTCAGGAGCAGCCCCTGCCAACCAGAACTATGGGAAAGCTGTGTTTGGTGCATGACAAATAGCAGGATGCCGCATATTTTTCCCTATTAGCTCCGAATCCATACAATTAGTGGTAAAAAAGAAAGCAATATTTATTTATCTGTGAAGTCTAGTGATAAAATCGTAGCCAAGAAAAGTATTGATTCCTGCCTTGACTACTCTCTCTGGTGGAAGGTGTCCCTGCCCATGCCAGAGGGGGTTGGGACTGAATGATTTTTTGAGGTCACTTCCAACCCAAGCCATTCTGGGATTCTGTGATTCTATGATAAAATAGGAATTTTCATTTTTCCACCAGTTTGCATGTACCAGCGTTGGCAGAACATCTTGTATGAACATCAACTCCACCATCCTGTTCCCTTCCCTTCCTTCCACCAAAACTCACCTCTTTTTCCCTTCCCGTGGGTGATGAGGAATGTGTGGGCTCCATGGATAGAAAGGACAAAGATGCTTTCTGGTGACACCAGGAAGAAAATGATCCAGGGAGTTACAGACCACTAAGCCTTTCATTTGTACCTCGTAAACTGGTTCAAATGATAAGGAGAAAAAAAAAAGAAAACATTTGGGAGATGCTGATAAGATCAGGCTTATCCAGTAGAAAGGTAGTATAGGATATGGCTGGAAGTGATAGGGAAAGCCTAGGCTTGATGACCCAGCAGGTCACTTACAGTCTTTCTCTCTTAATCTCTTAGAAGTCTTTGAACTTGTCAATAAGAAAGGAAGAGAGAGGAGCTGGCTTATCTCGTTTATTTACAATACTGAAAGGGCTTTGTAAGGCCCCTTGTAGAAAACAGTCAGAAAGACAAGGTAGGTGGGTGAAAGGGAAAAGAAGAGTCAGGAATCAAAACCTGAAGTGAAGATTAGGAATAACTGGGGAATTTTCATCATCGCAGAGGGTTGAACCAGGGGTTCCTTGTGTGTTCCTAAGTCCTGTATCAGGTCTTTGATTTGGGATGGAGAAGAGGTGGAAGGGCAACCAGGTCTGGGGTAGCAAAAAGCCACTGGGGTCGGTCAGGTCCAGGGAGGGCAGTGAGGGAGGACAGAACAACCTAAACAATAGATACATGACATAACCTCCAAAAAATGTTCGGTGCTAATGAGTGGCTTTTGCCCACCCTGATGTTTCAGTTTGAGTTTGATGTGGTCAAAGCAGAAACAAAAGTCTTTGGTTCTGCAGTCCATGGAGGAGGAGATCTTGGTGGAGCTGCTAATGGGGAGGAGATCCCTTCTCCCTGATCATTTCCCCAGCAGGGTCTGCAGTGCAAGGCCAGCTGTGCTTTTTCAGAAGCACAGAAGGGCTAGACAAACACATATATAGTGTTATCTAAAAGGCCAGCAATGGTACTCTGCATCAGAGCAGTCTCATTAATGAAGGAACCCAAATTAAGAGGCTTCATGTAGCACTACTGGGATTTAAGTTCAATTTTTTTCCTTCCATTTAAATGCTGCATTTGTTTCTTTTCCAGAGCCTGTCTCTCTGTCCTAAACAGAAATTTTGAGGAAGGGTTAAACAAACATAATTTGCTTGCATTCCCTGCTGCTCTGACTGTCACAGCTGAGTGCATTCCCTGCACCACTGATTTAAAAGACTGCCCCACCTCTGAATCGATGGAACCTCCTGTCCCCCTTCCATTCCTTCCCATCCTTCTGCCTTTCCCTGCCACTTTTTAAGCTGGAGAAGAACCGCTGGATGTCCCTTTGAAATCCAGGGACTGAAGTCCTGGATGCTGCTAATGAGCAGCGAGAGCCTTTTAAGGAACTGAAACATTGCATTGTTGTGATTGGGGAAACAAAAGCTGAATTAGAACTGTAACACTTAACTATGGCATCCCACTTTATTTTCCTCTAATGCAGGCTAAGCTGCCTTAGAGCAATCTTTTAAATGTAATGATTGAGACTATTATAGGAAATACTATACAAAGCAACATTTTTTTTTTTGCAGCCTAAATAATAAGTAGGGCAAGGTTTTAAATGAGGCTAGAGTAATGAATGCTGTACCATAATTTTGATGATATATTTCCCTGGAGGATAAAGTGGAAGAACAGAAGCAGGCTGTATTTAATCATGCAAAGTTAAAGGAATGCAGACCAACAAATATTTATAGAAATGTACGGATTTTCTAACCTTTCCTTAGATATTCTTACCTCTTTTCACCTGGGAGACTTCTCAGAAGTTCAGGTCTTTCAGTGTGTAATAATTAGGCGGAGGAATTGATCACATAGGGTCAAGTGTTTCTTTGATGTAGTGCATAGAAATTCCTGCTTCCTTGCAGGCTGGAGGATTCAAACAATGAGACATTTGTTTTTCACAGCTCTTTAATTCATCCGCGTGTCTGAAAAGCTTGCTTTGAGCAGATACACAGCATGGGATGACACATTCTGCAGCTGCTCTTCACCTACTACTGACCCAAGGAGCTGTGTCCCCACCAGAGCAGGGCACTGTGCAGAGATCCCCCCTCCCAAAGCAGCAGAGTTGCCTTTGTGCAAGCACAGTAAGAGCTGTGAACTGCATTACAGTGGTGAAACCTGGGCTTCCGTGTGCTCAGCAGGCTCAAAATCTTTGCCCCATGCTCCATCACCAGGGACAGATGTGCCCTTCCTGTGCCTGTACCAAAGGCCATCCATCCTCCTCAAAGGTGGTGCTCCTCAGCTCTGGTTTCTTCTGTTTGTCTTGAGGACAACAGCATGACTTCAGAAACTAAGGGACAGTAAAAAAGTCACTGCTGACATCTGGCTTGGCACATTCCTGGTTGTTCTGCACAGGTGCACTTGTGGAAGGGTTAGATGATCACTCCATAAAGCATAAGGTTGGGTTGCTTTGTGCTTTTTTAAAAATAGCTGTTGAAGTAGGGTGTTTCAGTGGAGCTTCATTTCAACTTCAACAGCATCCACTCAGCAGAGGCAAAAACCCGAGGATTTCTGTTCTGCTGATCAATACTTACAGCATGTATTGATTTCCAATTTAGGTGTTAACTTTTTAGCTCTTAGAAGTGCTCTTGATATCAATTTTCACCTTGCCTGGTGTTCATTACATGCTGAACGTTATGGCAGTGAGTGAGCTCGGATCCCGTCTGGAAGGACGATTAATTCCAGCCACTTCAAGATTGCAACGTGCAAAGATTTACTCGCGCAAGCATCGGGGTAGCACGAAATATCTGTGTTTAAGGCAGTGACCTGAGAAATGCTTTCATTCTGGCCTGGCACAGGCTTCCTCTAGTTTCTCAGTCTGTGTAGTCATCTCTGAAATCATAGAATAAGCTAATAAATAGCGCTGTTTATTATGTTTGTGTTGTTTCGGTGCAATAATTCACGGCCCAAGAGCCCGAGGTGGTGGGCTCAGGTTGCTGGGTGGCTGGGTTTTGTTTAAGCAATAAGACACACATGATAAGCAGCTCGTCCCCGGGTGATTGTGCCTCCAGTAGTGTTAGGAGGCACAAGGTCAGAAGGCTCAGTGACTTTAACTACCTGAGAAGTGCCGTGTAATCCCCTGCAAATGGGCTGTCTACAATGTCTTATTGCTGTATCAGAGAGGGAATTATTTCTTTTTAAAGGCAGCCACATGAATTCCCTCTGTAATTGGCACAGGGCTGACATCACTGGCTGCCAATCAGAAATCCTCTTTGTCTTGGCTTTTAACACCTTAATTTCGAGTTCGGGTCATCTGAACAAATGGATTTTGTTAAAATGATGTTTTATCCTCTTTGTGCTCTGAGTCCCATCCGCCTGCTTTGTGCTATGTGTGTGTGTGCGCCTCCGTTGTGAATTGCTCTGCAGCAGCTTTTGTGTCATCATCAGGCACTAAACAGTGACTGCAAAGTCCTTGCAGAGCTGGTGGCATGGGAGCCATGGCCTGGCTTGTGATGCCTAGAACATTATTTAGACTCAGAAACTCCAGGGAGCAAGGGGAGGGCAGACAGCCAGGTGAGCACCTCGGGAGGCAGGCTGGGATTTCAAAATCAATGCCCAGCCATAAAATTCTTTTAGCCCGTGCTGTCTTTTCCTTTTTATTGGCAAACATAACCCCAAAATAATAAAATCATCCCAATTTACAGTTATTGTTGGTAAAATAAACACACATCAAGAGCTTTACCAGCCTGAGCAGATGAGGAGCAGGCCACAAGGATGCTGCTTATCCCAGTGATATTGAGGGGGCCATAGGCAGTTGCTGCCATTTTGGAAGGGGGGGGATGAAGGATCCCAGATGGGAAGATTTCTCCCGTGTTTTTCCTCACTTTAAGCCCCAGCAAAAGCAAAGAGAAAGGCACAGCCCATACGAATTCTCTGCAGCCCCTTGAGCTGCTTTCACTGTTACCCAGCCAGCAGCTGCTCTTTCAGGAGGGGAGAGGGAATCTCGTGGTCCATCCCAGAGAACGCTTTTCCTTTGGGAAAATGGGAATAGATGCCAGAGGTCACGACTTCTCTGTGTCTCAGTCTATCAGTGTGTGGGACAAGGGCATCTCTTTGTGGGAAGGTGTGAAAGCCACAGTGGAGGGAATTGCTGTGGAAGTTGCTGTTCAGTTGCACTGGAATGGGCAAAGCGAGAGGAATCCTCACACTGTTAGAGGGCAAAAATTTGACAAAGAGTTTTAAAGGCTTAAAATAAATCTATCTTCATAACCTGACTGCTGTGCTTTTTTCCTTAGGTGTGTTATAGAGGTAATGATACTTCTACAGTGAACTCAATTAACCTTCTGCAGCCTTCCATATGACAGGGAATCCTAAATCTTCTGTTTTATGAGTGCATGTGCAAGATTTGAAGCTAGTCTGAACTTAGCATTAATAAATGCCCTTTTCTAATTGGTGCCCATTTGTTTGTTTCTTTTGCAGTGAGAAAGACAAGGTGGCTGTGAGTGGAATGTAGTGTTCATGGTTGAAAAGAGATTTCCACACAGGAGTGAGGTATTATTATTATTCTTGTTGTTATTATTATTATGAATCTGCTTCTGGTGTGTGGATGCCTTTGCAGTTTCCATTGTTCAGTGATGTTATAAGATGATCTTCAGGAATTTAACTTTGGTTCTCTGCGTTGTTTTGCATAAATGGACGTTTATTGCCAATAAGAATGAGGTGACTCTCCTCTGTCTGATACCCAGTGCGTTTTGAGTGTCCTTCAGAAGTGCTATGGAAAAAAGGATAGGATGAAAAACCTGTGTATTTAGGGTGAAAAATCTGTGTAGGCTTGCACAGCTCAGTTTCCCTGCAAAACTCCCTTCTGCTCTGTGATACATCCTGGTAGGTGCACACTGCATCAGGAGACTCAGTAGTGTTTGCTCCTGCCTGGCTCCTGAGATCTTTGCATGAACACATTCTGTACAGAGCAAAATGTTTCATCTGGGAGGGAGGATGTCAGCAATAAATGAGAAAACAAGAGAAATGGATGATGGCCCATAATGCAAACCCTATAATATAATCATTGTTGTTTGATAAAAGAGACACTTGGAGCAACTCTCTGTGCCCTGCTAGGTATGTCTGGATTTATTATTCAAAAAGACACAATCAAATCTCTTCATTCCGTTGACAAATGGGAGCTATTCAATTCTGTATCTGCTTCTTATTTATAGCATATAGAGGGATGATTTATATGCTGGCTGCAGATCTTCCAAAACAGTTTTAATTAGCAGCATTGGCTATTAGAATGAGAGTTCTGTAGCTTCCCTGTCATACACATCCCCTTAAAACTGAACAGAAATCCTACACTTTGCCAGGCAGCGCCTCTCTATTTTTTTGGTGATGCCAGCAAGAAAATGCACGTGTTCTTTAGGAGCTCAGAGGTTGGATTGCTGTTTGCAGCTCTGAGGGGCAGGCAGAGGAGGGCAAGGAAGGAAATGCCATTTATTGCTGAGCTTTGGGAGGACAGGACAATCCTTGGGGCTCTGTCACCAACAGGACGTGGGAGCTCACAGACACCACCAGTGACTTGGGGTTTGAGGACAAAGTAAGGACCAAACACACCAAGGTCAGCTCAGGCTGCCAGCACGGGCATTTTGAGATTCTGCTCTGCATTTCTGTGCTTGGAGGAGGATGGATCTGAGCTCTCACCTCGCTGTGTCCTGTGGTGGGAGCACGGAGCCCTCCTCCCAGCGCGTCCTGCGGCCGCAGCGCGCACACCGTTGCTTTTGCTGGGAGCGTTGTCTGAAGATGTAAGCAGGCATTCCCCCAGCTGTTCCCTGCTCCACAGAGCTGCTCCAGCTCGTGGGCTAATTGGTACCCCTGAGGTTCAGAGCAGAGGCAGGCACGGCGCAGGGGGCAGCTCGGCAAAGGCACCAGTTGGAGTCTCTATTATTTTCATGCATCTGATAGGAATGTGATCCCTTTGAGACCTCAGCCTATCTGTCAAACCTGAGATCAGCCAACAGGTTCAAAAGTTATTTGGGGAAGCAATGAGTGACAGAACAATTGCACAGCTCTTGGTTTTTTCCCTGGGAAACCAGGCTAGAAAAGCGCAGGAAACATAAAGAGTATTTTTTGTGCTTTACGTGGTGTGTGTAGCATGCAGAATGCTCTGTTGTTATGCTTCCACTGATCTTTTTTTGACATAAGCAATGCAGTCATTCTGTCTTTGCATCAAATAAGTCTTTGTACTACTTGTCACCAGCTCACAGTGTCTCTGTGTGTAAACTCGGTGTTTGCTATATCCCCCCCATCACAAGTGTGCTGCTGCCTGCAGCTGGGTGGTTCTGCTCCAGCTCTGGGTGCTTTAGTGTGATGCTCTGTCAGTGATACTTACTCTGGAGAATAAGAAAACCCCAGAAAATCTGAATTTTGAGGTTGAAAATAACATGGAAAGAGAGGACAAGAGCACTGGACCTGGTCACAGAGGCTTGGTGTCTCTGCATGTCCTTCTCTTGGTGGAGGTCAAGGAAAGAAGGCACAACTGAGAGAGAAGATTGGATGAAGTTCACCGCTGCCCTGCCAACACTGTACGTTTGTGGTGCTTGGGAGACTGATGGGAAAATGAGGAATTAGGAAATGAGGACATAAAAAAAATCCTGCTACAAGCAAGCCTGAAATTAATGTGGTTGGAAGGAAGGAATGGAAATGATTCCTGCGGTTTGCAACTGCGAGATGATGGGCTCTGCAGCTGGGACAGCAAGACATCCATGGGTAATGCACAAATCTGGGAAAAAGTTACAGTTCTTGGGCTGAATACAAGTTAGATTTTTTTTTTTTTAATCTACAGAAATTCTCTGTAGGTGTTTTATTTCATTTTCTGAGCATATTGATAAAGCACACTGGTTAAGGTAGCATTCACATTATTAACGTCTTCAGCCTTGTCTTTGAGCCAAGTGAGCAGTATTTGGTGAGCTGTCTTTGGGCATTACACTAAGTGCTTTTCTACTGCAATTCTAATGGAGTGTAGGGCTGAATTTGATAGTGTTACCTATTAGTGATTAGAGAGTAAAGGGCTTTCAGTGTGTCTGTACTGCAGAGTTGGCTTTGAGTGATAAATGGGGCATTATGCATGTCATAATTTTTTAATTCTGCCTTGAAGTAATGAGATTCCCTCTTCAAATTCCTCTTTTCCCTAACGTTTTGAAAACATTTTGGAAGTATGAACAGGGAAGGAAAAGAAAGAGGAGAGAGAACGGTTTTGTTCATAAACACTTAAATTGTGCATTATTCAGTGGCATAGGCTGAACTCTGCTGGAGAAAGGTACTTCTAAATTACCAAAATATTAACACTGTAATTATTGAGCATGGATATTAGTTATGAATTATGGATCAGTCAGGTTAGCAAAGTCATGGCTGCCTAACAGAGAATGGTTTGATGGGAACGTGCAGGAAGATGATTGAGGATTCCCTCTTCATGTTTTCATAGGGTCTCCTCAGCAAAGGAGGCTCCTGCTCCCCTGCTGGTCCCAGAGATCTGTGAAAGTCCCCCAAGGGCTGGAGCATCCCTGCCTGAGCAGCACCTGCTCTGTAACAGGACAGTCTCTGTGCCAGCATGGCTTTTTGGTGTCCAGCCCAGCTGGGAGGCCCTCGGTGCTGAGCTTTGCTTGACACTGTCACCAGCTGTCACCACTGGGAAGTCCTGGCGTGCTCCAAGGCACAGCACCTGCAATGGGACTGGCACTTGGAAACCTCGTGTTCCCTGTGGGGGCTGTGGAGGGTGGCAGCAGTGCTGGAGGGTGGAGGACCAGGGCTCTAAATTAGCTAATGACCCACTGTCTTATTTTCAGAAAAGGACTTCCCATCACCACCTCTCAGTCCCCTCACTGTAAATGAAGATAAAGTCATGTCAGACCTCTGCAACGTGTTTGGTCATCCATGAAGGGAAAGTGCAACCTGAAAGCATTCAGAGAATATCCCACCACACAGTGGATACAACAGGAGCTCCAGCAGTGCTCACTGTTAGGATATAGATTTATTTCTCTGTGTCTGGGTGTTGCTGTGGCATGAGGTCCTTGCCTTATTCTTCTCCAGCTCTTTAGGTTAACCCACAGCTGCTCCTCTATCAGTTTTCCAATTTGTACCTACCCAGCTTCTTACCTTTTCTTCTGCCACATCTATTTTCTCCAGACAAACCCAATTTTGTTTTACTTCATTTTTTTAGAGGAGGGCTGTAACATATTTGAAGTGTCTATCACAAACTTTTGAGATTCAGTGACCTTTGTTAATCAGGAAGGAGGCTTTTTTTGAGGTCTACAGGAAGAATTAATCCTACGTAAACTGTTTGCTTTAAAAAGTCTCTTACCAAATGTGGGATTTCCCAGGTAGCCTTTGAAAGGTCAGGGGCTGGAGGCAGAAGCTGGGAGCAGCTGGAGAGCACTGCAGGAAGACAAATCCTCTCAGAGCAGGTTCAGAATTAGGGAGAGACCTGTGGTAACACGTGGCACTGGGGAGAACCCATTGTGTTTGAGAGGCTGGACTCAGGCCAGAAATTGGGAATGTTAAGGAAGCAATCCAAACTGGCACTGTGCTGCTGTACCATGCTTGCATTTGCTTGCAATATTCTCCTGTTTCAAAAGCTAGTTTCTGTGCTTTCAACAAAATGTTCCTTGGCCCTACAAGACTGGAAACCATATTTGGCTGAAAGAAACCGTGAGAATTTTGGATCAGTCTTCAGTCAGCTGCTGGTACAGTCTCTTCTCCCAGGCATGCAGGGAACTGGAGTCTCTAAAGCAGACCTTGCTCTGTCAGCTCTTGGTGTGGCAGTTCCTGGTCAGTTGTGGCAGGTGGCTCCAGAGCTGCCCATGCAGACCCCAAAAAGCAGAGAGGCTTTTCCCCACAGGGGGGCTTTGTGTCCTGGATAAACACATTTGATAAAGTTCAGTTTGAGGGATTTCACAGTTTAACAACCCCCTCTCTCCTCCAGCACCTGTAGCAGTGATTATGGGACCTTCTAGCTCTAGGCTGGACCCACAGAGGAAAAAAAGTCCATGGAGGAGATGGCAGTTGACAGAAAAAGGGTCATCAATACCCTAAAGGGTGCAGGGTCCTTGCAAAGAAGAATCTTTCTCTGAATTTTAGAGAATTCTGCCAAACCCCTTGACGTGGTTTTAATGTGTTTTGCTGTACTCAGTGGTGGTTTTTGCCTGCGAGCCCTTGGAGTGCTGTGTCTCAAGCTGATTTTGAGAGATGTCTCACAAATTAGGTGCAGTGCAGCGAGTCTGTGGTTTCCTACCTGCAGCTCTGTTATTCTCCTGCCTTAACTCCTGCAGATGATGCAGTGGAGCCTGTTCTCAAACTTACTTTCAAAGTTGCAAGACTTATCAAGTCTTGGCGAATAATTGCATTTGGTGTTGCAGGGAAACCCATTTGGAGGGTTTTAGCCACAGAAGCACATCTTGTGACAGAAAGGGGAGTTTTCCAGACTTCTTTGCCCATACAGGGGAAGGACACTGGTGGAGGGAGGGAGATGCCACCCCACCAGCCACCTGTTTGCAGTGTATGCTCTTCCCTAGGGATGGATTCAGGACCTGATTCTGGCCAGTGCTCAGAGAGAGCTCACTCCAGGATGGATCAGAGCCCAGGGGCTTCTGCAGGCTCATCCTGCAGCAGTGAAATGTGGGCATTGCTCTTTCTCCCAATGTTTAAAGGACAGAGGTTGCTCTTCGAAGAGTTCATTCCCCAAAACCATTAATGGAAAAGTTATGCACTGGAAACATTTCCATCTGATCCAGAACACACAGAAAGTCTGGATATGAATGATTTAAAGACTATGAGAAAGCATAAAGATGTTAAGGTGGATTTACTACTTTGTTCAGCGCATAGATTGTGTGAGGGGTCTTCAGTATGAATTAAAGAAAGGTTCCAGTCATGAGATATTACAGTTTAATTCAGGCATTAGTACAACCAGGGAGAAGACAGTAATGTATTGCACAACTGAATAGGATTTCCATACTGGATTGCACCTGTGATCTATATGGACAGTGCTGCCTGTCAGGAGGAATAATGTGATGGGGATAATAGGCAGCTGTGGAAGGATTTACCTGGAGCAAGCTCTGTCTGCTAATAGCTGGCTCATATCCCAACCTAACCGTGAGAGTTCCTTGTTACAATGTCCTGTTGGATGTGGGGGAGGATGTTCTTCTGACCTTCATCAGCCTCAAGGCATTAATGAATGGCTCACATCTGTCCCTCACTCAGGTCAACCAGCAGCACGTTGTGTGGGAAAATGTGTTTAAACGCATAGGGAATTTTTTTTTTAAAGGGAGTTTGAAATGTGGTGTTGTCAGTCATCTGCTGCCACACTTTTGTACTGAGGAGGTGGGAAACTACAGAGCCCACGTTATCTTCATTAAATTACTCATTATTCAAGTGGACCATCCTCCATCACTTTTTATTCATCCCTTCTCCAAATGGAAGATGGTACCAGTTTTCCTTGCCTCTAAAAATATTTGCAGATGGTACCTAGGCTTTTTAACTGGTGTTTTCCTTTTTGAGGTCAGGTCTGCCAGTTTCGCTCAAGGTTGGATAAACTTCCAGGCTTGGTTTTTTGAAGTGTCATTTCTTGTTCTAGTCTCTCTAGATCTTCGCTTTGACTTTTGACCGCTTCTGTTTACAGACCTGTGAATTCCTGGAGCTTTGATTTCTCTTAGAAAACCTAGAGGAAATAGAGGTGGCTGTGGGAGGGCACTGTACCCATGCAATGTGTTCACTACAAGATTTTCTTCAGCCTTCTGGAGACTTTCTTCCTCCCTGATTTTTTTTTTAAATTTTTTTTTTCCCCAGTTTAAGCATTTCCAGCAATGGCTCTGAAGTAATCCCAGTGCTCTGTCTCTTCCCATTTTTCAGCTGAGGAAGCTTTGCAGTGTGTGTTGCAGGGGCCATCAACCCTATTGCACATCAGCAGCTCCTCCGGGTGTTCACTGCTCTCTTTACAAAGAGCGTTCCCGGAGCCGTGCCGTGAGGAGTGCAGAGAACAGATGGGCCAGGGAAGTACCTTGCTCTCGGTGGGTCTGGAGAATGAACTCATTATCCAGCCAGTGGTCTGTCACACCAGCCTCATTTACCAGTGGCTGGTGTAACAAACAAAGCCTGGAAAGCAGAGCCTGGCAGGGCGTGAGCGTGGCCGCGCCAACCGCGGCGGTGCTGCTCGGTGAGCAGCTCGTTGGGGATGAGGGATAGGAGCCTGGAAAGGCAGGGAGTTACAAACAGGCATCAAAAAGCTTCATAAAAGTGGCAGCAAGTGTGGCTTTTGGGAATTAAAAAATGTCACGTGGAGAGGAGGCACATTTCAAGGCTGGCTATGAGATGAATGTCCTGTTCCTTAGGTGATTCCTCCTCCAAGTATTCCCTAAAAAGGCAATAAAGTATTAACAAAACATGTTTAAAGAGCACGATGTTCAAACATAAAAAAGGACACAAACCTTCCAGGCAGCGTTAGACTAGAGAGATAACTGAACAGCTTTCCATCTTTCTCCTCTTCAAATCCCACCTGGGAAACACCTCTGACTGTGCTCACAAGGTTGAGGATTGCAGGAGCCCTCCGTAGCTACTGCTTTGGTTGCTGGTAAAGATATGGAAAATTTTGGCACTGGTTACTCAGAGGAATATAAAAAATGTCAGAGCTGGCAGCATTCTTGGAAAGGCAAAGTGCAGGGTGGGAAACTTTTGTTTATTCGTAGTAAAATCCATGAGGAGTATGGGGGAAATTGCTGTCTCTGGGTTACTCTGTGGGTTTGTAAGTGTGTGATTGATAGTGTGTTAAGAGTATTAAGATCCTTGCTTCAATATTATTGTTGGGAAATCTGGCTGCTCGTATAATCCCAAAATTTATTATCCCAAGATTTATACAGGCAAAGCACACAGTATGAACCACTGCTGTGTGGAGTGGGGTCCTGCACCCACAAGGGGAAGTCTCATCAAATAAACACCTGACTGGCCCCAGTAACACCTCCTGTGCGGGGAGAAGTGGGAGAGCACTCCAGCTTTCAATTAGGCAGGATTTTGTGTTTTTTAAATGGCTAAAAACAACAGAAGTATGTCCCCACAGGCTGCTGCTGCTGCGGTGTTTTGTGTTAAACTGGTGCCTGGCACAGCTGGCACGGCGATGGTGCGTAACCTTTGCAGTAGGTGAAGGGCTGGAGGCAGACAGATGTTCTGGTGTCGTTGGCTGGGATTGCACATTCCCTGCCCACACAGATGGTCCTTTGGAGCATCCTGGCAGCCCCTCCCTCCCCACGCCCCTTCCCACCTGCTGGCACTTACAGATCCAACTGAAGAGTGGCTGAGTTCTGGGGAGAGCAGGACAAAAAGATCCAGCAGCACTTCTGGCTGTGAAACAAGGCAAGCTGTGTGCAGTGCAGAGCAAGGAAGCCAACAATGACAGCTCGCTCCAAAGCAGGAGCTTTCTATCCAGAATCCATTCTGGTGATTCACCAGATCATGGCGTGGATGGAATTACAGGGGAATTTCTTTTTCTTTTTTTTAATGAAAGGGAGCTTTTGTCCTGCGAAGAATTAGTTGATGCTAAATTGGATTTGGTTCTTCTCCTGTGTGCTCAGCTTTATACAGAGAATAAAAAAGGGCAGAGAAGAACAAACTGACTCTGGAAATCACCTCTTACAAGCTTGAATTCAATCCTGCCAGCTTTTCCTATGGGAATGAGCCTCTCACCCACATGGAGCAGTTGAAGTTGAGATGCCCCTTTGCAGAGGCAGCTGCAGAGTCTTATTAGAGCAGTTTCAGAGGGGTTTTCATCAGACTGCACTCATGCTGCATCCCAAGGGGACATCTCCCTCCTGCCTGGCTGGGACCTGACATTTACCCCCTTCCCCTCATCTCCCACCCTCTTCCTCACAGCAGGAAGGAGCAGGACTGCTGCCCGATCCCTTCCAGCATCAGCACAGGTCCAAAACTGGAAATAAATCCAGAATAAGATCAGACCTCAGTGTGACTCATGTCACTCCGTTCTGCAGGTGAGAGGAGTGTCCAGAAGTGAAATATAAAGCTGTGGGAACATCACTCAGCACATCAGGCTTCACTGCTTCCCTTAATGGTCTGTAGGGAATCTGCTGGGCTGGGCAGTGAGCTGGCACAGGTTGGCCTGGCATTCCTGACCTCACAAGGACCACACTGACTCCCAGCAGTAGGAAAACATAGTCATAGTTATTTTATTCTAATAAATCATACCTTGCATTTATAAAACTGAGCACTGACTCCAGCTGATGTTTGAGCTGGTTTGGGTGGAGAGTGGGAGAGCTGTCCAGCAGGGAGTTTGTCAGCTGCTGCACCATGTGGACCATCACAGCTGTTTCTGGAATAGCACTGTATCATGCAAAATATTTTGCAGGCAGGCACTTTGCAAACCCTGGAAAGTGTTTTACAGATTCTTCTGCAGAGGAGGTTGCCAGTCAGTAGCATGGTTTATTTATTTTGTTTGGTTTTCTTGGGTTATTAAACATGTTTTATTTATGGTGCATGCTTTCTAGAGAACTGTCTGCATCCGTGTTCTTAAATAAAGCATCTGTGGGTTCTGGGCCGTTGTTTGTGTCTGGGGGGCCATGCTGGTGCCAGCAGGCAGCTCCTTGGGGTCTGCAGGAGCTCTGGAGATGTGCATGGAAGTGCTCAGTGAACTGGAGAGAAGCACTGGTGTGTCTGGCTTTGTGGAGAGAGCTCCTGTGTGGCTCCCTGTGAGCCCCATCCGTGGCTTATCCCCTGTTCCACCTCAGCTCCTCACCTGCTGCGCTCCTTTCCCAGGTGATTTTAGTGGAGAATCCAGAATGACTAACTCCAGCCATACTCCTCCTCAGCATAAGTGTGGAAGCAATCTCGTGTTATAAAAAACCGCGAATTTGTGTGTGTGTGAATGTTTGCACCATCTGTTCTCTTTCCTGCAGCACAGAGTGAGAATTTTGTCTCCTTTGCTCAGCTCCCACAGGTACCTGTGGTGCTGGTGTTCCCCATGTCAGTACAGATTGCAGAGGTTTTTTTTCCACTAGAACGCACCAATACATGGGCACAGGTGTAGCAGTGCAGGTAGAAATCTATTCTGATAATAAAACACCCTCCTGCCTTTATCTCCTCTTGTCATCCTCTTAATTAAATTCATATTCCTAAGATGTATTCAGTTTAGGATTTGGTTTTTTTCCTACTGAGAAGCCCAAGTAGAAGGAATGATGTGCATAACGGTGTGGCCAGCTGGCAGAGCTGTACTGAAATACAGTGTCTGCATTTACAGGTTGGTTTTGTCCTAGCAATCTGCAGAGCAGCCAGTGGGCAAGGAAACCCTGCTTAAAAGAGCTATTTCCTGTGATTATTAATGCCCTGGAAGCTGAAATCAAATATTGCTAATCCATCACTCACAGTGCTTTGACACCGAGCCATCACAAGGAAAGGGAGTGTACTTTAAGTTATACTTGGACTGTAATGGGTTTTGAGAAAACTAAGATTATCATCTAGAACAAAAGTCTCCAGTTGGTGTCACAGAATGAATTTGAAACTCTTCCACTCTCCCTGGCCATGTGGGACTGCTCATCTCCACACACCAGCTGATTTCTCTGGAGCAGAGAATTTTGTAGCTGGGGCTTTTGTAGTTTATTGAAATGATCTGTAGATTTTCTGTGGCAGCTTAATTCACGGTTTTCACAACTTGGCATTTCAAGTAATTTTAATCAAATAATTTAATTCCAATTATTTTAATTAATAAATTTAATAAATTAATTTTTAGGTTTACAATTTGTTCCATGAGTAATGCAGTTTGCTGAGATTACACACATTTTCTGCAGTTTTGATTTTACTGCTGTATTCATTTAGCTCAGCAAATTTATAAAACTAATTAAACCAGAAGTACTTTTTTGATTCAAATTGTGAATGAAGAACAAGGATCTAATGTAAAATGACACTTGCAGAGAGATTAAGATCCAACTGCAACTAAGTGTTTCACAACTTAGTTTTTTAAACTAGAAGCAATTATTTTTATAGCAGATTCTTGGCATGGTTGTATTGTTTTCATGTTTTGAGATGCCAAGGGAATGGGAGATTAGGATCTGATTCAGCAGTGTACTCCAATGTGTCTATTGGTCCTCACTGGATTTCTTGTTTGCTGAACCAGGATGGAGCTCTGGAGCCAGATCCCACTTCAGTCACCGAGGTTGTCCTGCTCCCCAGTTCTTGTTAAGTCTTGTGTCATGCAGGGAGTGAAAAGAATCTGCCATTCTCAGGCTGTCAGCATCCAGAGGCAGCCCTGGGATTTTCCCTTGTCTCGGGAGTCCTCCCTCGCTGACAGCCGAGCTCCGATCCAGAGAGCAGGGACCGTGTGGGGCTGTTTGAACTCGTTCGATGACGCGCCATCATCGCAGCTTCAAACACCAATTACCACGTTCCAAGTGACAAATACGGAGGGGGAAAAAAAGATGATCATTTAATAAATTTCTTATGAAGGCAAATGACTCGTACATAAATCAAGCTGCTTCATTAAAGGGAGAAGTGAGCTGAACACAAGCGGTGACAAAGGTTAACTCCGCACTTGTGACACCAACTCCCGTGTCGCTTCTCCTGAGCTCTCGTGGTGAGTCGCTCTTGCAGCAGCACCTGTCACCATCCCCAGCTCCTCTGGCAGCGCTGGCATTTCTCATGCCACCTTTCCCACCATCAAAAGCAGTCTAAATGTTAGGAGAAATTCATAATCCTGCTTTTAAAAGAGGTGAATGGAAGACTTTGCTCTTTTTTTCCTGTGCGTATCTTGAGCGAGCCGCAGAGTTCCCAGTGCCCCCATGGGTCCTGGTCCTGCCGTTCCCCAGATCCTGGCAACACACCTGCCTCAGCTGATGTCTGTGCAGTGCTGTGAGCCTGTGCCTTTGTCTGGACTCCTATCCCCTGCCATCCCTGGGTTTTTTCCTGCTGCTCCGAGACTGATCCTTGCCCGCTGTCCTTAGTGGCAGCCATGTCTGCTGCCAAGCTGCCCACATGAAAGGTGTTTTCAGGACCCATCTCCCACTTCTGGGCCACCATGGGCCACCCTGCACAGTCCAGAGTGTTTGTCTGACTCTGTTTTGGCTGTCTCAAAGACAGCAATTTGGATTTTGGCTGATTTCACAAATCTCTGTGTTGTGAATACACACAGAGAGGTTGTGGGGTGCTCTCAGGGTTGGATGAGCCATCCCGGTTGTTGTCACCTCATTTGCAAATGTCGTGGTATTGTGCTCTGTGCTTTGGGAGTTTGTGGGCAATGATGGGGTGTCTCAGCTGCTGTGAGAACAGAAAAAAAGCACAGGAAGGTTTTGACCACACAAACACAAAACAGAATAGTTTTTCCTTGCCTTCGGAGCTTCTAGAATTGATGAAGATGTGGTGGCAAGGCATTTACACATCCTCCTGACCCCATATGGTTGTTCCCCCTGCAATTCTCTGCTCACGTGTGCAGCATTCCTCTCTCCTAATTTACTTGCACCTTGAGCAGAAACAGGGCAGGCAGAGAAAGGCGGCACGAACACCAACCTACCATATGTTGTTTCTAATGATTGAGAACGGTGGGTGTGCGCAGCGCTCTCCTAACATATTCCATGGGCCAGGGGCCTGTGGCACCACAGCTGTTGTGCTTTTATTTCCCCCAGTCCTCTCCCCTTCGCCGCCGAATTCCGCAGCCAGGAAGTTGAGGATGTTGTTGCCGTGATACGCCTTTGGAAGGCATCTCCTCTGCGAGGATGCAATTGCTGCCACTTACTCCCCTCCGAGTTACACAGCCCAGTACCAGTGCCAAGTGCCAGGGAACATGGTTACAGATGGGGAATTGCATTTTTTTCCCCCAAACCTCTGGCATTCAGTACTTTTGTTCTCATCCCTGTGGCAGAATCCACCGCATTTCCCAGATTTGGGGTTGGTCCCAGTGCACTGCTGCTTTTGCATGTGGATATCCTGCAGGTGCCTGAGAGCAGCAATGGGAAGAGACAGTACAACAGTGTCATTGCACTATTAGTTCATGTTTTATAAACCATCAGAAATCCAGAGTATAGCTCTTCTAACATCTCACTCAAGCAGGCAGTTGAAATGTACATTATTTGAAGCCCAAGAGACACGTGCTAGCATTTATAGTGACAGTAGAAATCTTCTTGTATTCCAAACTCCTCAGGAGAAACATTGATAGCTTTATTCAAAATGATGATACTCAGAATCGCTGAATCATGTTCCCAGAGCGCCCGTCCTGGAGGAATATCAGCACTGCCATCCCAGTCCTGTTTCCAAGAACTAAATAATGTCTGGGGTTTATGTGTCTTCTGCTCTGGGAAATGCATCAGGATGGTCCCAGCTCTGCCGTGGTCTCTCCTGTCCCCCATTTTTAGGGGAAGATTCACTCCTTTTCTGGTGGAAGTTTCCTTGCCCATGGCAGGGAGGTCAGAACTAAAAGGTCTTTAAGGTCCCCTCCAACCCAACCCATTGTGGATTCTGTGATTTTTGGGGACAGAAGTTGTCACTGAGTAAGTCTGAATTTTTAGCATTAGGTTGGCAGGGAGGCTTAATTACAAGCAATAAGGAGAGTTGGCCATTAAATACTTTATTCATCTGACAGTGTTTATTTGTTATATTTTTTGATACAGTGGCAAATTATCTTTCTCTGCCTGCCCTGCTCCGGGTTTAGGTGACCTTGTGGTGAATCTTGGCCATTTTATTTTCCTGAGTGCTACAGGGAGCCTTGTTTCATTTTTATGGAAGAACTCTGAGGTCTCTGTATGAGCTCCACAAGAAGTAGCAAGATTCTGCTATTACATTAAATATAAGACCTGCTATGTGTTAAAATAAAGTGGAAGTCTGCATTAAACTGGCACAAGGCAGAAATTAACCTCATATTCTGAAAGAGGTACTGATGCCATGCAGAAAATAGTCTATTTGGAGATCATTCTGCTGATATTTTACTCTGCTGTATCCTTTTTCTTTGGAGGGGGGTGGGGAGGAAAACAAGCTCTGAGTGGCTGAGTTCATTTTCTCCTGCTGCTGCTTTTTTCATTGAAGTCATCATAATCCTCCATTTGTGACATCAGAGTTGCTGGCTAGCAAGATAATTATGATTTCACAAACTGAAGATTATGACCTTCAAATGAGGAAGGCACAGCGGGGAGGACAGATTCCTAAGCAACAGCCATCAGATATTTGTGAAATATTTGTGAAAATGTCCTTGCAGTTTAAAAAAAAATGAGGGAGAGAGGGCAGGAGGGAAACATCCAAAAAATATTATCAGCAGAATGAGTTGCCAGCCAGCATTTTTTTTCCCCAACTTCTCCATTTGGTGCCCATGATTCTCTAACCTGTCTCATTTAGCCTTAATGAACACGAGACATTTTTTTAGCATGCCATATGTCCTTAGGAAAAAAAAAAATGCATCCAAATAACTTATTTTTTACGTTCTGACTCTACCCAATCATAATTTACATTTTGCACAGTTTGATGCCCATCTGCAACGTCTTTACCATCAGAAAAGGTAATAAGAAAGGGAGGAAAAAAAACCACAGGAACATGTTGAACGGCTGACACAAGAAAACCTGGTTGGGAGAAAATGACTTTTGTCCCTGTGTCAATAAACGACTTGGAAAACGGGTTGGAATTGTGGCTCCAGGGGTGGGGTCAGCTCCTGTATCAGCAGTGGCTTGAGAAGAGCCCCAGCAGTTTTTGGGCAGTCTCTGGGAGTGTCTTGCTCTGTCAGGGGTGGTGAGTGGTCCCTCGAGGGAAGGGGATGATGAGGAGCAGCCATGCATCCTGAAAATGAGCCCAGCCATGCCTCAGCTGGATCCTTATTTGTAATTATGGGACAAGCTGTTCAATGACCACAAACTCTCCCTGTCCAAACCTCCTTGCAAATATTCCATCCTTGAAAGGACATAGATTCCTCTTCCATCCTCCCTGTCCTTAAAAACACCAGAATCATCTATTTTAACCTTGGAGCTTGGCAGGAGGAGGAGGCAAGGAAGGAGTCACCAGAGCGAGGTCCCAAATAGCTCCGGTGGCCCATTTTCAGTGTGTGGCTTGGGGCCTGACGGGGTCTAAGGCAGTTCCAGGAAGGTGCAGATGGATTGGGCCTCTCTCATCCTTACGTTCTGCTGAGCACGACGCGGGGCCTCGCGCTCAACGACTGCAACAAATGATCACAATCAATTACAGTTAGAAAACAATCAACATTTCCCAAACAAACCTCCAACCGTAGCCATCCAAATTAGCCACGTCAAGCCACAGGAGAGATGGGGTATGCCCAGGCCAGAGGTTTGGCCTCTCTGTAGCCCCGTCCTGGCTTCCCCGTGATCCCACACAGAGCAGGGTGTCAGATGCAGGAGCAGGACTCTGGTAGCATCCCAGTTCCCATTTTTCTTCCTAATGTCTTCTAAGATCTATTTTTTCCTTTAGTTGCCTGAGTCACAAAATGTCTCCTAGCCGTTGTCTGGAGTGGTACTGGTTCAGGAATGTTTCATTTTGATAACAGGAGCTGATGGGAGCTATTCCAGCCCAACAAGGCCTTCAGTTACTTCCTCTGGGGTTCTACAAAGTCAGGATCAAAAATGGGTTGCAGTAGTCAGAGCAGCTGCCAAGGGTTTATGACTTACAGATTTCTTAAATTCAGCAGGTGGCCAAAAAAAGCAGCATTTCTTATTCATGTGACACACAGAAGAGAAATTCCTGGTGTTACCATCAACTCCCAGTGCTCCACTGGGATCTGAGGAGTGATGGGAGGCAGGGGACTGTGCTGGAGGAGCACTTGAGGGACTATGGCATGGACAATGCACATGGAATCACAGAATGGGTTGGGAGGAACCTCTAAAGGCCATCTAGTCCAACCCCCTGCCATGAGCAGGGACGTCTTCAACTGGATCAGGTCACTCAGAGCCTCATCCAGACCATGAAAGTTTCCATGGATGGGGCTTCCACTTCTCTGGGCAACCTGCACCAGTGTTACCAAAGCTTCCTCATATATAAATTAACCTGAGTGAGGCTCTGTCCAGGTTTCTTGACACTGGGGATAAAAGTCAGGATTTCTCCATGGGTCAAGAGCTCCTCCATGCAGCCAAAGTGACATCACTCTGTAAAATAGGGATGTGATACTTTTATGTAGTTCTGAGATTTAAGAATACTTTCAGTGCAGGTGATGTACTGGGCTATTCCAGAGCAATCACAGCTAATGTAACTTCAGCTTGGAATGCTGGATACCCCAGTGTTGTCATGAGGGCTGCTCTGCAGAGCAGAGAAAGAGAGCTGTCTCCATGTGGCCAATTTACAGTCAAAAGTACAAATCCAATCCAAATCCTTCTGTCCCAGCTGAATCCACAGCAAAGTGCTTGTAATCAAGATACAGCCTAAATAACTGTTTGTATAAAATATTTAGTGACTAATTTCTCATTACAGATGCTTTAGGAAACGCTGTAAACTGCTTGCAGACAATTGAAAAATTAAAATAAAGGGAAATATTGAATATGTTATTCAGTGCACGTGATTTGACCAGCTTTAGGAACTGCAGATGAGACAGAGCATCTGGAGTGAGTAGAGAATTAGTAGAGAATTAGTAGAGAATAGAAAGGAGCAGCAGTACCATGCCAGGTAGCACAGGAACAAGTTGTACGTATCAAAACAGAATTAATGTAAAGTTATAGCTTGAAAACATTGTGGTTGGAGTGAGAGCCAGGTGCAGAAGTGACCCACTGACCTCCCTGAGCCTCTCTCATATGGCTGGCCCTACTCAGAGCAATAGAGGTTAATTTTTTTTCCTAGTTACTAAACAAAAAACTCCATTTACTTCTTCAGTTTCACTTTCTGCTAAAGACTGTGGCAGTGAACTGAAAAAACAACAGAATAAATAATACAGACAAATACATGGAGCAGTCCAATTACCATTTTCCCCCACTGAAACTGCCTTTTAACAACTACATCTTCTGACTGACAGCTTATTAATACTAATTACATTAGATATATGCAACATAACTAGTGCACTGGTACTTGCGATTATCTTCCCTTGTCTTCATTCCTTCCCCTGTGCTCCCATCCTCCCTTTTCATGCCCCATAACCAGTACCTGGAGCTGCAGCTCAGAGCCAAAGGAGCAAAAGCCTCTCATTTCTTACACGGGCAGGAAAGGCCACAAAATCGTGTGTGTGTGTTTGTGATGCTGTGTGGGTGCTCACTGAGGGGAAATTCCAGCCTTGGCAGGGGAGGAAAATGCTTGGAATGTTTGGGGGAATTCTCTGTAGAAGTCCTGAGAACTTCCTATGAAGGTCCTATGAAGTTTTAGTAGTTGGACTCAATGATTTTGGAGGTCAGACTCAACGATCCTGGAGGTCTTTTCCAACTTCAGTGATGCTGTGATTATATTCCACGATTCCAAGTTCCATTGGAGGTCCTATGAAGTTCTTGTGGAGGTGCCACACTCTTTCAGGCTGACACACCCTGGTTTACACATAATTTTCACAGCTTTTCCAGAGGTCAGTGTAACCCCAGAGCTGATCTTGGGGAATCTCTGTGCTGGGTTGATCCAGGCTGGCACTGGCTCCCCACTACCCAGACCTCACCACCCAAACCCAACACGATCTGCAGCAGCTTTTTGGGAGAGCTGAGGTTGGAGCAGCACTGACTAACCCAGGTCCTTGCTCAGACCAAGTCCCCAGCACTGCCTCAGCTTTGTTTTAATCCCTGCTTAATGAACTCTCAATTGCTTATGGAAATCAAAGCAGCAGAGACACTTAAAGGTTATTTATAATTCCTGGAAACGTTATGAAATCAATCATTCCAGCCTTTACAGCTTCTACAGTGTCATTTAGATCTCTAACTTTTTACATTATATTGCTATAACAGCTTATGTAAGAAGACAAATATGTTTTGATTTTATTTTTAATATAAGCTTGCTGATTGCTAAAACATCTATGACAGTTGACATGGAAATCAGGCAGGTTTTGATTAGGCTTTTCTAATATGTAAATGTGTGTAAATTAGTTTTATATATATTTTTTATTTTTTTTCAAGTTCTATTTAAAAAGCAGGCAATAGTATTGGAAACTGAAGAGCAAGCCTGAGAGGAATGTTCATGTGAGACTGACTTTGGGATGTCCTGAATGGTGGAATAGCTAAATTTTGGGGTCCTTGTCACCTCTCTTTTCAGTTTCAGCCTCAAAGAGCCAAACTGAGGTTTCCAAATAGCAAGTTTGCTCTTAGGGAGCATCTGCCACCTTCTCCAAATCCCACAGCTTTGGATCACAGGACAAACAAAAAGCCAGGATGGGGGAGTTGGATCCAAACCTCCCCTTAAAAGGGGAGGTGTGGCTGGAGGTTCTCATGCCTGGTCAATCTGCAGCCTTGGACCTCCCAGTTGTGTTGTGCCCTGCTGGAATTTATGTTCAGTGTGATGGAGTTCAAGGCTCTGTTAATTCACCTGGTTTTTTTTCATCTTTTGAAGTAAATTAACAGCTATTTCAGCAGTATCGTGGTAAATCTGTAACATTTATTTTGAAAAGGAGAAAGAGCTCAGAAGATTACCAAGGTGTCCAGCTGTGATAATATTACCCGCCTTGTAAAGTGCTGTAGGTGACTCTGAAGATGTAAAGCAAATTGAGGATTACATTAACTTCCTCCTGACTTGCTCAAATTATTAATTCAGTATCACCAACTATCAAATAGAGTAGGGTTATTATTTTTTTAAGTATAAATGAATAACTGTGATACATGGCAGAGTACTGCCTGCAAATAATTAAAACCTGTTTTGATTGTATCTGTAGTAGAGGTTGTTATGTCTTTTTCTGGGGGTTTTTTTGTGTTTTCTCTATAATACAAGATTATAGCAGCCTGCATTCACATTCAGCTTAAATAGGCAGAGGAATGAGTACTGCATAGCAATGTGACTTTGTAATAGAATAGTTTTACTTTGGAGATTCACAAGTTGTTTTCAATCTCTTTGCCTCACTGCAGGGCAGATTTGTTACATGTTGCTCAGGGAGCAAAGACCCTGTTCACATCCAGAGCTGGTCAGTGGCAGAACTGGAAACACGATCCCCCTTTCCAAAACACTTTAGTCTAAAGCACCACTTGCATTTTTGGAAAGCTAATTCTCCCTTTTCCCAAAGAGTTTGAGTGGTTTATAAGTTCCATATATAGAATAAATGTACATGTATAACACTCCTTGTCAGTGTTGGAAGGTGCTCTGCTTGGCTTCTCTCCATGCAGGCATTCCTTGGAAGGGACTTGCTCATTCAATCTGCACAATTTTAAGGGATGCCACTGCTGGGTGAGCACTTGAGCAGTGTCAGTAATTGTTTTCCTTCCTCTTCCCAGAAGCCTGAGTTCCCAGGGGCTGTGGGAAGCATTGCAGGGCTGGTTCTTGGAGGACATGGCAACTGCAGTGATCGAGAAGAGGATGTTGACTCACAGCTCATATTAGCAAAGCTGGAGTGGATGGCACAAAACTGTATTTAAATCTTTTTCAGCTCTCATGTTCAGGCTGAAACATTTTTCTCTGGTGGAGACGTGGCCTTATTGATTATTCATTATTCCTTAACCTTGATACACTGGGCCAGGGAGTAGAAAGAAAAGGTGGGAATGGACAGGAGTGACTGTTACCCACCACAGTGGATAAAACAGTGGTTTTGGGATGGATCCTCCCCAGTCAGAGCAGCTCACACCAGACACCTGAGCTCCTGCAGTAGCAGCGAGGCAGGAAAGGGAATGAAAAACTCACCCAACAGATTACGATTATCTGTTGGGGCAGAACCCTGCAGTGTCTTAGCCCCAGGATGGATACAGAAATATATTTTGCAGTTCAGGTTCCCTGTTGAGTCAGGCTTGGGTGGTCCCCGTTTGCAGGCCAGGGTGTAGGATGCTGCAGTCAGTGCTGCAGTCCCCTGCTCTGTGATGCTCCCAGCACAGTGAGATCACTCTTTAAATTCCATTCCCTCTTCCATTAATCAGGAGCAATTTGAAATCGTAAGAGCACTGTAGCATTTCTGTTAATCAATAACCAACGGAGCTATTAATTTTCTACTAATATATTCTTCTTTAGTGTGCAGGGAGTGAAAAGTCGTCGATTACCTGTGCTGATCCTACCCAGTGCCCACGAGGGTCAGTGCAGAGGTTTCCCTGGAGTGTCTGGGGGTGCTCTGAAATGCCCCATTGGAGGTTGGTGAGAGATGCAGGAAAAGCAGGAACTCTGAAACCCCTCTGTTTTATCACTTTTATCATTATCGCTGTTTTATCACTTCAAGACCTCTGTTCAAGTCCTCACTCCCTGTCTTGCAGCAGGATGTCAGCTGAAAAATTCAACACCTATGAAATTTTGTAGTAGCAGAGCTCTGATAATGAGTTTAACAAATAATTAGCTGCAGTACCTCTTTGTTTTACAGAAATACAATAGTTGATGAACTTGCTATGCCACAATTAGGAGCTCATTGGCAAACAAAATTCAAGGGTAACAAATACCTTAAGGGGATGTTTTTAGGAGTATTTAATGAAATAATGAGATCAGAGGAGGATCAGTGAGGAAATGTAAATTCCTAGAGATACTACACACCTCCTGCAGGACCAGGGACAAGGCAGGGTCTGGAAGTCAGGACTGAAGCTCACTTTATTTGCCAGGCTTTGCATTCACTTACAAATTTTAGTTCTTTCCCTGTCATGAGCAATGGCACTGTATCCCCATTTTATTTTTCCCAGCTACTAAAATCCATATTGTTTTTCTATTCTGTTATTTAGTTTGAAGGTTTTAGAAAAAAGGACACATTCCTTTTGCTGTTGTAAGATGTATCTCAGAAAACAGCTTTTTCATTTTTTTTAGTCTGTTTTTTTAATATATTTTTCAGTCTCATTGAGGAAATAATAATCCTAACAGAAGTGTTCCTGGGCTGCTCACAAAGCAACAGGAGGTGCACTCCTTGAGTCCATGTACTCCATCCAAGAGTGTTTCTAGGAATTTTTTGCTATTGTTTCTATGCTTATTTGAGATGTCATTTTCTGTGGTTAACTCACCTTGTCTCCAGAAATCCATCCCTCATTCTCTTTGTAATGGATAAAGCAATAGGACAAAGACAGCTGGTTTTTACCCTTGTCCCGAGAAAAAACTTTTAGAAAATGATAATGGGCTCCTAACAAATGAGAGAACTGGTTATCATTGGGGAGAATTAATCTCTGCCTTGATTGAAAACACCTATGCCAAATAATGAGCTACAGTATCCATCTGCTTGCTGTTACCCAGCAATATAGATTTATTGTGACATTTTCGAGAAGGAGTAAGAAAACATATGAACAACTGTTGTGGTTCATTAGCCCTTTATTGGTAAAACGTGGTGCTCAGGGCCGTGAGAGGTGCAGGGAAAGACAATCCTTTGGCTGAAATCGTTGCATTCACAAGGCTGTGGAGAGCATTCCCAAGGACAAGCTTGCAAATGAGCTGCTGCTTTTTGTTCCCTGACTGTGAGGTTGTTTTTTTTTGGTCGAAAGTGAGGCGATTCAGCTCCAGGGGATGGGAGAAAAGATTGGGGCACATCCAAAGCCCTCTGAGCAGCAGCTGCTCTGGACACCAGTCCCTCATCCCAGTGTCAGGCAGGTAAAACAACTTCACCTTTCCTGCAGATCCTTTGCTACCAGAGCTGGAGAGGGCAGCCAGTGTCTCCTGCTCCTTCAGAGGCAACCTGGCAGAGCACCACCAGGATCCTGCCTCCCCTGGTATTTCCTGTTTAGTCTCTTCTTCCAGTTGTCACCATCAGAAGCCCTTCATTTGTGGCAGGTGTCTATGAAGGAAAATCCACCCGTGTTGTCACTTTCTCACAAGTATTTATTTTTAATCCACTCTGGGGGGCTGTTCCACAGCTACAAGCACACAGGCTGTTGATTTATTTGCAGTTAAGGCTCTCAGAGTCAGGATGTTAAAGCCTTCTAAAGCCAACTCCCATTTCATATGGGAGAACCTTTGGAAATGCACTTTAGGTTTATGACACTGGCTTGGCTTAATTTAATTTACAGTTCACTTAACCAATTATTCAAAATACCAGATGTGACAGACAGGAGATTCAGCTGAAATATTACCTCACAGGCACGTTCAACACATAGAATCTGCTCTCCATATGGGAAGGTACAGAATGTCCCCCCATCCCCATCCAAGAGCAATCAGTTTGGTTTTGAAAGGAGAGGGAGGCTGAGTGGGAGACGAGGTCCCTTATTTCTCTTGTAACCTTTGCAGCAGCTGATGTGAGAGTCTAACCCGAGCTCTGTTGCATGAGACAAAATGTGAACTTCTAAAAGCACCAGAGGCAAAGGATTTGTCATGTGTAAAACATTTGCTGCTTAGCATTTGCTGATGTGTAGTAGTAATTCTTAGCAACTGTTGGAAGTACAGTAAAGGCAGACAATAAAATAGTGGCAGGAACGTGGAACACCCCAGGTTTTTGAGAGAGTGTCTCTTCTGGTGGCTGGGACTGTCTTTGTGAAGTGTTGGTAAAAGTGTGTGTAGGTTGCAAGTACTCGCTGACTTTCTCATGGAATCACGGAACGGTTTGGGTTGGGAGGGACCTTAAAGCTCATCCAATTCCATGCTGTGCCGTGGGCAGGGACACCTTCCACTATCCCAGGGTGCTCCAAGCCCCGTCCAAACTGGCCTTTTGGACACTGCCAGGGATGGGGCAGCCACAGCTGCTCTGGGCACCCTGTGCCAGGGCCTCACCACCATCACAGGAACAATTTCTTCTCAGTATCCCATCTATCCCTGCCCTCTGGAAGTTTGAAACCATTCCCTCTTGTCCTGTCACTCCAGGCCCTTGGCCAAAGTCCCTCTCCAGCTCTCTTGCAGCCCCTTTGGGTACTGGAAGGTGTCTCCAGAGCCTTCTCTTCCCCAGCCTGAACACCCCCAGCTCTCCCAGCCTGGATCCATAGGGGAGGTGCTCCTGTGGTCATTGAGCCGGGGGAAGGTACAGGTGCTTTGAGAGCTGGTCCTTAGAAGTGGCAGTGGCTACCAGGTATGAACAGAAGAGTCCCAGCAGTCTCTTGAGGCCTCTCTCCTTGTCTCTCACCCCTTGCATTTATCCTTTGGAGCAGGTTGATGTGTTTAGTCAAAACACGAGCAATGGAGACATGATTAATTCCAGGAGTACCTCTAGTTCAGCAGGCAAGAGCTCTTTCTTCTTCTGGGGAACATCAGATGCCCATCAGCCATGCTTTTGAAGTTTACAGCCTGAGGTTCCTTCATGTCAGGGCAGGACCTACCTAGGGCACTCCTCTAGACCTTAACTATTAAAAAAAGATTAAAAATTAAACTTCCAGTAATGCAGGAACCTGAACTTTGAACTCCCCCGTGTCAGTGCAGTGTTAATCTGATCTCAGCAGTACCCGATAAAGTCGATCTGTCTTCCTCGCCTAGTTAATTTTTAATCATTTCTATGGATAGAAGGGCTCTGGTGGATGGGACTAAGAGCAGACTGCCTTATCCCAGCCCTAGATCCCAGCACGGAATGGGGGAGCAACATGAACTAAACTCCTCCCACTATTTATACCCTGTATTCCACCCCTGTGTTTGTTTACCCGAGCCTTGGTGTGTAGGCGTGTTCTCCCAGCTGATGCTCAAGGGTAGTAGTACACGAAAAAATCTGCTCATGTGCACACGTTCACAGGATATTGTCAGGCTGTTAAAGGGAACAGTATTTCCAAGGTCTACAGCAGATGTTTGTGGCAGTGCTAACTGGGAAAGAGGATTGATCCGTTCCAAAATAAAACCGCTTTTAGCTCCGGTTCTGGGGTGATTCAGTGGTGTATCCAAAGGTACTTCTCTCAGACTTGATAGAAATATTTTAAATTAACCTTTAAAGCATTATTTTATAGATAATATTTTGATTCTGCCATTGGTGAATTTTGCAACATTCCTGTTGTTCTGCATCAACACTACAAAGCCAGTGAGGGTATCAAGATTAATGCCCTGTGTCAGCACAGCACTGAATGTGCTGAATTTTATCATCAGTATAAAGGGAGGGGATCCAGAGATTTTAGAGCTCATGTCCGTTACATGGACAGTCCCAAATTATAGTGCTGGGATAACAGCAAGTCCAGGCTCTTGGTCAGGGCCACTTTAGCCAAAACCACTCAGACCTTCCTTGCTGTGCCACGCTCTCACTGTGGAAGGGAACAGGGTGACTCTGTCAGTGCCACTGGTGTTTTCTGTGGGTCCAGGCAGTTCCCATAAAGAAATCGGCTGAAGTCCCTAAGGAGGAAGGTGTGTTGCTGATGGCCAAAGGATCTCAGCAGAGAAAAGCTGGAATTAGAGGGTCCCCAGGTGGCTGCAGAAAGGGAAATGTTCCCTTAAACACGGACTTTTCAGAGTCCGAGCTGTGAGGCAGCTAAAGGGCTTTCAGAACCTAACCCAAATTAATTATCTGTGTGTAGGAAAAAGCTGGATCAGCGAGAAAATGTGGAAAAGACGAGGCAAGATGCTGCAGATGCAATACAGGGAACAGATGTGTGCACTTCTATCCCGAGATTATCCCAACTTGTGCGTAACTCATTTGGGCAACCATAACCTGGAATGATGTTGAATTCTTATATTTTTTTCCCAAGGTAGGGTGTTCAGAACCACTCTGTTTGCTTGATCTCAGATCCAACCCCTCCATGTCTGTCTGTCCAGTGCCCTTTGGGCGAGCTAATTCTGTCTGGCAGCGTTGGAGGTGACAGCTCCATGGAAATAACTAGCAGAAATGCAAATCAACATAAGTACGTTTTTTAATACTTCATGCCTGGAGCTGTGCTAAACTTAGCTGTGATGAATAAACAGCACCAGCATTCCCCTCCTTGAAAGGACAAAGGGCCTCCTGGTATTTGGAATGTCTCTGGTACTTCTGCTATCTTGGTGTAGCCAACCCTGAACTTTTAATAACGTGAGCAGGCCCTCAAAAATTAGTGAGATTAATAAACGTTGAATGTTTTCATTTCTGAGCCTTGGAGGTGTACTTAGCTGACGTCTCTCTCTGCAACTGAAAGGCTGGGAAATTACTCCTGGTTAATGACGGTGAGATACTCATGTAATCACCTTATTTCAGGAGAAAGACTTTCAAATAAACTCCAAGAGACTCGTGATAAAATAGCAGGAACCGGTGGTGTTGAAATATGAGCCTCTATCATTAAACCATTCGCTCTTAATTAGTTTTTATTTGCAATATTGACAGCTAATCTCCTGTCTCTATTATACCTGTACGACTTCCAGTGATTGGCACAGTGCAGTATAGAAGTAGCTGAAGATGTAATTTGGTCCTCTCCACATAAGATTCCCAAACCACACAGGATTTTTTAGTAAAATTAAGGTGTGTAAGACATATGGCCAAAAAATTCCAGACCTGACCTTGATTTCCCCTGGTTTAGAATGAGAGACTTATGGGGTGTAGCCCAGTGGCCTGGCTAAAAAAAAGTGGTGGGATACAATTGAATCTGTCTTTCAACACCATCCAATTTTGGGGAAAATAAATAAATAAATAAATAACTTTTTGTTTCAACAAGGTGACATTTGCTGATGTTCACTAATTTAGGAGAGACTGATTTATGCATGTTTAATCTTTGCTAATGATGACTCCAGGGCAAGAAATGAAAATAAGTGCAGTCAATAATACGTGTATATATTATTAACACCTTTACTGATGGAGAGGGGCCTTTTCCTGGTAGATAAATGTAGGAGCGATTTGTGGGAGATCCGAATAACTCAGGGCTGTCAGAACCTCTCTCTCTAACTTAAAATGTGGAGAGAAGGGGTATTTGGACAGTAAAAATTCTCAGCTGATCAGCTGTTAAAAGTTGGATGAAAACTATGAGTAAACACAACAAGCAGCCCAGTTCCTTGTGTTTAGGAGTGCTCTGTAACAATGAAATGTGTGTTGGTGGTATTGTTACACCCTGAATATGGATGGCTTCTCCTCCTGCCACACAAATACTGAGAGGGATGCAACCCTTGAATTCAGTCCTGAATGCTGACAGACAAAACTTATTGCGAATATTAATGTGCTTGGTCTAATCATCCTGCTATTTTTTTGTGTAATTTACTCAATCAGGGAGTTGGAATTCCCTCCTAGCTGTTACAGATTCAAGCATTTATGCAAAATCCTCCAGTCTGGAGATTTACAGTGGATTATCTACAAATATTTGAATACATTAGTGCAGGCCTTTAAATGCATTCCCTTTATTTACATACAGAACAAATAACAAGCAACTTGAATGACAGCACTGTAATTCCATCAAGGAGCTCGTGTCCTGAGAAACCACAGGCATAAACCGTTAAGAGGCCCACGGGTTTGGTGGAGCTCTGCCTGGAATTACAGCTCCATAACCTGGATTTCATTCGGTTTTGTATTATTTAAAACAAACAAAAAAGAGCCACAATTTTATAAATCTCGGAGCTGATGTTGTGCTTGGAAGAGTGTGGGAACCCAGAATGCAGAGAATATTCCTCTGCCTGTTTTGAAGGGTTCTACCCCCCTGGACAACACTGGTTTTGACCTTTGTCCATGGAGAAAATTGCCTACCCTCTGGGAAGAACTAGAATCTACACTGGTGTGAACTACGTGATAGAATACTATGTAAGATTATCACAGGGTGAAAAATTTTGAGGTTTTGGGTTTATTAATGTAGTAAGTAAATAAAAGCAAAAAACATCAAAATGGAGGATTGTTACTGTTCTCCAGACCTTCTTCTTCTTCTACTACTCCATATTCTGCAGTAGAAGTAGTCTGGGATGATTGGATAAAGAATTCCACAGTTCCTGTCTATGTGACCAGAAAATTTACTAGCCATTGGTAGAAAAGTGAAAATATCTTTCGTTTTAAGTTTTCATTGGGTGATTTACCTTTAAAAGGCTGTGTAATCTTGGTAATTCGGCTTTTTCTTGCATTCTCTACTTCATGCTGTGTCTGGGTCAAGGCAGTAGCTCGTATTTCTCTGATGAGACTTAATAAACAACTACAGAAGAAAGAGAAGGCCAAAAGTCCCATTCGTCTCTGACTCCTGGCCAGGACTCTAAAAAGCCTCCCCCATCAGGGGAGACACAATTAAGGTGCTGGACTGCGTCAGAAGAGGAAAGAGCCAGGGAAGGGTGGGGGTGGCAGGATTTCCTCTCATCTCCTTCTACCACAGCCCAGGAAAACCCAGGTTATCTTCCATATCCATCAGTGTGGCAGTCGATCAGAGAGAAAACACTGGATTCAGGTTGTTCATGGGGTGAGGGAAAGTTTGCTGGGATTGATGGGGGAGTTTGAAGAGCTCCCTTCCATCAGACCTGCCTGGCCTGAGGACAGGTTACCCTGTACCCATGGGTTTTTTTGAAGTTTATGTTATTTACTTCCCTTATGGGGCTGCTGCACTCACACTCAGTCCCAGATTATCAAGATACATCAGTGGGGATCGATGTGGGAAGAGCAGCCTGGGCTTGGTTTCTGTTCCAAATCTTCCTCTGGAAGAAAAAAAAAAAGAATAAAATCCAGCCCAAAGACTTGCTGGCTTTCCTCTGTAGAAAGAGAGATGGGTTCCTGCCGATCCCAGAGGTAAAGCCCTAACAGTTTCCATGGAATAGTCAATTATCTGTTTCATTGCACAAGCCAATATCTTTTCTCAAAAAGATGTATTAGGGTGTTTAGTCATTCAAGTGATCCATCTGGCTGAGCATTCGGAGATGTTCTTTAACTTGATTTATCAGGGCCAGAAGTGGTGTCCTTGAAGCTTCTGGGCCAGTGTGGGACTGTCCATGTACCCACTCCGTAGGGACAGGGCTGGTGACCTTCAGTTCCTGGCAGGAGTGGGGCTGGTGCCATCACACCTCTCTGCCAGGAGAGCCTGATTCCACATTGCATTTAAAAACTGATGGTGCAGATGAGGGCTGAGGGGCCACCAGGTGCTTCCAAGGAGAATGCAGGGAAGCCCCCAGGCAGCAGATCCCTGATAAGACACCTTCCTTCTCTCCAGCAGAATCCGCACCTAAATCCTAATGGAGTCTGGCTAAATCCCTGCAGCGTGAGATTGTGCATGGCCTTTAAATCTCCTCTGCTCCTGAAACACACATTACAGCTCCAGGATCCACGTTATCCCTGTTCCCATCAGGTACCACTGCCAGCACAGTTCAGTCCTTGGGGAAGGCACTTTTCTCACCTTCTCCTCCTGGTTTTGCCCCAGTCCAGCAACACAGTGACCCTAGGAGAGGGTGGCCAAGCTCTCCCATAAAACAGGGAGCTGGGATTGCAGCATGTTTGGGTCAGGCGTCATCAGCAATTGCTGCTGGGCACGTGATGAGATGCAACTCCAAAGCCTTGGACTGGAAAAGGGGAGGGAAACCCCCCAGGAAAGTGCTGGCTCCCTGGAAACAACCAGAAGGATGCTTAGGGATGATGTAGGACCCATCTGACTGCCAGCTACAGGCACTGGGAATGTCTGTGACACAGGAGCAGCTAGAAGGACGCTGTATGTCATGTTTACACCCTCAAAGTGCATGTCAAGGCAAGAGCATTTCCTGCAACACAAGTAAATTAAATCAATGGTGTAATATTTTAAGTTACTAAAATCTTCAGGTGAAATTCTGCATATTTTTCTTCTGGGCTATTATCCAGCTTTACAGGATAAATTCTTTAAAGGTAAATTATTTAATTAAATTAAGCTTTGGTTCCCACTTGCTGCTTTCAGAAACTGAAAATTGCCACTTGGCAATGATTTGTTCTTCTCCTCTCCTCTTTTTTTAGAGGGAGGATCGCAAGGAAGTTTAAGTATGAATGCATTTCTTAGCAAGTAGAGTTATATATTTAATATAATCCCAAACAGATTGTCTACTCAAACACTGTTCATTAAATGAACTGTCTGCAAGTGTGATTTACAGAGCATCGTGGTCATGGGAATGTCTGTGTGTATTTAATAACTGCACAGTAATAGCTTATTGGCAGGAGTGGTAATTTGATTTTGGAGTTTTATCTTATTTTTGAGTTTCTGGACCGTGAAATCCTGCTGTCTGACACACTTTTCCATTGCTTAATCTCCTGAGATTTGTGGAGAGAACAACAACTTTCCTCCTTACTGAAGACACAGTGCCCTGCTGTATATTTTTATTGCCACCCCCCCAGTGTGGCTACTCACAGACCCCCTGTCACATTTATGGGCTCAGCATTGCCACATAAAAATGCAGTAATAGACCAAAATATTGACATTTAATGAGCTAAGAGGTCCAGTCACAGAGAAGATAAAATCTTCCAGCATTGCATAAGAGCAAAAATTTTCAAGGATCATTTTCTGCATAATCTGTTGCGTTCTGTATTTAACTTTCTGAGCTTTCCTATTGATTCCAAGTCAAAACTCTCTTATCTAATGTACTTAAGGAACTAAACCAGTAATTCTTATTCCACACAGAGACTTGTAAGCGTGCTCCCTTCCTTGTGGCTTGCAAGTCTGGCAAGTTTGTACCTTGAATCATCCCAAATTTTATTGTGTTTGTGTTTTCTGAACCTTTGAGAAATGGTTTTAGAACCAGATGTTGACATTTTTTTCTCTGAGCAGCGTCATTGCAGCTGCACTTCCCAGAGGGGTTGTTGGTCTGGGAGGGTCTCCTCTGCCTGTGGAGAGCTGGGGGACATCCCACAACATTTGGGATGGCAAGGAGGACAGACTTCAATTCACTTGTCATTATTTTGGTGTCTTTCTGCTCAGTGGAACTCTATTGTCCCCATAAATACATGTTTGAATCAGCTAATGATTCCTCCAGGATTAGAACGGAAATCCTTGCTGTAAGACTAGCTTTACCCCTGAAATCACACTGTTTGAGGTTTTAATTATCTTAAACCACATAGAAATTGTTATACATACAGATTGCCTCCTATGCACACTACTCTTTTGATAACTGGAAAATCAGGCAAGAAAGGGAAGAAAATGCCAAACTGATGAGAGGAAGCCCAAGCTTGTGTGTCTGACTGCAAGAAGTGAGGAAGGCACTGATGGCTTGGGTGGAATTTGGTGACCTTGCTGTAACTGTTCAAGGATTTTAAAGATTTCCTCCAATTTTTGGTGTTTCTTTTTTAGTTAAAAGAGTTGGTAACGAGAGCCTAAGAGGTGGGTGAGTGTTAAGCTGCTCTTTGTGCTCATGGAGTTTTATCAGTCGTATCTTATCTGTATACAATAATAGTATCTAGCAGGCTAGATAACTATTTGATGCCTATAAATGTGTTATCTGTATGCTCAGAAGTTTTCTATCAGGTGAGGGAATGGAAACTGCAGGAGGTTTGTAAAATTGATGCCGGGTTGGGGGAAGAAGGAACTTGGCTGCATTTCCACAGCCTACGCTGTTACCATGCAGTGACTCATCTTTGAAGAGTTCTTGTCCTGTGAACTCTGATTTTTACTCTCTTAATTGATCCACCAAAGGGTTCAAAGGCATCAAGACATTATGGCAGCACCCCAGGCAGGAGTGAGAATCCCGCAGAGCCACCAGGGAGCCCCGACCTGCAGAGTGGGCAATGTGCAAAGCACAGTGTCGTGCTTCTACCTTCTGCCAACAATTCAAAATGCTGCTGTTCACCAGGCCCTGAAGTGTTTCACAGTTAAAAATGAGAAGGAAGAGTGAAAATTCAGAAATCTTGTTCCTCAAGTGCCAGGAGAACTGCTGCCTTGTTTTGCTTCTTGTCTGTGGCTAATGCAGACAGGACATTGCAGAGGATTTCAATATGCAGGAGCTTCAAATATGTGGAGCAAACACTATCACAAAAAGCACCATCATGGTACTGCTTTTTTTTATCCTTTCCCTTCACTTCCCCTTCTTTCCTCCTTCCTCTTCCCCTCTTTTCAAAGCCATGTGCATCAGAGCACATCTGGTAAAAGCAGCAGCAGCTGCTCTTTGGTTTTGGAGAGGACCAGCTGCCCACAGAGAAAGGTGTACGGTGGAGGGGACTGGGTGACACTGAGGACTTCACTCTCCAAAATTAATTTTAGCATCCAGGGAAGAGGGGAAAGGTCATCTGCATGAGGTTTAATTGTATCAGTGTATGCTCAGCTGAGGTGGCTCTTTTATCCTGTCTTCCCAGTGTGTCATCCAGTCCTCCAGAAATTGCTGAAATCGTTCCTTTGATCCTCATCTTTGGGCTTTGTCCTGACTTTATTGACTCTGCTGCAAAGCCTGGATCTGTCTCTGTGTACATGGAGCACAGTGGGCACCCAAGCCCAGGTAATACTCAATATTTGTCAGAGAGCCTCTGGCTCCCTCCTGCAGCCATCCATCCTGCCGTTGTTCCTATTGATCATCCTCTTCTTCTGGCATCCATGCACAGACCTGGTTTGCTTTTTAACTGATCACAAAATGAAACAAACAAACAAAAATCCACCAAAAAAAGCAAAGCAGAGCAAAATAAATACAAACCTGCCATTTCCTGCTCCGTGCTGTTGATAAATGTGCTCTTTCCTCATCCCTAAAAGGCTGTTGTACATAGGCTGTTGTGCCATGCCATAACAACCCCCAAGTCACTCCTCCCCACTCCTCCATATCTCATCTGTCTCTAGGTCTCTCAGATGTTCTTATCTTAATGGAATTTTTCCTTGCAACCCAGGAATTGTACCAGGGGGCTCTTGCACATCCCAGGCAATGCTTCAGCATGCATATTCCGGCCCTGCGTTGTCATGTGTTGCTATAAATAGCTCTCACAAAGAGTCCATATTTCTGCAGAGATTTGCCTGTCAGCTCCTAACAATGGGAGTCGTTCACAATGGGAGAACAGAATACCAGCTCCGTCAACCTTTGACAGACTAATGGGGGTTATTTGACTTTCAATTTTTCATTACCAGCTTTGGCAGCCGCAATCGTCATGTTGAAAAATAGAGACTGATCCGCACTCCCAACAAGGAGGAGCCGCTCCTGGGGCTGCTCCCTTGGGAACGTGGTGCCTGCGAGGCTGTGCCATGTACCCACTGACAACACACGGCAGGGAACCAGCTGCTCGTGTGCCAGGAGCTCAGAGAGCTCGACACTGCCCCTTCCTGCCCTGTTTTCATAGCTGGAGAAGAGGGGAGTGGTTTTCCTTCAGGCTGAGAATGTTTGGGGCGGGTCAGGCTGGAGGAGAGAAGGTTGTGTGGAGACCTCACAGCACTTTCCAGGATCTGAAGGGGATACAGGGAAGTTGGAGAGGGACTTTGCATCAGGAACTGGAGTGACAGGACAAGGAGTAATGGAAACAAACTAAAAGAGAGGAAATTTAGGTTAAATATATGAAAGATATATAATAGATATATGAAGGTGGTTAGGCTCTGGCACAGGTTGCCAAGAGAAGCTGTGGCTGCCCCATCCCTGGAAGTGTTCCAGGTCGGGTTGGACGGGGCTTGGAGCGACCTGGGATAGTGGAAGGTGTCCCTGCCCACGGCAGGGGGTGGAACAGGATGATCTTTAAGGTTCCTTCCAACTCAGACTGTTCTGTGATTCTGTTGCTGAAAGATCCCTCACCCGAGTTTACTAAAAGGATGCTCCCTCTGCCTTGGGGGCTCTAAGTCACCTGTTCAGAACCTTAGCATTGAACTGAGTGAGGCTCATCACTGTCCTTCTGGCTCAGTGTGTCCCTTGCCCTCACTTTGTCACCGTGTCGTGCCTTTGTAGAAACTGCTTTTTTTGGGAAGTGACATTGTCACAAGGCAGCTGCTCTGGGCTGTGCAGAAGGTGAATCACTCAATAAACATTGCAAATTTAGCTCAGAGTTGCCACTGGCAAAAAAAGTGCCACATGAGAGTTGGAAATGCAGAGGCTGTTACTTTGCCTGAGATGTGAAAAGGCATCTTGCTTACACCAGGATAACTGTCCAGGATAACTGTCCTGGAATAAAATCTGGCAGTAATAAGGGACAATGAGCTACTTGAGGTCACTGCTTTTACCACAAAGTAATTAGCCAAGCCCAGCTTTATAGGCCCTTTGCAGGACCCAAACTGGCTATTTAGAAGGGGAAATGGAACATTGACCTTTTTCTTGGAGAAGATGTAGGTAGAGTGTCACACATTTTAGTGAGGTCCCTGGTGTGCACAGGTCAGTGCCAGAGGTGCCCAGCCCCTGTTAAACAGTTGGTTGTCCAAGCTGGGTGGGAGTTTGGACATGGAAATATCCCATAAACAAGAGGTATCTTGCAGGTTTCAGTCATGCAGGTGACAGGGGTTAAGCTGGAATTGGACAACAGACACCGTTGTCCTTGCAAAAGACATGATGTGCAGCTGGAAAGTTGCAAAGGCTCTCCAAGCCCTGCTGAGTATCCGCTGCCACAAAAGACAGCACCTCCGGGAAAAAGATCTAAACATGGATTTTCAAGTAGTCAATGTTCCTCTAATTACTTCAGAATCAGGACCAGCAGTAGGGAAGAAGTTCTCCAGCATGAACTTCCACGTAATTCAGCAAGCAGAGGCTGGCCCGAGGACCTTGATCCATTATCCAGACCTAAATCCTGGTGGCTTTGTATCTAAGAGATGTCCAACACATTTGGATATAAATAACTCTGTTAGTTCAGAGCATAGTCTAGCACTGGCTTACGTTTATAATTACAAAGGCTTACCCTAAAAAATCACAAATTACAGGAAAATCTGCTTAAATGGGAACCACAGTTTAAGGTACTCGAGGACCATTCTCCTCTACAGACAACAACTTAGCCCCACAGCTTAGAAATGGAAAATTTCTTTGTTTCCTTCTGACTCTGGCACAGCAGCTGCAGGGATTAATTGAACTCATGAAATCTATTGATTTTCTGTAGCTGTTATTAAAAAAAAAAAGGCACTTTTTGCACCCTGTGAAAGGTATGACTATCACTAAATTGTGTGCAATAAACCAACAAGGCTCCGGTCTGTTGAGAAACCCCAAGTCCCATTAGTCTCCTAATTTTTATTTCAGAGCACAGAGACTTTTATTGTATTACTGAAACTTCTGAGATGGTCCTGCTGTGCCATAAGCCTCATCTCAAGGGAGAAACCTACATGATCCCAACATCTCTTCTGTGGATCAGCAGGAGAGATGCTGGCGTGCTGCAGAAGCCATGAGGAGGTTCTCACTTCTGCAACTAAAACGTGTTCAGCATCTCTGCTGTTCTGTTCTGTATCTCCATGTAAACTCCCATGTGGGCATCGGGAGAATGGAATTCATTTTAGAAGGTTTGAAGTATTCCACTTGAGATAAGCCATTAAGGTTTTTATTGCTGACCTCCCTGCTGGTATCAGTAAAAGCAAAGCTGCCTTTCCAAAGTCCTCCCCACGCAGAGAGTTTCCAAGAGCTGCATTTGTTTACAAGATTGAATAAATTACCTCCACTAATACCAGGAGTGAAACCAAATCTCAGGGTGTGTTTGGGGCTCGTTCTTAGATCCATAGCACTGCAAATAGATTGGTACATAAGCATCAGTTTTTATTTTTAAGCACAGTTACATTTATATAAAAACCAAGTTGTATTTTAAGACCAGACCAAAATTCAAAGACAGCAATGCAATGTTTTCCATCTGAGGTTATCTATCTTAAAATAGTTTGCTTATGTATATTGTGGCACTTAGTGGTGGTGGTGGCAGCAATCCATATATTGCTTTAAGGCTTTCTTACTTATTTCAGTGCTGAGACTACAGATTGTCTCATTTCTGCTAAACAATGGAGTTAAAGAAATCCCAGTCCCCCTAACAATTTCTCAAGTTCTTTATTAGCAATGTGTATGATGATATAAGTAAATTCCTTTCTGCCTTCTGCACTAAGTAGAAGGGATTCTAGAGCACACCTGTTAGATTTGGTGTCCCCCATCACCATATGCACACCAGTTTCTGTTTTCTGTGTTTCGGGGGAGTTTTTTTCTAAAGTAGTTGTTAGATAACTTAGCAGGGAAAGTACAAATGCAATTGCAAATGAAAAAGTACAAAATACCTGGTTGGTGGTCACTATGTGATTGATACTTTAAAATCAAATTCTGCAACGCATGTCCAAGGCAGCAGGAGGGAAGGAGTCCACAGCCAGTGTGTTATATGAAATACCAGCTCCTTGGTTTGAAGTTTTCCAGCTATGTCTCCTTTGCTTTGGGTCAAAGAGTGCTATTTTATTTCCTTTAATTTAATGTAAAGCTGAGGAAAGGCATGTATATTTATTAAGACTTCAGGCACTTCCCTATCTGGTTCTCTGAAGACCTGAGCACGGCTTTTAACTCCCATTATACCTAGTGAGAAGTGTGTGGGTAGGCAAAGAGGAGCAAACAGACTTTGCTTGTGTTTTAGCACTCCTGACGGAGTTTTGTGTGTGTGGCTCCTTCAGAGGAAGCATCAGCCTTTCAGGACTGGCATAATTGGAGTCTGTTTTTAAACATTCCCCCTCCAAGCTGCATTTTTCCCATTCTTCACTGTGTTGCTGGCTTGCAGTCTCCGAATGTGCCCCTTTTCAAGCATGGCAAACTGTGTCATAGTTGACAAACACGACAATGGCTCACAGTTGTCCTGATCAGATGGATACCAGAGAGTCAGAGGCTTAATGAGGTGCTCTGGTGCATAATCACCGTCGCTGATGGGCACTTGGAGCGAGTTATTCAGCAGGATATGTTGTGTCCTGCACTGTGGCTGGAAATAATACAAAGTTGCACAGTTTCTTGACCAACTGAACAGGCTATCAGCAAAAACCTTTCAAAATCAACTTCAAATAAGAGCCTGTGTCTTTCCACACAATGCCAGTGAGAGCTGCTTCCAGAAACGGCGTGGGCTGAATGTTGGGACTGGTTTATTTTGTGTGTGGTGCTTAACTGAGGCTGTGTGAGGCTTGGGCTGAGGGACAGGAGGATGAGCACTGGGAAAAAAGTTTTCAGGAAGAGGAATGTTGTCCAAATAGTGTCACTGCTGGAAAAATGGATGTAGAGACGGGCAGTTCCTGCATTACCACAGGACCCGGGCGAGGGAAGCTTATCTCAGTGGCAGAATACTCTTTGGATGTCAGGACTCTGTGCTGGCTTCCTGTATCTTTGCTCCTTAGCTGACACCCTGTTCCTGTGGTGCTGTATGCCAAACAGGCTTTCTAATGACACAATTCACAATTTAAATTCCAGGCTGTGACTGCCCTGTGGGGGAGAGTCAGCCGTGCTCCTGTCTCTGTCCCCTCCTGGCAGCCTGGGCCGATGGTGGCTCCAGAAGGTTCTGTCCAGCTCTCCCTTTGCAGCAGCGAGTTGGTCACAGAAAGCACTGGGGCCGGCTCAGGTTAAATTACCATTAAATTAAGGCAGCAGCTTTAAATTGCACATTGCAAATGAAGGGAGAGTGGATGTTAAACTTAATGACCTGAAGGAAACACTCAAGGTGCAGGAATGGGGATTGATCTGGAGACCTGTGGTTTGTAAAGCCAGAAGGGAGCAGTGCAAGCGACCTCCTCTGACCTCCTGAAGGCCATCCTGAATTAATCCAGTTGAGCTGGGCCTATCTCAGGAAACATCCACTTGTGAAATGCAGGTTTACAGTGTTGAGGAATGCACTTTAATTCTCAATAAATCATTTCCAGTTGTTATTTACTCTGGCTATTAAAATGCAGCATCTCATTTCAAGTCAGAGCTTGCCTAGCTCAATTCCCAACTCTTGGATCATATCGTAGCTCCATTTATTTCATAAAGAGGCTGCAATTATGGAACTTCAGTGTCCTGTGTGTAGGAATTAATCAGCTGTCATAATTTGTACCCTCTCCTTTCTTCTGATAATCTGAACAGACTGACTTCCTTGCTTTTTGCACTGACCAGGTATTTACTAGTCCTTCAATCATTCTTGTGGCTTTTTGCTGCAAAACCAAACACAGGGACAGCGCTGCTGGTTGCTGTTGTGGTTGTACCAATTCACATTACCAGTGTGATAGAATCTTTCTATTCCCATGTGGCTTTATTCTGCTGACACTGTCATCAGACCCTTCGCTACAATGGCAATGCCTGGCCTTGATTTCCAAGTTTTTTTCTGTATTTTAGCCCCTTTCTTCCCCAAATAACCCCTTCCAACCTGCAAAAGTGCTGTACGTGCTTTGTTCCTAGGATTCAGTTTATCCTATTTCCTAATTAGGATTTAGGGCTCATTCAGTAGCTGTACTGTGGAGCACATAATGCTTGCTTGTGTTGATCTTATCAGGTTGCTTTGAATCAATACCTTCTCCACTTCATTATTTACCATTCTCCTAATCTTTGTCAGTCATTTGACATTTTTATCAAATAATGTTTTCGTATTTTCTTCCAGCTTGTTGATAAAAATGTTGTATAGCTGAGGGTCAATTACTCAGGGTCCTTGCAGGATCTCATTAGAAACACCCACCACTCTGTGATTCCTCTGTGGAGTGACTGAAACACAGTAAAATCAAATTAATTGATTAGTGAAGTGGTATAGCAAGCAGTGACAATTAGGGAACTGCCACATTAAACAGTGCTGTGCTGGTAGAATTCAATGCTGAACCATGTAGTGCGTTGGTTTTTAACAGAATTTTTACAAACTCAGGAGAGAAAATAACCTCTGGGTTATTCAGTTGTTCTGGGCTGTGACTTTTTAAGGCAGAGTTTTTATATTGGAAGGAGCTCCCATATTGACACGGCTGTGATTTTTAAAAGGTCGGGGTTCATTTCAGTTTCTTTTCTTTTTGGCCTTGTTTTTCCCTTGAGAGAATAAGGATTCACCCTCATGGACAGAGCTGTACCAGCAATGGGAGGGTTCCCCAGAGAGCTGGGGCATTCTGATGTGATGCCTTCTGTCTCTGTAGTAGTTTGTGTTGTCCTTCAAGTGTGGTGGCAGAGGATGGGGAGATACCTTGCTAGAAATGCAGGTTCCTGAGCATTCCATTAATCAGCACCAGGACAGGAACCTCAGGGGAAGTTCAGCACGTGCAGGTGGGTGGTTCCTTGAGTTTTGGGTAGGAGAGGGCTCTTCCTTCGAGTGTTAATGTGGCAACAAACGATTTCATAAATCATAAACAAGCACAGCTGATGGGCAGGGTCTTGTCAACCTCACTGCATTTACATCAGAAACTTTGCCTATTTTAGTCATGTAGATTATGGGATGTGATTTTTCACACTCTGTAATATCAAGGCAAACCCTACCAAGAAAGCTTTGTTGCCTCAAGACTAATGAGGTTGTAAAACTCTATCCATAAAATCAGAATAATAGTATTCCCTTGCATCACGAGATTGCTGTAAGTACATATGTATATTCCACACTCATGTGGCCTAATAATGTGAGAGCAAAACTTCATTTATTCAAGTGAAGGACAAGTTTCTGCAGTGCACAAGGTTACAGGTAAAATCCCAAGGTTTTCCACCTTGCTGTGTAAATAGAGAGGAACACCAGCACGGTTCATTTTATACAGTGAATAATGTAACATCAATTATTGCTGAAATCTTTATTTGTCTTTCTGTGTAGTTATCTGCTGTGGTTTCTTTTGTATGTTCTCATTTGTTTAATTAAATTACATTTGGTCTTTCTGGAGTCCTTGCTGTCCCTACTTGTTGTGGACATTTATTAATAGTGTCACTTGGTTGATATTCTGTTAATTTTAATCTCGTCTGAATTTGATTATCTTTATCTATTTCCACTTCAGAGACTTTTCCCTCAATTCAGAAGGACTTGCTCTCTCTTCCCACTGTTAACACAAGGCAAGTTGTCGTGTGTACACTGCGGAGGTGCTTTAATGGCACTAATTAATCAAGAAGCAGTGCAACAGAGGAAGGAAAACATTACAAATGAGCTCAGCCAATTCATATGCAGAGCACCATGACTGACCCGCACTGGTGGTTACCCTGACATCACCCATCCCGCAGAGCCAGAGCAGTGCAGGAGTGAGGCAAAGCAGATCCCTGACAAACGATTAGCAGCTATTCCTTGGCACCCATCCCTTTGGCTCTAGGTCAGGCTAGGGTTTAAAGCACTAATCTCTAGTGCTTTAGGTTTCTGAAACCCTGTGATAGCGCAGTGTAAATACTTAAAGAACCCCAGTCACTGCTGGACATGTTCAGTGCAACAGCATCATGTCAATGTTTAAATGAGTTTTGTCAGCTCTCAGGTGTCTGGTCTGTTTCTCAGGGCAGCAGGTCTTGCTCTCTCACCTTGTTCAGCTTTTAAGTTTCTAGCGCTTAGAGTTGTTGGAGAGAAACTTTCAAAATGTGGCCTTGAAATACTCAAAGCCCTGTGTGAAAAACAGAAGTATAAATATAAACACTTAAAATGCATTTATTTTTAAATCCATGATCTTTGCTCATTCTGAGAGGGGCTGAGAAGAGGTTGGAGGGAGCCATGGAGAGCCCTCGCCTCAGGAACATGGCTTGTTTGGAAACTTCTGGGTGCTTCCAGGAGTAACGAGAACCTTGTCAGGGTGGGGAAATGGAGCAGAGGATGTTTGTGTCCAGTTCATCTGGAATTTGTGGCAGTCAGGATCTCTTGCACAAGATGGGGAAGGTCCCCTAGGTAGAATTTGTGCTTCTGACACCCAAAGTTGTTCGGCTACCAAGCAACACAGAGAGAGCAAGGGGCACTTTTTAAAGCATGTTTTGAAACAATACAGTCACCTCTCCTTGTTTATCCATTTTTAATAGGAATGGTGTGGGCAGGGGACTCAAGGCAGGGCACGGCACATGGGGCTGAGCCTCTTGTGCAGGACAGAGTTCAGACACGAGGCACAAGTGCCTCCTTGCTGGCTGTATTGAGTGGTTTTTTTCCTTAGTAGTTCAGTTATGTTAAAATTCACTGTTGGTTCCCCTTGATCTGCATCGAGAAGTGAAATTCCTCTTTCTTAGCTCTGGATATGTCAGGGGGATTTAGCAGTTTAAGCACCTCACAACCCAAAGGATTGTTGTCCAATTAATCAAAGTGTTTCTTTACATCACACCAGTGAAGAGAGTGAGAAGAAAACAGGTCTCTATGCCCCTGTCTATTCAAAGAGATAATGTGTAATTACTAAGAAATGCTGTTGCCAGTTGCCTCCTCTCTCTCCCAGTGGAGGCAAGGGGCAAGGATCACACACAATCACCTTTCCTCATTTTATCTAACAAGGGTGAAATTCTACTGTCAGGCATATTTTCCAGTTTAAGTCGTGACGTACAGCAGATTGTTATGCATGATTATAAAGCCTAATAAATTTCTCACCATCTCATTTTCCCTGGCTGGTGGAAGTCGGGGATTAAATGCCATTCTGCTGGGTGGTAAGGTGAGGTGGAGAGCTGCACTCACAGCCCACAGCACAGGACTGCATCTCCCCCTTAAACTCTGGGTCAGGAATATGTCATTTGTGTTAGCAAGCCTGGTGGAGATTGCCCAATTTCCCAATTTCCCTCCCATTTTGGAAGCTCACAAGCTGGGGGGGTATGGGTCCATACACTGAGCCTGGTTTATGGGCCTGAGCCAGAGAGACTGGGACTTGCTGCTGCCACAGGAGTGGGAAATTAGGAGCCCATGGAATGGTCATTCAAGGGAATTTGGTTTGCTAAATGCAAGATGAGGTTCCCTGGTCACTTTTTTCCATCGTTCCTCCTGATTTCACATCAGCAGTTGGTAATCTGTGAGCAGTACAATGTCTGTCTGGGTTATCTGGAGTACGTGGCAGTGCCTGAGGCAGGGCCATGTTTCTCTTCTAAAATTAATAGGAGATGAATTCTGAGATCAAAATGGGCAAATTAGGATTTGTGAGGGCTCTATTAGCTGCTCTTGGAGTGCTGTGATCCACACTGGTGTTGGCTTTCATCATAAGGACCAAAAGCTTCTGTGGTTTCTCTATTTGCTGCCTTACATCACCAGTTCTGCCTGCATTCAGGGCTCCACGTGCCCTGTGAGTGCTTTTTGCAGTGCGTGGTAGGAAATGTTTAATGTAGGGATGATCAGAGTGGGGGCCTGGAAATATCAGTGAGACTGTTACATGATGAAGTTAGAGAGGGAAAATGGTGAGGAAAAAAAATACTTTACATAGTGTTAACCATTTCAAAGGTACCTGAGAGTTTTTGTCTCCTTTTCTTGTAGTTAGAAGAATGTTCATTGAGTATCTCAGAGATGGAGCAAAAAGTTTCTAGACTATTCCATGTTGTTAAATTGCTTATCTTTGCCAAACAAAGAGATCCATAATGCTGACAAGGGACAGCTACAGCTGATACTTTGCTCTACCGAGTTCTCAGCACAGACAAGGAGCTTTTGTGGTTTCTGTGAGAAGCCCAGCCTGGCTCAGCTCGGCACTGTCAGATTGTTTGTCTCAAGGGAACTGTTGGGGAGACAGACATTTTCCATTATTGCTTTCCTAGTGTTAAATTTGATTTGTTCTCTTACCTAGTTCTTGCTACAGAAACTAATCATGCCCTGATTCACTCCCCTTTCTTTTTGGTTACACAACCATTTGGAAAGAACACCCCAAATGATCTAATCAGCTTCAGACTGGCACAACTCTGCTAAAAGGTTGGAGTCCTTTAAACTGCTCTTTTATCTCCTCTTTCTCTTTATCTCTTCAGGTTACTTAAAACATCAGCCAGAAAAATACTGGTGCACCACTAATTACTGGAAAAAAAAGTTCTCTTTAAAATCATGTCTCATACTAAGCATTCATTTTCAACATGTGAAGCAAATCCATTGTAGATGGAGAAATGAGGGGGCAGAGTGGGGCAGTGGCAGAACTGGGGTACAGCTGTTGCAGAAACTGGGTTCTTGGGGTCAGTAACTGAATTGGAAATGCAGTTGGAGGGAAAATTGTGGGAATGAAATGGAAGCAGTGTTTTTTGTAACAAAATGTACTATTCAGTACATCAGGGAATAAACATACCACTAACAAGTCAAACCACCCATATTTATGGCTAATCCTGACAAGCAGAAGTTGCTATTAGAATAATTTGAATGACCTCTGTGGAATAAGGTCACTCTTCCCATGGCTTCCATGATTCTTTGTATGCTACATGTGATTTTCTGAAATACAGCTCCTTACCATGACATACATAGGTCTTAAAATTATCCTCCCTTACCATTTTATGATTTCCTTAGTTCATAATTAGTTTCTGATCACTTTAATTTTTTTCTGTACTAACACAGTGTGTTTTTGCTGAGATGTGTTTCCACCTGAACTGCAGATTTTTGAAGGATCCTGCATATGTTAGATTCCACATAAACTTGTGAATGCTGCTGAAATTGCTAAAATATGAATTCACAAATATGGATTTCCTGAATGCATTTTGCACAGCCTTCAGTAAGGGTCATATTTATTCTGAAGGGCACAGGACAGAGCAAGAGTGAGGTTTAAGACAACTCATGAAATGGTAACATCATTAACAAAGCAAGACTGTTAACTGATAGGTTTGAGAGGGAGTAGCTATTTTGGTTCAGTTATCCCTATAGATTTATTGGCAAATGCAATCTAATCACTGCTCCAGTGCAATTCCAAAAGGGTGGAAAAACAAAGGGGGGAAAGAAAAAGGCAGCTTTTCAGAGCTCAACTTTATTTTAATAGGTTTGACTGGTGCAAACCTGTGTGATGGTGTTTCAGATGAAAGGACTGAGATCTAACAAGTTTCCATTCTGTCAAACTAGAAGGGACATGAACTATTATTTTTGACACAGAGGGGAAGTAATCAAATATTTAGGTCTTTTGTTTTCATTAACCAGAACAGGAGGATAAAAAATAGATACCAGAATATTCCTTTTGATTTGCTTCAAGAGTAAGTGAGGCATAGCTATTCATTCTTCTTCATTTTCTCTCAAAGATGAAAATCAGGAGCGGTGCTGTCCTCCCGGCGCGTGCTCCAGTTTGTTGTGGAAGGAGCATTTTCTCTGTCAGCTTAAAGTGTCCGTGCAGAGCACTTTGTCTCTCTCTCTCTCTTTTATTTATATGAATGGTTTTTCAGCAGAAATAAGTGCTTAAGTGCTAACTTTTTTTTTTCCCCCTTGAAGAGAAGATGAACTGCCTGTCGGTGTGTACAGACAATGGATGAAAAACAAACAGAATTTGTTTCGGAGGTGTTTTCATTTATGCATTCTCAGAGCTTGATGTGAAAGTGCCTTTCAAATCACCACAGACACACCAGCTTTTGTGCTTTAAATGAAGACTGAAATTCTCTGCTTTCCAAGAGAGCCATTCAAAAGGGTGAAACTGAACAATTCCATTGATCTCTCCGCAGGAGGGTGTTTTATAAGGATACCCTGATCCCCATCTCAGAGGTGGAGAAACAGGCAGAGATTTTTTGCAGGGCAACATACCAGAAGGCAGTGGCAAATCCAGCAGCATAAGCCAGGTCTCCTGAGTCACAAATGAGATGTGGTTAAAGTCTGTACACAGCAGAGTCCGGGCTGTAATGCAAGGATTTATGCAGGGGCTGCTGGGATGCACACTGCAGTATGATAATCGTTCGAATGGACAATTGTCCCACTGGCTGTCATTGAACACTCCTCCTGTATGGTTTGTCTGCTCAGCAAAGGAACTGTAAATGAAGTCCTTTGTTTTTATTCCTTTTGTTTTGAAGACCTTTTTAACTGCAGAGATCATCCTTATGATGTCAGCGGGGAAAGATTAACCCAGTACGGTTTTTTTTCTGAAGGTGAAAAAATGTGGAAAATTGCCTCAAGAAAATTACAGACTGTGCCCTGTTAAAAAGCCATTAATGCCTAAGGTGTTGGGGAAAAAGGGCACTGAAATTTCAAATATATCGGATGATCTTTCCCTGGCATTTAAAGAAATGAGAGTATATGCTGATTATGTTCTCCCTCAGATTGGCTTTTGTAGGTTTGGTCCAATATTTCTTCATTAGGTGAGAATTAAGCATTACAGAAACATACACTGTTTTCTTGCTGCACGATATCCTAGACAATTTCTCATGAACAGAGATTCGGTGGCTTACAAGTCATGTAATTTGGGGATTAAAATCTAAGTGTAAAAGGAATTCTGAGACTCAGGTAACAGCTGGAATGAGCAGGTGTTTTTTGCAGTGTCTGTAGGAGATTATCAGAAATAGGTTCCATCTCACTAAAGGTGTAAATGCTGGGGTTAGGGATTTTTCTTGCTGCATGCCAGTGGAGAAGACCTCTTTGATTTAAGTCATGGTTACGTGGATGCTGCAGGGGAAGAAAGTTTCCAATTGATCCAAAGTGTATTTCATACATGGCTTTGTGATTTGTATCAACATCCTGACTTGCACTCAAGAGCAAAACTGTAACAAAAGATGGATTTATTAAAAGACTGACCAGAATAGCCTATTATTGGTTTGAACTATCTAGCAGTGGTTTAAATGTGCTATCCATGTGAAAGCAGGGGAGAAACCTTGGGATAAAGGTATTTTAAGTGCCTGCCATTGATGTTATTTTCTGATAAGCTGCCCTTCATGCTCAGAAATGATGGAAGGTTGGCAGTCCTTTGCTTTCCCTTGGACTGAAACAAATAGCACCACGATAAAAGCTGCTGCATTTGAAATGTATTTGAAAACTAAGTTGATGAAGAAGCTATGACAATGTTTTTTTAGTTCTGTGCCCTGGCACTGTGACAAACATGTTTCCCCGCGTGAGGAGAAGCAGCTGTGGGATAACCAGCGGCATGTAAGGACACAGAATCAAATCTTCTGTCCTTTGGGCTGGATTTACCAAGTTGCATCTTCACTGACCTTGTTGACTCTGGAGCAAGAGGACACAACCAGCTGCCAGCAGTTCACTTCTGTGGCTTCCACAGCTCCTGCCCCCAGCTGAGGAGCATTGGCTGGTTGTGTGTGTCCTCCCAGCCCTCTGCAAAGCCAAGTGCAGCAGCCCAGCTCACCCTGCCATGGGGCTGAAGTCTGGTTTTGTGCTAGGTGGGGAGTGTAAGTGCCACTGCCTCTCTGATTGCTTCCTCGGGAGGAGGCAGTCACTTGAACTGCTCTAGCTGCAGCTCATGCCTTTAGGCAGGCTCGGTCTAGACCCATAATTGTTATGTTCTAGTCTTCAAACCCGTCTCTGCATGATCTGCAGTAAAAGAAGATGCGTGAGTATAATGATCTACATGTGTACACAGCCAAATTCTTCCTTTAATTGTGTCAGCACAACCCATCTATTGAGTGCACTAAATGCAGGGTGAGCTCTGCCCTGGCACATTTGGATTTGGACTGCTGATTAGCCTGCAATACATATTTCACTTTACCACCAATAGGACCTTAACCTCACTTAAAAAGAATAATGACAAAACAGCCCAATTATCTGTTCCCAGAGTCCATTACTGGGGGGGAGCCAAAATTACCCTTTCTGTTAAAACAGCCCAGTTCTCATTACAGTTGCATTAAAAAAGGGTCTGAGATTAGGTTGCCTTTGTGTTAGGCACTGTATGAGCAAGTAACAAGGAATAGGTCCTGGCCCAAAGAGGTTACAGTGTAAATTAGACAGAAGTGGAGAGAAAAGCAGTGGCTTTCAGTCATTTCCTGTGGGGAAATGAGGCGCAGAGTGTGTTACACTGCAGAAGTGCACAGAGTTAACTGAGAATGAGCTACCCAAGTCCAGATACCTGTGCTACACTGCCAAAAGGTGATGCACAGATATAATAATAACCACAGTGGTCTGGTTATTTTACTTCTGGAGTTGGGACTCTGGGATACTTGAGTGATGTGCAGGTACAAGCCCTCATTTGGAAGTTGCTTGGGTTTGTATGTGGAGGCAGCATTTGAAAAACATTTAAACAGATTAAGACAGACCTGCACTGTTCTTCTATCTCTGTCTGCCTTGCTGGGAAGCACAGAGCCCCAAAACCTTGGCACAGAGAGAATTATGTGTCTCTTGGAACTGCCCATGGCAGTGGACAGTGGGAATCCTGATTCCCAAGCAAATGAGCTGCTGGGAAACAAGAGCATTAGAGGTTAAAACATCTTGGCGTCAACGAATCAGTATTTTTCCCTGAAAATCTGTTTTGTCAAAAATTTGCTGATGAACCTTGCTAAAAACCAAGCTCTGACTGTTAACAAGGGAAGTTCCCAGCAGGCAGGCAGTAAAGGGAAGGAAGGAAGAAGGCAAGGATGGCTTTAGCCTCCTCCCTATGTCCTGTCCCCCTTGCCAGGGCCCTGTCTGTGTCCCCTTGTGTCAGTCAGGGGCCCCAAAGCAAAGCAGAGCTGCCTTCAGCTCCTGGTCCTGCCCTCTGCACCCCTGGTCTGCCTTCCACTGAGGGGATGAAGCTAAAAACCAGCAATTTATGATAGAACAACAGCATGGATTCTTTCTGTTGTTTTTCTTTCCCACCCACACCCAACCCCTTTTCTCTCCCCTCTTCTCCCCTTTCTGTGTCCTGGCTGAATTTCCATGTCTTACATCAGCTTTTGAATTGCTGGGGGTATAATACAGCCCTGAAGTAATCACTCATTTCAACACCTCCCTATCTTTGTCTCTAGTTTGAGGTCATTTTCCTGACCTACAAGAATGAATTCTGACTTTTTACTGAATCTCACTCCTTGCTTAAAATGTCTTTCCTTTTTTACCATCTTTGCCTCAGAAAATCCATGGGTAGAATCCTGACTCTTATGAATTTATTGGCAAACAGGCCGAGGGCTGACCTCACGTGTTTGGTAAGAGACCTTTCCATAACTGCTACAGGAAGAACTGCCCTTAAACAAGAGCTCTGAAGAGCCTGGAGCGCAGCCAAATGGGGAAACAAGGTTGTTATTGGCATGATTTTAATCATGATAGACAATTAGCAAAGCTTAATTATATTGAGAAAGAAAATCAGAGCACGTGGCAGTAATGAATTTTCCTAGTAAATCTCTTGTGCTTCAGAATAAAACCAGCTGACCTATAAATACAATGAAATCAGAGGAGGTGTTTGCCCACATGGCTTAGCTTTGTGCTGCCTGGGCTGTGAGTGTGGCTCCTTCTCCAAGTCCCTTTTTAACATCTTTCTCTCCTGCAGTATTAGTTCTGGGAACAGAATTGCTGTTTAGCCATTTAGATGACACCCAGTGTCAGTAGGCAGCAAGAGGAAGCTTTTTCTTTTTCCTGTAGCTCATCTTGGTAGTATTAGAAGTTAATAGGCTTAGAGAGCCTAGGATTTTTAAAATACTGCGGTTAGCTAAAATAAATATTATTTAGAACTCACTAAGTGGGTTATTTTTTAATATTGTGAAAGTCGGAATGTTTCCAGAGGATTTTCTGGCTACAATAAAAATACTAAATTGAGTACTATCAGCCTTAGAAGATTTCAAAGAAGATTTCTCATGTTTGTGTTGGTAACCTATAGACCTGATACTTGGAGAGTGAAAGCATCTGGCTTAACTCAAGAGTGCTATTTAAATAATTAAACCTTTTAATAGCACTGTAATAATGGAGCTGATAAAACAAAGAAGCTTCTGGTGAAAGCAGAGAAACCCCTGTGGGTAGTTTTATGTTGGACATCTTTAAATGCAAACTGTGCTTTATGGAGGTGTGAGCAGCTCTTTCTCCTCTCTGTTTTAAAGCCCAGGAGACCAAAATGCACCTCAGTGGCCAAAGAGGACCTGAAGTGACCTTGACAAAGTCCAAACTGCTCACAAAGATTTGCAGGGTGGCAGCTGAGTGAGGGCAGGGGGTGTCTCTGCTGAGGGTGCTGAGGTCTGAAAGCTGAAGGTTCATTTGAGTCTGGGTGGCCTGAGTGCATCTCCACCTGTTCTGGGGGTGGCAGTGCTGTGTTGGAGGCTTCTCAGTTCTCTCCACTTCCACAGATGAGAGCTGCTGTTTTCTGAGTGTTCCCATGAGCACAGAGCTGTGATTTCAGTGGCATGAACGAAACAGAGGAGGCTCCTGGGTGCACTCACAGCAGCTGAGCCCCAGGGTCTCTCTGCTGCTCTCCCATTTGGGAATCACTCTTCTCCTGGCTGAGAGATGAGAGGAGATGTCTGTCACTGCCATGCACATTCCCACAGCTCTGAGTGCTCCTCTGCAGTTTGAGACACAGCTGGATGCGTGGCAGAGCTCTGTGCTGGTCCCCAGTGGCACCCAGCACGGATGTGCCTGAACCAGGATCACAGCTCCCAGTATTTTAGGAATTCTCTTCCTGTTGGTGTTCCCAGGGAAGGTACCAAGTGCTCAATTTGTTTGAAACCTGAGAAGAAGCAGGAAAAGTATGTTTGTGTTTTTTTCCTGGCGTTGACCAGAATGTGCTGGGTGCTTCCCTGCTTCAAACTGGCTTTTCTGCTGAACTCAGATTTGAGTCTCCATGGCACGTCACCTGCAATGAGGCCTGCACAAATTTATATTGAGCTCAGATATTCAGATCCGAGAAAATTCACATCTGCAGCTTCACTGTGGAACTCTTTTCAATTTCGCTTTTTTGCTCTTGTCTCCAGACTAAGCAGAAGGGAGTGAAGGTCTCCTCGTGCTGCCCTTACTAACAGAGATCCTAATTTTGAGTGGCAAGTCAGATTTCCCCAAACGGAGGAGAAAACCAGAGAGAGCATCTCTTTCCAAACCACTTCTGAAGCCCAATTAACTCACTGGAATAATCTCTAACTCTTCTTGTTAGACACTCCAGTGCCTAAGCAAGGAAACAGAGTAGGATTCTTGTTTTTTGTGGGAAGGCTGTGAGTAGTGACAAACAAGTTCTTGCCTGTGGAAAAATCTTTTACAACTGAAAGAAATATGTTTTAGCATTTCAAATAGCTAATGCTCTGAGATCAAGTGAAGCTCTTTGCTTTAGGAAGTGAAATGAATCTATTTGACGGGATATTTTATTAATCGGTTTTAAGTTTTAGCAGTTTAGTTTTACATTTCCATTGATATTGTAGTATCATAGGAATTTGTGATAATGTTATTGGGGTTATTACATGCAAGTCACTAACAGCAGAGAAGATGTAAAAATTCATTACCATCATTGAATTTAGAGCAAAGTTAAGTCAACCTAGTTATGTGTGATTTGTGTGTAGCACTGTCAAAGCTGAAAGAGCTCAAAGCCTTTCATCTGCACTTTGTTGTGTTGAGGGGACAGCAGGATTTCAGTTGTGGAGTCACTTCTGCTCTGTCTCCCACCACAGCAAATCCTGTGGAGCTACCCAAGATCCACAGTAGACTGGGAGCTCATTTCTTATATGCAGTGTATTACAACTGTTTTCCATCTGTGGTTAAGAACACAGAGAAAATGTGCAAACTCTCATTTTTACTGTTTGCTTAAGGCAAAACCAGGCAATTAGTAGAGGGACAGGTTGATAAACAAATAGGGGCTGCTTGTTGCTGTCTTTTTTTTGCAGTCCCTTGTTCAAGGGCCCAAGTTCTGAAAGCTGAATTAATGGTGAAATTATGAAAGCAAGCAAGAAGGAGGAAAATATGTATACAGCTCCCTCCATCATCCTTAGCTGGACTGCTACACCTTCACTGACTCTGGTGAAGTTACACCACTATTCCTCCAGCTGAAAAATTACACATTGGGGTGTGCTAAAAGCCCACAAATACCTGAGGTAACACCTGATATAGTTATCATTTGTCTCTCTAAATTAAGGTATTGCATGGGCACTCATTCTCTTTCTTTCTGTTAAGTTTCCTTACTGGCATAAAGCTGGATTAAATAATTGCAAAGAAAACATTTACTCCCTGGGACATGAGCGCCCCAGTCCTGCTGTTGTGCAAAAGGTTGATTTTCCCTCTATATCTCCAATGATTATGAACAACTGAAAGCAAAATCTTTATCTATCCTGTCTTTTACCTGATGGACTGATCTGTCTGTGGTGAGTGTCTGCCTCCAGCTGACTTTGGGGAGTGAGAAAAATTTTCCTGCAACACAGTTTGGCTTTTGAAAATGAGGTGAAGCAAGGGAAATTGTTGTTTGTTTGTTTTTGTAGTAGGAAGTCCCCTAAAATATTTATGACCTTTTCTTTGTAAACTCTAGCCCTTTGTGCTTTGGATTACACACTTAAGAGCTAGGCACTGATTTCTTGAATGCCTAAATCAACCTTTTTATTGGCTTCTTGTCTACAAAATGGAATAACATGCTCTCTTCTGCAGAGGTTAATAAACCCTTGTGGAAAGCTTGTATTCCATAATGCCGAGTGCCTGGAACAGTCTGTAAGGGAATGAGCAATCTCTTCCTTCAGAGACAGTCTTGGATGGGATTGCAGGGGAAATACTCCTGAATGCAGTGAATGCAGGCTGGGATTGCAGGGGACATACTCCTGCAGAGCTGCTTGGTCAGGAATAGCCCTTGCGGCCTCTGCGGGTATAACCAGCCTTGCAACCCTGACACGAAAATCCATGTCAGGTGGGCTGAATGGAAATGGCGTGGGAAAGAAGTTTCCAAAGGTCTGGACCTCTTTTCCACTCTCTGTGGACAAGAGACTATTCCAGGTTTTTGTGTGAGGTTTTGGTTCCTTTTCCTTTGCTGTGTGGCAGAGCAAAGCGCAAGGGGATGAGTGCAGGGTTGCTTACTAACATGGCTTTATGGAAGTGCACAGAGGAGGGAAAATACCCCTCAACTGCTACTTACACGTTTAAATCAACCCAAATTCCTGTAGCAGAACCAGATGGAATAACTGAATGATCACAGTGCCAACAGATCATCATGGATAGCACCTCTGGTGATGGAGAAGGGATTGATGTGGATGCAGCGATGTAACTCAGCTTTTCTCAGAATCAGGGGCAAAAAATGACAGAAGTGTTTCTACAAGTTTGTAATAGTGAATTGCATGCAAAGCATTACTCCAGTCTGCTGGAGTTTAGAGGTCTTCTTTTCTGTAAACCTCCCATTTGGGGAAAGAAGGCAGAATTCTGCTTGTATCTTTAGCAGTTAAGGAAATTAATGCAAAAGCATCTGTGCATTTAAAGGAAGATCAGTGGTGGGCGAAAGCAATGGAACATTTATTCTTTTCTTCTGTTTTGGTGAATGGCTGGGAACTCTCATTCAGCTAGAGGAACTTCCTGTGAAGTACTGTACCTGTAAGTGGCAGACTCCTGTCACATTATGGTTGGCACCCCAGGTTTTCCATTTTGAGGAGAGAAAAGAGCCATAGCAAACCTAAGAACAGTAGCAAATCCATATTGTCCTGCTATGCTTTAATGTATAACAAGGGCTGGGGAAGAGGGGTCCATGGGTTAATTATGCATTGCACAAAAAAGGAATTTCCCTTTTAACAGTTGGGTTTTTCCTAATTCCACAGAATTTATTAAATAAACAGATAAATGCCTGCATCGTACCATTCATTTTCTGCCCTCTTGTTTTCTCTTTAAACTAAAGAAGCTCAAGAGTATAAATTTAGCATTTTGAGAGAGCTTTTTGTGTCACTAAGCACATAAAACAGGTGTGTGCTGTCCTGGCAGTCGCAGGGCAGAGACACCACTCTTGTCATCTTCTGGGAGTTGTTTGGGGTCAGAGCTCACCTGTGGGTGGCTTGTGCTGGCTCGCGTCAGTGCCTGTCCCTCTCCACGGTGCATCCATGGTGTATCCCGGCCTTTCCCTCTCCTCTATGGATGCATTTCCCTGTTGTGCTCCTCCTGTCTGTCCAAATAAACGTGAGTCAATCCCAGCTGGAGCAGGGACGGTGTGGGCAGCACTCACCGGGGTCACAGCTCCTGGCATGCTGCTCCTGGCAGCTGTAGAACTGGGCAGCTTTATTTTTAGCATATTCCCAGCCTGACTTATCAGTGAAGCACTTTGAGGTAACAACTTCAGCGCATTTGATGTTTGTTCATTTTGAAAGATGTCATTTTAAGAATTTCTGCAAGTTTCAAAACTGCCCTGTGGGAGATCTGTTCCATGCCAAAATGTCATTTCAGATTCTGAACTACATACTCCCTCATACTTTCACTTTATAAATGTTTCACAGTACCTGCATTTTTTATCATTGCACTTTTGTGTGACCTATGAGTTCCTTGTAACTAACCTACAAGGCCTGTCTGGGGGAAGTAATAGAATTATTTTAAATGAGCTTTTTTCCCTCTGTCAGAAGGTAAAGCCACCACCCAATTATTTCTTCCTTATGCGTAGATATTTGTATTAATATTTTAACAAATGCAGTGTTTATAGTGTCACTCATAGGTCTGTGTTAAAATTAAATCAAATGTGTCCTGGAAAGTGAATGCTTAGTTTCATTTCTAACAGTTGTTAGAACCAGGCCTTATTTCTTCAGTAGCAGATCAATCTCCTGATATTTTCTGCAAGTCATCAAACTTCATTCCCGGGCTGTAATTAGGTGTGAAATCCTGCTTGATGGCTTTCCTGGCAACACTACCACTCAGAGCAAACATAAAAATAAACTGAGATAATATTGACATTGGTGTCCTGTGTACAGTGAGCACCTCTGAAACATCCCCTTCAATGGGAAGCACCATCAAGGGAAAGGAGAGGGAATACTTGCAATGTTCCTACCAAGCCTGGTAGCATGGGAAGGTGAGCGTCAAGGGCAGACGTGCAGCTCTGAAAATGCAAATGTTGGCTAATAACACCACAAAAACTGAGTAAGAGCAGGTGGAATGACCAAGAATCAGAAGCTCTCTCCCATTCCCAGCTCTCCAAAGGCCTGTGAGGTGCCACAGGGAGCAGCATCCCTGGGGAAGCTGGGTGGGCACAGAACTGGGAGAGGGGTTTTGACCTGTCCTCCTGCACATCTGTGGAAGGGGACTCAGCCACGAGGCTGCAGGTTTGTTCTGTGGCTTTTGATCTCCTGTTTAAAGCCCTTCCACTTTGTAACAATAAATATTCATTGAGCTGAAGGGCTGGGGAATGAGAGATGGAATACCTGAATTAGTGAGGGCATGAGCTTATTAAACCTGGGGTTCTCTTATCTCAGTCTCTTTCATATATTTTGATCAGAAAATTTTCATCCCGGATCTGTGAAATCTTTGCAAAAAATGTTTTAGGCAAACTGATTTCTCCACAGCCTCCAACAAATGCAGTGTTCTTAATGAACCACGTTGTGCTGGTTAACATGCACAGCTAAAAGCCTGTAGGGAGGGCAAGCCTGAGGGAAATTAGTTATTGTGTCAGTCACACAAGGATCGTAAGGACGTAAACTCTTCAGTTTTCCGTGGGGGTGTCCATACTGTGCAGATGGAAAGTTAAACCTGCTCTTCCCACCTTGTTTGGGTTTTGCTTTTTGTTGTTGTTTTTTTTTTTTTCTTTTTCTTCCTCCACAAATACCTTTCCTAGGATTTCTTGGTCCACAGAGTCCCATATTGGATTTTCCCTTTCCACTGAGCTGTGCATGAGGTGGTATAATAAGATCTGATAGTCATGTCTTTTTTTTTTACAGCTACAAAGTCATGAACTCCAGGGCAGTATTTCCACCTCACAGCAGGCTTCAATAGAGCAGTGTAATACCTCTGGCAGCCCTGGGCTGCCCTGTTAGGAGGAACACGGGGTGCCCCCGACAGTGCTGATTTAAGCTTCACAGTTAACATTATTTTTAAGGACTCAGGACATAGAAAACCTCTGAGAAAAACTGGTTGCTTCTGTTCTCTCCCCACAGAGCTGACACCAAGTATCAGGTGTCACAGCAAACCTTTCCAGGCAGTGCTGGCTGAAATTGTTCAGAGCTGTCCTGAACAGCAAACAAGTAATGACTTAAAAGATAAGAAAGAGAAATTTCTTCATCATTTAACTGTCAGGAGAAAGGGACTCTGGTCTTGGGGGTCAATAGGTCCTGTGGAAAATGTGTTATTTTTGTGCTGAATATGTTATTTTTGTGATGCTATTGGAAAAACTAAAATCCTGTAACATCCGCCCTTCCTTTAATTTAGTTTCTTGATGATGAAGATGCGTGATCCTTCCCACCACTCCCTACACCTCCATTTCCTTGGCTCTGCTCTCATAAAGATGTTTTCCCTGCCAGTAGATTTCCAGCAGTGGGGAAGGTTAATGAGCAATTGGCACTGATTGCCCTTTTCCAGGCCTGTGAGGGGCCGAGTCCCACAGGGATCAGGGACACCTCCCTGGGCACAGAGAGGTCACTGGCCAAACAGCAAGAGATCAGGGTCCCTGTGTTTGCCAGCAGTGCTCCCTCCCTCCTCCATCGTTTTCTTCTGGCAATTGCTGCAGTGTGAGAAAGAATGATTTGCCAAAACTAGTCACCCCCACAGCTCTTCGTCAGGGAACAAATTTTTGTGGTGAAAGCTTTTTAACTAAGGGAAGTCAGTAATATGTTTGTCAGTACCTTGATGAGAAGACAGTGGTCCCAGCCAGCAGTGAGGCAGTGCGACACCAGAAAGGTACAGTGTTCTTTCCAAGTGCTTGCAAGACTTTATGTGAGGCTGTAGCAAGAGCAGTGAGTGGAAAACGATAAAACTGTTTTGATGACATCCCTCCACCAATTACAGACCTGGAATAACACAAGACAACAAGGCTTGTTCTGAAGTCAGTGACCAATTTTGTTTAAAAATGGCGTTTTAAATATTGAACAAATTTTGCATGAGACAAAGCACTGAGGAAAATGACAAGTTACTGTCTCTGTTGAAAGATTAATTTAATTTGTGTTCAGCTTGAAATTAAAACATTGAGTTAATATACATTTAAAATGTACTGTTACCAGGAACCAGAGGCAGTGTTTTGCTGCTTCTGTAGAAAGTGCTTGTAATCTAATTAAGAAATAATAAAAATAAACACAACACAAGAAAGCCGGAGGGAAATGGTCAATGAGAATAGATGAAACTTCAGAGTGTGTTTGCAGTGAACTTACGACAATAAGGGGAAGCTTGGGAAAGCTTAAGGGAGTTACTTTCCTACAAACCCATTTATGGCCAAATTCTTCCAATTTCCTATGGGGTTTTTTTGGGGGTTTTTTTTGGTTTTTTGTGCTCTTCAGAAAAAGTCTGCTAATGCTAACAAACCATAGAGCTTCGAGACCCCATGAATGGTGTAAATCAGGACCGTGGTCAGAATCAAAAGCTGGTTTGGATAGCTTTGGTTTTTAGAACAATAGTGAATTTGTTGTTCATAGACCTGCCTGTGCAAAAACTGCTGCTGGAGTTGATGTTTGCCCACCCACACAAGCTATGTGGGACCTGTCCTTGCTCTGACTCCCTGTGTCCCTCCAGCACTGCATCCCCATTCCAGCTTTCCCACAGGTGTGCCTTCCTCTCCGTGCTGTTCCCGGCCAGGCTTCCCTCCCTCATCTCCTTTTCTTCTCATCTCATCACCTCATAATGCTCTTTTTCTTCATTCAGAAGCCACAACTTAGAAAAATACACTTGTAGCTCTCAAAATACATGTCCCAGGCTCCCTTCCAGCCCAAGAATACCAACTATTTGGATGATGATTCCTCCAGGCACAGGTCTTCCTGACCTGTTTTATCCAGTATCTAATGGGACAAAGAGTGGGTCTTAAAGCCACAACTTCTGTACTTTTTCACAGTGTGTGGGTTACATATTCAAAATTCCTCAATGCAAGCACAAGTTTAGGTGAAGAAAGTCACCCCAGAACCTCTGCATTTGAACTTACAGTCATTATTTGAGAATGTAGGTGACGTGAAGATGTTCTTTCCAAATACTTACAGCTTTAAAGGGATGCAGAACATCTCAAGTGATGATTAATATGTACAAAATTACATAACTCCAGGACATGGCTAAGACTTGACAGTGTCTGCCTTCATTGAGAAAGTAAATAACTAAAAAATGTCCTATAAAGTAATATTTTTTCCTTTTATCTTCTAATTGAGATGTAAGTTAATAATTCCTGTTAAAATGTAAACATATTTAGGAACTATTATTCAGAAGTCCTGATGGCTTTTAACTTCATGATTTTTGAAAGTCATTTGAGTACATTCCACTCTTGATCAATCACAGCTTCTCTTGTTCTGAGAAGAAACCTAAAAAGACAGTGGCGAATAAATGCTCTGTAAAGATTGAGAGGGAAGGGCTGAGAAAAGAACAGCGTGATTGTACTGCCTTGCCCCTACAGCAAATAATGCACATTGTACTTTCAAAAGGGGAGGAAATAGAACTTTTGGCAGGCTTCACTAGAGTAAGTAATTTAAAAGCTATCACAGAGCTATCTGGCCAAACCCACTGGGTTTAATTATGCTTATGGGAAAAAGGAATAAAAACAAGAAAACATTTTGGACAGATTGGGTGGATTCTTCCACAGCTGATCCTGTTGTGAGATGGTCCAACAGGAACTTATTTTCCTGCGGTGTAAGTTATGTTTATTGTACATTATCCCCATTCTGGATCATGTCCCTCATATATTTTGCTTTACGGGACAAATCAGATAACAGTTTAAGGCTGAGGGGTAACTGACTGTATATATCCCCAGCTAGTTAAACTGCTGGTTGTCACTGGGCATCTTTCATGGGAAAGGCAATTTCAGGAGGATGAGATTCCATCTAACAGAAGTACCTCAAGTACATTTTTACACTTGCTCACATGCAGTATTTATTTCATAGCTATCTATGCAGAAGATA